>NC_053498.1:124579693-126037193 GCF_905171775.1 Rana temporaria
GGATGAGCAATCGCTCATCACCCTGCTGCTCCCCCCTCCATCCACGGTGAGGGAACCAGGAAGTGAAGCGCTCCGGCTTCACTGCCCGGTTCCCTACGGCGCATGCAGGAGTCGCGCTGCACCCGCCGATTGGCTCCCGCTGTGTGCTGGGAGCCGAGTGTTCCCAGCACACAACGGGGGACGGACAGGATGTCAGAAAAACCCCGGCTTTTGCCCGTGACGTGTGGCCGAAAGTGGGTGCAAATACCTGTCTTTAGACAGGTATCTGCACCCCCCTCCCCCCTGAAAGGTGTCAAATGTGACACCGGAGGGGGCGAGGGTGCCGATCAGCGCGACTTCACTTTAGGGTGGAAATCCGCTTTAAGCACTTACATTTTTCCTGCCTCATGTTCATATATAAACATGCATAAAGTTTTGAAAACCCGAATTGGATGACATTTAAACCATGCGTATATAAGGTGTGCTGAAGCTGCCATTTGTGATGACAACATAGGAGCACAGTTGGGCAGGAGTGTTGTCACAGAATATGCCTGAACATTGACCTTCATGGTAGGATCACCACCTACTTTTTTGATAAAGGTTTCAGGTTAACAAATATTGAACTTTTAAAATGGCATTAACATATTAAAGGTTCTGTGAGATTCTAGCATTCGGGTTCAAATCTATTTTCATCTCCTTAGTGACTCATAGGTTCTTCTAGCATGATCGCAATACTTTAAGAGTTTAAGGGAAAATAAATGAATATAAATATATAAAAAACATTTTTTTAAATTTGAAATTTAATGAAACAAATAAAACAATATTAAAAGCACTTTGTCACCCCGCACACACGCATACAAATGCAGACAAGTGTGTAGGGTCACGTATATGTAAACAATTGCACAACACGCACATCCCAGAGTAAGAGAAATAGTTCTAGGCCCCTCATTCACGGTTGGCCTTAACCACTTGCGGACCGCCCACTCTGTGCCAGATCACATACCTAGTACATGATCTGACACTCCTGGGTAAGGGGCGGGCACGCCACTCCCGCTGTAATCGCATATAGCAGAAGCCCAGCGGCGGGTACCGCAAACCTGATGTCCGCCGGCACCCGTTGATTGTTTAGTACACAGGCAGAACAGAGATCTGCCTACAGTATATAAACATGGCATATCGCCGTTCTGTCAGTAGGGAAGGCATTGATCCTGTGTTCCTGCAAAGTAGGGATCCCGATATATGCCTTTCCGATGGTAAAAGCACCTCTCAATAGTACACAAGCACTGGCTAGGGACACAATTAACCCTTTGATTGCCCATGATGTTAACCCCTTCCTAGCCAGTGTCATTGGTGCATTGACCATGCATATTTTTAGTGTACTGGTCCTCAAAAAGTGCCAAAAATGTCAGTTGGCATTCGATTTGTCTACCGCAATATCGCCGTCCTGCTATAAGTCGCTGATCGCAGCCATTACTAGTTCAAAATAAATAAATAAAAATGTCCCATAGTTTGTAGGCACTATAAGTTTTGCGCAAACCAATCAATATACACTTATTGCAATTTTTCTTACCAAAAAAAAAAAATATAACATTTTTTTCAATGTTTTTAATTGGATGTGTTTTATAGCAGAAAGTAAAAAAGAAAATATTTTTAAAATGTTTTGGTCTTTTTTTTGTTTACAGCACAAAAAAAATTAAACTGCAGTTTAAAAACTCTATTTGTGTGGGAAAAAAGATACCTAAATTTGTATTTGTGTACAGCGTTGTCACGACTGCGCAATTTTCAGTTAATATAACTCAGTGCCGTATCGCAAAAAATGACCTGGTCATGAAGGGGGTAAATCTTCCAGAGGGCAAGTGATTAAACTAATGAGCTGTAAGGGTATTTAACCACTTAAGACCCGGACCATTATGCAGGCAAAGGACCTGGCCCCTTTTTGCGATTCGGCACTGTGTCGATTTTAACTGACAATTGAGCGGTCGTGCGACATGGCTCCCAAACAAAATTGGAGTCCTTTTTTTCCCACAAATAGAGCTTTCTTTAGGTGGTTTTTATTTGTTGCGCTATAAACAAAAATAGAGCGACAATTTTGAAAAAAATTCAATATTTTTTACTTTTTGCTATAATAAATATCTCCAAAAAATATATAAAATAACATTTTTCTCTAAGTTTAGGCCGATACGTATTCTTCTACTTTATTTTTGGTAAAAAAAAATCACAATAAGCATTTATTGATTGGTTTGCGCAAAAGTTATAGCGTTTACAAAATAGGTGATAGTTTTATGGCATTTTTATTAATATTTTTTTTTTACTAGTAATGGCGGCAATCAGCGAGGTTTTTTTTCATGACTGCAACATTTTGGCGGACACATCGGACACTTTTGACACATTTTTGGGACCAAAAGCGAAAAGTGCTATAAAAATGCACTGATACTGTGAAAATTACAATGGCAGTGTAGGGGTTAACCACTAGGGGGCGCTAATGGGTTAAATGTGCCCTAAGGGAGTGATTCTTGCTGTAGGGGGGCATGGCTGTAGGTGTGACATCCCTGATCGTCGTTGCACATAACAGGGAACAGACGATCAGTGAAACTGCCACAGAGAAGAACGGGGAAGGTGTGTTTACACTGACCTCTCCCCGTTCTTCAGCTCCTGTGACCCGATCGCGGGCCATCGGTGGTGATCGGGTGCGCAGGTCCCACTGGCGCGGTCACGGAGCTTCGGACTGGGTCGCGTGCACGAAGGGTGGACACTTAAAGGGCAACGTACCTGTACGTGCCTGTGCCCAGCCGTTCCATTCTGCCGACGTATATCGGTGTTAGGCGGTCCTTAAGTGGTTAAAGTGTCACCTATTGATAATCTGGGTGCCACATTCGAGGCTTGACATATTTGGTATCTATTTACTCCACACAACCTCATCTTTTTATTTTTAAATTGGGAAATTAAATTGTATTTGTGTGCATTAAAGTACATTTTAGTATATATTTTCTTGAACAGTTGCACAGAGATCATGTGACATTCTACAAGACTTCTGTGTTTGGAAATGATTCCATGTTCTGTGGGGTTTAAGTCATTTTATAGCCAAACATTCAGGCCCAGATTCTCGTAGATGGGCGTAAAACTGTGAAGGCGTAACGTATCTGATTTACGTTACGCCGCCGCAAGTTATACAGGCAAGTGCTTTATTCACAAAGAACTTGCCTGTAAAGTTGCGGCGGCGTAGCGTAAATCACCCGGCGCAAGCCCGCCTAATTCAAATTAGCCGGGTAGGGGGCGTGGATCATTTAAATTAAGCACGTTCCCGCGCCGAACGTACTGCGCATGCGCCGTCCGGAAAATATCCCAGGGTGCATTGCTCCAAATGACGTCGCAAGGACGTCATTGGTTTCGACATGAACGTAAATGGCGTCCAGCCCCATTCACGGACGAGTTACGCAAACAACGTAAATTTTAAAATTTCGACGCGGGAACGATGGCCATATTTAACATTGGTTGCCCCTCATATAGTATGGGCAACTTTATGCCGCGCAAACCTAACGTAAACGTCGTAACTTCACTGCGTCAACCGCGCGTATGTTTGGGAATTCGCGTATTTAGCTAATTTGCATACACGACAGGGTAAACGACTAAGGCGACACCTAGCGGCAAAAAAAATAAATTGCATTTAAGATCCGACAGCGTAAGAGCCTTACGCCTGTCGGATCTAATGGATATCTATGCGTAACTGGTTCTAAGAATCAGTCGCATAGATACGTCGGCCCAGATTAGGACTTACGACGGCGTACATTGCGTTGTGCCGTCATAAGCCCTTTGAGAATCTGGGCCTCAGATTTTATCATGTGTAAAAAATGGAAAACATTCCTCCAGAGGAGAAGTGGTTAAAGAAGACATTGAATCAGTGTGACAGCAAGACGGCTAGTATTTATTAGCTGCCCTAGATCAGCTAATAAATAAAAATAATAAATAAAAAAACATGCTACCCTTTACACCATGTTACTTGTTACACCCATATTTAGAATAATGGTAAAAATGGGAACTGTCCCTGATTTCTAGGAACTGTCCCTGATTTGGAACAAAGTCCCTCTGTCCTTCTTTCCTCCTCATGTGTCCCTCATTTTGGTCTAATCTGTATAGTTGTATATAAAATTCACTTTTTATCTTCAAAAAAGTGTTTCCCAGTGCTAAACCTTTCATCCAATTTACAAATTGCTGCATTTGTAAATTTTAAAAGCCAACATAAAGGAATAGTAGTGGTAAAAAAATAAAAAATGCATTTGTGGGATTAACTAATCTTTTATTGTACAATTCTCCTTTAAGGGGGCTTTTGCTAATTGGTGTCCCTCGTTCCCACCTCAAAAAGTTGGAACTTATGTTTAAGGGGGTTAAAACAACATCGCTTTTCATAGAAGCGGCAGTCCTTGCAGCAAGTGTAAACGAGCTATAAAAGGTGGACTTTAATCAAGTTCCCTGTGTGGTTCCTCATACAATATTTTATGTGCTGCGATCCCTATGTCACCCACTAGAGGTCCTCAGCATTGGTAACAAGTCTACAAATGCAGCTGTTATCAGACGCCACATGCCAGGAAATAGGTAGCATCCTTACAGAAATTGGGTCACTAATACTGGGCTACACACCAAAAGAGCGTCCCCCTTCATCTGGTAGATTTCTTGCAGCTGAGCTGCCTGTAGAAGACACAAAAGCACAGGGCTGAGTTCCAACCAAACCTCCCTCTCTAAATAGAATCGATTACAATATAAAAAAACTCAGACAGATTTTAGTCTCCCCCTCACCTCCAGGTGACAAACACCTTCCCACTGTCCCTGCCATTAACCCAATCAGCACCGCTCAGCACTGTAATGGACCCTTATTGCCTGGCTCGCCTGGTAATTGTGAAGTAGTTAAAGCGTATTCATTTTTCTTCAGCAGACAACTCAAATTGTCACTATTAGCATTTGCATCCAATCTAGAGGCGCAATCATTCGGCAATCACAAGGAAAGCTTATTACGAGGCGAGGCCGCATCTGTGGGGGGAAAAAAAGGAGCTAATCAGATGTTTAGTCTAAAAATGTGCAGTCGTCCCAGACACTTTGGTGGCCCCCTCAGGCAGAATTGCTTGTCCTATTTACAGATTCCGATAATAGGGATCCCTCCTTTTAATGGCTTATGTCTTTAATCTGTTGCTGACCAGTAGATGCCCCGCTGTTCTTTATTATGTTTTTCTTTCTTTAGTCTTACTTCTCCATCTTGTTACTCTTGTAGCGCTACCCCCGGAGGAGCCGCTGATTAGATTTGGGATTGGCGTATTTAAGTTACCTCTGTGATGTGTCTAGGGGTGACGATGGTAATGAGAGCAGTAATGGAATGTCCAGGCTGTTGGTTGACGTTTTTCAATGCTTTATTTCTGGTCCAACACGACCAACAGTCAACCTGAGGTAGACCGCATAGGTTGGTGAAAAAAAAGATAAACTCTGCAGACCCAGGTTATGGATAGGGAAGCAGTCCTGCCTCCAATAATTGTAATTGTCACGTTTACCCACTCCAGCCGGAGTGGGTAAAGTGCCCCTGGACAGACCCCTCTCACAGGCCTGGCAGCCAGAGCGTCACTTAGAACTTCTGGGAAGGAACAAGTCTCTGCCACAGACTTGGCTCTGATGAAATTTGGATCTTAGGATGAGACCTCTGCCACAGGCCTAGTACTTTAGAAGTTTGAATAGTAGAGCGAATCCTCCCAGTGCGTAATTTGGGGCCACCGACGGACAGCCTGCCACATGCAATCTGTCAGTGTCCGGTACCCAGATCCCCGATGGTTCGTTCAAGCCCTTTTGGATCACCTGCCTCCGGGTTTTCCTCAAGCCGATCCCCCACCGAACAGCACAACTCGCTTGGAATCTTCTCGATAGAGATGGGGGTACCCAGTAAGTCACTGGGGCCCCTCTGCAGCATCAGAGCAGGTGCGCCCCGGCCTGGTAGGCTATATCGCCGGGGCCCGTGATGTGAGTACACCCTAAAGGTGGGTGCCGCACCTGGAACCAGGAACCCGCGAAGACACCAAGCCAAGGCCTCCGCCACAGAAATACTCCTCCCCAGCATGCTCCGCAAGAGAAAACTCCTCTGGCTGCTGGGAGGAAGCAGCTCCGCCTGAACCCCTCTGGCGCCACCTACCGTCCAGAGATGAGACAGCATCTCTGGAGAACAGAGCGACCCACAGGACAGTTCGGGGCTGGCGACAGCCAAATTTAAATGAATCAAACACAAATGAGAGAAAGTAAGTCTCTCATCCCACTAGATTTAACATAGCACCTGTACTGATAAGTACACAGGCGCTACACTCTCCAGAATCGCAGATAAAACAGGTGGTCTTTCTGGAAATGTCCAGGCGGTTAATGAGTAGCAAAAGTAAAAGGGACTCTATTTTTTAAACTGAATACATTAAAGCAGGTTAAAGCAGTACAGTGAAGGTTATGGAAAAATTTGAGGTAATAAATAGAGCCAGATCAAAAAAAAGAAAGTCTTGAGGAGCTATCTGGTGCAAGTAATTACCACCATGTTGCATTCTGTCTTATGAAAACTAAAGCATAACTGTGACGTCTCTTTTTGACTCTTCGTCACCTATATATAGGCCTTCTTCTAAATGCTATCCAGTGGGAAATGGAGAAATCAGGGCAGTAACCCCCTCATACCTAGTAACTGCATAAGCATTTTAGTGGTTTCTGAGGGTACAATAGACAGTGCACCCCAAAGCACTTTATGTTGCATTCTCTCGAGAAGATGAATGGAGGACCTTTTTTTTTTGTTTCATAAAGTTTTATTAGGCATAAATAATGCAAAAGACAATGTAAATATACATTTTGTGTACAAAAAGAATATTGAACTCTATAGTATAGAAACTTTCAAAAGTCTGAACATTACAATAAGAATGGTGCAAACGTTATGCATATGGAACAGTTTGAAGCTCGCTTGACGTGTTGGTGTGAGACATAGCTTCTTTGAATGGAGGACCTTTTTATTCATCCACCTGTTCTCAATTCATAAAATTATTTTTATTGGTGGAAGCTGTAGTACAGCTGTAATGATTGGAGGAGGGGGGTAGAAAGGGCAGGCATAGTCAACACTCTTGATGAGTGGCTCTAATAACTCTAGGATAGAGGATTTCAACAATCGCAGCGGACACCAGCGCCCAAGGGACACTTCTGATTAAATATAAATATGGTCCCTTGTGCTGATTACATTTTTAGGCTTTAACTCCGGTCACTCCCGTCAAATCTTTTCTTGATTCCTTAGAAATGAAAATTCTGGTACTGAAATCAAAAATTCAGGATGCACTTAGCTGAAAACCAAAACGGACAGTTTTTTAAAACTGTTTTTAAAATCTAATTAACCACTTGAAGTCCACGCTATAGCTGAAAGACGGCTTCAGCTTGGGCTTAAATTGCCAGGAGGGTGTACATGGACGACTTCCCGTTCTCGTGCTGCCCACGTGCCTCCTGTGATCACTGAGTGCTTGAGACTTGACTGATCACAGATCAGAGCAAAGGGCCAATCCCGTCAGCCAATGACAGCTGATCATGTGATGTAAACTGAAGCCGGTAATCGGCTTTTTTTCCCCTCACGCTGACTGTGTGTGGAGAAAAAACAAGCCGATTACCGGCTCATGTAAAAGGGACATCGGTCCCACACACCGACAGCCACTGCTGCTAAGCAGTGCCACCTACCAGTGCCCATCAGTACTGCTAAGCAGTGCCCACCAGTGCCACCTACCAGTGCCACCTATCGTACAACAGTGCTGCCAATCAGTGCCTCATCATCAGTGTCACCTCCCATAGCCCATCAGTGCAGCCTATCAGTGCCGCTTATTAGTGCCCATCAGTGCCACCTATCAATACCCATTAGTTCCACCTATCAGTGCCACCCATCAGTGCCCATAAGTGCCACCCTATCAGCGCACATCAATAACTTTTTTTTTTCTTTTTTTTCTATAGGCAAGACACCAGTAGCCATTTTCGGCCGATGATTTTCAGCGCCCTATATATCCCTAATTAGAATGCATGCAAGGAGTAAAGCCTACGTTTGATTTTCTAATTAGTGGGGTGAAATCTAATTTTTTTTTCACCAGTGACAAGAGAATTGGAAGAATTCAAAGAATTTTCTTATGTGGTTTTCTTTTATTCCAAAAATAAATGTTAAAAAAAGGAAAGAAAATACGAAGTACTCCAATGACATTCATTTAGTCTTCCATCGTACAAAGAATTTTCATATGAATGTTCGTACAAAAAAATGTATCAACGATTGTTCACAAATCTACTAGTGTATAGCCAGCTTTACTGTCACAGGACCCACAGAGGGACGATAAGGGTGTGCTGGAAGGAAAAAGCAAAACAAGCTAAAGCTCTCTGACTGGAGTCATCCTGTGAACAAACACACAAAATAGCCACAGTCACAAAGGGGTTAAAAGCATGAAGTTAGGCAGAGAAGCCGCCTGGGGAGGCGATCGCTGGATACTAATCAGATCTCTATCTACCTAATTTAATACAGCATATATGGTGTAGAGTGTTTGGAGTCGTTAAGCGCAATGTAATCCACTATGAAGTTCTGTTTGGTTGATTTCCCGCCCCAGTGGGCGCATTAGACCCCGGCGCTGTGTGTGCCCCCCCACCCCCACCTCCCAGTTCTAATTCACTTGTAGCTGAACCCCGGGGTGTAATATTGGAAGAGAGGACAGATTTCATTTGGAAAGAAATGGCAAATGTGTTCCTCTGTATTTCTTCTAAACGCATGTGAATTGACGCTGCGCTTAATTGACTTCTAATGGATGAGAGACGGCCTAGCTGAGTGGAAGAGACAGGCGCCTTTTATAAGGTGAGAAGACAGAGGAATAAGGGCTGGGGGGAGAGAAGTATACAGCGCAACCCCAAATACACAACGTCAGACCGTGGACAATTCTGTACTCTTATGAAAGTAAATGGAACACAATCACTAAAATCTCATGTACGCTTTAACATATTAATGTCATTTCAAAAGTAATTTTCATTCATTTAAATCTGCAGGTTTTCTTAGTCATTTTTTATAAAAGGCTCGGTGCTTTAGCAAACTTAACCACTTAAGACCTGGACCAAAATGCAGGTAAAGGACCCAGACATTTTTTGCGATTCGGCACTGCGTTGCTTTAACTGACAATTGCGCGGTCGTGCGACGTGGCTCCCAAACAAAAAATGCTATAAAAATGCATTGTTTACTGTGAAAATGACAATTGCAGTTTGGGAGTTAACCACTATGGGGCGCTGAAGGGGTTAAGTGTGACCTCATATGTGTTTCTAACTGTAGGGGGGCGGGGCTGGATGTGTGACATCATTGATCGTGTTTCCCTATGTTTAGGGAACACACGATCAATGACAGCGCCACAGTGAAGAACGGGGAAGCTGTGTTTACACACTGCTCTCCTCGTTCTTCAGCTCCGGGGGCCGATCGCGGGACTCCGGCGTGATCGTGGCCGCGGAGCTTCGCGCCTGCGACCCACGGCTGGGCACTTAAAGAGGACGTACAGGTACGTGCTTGTGCCCAGCCATGCCATTCTGCCGACGTATATGTGCAGGAGGCGGTCCTTAAGTGGTTAAAGTGATTACAAAGGTACTTATTTTTAAAATAATAAACATGTCATACTGAGGCTCCATGCACACTGGCTTAAAAAACGTTGCTTCTGCACAGTGGCGGCTGGTGCTCAAATTTTTTGGGGGGGCGCAAACAAACTGAAAAACAAAACAAACAATTGCAGCCACTGTGCCCATCAAGTGCAGCTACTGTGCCATCAAACGCAGCCACTGTACCCATAAATTGCCACCACTGTGCCATCAAACGCAGCCACTATACCCATAAATTGCTAACACTGTGCCCATCAATTGCCGCCAGTGTGCCCCATCAGGTGCTGCCAGTGTGCCGATCAATTGCCGCTACTGTGCCCCATCAAATGCTGCCCGGCACTTGCCTGTCTCGTAGCGGGTCAGCACGGTCTCCTGCACGTCCTCCATGTCTTCGTCCGTCCTCTCTCAGGCGTCCAATCACAGCGCCTGACGTTTCAGCCAATCAGGTGACAGGTAACAGATCTGATTGGAGCTTACTGGCAGAATAAATGTAAAACTCTCCTAAATTCGTCTAAACTTTGTAAAAAAAAATGCTCTATTTGACGTTTTTTTAAAACCCAGTGTGCATGGAGACACCTGCTAGAGTAACCCAGAGCCTCCTCTTCTGGGCTCCCCCACCGGTGCTCCTGGCTTCTCCCCCCCTTCCAAGTCCCCCCCATAGCAGGCCACTTGCTATGGGTGCTCTCATTTAGGCTTACTCCCAAGCCACACTGTGTATGTGTCCAATCACACACAGCATGTCTCGGCCCTGCCTCTCGCTCTCTGCTCACTGGCTGTGATTGACAGCAGCAGGAGCCAATGGCTACCGCTGCTGCCTGTGTCCAGTGAGGAGAGAGAGTGGACAGAGCAGCGCTGGATCGAGATAAGGGGGAGCTTCAGAAGTTTTTTTTTTTTTATCTTAACGCAGGGGTCCTCAAACTTTTTTAACTAGTTCACTGTCCTTCAGACTGTTGGGGGCCGGACAATAATTTTAAAAAATATGAACAATTTCTTATGCACACTGCACATATCTTATTTGTAGTGCAGCCTGGCCAGTGCCCATCAGTGCAGCCTGGCCAGTGCCCATGAGTGCAGCCTGGCCAGTGCCCATGAGTGCAGCCTGGCCAGTGCCCATGAGTGCAGCCTGGCCAGTGCCCATGAGTGCAGCCTGGCCAGTGCCCATGAGTGCAGCCTGGCCAGTGCCCATCAATGCAGCCTGGCCAGTGCCCATCAGTGCAGCCTCACCAGTGCCCATCAATGCAGCCTTTACCAGTGCCCATCAATGCAGCCTTTACCAGTGCCCATCAGTGCAGCCTGGCCATTGCCCATCAGTGCAGCCTGGCCATTGCCCATCAATGCAGCCTGGCCATTGCCCATCAATGCAGCCTGGCCATTGCCCATCAATGCAGCCTGGCCAGTGCCCATCAATGCAGCCTGGCTAGTGCACATTAATGCAACCTGATCAGTGCATGGGGATTAGAGAGAGAAGCGCCACCGGATCACACAGAGCTGCTGGTAATGGTAGCCTGTAAGGGACTTCCAGTTTTAATAACTCTCTGGGACATACCGCTGTCAACAGGCACACATATTAAAAGACGTCCGTGAGAAGGAATAAGAGCCGAGTCCCCTTGTGTAGCTTTGCCACACTGGACTGTTAGAAGGCCTGGACAATGCCGGAGATTGGTCCTGTTTTCCCCTATGGGGCCGGGTCCATGGGGATCTCTGCGGCTTGGTAACTTTGGAGTCCAGCTCTGGGCAGCTGATAATGGAGTCTGCTACTGCTAAAAAGGTATAGAATGCTGGGCCAGTCTAAAGGCTCTTTTCTGTACTGCTGTTCGTTGTTTTTGTCAGAGTCTGCAAGCTTCTGGTTGCTTGTTCTAGGTGTCCTGAGCTCTTTCCCCTCTCTCCCTGAAAATTTCCAAGTAATAAACACTCTCTTGTTTTGTTTTAAAAGTGACCATCTGTCTGTACCTTTTCACATTTCACCATGCCCAATTACAGTAAAACCTTGGTTTGGAAGTAACAAGAGGCCTAATGCCCTGTGCACACGAGCGGAAATTTCCGTCGGAAACACAAAAGTTCTCTGAGCTTTCGAGCGTTAAACGCGGTGACGTACAACACTACAACGAGGCGAGAAAAGGACGTTTAATGCTTCCGAGCATGCTTTTTTTTCCCCATCGGAATTCCATACAGACAAACGGATTTTCCGATAGGATTTATTTCCGTTGGAAAAATTGAGAACCTGCTCTCAAACTTTTGCTGGCGGAAATTCCGACAGCAAAAGTCTGATGGAGCATACACGCGGTTGGAATTACCGATGAAAAGCTCACATCAGACTTTTGCTGGCAGAAATTCCGCTTGTGTGTATGGGGCATAAGTGTAGTACTAGGTAGGGTAGGAAGATTATTGAGCCCCAGAAACATTTAATTTCTCTTCTGAGCTTTTGTCCAGTAAGGACTAGATCTGTGGCTTGATTATATTTTCTACTTTCTTTAGAATACTCCGGGGACACTCAGGGATAGCTTTAGGCTTTAGTCAGGGCTGGACTGGGACAAAAATTTGGCCAGAATTTCATCCAGACTGGCCCACTTTGACAGGTCTCTCCCACAGCGGCCGGACAACTTCCGCACCCCCCCGGCCACCCAAGCCCCCTCTCCCCCTTCACTAGCCGTTTTACTTTATTAGAGTAGAATGGCTGGTACTGGTACTCTTATAGGCAGTACCAGTGGGGAAGCTAAACATTATTTCTCCCGGGGCAAAGAATCAGTTTGGTGCCCCCCCTTATGGGACAAGATTAGGCAAGATTAGGCAGAAGTGAGAAACTCCCAGGCTGCTGTCACTGAAGCCGGCCCACTGAGCCATCAGCCCACCGGGAAACTCCCTGTAGTCCCAATGGCCATCCCTGGCTTTAGTTGACAGACAGCAGCATTTAAAATTTGAATATCAAACCCTATCCTTGCTTCTTTTGGGTCCAGCATTCTACCAACACGTCTCCTGTCAAGCATCTACTAGATAGACATGGTACTACAGAGCAAGGTGTCTACAGCATGGCTGCACTACTTTGAGTTCAAGACACTAATTGTTTCGTCGTCTCACTAATAGCTGCTACTTTCTGCCCCCAGCTATTAGCACATTACTGGCAGTGAGCGAAGAATAGACAGCAATCAATGCAGAACACAATGTGGAAGTAGGAATGGGCATGATGAGAGCCCGATGGCTGGAACATTGTTCCTTTCATCCTCCTGCTTAGCATTGATTTGTGGCCTCTTAAACTTTTCCATTGTTGTATGAGATGCCCGAGCACAGCAGCTTGCCTGTGCCAGAATTACAGAACCCTTCTCTGGAAAAAGTCAACAATGTCTTCAATGTACTGCTGCTCTCTTCTACATTACATCCCTCCCCGGCCCTAAGAGATGAGGTGGGAGGCTAGGGAAGGGGGTCACTGGTTGCTTTTACATCACAGGGAGGCGATCGCCGCCGCCGGTGCAGCCACCCATGCAAACCGCCAAGTGCGAGGTAACGACACTGACAGGTTTAATAGCACGAAGCCCAGGCTCAATGCCATTTAAAAATCAATAGTGAGAATTCTAAAATAAATTTCTAAACAATGTATGTATAATTCATAGACTGGAGAGAGATTACTGGGACAGCGTTCAGGCATGTCCGTCACACAGCTGGGAAATATCTTCTTTTGAAAATTCTAAAAGGGCCGGAGGGGAGGGGGCAGCGTGGCTGCACCGTTTTTTCCTTTTTGATAAATTTCATTTTACAAGGCTCTAAAGTAGATGTAAATCCAACCACTAAATTCTCATATGAGGTTTAACATGTTGTTATTGTTTCAAATGTCATTTTCATTTTTTTTTTTTATCTGCAGATTTTATTTAATCAGTCTCTGGTGATCCTTGCATCAAGGTCCTTGTTCAGGCACCTACTGTCATAGGGTGACAACACTCTGTCCCCGTCTCCCAGGTGCTCTCTTGTGTTGTCACGTGGGCTTACAATGGAGACTACAAGTAGCTATTTCAACATTATGCTGGCATGGTTCACCGATTTCACCATCCTTGAGAAATGTCATGCAGCCATCGCTGGAGTGCATGTAGATGGAAAGTAGCTGCAAAGAGTTTGCAGGATATCAGCAACACTAACATATAGCAAGGATAAAAAAAAGTTAAAAAATAATTTTAATAAAAGGAAACATACATTACACAGTGTCTAGCAAACATTCAGTGAGGGTCTATAAGTATTTTAAAGCTTAGGTGTGTTTATTTTATTACACTCTCAACACCCCCCCCCCCCCCAATGATTTAAGAATACAGTAAAACCTTAGTTTGAGAGCATTTTGCAAGACAAGCAAAATGTTTTAATACATTTTGCCTTGATGTACAAGCAATGTCTTGATATAAGAGTAGCGTCATGTCACAACTGAGTATAAAAAAGAGGAGAGGAGCCTCTAAGTGTAGCAAAATGGTTACCTTTAATGAAGGTACAACAATTAGCATTTTTTTTGCTACACTTAGAGGTGCCTCTCTTCTCTCTTATACCCTGTAAAAAAATGCTTTGATATACAAGTGCTTTAGATTACAAGCATGTTTCTGGAATGAATTATGCTCGCAAACCAAGGTTTTACTGTACATTTTGCCCTATCATTCTCCAGAGCCCAGTAATCTCAGTTTTTATGACTAGTAATGTCATCAGGTACTGGCTGAAAATTCTGCAGGTTAGGGTGGGAGCTTTGCATGTGAATATGGATAGTTACTTGATTAGATAGCTTTAATGTGATTATATCAATGCTGTCTGATCTAAAACTACAGGTTGGTGTTGAGACCGGGCACCCAGAGCACAGGGACTGCCAGGGGTGATTGGTCTTCCTGACAGGAAGATCTGCCATGCCACTGCACAGTATGCATATGATGGTATAACATTCACCTCTTAAGCCCTGTACACACGGCCAGGATTCCCAGCGGTCTAAAGTCCACCGGGAATCCCGACGGGAAAACCGAGAACCTGCTCGGTAAGTTTCCCCGTGTACTCACGGCCGGGTTTCCCATCGGGAAAACTGCGGGGAGAGCTTTGTGTGGCAGGCGCAGCACTATGAAGTGCCTTTATGCTCTGTGGCATTAGAAAAATCCTTGATTTCTCTGATCTTTTAGTCCAAACAAGACTATCTGTTACTCTATAATTCCTCTAGCGCCGTTCTATGGAAGCAGTAGGTTTAAAGAGCACACCAAACTCTTGAGATAACTTCTTTATTAACTTCAGATTTTCTTTACTGACAATTTTGCAGCAGGCAATCTATGTACAAACACGTGTTGAATAAAGTATAACAAAATGGCGGTTCAACTGTTCAATCTTGTCATTCTGCAAAAAATGGTAGATATATTTCTCTCTTCAGTATCTGTACTCTCACTTTAAGTTATTTAAACACTTTATGATCTCTCTGAGGCTTAATCAATAGTTTTACTCGCTGTTTGCAGTTTGATAGCACGTTTGCTTGTTTGAACATTTGCTATGATGTTTGGTGGAACTACAAGTGAACACATAACTAGTATACAGTTCTAATCACACTATTAACAATAGGAACATATATAACTGTGTATTAAATACCTATTTTGGCCACTTGCTTTCCATAAAACAGATTCTCTCTTTTTGCTTCTGTGAACACAATATACAATTGTTACATGACATTCAAACATGAAAACACAGTAAATGGCTCTGCTTTGTCTCTCACATGTTAACATATGAACTGTATTAAGGTTATTAGCAGGTCTAGCTGTACATGCATGTTATTCATATTAGCAACCTAGGACAGGTCTTAGCTGGCCAGCTACACTTTGGCCGGGAATTCCCCATAGGAAAACTGCCGGGTTTAAAACCGCCGGGAATCCCGGCAGAAAAATAGAGGGCTGGTTCTCTATTTTCCCGCCGGGATTCCCGGCAGTTTTCCTGTCGGTAAAACTGCGAGGAAGCATACACACGGTCGGTTTTCCCAGGCAAAAGCTCTCCTGGCAGTTTTTCTGGCATGAAAACCGATCGTGTGCACCAGGCTTCACTTGATCCATTGCCAGGTCTTCACCTAGCATGCGGAGACAGTTCTCTTGATTGGTGCTAGCTTTAATAGCATAGTGACATGAGGCTTGGCTTTCAAGCAATGCATTTATACATCTAAGCCAAGCCAGAGCCTTTCTTGTGGCACTTCCAGTCTCCTCTGTGCCTCCTGAGTCCAAGTGTCCTCCATATCTCCTTACCCTCTGTGCCTCCTGAATTTTCCTGAATCTTCATGTCTCCCTCCAGCCTTGTGAGTTACAATCTCTTCCATGACACCTCATAAGCCCTGGTCACTTCCGTGATACCATCTTAGTCCTGGTGTTCACTGTACCTGCCTGCCTGCAAATGCTTCCTGAACTTTTAAGTGTACATGTGCTCCCCTAATGCTTCTTGCCTCCTGCTTGCCTCCATTCCTTCCACTGCACCCCTGTGTGCCATTGTGTCTTGATCATGACCTTGTGCGCCTCTGTGTATCCAACAGTAGCCTCCCATGTGCTCCCACACAGCTTCAGGAACTTTCTACAGTGGTCCTCCATCCATCCTCTTTGCTCTACACTCAGGTACACTCCGTTAATGTCATGGACTGTCTGTCTCCGAGTGGATGCAGACCCCTGTCTACGACAGGTGGAGGATTGTGGAAATCAGAGGAAGCTTTGTTTCTAAACAAAGCCACAAGCTAAATAGATAAGCACTCTAATGCATTACACAACAAGTTATATGTAGCTACAAATTGGATTTGAAGCAGTTTTTGTTATTCAAAAATTATTTTAAATGAGAAGTGATTGGGCCGGATTCAGGTAGGGGTGCGCATTGTTATGGCGGCGCAGCGTATCGTATTTACGCTACGCCACCGTAAATCAGAGAGGCAAGTGCTGTATTCACAAAGCCTCCTAAGTTATGGCGGCGTAGCGTAAATGGGGCCAGCGTAAGCGTGCCTAATTCAAATGAGTATGAGTGGGGCGTGTTTTATGTAAATGGGTGGTGACCCGACGTGATTGACGTTTTTTACGAACGGCGCATGCACCGTCCGTGTACATATCCCAGTGTGCATTGCTCCAAAGTACTCCGCAAGGACGTATTGGTTTCGACGTGAACGTAAATTACGTCCAGCCCTATTCGCGAACGACTTACGCAAACGACATAAAAAATTCAAAATTTGACGCGGGAACGACGTCCATACTTAACATTGCGTACGCCTCATAGAAGCAGGAGCAACGTTAAGCCGGAAAAACCTTACGCAAACGATGTAAAAAAATTCCGCCGGGCGCACGTACGTTTGTGATTCGGCGTATATAGGTCATTTCCATATTCTACGACGGAAGCGCCACCTAGCGGCCAGCGTAAATATGCACCCTAAGATACGACGGTGTAAGAGACTTACGCCAGTCGGATCTTAGGCTAATTTCAGCGTATCTTGCTTTCTGAATACAGAAAGAAGATACGCCGGCGCAGCTTTGAATTTACGCGGCGTATCTATAGATACGCCGGCGTAAATCAATGCTGAATCTAGCCCATTGTTTTTTGTTACTTTGTGAAATTGTAAATAGAGAACTGACAGAGAAGAGTTATGAGCAGCTCAGGCTGGGATCTTCGCTGTCCAGGGTGCTGAATCTTCTCGCTTAATCTCCTCTTCCGTTCAATGGTAGTGCCTCTGATGTCTGGATATTGAAAATATAAAATGAAAAATAAAATAAAATTTGTTTCTGCATGTGAAGATGTTGAAATTGCTTTGCACACGGGTATGTATTACCTGTCTGCTTCCGCTATGCTTGTACGGGCTATTGAACTAACCGCGGCATTCAGTCAGAAATATTCCAACGCTGAGTGTCATCTCTTGGGAGCAGTGGACGTGTGAAATACTGTGTCTGTTCCAATATGCACTGCCATCTATAAATATCTGTAGACTTTGTTTACGGCCAGACATTCCTTTTAAAGCAAACCCATACTCTATTTTGAACTTTTACAAGTAAAAAACTTTCCTAATGCTTTCCTAATGCTGGCTATACAGACAGCAAATTTCAGGCAATATAAACCGGATTTTTTTTTTTATTCTATTAGCGTGATTGAGAGAGCAGAGGCAACATACCAGTAGCAAAAACAAATGTGATCAATTTTACAGACTGAAATAGATTTATCATATTGAAGGAATAATTATCTGTAATTACAAATTCATCAAAGACGAGAACCCGGTCAAGCTGTGAAAATAAAGCAGTTAGAATTTCTGAAGAATTCAGTTTGAGACTTTCTTTATCTTGACCAGCAGTTGATTGATATTAATTTATAAGGGCTGGTTAGTTTACACCTGCTTCAAAACATGGCTTCGGACACGCTTTGTTAAGACTCTCTGAACTCCAGTCAAAGCAACTGTCACTAAATAAAATGGTTAGCTTACAGTCCTGTTTACACCTTGCTTTTGCTTGGAGCTTAAATTAGGCTTTGGTCGGGCTTCGATGAGGCTTTGGGGGAGCTTCGATGAAGCTTTGATGGAGCTTTGGTCAGGCTTCGTGGGGCTTCAAGCGAGCTTTGCCATAGAATTTTATGGAGGCTTTAATGCACCACTGAAGGTGTAAACAAGACTGTAATCTAACCATTTTATTTAGTGACAGGAGCTTTGACTGGCGTCCAGAGAGCTTTAACAAAACCTCTCCAAAGCCTTCAGTGAGAGAAATTTTACCCCATTATTGATGTCATTCTGAGAAATTGTGCTCCATTGTTGGGGTCTTTGGGAGGAATTATGCTCCTTTGTTGGTATCAGATAGGGGAATTGTGCCACATCATTGGTGTTATTCGGCCCCTTTACTGGTGTCATTAGGAGGAATTGTGCCCCATCATTGGGGTCATCTGGAGGAATTGCGTACCTTTTGTTGTTGTCAGGGGGAATTGAATTGTGCTCTATTGCTTGTGTCAGTGGATGAAATAGTGCCCCAAGGGCCGGATAAAAGTGCCACGTCTGGCCCCCGGGCCGCAGTTTGGAGACCACTGTTTTAAGGTATTCCTAAAACACCGGCAGGATTCCCAGGTCAAAATAAAACAAAACAAAAAATGAAAAAATAAATGCAACCACAACATCCAAGGACTGGTGCTCTACAATAATTCCTAGAGGAAGAATGAAAACCTTGAGCAGGTAGGATGTGCTCCTGATATGCATCTCAAACCTTCAGTTTAATAATTTTCAATCTCTTTTTATCATCTCCTCCTTAATCTCTGGTCCAGGATTGTCTTGCAGATTATTGTAGAGATTAATAGGCTTTATATACCGGAGCCCCTCACTGAAAGGCCCATTGTCCCTTCGGTAGCTGATCGGACAGTCAGCCCCGGGTGACACAGTTGAGCACTGCAGAGTCTCGGAGATAACAATATCCCAGCTGGGGAAGTCAGTTTATTGCATCATCCCCAGCCAAGGTCAATTAAACCTCAGGACAGTAGATCAAGATAACAGGATTACTGCGCCTTGTTCCTTCACACCGGCTATTATTAGTCGGGCTAAACTTGATTTGGGAAGCTCTGAAGACGTTATTTGTTTATACTGTATATATCACGGGCTGAACATAATTCCTTTCCTCTACTCGGTAGTCAGGGCCAAGTGCAGGTCAGCGTTGGTTTATACACAAATCGGAGGCACAGGGGTGACATTGGCCGCAGGAAAATTGGGATTCATTAGGGTGGGTGATAAATGCAGCCTTGATGGTTGGAACAAGATATAACAAGTGAAGAGGAATTCCTGTAAAATGCAATTATTGTCAAAGGCTGCTATGAATGTAGAACACAACAGGGACCAGGCTGTATTGTGCTTGGTGGATATTACTGTACGGCAGAAAATATTTGTGCTTTTTCCTTCGGTACAGATAATGCAGCTGTGATACTTTCTGTTTATTTGTGCATAAGGGACTCTGTCAGTTTGGCCATTCCAGATCATAAGAAATGTTCTACTGAACCCCCCCCCCCCCCCAAAAAAAAAGATCATGCCTATCTTCTTTGTGCTGCTCCATACCTCTATCAGATGCAAGAGTTTTCACTATTTTCAAACTTTATTTCAGATAGTTTTCGAAGATTACAGAATAATAATAATGAGCAGTTAAACTGACATTTAGAGAAAGGTATTTTGTTCTATGTCATGGCTCCTGCTTCATAAATTCCTTTGTGATTTCTCCAAATTCTGCTGCAGCCTCCATTGGAATTTACAGGCTTCAACCTCCAGCGTTCTGCAGACATACTCCATCTAGTGCAGTGGTTCTCAACCTGGGGGTCAAATGATGATTTGCCAGGGGTTCCCGAATCCTGGGCTGTTCTTGAAGCCCGCACCGCTCTCCCTGCCTTTTTGTGGCCGCCCAACTGGGCTGTTCTTGGAGCCAGTGGTCTCCCACTCAGCTTCTTTGCAGCCGCCCATTCAGTTCACGCCATGGGTGGGGGAGGGGGAGAGGCTAGAGGTCAGCTGACTGGTGAGGAATGTGAAGTGGGAGGGGCTGGAGGAGACACTATCTCCTGATTCAGGCATAGGTGCCACTGCTACGAGACGCCACAAAGTCGGAGGCACATTGAGTAACACTACCTGTGATTATAGTTGCCATTAAAAGTCCTCATAACAGTTCTCAGATCAGCAGGTGACCTTGTTCAAGAGCACCTAATCTACTCATCCCACCCCCCCCCCCACCAAGGAGTAAGAGAAGGAATAAAAATAAAGAACACGTAAAAGGGAGAGGAAAAGAAGGGTGGAACAAAGAAAAAGGGAGAGAAAGACAGCTAGAGAGAGACATGGGGGAAAAAAAAACCTAGAAATTTGGATAGAGAGAGATAAAAGGGAAAGAAAGGAGAACAAAGAGAGTGGCACATCCTAAAATGTACCATAAGGGGTTTTTAATACTGTACAAGTGGAAGGGACTCAGGGAGTGCTAAATGTCTGTGGTTCAGGGGTGCAAATTACTTGTCTTGCCCCGGGTGCTGACAACCCACGATACGAAAATAATTTTACTGATAGCGGTCCCCACAACTTGGGACATTTTATCAAGGGGTCACGGCACTAGAAAGGTTGAGAACCACTGATCTAGTGGTTTGAGTTTATAACTGCCCTTGGGTGTTTCATGCCATTCATGGGTTTCCTGGTTCTGTTTCCCACTTCCATAAACGATTGAGCTTTCCGCTGACCACGATTCCCAATTGTTTCCTTCCCTGACCTCTACCTGTTTGACGATCTTTTTTTGCCACCAGCCTTGATCTTTTTTCCTTTTTGTTGACCATGATCTTGTCTCTTGTTTTGTTTTATTCTCATTTCTGCCAGCTGTCTGTTGTTGCTTGTTTAGGTATATGAAAGGGCTTTCTTTGTGCTTCTTCAAAAGAGCTAGAACGTCATCTATATTGGTAAAGTTAAATATTGATTTAATTTACAATTTTCTTCTGTTCGCTCACTTTGCATATTGTAAATCGATAAAAAAATATATATATATATATAATTTTTAAAGCATTCTTACGTTACAGCATTTCTTCACACCTGCCTAAAACTTTTTCACAGTACTGTGTGTGCGTGTGTATGTGTATATGTATATGTGTGTATATATATATATATATATTTATTGTACACTATAACAGCTATAACATCTTCAGCTCTTCTAAAAAAAGGCTGTCCACAAGGTTTAGGAGTGTCTATGGGAATGTCTGACCATTCTTTCAGAAGCGCATTTGTGAGGTCAGGCACTGATGTTGGACGAGAAGGCCTGGCTTGCCGTTTCCACTGTAATTCATTCCAAAGGTGTTCTTTTAGGTTGAGGTCAGGACTCTGTGCAGGCCAGTCAAGTTTCTCTACCTCAAACGCGCTCATCCATGTCTTTATGGACCTTGCTTTGTGCACTGGTGCGCAGTCAGGATGGGGCTATCCCCAAACTGTTCCCACAAAGTTGAGAGCATGAAATTGTACAAAATGTCTTGGTATGCTGACACCTTAAGAGTTCCCTTCACTGGAACTAAGGGGCCAAGCCCAACCCCTGAAAAACAACCCCACACCATAATCCCACTCCACCAAATGATTTGGACTACAGGGCAGGAGGGCGGGAAGTTTACTTCATCTCTTCAGACCTCCAACTGAAGACCTTTCAAGACCACCCACTAAACAACCCCCTGTAACTCCACCCAACCCTGTCCTTGACCCAGTCTGACAAGTTTTGCTGCCTATTTTCATTCAAAATGCAACTGAAAACCCTCTCCTAGACCCAAGACCCTTTAACCCCTGTCAAATTCTGTGTAGTCTGAGAACTTGGTCAGTTTGGGTGGAGGCATAGGCTAGAGTGGAGGCGGTTTGTGGAGTTGGCCCCCATGGGACTGGCTGAAACCTTTGTCGCAATTATTTAGCCCTTTAAGGAAGAGGCATTCCCTAGCAGGGAAATGACCAAAGAGGTCCTAATACCCTAGTTGGGAGTAGTAATAGTGACAGGACGAAATATGCCCACCCTGGGGAAGGGTACTGACAACTGCTGCTGGAATTATGAGAACTTGACTTCCAGTCAAGACCGTTCCTAAGCTAAAGCATTGTAAACTGACTGGACTTGTCTCCTATTGTTTCTGGTGGCCTATTTCTAGAACTCATACCTGGCTCACCCAGGAAGAATGCAAGGAAGAGTTGTGACATGGTAATGTGGTGGTGATTGTATACTTTAATTGCTCCCCCTAGGATCAGGGACTTACACTAACACATACAGAACATTTGGGCAAGAGACTTGTAAATGGTACTCAGGGATGATACGTTATGCTAACGTTCTCCTGGCCCTGCCTACAATTTCTGTGGGCAATAATTCCCCTTGTCATCTTTTTCTTCTTTTTACTTTTAATTGGTTCATAGCAAACTTGTATTTATTTTTATTTTTTGGGATTTTTTGCAAGGCTGCACGGAGTTTGTGGATTTTAATTTATTTTTGGGGTATATTATTTTTTATTCTATATTGATGAGACCCTTATTTTAGGTTAAACCGTTTTTTCTTATGACACTGGGCTTTTGTTTCAGGTGTGTTTTTTTTTTTTTTTTTTTTTTTATGTTGATAGGGCCTTTTTAAGTTTGTGGTGTTTTAAAGTGAGCATTCACTTGTTACTGATCATCTGTTCTTGGTTTTTGTCCCCAGCAGGCACTACATCTTTTGAAAGAAAAAGAAACATTACTAATGTCCACAAATCTTTGGCTATGCAGTGTACATGCTCACTAATATTCAGATGCAGAATACATATGATTGGGGTTGTCCCGATACCAAGCATTTGTGCGAGTACTTGTACTCACACAAATGCTCCCGATGCCTTATCAGATTCCCGGAAGTCGGCAGACATTTAGGGGGATGCCAGGCAGTGTGTGTCACTGCCGGATCCATCCACCTAATGTTGACTTCCTGTGTCCCTGGCTGGTGCCCTGTGAATGGTCATGTACGGCAGCGGGGCGGGGCTATTACGGCAGTGCTGGCCTATCCGTCATCACGGCGAGGCCGGCAAATCCGTAAGCGGGGCGAGGCTGGCCTATCCACGATCACGGCGGGGCTGGTCCCGCCTCCGCCTAGCCTCCAGACCGAAGTGCTCTCTTCACCTTCTCCAGGCTGATGGAAGACACAAGCTGCAGGTGAGACTCAGTCAGTCAGAGAGAGAGATTGGAGAGTTTAGACAAGTCAGTATATAGTGTAGTGGACAGAGCAGTGGTCAGTGTAGTGTAGTGTAGAGGCATATCTAGTGAAAATTGCCCCTATGGCAAGCACTGAAACTGTGCCCATGTCGAAACATTTGAACCCCATCTTTCAGATAACCTTAACAAAAAAAACAGCCAACAAAACTAGTGATATTTATCATCCCTTGTGTTACCTTTGCTAGTGACATATCCTCTTCATGGAGAAATCTGGAGTTTATTAGGTCCCTGATCCCTCCTCTGCCCTCCAAGGCTAGGTAAATGCAGAACCAATACTGGAAGTGATGAAAGGCCTTAGTTTTAACAGAGGAGAGGGAGAAACTGATATTCCTCCTTCTTCTTTCTGCCAATCTGACCAGATGGAATGGGAGAAATTGCGAGAACAGGGGAGGGCTGTGGCTGAACGCAGCAGGGATAGCGCTGCCATTGTCCATTAGCAAAGGTGCTGAAAAGGAGATCCTGCCTATGCTCGGGAGGAGGGAAGAAGAGACCCTCATACCCTGGTAAGTGCCTAGCTGCCAAGCCACTCATCAGTGCCCCCTACATATGGCGCCCATGGCTGCCATACCCTAGATACGCCACTGGTGTAGTGGACAGAGCAGTGGTCAGTAGTGCCATCCATCTGTCAGTGCCCCCTGTCAGTGCCATCCATCTGTCAGTGCCCCCTGTCAGTGCCATCTATCCGTCAGTGCCCCCTGTCAGTGCCATCTATCCGTCAGTGTCCCCTGTCAGTGCCATCTATCCGTCAGTGTCCCCTGTCAGTGCCATCTATCCGTCAGTGTCCCCTGTCAGTGCCATCTATCCGTCAGTGTCCCCTGTCAGTGCCATCTATCCGTCAGTGTCCCCTGTCAGTGCCATCTATCCGTCAGTGTCCCCTGTCAGTGCCATCTATCCGTCAGTGCCCCCTGTCAGTGCCATCTATCCGTCAGTGCCATCTATCCGTCAGTGCCCCCCTGTCAGTGCCATCCATCTGTCAGTGCCCATTATTCAAATTGTCACATGACATAAAAAAAAAAGTATCGGTATTCGGTATCGGCGAGTACTTGGAAAAAAAAATTATCGGTATTTGTACTCGGTCTTAAAAAAGTGGTATCGGGACAACCCTACATATGATCATAACAAGATATCTCCCTGTAATTCCATGACTCGTGGATGGTGTGTGAACCGCACTGTTGTTACAAGGGGAAATTATGAAAATGAAATTCATGACTTATTAAGAATAATACTAGTAGTGTTCGGAAGAATATTCTAAAAGGCCTAGTGCACACTGGGCATTAAAAGCACCACCTTTAGGAGCGTTTCACTTTTTTTCCTGTCTCTAAATGCCCCCTCATGTTAATCTATGTGTCTATGCACACATAAACATTTACAGGCATTTAGAGGCAGAACTCCCACCCAACCGACACGTTCAGGAGATGCGTTTCAGCCTTAAAAAAACATTTGTTGCACCTTAATGTGTATAAATGCACTTTAAATCTAGGTTCATTTAGCATGTGAATGTTACATAAAATTATAATTCCATTATAACTAAAATTATAATTCTGGCCAATTACAGTGATTGTAAACGCTTAATTTTTTTAAAATAACAAACACGGTTTACTTACCTGCTCTATGCAAGGTAGTTTTGCACAGAGCAGCTCCGATCCCCGCCAGCTTTTCCTTCTCTTCCTGGTGCCCACCATAGCAAAGCCACTTGCTATGGAGGCACTTGCTATGGAGGCACTTGCTATGGAGGCACCCGTGCGGGCTCGCTCCTGATCCAGCTCTGTGTGTCCATAGACACACAGAGCAAGGCTCGGCCCCACTCCCTGCTCTTTCCCCATAACTGTATAATACTATTTGGGCCGGTAAAGTCCCGTTAAGGGGGATCTTTTCTTAATTTGTTCCCCAATTGCCATTGCCAGTGACTCCCACTGTTGTCTCTGAGCCTATGAGGGGGGATTGAGACCAGGCTCAGGTAAGTATAAAAGGAGGCTGAGGAGGGGGGGATACATTCTCTGAGGGTTTTTACCCTAATGCAGAGAATGCATTAAGGTAAAAACCCTTCAGCTCCACCCAAGTGCTTGATGCACCCCTGAACACGTCCAAATGCATTTACAAAAACGTGGCTTTGGATGCGTTTTTGGTGTTGCTTTTCTCCTGCCAGAAGGAAGGCATTCAGGAGAGCTGGGAAAATGTCTAGTATGCATGAGGCTTAAAGGATCAATGGAGTTTTTAATTTTTTTGTTACAACCAGGGAAAGTCCTATGCTGGGCAGGTCGGTATTTCACAGCTAGGCATTGCTGTATGGCAAGTCGAGGCCCCAAGAACATACTTATGTGTGTACAATGCTTAACCTTCATGACTTTATTTATGTAAAGGCAGATTCAGCCTCTCTACCCTTCGTCAACACATTCTATAAAAATATGCAGAACTGCTAGCTGCTTACTTTTGAGAATATGCTTCATTTCCTCCCTGTGGTGGATATAACACATACCAGCCTATAATATTATTATTACCAGGATACACTTCATGACCTCCCTAACGTTTCCCAACTGGGGACTCTTCACTGTGTGACTTTGATTAGCGCCTTCCTCTTGCTTAACGTGCAGAAAAAAGATAGTATTAGCAGTATTTATGCAGCTGCCTATGTAATACCTGACCTACATTGCCTGGTCTCTGCATGCACATTTCAGTGGTTCTCTGTCACAGCTCGGCTTGTCCCACTTTCGCAAGCTCAGTCCACTCTTTCTGAAGGACGCACGGACGCCAAGGAATTACACCGTTCCAAGGATAGAACTGTGCCCAGGGCATTGGATAAGCTCTTAGGAATTGACATTAAGATGGGAAGAACTGTCACCTCTGCAAGAGAAGTCAATGTGGCAATAGAGGCTGTGTCACCTCTCATCTGGCTCCTGGTGCAGATTTGTACATGATACCTGAGCAGTAAGTGGAGAGAAGTAGCTTGATAATGAGTTACTGAGAGAAGCTGCCAGTGTACAGTAAATGAAGCAGTGTATCCGAGGAGTAGGCATTTATCTCCATCCCTTATTTAGAAGCGAAGCCCCGTTCTACAAGAACTTGATGAAAAATGCATTGTTTCCCTCCACTCCTATGCAAATAAATAGATCCCCTCTAAATCCCCTTCCCACATGTCAGCAAGTATGTTGGCGACAGCTTTATACATAATACAGGAGAAGGAATTAGAATGAGGGATTGTTCTCAGAAAAGAGAATTTCTGGGATTTAGCTCAGCACCTGCTGAATGAAGAAGCAGCAGAATCTAATTGTGCATCTGCCAAGACGGTAACAACTTGGCGGGTGGTGGTTGAGGCCTTTTCGCCTGGGGAGGGGGCGCTTTACCGATCAGAGAGAGAAGGGGGCTCCAAATGTTTGGAGTGAGAAGGCAATCAGAGGGGGGCAATAAGGCATAAGGCATTATATCAGTAATGCCTTTAGAGGGTGGAACTAATCCTGGCATCAGGGGGCCCATGTGAAGTTCATTAAGGTGCACTTACCTGAGTCAGAAACGACGTACATGCCTCACTGGTCGCTCCTCTCTTCACTTGCCCATAGTGAGGAATTCAGCTACTGTAGCTGATGTCGCAGGTATGAAAACTTGAATGAGACATTCAATTTTAAAAATAAAAAGCTGTATGGACAGAGCTTGTGAAGAGAGAGGATCTTATCAGCTTCAAGTTAAACCTTTGTGTAGTTGAGCTCTGTAACTTTGGACCATTCATGAAAAGCAAGACCCTTAAATTGTTTGCAGATGTATTAAGATCTCTTCTTGGGCACCTCAGGACACTGATACATACAAGTACTGACTTGATAAAGAAAAGTCAAGGACTGGCCACCCCCTCTGACCTCCCAGTGGCAAACGCTAGCCTGCCTGTCATGTGTAAGAACAAAGAACAATACTTTATTTCCCCTGACCAAGTTGGCTTTGTCCAAATTCGACAAGCCAGGGACAACACTATTCAAGCCTTAAAAATCAAAGCGGCAGCCAAAAAATCCCATACTCCTCTTCTGTTACCATCTACAGATGCTGAAAAGGTGTTTGACAGAGTAGTTTGGACCTTGCTTAACGAGACCCTCCGAAAAGTGGGTATGCCTGCGCCAGATTTTTTTTCCCTGGATTTCAGCTTTATATACAAACCCATCAGCCACAGTCGGGGTCAATGGTCTGAATTCGGAGCATTTTATGATCTCCATTGGTATCAGACAGGGATGTCCCTTATCGCCACTACTTTTTGTCCTTACTTTGGAGCCCTTCCTTCTACATATTTTAAATAACTGTTCATTAAAGGGCATCTGAGCTGGCATGTACCATCATAAAGTACCGGCATATGCAGATGACCTTCCCTTTTAAGCAAGTGGTACATATCTGAATACCTCAGGCTTTAATTAAATTTGTTTGGCATGGCAAAAGTCCTTGCATTGGTAGAGTTTTATTACTTAGGTCAAAATTGAAAGGAGGCCTGAGCTTCCCCGATCCAGATTTGTATTACATAGTGGCCCACATGACTAGGGTCATAGATGGGTGTAGACACACCCATCAAAAACTTTAGGTCTCTTTGGAACAGGAGGCTGCTATTGCCTTGCTTTCAGGTCTTCCTTGGGCAGGAAAACACATATCTCATCTAGCTTCCCACCTACTGATTGAACCTGCCCTTTCCAAACTAGACAGATTTTTACACTTGGCTTCACTGAGTAGCTTTCCATCCCCCATGACACCTTTAATTGGCCACCCAGGGTTCACACCTGGCCTTTCTGATCCGACTTTCTCTCATTGCAATCCCAAGAACTCTTGCACACTTCTCACTTTCCTCGCCCTTCTGGGTGGATCTCTATTACGACATTACTCACTGGCTTGGCCTTTCTATCCCCTTGATCACTGAAGGACTCTTCAGTTATCTAATTTTCTTAGCTCATTACCTAAACCCGTGCTCTCCTCTGAACTAGCATTAGGAGTTTTTTGGACCTATTATTTGTATCGGTGCATATGTATATAGGAAACAAAAGCCACAGTTCAAATATTCTTAATTTCGCTAATATTTTCCTGCCAAGATATAGTATTGTACTGATCGGTCTTGTGCCATGAATGCATCATTGCCTGTATTTGAGCCAATACCAAATATGGGCCTAAAGTATGTGATATCACAAGATACACCAGCGAGACACCTAACCAGAGATCCCTGCACCTTAAAACTATTTCTCTGGAAGGCTTGCAGGATAGGAGACCTGACATTGGACAGACCAACACAACCCTGAATCCTGGAAGGAAATGTTAGATAAATTGGGAATATCATATGAAATGTTTTTATTAGTGGTGTGTTTTTTTATTATTAAAGTGTCCAACTGTAGGTTGGGCAGAAAGTTCACCTCCCCTCCCTTGGGACAGGTGCAGTTTGTCCTCCATTCTGTCGGTGACGTTGTGTGCTGTGCCGCTGTATATTTAGAGAGGAAGTTGGGAGGAACATTGTTCCTCTGCAGGCTCCATAGGTGTCACCAGGGGAGCAGTGGCCCAATTGGGCAGTGTTAATAAATAACCTGCTGGAGTTTGTGCGCATTTGCAAGTGGCTTGAGCATGAGAGGAACCACGCTTGTCAGGGACAGTGAATAAGCCTTGGTGAAAGGTTAATGTTCGAGAAGGGAAAGATTAGGGACACCACTTAATGCTCTGCTTTTTGGCAATTCTGCATATGACTGCTACCTCAATTGCCACTTCTGCTGCCACTCTGCCAGATAGCCCCCCTCCTGCAAATGCCACCCCAGTAATGTTGGCCAGTGTTTCGCAACCTTTTTTCAATCAAGGCACCCTTTAGAATTCTGCACAATCTTGTGACGCCCCTTTCTAAAATGTAAAAAAATAAACTGATAATTTTACATAATGCAGCAACAGCCACACATGTGGAACACCCAACATTAGAGGTGATTTATTCCTCCAAAGCACCTTTGCACACTGGTACTGACTATTCCAATGTCCCTCTTCTCCCTCAATTGTTCTCCCTCACTCAGCTATTGTGACCCCAGTGCTAATAGACAGGGGCAGAAAAGGATGATTTGCAGGCGCCCAATGTCCTCCTCATCAACCGGTGACAATATTCATACCTCCCAACTTTTTAACTTGAAAACGAGGGACACCTATTAGCAAAAGTATGTAGGCATAAGACACCCCCCCCCCCACCTGCCATGCCCCCTTAAATGAGAATAATACAGAAAAAATGATTAGTTAAACCCACAAGTACTTTCTTTACCATTACTATTTCTTTATACTGGCTGTTGAAATTTAGAAAAGTAACAATTTTGAAAATGGATGAAATGTTTAGCACTGTGAAACATGTTTTGAAAGCTAAATAGTGCATTTTATATCCAACAATATAGATCAGTCAAAAATGAGGGACAAATGAGGAGGAAATAGGGACAGAGGGACTTGTTTTAAATTAGGGACGGCCCCTCGAAAAAAGGGACACCAGTGGCTGGAAGGTGGTAATGGTGCACAATGAAAACCTGTGGCTTTCTGTAACTAGGCCGGCTTCATTCACCTGCTGGCTGTTATACAAAGTTTGGGCAATTTTTAGGCATTTTGCAAAAGAAAACCTAAAGGCACCCTGGTTGAAAAAGACTGATGTAGGCTATGCCTGTGTGATACCTTCTGGTACTGAAGTTATACCATGGCACTACCAGCATTACTGTGTCTTCCTCTATCAGCCTTACTGTACCTGTGCGGACAGTGTTACTAAGTTTGCTAATACACGGGCACCTGGACCTGTTACCTCAAGTTCTTTTGCCACAGTTGCTATAGCCATTCTAGTAGTAGTGATTGCAGATTACCATGTTATCTGTTTTACCTGCAACTCCTCAATATAACTATTCAACCTTTTCTGGACTTGTGTCATTCCTTCAACTTGGGTACCAATCTGTTGGCTCACATGGGGCATTTGGGGATTCCTGCTCTAGTATTTAATGACACTTAAGCTTTCCATACATGGAGTCAACTGAATTTCAATCTATGGAAGGGCTAGCTGGTTGTACCATCAATTGACTTGTATACAACCAGCCTGTCAGGTTTTTCCTGAATCATCATTGCTGCCGGCTATAGCCAGCAACACTGATCATTGTATTCTGCCAACGGGGAAGGTTCCCCCCAGGCAGAATAGTAATAGTGATAAGTCCTTAACCTAGATGCGCCTGTACATGCATAAAGAATCCAAAAAGGTAAGAAAATACTGTTTGCAAACTATTATTTTGCTTTCATCCTTCATGTAAAAGCGGCATCTGTGATATCCAGCATCCAGGGGCATCAGCTAGGTATGGAATATGCAAAGTTACATTGATTCAAACTACATCAATGTAATTACTGTAAACATAAAATATCCATACCTGGAATGCTTCCTTAAAGTGGTTGTATACCCCCACTTTGTGATTTTTATCTACAGGTAAGCCTATAATAAGGCTAACCTGTAGGTAAAATGAAGATCTCCTAAACGTACACCGTTTAGGAGATATTCACCCTGCATGCAGGCACTGATGTCAGCGGCGCATACACTCTGAAGGTCCGACATATCGTGCCGTAACTTCAGAGCTTCATGGCGGAAACCAACGGCTCCTGTGCGCATGCATTGGAGTGACGTCATTGCGGCTCTAGCCAGGGCTGGATTGGGACAAAATTTTGGCCCTGCACTTCATCCAGACCGGCCCACTTTAATTCAATAAAATGCTGCCCCCACCCCCCGAAAAATCACGCCCACCAAAAGGCCCCTACATCCATTATTGAATATCATGAGAGGATGAGAAAGAGAGAGAGCGAGGGGTGAGTGTAGGAAAAAGAGAGTGAGTGTAAAAGAGAGGGGGTGAGTGTAGGACCCCTTTTTACACTGAGGCGTTTTTTACGCACTTTTGGGCTAAAAATAGTGCCTGTAAAGCGACTGAAAAACGCTTCCGCTGCAGTCCCAGTGTGAAAGCCTGAGTGCTTTCACACTGGGGCGCTGCCAGGGCATTACAAAAAGTCCTCCAAGCAGCATCTCTGTTTTAAAAAAACAGCCCACTGAGCCATCGGCCCACCGGGAAACTCCCTGTAGTACCTATGGCCAGTCCATCCCTGGCTCTAGCCATTCACAGCGCTGGAGCCTGTGAACCTGGAAGTAACGCCGGGGGGAACATGTCAGCCCCCTCAGCAGTGACTGGGCGCCACTGCAGGGGCTTCGTTCTAGTGTAAGTATTTCATAAAGAGCTAGTATACGGTGGATACTAGCTCATTATGCCTTTGTCTTGTGGACTTTTTTTCATTTCGGTTATTTTAACAGGGTTTACAACTGCTTTAAGTTGATCGCATTCACATCTATACATAAGACTTTGTGTAGAGAGCTGCCTCGCCCCAGGCTTGCAGAGGAGAAGAGCGATGGTTTTGCTGCTCGGGGTATTCAAGGACTGAAGCATGCCCTGTGCTCAGAGTAACTGTCCAGCTCCTGTATTCTCCCATCATGGAGACGCGGTGATAAATGGCATGTTCCGGGAAAGATAGCACGTGCCGCCATCAATCAAAGCTGCTGGAGGGGTGATGAGCACAGGAGGGGAACGCCTGGTGAAAAATAGCCACACTTCTGTTGGAACTCATTAAATGAAGTGGCCTTAACCCTTCGTATGCTGGCAGTTCTCAGGAATACCCAACAGGGTGAGAAGCCGGCAGATCTTTAGAGCGGATTAGGAGTTCAGTTTCTTCACTTTGCTAACATAAAAATGAACCTGAATCAGGAATTTACTGTATTTGTTTTAGCTGTACAAGTGAATGCTTAATGAAAACTTTAAAAGTTCAGACGGAATTCCGCTCAAGCTGTCTTGCATACACTCGGTCACACCAAATTCCGACGGTCAAGAACGCGGTGATGTACAACACTACGACAAGCTGCGAAAAATAAGGTTCAATGCTTCCAAGCATGCGTCGACTTGATTGTGAGCATGTGAATGAAAATTCCGAACATGTTCTCTATCTAATTCTGTTAGAATTTTTGACGATGGGGTATACACACGGACGGAATATCCGATGAAAAGCTTCCATGGGTAATTCCGCTCGTGTGTACAAGGAATAACCGTATAATTTTTCAGAAAAGCTCCACCTTTTATCACTAAGGCTGCATTCACACCTAGGCAACAAAACGCCTGAAGGGTGACGCTCAATACGCTGGAGGGGCGAATTTCCATTGCTGTCTATGAGATGGTTCACATCTCACGCCAAACGCCGTACGCCTGCCGCCTGAAAACAAGTCCGGCCATAGACAGCAATGAAAATAATTTGTGAGAAAAAAAAAAAAAAGTTAAACAAGGCAAAATATGCCGCGTACGCGGCGTTACAGTGTGAATGCAGCCTAAAAAGCCATCTTTGAGCTCCAGTTCAGTGACTTTGCTTAGGTTGAGATGATGTCATCAGTCCGCTGCAGGCAGGAGGAAGCATTTCCTCAGTCTCCTCTAACCCAGGGATCAGACTGTACGCTGTAACTTTGTAGCAAGTGACAAGTTGAGGAGTTGCATTAAGGGCTGATAAGCGTTAGCCAAGAACTGCTCAGGTACCAGGATTTACATGATTACGTCATGTCTGAACCAGCATCTCAGTCCAGGAAGTTGTTTTTTGACTTTGGATGATGGCTAAATATAGATGCCACTGTCCTGGAGAGAAGAGCAGATGAAGGCATTGTCAGGGAGAGTACTAGAATCTCTATAAGAGGTAGTAAATACCTGGAAGTGTTATGCCGCGTACAGACGGTCGTTTTTTGTGATAGAAAAAAAACAACGTTTTTCAAACTTCATTTTCAAAAACGATGTAGCATACACACCATCGTTTTTTCCAAAAGCTCTAGCAAAGCGCGGTTACGTTCAGCACGTACAACGGCACTCTGTTCCATTCAAACTCACGTCCTAACTTGCTTCTGAGCATGCGCGGGTTTAAAAACGTCGTTTTAGCCTACACACGGTCATTTTAATTGACACAAAAAACAACGTTTTGAAAAACGACACAAAAAATTGAAGCATGCTTCAATTTTTTTTTGTCGTTTTTCACAAGACATAAAACAACGTTTTCCCCCACACACGGTCATTTTAATTGACATTTTTAAAAACGTCGTTTTTTTTCATCACATAAAGTGATGGTGTGTACGCGGCATTAGACTAGCACAGTACTTAGACTTACAATCACTATGAAAATAAATATTTCATGCTTGCTTTACTATTTTTCTTTCTCTGTGCCAATGTCAGGCTGACAACAAATATCAATATGTTCTATGTGTTTCTCTTAAGAGCCATTTAAAGTGCCACGACACAATTGGGGCTATAAGTGCTCAGGCATGTACTGGCCATCAGGACTACCGGGAGTTTCCCGGTGGGCCGATGGCTCAGTGGGCCGGTTTGAGTGACAGCCTGTCAAAGTAATGGCTGCGCGGCCCGCGCAGCCACTACTTTGAGCACTGCTGTACTGCAGGGGTGGACTGTCCAACTGACCTATCGGCACTGTGGGGCCCCATGACAGCTGCAACACTTGCACTGGAAGCAGCTGCAATAGAACCTCTCACAGCTTGCTGTTCCTGGCCCCTTCTTCACTCCCATCCACCCATGCAGGTGCTTGCACATGACATTATCCAGGATGGATGAGAAGAGTGGAGGGGCCGGCAGAGAGCAGCACGTCATGAGGTCTTATTGCAGGCATCGGGTGAAGCTCCATGATACTCTTCTGTTATCCCCCGCTGTTCCACTGGGTTCACCAGCCCACATGCTGTCCTTCAGCCTCCACTGGGTCCTTCAGCCTCCACTGGGTCCTTCAGCCTCCACTGGGTCCTCCAGACCCCATGCTGTCCTCCACTCCTCATTGTGTCCTACACCCCCCACGCAGTCCCCCTCTGTCCACCACCCCCCACTCTGTCCCCCTCTGTCCTCCAGCCCCCATGCTGTCCCCCTGTGTCCTTCACCCATCACGGTGTCCCCCACCCCCCATGGTGTCCCACTGTGCCCTTCACCGCCCCGTGGTGTCCTCCACCCCCCTCCATGGTGTCCCCCTATGTTCTCCAACCCCCCCTCGGTGTCCCACTGTGTACTCCACCCCCCCAAAGTGTCCTCCACCACCCCCACGCTGTCTCCCTAAACGATGCTCAACTGGGGGGCCCAAAGTGTGCCAAGAAAATATACCCCACACCATTACACCATCAGCACTAGCCTGAACCATTGATATAAAGCAGGATGGATCCATGCTTTCATGTTAACACCAAATTCTGACTCTACCTTCCGAATGTCGCAGCTGAAATTGTAGCCTCAGTTTTCTGTTCCTAACTGACAGGAGTGACTCCCAGTGTGATTTTTCTGTTGCTGCAGCCCATTTGCTCCAAGATTCAATGTGTTGTGCGTCCAGAGATGGTATTCTGCATACTTTGGTTGTAACGAGTGGTTATTTGAGTTACTGTTGCTTTTCTGTCATCTCGTCTGCCCATTCTCCTCTGACATCAACCAGGCATTTTTATCCACACAGCTGCCACTCACTGGATATTTTCTCTTTCTTGGATCATTTTCTGTAAATCCTAGAGATGGTTATATGTGAAAATCCCAGTTTTTACTGCTATGAAGAGGACTGGGCTGCAAGCAAAGGGGGTTGTGTGACGGGGACTGGGGTGCAAGAAAAGGGGGCTGTGAAGGGGACTGGGGTGCAAGGAAACTGAGGGGGGGCTGTGAAGAGGACTGGTATTTAAGAAGGGGGTGCTGTGAAGGGGACTGGAATGCAAGGATAGATGGGCTGTGAAGGGAACGGGTATACAAGGGGAGGGGGGCTGTGAAGTGACTGGTATACAAGAAACAAGGACTGTGATGCAAGTATGGGGGGGGGGGGGTACTGGTTCCTTGTCTGCGTCATTATTTTCTTATGAGGTAGCATTTATCAAATTACTTTTTATTTTTTACTTTTCGATATTTAGCCATAAGTATTTCCTACCATCTGCATCCAGCACCCCTCCAGTTCAGACATACTGTAGTGTGAGGGGTTAGCTCGGTAGCGGGGTGTGTGGCCCCTTGGATGGGTTCACCACGCACTGAATTTATACAGACTGGCAGTCGAAGACAGTTGAAAACAAAGTTTTTGGTTTATTTTTCCATCTTGCTGGAAAACAATTGCAAGCATCCAAACAGCATAAACAAAATCAAACATAAAATAAATCCTAGCCACTCTGGGCGTCTACCTTCCACACAGGAACCTATCTATGGAGTCTGACTCAGCCTAGCGCTGGGCAGACAGTGCTGGACATATAGCACAAAACAATAGTCTTTTGATTTTTATCATACAGAAAAATCAATCCTCTCCTCACCTTCTCAGGAGACTTTCAGTACGCTGCTCTCCTACTCACAAAGTTTTAGGAATGATGCAGCGTTCAGTGGTTATCCTTTGGGTTACCTATAGAGGGCTTAATTGCCTCATTCTGAACAGCTGAAGTTTTTTCAACGGCCTCTAGCCTTTCTCTGGCTACGTTTGTAGCCAACGCCCGATAACCATCTGTGTATCGTCTAAACAAGGCAGAAATGTATGTCCCATCAGTGACAACACCCACAGATTTACCTGACTTCCTGTCACAGTAGAGAAACATTGTTTACTGCCACTCATGCCACCAGGTTATTCAACTGTAGTCTTAAAACACAGGGACATGTTGGTGATCAGAATGGCACAAACAACAATGGGGAAAACTTCTATACAAACATTTCTGTTTATATTGAGACATTACCATACAGATATATTTTCAGTCTTAAATTGGAGTTTCCATCCCAATTTTTTTTTTCATTATTGTGCTCATTAGACCTAAAAAAGAAAAAAAAAAAAGTTTTTACTCATCTGGAAATGCCTGTTGCTATGCAGTCCCACGAAATCTGCCTTTGGAATCGCCTAGGATCCTGACATCATCTCCCTCTAATGCTCCTGGGAAATGTGTGTCATCATTTTCCAGGAACCAGTGCGCTACCCAATTATCACTCCCCATCCAAGACTTCCAGGAAGTAAGTGCTTGTGGGCTTCACAATGCCCCCAAGCAAAATGACAACGGTGTGGACATAGTTTTATAAACTATCTTTTTTGAATAACTATGCGGAGCGGCGGCGGATTGAAAAATAGTAAGTGACCAGATTTATTTTATAAAAGCGCATGATGAAAGGACATACATTTAAAAAATGCTAATTGTGGTTGGAACCCCGCTTTAATAAGTAATGAATTTCATTGCAGTTTTGGATCAGCTGCTCTGGGTCGCTGTGGTTTGCATCATTGTTCCTTGCCCATCGGTATGGTGTGGCTTTTGGCTGTGACTCATCCAACATCACAGACGTAGAGCTGGCACATAGCGGCCATTTGTTGTGCGTGTGTAAGATGAATAAGATATCCTCCAAGATGGAGTTGCAGCAGCGTTGAGACCTGTGGAGAGCTCCTGCTACCCTCTTCTGATCTCCATCTCCTTCTTGTACTGTATTAGGTGATACTGGCTCCGGGGCGAGCACTCCACATCCCTGTGAATGCAAAAATCATTTATTGGAGCATTAGAATTAAGTACAGCAGCCCAGAGAAGGCACCAAGCCCTCCAATTTCACCAGCGTGGGCCCCTAATCTGCTGTTGGCTTCCTTTGCGCTGAAGAGATTAAGAGCGTTGAGCCGGCCTCTGGCTGTCATACATAAAACTTTTACATCAGTCATAGCAGGGAGAGCAGCACACAACTTTGAGAAATCATTAAACCAGGTTTTAGTGTGAACAGGCCTTTGGTGTGTAGCAAAACGGCTGTGTTTTTATTGTCTGCCTTGCCTTTTTTAGTTATTTTTAGAGAAGAAAGAGCTTGTGCTGAAAGGCAATCAAAAGACAAAAATGTTTTTCTTCTTCTTCAGCGGCTCAGCCAATAAAACCTTTAACGTACGGTGCGAATGCTCGCAAATGTAATTTTTACAGTATTAGCTGCCGGACCTGCGAGCTCGTAATTAAACTATTCAGACAAGTCTCTTGTTATCCTAATGCTTTTTCTATTAAAACAAAAAGCCAGAGAGCCGATCTCGGTGAAGAACAATGCTTCGCTCTCGTCTTCTTTATTTCTTTTTCTTGAGGGACGAGACAGAACCTGCGCTCCAACCCCTCGTGGACAATTTGAGAAGTGCCTAATAATTGTTCTCTTATTCTCGGCTCATTCTACAAAACATCCTGTTTAAATTGTTTCAGAATTAGAATGAACAGATAGATGCGCCAGTTTATAAGACAGTCGGCTGGGCTGCCTGATAAGGAATTCGTCCAAGACTTGATAAAATTGTTTTCCTGTGTTCCCGAGGTAATTTTCTGTTTAGCAGAAATTTAAAGGAGAAATTGTTTAGATATCTTAACTGTGCAAACAACATATTTTTTTATTTTTAAACCCTTTTTTACACCCTTATATGAAAATCTTTTGGTCTTATTACTGTCTAGTAGATCCTGGAATCATTAACCCAGAGCAAAGGTTGTTACAAGGGATTGCGAAGAACTCGAATTTTACTAGAATTTATGTTGCATCAAACATTAGCGCCCTCTCAGTGAATGCGAAAGTGTCTGGCATGTGTATGGTTTTAGTTAGGGATTAGTGAATTTGTTACAGCCTGCTTTACTGATATGATTAGGGATGAATGGAGTGCTGTAGCCGAAAATGTTGTCAACATTGGCCTCAAAATTGTCCATGTGGACTGGTTAGGAAAATCATGTGGTTTTGTTTTCCAACAAATCCATGTGATCATTATGTCAATATTGGCCCCAAAATTCACAATTGTGGACCACTTGGGAGAATCAGTTGGTTTTGATTTCCAACCAATCCATGTGATCATTATGTTAGGTCTAACATGGTGATCACATGGTTTTGTTGATAAAGATCTAGAGTTAGCCATAAGACTACAGTTAGCAGTAAGTTTAGCATTGAGGTTATTCAATATCTAATGTCTGGTTTTCTGTCAACAAGGGGTAATTTTTTGGCACAAGAGCTTATGAGGAGAAATGTTCTTATATCTGCACATTATTCTGCCAGTTAGAGAGAGATGGAAACCAGATATTTTTTTTAACCACTTGCCTGTCTGGCCAATTCTGACATTTCTCTCATATGTAAAAACATTATATATATTTTTTTAGTGGAGACCCTAGGCAATAAAATGGCAGTTGATGTCATTTTTTATGTCATGCTGTATTTGGATTTTTTTTTTATGAGTTAAAAAATAATGTGAAAGATGATGTTAAGCCGAGTAAATAGATGCATAACATAACATGCTTTAAAATTGCGCACACTTGTGGAATGGCGACAAACTTTGGAACTTAAAAATCTCCATAGGCGACGCTTGAATTTTTTTTTTACAGGTTATGAGGAGGTCTTGTGCTAGAATTATTGCTCTCACTGTAATGTTCTCAGTGATACCTCACATGTGATTTAATCACTGTTTTCACATACAGGCGCGACCTATGTATGCGTTCACTTCTGCATGCAGTCACTTTAAAAAATAAAATGCTATATTTGTTTGTGTTTTACACTTTCCCTTTTTCATTTTTTTTACTTTCTGGTTACTTTTTTCCTATTACAAGGAATGTAAACATCCCTTGTAATAGGAAAAGAGCATGGCAGGTTCCTTTTATGGAGAGATCTAGGGTCTATATGAGCCTACATCTCTCTTCTATGCTGGAAAGCCAGGCTTTCCAGAAAAAAAAGACCATAAGAGGTCTGACGAAGGAGCCGCATATGCTCCGAAACGCTGATTCAGTAACTCTCATAACAGCCTTAACCCCCCTGGCGGTATCCCCGAGCGTGACTCGGGGTTGATTTTTTCTACCAAAATCGGTAACCCCGAGTCACGCTCGGGGTAGACATGCAGATCCTGTGGCGTGCGCTAGCTTACCTTCGACTGGATCCAGCGATGTCGCCACGCTGTGTGAGCGAGCCGATCTCCGTTCCCTGCGACGTTACGACGCACGGGAGCGGAGATTGGCGCCAAATTCAAAAAAGTAAACAAACACTATACATACAGTATACTGTAATCTTATAGATTACAGTACTGTATGTAAAAAAAAACACACCCCCCTTGTCCCTAGTGGTCTGCCCAGTGTCATGCATGTCATTTTATATAATAAAAACCTTTTTTTCTACCTGAAAACTGTAGATTGTCCATAGCAACCAAAAGTGTCTTTTTATGTCAAAAATGGTTTTAGATCAGCTAGAAAACAGCGATAATAAATTATAATCACTTGCAGAATTGTGCGATAGCGATTTGCGGGGAAATTCGTCATAAAAAAAATAAAATAATGACAGCAACAATTCTGCAACTGAGCAAATTTCAGTGATTTTGAGTTGATTACAATATTGAATATTTTTATTTTAATAACATTATTACTTGCTATAATTATTTATAATTCTTTATTATATTATAATTTAAAATTTTGTTTTAAAAAAAATTTCATACCCGAGATGCCTATTAGATTCTTGTTTGGTCAGATTTAAGTTAGTTATTCCTAAAAATCACAGGCCTACAGTATAAAACACCAAATTTCCTTGCAAATAATTGTACCGCTTTCAGCATGTTTTTTCAGACAGAATCATACCGCCAGGGAGGTTAAAGGCATCCCAGCATACCCCTTCAGAAGTATCCTAATCGGTTTAAACCCTGAACTGACGCTTGTCATCTTTACACTTACATAGAACCATGGGGTAAGAGAGCCATAAGGGACTCATATGCCAGGTATCTAGGCCAGATGGGCAGGAGACCCCCGAAGGTGCACGATCCGAGACAATCTTTGGTAAATATTTGTATGGATAGAACTCAGGGTCTCTGGTTGTGCGAAGAACATATCCAGTCTGGATAATGTATTATAGGAAGCAGAGTGACAGGAAGATTCTTTGTGATCAGTATATCGCCCGATGAGCCCTTTAAATGGCAAACAAAGTGGTAATTGTGTCTGGAAGCATAATAGACTTGAGTCAGTCTTCTATCAGTTCAAGGGTCTTCCAATTATTCAGGAGAAGCTTCTCTGAGTCATCTCCTGAATAATTGGACCATCTTCAATCCTAATCTGGAGCCCAGGAGATGTGGAGGTCCCATACACTGGTGTTTACATTGAGCATATGCCCATTTGAGTCCCTCCACTCCGGTAAGCCTTCATACAACCAGTGGTGGTTTCATTGTTGTGTTTTCACTTCAACACTGCCAGCATATGGAATACTTTTTCTGCTATAGAGTTTTTTCTCACGGTCTATCCATGGACTGTTGTATTTGTGGTTTAATAACCTCTATATGATGGAATATTGACTTTAGTTTAGGTGTTTTCATTTTTATCTGTAAAAAACACAAGTTGCGCTTGTAATAAACTCTATAAAAGTGATATCAAAGTAATAAGAAAACTTGATTGGAGTTCCAGCTTCTCTCCTTTACTGAATACCGCGGAGGTCTGAACACAGTATGGAGATTCCGGTGACAGAGGAAATCCATTTATCCCTGCAGAGGGCTGAATCTGTTTGCGCGTAAGACCTTGCTATTTAGGGGGTCCACCGTTTCTGGTAAGGGAACTCACTTAAAGAGTGGGATTGATCTTCAATCAGGGACTCTCTTACATCTCCTCTTACCCCTTATTTCTTCCTTGGTTAAGGTGGACGAATCTTGGATTTTGTCTTCTCATTGGACTTGCTTCCTTCCAACAGTGCCCTTTTTTTCTTCATTTGTGTATGGACTCAATTTACTCAGTTTTTTTCACCAATCAAGTTTTCTTATTACTTTATCACTTTTATAGAGTTTTTTTACAAGCGCAACTTATGTTTTTTATCATTTTGGTTCACCATTGAGATATTTGATGGTTTTTGTTGCAGCTGTTTTTTTTTATTAGTTCTTGTTTTTTAGCGCGGTATATACCCCCTTACACTTAATTTTTATTTGTATTGTGGTTATTTCACATCATACATTGTGTTTTTTTTATATGAATTTGTGTCATTATGAATTTTTGAGCGCTGCACAGAATTTTTTTTTCACATTATCCTTTTGGTTTACACTTATTCTGGTGTTGTGCTGGCTGCTACTGGATACACTTTTGTGTGTCAGCATGATACACACCAATTTTTGTATCTTCCACATCACTTAAATTGCTTCCATGATATGTTTCAGGGTTAGTTCACTCTTAGCAGGGGATTTATTGGAGGCAGAGGTACTAGGAGAAACAGGCTGAGTAATAGAGCAGACAGCAGCATTGCTTCCCCCTTCTAAACTCCACTCCCCCCCCCCCTTACTGTAGGGTCTGGGATAGCAGGATCTGATGACATGTGGGCAGTTGCCTGGGGGGAAGACAGGGGACCGCTATAGTGTTCCTTAATAGTGCTAGGGTTCAGTGTTTAGCAGAGGGGCTACCACCAGAGGATTTTTTGGAAGAACTCACCGCCAGCTTTGGTGCCTTCTCCCTCTGAGGCAAAGGACCAGGAGCCGGCATCTTGAGAGCGCTGGAGGGACCTAGAATGGAGCCGGTTTCTAGGCTGTTTGGGCGTGTTCTGCTCAATTTTTACCATGTCCCAGCAGCAAAAGTTTTCTGTAGCTGCAGGAGTATAGATTGACATTCTCCCACCTGCTGTGCCACCAGGATCCATGTAGAAATGCAGCGGTGCTGTCAGAGCGGGGAGAACACGCTACTCGCATGCCCCCCTCTGACATTATGATTTTGTTTATTAGGAACTGTCCATGTTTTATTGCCATGTCACATACACATAGTGCTTTGCACCACCCAGTGAGCCCTGGCAAAGCAGGTGGTCTTGTTTAGCCTGGCGGGCAGAATGGTGACATGCCACACAAGCCCCGCCCCCTCTTGGCACATACTTGCTGTGTGTCCCGCTCGGCAGACAGGACTATCAAACAAGGCAAGATCTAAAACAGTGAGACTGCGATAAGCGCTCCGTCTTTTTGTGCTGACATTCTACTTTTAATTGTTATCTAAAATTAATTTGAACAGAGATGAAGGGGGAATTGATGACAAAAAAGACCTGCGAGATAAAGGGAAGTGTTAATTATACAGAGGGTGAGAACGAGATGATTCCCCCTTCTCCCTCCTCCTCCTCTCTTCATCCTTCCCTTCAAAGTTCTCATCAACAGAAGATTTATATATGAAAGACGTGTGCGGTTCCCCATGGCATTCCCAATTCCCTCTACCAATCAGCTTCCTCAAAATAATAGTGACCTTTGAATGTAGCTGAGCAGCCGAAGAGCGCGCACAGGCCGAGAGCTGTGACTCCATCACCACTTGCTATTGTATGGAAACTCCAAACATTTCAAATAGAAGAGGATTACTAGGACTCATGAACAAAGGATTTGATTTGAGTATAGGTGCATTTTGTCAATTGTTTGTAATAAAAAAAATTGGGTGGAATCAGAGAAACTAGTTTGCTAAGCTGAAGATTATTACTTAAAGTGTTAATAAACCCTGGGTAAACCCCCCCGTCCCCCCCAAAAAACTGCAAGATAATGGTATAATGTGCTAGTACAAAGTGGGGCATGCAACCATTTTAAATCTTGGGTACAATTGCAATTTTCAGTGTAATCAAATGAAAAGCCATTGAAAGTAAGTAATTTCCCAATTTGTTCAAACTCAACGTATGTCACCATCAAAGAAAACACTTATAAATAGGGTGCAAAATTCTCATCACTTTTAAAACAAAATGTTGCTGCAACCTTGGTTGATGTTTAGCCAGTTTAACTGAATATGATTGAAATGGTTGTGATTCATGGACTTAAATTTACAAGTGATGTGAACAATCATCTTGTGATTGGATGGTGTAGATGGTTCTTACAAAACAACAGGAAAAATAACACGTGTATCAGATTTTTCTATAGTTTTGACAGTGCATGCAGAGTTTGTCTGTCATATTGGGTCATGTTGCATATTGCTCCTTCTATGGTGGAAAAATTGTTATATCTGTAGCATCTATTCATGTGTTATGGCAAGAAGGAGACTTCAAGAAGGCGCGTCACATGACATCCGCCCAGAACAACAGGGTCTTCCTCCCGCCGACATTTGACGGCGGGCGGATGAAAAGCGGTTAAGTTTAGGCAAGAGATTGCAGGCATGATACAGGTGATGGTTAGAGACTGAGGACATGATACAAGAGATGGTTAGAGACTGAGGACATGATACAAGAGATGGTTAGAGACTGAGGAAATTATACAAGAGATGGTTAGAGACTGAGGACATGATACAAGAGATGGTTAGAGACTGAGGACATGATACAAGAGATGGTTAGAGACTGAGGACATGATACAAGAGATGGTTAGAGACTGAGGACATGATACAAGAGATGGTTAGAGACTGAGGACATGATACAAGAGATGGTTAGAGACTGGGGACATGATGTAAGAGATGGTTAGAGACTGGGGATTGCATTTTTCTTGACCTTTCTAGGTGCCAATAATGGCCAACAATAAATTCATATTAATTTAAATTGATATTAATTAAAAAGTTGAATATAATACAAATATATAAAAAATATATAAATATTTTTTTTAAATAGTCATTTTCTATATAGTGTTCGGCCTAGTGCATCCTTGATTTTCAGTTTTGGCACCAACATTTCCATTCGGTGCTCCCCTAGTTTAAACTGAGAAAATTTACCATTTTAAGAAAAAAAATGAGTAATTTTTAAATTGATGGCAGCAACACATTTAAAAAAAGTTTGAACAGAGCAACAAAAAGCTGGCAAAGTAAGTGGTAGTGACAAGGTGGAGCTGAAAGAACATTTTGCAACTAATTAGGTTATTGGCAATAGGTCAGTAATATGATTTGGTATAAAACGAGCATCTCAGGGAGTCAGAGTGCCTAAGAAGTAAAAATGGACAGAGGTTGCATCACAACCTCCATAATAATGTGCGTAAAATTGCAAAGACTATAAATATATCATCTACAGTACATATTATCAAAAGATTCTGAAAATCTAGGGAAATCTCTGTGTGCAAGGCACAGGGCCGTAACACAATGTTGGATGCTGTGATCTTTGGTCTCTCAGACGGCACAACAGGCATGATTCTGAGATGGACATCGCTGCATGGGCTCAGGAATACTTTAAAAAATCACTGTCTGTGACCACAGTTCACCGTGCCATCTAAAAATGCATGTCAAAGCTTTATCATGCAAAGAAGAAGTCATATCTGCACATGATTCAGAAAGTTGCCTTTTTCTCTGGGCCAAATCACATTTAAAAAGGTTTGTTGTAAACTGTTCTTGCATCATACAAATTGAAATCTGACATTCTTTTTAGCAACCATGCGTCTTCTGGACAAAAGAGAAGAGGGACCTTCCGGCTTGCTATCAACACTCAGTTGAAAAGCCTTCATCTCTGATAGTATGGAGGTGCATTAGTGCTTATGGAATGGGCAGCTTGTTCATTTGGGAAGGCACTATCAATGCTGAAAGATACTGTATGTCAAGGTTTTAGAGCAGCATATGCTCCCACCCAGACAACATATTTTTCAGGGAAGATCTCGAAAATTTTAGCAAAACAATACTAAACCACATACTGCATCTATGACAACAGAATGGCTTTAGAGTAGAAGACTATGTGCCTAACTGGTCTGCCTGTAGTCCAGACCTTTCACCAACTGAAAACTTCCCTTGAAACAAAAATTTTAGAAAACATGGCCTTGTCCAAACTTTTTTGAGACATGTTTTTGCCATCATTTCAAAATTGCCTAATTTTTTTTCTTAAAATGGTACATTTACTTAGTTTAAACATTTGATATGTTTTCTACTTTCTATTGGGACTAAACAATGCATCATTGCATTCAGTTTTTATGTAAATTTTACACGGCATCACAACTTTTTGGGATTTGGGGATGTGAATTACATGTGTAGCACTACCCCCGAAGGAGCCGCTGGTTGATTTGGGATCTACTCTATTTTGGCTTTAGCTCACCCCGATTTAACTAGCTCGAACCCTCCCTTGACACATCAGAAGTCTGGAAAATGAAATATTGTGACCTCTGCTGGGCTGGGGTCACAATAACAGGCATAATATAGTAATAAAATTACCTGCGGTTATGGACGGTCTCTCCAGAGCTTGGAAAAATACACACCACACAGTGAATAGATTTTAAGTATGAGAGGCAAGTTTACTGTATAGAAACTTAAGAAAGGCAAACATAAGGTTGAAATATGAACACCACTGGCAATTAATGACTTAATCTGGCTCGCAAGGGCCCTTGCAAGGGTCAGCAATTTATGTAAGCAAAAGAGATTTTAAACCTCAGAATGGTACCATTTGTCTAAGCTAGTGATAGGCAGTCTAATGCTCGCGAGCACCCTCTAGCGGGCAGTCCTACAGAACAGTTATTGTAAGCGTTGCGGCCGATTGGTGCACGTTAAAATTTGTAATCCACGGGCAGCAATCGGTGAAAGAAACTATGCAACAAAACGTCTGGGATAGCTGAAAGTTGGTGGATTGACCGCTCGTCAGCATCAACCACTTCTGCGTAACACTGGAACAGTTAACTGGGCCTTTAAGTTCCAGCTATGGGCCGAACACGTGTCTTTGGCCTGTGAGATGGCACTAGGTGTCTGTACTAAACAGAGTGTCTGAAGTTGAGCATGTGCTCTCTCACCCGACAGGCCGATCCGCCTGAGTTCTCCTCAGAAAAAAGCGGCGCGCTGGCAAACACTGCTCCTCGGCACACTAGGATCCCGGACGGGGGTGCTCCACTGTTTCAGTCGTCAGCTGGGCTGCCTCCTCAATCCCCAGGAACATGGGCCGGGTGCTGGAGTCTTGCTTCCGTCTGGATGGCTGGTGTCTCGGTGGATAGGCCCAGGCTTCTGGCCTAGCAGCACGGCTTCTCTCGGTCAGCAGCTCCGCAGAGGAGAGAAGTGCAGGTCCCGAGAGAGAGAGATCAGCCACTCCCTTTCCTTAAATAACCTCCCCCAAATGTCTGTGCGGAGGTGTCACATGCTCCAGTAACACAGGGCATTGTGGGAAGTGTAGTCTGTTTCTCCTACGAGTCAATGGAGTCCATATCTCCTGCTACTTGCAGTCCCACAATGCATAGCTTCCTTAAAGGTATCTTACATATTTACAAAATGTGGATAAAATTCCAGCGGGGATGACCTGTCGTACGGCTCTGACAGGATGACCCCGCTACACATGTAATATATGTGCATATAGATTCTTGGTATTGGTATAATATATTATCTCCTGGATAGTTATGTATTACAAGATGAGATGTATATATTGTAAAATTGGGGTGATCAGACTCCAGCGATAGGTGCGTTTTTAGTGAGTACGCCAGTCCAGAACTGAGTTTTTAAGGGCCTGGTAGCCCACTTTTATTTAAAGCACAAAAAGTTCACAAATACATCAGTAGCCCTCGCAGGAGTTTCCACCATTACTGTATTTTGCATACTCAACACTTTAGCCTCCTGGCTTTCATTCTTGCCAACCGGGTGTTTCAGGCCTGTAGCCTAGGCCTAAGTTTTGTTCCTCAGTTTCCTAGAGATAAGCTCACTCCTCGCTTACTCCTGGCCAGAGCCTTGCTACTTAATCACCAATGACATCTGCCTCCTGCAGACATGCATACTCTAGCTGCACCCGTGCAGCGTCTTTGACTCCTCTCAGAGAGATGGGCGTTCACCTGACTCCCAGGAACAGACTTCCTGTCTGTGGGGTGGGGCTCTGAGCCATGTCAGATCAGAACTAATAGCTGAACACACAGCTGTGCAATTAGTGCGTCTTTCTCTCCAAAATCTGGCGTAAACCAGCGATCTTTAAGATCGCACAGAGTCCCACCACATATATATATATATATATATATATACATATATATATATATATATATATCTCATGTGTGTATTGTTTTAATTTCTGTAGGCCTAATGAAGGGGGTCTTTCTAAACCCTGAAACACGTTGACTGCTCTCCTTCATTTTATATGAAGGCATGTACGCTTTCTCTTCGAAATTCTTCTTGACTTTTACCTGGGGCTCCTCTCTGAGTGCCCTTCATGCATAAGTGCTGCCTAACTAGATGCTACAGTACTCCATCTGGTAAATTACACTGAACACCACAAGCCAGGACCCTGAACTGGAATCCAGAACCACCAACAATGTCTTCTTTGAGTCTGCCCTAAAAATCTGCTATAGAAGAGACAGACAGTTACTTGTTCAAGCACTTTAGGAAATGAGATCCGTTGGTAGACTGTGTAGCAGAACTTGAGCTACACTCCTTGCCTCCCCTAGAGAGGGGGCTTTGATTGATAGATGTTAATTTATATTAACAAATTAACAAGTATTTTGTTGTTGACAGGTTAACAAGATGACATTGGAGCTCCATATAGATCTAGTCCCTTTAAAGTTTACATAGTTTGCCCACTTCTCACCATGTTCCCATGGTCAGCAATTGCCCTGGCTGTGTTTTGATCTTGCCATTGAAACCTGACTGTAGTTGTAAGGCCTGTCCTCTATGGTGGGCCCAGGTCTTTGTGTTGCACCTAAGGCTTTGTGCCTCTTTGAGTTGCCGTAGGCCTTTTTGTCAATAAAATCTTGGGGTCGGGGTGGGGTCATCATTTCACTGCTGAGAAAATTTAACTGGTAACCGATAAATGTCAACAGATTAACCAGCCCAGGTCATGAGTTAGGAAATTCTCTTCCTTAACACACAAATATGATTTTTTTTTTTGCCCAAGTTGTGTGTTGTTTAAAGTCTTCACCTCTCGTCTGCTGTAATGTGAACCTGCGGGAGAGCGAGTGCCTCTTGTCAACTTGGAGTAGAATTGTTAAGTAGCAAATGTGGGATCCATTATCCCATTACTCCTCACTAGACGCCTCACCTCATCCTGGATACAATTAAGCGGCAATCAGATACTTTTCCTGCTGGTAATTGGGCAGTGGAGATTCGGGTTCTTCACATTATTGCATCTTGACATTTCAGGAGCCATCTCAGGGACCCTCAGCGCTCTTGCCTTGGTTGGTGTTAACAGCGGTGCGGCCCGCTCTACATCAGTGTTTTTCCTTTTTTTTCCTTCTTAATAAAAAGGAAAAACACAAAATATCGAACTGGACAAATACCATGAACGTATAACACTGTATCAGTGAGAAGAGAGATAATTTTTTTTATGTGATACATCAGACAGTTTTTTGTTGTGTTGGATAGATTGCATAAGGGATAAAATATTGGTCAAGTTTTTATAATAGGAAATGTTCCCCTCACGCCCTGTCCTGTGAAAAACAGGAAGCAAGATCTCCTCAAAAAGTCTCGTCCTTGACAGTCGTCGCTAGAAAAAAATTTCCTCATTGGAAAATATACCCTTTACGACTCTGATACTGTCAACCTTTGGACTTTCTCTCACTTCCTGTCAAGGTGACACACAAGAAAATCTCCCTAAAAGATTCACAGACCGCAGAGAACAAAAACTGAAGTTCTAACTCTTCATCACTCTATCCAAAACTTAGAGTTCCACTTTCTTGTTCAAGTTACATGACCCTGAGCAAGAAACACAACTAAAGTATGATCTGCTTATACTGTTGTAGCACTACCCCCGTAAGAGCTGCTGGTTAGTTTTTGAGTCTGCCGCTACCCCACTGTTCACCATCAGCGCTAGGGGTTACATTGGAGAGTCATCCACAAATGTCTGCACCAAACACTCAGTCTCTTTTTCCAATACGTTTATTAAAGTGGAGGTTCACCCAAAAGTGAACCTCCGCTTTTTGGAAACCCTCCCCCCTCCAGTGTCACATTTGACAACTTTTAGGGGGGAGGGGGTGCAGATACCTGTATAAAACAGGTATTTGCACCATTTCCTGGTATCGAGTCCAGTGGGAGTCAGGCCCCTCCACGTCACCCCCCCATTGTGTTCTTGGAAACACTCGGCTCCCAGAACACAACGGGGACCAGTGGGAACGGCGCAGCGCGACTCGCGCATGCGCAGTAGGGAACCGGGCAGTAAAGCCGCATCGCTTCACCTCCCGATTCCCTCACCGCTCACCGCTCGGCTTCTGCTGCGGACATTGTTGGCGACATGGACAGGTAAGCATACATTTTTTAAAAGTCAGCAGCTTAGACGACTTATACGACTCTTGACATATTTGTACTGTTGAACAGAAATCCTAAGATGTGTGCCTCTTGATATAAAGTATAACACAATTCTGACAGGCCGACAAAAATTTCCCCAGCACTCAGCTCTGCTAGCCACCAAAGAGGACCAGCGGTCCATAGGCTGGAAAACCTTATCATAGGAAACTCCTCTATAGAAATGTTGCAACATAAAAACACCATGCCCAGTAATTAACTTACTGCATTATAACCAGGGCTTTTTTTGTCAGAAAATAGGTGCAGGAACTCCACCACGAACCCCTCAAACCCCCCCCCCCTTCCAAACTGCATCAAGTAGTGTGTGTGTGGTCAATGTCACTAACAGTGGGAGGGGCTTAAAGGAGCATTAAATACCAGGAGTGCATTACATACAGAGTGCAGAGTTGGGGGGGAGGGTTACATCCAAAGCTGTTAGGAAGAATGCAGAGTTCAGGAGTGCACTGCATATGAGTACAAAGTTCCAGGGTGCGCTACACACAGAGTGTACAGCTGCTTACCTCTGCACCCCCCCATCCACATCTCACTTTCACCCCCTCTTCAGCTCTGACCTCTGCATGCAACCCCTCCCTCCACTACTCCCATGATCATCTTCTCCCCCCTCCATAAAAGCTCCACCATCTTCCATGTGTCTTCCTTTTATTACTATATTAGGCTAAAGCACCCAGCCGGCTGCATACTGTAGTTGTGCTGCATCTCTCACTCACAAGTACGGTAGATCATCCAGTGGGGCTGTCGGCATATGCACTTCAACTTGGACACCTGCATCTCCCTTGTCCCAATCCTGCACTTAGTGGGAGTCACTCAGGAGATCAGATATGTGGAGGCCGTTGGGAGACGAGCAAGACTTCTGTGTTTACAGGTGATTGTGATGAGCAGGGAGCAGAAGCCCTGAGCCAGAGATGGTGGAACTGAGTTCCACCAAGTTCCAGCTGAAAAAAAGCCCTGATTATAAGACTATTTTGTGCCTCTTTCCTGTTATGTAATTACATCATGCCTTGAATGTAACTGACCTGGGAAGTTAAATCAGTTGGCTTAACTCTGTAGTAGTGCAAAATAGCACCTAAGGCATGCTAAAATGTTTATCCCAGGTTCACACTGAGCTGCGGGAATGAAGCCGTGCGAGTTCAGCTGATTTCACTCCTGCTCGTCGACCAATTTCGGCCGCGATTTCAGAGACATCTGCACAGATGTCAATTTAAATCACAGCCCGAAATCGCAAAAAGTAGTACAGGAACTACTTTTTGAAATCGGTGTAGCGCCACAGTGTGCTCCTGCCCCTTTAATGAGGGCTGGGCTACCTCCGGTCACCTGCCCCTTATCTATCCATCAGCAGTCATGTGCTCCTACTGAGGAGAATTAAAATGCAATGTTATAGTTAGGACTGCAGTATACAGAGAGCCTTGACGGGGCCTGCAGATTACACATGCACTCTGTTTTTAACGCACACTGTTAGACAGGTGAATTTGGTTGGTTGCTGATTGGTCGGTAATTTTGAGCTGGATATTACATGTTTTTTTATTGCACCGATTAGGACAATGCCAATGACGGCAATTGCCGCAGATTTGACATGTCAAATCACATGTCAAAACGCTCCAGTGTCAACCAGGGCTAAATGCCCTTTACAATGCATTTTTTGCTCTAAAGCCCTTATACAAACACTCGGTTTTCTCGGCAAGAGCCAGCAGGAAAACTGCTGGCAGAGCTTTCTTGCCGAGTAAACCGAGCGTGTGTATGAGGCTTTCAGGTTTCTCGTCTGGAAATCTGGCCAGACTCTTAACGAGAAAAATAGAGATCCTGCTCTCTATTTTCTCGTCGAGATTCTTGTCGGCCTGTTTTCCAACGAGAAACCCAAGAGTGTGTATGCTTTTTTTTTCACAAGAAAAAGAGTGTGTATGCTTACCTGTCACCGTGGAAACCTGCGCATGCTCGAAATGACTTTGACGCATGCGCGGTAGCTTCCATGACATAGGTAGGGTGAAGCAAGATGGCGGCGACAGCATCGGATGTGACGAGCGCATGCTCATCGTACGCGATGACGTCACCGCGTTCTTGCCTTTCAAAAGAACCACGGTTCTTTTGAAAGGTCTATGTGTACACGCGGACGGCAAGAGATTCTTGCCAAGAATCTCGTCGGGGAAAAACAACGTTTTTTTCCCGACGACATTCTTGCCCGTGTGTTTGAGGCCTTACAGGTTAATGAATCAGGGCCGGTGAGCGGAAGGTTAGGGAGAGACGAAATGCAGCAAGAAAAGAAAGCATCAAGCAATGCAATCAGTACCAGTAAGGAAGGTGCACGGGAGGGGGCATTTTCAATATTTCTGTGAAATTTCGCAGTTTCAGAAGTATGTAATACTGTCCATATTGAAGGTGAAATTAAGGTAATTGTTAAGGCTGCCATGGGCTTTAAAATGTTCCTAAGAAAAGGCATGGTACTCAAAAAAAACTTTGTGTTTTTTACCTTATTTTTTGTATATTTATTTTTTATTTATAACAAATAACAAAGAAAGTCACAGATACATTCTTGTGTGCTAGTGCAATTTCCATGCTGCCCCCCATATACACGGAAAAACCTCAAACAGCAACATGTTACAACTAAAAATACTGTAACTGAAAAATTACTTGTTTTTACATTTACTGCAATTGGCCTTTAATTTCATCTTGCAGGACTGTACAGCTGGGTTCACATGAAGTGCGGCCGCGGGGCACAGCAAGGGTCCGGTGCATCCCCTTTCAGGTCCGAACTGGGTCCAAATTTTTGCCTGAATTGGGACCTGAAATGGAGCCAAAGATGCACAGGACCCTTCTGCTGTGTGCTTCGTGGCCACCCTGGAAATGTGTGAACCGACTCCATTGCAAGCCAGTCACAGTCTCCTGTCATGCGAATTGAATGCGGCGAAGACCACATTCAATTCACATAAGTGTGAACCCAGCCTTAGATAAGACAAAAAACGTTTGACTTTTTGGTAACCTGGATCATGTGTGATGATATTTAAAAAATCAAAAAACAAAAAATTGAAAAATATATTTTTCCACAAATCAAGCTCCCCAAAATCAGCCATTCGTCCATAGTAGTAGCAGCTTTCTTTCCATATGACAGGTCCTCTTTGCTTATTCGGGATTATAAGGACACATGCTGATCGAAGTTTAGGCAGTTTTGCCAATTTTTTCGCTCCCAGTCTCTGCTTGGAGGTTCGTCTTCGCTGTTGAATATTTCCCAGGATTGATTTAAGGCGCCAGTCCCCAGTGATTTTAATTTGTGTCTCTGATTGCAGTAAAGTTTGCCGGCTGATGACATTGATTAAACGTCCAGCTCTTTGGATCTATGCAAAATATATGCCATGGCACTTTGTGAAAGCACAAGGCTGTCACTTTATCTCTGTACAGAGGATCTCCAGCTGACTGAGGGAGGACCCGGTCCTGACCCTGCTGCTTATTATGATATATAGTTATGACATAATTTCTGATAGTGATGTCACAGCCTACCAGGCCACAAGCCATTGCAGTGAAGCTTGCTGTTACCAGATAGCTGGCTGCCAAAGAGGGGATCAAAGCAACAAATTGTCCTTTTAATCCCAATATTGCCATTTTACTTTTGATTTATAAATCTGTCAATGGGATCCTACTAACTAGCTACTGAAAGTTTTGGTTTATTGCCAGGGATCTATGATGTTTTCCGAAAGCTATATAAACTAGTCGTAACTGCCTGCATTGTATTGGAAAGCACAGAGACCCAGATGACATCACTGGGTCTTAAGTAAGATACATAATGAAAACAAAAAACATTCATTAACATGTTGATTGTAGAGGGGATAATGAGGGAAGGTAAATATAAGCATATAACAGTTTTAAAGGGTATGATACATTTGTGGAATATGATTAGAGTGCCAAATACCAGCTGCCCCCACCAGGTCCTGGTCTGCATAGAAACCAATCGGCTTTTAGGTTTTATTTCCAAAGCATTATTAAACAAGCTGAGGTTGGATTCTACCGGTATGCACAAATTTGACTAGTTTTTCCCTCTTTAGCTTTAGTATATAAACCCCTAAACATTATTATTACACATTATTTATATAGCGGCAACAGTTTACGCAACACTTTACAACTTGAGGGTAGACCTTACAAATACAATGCACTTTAATACAGTAGGAATCGGAGGGCCCTGATCGTTAGAGCTTACAATCTAAGCATTGACAACATCCAGCTTCTTGTTCATCTCGTCTCTTGGTAAGCACTCTTTACCATGACAAATGAGGCATCTCTTTTTGTATATTAAGAATGCCTGAGAAAAACTGAAGGAAGAGCCGGTGTTCTAACAATATGGGTCCCCTATCAGATAGTGCCCGGCCTGGACTGCGCATGCGCAATCGGAGATCACGGAAATCTCAGAGAATGAACATCAGTTCCATCAGCTGTAGTTGTAGCATGCGCAGTTAACACGACACTCGCTCCAGATGCTTCTCCACGCCGCTCACTCTATCAGATGTGGGACCCATCATGATAGAACAGTGCTGTGCATGCGCAGTCTAGGCCGGGCACTATCTGATAGGGGATCCATAATGATAGGACACCAGCATCACTGGATATCACATCTGTGATCTTTATTGTATCATGACAAGTAAAAAAAGGACAAGCAGACGCATTTGGGCACAAGCCTTGTTTACAGCTGTGAACAAGGCTTGTGCCGGAACGTGCCTGCTTGTCCTTTTTATACTTGTCATGATACAATAAAGATCACAGATGTGATATCCAGTGGTGCTGGCTTTTCCTTCAGTTTTTCTTAAGTTTGCTTATTTGGCTGTAAAAAGGAGATCCTGAGCCCTAGAGCACCTGGATTCTGAGTGTGCTAAGGTTACCAGTTACCTGTTATCTGGATATCGTAGTTCAGAGTGGTGTTATTATTACCTGTTATCTGGATATCGTAGTTCAGAGTGGTGTTATTATTACCTGTTATCTGGATATCGTAGTTCAGAGTGGTGTTATTATTACCTGTTATCTGGATATCGTAGTTCAGAGTGGTGTTATTTTTGTGTTGCTATATTAGAAATGCCCTCTCCATCATGGTTTTGGTTCATGGGTCCTATTCAGCATTCAGGTTCCGCAGCCAGTGGTCTGCCGGTAGAAAAGCTGAGCAATGTGTGTTCCTTATTCTTTAAAAATACCAGCTTTGATATCTTTCAATCGATCATCGTACAATTTGCCAGCGTGTCACTGCTCTGAACCAGCATTGCTTTGGGCAGGAAGTCATAATTGCTCCTTTGCATTCTTTTAAAAATAGTAACAGCTCTGGAGTCACCCAGGCACATTTGTTTTCAATTAGCGTTAATTATCACGGCAATTTTCGCATGCAGAAACAGATCTTATTTTTGTGTCGATTGCACTTTTCCGCTTCAGTCATTCTTCCTACGTAAGGACAAGTTGAAAGCATAGTCACAAGACTGAACAGAGGGAGAGTTTCAGCACCCTGGATAGGGGCCATGCCTGGCTACTCAGGAAACACTGTGTGCACAGGCACTGGCTCCTGGACAGGGGTTGCGCGTTGATCTTCAATTTACTCTTTATCAAATGACTGGTCCTGCAATGGGTAACCCCCTATAACAGTGGTTTCAAACTGGCGGCCCTCCAGCTGTTGCGGAACTATCATCCCCCATCATGCGTCTGCCTGTGGGAGTCCTGTTTGTAACGGTCAGCCTTGCAATGCCTTATGGGACTTGTAGTTCTGCAAAAGCTGGAGGGCTTCCAGTTTGAGACCCCTGCCCTATAATCTTCTAAATCCACCCTGCGGCCCATGACAGCTATGAATGCGACCCAACACAAAATCGTAAACTTATTTAAAAATGTCGATTTTTCTTTTTTTGTGTGTAAAAATGCATTAACACTTAGGCCTCCTACACACGACCGGACATGTCCGCTGAAACTGGTCCGCCGACCAGTGTCAGCGGACAGATCCGATCGCGTGGACAGATTTCCAGCAGACAAATGTTTCTTAGCATGCTAAGAAACATGTCCGCTGGGAAGCTGTCCGGCGGACATGTCTGCTGGTTAGTACGTCTAGCCAGCGGACGGAAATCCCGCGCATGCGTCGAATTGATTTGACGCATGCGTGGAAGCATTGAACTTGCGCGATAGAGAACGTCGGTGTCGTCTACGTCACCGCGTTCTCTGTCCGCGCGGATTTCGGTTTGATGGTGTGTACAGCCATCAGACCGAAATCTCCCAGCGTACATGTCCGATGAAAACGGTCCGGCGAACCGTTTTCTGTCCGCTCGTCTGTACGGGGCCTTAGTGAACACATGCTGCCGAAAAAAAAAAAACAATTGTCAGTGTCTCTTTACTAGACTTCTATGAGTTTCATCTTGACGAAGAAAATTCTCCCACTCTTCACAATCACGCCTTATTCATGTCATCAGTTTTCAGCAGCACCTATATTTGTGAGTAACTATTTTCAAGAATGAAATACACAGAGGACAAAATTGGAACCTAAATATATGATGAGCACCTTGAGAATTAATTGAGAATTGTTCCATCCATCCATGTGTTAGTTTATCAATCGGATGTTTTTTCACCTTAATGCATAGGATGCATTAAGGTGAAAAAACATTTACCTTTTCAACCCCTTTAACACAACCCATGTAAAATAAATAGACTGGCAACACACACTACTAATATCACACATTACCCTTTTTTCGCAATGCTATGCACCACTATGCATTTCGGTGCACAACAATGCAAGTGCGTTGACTTAGGGAATGCAGCCTAAATGTGTTTTATTTGTGTAGCCATGTGCTTGGCTAGAGGCATGGAACAATTTATGACACTGTGCTGCAGTGCTTTCTAAGCTCTCTCCACACTTCAGGATGAATGGGTTAACACTACCTCACCCCCAGCCACCAGAGGGGGCTGACAGCAGAAGGAGCTCAAGAGCCTTGAAGGTTGACAGCATTGAACTATGGGTTTAAGGAAGAGAGAGCTGTATTTTGCCAAGCTGACTACTGAGTAACGTCCTCTTGCTGCAAGGAGACTGGTGTTCGCTTCTGAGTGCACTCCAACTAACTACAAGCCTGTGGCCTGAGATAGAAACCAGAGTGTTGTTGGAACCTGTTTGCTGAGGATCAGTGACCAGGTAGATCCAGAAGTGAGCTGATATCTTAACAGGGGGACACTGTTGCTTTATTGCTGGGACTGGTAAAAGGGTATTGTTGCAATTTATGTATTGCTACTACCAGAGACTGAGTACTTAGGGACTAGCCATCTAGTAACTAGCAGCCTTACCCACTGCATGCAGTCTTTATCGCAACTAGTATTAGTTGCAACTAGTATTAGTGTTCACCATCGTGAAGTCTGGGCCCCAACATTAGCTGGCTGAAGAACAAGCTCTAAAGGACTGCTCATCCAAATAGCTGCTCCACAAAAAACTGTGCCTATTGTCCATAGTAAAAGCTACCTCTTTAGGGAGCCTTATACAGTATTTTACTGTTATCATTCGTACACTGAGTGCACTCTGAAGTGGTTATATCATACTGTTTAGGGAGGAGTTATCACACAATTGATTCTTACTGCTGTCACTAATGACCAAATGTTACTGCTCATTGCTGATTTTGTAGGCTACTAGGTCACTTTATTCTAGTGGTATAGTGCTCTAATCCAAATTGCTAAAACATAATGATTACATTGTCAAGTGATTTGTGATTGAATAAATTCTCTATCTGCTCCTTCATGCATACACATTTATTCAAACATGTGACCATTTATTGAGTTCCTTTGCTTTACTAAGTAGTCTGGTGTTTGTTTTCTGTTATGAAAACATATTTGTGCTACTAATATTATTTCAGTAACCAGAAGGGCTGAGATGTGTCAGAGGGACTGCGGTTGTTCTTTGATTTGAGCCAAAAAAGCAGAGAACCCAGTCTACCAAGCGGCTTCTGCAGGGGTAGAGCTACATTTTTTATAGTTATTACTATTGCGCCAACAATATACACATCGCTTTACATATATACTGTACATTCACATTGATTTCTGTCCTCTAGGGGCTTACAATCTAGGGTGCCCACCTCACATACACATACTAGGGCCAATTTAACAGGTTTGGATTGGGTTTAGATTGGGTTGCCCATCTCTATGATTAAGCCACTACATTTAACACATGCCAGGGAGGGTCGGTCCCCAGGCAGGGACTAGTTACATTGGTTCAACTGAATAAACTGTATTGAGTGACGCCATCGGCATGCGGCTTCTTTCCTTTGTTCTTTTCCAAGTGTTCACTAAAAAGTCACTGTGGTACATCTACCTGAAGTTTAGATTTACTGGTGCACAAAGGCCCCCACTGGTCCTGTTGTTGGCTTGCTAACTCTACATTAAGCACAGATAAACTTTAAAGAACTTTCCAATATTCACATCTTATTATTCCTGTAATACCTGCACATCCCATTCTGCCCTCCTCCGCCATTCAATCTAAGCAACGAGTACCAAAATAAGCACATTTGCATAAACATCCTCCAGTGCGGAAAACAAGGAACTGTGGCGGGAACAGGCACCAAAAACACAAAGCTGGACGGTTAAATTTAGAATAGGCGATGCAATTTCCACGCCAGGAGAACCCAATTATGCGAAGAAAGGGAAAGCTGAGCCCAATTATACCCACAAAAAGTCGAAGCTGAGAAAGAAAATTGAGAGAATGTTAATTAATGCACAGCACCCGCCAACAGCTAATTACCCTTGTTTAGAAGAGATTCAGAACTGGCAAAGCGAAGAGACGGCACATAGCGCCTTGGTTCCCACCAGGACAGAGCCAGGCCGCCTTGCAAACACTCACGATGCATCTTCATGTAGGGTCCGGTCATGCAACACACCAGTCCATTTTATCTTCCCTTCGAGCGAACAAAGGGCTGAATAATGGGATTTGTGTGCTGCGTCTGTAGCGGCAATAAGCATTACTTTACGAGCACTGCCATAACGCGATCGCTGTGATGTTTCTGCATCACAAGGAGCCACAGTAATCAGAACATTTCACAGGTTTCAATTACAATATTCCTCACTGTTCAGTCTGCCCGGCGACTATTTCACAGAAGCATCCATGCAGCTCCTTGTCGCGGCAGCGGGATGAGCGGCTTTTATTGCCTTTTTTTAACATTTTGTTTTTGGCTGGGGTTTAACGACCAAGTTAGGCTACTGTTACTCATTAATGTGGGACTCTAGAAAAAAAATCAAACAGTCCAGTAATATTTTAATAAAAAAATGTGTTTTTGATACCATCAGTATAATTACCCATAATCTGTATTTATGTTCTCATGATCCCTTGTACAACAGAAATCAGCAGCAGCCAATCAGGATCTGTTCCATTGCACAGCGTTATAATGTTATCATATTTTGGGCACTGGAGGGGGACTACAACACTTCATTGCTCACGCTTCTGCTAAGGAAGTGACACATGAAGCTACAAATTTTCATGGTCTGTGTATTGGTGTCACCCTCTGGCTTTGCTGTGCTGCAGATGTTTGCAAAAAGTTATATGAGGTTGTGTAAAATAAGGATAAAAGTATTACATGTGTAGTGCTATCCCCCAGAGGAGCTGCTTAACCACTTCCCGACCGGCTCCTGTACATATACGGCGGCAGCATGGCTCTCCTGCGTGAATATGCTGTACGACGGCTCCCTCAAGAGCCATAGCAGGCGCGTGCGCCCGCTGCGTGGCGGGCACGATCACCGCAGGCCACCCGCGATTATAGGCACGAGAGCCAGAACGGGGATTTGTGTGTGTAAACTAAGTAGGAACAACGATCTGACTCCTCCTCTAGTCAGTCCTATTCCCTCACAGTTAGAAACACACCTAGGGAACACGTTTAACCCCTTGATTATGGGGGGGACCCCACTGCATTTAAAAAGAACCTCACGCTGTTCTTCTTTCACGATTTTTCTTTTAGCCGGCAATTCTTTTTTTTTTTCCTTTACATTCAGCTGTTAGCGGGGAAGTCCCCTGACAACTGATGTTAAAGATGCGGTGGCCGGCATCCCGGCCCTCTCCTCAGCAACCAGCTATATACAGCTACAGCTATATACACTAAAAAAATGCACATTGCAAATCGCCTCAAAATCGTTGTATAAACGTAGTACTTGCATTTTGGATGCGGGTCTATTGCATGCAAAACGCTGCATTTTTTGCGGGGAAAAAAGTCCCTGATCCTTTCCAAAAGCTCAGAGGTACAAAAATGCATTGATATGAACGTGTTCCATAGGAACCCATGTTAAAATAATTTCCTGCATTGATGCAAAATGCATCAAAAAAAGCATTCGTGTGAATCGAGCCGTAGCCTAGGTTTCCACTATTGGGACCTGAAAGATTTACGTGATTTTTCCACAATTTTTTAGCTGCGATTTGTGACGCAATTTTGATGCCACTTGAAGCAATGCCTGACTTTCATCAGTCTTGCCTACACACCATCGGTCAAAAATCCGACCGTGTCCAAACGCGTTGACGTAAAACACTAAGACGTGCTGGGAAAAATGAAGTTCAATGCTTCTGAGCATGCGTCGACTTGATTCTGAGCATGCGTGGATTTTTGACTTCCACACAAACGATCGTTTTTTTTTTCTATCGGTTTTTTATCCATAGGAAAAATGTAAAACATGTTCTATTTTTTTCACCGATGGAAAACAATCATCGTACAAACCGATCGTGTGTACAGGGCTTTAGAGTTTCAATTTGTATGCAATCAGGCAGGCCCTTGTACTACATGGTTTTGGTAAATCTGAAGACAAAATCTGCAGAAAATCTAATAGTGTGTATGGGGTCTTATGCTTTTCAGGGCAGGATTGGCCTTGTCAGTTAGCCTGTGCATGGCCTCATGATTTCTGAAGAGGGCCCTGAAATTGTAGGTCAGTGATCATAGGTGTGCGCAGCCTATTGGATTAGGGTGTGCACCCCAAAGCTTAAAGACATGCTACCGATCACTCACAGTGTTCACTCAAAAAAGGAAGGTGCCAGTAAATAGCACTCATCCTAAAACATCCCCCACCATAACCACAGCAGCAGCCGTTGGAAGAGAAGGGAAGCTGGAAGCACTCTGGGGGAAAGGGGGGGGTTGCCCAGGGCAGTAGGGGGAATCCGTGCTGTACAGGTTGATTAGGGTTTGCCTGGGCACACCTGGCACCTCCTGTGCGCACGCCTATGTCAGTGATATGGTAATTCAAGGGTCATTTGATTATAATGGGTTTTGTAATTGGTTATATATTGTAGTGTAAAGCCCCTTTTACACTGGGACGGGATGTGCGGTGGCGATATAGCGCCGCTATTTTTAGTGGCGCTATACCGTCTGAATTGCGGCGGTATTCGGGCCGCTAGCGGTGCAGTATTAACCCCCGCTAACGGCCGAAAAAGGGTTAATACTTGCAGAGGTACATTGCGGGTGTTATTACCGCAGTTTCCCATTGCTTTCAATGGGAAACACACCGCTCCTCTCACCGCTCCAAAGATGCTGCTGGCAGGACTTTTAGAGCGCTCCCGCCAGTGCATCGCCTAAGGGTGAGTTTTTCAGGCATTATTTAGGCTCTATTTTTAGCGCTAAACCTTCTGAAAAACTCCTCAGTGTGAAAGGAGCCTTAGGCCCCATACACACGAGAGGATTTATCCGCGGATACGGTCCAGCGGACCGTATCCGCGGATAAATCCTCTTGAGGATTTGCGCGGATTTCCATGCGATGGAGTGTACTCACCATCGAATCGAAATCCGCTCCGAAATCCTCTGGCGATGACGTGTCGCGCCATCGCCGCGAATATGACGCGACGACGTGCGCGACGCTGTCATATAAGGAATTCCACGCATGCGTTGAATCATTACGACGCATGCGGGGGATCCCTTCGGACGGATGGATCCGGTGAGTCTATACAGACCAGCGGATCCATCCGTTGGGATGGATTCCAGCGGATAGATTTGATAGCATGTCATCAAATATTTATCCGCTGGAAATCCATCCCAGGGGATAAATATCCGCGGAAACAGATCGGCTGGAGTGTACACACCATAGGATCTATCCGCTGAAACCCATTCGCTGGGATTTTTCAGCGGATGGATTCTATCGTGTGTATGGGGCCTTAGGGTGGGTAAAAGATTTTCATATTCCCAAAAATCTGTGTGCTATTTCATTTTGTAATGCCCTCTTTATTCCAGATGAAAAACAAAGGCTACTTTGTCTAGGAATAACCATATTGAGGGAGGTTCAGGATAAATCCATTTATGTGGTATTGACTCTTTGACAACTGGCAAAATGACAGATACTATAGTGAAGTTTGCTCATGACACCACTTCAGTTGGACTTATACTAGATAATGGTAAGACAGGCAGAAAATTCAACAATTGGTTGACTAGTGTATAGAAAATTATTTATTATTTATTACTGCAAAAAATAAGGAAATAATTATGGATTGCACCATTGAGAGTATTCTTCTTCACTGCACGGTAATGTGCCTATCTCATATGCTGAAAACAGCACAGAGGATCATAGGTACCCATCTATCCAATTTGGATGGCTTATGCCAGCTAATTAAGAAAGCAGCCAAAAGCTATTAGGAGTGATCCAATCCATTCAAGTTACAGTGTGTTTGCTACATTACCATCACGGAAAAGATATAGTACCTAACACATAATAATTGCTTAGCCACTTAAAGGGGTTGTAAAGGTTTGTGTTTTTTCACCTTAATTCGGTCTATGCATTAATGTAAAAAAAACACCTATCACGGGCCCCCCAGCCCCCCGTTTTACTTACCTGAGCCAGTTCACCTGCTCTGCGTGTCCCCCGGCATCCTCATCTCCACGGAGTCTCAGTGTTGATTGGATAAATTGATAGCAGCACAGCCATTGGCTCCCGCTGCTGTCAATCAAATCCAATGACGCGGCCGCCAAGGGGCAGGGCCGAGTCATACACTTGGCATTTATGGACTCAGAGTGTATGACACGGGAGCGCGCCTGCAGGCTAACCCTCTAAAGGATAGAGCTTCCCAAAGGGGGTTGGCTATTGTGGGGAGGAGCCATGAGAGCTGCCGTGGGACCCCAGAAGAGGAGGAAAGGGGCCACTCTGTGCAAAACAAGCTGCACAGTGGAGGTACCGTAAGTATGACATGTTTGTTATTTAATTTTTTTTTTTAAATAAACCTTTACAAGGACTGAGCATCTTTTTGACACTTGTTAAAATCTTTTTTTTGCTAGAAAATTACTTAGAACCCCCAAACATGTATATATATATTTCAGACACCTTAGAGAATAAAATGGTTTCCGTTTCAATACTTTATGTCACACCGTATTTGCGCAGCGGTCTTACAAGCGAAATTTTTTGGGAAAAAATACACATATTTGACTTAAAAATTAAGACAACAGTAAAGTTAGCCCATTTATTTTAATTTTTTATATATTGTGAAAGATAATGTTACACCAACATGTAATGCTTCAAAATTGCGTTCGCTTGTGGAATGGTGACAAACTTTGACCCTTAAAAATCTCCATAGGCGACGTTTAAAAATTCTACCAGTTTTGAGTTACAGAGGAAGTCTTTTGCTAAAAGTACGGTATTGCTCTCACTCACTAACGATTGCGGTGATACCTCACGTGTGGTTCGAACATAGTTTTCATATGCGGGCGCGTCTTGCATATGCGTTCGCTTCTGTGCGTGAGCTCGGCGGCACGGGGTGCTTTAAATTATTAAAATGAATTCTTATTTATTTTACATTTTATTTTTTATTTTTACACTGACCTTTTAAAAAACAAAATGTTGGGTCACTTTTTTCCTATTACAAGAAATGTAAACATCCCCTGTAATAGAAAAATAGAAAAAAAGCATGACAGCACCTCTTAAATGTGAGATCAGGGGTCAAGAAAACCTCAGATGTCACATTTACACTTAAATGCAATAAAAAATAGCGTTAAAAGTGATCTTGCGGTGAATCTGCTGCAGAGACCATTTTTACCTTAAAGAGGACAGCCCACTGTTATTGAAAATACCAGGGTACAGCTACGGCGGTTTGCGGCAAGTGGTTAAAGTATCGTTTTTTGTTCCCTATGGCTGTGTTGTCTATAAATCCACCAGGTACAGAGTTTTAGGAATCGGTGAAATATTTACTTTTTTCAAATATTTTTATTTTTTTTGCTATATTTAAAGTGGAACTTCACTCTCCAATTAACATTGGTTATTTTAAATGCTCATGCTGCTAGCATTAGTAGATAGGAAAGTATATTATATTTACTTGTTTTAACTTTTTTTTTATCTAACATTCCTTATGTTACGTTGTTGTTTCTTGCTTAGGCAAATAATGTCAAATTCCAGGAGTCTTTAAGAGGGGAGTAGAGGTTTTCTCAGCTAAGCCCACCCTTCTGCATGCATGCTTGAGATAAGGCAAGATGGATTCCAGGAAGTAAATGCTACACGAATCATCTGCCCTTACTCAAGATGACTGCAGCTTGAAAAGCTAAGTGGTTGTTTTCTCAACAAAAAAATCATGGAGACATGGATGGATTGGGTGTTTCCCTTTGAATATAAAAAATGAATTATATTGTGTTTTTGGTTCATGGTGCTCAGATGAAGTGAAGATTCCCTTTAAGGACAGATATGTGGAGAAGATTTAGGACATGTGTGGTTGTGTTGACAAATGTTTTTAATATTGCTGTCATAGAGAGTACCTTGAGAAATCTTGTTGCATGTGTACAATAACAAAGAAGTATTATCTATTATCTCCCTATTGGAAACCAGACCAATTATTGTACTCAATTATTTACAGTCTTTGAATTTCCAGTACTAGGAAGCCCCATCATGCCAAATAGAGCCCATTCCATTGTTAATGTAGATATAAAAGCCCAATCACTACATGTCATTTAATCTTTAAACACGTTAATGCCATTTCAGAAGTCATTTTTAGTCTTTTAAAGCGGAGGTTCGCCCAAAAACACAACTATGCACCATCCAAACGAGCATACTAGCGTCAGCTACAGTATGCCTTTTTTTTTTCTTTTTGCGCTGTACTTACGGTTTAATCCGTAACTTTCGTTTCAAACTCCCGCGGGGAAAGGCGTTCCTATGAAGAGGGGAACATGATTGACGGCCAGTTATGGCGCGTCACACGTTCCGAAAATAGCCGGAGTAGGACCTGTTACCTGTTAGAGAGGAGGTCTAGTGCTAGGCCAGGTCTTCTTTATGGAGAGATCTGGGGTCTAAAAATCCCTAAATCTCTCTTTTACCCTTAAAAGCATCGCTCTGGTCCTCCAAGGGTATGGAGATGAGCGGTGGCCTTCTTGGTATCATCTATCTTTATGAGAAAAAAACCCTGATACCGGATGGTTCCCGGGCTCACCAATCGATAACATAAGACCCGGTAACGACGGGAGGGCACCTCTCCAGCCACTTCTAAAAGTGATCGCTTTTATCTGAAACCCAGCCGCCTATGGGAAAAGAAAATACTAGAGTTATGGCATCTAACTGCAGCCATGACCCTGGTACTTAATGTTAAAATCATGATGTAAATTCCCAGTTAGGCTGTTGGCAAGTGGTTAAATATGGAAAAAAGTGGAGTTATCCTTTAGGTAACGCTTTCTGCTTCACATTCAGCTTGCAGCTGCACCGCAGCAAATCCTCATAAAGAAAGTAATTAAGCATTTTAAAGCTTCATTCACACCTGGGCATTTTGTGTAGCTGTTATTCTACCCATGAACTCAAAACACACTACAATCAAAAACACAGGTTGCCATTATTTTAAATAGCACCTAAAACGCAGTGCAGGTTTTCCGCAATTGTTGCGTGATAAATAGCAGTAAAACCGCACCAGGTTTTAGGTGCCATTGAAAATAATGGCACCTGAACCTGCATTTGAGATCGTGGGCAGAATTCTGCAACGATTCTGCCTCAATGGAAAAACACCCAAGTGTGAATGGAGCCTAATGCCCTGTACACATGTCGGAAAAATCTCTAAAGGTTTTTCCGAAGGAGTTCCGACGGAATTCTACTCAAGATGTCTTGCATACACGCGGTCACACTAAATTCCGGCTGTCAAAAACGCAGTGATGTACAACACTATGACGAGCCGAGAAAAATGAAGTTCAATGCTTCCGAGCATGCGCCAACTTGATTCTGAGCATGCGTGGTTTTTAGTCCGTCGAAAATTGCATCCAGACAAACGAAAATTCTGATAGAAATGTTTTTCATCTGAAAAATTGAGAACATGCTCTCTATCTAATTCCGTCGGAATTTCTGACCGAAAAAGTCCGATGGGGCACACACACGGACGGAATATCTGATGAAAAGCTTCCGTCTGACTTTTTCCGTTGGAAATTCCGCCCGTGTGTACAAGGCATTAGCGTTCTCGGTTTTTATTCACTCACAAATTACAGTTTGTTGAATATAACAAATTTTCCTGGCTGCAGGGCTTTTATGTGCATTTAAATGGTTAACACATTTGAAGTCCGTCGCACCTTTCTGAAGCTGCGAGCTGAAGCTGGGTGAGCAGCCATGTGTACCTACTGAACACTTTTTGGACTTTTATTAAGAGGTTAATTGGTTTAAGTTTGGCACCCTGCTCCTTCTCCACCCCTGCGCTTCACCTTTGCCCTTAATTATAGAATTCAGCCGTTTCCAGCAACAGTTTTCTCTGCGTGAAATTACTCAGAGGAAAATCTGACTGGTCAAGTTGGCATTAACCTGAGGCCACCCGCATGAGGCAGATACGTTTTTGTAAGTGGCCGGAACATCTGAGCTGCGGCTGGGGCCCATTGATCGACTGGGTCCCTAATCTAAAGAGGTCCCAAGCGTTAGTCCTACTAGAGGAAGCTGTTCAGTGGAAAGTGCCAAGAGAGGCTGGCGTTTCAAGAGGGTTTCGACCATCCACCAGGGTTTAAAGTAACCAGGTGCTGAGAGATTGGAAGTCGGTCGCCTATCAGTCAGTAACCTAGCTACAATTACCTGAAGGAGATCCAGGTGTCAAGTCTGCTAAGGAGGATTATATCCGCTGTTTCAGTCATAGGGAGGGTCTGTGCCAGAGACTTTTCCCCAAGTTCCGAGTGACATTCTGGCTGCCAGGCTGGTGAGAGAGGCCTGTCCAGGTGCGCTATACCCACTCTGGCTGGAGTGGTGAAAAAGAAAGTGTCGTTGGAGGCAGGACTGTTTCCCGATTACTTGCACCTGAATCTGTTATTTCCATTTCTACCAAATCTCTATTCTTCACCAAGTTCTACTATTTTTACCCGGCTGGGTAATAAAGAGTACAGAAAAAGACACCTGTTTTGTGGACATTCCATTACTGCAATTTTCACCAAATACCCCTAGACGGCGGAGGAACATGAGGTAACATGCCACCCAAAACAAACCAGCAGCTCCTTCGGGGGTAGTGCTACAATAAATACGCATGAGCAATAAACTTCTGAAAGCGTCGGACGCTCAGTACAATTGTGCCAGTCTGCCATCTTCTCATCCAGCAATAACACCTTAAAGTATATCTGTTGATTCCATTGTTCTCAAAGCTTTGCGTGGATCTTATAATATCTCTGTGGTAATTTCAATAAACCACCAGCCTCTCTGTGACCTTCCCCCGCTGTGCATTTCTCTAGTGGCGCAAGTGCTGGAATAGCTATGATGTCCCTTCCAGCTAATCCCAACTGAAATCTGAAGCATTTGAAAGGATCACACTGACCACACACTTCATGATTAATGTAAAGTTCCTGTAATTTATTTTCTTTAAATTTAATTATTGTTTCCTTGCCATTCGCACACACATGATTTTTCTAATTATTTATCATATCTTTATGTTTTGCTTGTTTTTTCAATATTTTTTTTCCATTTTCCACAATAGACGGAAAAAAAAAAAAACAGTTCACAAGATAAAAGCAGATACAGTGCCTTGAAAAAGTATTCAGTCTATTTGGGTTATGTCTCTACCAGCTTTGCACATCTAGAGAGTGACATTTTTGCCCATTCTTCCTTGCAAAAAAACACAAGCTCTGTCAGATTGGCTAGAGAACGTCTGTGAACAGCATTTTATATCACGATCGTGTGTATGCAAGGCTGGCTTGAGAGTAATCACGTAGAGAAAAACATAGTTTTTTTTCCATGACATGAAAAACGGTCGTGTGTACGCAGCATTATAGTTGTCCTGTGGACAGATTCTCCAACCTGAGCTGTGGATCTTTGCAGCTCCTCCAGAGTTACCATGGGCCTCTTGGCTGCTTCTCTGATATATGCTCTCCTTGCCCAGCCTGTCAGTTTAGGTGGACAGCCATGTCTTTGTAGGTTTGCAGTTGTGCCATACTCTTTCCATTTTCGGATGATGGATTGAATAGAGCTCAATGAGATGTTCAAAGCTTGGGATATTTTTTTTATAGCCTAACTAACCCTGCTTTAAACTTCTCCACAACTTTATCCCTGATATGTCTGTTGTGTTCCTTGGCCTTCATGATTCTGTTTGTTCACTAAGGTTCTCTAACAAACCTCTGAGGGATTCACAGAACAGCTATATTTATAATGTGGAAGATTTCAAGCTGTATGAACACTTTTTCAAGGCACCGTATAAGCGGATCCTCAGCTGTATAAAGTACATATTGAAAAAAGTAAGAGCAAATAATGAAAAAATAAATAAATGGGAGGTGTAAACCTATAAGTTTCACAGTTGTAATAAGCTACCTTTCCTGGTCATATATTACGGACACATTTCCATCTGGGGGCAAGTCCTGGGGAAAAAAGTGTGGGAACTCCCACCCATGATCCACTCCCCCAGCAAAGAAGCCAAAGGACTCACACTTGTCGGCGCAACGTTGGTGCAACTTTGATGCAACTTTGGATGGGTGCATCTTGGATAAAACTTTGATTTTAACCAGTGATAATGGACAACTGTTGCACAACTGTTGCATAGTATAACATTCAGGTATGACTTTCATGCAACTTCTGAGGGTTTACACTGAAGTCTTTGGCCCACAAGTTGTATGAAAGTCAGACCAAAGTAATGCATGAACTACTTTGAAGTCACTGCAACTTTAACCACTTGAGGACCACCCAACGTTGCCCTTTAAGTGTCCAGTCGTGAGTCACGCGCGCCGGCGCGCTCGCGACCCGGTCCAAAGCTCCGTGACCGCGCACGCGGGATTTGCAGACCCAAGCGCCGCCGGTGTCCAGTGATTGGGTCATAGGAGCTGAAGAATGGGGAGAGGTGAGTGTAAACAAACCTTCCTCGTTCTTCTCTGTGGCTTGTCACTGATCGTCTGTTCCCTGTGATCGCGGAACACCGGCTGCGATCGGGTCCCACGAGCGCGGTCACAGAGCTCAGGACTGGGTCGCGAGCGCACTGCCGCATGCGCTCGTGCGACCAATGGCTGGGATCTTAAAGGCAACGTACCTGTACGTGCCTATGCCCAGCCGTGCTGCTCTGCCGACGTATATCGTCAGCGGTCCTTTAGCGGTTAAAGTACAACTAAAGGCAAAACTTTTTCTTTTCGTTTTAGACAGAGTGGAGAGAGTTTAAAGTACCTGTTGGCTTGTATTGCTATCTGTGCCCCCGTTAGGGAGATTCCGCCTTTCTACTTATCTTGTTCACTACCGTATTTCAATTGAAAGTGAAAGCAAAAGAAAGCACCAAATTTTAGGTGATCTCCATAAAGAATTCATAGAGGGGAAATCTTCCAATGGGGACACATGTTCTGATGACCTGGGGGCCCCCAAGGGATTCCCTCAATTTGCAGGAATGTGTTCTCCCTTCCGGTTATGGCTTTGGGACAGTGAGGGAAAATCTCCCCAATGGGACAAAAATGGCAAAAAAAAAAACATGCAGATGTTATAACCCTTCCTTACTCTATCAAAAATTAATTAAAGTTTTGCCTATAATCCTACTTAAAAGAAAAACATGATCAATAACACAATCACTATCCATGAAATACCAGGATGTGATGAATCAAACTCCTTCTTTTAATCCGTTTCCTGATGTTCTTTATAAAAATGGATTTGTAGAGAGGCGGCAAACAAAATCTACCCCTATGGACTTCTCTTCATCTCTGTTTTTTTGTGGGAGAATAAACAAGAAGGTATAAAGTGATAAGGAGAACAGCCCCTGCTCATGGTGAAGGTTTATAAAGCTTATTTAGACAAGATTTACAAAGTAAAAGTGAAGATTAAAAAGTAGAAAGATTAACACGCGTGGAGATTCTCGCACATGGTAGGTGTGCCAAGGATCTGACCATCTGGTCAAACTGAGACTTTTAAGCGCCAGTCCTGGAGAGTTGCCATGTAGGACCAGCCTAACATAAACATATTACATACTACAGTATATCATTTACTTGAAGAGGAACTTCAGTCATTTATGATAAAAAAAAAAAAGTAAAAGCCAACAGCTACAAATACTGTAGATGCTGACGTTTAATAAACACTCACCAGCCTAGGACTCCAGCGCTGTCTTCACTAGTGTTGAGCAGAATATGCCATATTCGATTTCGCGATATATCTTGAATATATATTCGAATATTCGAGATATATTCGCTAAATTCGAATATTCGTGATATTTTATCGAAATTAAATGATTGCGATTTTTCGCTATTGCGAATGCGAAAATAATTGCGATTTTTTTATAACTGCGGTAGGAGCACTCTGATTGGCTCAGAATATTCGTGATATTTTATCGAAATATCGCAACATGCGAATGCGATATTTATTGCGCAATTTCGAGAGATGCTGGAGGAGCGCTCTGATTGGCTCAGAATATTCGTGATATTTTATCGAAATATCGCAACATGCGAATGCGATATTTATTGCGCAATTTCGAGAAATGCTGGAGGAGCGCTCTGATTGGCTCAGAATATTCGTGATATTTTATCGAAATATCGCAACATGCGAATGCGATATTTACTGCGCAATTTCGACAAATGCTGTAGGAGCACTCTGATTGGCTCAGAATATTCGTGATATTTTACAATACAAAATAATTGCGAATATTCGGCAAATGCGGAAGGAGCACTCTGATTGGCTCAGAATATTCTTGATATTTTACAATACAAAATAATTGCGAATATTCGGCAAATGCAGAAGGAGCACTCTGATTGGCTCAGAATATTCTTGATATTTTACAATAGAAAATAAAAAGTGTTTTGCATTGGTGGTGATTCTTTACTCTATCCATCTGTCACAGCCGTTTGTCAATCAAACACCTTGAAGATTGAACACGTTCATGCTGCATGCTTTGGACTTTTTTTCACTTCACATATCAAAGACATTTTTATGAAAGATTATTTTTCTATTATTGGGACTATATTTCTTTATATATTTGTTTCACTGTGTATTTCACAAGTTATTTGCGCTTGCTTATTTTATAATTTGCCCACATGTCTTGTCACTAGACATATTTTTTATTCTTGTAGAGCGACTCCATTTTCTGTCTTGTATTAAATTATGTTGTATAACATTTTTGAGTTGCTGCTGTATTCTCCCCTTTTTTTAAGGAATGCGCAATTTTTTCCTTCTTACAAAAAAAAATAATATCAAACATACAAATATTCATAACAGAAACATACACAAAGCCCCCCCCCTTTTGCATCAGAGACAATCAGAGTTCTCCTACCACAGTTATCGAAAATTCGCAATCATTTTCGCATTCGCAATAGCGAAAAATCGCAATATTTTTTTTTTTCAATTTGGCAACATAAAAGGATCGCCTCAGCTTAGCTACTCGGCCCAGGGTCTCTAATCATACCAGCAATGCTTTTAGACGTCGATAGGATGTGATCTGTTTTAAAAATCAAATTGAAAAAATGCGAATATTCGGAATTGCGAATATTCACCGCGAAATTCGAAATATATCGCGAATACTCGAATATGCCATATTCGAGCCGAATATTCGCAATACGAATATTCGTGAGAAACACTAGTCTTCACCCAGACCGCTTTGTCGGCGACCTTTAGATCCCCGGAATCGCCATCTCAACTGTTGGAAGCCGGCTGTGACTTTTTTCTGTTTCACAGCTGTCTCCTCACTCTGTGTGTGTCAGACCTACTGTGCTTTCAAATGGCTTTGCCAGCCTCCTAAGATATGTGACATGTCTCTGGAAGTTGCGGGTGGGGGTGCAGCCTTGTTTATTTTTGCCTAGGCGAGAAATGTGGAAGTGGGAATGGGTACCTGTCAAAAAAAGGTAACTGCTCCCAGAAAAAAAAAATCAATAACTCTAGAGGAGAATGAGTGGAACTTTTACTTGTATGAAATGTATCAGCAGCACATCATTAGTTGCTAGATATACATTTCTGCTATCCCAAAACACCTAATTTATTTATTACATTTGTATAGATATGTCAATTTATGCAGACTTTACATACATATTATACATTCACATCAGTCCCTGCCCTTATTCTAAACTCCCTAACTCACATTCATACATACACATACTAGGGCCAATTTAGGCAGAAGCCAATTAACTTACTAACATGTCTTTGAAGTGTGGGAGGAAACTCACACAGGCGCAGGGAGAACACGTAGCTCCTAAATGTCCCTATTTTCAAGGAACTGCCCTGATTTGGAACAACGTCCCTCTGTCCTTCTTTCCTCCTCATGTGTGCCTCATTTTTGTCTGATTTATATAGTTATAAATAAAATGCATTATTTATCTTTCAAAAGTGTAAATTTAAAAAGCCAATATAAAGGAATAGTAGTGGTAACAAAAAAGCACTTGTGGGTTTAACTATTTTTTTGTATAATTTTCCTTTAAGGGGGCGTGACATAAGGTACATACTTTTGTTAATAAGTGTCCCTCATTCCCATTTTAAAAAATTGGGAGGTATGAGAACATGCAAACTCAATGCAGGTAGTGCCGTGGTTGGGATTTGAACCAAGCACCCTAGTGTGGTGGAAGTTCTAATCACTTAGCCACTGTGCTGCCCACATCAGCTTTACTGACCTCCAGACTCCGAAATACCTCACTGTAGCACAAGGAGACCAAACCTAGACAGCTCAGATAGCCAGCTAATTTATCCTGGCAGCCAGCACTTGCGGCTGTCAAAATACCCAAACAGTGGCTGTATGTGACTGGATGCAGAAGCTGTTCAAATGACAATTTTCGGCCCAGCTGCTTCGATTTTCAGATCAAAGGATGTTGGGCATGAGGATGTTGGCTCGAATTTCTGCATGTTCATCAGGAACTGTCTCCTTGCACAACAAGACATTGCAAGAGTCCCAAGAACAATCAACTGTTCTTGCAATATTTTCCTGCAAAGTCATTCTAGCAAGCAAACCTGTTATATAAGGAACCTAACGGTAACATATAGTCACTTAGTAATGTCATTTAAAGCGGAGTCTCGCCCTCCCTGTAGCTTCTGACTTTTACTATTAGAGCACTTACCTGTCCAGGCATCCAGTGGTGTCCTCACCTGAGGTGATTCTTGAATCGGCTCACGCGTGTTGGCGCCACCATCTCAGCTAAGTGCAACCGGCAGTGAAGCTTTGTAGCTTCACAGCCGGTTTCCTACTGCATGATGCGTGAATTGCGCTGCACTCTGTGAATGGGCTGACAGTGGGGGGAAGGAACTTCCTGCTCACTTTGTTTCGGCGAGCTGATCAAAGTGGGAGCGGGTACCTGTCAAAACCGGGTACCTGCTTCCCCCCAAAAGGTGCCAAATGTGGCAGCAAAGGGGGGAGGAGGCAGACAAGCAGAGCTTCCCCTTTTGGGTGGAGCTCCGCATTACTTAATTGTAAAATACATGATAATTATTTTAAGACAATTTAAGACAGCTCAATAGACATACATACTAGTTTGTTTTATTGGGAAATAAGTCTGAATGTTTTTTTATCCATGTTTGTGTATGGATAGGTATACACATAACTATACTTGCTGTAATAAATGTTTTATATGGTATCACATTACATAAATGTTTAATTTTTATTTATGGGCCTGTAAGGAAGAGGTTTTGGTTTCCTAATATTTTATCAATAAAAGGAAGGGTTTCCTCTAGGGTGGGAGGGGAGGGACCCTGACCTCTGATTGGTCAGCCTACAATACTGTGTTCGCAAATGTCTGATATATATCAGTCTCTGATGCAGCCCCTCAACTTATGATTACCTGCAGTGTTCTAATGTTGCAGTCTCGGGGAGGGACTTGTAAAGTTATTAATCTGTCCAAGTTGTCCGAGCCTCACATTTTGGAGGGATGTCAGGGGTCAAAGGTCTTTTTAATTACACCACCACATACTTTCAATCAAATTTCGGGAACTAATTGATTGTGTGATATATAACATTGAAATGGGCATAGGGGCTGTCACAGATGACCCAACTGATATCTTGTTCTGGACAGTTGCCAGTTCTATCCAGCACTAGCAGTGTTAACCTCCATAGCCCTGGCTGTACATGGCATATACACAATATACCTGGAGTTACAGTGATTAGCTGTTTGATGTGTAATTAGAAGTGATTGCAGCAATTTTGATAATCAAGCTCTTTCAGGGAGACAAAGAGTATGAAATGGCAGACTTTTAACTCGTTTTTCACTCGAGCCATATGGCATACTGCATTTGCCAGCATGCTGCAGGGTTTGTATGGCAGTGAGGGGGTTACGAGGAAATCTGGGGATAGAATACTCAATGAAGTGCCATAGCAGCAAGGTGACGTCCCTCTAGGTCACCGATATGTTCCAGTGTTATGACAGGCTCTCTTTGATAAGGAACTTGGCTTTTAGGATTGTATTATGAGAAATTTAGGGGGGCTAGATATCATGGTGCTCCCAATTTAGTGACATTCAGTGTTAATCCTCCCCAACTGTTATCTCAGATATTAACATTAAAAATAATATTGAACAGCTTTGTGAAGCCATTTTTTTTTTTTATTAAGGTTGGAATAGGGAGAAGTTAGAAGACCTGACAGATTGTTATAGCTGTCTGTGTCTCCAGTGGGAAGATTATTATTGTCATAGGAAAGAAAATAATAGAAAATCCAACATTTTACAATTGTCACTAACCGCTTCAATGGCTTGAGTAGCAACATTTGTTCTAAAAAATGAATTTATCTTTCTTTGAAAATGTTTCTTCCTACTTCCTGTTGTGTCTCTGGGTTAGGAAACCCCTCAAGTGGGTTACAGACAGAAAAAATAATACCAGGCTTTGTTCTTTGGGGTGTCCTGAGCAGTGATGGATCCATCTACTTCACAATGACTACCAGTACAAATACCAGAATGAGTATTGAGAGTTCCTTGGAATCACAGATATAAGTAGTGCAGTATTACAGAATATCAAAACCATTTCTAAGACTCAATGGCAGCCCTGGTGTGTCTGCTTTTGTTAGGGTGAGTCTCACTATATAATATATAAAGTTTTGGGGTTTTATGTAATCTTCATGCCTAAATTAGGCAAAAGGAATAAAGGATAAGTTGACCTTTTGTAACATATTACATCCCTATACATCTGCAAAAAACTGTGTTCTGTGAATGGGAAAACTGCAAGCCACGACAGCCTTTGCGGGTGTCGGCTTGTAGTTCTCAAAGAACTACAAGGGTGCTGCTGATTGCTCCTGGTCAGGGGTGTCCAAACTTTTTTCATAGAGGGCCAGATTTTATGAAGTGAACATGTGTGAGGGCCGGCCACTAGTACACTGCCCAACAAAAATTCTCTTGTCTTTGTGGTTGCGTGTGGTGAAAAGATGAGCTTGGGAGTGCTATTTGGATATGGATTTTATATATATATATATATATATATATATATATATATATATATATAAAATCTGTTGTGGCCCCCAATGAATCCCTGAGTGCTGCTCAGGACTAAGGATGAGTTTTGGCGTGTTATTTGGATATACCGTATTTATCGGCATATAACGTGCACAGGCCTATGACACGCACCTTAATTTTAAGGGGGATGTTTTAGGAAAAAAACGTACATTTTAAATAAAGAGCGTTCAAGCAAAATAAGGGTCACAGTCTATCAGTGCCCATCAGCAGCCTCACCATTGCCAATTAATGAAGCCAGCACAGTGCCCATCAGCTGCCTCTCCATTGCCCATTAATGCAGCCTGCACGTCCTTGCTCATCTGCAGCCTCGTCACTGCCGGATAACACACGTAATCTCCTGTGTACCCGGCGATCATTCACACACAGTCCCGCCTGTGATAGACAAAACAGTGGTCCAATCCTGGGCCAGGAGGCGGGACTGTGTGTGACTGATTGCCGGGTACACAGGAGATCGCCGCTCTGTGTAATCCGGCGATGCCCACCCCCTTCTTCCACTCAGAGACAGCAGGAATCAGCGTAAAACACACACACTTGATTTCCCCTGATTTTCAGAAGGAAAAGCCCATGGTATACACCAATAAATATGGGTATATGATGTTTGTGCACCCCGCGGCTCTCAGGGATGTGTTAGGGGCCATAAAATATATATATAGTCAAATTACCAGCAGGGCCATTTGAACCCGGAACGCAGGCCACAATTGGCCCGCAGACCAGACTTTGGACATGCCTGCTCCAGGAAGTTCATTGAGCTTCCTGTCAGAGTGTAACTGCATGCCCGTATAGGAGGTACACAGACAGTCTGCAGGACACAATCTGCTGATCGAGAGTACAATGCTTTACAGGTGCTTTTTACACGCATATATTTTTTAACTACAAAAAGATGTTGTTTTTTATTTTATAAAATATACTAATATATAATAAATATAAACGTCATTAGTGTCTAATAGATATACAGAAATAAACCATCAGGACAAGACTAAGGAATATTAGGTCTAATTGCCATAAAACTTTAAATCCAATTAAAATGAACTAAAAATAAAACATAACAAATTATCTAAAAAATATATTTTTTTTTTTAAAGCAGTCACTATAATTATCATTGTCTGAGATTAATATTATTGTTGTTATTATTGTGACAGCCAGGATGGTTGGATAACGTCAGACTACCCCTCCATCCCTATACACCTGTGGTGCTCTCAGAGGCAGTATTAAGGGGAGAGTGGGATTTAAGAATAGTCACCTTAGATCTGTGGCTCCATCCAGCCCTGCGCGGTGTATTTTTTGAGGTAGAGGAAGGTGAAGTGACTGTGCAGAGCTCTGTACATATTGCTCCAGCGTACAGTATAATTTTTGTGCCGTTTTTCCATCATGTCCAGCTTCCAGCTGTGCTGAGCCTCCTGGAGAGAACCGGGGCAGATTCTGACTCAGTGTCTGCTATAGCCCAGACGCCTAATCGCTTCTCTTTCTTGTATGAAATGACATATAATTTCAGCCCGCTCAGTGGCTCTTTTGTGCCAAGTTTGTTTTTCAGCTCAGAGTAAAAATAACTCACTTCACGGATAGGGTTGCCACTTGTGTTTGGGAAAACAGCACATTTGTCCCAAACATTGCAGATTCAGGTCTAAAAAGTTAGACGTAATCATCTGTAATGTTCAAGTACACTTCATTTGGTGCAAAAAATGCACTAAAAACCACACAGCATGAATAATTATATGTGTGTCATGGTAATTATGTGCATATAATTACTTCTGTAGCTCTTTAAAGTCAGCGGGATTTAGTTACAAACTAGTGCAGGGCTGGTTTATAATTCTGCAATGTATTGTCACTATAAAAAGCCCCTGCAGCTGTGGAGGGTTATGTAGTAAAATAAAAATAAAAAAATGTCATAAGGTTCCCTATCCAGGCCAGCAAACTTGGTGGACAGGAAAGGGAGGACAGTGAGTGGGCCCTACCCTCTTTCTTGTACTAGATGCCTTGAAACATTTGGGGAGTAACAAACATTTGGGTATGCCACAAAGCCCCCCACCTTCCCCCTTACAAAGCAGCCTTCTCCTAATGTTGGGGTACAAGGGCTTTTTCCCCACCTCTGTGTGCCCTTTATAGGAGGTGGGGGTAAATGGGGGATATAGTCAGAAGAATGAGTTCGGGGGTAGTACCACATATCTATTCCCACATGGATAAAACAAACACACACACTATGACAAAAATCTATAAATAAAATAAAACACAAACACAGACTGGCCAACTGCTAAACAAATGATGTTCATTAATGTTCCCAGAAGTAAATTCTGCATCAATCACATTGACCTGTCACCCCCCCAATCTGTACATGCCACACTCCCACTACTAAATGACAGATTTCCGACTGTGATCCGCAAAGTTTACAGCTGGGAATCCAGCCAATGACTTCACCCAAGATTCCCAGCGGTATTACCGCAGCTCGTGTAGCAACCCACCCAAATTCTGACACCACTCACTTCAATGAAATTCACATTTTGGGTTTGCTGATTCTGCAATTTATTTGCAAATTCTGCAAAATTGTGGGCGAATTGAACACAGGCGTGTTTGGTATAACATTATTCACAGGCAGCATCTACAAAGGTGGCAATAAGTGGGACTTTTTCAAGTTTTGTGTCTTTGTGAACAACTGCTTGGGGTTGGGTTGATGCAAATTGTTGTATCAATGTGAGTAAATATTTTTAAAAACCTTAACGTATAACTAAAAGCAACAAGAAGAAAAAACAAAAAAAGAAAAATAGACTGCTGCACACCCTGAAGAGTTTACTACAAATGTATTATATATCAAAAATAGAACATACATGTATAAGGCATTAAAAACACACAGGTTACCCAAAATGGGATATCCAACCCATGAAGTAACCTGAAAATACACACTCAACAGAGACGGCATAAACCAGTGACTAACAATAGAATGGGACTCGATCATCCACAAAGGAGATCAGAGTCTATGTCTCGCCCACTCACCCTCCACACAACACATAAAGACCCCCCACCCAAAAGCACATATGAAACCCCACTACTAACAATAATCCTGATAATTTCCGCACCAGTCAGTGGTTCCCTGTAACAACAGGTAAATGTGCCACTGTCTGGGGAAATGCAAGAAGAAGAGAAGTCTCAAATGGGGGACATAATTAGAATCCACTAAATAGTGGTATATAAGCACTGCTCCATTGAAGATAAATGGCAAACACAAAGTCAATGAAAAGAATAATCTAAGGGACCATAAGCTTATCAGCAAGCTGGAAAATATATCCTCTTCAAATGGATCGCCACGTCTGGTGTAATAGGTTATTCAATTTCCATCGAGCAATAAGTATTGAGGAGACATTCAAAAGATATGTATTAGAGATACTGTGATGGCAATCTTCAAAGTCAAAAAACACCTGTGCTGAACTTGAGAGGAATTTGCAACAAATGTAGCCACTGATAATTGACGGATTCCCATAGCATATGGGTAAAGTCCATTCAAGAATTTCAGATAGGCATGTCCATAAGATACTCAAATCTTGTTGAATTGCTCATACTCCGTGAGCTAGTGGCAATTAGGCTTAAATGAATGTTGGGTGTATGAACATATAAAATGTTGGTGAGCAGACAATAGATCAGTGTTCCACAGCAATGAAAGATTGAAATATTACTCACTGTTAAGCTGTTGTATGTAGCTCAAACTCGTAGCTACCACATTAAATCTGTACTCACGTGCTGCCAGAGGGATTTGCAGCCGAGCCATCCATCCATGTGTTGTACACAAAGCCTGAAGCACTATTCCTCAGTGCAGCAATAGTAGGTGAATGATATTACAATGTCCAGTTTGGGACTTGAGTTATACAGTGTTACTTCATGGGTTGGATATCCCATTTTGGGTAACCTGTGTGTTTTTAATGCCTTATACATGTATGTTCTATTTTTGATATATAATAAATTTGTAGTAAACTCTTCAGGGTGTGCAGCAGTCTATTTTTCTTTTTTTGTTTTTTCTTCTTGTTGCATTGTATATTAGATTGCACCCCCCAACAATATCGGTGAGTACTACATAATTGACTAATAGGTGGGATTCCCATATCCTTCTCTCCCTTTTGTATAACTAAAGGCAAAACTTTTTTTTAGTTATGGATGGAGTGGAGAGGGATTAGAACTAGGGTTGCCACCTCGTCCCTTTAAACCCGAACACATATAAATTGCACATGTTCTGAGGCTAATTTAATGCAGATAAGGCACCAAGTGAGTTTCATTACCACCTTAATCAGCCACAGAACCTGTGTAAATAACATGTATTCGGCCACGCCCATCCACATGTTCAGTTGTGCTTGTCAAGCACCAGGTCGTGTTCGCTGCATAACAGAAGAAGAAAGATACATCCTCGATCTGAGGATCTGATTCTGACAGGGTCATGTACAAGTGGTGCAGGCACATGTTCTTTTCCCTAATCGAAAGCCACTGATAACTGGAGCAACTGGTCTATTGGGCCATGCTCTGTACACCGTATTCAAGGACAACTGTCATGATGTGGATATAGCCGGGCATGGCCTCACTTTGAGTATCTTAATTTACTAGATACATCACATTCAAGCCACATAGGATTGTTCATTGTGCTGCAGAAAGTAGACCAGATAGAGAGTGCCGACAACAACTCCCTGCTGCAAAAGGCTATCCCACCTGTCTTAAGCACAATCTTAATGACAGGCTGCTTGGTAAACTTCTGTTACCCTAGGTAGCCACTTGCATCTTCACATTATGTTAACTCTGATGTCTTCATACCTCAAAGTGCCTCAGTGACCTGAACTTTAGAAAGGCGCTGGTTACTTGCATTATACCCCTTTAGTAGTTTAAGACTAGGCGGGAACAAAGTTTTAAAAGCTTACATGCAAAAACGGTATTTCCTCCTACAACCCTAATCCTAGATTAGGCTCCAGCATACATACAAAAATAGAGTCCATGTAAAATCGGAAGATTTATAAGTGGCATTTCCCAGTACTGGAGTCTACCGGGCCAAACCCCAGGTCCTGATGACCTTTTACATGATGGAAGTAGCAGCAGCAGGAGACATTCTTTCACTCCAGATCACCTGAGGCCAGATGACAGATGCACACCGCTGGGGTCAGGAGCGCACCGCTAAGCTTGTGGACCCTTTGGCTGAGTGCTGCGGATGGAGCTCTGGGTGGTTCAGGAAAGAGGAGCCTAAGAACAAGCAGGTTTTCAATAGGGCCTCTGATGGTGAACATGGCCTTTGCTGCAGCTCACTCTAGGTCGTGGCCCCCAGGGCCTCCCAGCTCACGGCAGGCTCTGGTGGATGTAGAGGAAGCAGCAGTGCAGGGCAACAAGGAATAGTCAGGACAACACACCAAAGGTCAAGGCTACAAGCAGACAGGAATTGTCAGGAGAACAAGCCAAAGTCGGTACACAGAATAAAACGTAGAGCACACGGCAAGAAGCACACAGGGGAGCCTAAACACACTATTGTTTGGGCAAGACTGGCTTGCAGTGCACGGCGTTAAATAGTGTTTCCTGTTAGAGGCTTGGGTGGAGCCATGTTGAGAGAAGATAACTCAAACATGCAGGTGTGAGAGTGCAGTCCCTAAGCCGATACACAGATCAGAGGTAATCAGACAGACAGGGCATGAAACATTGCTGCAGATTCATCACAGTGTCACCTTTATAATGTACCACACCTAACAACTAGTCGTTCGTAGCTTGAACTTTTACTAAGTTAACCCTTTTGTAACAGTGTTACTTCATACCCCGTAGCGCATTTACAGACCCTGGTTCCAACATGCAACCCTTTGAATCATTTCAGACCAGGCTCAGAACAGTTAATGTAACTTTACTGAAAAGATGCTGCATAACAGTTCAATATAAACAATGTCCTTTCTCAAATCCTGACTAGAATAATGTAGTGATCCAGGCATACCTCCACGAGGTGAGAGTCCAAAACAGCATTGTGCATGGCTTGGATGTCTCCCGAAAACCCTGTTTTTCTTCGGCGGCACCAACAACTGCACTCACAGGTGCCGCTGGAGTGCACTGGACCTGCCGAAACCCGCCTTTTTGACCACAATGGTCCCCATTTTTTTGCACAGGTGGGCTGGCCAGGCCCAAATGCCCCAAAACTAGGCAAGAAACACTTAACTCTTCGCCCAACCGGCTGCTGACTTACATACTTCAACCGGCCCACAAGCGTGCCGGTCAGTTATTGAGCTTGTGCTGTCTTTTGAGGAAATTCTTGTTAGCTGTTGCAGGTGTTCTCTTTATTATGCTGCAGCCTTCTCTTCCACTGTACTGGGGAAGAAAAATGATTTCCAATGTTTCCTTGCTTCACTGCCAAGTGCCTTACTACAGAAGCATATTAAAGGTACGTGCTTGTTTCAGTACAGAAGCGAGAAAGGCCATGTTGTTTGTTGGAGTGTGCGTGATGCCAACAAATGAATACAAAGTTCCAGGGAGACCACCACCAATAGATTTACATGTCTGTTCCAGCGGCCCATAAATTCTATTAGGAAACGCCATAATAATGATCGTCATATTCCGGGGCCTTGCTGACACACTCTGACAATATTCGGCTTTATTGGAAGATATAACTTCTTGGAATTTATTCCTGTTTTGTGTTTTATTCAGAATCGTATTCATCTTCCGCCAAATACGTTAACATCAATTTATCTCCAGATCAGTTACTGGCCGTACCTGGCACTGTCTGCGCTAAGCGAGATACGATATTTGCCGTATTCAGAAATTCTAATTTAGTGTATGCCGAAAGCGGAGCTGAGCGCCTTCCTTTGGACCTCATCCATTATGTACCTTTTGTAATGCGAGTTTTACAGTCCGTGGGGAATTCAAGTACAAACAGGCAGCGTTATTTGGGATATTTGCATCGCTAAACACACTTTTACTGCCTGGGAATTTACTGTAATTCTGTTGGCTGTATCTCAATTTTAGCGATGTAACAGATTTGGCATTTTTATTGATGACTGAGACAAAAAATGCATGCAAATGATTAAAAGAGCACTTAGGCCCGGATTCTCAGTGGAGATACGACGGCGTATCTCCAGATACGCCGTCGTATCTCTGCGTTGCACCGTCGTATCTATGCGCCTGATTCTTAGAATCAGTTACGCATAGATAGCTGTTAGATCCGACAGGCGTAAGTCTCTTACGCCGTCGGATCGTAACTGCATTTTTACGCTGGCCGCTAGGTGGCGCTTCCGTCGAATTCCACGTTGAGTATGCAAATTAGCTAGATACGCGAATTCCCGAATGTACGCCCGGCCAACGCAGTAAAGTTACGCCGTTTACGTTAGGCTTTTCCCGGTGTATAGTTGCCCCTGCTATATGGTGGCATAAGTGCGGCGTAACAATGTTAAGTATGGCCGTCGTTCCCGCGTCGAAATTTGAACATTTTGCGTCGTTTGCGTAACTCGTCCGTGAATGGGGTTGGACGTAATTTACGTCCACGTCAAAACCAATACGTCCTTGCGGCGTATTAGGAGCAATGCACACTGGGAGATTTCCACGGACGGCGCATGCGCCGTTCGTGAAAAACGTCGATCACGTTGGGTCACAGTACATTTACATAAAACACGCCCCCCTGATCCAAATTTGAATTAGGCGGGCTTACGCACTTACAGAGCAAGTGCTTTGAGAATACAGCACTTGCCCGTCTAAGTTGCGGCGGCGTAACATAAATCGGATACGTAAGGCCGCCGCAGAGATACACCGCTGGACGAGAATCTGGCCCTTAGTGTTTGCAACATCAGTCTGTGCTGCAGAGGAGCAGATGTGCAGGTCCTTGTGAGCCTATGAGGTCAGGGGACCCCGTTGCATATGCCGGACGGCGATTGCGCCCGCCGGTCATGTGCACGGGAGCCGGGAGCAATCGGTGGCCGTGCGTGCACGCCTCTGGTGGCGCGCACGTGCCCCTATTGGCTGCTGGGCGAGGTGACGTATAGCTACGTGCTCTCGCCCAGCAGAGCCGACCTGCCGCCGTATAACTGCGGCGACTGGTCGGCAAGCAGTTAACTTGCACATACTGATACTGCTAAAATCGGTCTGGAAAACAGTAACCTTAAAATATATTTAAAGGCAATACTTTGTTTTTAGTTTTGGATAGAGTGGAGTTGAATTAGGACACCTGTCAGTTTTTATTGCTGTCTGTGTCCCCGTTGGGGAGATTCACCCTCTAGTTGTTCTGTTGACCATTATTCTTCAAAGTGATTATAAAGTAACATCCCAAACTTTGGGTTGTCACCAGAAAGCATGGAGTAAAATGGATTTTTCATCGGAGGATGTAACAATTATTGAACTTTCAACTAAAGTTCTGACAACAAAGAAGAGCTCTGCTAGCCTCTGCCCAGCACGGGTAGCATCTTCTGGGTCAGGAGATGGTGAACCTCTATCCATAGACACCAGTTCCAGAGACTGGGGATCTAGTAGACTTTAATGCTGAGGAGGAACAACCACGTGAGCCTACAGCAGAAGATTGCGTATTCTGGCAGAGCACTGCTGATCCCTGCCTGCAAAAATTGGTGACCCTGGAGGATTTGTGCAAGGCCACCAACTTTTTTCAGTTTACTTTCTAGTAACTGGACAACTGGACAGAGGGTCCAAGACCTCTTCCCCACACCTGCGGCAGTTCCGGGGGCCCAAGGTGAGAAGGTGGTGGTCACTCCCCAGCAGCAGATCAGGATCCAGGGTGGGAGAAGAGAGGAGGTTGTCGTCCTCTCTCCCCAACAGTCAGTCAGAGAAGAGGAAATGGTCACTATCCAGCGTCAGATCCACAGTCTGGGAGTGGAGGAAGCTATCTTCCCTCCCTAACCCCCAACAGTTAGCCGGAGCGGATTATGTGAAGTCCCCAGCAGAAGTGCTGGCAAAAGGGCAGAGTACTTCCAACCTTTGCCCCTCACCGGCAACAACCACAGAGTTCCAGGGAGCCAGGGCAGTCAGCCCCTCTTACCAGCAACAAGCAAATAGACTCTGCCCAGCACCGGTAGCATCTTCTGGATCAGGAGATGGTGAACCTCTATCCACAGACACCAGTTCCAGAGACTGGGGATTTAATATACTTTTATGCTGAGGAGGAACAACCCAGTGAGCCTACAGCAGAAGATCATGTATCCTGGCAGAGCACTGCTGATCCCTGCCTGCAAAAATTGGTGACCCTGGAGGATTTGTGCAAGGCCACCAACTTTTTTCAGTTTACTTTCTAGTAACTGGACAACTGGACAGAGGGTCCAAGACCTCTGCTCCACACCTGCGGGAGTTCCGGGGGCCCAAGGTGAGAAGGTGGCGGTCACTCAGGAGGGATTTTGTCCCACTCCTCTTTGCAGATCCTCTCCAAGTCATTAAGGTTTCCAGGCTGAAATTTGGTAACTCAAACCTTCAGCTTCCTCAATAATATTTCCTATGGGATTAAGGTCTGGAGAATGGCTAGGCCACTCCAGTACCTTAATGTGCTTCTTTTTGAGACACCAATTATTTTGTTGCCTTGGCTATGTGCTTTGGGTCATTGTCATGCTGGAATACCCATCCATGGCCCATTTGCAATGCCCTGGCTGAGGGAAGGAGGTTCTCACCCAAGATTTGATGGCACATGGCCCTGTCCATCGCTCTTTGATGCAGTGAAGTTGTCCTGTTCCCTTAGCATAAAACACCCCCAAAGGATAATGTTTCCACCTCCATATTTGATGGTGGGGATGACTTTTTCTTGGGGTCATAGGCAGCATTCCTTCTCATTCAAACACGGCGAAGTTAGTTGATGTTAGTTGATGACAAAGAGCTTGATTTTGGTCTCCTGTGACCACAACGCTTTCACCCAGTTCTCCTCTGAATAATTCATTAACAAACTTCAGACGGACCTGTACATATGCTTTCTTAAGCAGGGAGAACTTGCAGGCACTGTAGAAGTTCAGTCCTTCACAGCGCAGTGTTACCAATTGTTTTCTTGGTGACTATGGTCCCAGCTGCCTTGAGATCATTGACAAGATTCTCCCTTGTAGTTCTGGGCTGATTCCTCACCGTTTCCATGAAAATTGAAACTCCACGATGTGAGATATTTCATGGAGTCCCAGACCGAGGGGAAATTGACAGCTTTTTTGTGTTTCTTCCATTTGCGAATAATCACACCAACTGTTGTCACCCTCTCACTAAGTTGCTTTGTGATGGTCTTGTAGCCCATTCCAGCCTTGTGTACGTCTACAATCTTGTCCCTAACATCCTTTGACGGCTCTTTGGTCTTGGCCATGGTGGAGAGATTGAAATCTGATTGATTGCTTCTGTGGATAGGTGTATTTTATACAAGTAACAAGTTGAGATTAGGAGCACTCCATTTAAGAGAGTGCTTCTAATCTCAGCTTGTTATCTGTATAGAAGACACCTGGGAGACAGAAATGTTGCTGATTGATACGGAATCAAATACTTATTTGCCGCATTAAAATGCAATTTAATTCATAACTTTTTTGAAATGTGTTTTTCTGAATTGGATATTTTTGTTGTTATTCTGTCTCTCACTGTTAAAGAAATGATCAGGCTATAATTTTAATGGTAGGTTTCTTTTAACAGTGGGCAAACATACAAAATCAGCAGGGGATCAAATACTTCTTTCCCCTCACTGTACTTGTAATAATGTGTATTGTACTTTGTGAGCTCGATGCCGGCATGTCTGACCAGGAATGAGACCTCTGAGTCACCCAGGTGGCTAGTTGTAATTAATTTAATGTTTATAGTGTAAGGGCTCTTTCACACGGAGCGGACCGTTTCTGGGTCCGCTCCGTGTGTCCGCGGGGATCCCCGCTCAGCTGTCGGCGGATAGGGCGGTCCCCGCACACAGTGCAGGGACCACCCTGTCTCTACTCCGCTGTCCCCTATGGGGGACCGGATGCAGACGGACCGTCTGTCCGTCTGGATCCGGTCTATTCCGCCGAACGGAAGAAAAATAGAGTTTCTTCCGTTCGGAAAAGCGGATCCCGACTGACGCGGACGCTAGCGGATGCTCCATCCGCTAACGGACGCGTTCCCATAGGGATTCATTACAAGTCCGTTAACGGACTTGTAATGAGCGGACGAACGGTCCGCTAGTGTGAAAGGACCCTTAATTATATTTCTGTATACAATGTGATCAGCCCCACCTGAGTGTGTAGTGTAAAAAAAGCCTGTATGCTTGTTCAATAAAGAGTTCCAGTTTTGCAGCTAAACTAGTCCTGCCTAGTTCTTGGTTGCAATATGCGGCTATAATATCTGATATATATGTTCAGACTGGAGGAAGCGGTATACTGATGGAAACACTTAAGCAGAGCGTGCGACGGTTCCGTCAATGCACACAGGGGCTTTGGAGTGATGCTATCTGCATTACATTAAATCTCCTATATTTGTATTTCATAAGTGTATTCAACCATTTGCCTGGAGTTCAGCTTTAAGGCCCCGTACACACCATAGAATCCATCCGCTGAAAAATCCCAGCAAATGGGTTTCAGCGGATAGATCCTATGGTGTGTACACTCCAGCGGATCTGTTTCCGCAGATATTTCTCCCCTGGGATGGATTCCAGCAGATCGAATATTTGCTGACATGCCAAGCATATCCATCTGCTGGAATCCATCCCAACGGATGGATCCGCTGGTCTGTATAGACTCACCGGATCCATCCGTCCGAAGGGATCCCCCGCATGCGTCGTAATGATTCGACGCATGCGTGGAATTCCTTATATGACAGCGTCGCGCACGTCGCCGCATCATAATCGCGGCGACGGCGCGACACGTCATCGCCAGAGGATTTCAGCGCGGATTTCAATGCGATGGTGTGTACACTCCATCGCATGAAAATCCGCCGAAATCCTCGAGAGGATTTATCCGCGGAAACGGTCCGCTGGACCGTATTTGCGGATAAATTCTCTCGTGTGTATGGGGCCTAAGACTAAAGAAAGTTAATATATGGAGGGATCCCTGGATTGGACAGTGTCTGAAAAACACAGTTAGGTGCCTCCTATTCTATTCTGGTCCAATGTCTGAGAAATGTGCATTCACCAACAGCAACCATCTCCAGCCATCCTCCAGGGAACTCTGAGAATCACCTTCTTCCCTGCAGGGGCTCATCTTGAGGCATACTTATACTTACACATTACAGTTCTGGTTGACTGAGACAACATTTGGCCTTGTTTATACCCAACAAAACACCTCAGTTTGCTGTCACACTTACCCGCTTCCTGAATCATGTCATTCTCTACATTTGAACCAGCAGCGATAGCAGAAATTTGTCTAAAACACGCACCGGCCGTGTCTACAGATCATCCATCCGTGCCGGGGAGATCGCCAGGCTGTCTGCACTACTTAAATCTTCAAGAAATGGGTTTATTATCTGTGTATGCTACCCAGCCTGACCAGCATATGCGCAATGCAAAGGATTTCAGGCACTTGATTGCATTCCAGCCTGAGCTTTACCAAGCCGGGGGTACCAACCATTGACAGGATTACAGTCTGTAAAAACATAAGTGTTAATTTAGGCCAAAAGGGAATGTTTCTTGCTTTTAGTCTTAGTGGCCGCTGTGTTTTAACACCATATTTTACCAGTTCAGCTCTTACACCTGTAACCCCCTTTAGACAGGGCCGTCTGCCCTGGGCCCTGTCGTTGTGGGGGCTAAAGTAGCTGCCTCATACTTGCCAACTATCCCAGGTTAAATTCCCTTGTCCCTTGAAGTTTTAGTCCCTTGCTGTGTCCTGATATTTCAGTGTGTAGTGCAGCTACTAATGCTGCCCAGCTCTGCCCTATTGTTGTGTACAGATGAATGTTCTTTAGGGTTCACTGTTTCTGGTAAGCCTCTTACCTGCTGGTGGCGGTTGATTCTACTCTATCCAGTTTTCACTCAATATTCACATTTGAGAACATCATCCTTTGAACTTTATTTATTCATCAGTCTCAGGCCCCGTACACACGGTCGGACAAAACCGATGAGAATGGACCAAGGTTCAGTTTCATCGGTCCAAACCGACCGTGTGTATAGCCCATCGGTCTGTTTTCCTTCGGTCCAAAATTTTAAAACATGCTTCAAAACCGAACCGATGGACCGCTGCCCGATCGGTCCAAACCGATGGTTAGTACAGAAAAGCATCGGTTCAAAACCTGCCCATGCTCAGAATCAAGTCGACACTTGGAAGCATTGAACTTCGTTTTATTCAGCACGTTGTGTGTTTGACGTCACCGCGTTCTGACCCGATCGGTTTTTGGAATGATGGTGTGTACGCATATCAGGCCGTCAGGCCACTTCAGCAGTGAACCGATGAAAACAGTCCGTCGGACCATTCTCATCGGTTTGGAACGACCGTGTGTACAAGAAATACACACCTTCCAAAGTTTCATTAGTACATTATAAAAGACACATGTAACATTGTTAGGAAGGCATTAAAATTCATCTGCTTTGATTATTTCTCACTGTTAGGCATGTCACCAACCAGTATCATTACTGTTTAGCATTCAGTCCAAACACGATGGGACAAAGTCCCTTTATTATAAATTAGCTTGCTACTTCACTGAAGCTGCATCTACGCATTTTGCAGGATCAATAGCCTGCTTCCTCAGGAGGGCACGGAGAGAGGTCATATGCTATGTAACCTGAAAAATACCAAAACAAACAATTATATTGTACTTGCTGCATTTAACATGTAATGAATTGAATGATACATTCGCAGAACACCATACGTATGTAGCACTACCCCCGGAGGAGCTGCTGGTTTGTTTTGGGCGGCATGTTACCTCGTGGCCCTTCCGCCGTCCTAGGGGTGTATGGTGCATATAGCAGTAGTAATGGAATGTCCACGACAGGTGTCTTTTGCTGTGCTCTTTATTACCCAGCCGGGTAAAAACATTAAAACTTGTGATGAAGAGTAGAGGTGAAGTAAAAGAAGGAATTGCAGACTCGGGCGCAACAATAGGGAAACAGTCTTGCTCCCAAAAATGCTTTGTATTCTCCGCCACTCCAGCCAGAGTGGGTATATAGCGTACCTGGACAGACCCACTCTCACTGACCTGGCAGCCAGGGTATCGCTCGAACTTGAAGGAAAAGTCTCTGCCACAGACCCTCCTGAAATGAACTCAGGGAAAAGCCTCTGCCACATGCCCTCTCTGTGTTTGTGGTTACGGAGATGATCCTACTTGGTAGAATTGTGTCAGTATCTCGTTCAGATAGTTTTCAAGTACCGACTGACAGGTGACCAGCCTCTCGGTGTCCGGCTACCTTGATGCCCGGTGGTTTGTCGAGACCCTATTGGATCGCCAGCCTCTCATTGGCTCTCCTCAGATGGACTCCCCACCGAACAGCTGTCTCGCTTGGGATCTTCAGCGTTGGGAACCCAGTCGATTACTGGGCTCCCTGCCACAGCTTAAATGTTCCGGACCAACATGGTCCCGGAACCAGGAACACCGCGTGGCACGCACACCCTGGCCTGGAAGGCCATTACGCCGGGGCGCCGTGATGTGCAGTCACCCTAAAGGTGGGTGCCGCGCTCCGAAGAAGAAGCCAGACTAATGGCGTCTGCCCCATAAATACCCTCCCCCAGCATGCACAGCGAGGCTGAACCCTCCTGATAGGCTGCCGGGGAAGAGCACCCAAACCTCGACTCCACTGCTGCCACCCATTGCCCTGGGGTAGGAACTATACCACAGTAACAATAGACAGTTCACAGCATAGCCAAGCTGAGATAGAGACCAGTTTTGAACATAATAATTGGATTAGAGTTAGTCAGTTTAGAGATATGAAGGGGGATGGTTTTAACCTGAAGTAAAATGAGGAACTCTGAAATCCCTAAATATAACCAGTGTGTACTGTTTCCCCTTCCCTTGCTGCACTGGGCCCAACATTAGATTTTCAGCACAACTTGAATAAAGCAAAGGAGTAAAGGAACATGGAGCATTATGGGTATTATTATTATTAATTTGGTATAACATTAAGTGGTATCACACTGCTGTAATAAATGGAGCTCAATAATGTAGACTGACAGTCCATGGCAGTCTGGGCCCCAGAGAAAACTGGTTGAAGCTGGGTGCCATTCAGTCTAAAACTGGCAGCATCTAGTGGCAAAAAGGTATTACTACAAATTACAGCATGAGATTGAAGGTGATTACTGCTGCAAAAACTGGTTTTGTTTTTGATTTTTTCATATAAAAACTTGTGGTCATTAAATTTTAAACAAAAAAATAAACTCAAGTTCCACTTTAAGCCTGGGTTCACACTATTGCGAACACAAACATTGCATGTGATTCGCACCACATCGTCCGGGAAGACGTCCGGGAAAACGAAAGTACGTTACGCACGTCACCGTTCAAAAAACACGTTGGGCGCCGTAATTTCACGCAAAGCACGGCGGGAAATTTCCTAACGGAGCATGCGCACAATGTTCGGCGCGGGAACGCCCCATTTGAATTAGGCGGGCTTGCGCCAGACGGCTTTACGTTACACCGCCGTAAGTTTACACGCAAGTGCCTGCACTTGCGCTGAAAACTTGCAGCGGTGTAACGTAAAGACGATACGTTACACCGCCGCAGATCTCTGTGAATCTGGCCCTAAATACCTAAATCTCTTTCCATATTATCTCCCAGAATCCCCCGCACAACGATATAATCCTAACATGTTTCAGGTGCAGGGAGCTGAAGAAGAGTAGGTAGATTCACAAAGAGTTAGGCCGGCTTATCTACAGATAAGCTGACCTAACTCTGAATCTAAGCCGGCCTATGTTTAAGTGTATTCTCTAACAGAGATACACTTAAACATACCTAAGATAGGCTGGCTTGCGCCATTCTATCTTAGGCTGCAATGTTTCTTTTGCCCGCTAGATGGCGCTGCCATTGCGGCCGGCCTAGATTATGTAAATGGGGGGCTACGCCGATTCCCGACAATTTACGAGCGTACGTCGGGCCTACACCGGCGAGTTACATCGTTTCCGTACGCGATAGGCCGCCTAAAGTTATTCCACCTATGAGGTGGAATAACAATGTTAAGTATGGCCGCCGCTCCCGCCGCGAGGTTCGAATGTTTTACGTTGTTTGCGCAAGTCGTCCGCAAATCGGGATTTACGTAGTTTATGTACGCTTCAAAATCAATAGGCCCGTACAGCCTACTTAGCCGCAATGTGCACTGGGAAATGTAGTCGCCCGGCGCATGCGCAGTGTAAAAAACGTCAAAAAACGTGAGGTCAAGCCTCATTTCAATAATACACGCCCCCCTCCCAGTCATTTGAATTAGGCGCTTACGCCCGCTCGTTTTAGGCTACGCCGCCTAAAATTTGAAGGTAAGTGGTTTGAGAATCACTTTTAACCTAAATAATTTAAGGCGGTGTAGCTTAAAAAGAGTAGGCTAGGCCGTCCTAATTTTAGGCGCCCGTACGTGAATCTACCCCGAGGTGTTTAGAGACAACACAGGGGGGGGTCTCACCCATGGGAAATTTTTTTATTCTTGGTCCAATGGCAGTCCAGATATGGGGAGGTGACATAAAGCTGCAAATTGTAAACTTTGTGAATATGTCCGGCAGATTGAGTGAACCTGATGACTGGCTGAACAGAATTACAAAAGCAGGAGGGAGATGAAGACCTTCAGGAGAGAGATTAAGACCTATCTCTTCTGAGGGAATGGATACCAAGCGCCCAGAGGCGATTCAGTTTGCATGTGTTGCACTATATAAGTTTCTCACTCACTCAAAGAAGCTCATATGTGTGTATTTCAGCGGAATCGCTAACCGTTGTGGTGGAGTTCCCCTTTTAAACCTGGTAGTTGGGAAAAGGTGTTATCTATATTTTGGTTCCCTCCACAGACAAAGCGCTGCAGATGTTTGTCAATTATGTAAATCTTGCGCAGACAAAGCGGATTTTATCTCGGACAGATGTTCGGCGCATCGCGCGGCGTGTTTCTCATTTCTTTTTACTGTCATATTTTAATAGACAGCGCCAGTAAATCCTGCTGATCAGCGATGATTTTCTCGCAGCTCGCTCCCTGACGCTTCCCATATTAATGAGAGCCAATCCGGGAGATCCGGCAGCCCAGCCGCAGAGTTTGCTTAGTTAGATGAGCACGGATGAGATCATAAATAATTACATTTGATTTCCGTTTTTCCCTTTCCTCCCCTCCGCGGAGAGGCTTCCTGCGGATTGCCACAGCTCATCGAATAATCACTGCCGTCGCTATCTAAAATAATGGAATGAGGGCTTTTTTCTTTTCTTTAATTGAAAATGAAGAACAAAACCCTATTGATCCAAACTTAGTCTGATATCGCTGGGAGGCAGAAAATAATTTGTGGCCAAAGCCTGCAAGTGTCGTAAATAGGAACTGTCTGTGTGGGCTGTGAGTTGCAGAGGGTCTGCAGTCAGCTGACTTTGGGAGCAGTTAATAACAAAAAGGTCAAATCCAGACACATCCCCATGCAATGCGTGGTCATTTTTCTCTACGACCATACCAAACACATATACACTGTATGAACAATGAGTATGTGACCCACCCCCCAAATAACTTCAGATGTTTCTGGTGAAGAGTGCAAAGACATTTTAGACCAGGGGTCGACAATATCCGGGCGCCAGGTCGCAATTGCGACAAGAAATTGTGACCTGGCGCCCACGACCGCCGGTAATTGAGGCCCCAGCTTTGCGACTTACAAGGCTGCGAAGCCGGGGCCTCAATTACCGGCCGCCGCGGGCCTGCCGCGATCGCGCGGCAGGGGAGGTGTGGGCGCACGGAGGCACAGGATCCTGTGTCTCCGTGCGCCCCCACCTCCCCCGCCGCACGATCGCGGAAGGCCCGCGGCAGTCGGTAATTGAGGCCCCGACTTTGCGGCCTTGTGAAGTCCCAAGCTCTCCCTTCAGTGAGCTGGCGCCATCTGGTGGTGGCCGTTGGCATCACATGTTAAACAGCAATTCTGAGTGAAAAATTACAATTTTCACTGCCATCTCCTTTCCTCACATTTGAACCCCCAAACATTATATATATTTTTGATTCTAACACCCTAGAAAATAAAATGGCGATCGTTGCAAAACTTTCTGTCTTGCCGTTTTTGCGCAGCGGTCTTACAAGCGCACTTTTTGGGGGGAAAAAACACTTTTTTTAATTAAAAAATAAGACAACAGTAAAGTTATCCCAAATTTTTTTTATATTGTGAAAGATAATGTTACGCCGAGTAAATTGATACCCAACATGTCATGCTTCACAATTGCGCCCGCTCGTGGAATGGCGACAAACTTTTACCCTTTAAAATCTTCATAGGCGACATTTAAAAAAAAATACAGGTTGCATGTTTTGAGTTACAGAGGAGGTCTAGGGCTAGAATTATTGCTCTCGCTCTACCAATCGCGGCGACACCTCACATGTGGTTTGAATACCGTTTACATATGCGGGCGCTACTCACGTATGTTTTCGCTTCTGCACGCGAGCTTGTCGGGACGGGGCGCGTTTTCTGGCTCCTAACTTTTTTAGCTGGCTCCTAGATTCCAAGCAAATTTGTCTAACCCTGTTTTAGACCTTGGAGAAGACCCTTTTCTGTTCCAGCATGACTGTGCCCATTTGTAAAATATCAGCTCCATAAAGACATGGTTTTACCAGTTTGGTGTGGAAGAACCTCCGTAGTCTGCACAGAGCCCTGAGTTGAATGTCATGCAAGCCAGCAATCAACATCATTACCTCACAAATAAGTACAAATTCCTATAAACTCCAAAATCTTGTAGAAAGTCTCCCCAGAACAGGTGGAAGTATCAGAGGCCATAGTTTTGGAATGTGATGTCCAACAAAATCAAATTCTGTAGGTGTGATGGTCTGGTGTCCACATACTTTTGGACATACTGTGCATACATGATGTAACCCTGACACAAAGTTTTATTTGGCTAAGCTTTGATCAATTCATATTTGAAGCCCAACTCTGGGCAAAATTGTTTTGTGATAAAATAGAGCAGATATGTAGTACAAAGAGCTCAGCTCTGGCTGCAATATTCACCTCTACTCAGGGCCGCCATCAGGGGGGTAAAGGCAGTACACCTGTATGGGGCCTGGATGGCAAGCCCCTTATTTTTTCATTTTTTTTTTTTTTTTGTAAGGAGCCCAGAGGTCCCCAGGGCCACCGGATGGCAACCCCCACCCCCGCTTCTCAATTCGTGGCACCCCCCCCCCCCCAATTTTCTCAATTAGGCGGCGGCATCCCCCGCTTCTCAATTTCCGGCAGCCCCCGCCGCTTCTAAATTTGAGGTTCTCTGCTCCAGGGGGCCAATGCCTGAAGCTTTGTAAGGGGTCCCATAATTCCTGATAGCGGCCCTGCCTCTACTCCAATGCTGCCCTCCACAGTGCTTTCCACTCTTCGGTTTCCTTAGCCTTTTGGGTTGAATGGCTTCTAATGTCAGAGAAACAGCCCCAAAGCATAATGTTTACACCTCCGTTCTTGACCCCGATGGTGATCTTGGGGTCATAGTCAGCATTTTTCTTCCTCCAAACACCGTGAGTTTCCCTCCTCAAAAGGGCACATGTACAGTCATGCCAATGAACATCTAAATGATTCAGAGAAGGATTGGAAGAAAGTGCTGTGGTAAGATAAGACCAAAATTTAGCTCGACTCGCAGTGTTTGGAGGAAGAAAAATGCTGACTATGACCCTAAGAAAACCATCCCTACAGTCAAGCATGGAGGTGGAAACATGATGTTTACAGCTGTTTCTCTGTTAAAGGTACTGGCTGACTTTGCAGCATTGAAGGGTCAATGGACGGGACAATGTATTGTAAAATCTTGAATCTTTCACAATGAAGGGTCCTGGATGGGTCTTTCAGCATGACAATGACCCAAAACATAAGGCAACAAAGGAGTGGCTCAAGAAGAAGCACATTTAAGCCATGGAGTGGCCTAGCCAGTCTCCAGACCTAAATCCTATAGAAAATTTATGGAGGGAGCTGAAACTTTGAGTTGCCAAAAAGCCTTAAGGATTTAGAGAAGAGCTGTAAAGAAGAGTGGACCAAAATCCTTACAAGAAACGTCTTACCTCTGTGTTTTACAACAAGGGTTTCTCCACCAAGTACTAAAGCCTCTTTCACACGAGACGTAAACCTCCGCTTTCTCAGCGAAGGTCGTTCCGCTGATCCCCGCTGAGCCAGCGGATGACAGGGTGGTCCCCGCACACTGTCTTTTCTCCGCTCTCCCCTATGGGGGGGATCGGATGAACACTGACCGTGTTCACCCGATCCGATCCGCAGACGGATGGAAAAATAGGGTTTTCCTATTTTTCCTATTTTTCCTATTTTTCTGCAGAATCGGAGGATTGCGGACCCGGGTGAGATCGGGTGTCAGTGGATGTTCATCTGCTGACACCCGCAATCTCATAGGGATCAATGTATGTCCCCTTTTCATCCGTACACAGATGGATGAAAAAGCGGACATACGGTCCGCCTGTGTGAAAGAGCCCTAAGTCATATTTTGCTTGGGGGATCAAATACTTATTTTACTCACTGAACTGCAAGTTAATTTATAGACATTTTTTATGTGTTTTTTTTTCTGGATTTGTGGTTGATATTCTGTCTCTGCCTTCTGTCTCTATGATTTAAAATACACCTACAGTATGATAAATGTTATAGACCCTTCATTTTTTTTGTAAGTGGGCAAACTTATAAAATCTGCAGGGGATCAAATAATTTTTTTCCCCACTGTATACATCTGCATGAAATCCGCTATTCACTTTTGTCACCGAAACAGAGAGATTTCCCCTCTGTTACTGTTTTATTAATATTGTGGATTTATTATACCTTTTTGTTCCAGTGACAATGGCCTCCTCCCAAATAAACAGGGTGAATATTCCCAGCAGGGTTGTAGTCAAATAAAAACCTGCTGGGGGTTCTGATCCTTCCTTGCTCCATTCAAAACTGAATAAACAAAAACAAAGGTTTGGCTTTAGATATACTTTAAAGCTGAAATAGTTATAAAACGAAAGTTTGACCTGAACTTTGGCTAATTACAATAGTTGGAGGTCTATGAAGTTATTAAGTTGCCGTTTTCACCAGAGACCGCTTTGCCCCGATGTGTGTCTCTTTATGGCTGCCGGGAAGTCACCCGTTGCGTGCTCTGCTTGCATCAGTTTGTACGCACTGCTCCACTGACTCTGCTGCATCATACAGAGCAATGTTATGAAGCCGCCGCTGTGTTTGTCTTGGGAATCTATTTTTTGCCTCGACTCTCCATTAAATTTATTATCCGTATAGTGTGAGAAGACGTGCTTCATTAGGAAGCCTCACAACCACCTCACCCCCCCCCCCCTCACTGAGTCTCCGTCCCATCGCTTACGGCCTCCTTCTGCAGATATCCCCTGGCAAAAAAAAACTGCTTTATGCTTCTAAAATGTTCTCAAATAAAACCTGGCGCAATATCGTAACGTCCGAGTCAGCACTGTTTCCACAAATACACCTCGGCCTCGTTGTGCGCTCAGCAAAACCTGCCGCGGCCTTATTGAGGAAGAAGCACATCGCTCACCCCTGGTGACCTCACCGGAGCTTCATTATATCTGCTTGTTATCTCTGTGTTCCCCCCACCCCCCTTCCCAGCCCTTCATATCATCATCTTCAAGAGAGACGGTCAGGCTAAAAATATGCTCTGAGCAAGATCCGTGCAGCAGAGTACAGAAGGTGATGTGCTAGGACTGGAGAGACGTCAGGAAGAAGAACAAGGATGTGCAAATTGGGAGAAATCAGGACCATTTTGGTGAAGTTTGCTCATTAGGCAAAATGCATTTGAGTCTCCTAAAGAGAATCTTCACCCTATTGTTTTTTCTTGCTTATCTGACGCTGGGTTGTCCTCAATTCAGATACTCACCCACCCAGCAGATCTAGCATTGTCCTGCTGAGATCCTCTTCTCAGCAGCCGCTGCTCAGGTCCCGTGCTGCTGTTTTCACCTGTGATGTAATCCGGAAGGGGTCGGCTCTACCGGGCTGAGGCACCGACTCCCGATAATGCACTGCTAGGCCCATACCCCACACTTTAATATAAGGAATGATGTGCAGTGCTCCTGGTGCCTCCTGGGATATGCACATCACATATCTCAGGAGGCACCAGGGGCACTGACTTATTTCGCCTAGGCGATGTCAGGAATGGGGAAAGGGCAATAAACTCTGCCATGAAAAAAGGTTAGTAAACAAAAACAAATAAGCCTATTTCTGCAGCAGAGGGGGGTGGGATTGAGAGGATGAAAATTGATTTTAAGGGTGAAGATCCACTTTAGGCCCTGTACACACGATCAGTCCATCTGATGAAAACGGACTGAAGGCTGAAGTCTGATGGCCTGATGTGCCTATACACCATCAGTTCAAAATCCGATCGAGTCCAACATGGTGAGGTAAAACACAACGACGTGCTGAAAAAAATGAAGTTCAATGCTTCCAAGCATGCGTTGACTGGATTCTGAGCATGTGCAGGTTTTGAACCGATGCTTTTGCGTACTAACCATCGGTTTCGACCGATCGGTCAGGCGTCCATCAGTCTGATTTTAAAGCAAGTTCTAAAACTTTGGACTGAAGGACAAAAGTCTGATGGGCCATACACACGGTAGGTTTGGACTGATGAAACTGAACTTCAGTCCGTTTTCATCGGTTTGGACTGATCGTGTGTACAATGCCTAAAATGTGCAACAGGCTTTAAATGGATATAAATGGTTACAGAAGCTTCCATGGCTGCACTCATGGGTGTATTTTAAATGATAGAGACAGAATATCAACCAACCAAATATCCAGAAAAACACATGATACAAATGTTATAAGTTACTTATAAGATACTCTTTTTTTCGATCCACTGTACCTTAGTAATCCTTCATGTTACTGGCCGCTTCCTGTGTATGGATTCATCGGGTAGTGTGCGGGTATTCCGTCACTTCCTCGATGCCGCAATGTCTCCTGGGAGCTTTTGTCATTGTTCCCAGGAGACATTGCAGAGGTCTGCCGCAAGCTATCGCGGGATTTAGAAAGAAATCCATATACAGGAAGTGGCCAGTAACATAAAGGATTACTAAGGTTCGCCTGCCCCTGACAGTGACTCGAGCTGGGCATCGCCGCTTAGTGAAGGATTGGCTCGGCTGCTCTAGTCCTGCAAAGGGAACTGCGTTCCTGCTGTGAAAAAAGTGCAGGGACTCCGTTCCCATGCGTTCCCGCAGGACTTGAGCCCTGGTTGAGAACCCCTTGTTGGCAAGCACAGAGGTAAGAAGTTTCTTGTAGTTGGTGATCAGGAGGGATTTTGGTCCACTCTTCTTTACAGATCTTCTCTAAATCCTTAAGGTTTATTGGCTGTCGATTGGCAACTCAAATTTTCAACTCCCTCCATAAATTTGTTTATAGTATTATAGGATCCTAATCGATATACAGCGGTCACATGACCCAGCTCTTTCCCAGCCTGTCTTTAGAGAAACATAAGCAGGAGAAGCTTCTAGTTCTCTGCTACTGGTCACAGGTTCCAAATAAAATAAACAGCCTTTGGAATACGAAATAAAAAAATAATAATATCAATAAACTGTTTTAAATGGTCATACAAATATATATTTGAAATTAAATCTTTATTATTTTTTTGGCAATAACATGGTCTGGGCAGATTTCTGCCAGTCACAGGCCATGTTACGCCCCTCCAGCCTGTGTCGCAGAATAACATGGAGGTGAAGCCTCCATTGATCTACATGTAATATCCAGCCCCCATTGTGTTTAGCTGGTTAGTGGGCATGGAGAAGGAGGGATGGAGTAGGCTGCCATTTACCACTGTGTATACCCCAACATGTGTGATCACATGGGCTGCTCAGATGTGATGGGGAGGAAATGCTCAGTATAGAAAGTCACTAGAAACTGAGCATGTGCAGAGTTGCCAACACTGCTCTGGAAAATCCCCAGCTGAATTGGGGACATGGACAGCAGGTGGCGATATAGAACAGCAGGATCAACCAGTTTTTTTGCAGAATACAAAAAACTGATCTTATATTGACTGAGTGAGTATAAAAAGCATGTAATACACCATTTATTAATTTGTGTTTTTTTTTATGATGTGGGTTTAGAGACACTTTAAATTTCAAAACAAAATGTAGCTTGCTGTTTGAGCAATGCACCATTATGCTTCTGCCGAGCCCTCTCCTTCTGCAGTACTTACCTGTACCCCTGTGTCTCCTCTGCCCTCCATGCCTGCCTCTAGCCCCTGGGTACTAGTGACTCCAGTGTGCTCAGTTCGTAAAAACGGGCACTTTTTTCCCCCATTCGTAAATGTCTGTGGTTGCGAGAATGTGCCAGTAAAAATAGCCGAGATTGGTTCGGCTTGGAACTGCGCATGTAGACTAGAGGCAGGGGGTGATTGAAGGCAGGGGGTGATGGTGGCTGCGGTGGCACCGCAGAGGTGGATGGAGGCAGGGGGAGATTGCAGGCAGGGGAAGATTGGAGGCAGGGGGTGATTGTGGCACCGCAGAGGGGGATGGTGGCACTGCAGAGGGTGGGGGATTGAGACAGGGTTGTTGGTGGCACCGCAGATGGGGATGGAGGCAGGGGACAATGGAGGCAGGGGGTGATTGGAGGCAGGGCGCCTGGGGAAGATTGGAGGCAGAGGGAGATTGTGGCACAGCAGAGGGGGATGGAGGAAGGGGGTGTTGGTGGCAGAGGGGGATTGAGGCAGGGGGTGATGTGACTAAATAATTTGCCCTTATTATATCGAAAATAACAAAAATATGTTTTTTTACCTTAATATCTACCTTAAATCATATTGCTATTTGCCTAGCGTACTTGTTTGTAGCCCAAATACTGAAATTTGCACCTACAAATGTAATTTAGTAAGTTTTGTGAAATGCCAGTAAAAAGGTGGCTGCGCCAGTACATTTTGGGTGTCATGCCAGTAAATTTCAATCTGGTAGGTTGGCAACACTGGACCACAACATGTATCTCCAAGTGCGCTCCCCTGCCCAACGTTTCTGCATTCTAGATGGTCCTTCTCTCAGTGGATGCGGACCCCTGTATGTGACACCTATCACCAATCCTGCACATTTGTGCAGCTGTTTTTGGGGGCGTATTTTTTTTTTACTGCCTCTGAACTTTCCTTTATGTTGGCCTATGTGTCCATGCACACATAAGCTTTCAGAGAAGTTTGAAGGTATAAGCATTATAAGGGCAGTAAAAAAAAAAAAAAATACAGCCTGTGCATCCAGGAGCAGAGGCTGTTTGGCTGTAAAAATGCAAAACGGCAAAAAACTTAAGCTTTTAGCCACATTTGTTTTTTTTTACGTTTTAGGGAGTGTTTTTACTGTAAAATGCTAACACCAAAAAAATAATGGAAACATGTTCATAAACGCTATTTAAAAACACAGCTAAAAGCGTTTTTTTTTAACGCTGCTTTTTCCTGACTGCAGCACTGGCGTTTTTTAAACGTCCTGTGTGCATAATCCCTAAGAAGCATGGCAACCCCAACCCCCCAAAAAGTTTTTTCTCTTATAGAAAGGACTGTTGTACATTTTGTACACAGATGATGCTTAGAGTGATTCTCTTAATATAGTAGTTGTGCTCATATGTACAGTGAAAGGGACAAAATTGTGTGTCTTACAGCAATTCAGCAGCACAGTGACCCTGGAAATGATGTCAGCAGCTGCGTTCACCCTTAGGCCTTCATTGTACTTCTCATTCTAACGGCGTTCTGCAGTAAGATGTGTCTGGGCCGCCGAACAGTTCCCGCTATGACCTCGCTTTGTTCAAGACAAAACCCCTTTTTATGCAGCTGTATAATACTGCCTGCACAATCTGTGTTCTGCTCATAATGCCGCCACTGAAATATACCGTCTACCTGAGCCGCCTCGCGTCCTCTAAGGAAGCTTTTTATTCATCCGTATAAAGGCCTCATCACAGCGTCACGGCTGATTATAGTGAATGCGTCCCCCGCTTGGCACAGATACTCCGTATTCTCCGTACAGCAAAAGACACTTCGGTGTCTTTAACTCGGTGCCTTTCATGCGGCTGGCTTGTTATTATAGTCATTGCTGTCTGGCACAGCGGCTGGGACAAATGCTAATATATTGGGTGCCGGTGACAAAGGCCCACTTTGTTTCAATTAGTGGCAAAAAAGTCCTTTAAAACATGACCTCTGATGACACCGACCCTCCAACCCCTCCAAAGGTGGTGTTTAACGTTCTGCACTAGCAATTGTATTTATCACTGAAAGTGTCAATCTGCACAAAATTGGTATTGGCAGGGTAGATGCAGAAGGGTTAGCGTGCATTCATATTTATGTTGGTGCGTGTTACTTGCATGCATAAATGCATCCACAGGGCTTTCAATGCATGTTCATGCATCATGACCCTTAGATGCTGTAATGCATAGACCTGTGCTGTGATGGGAAAAAAGGCCACATGTGTTTTTGAGGGTTCATAAGAAATGGTTGGCTGTAAGCAAACATACATGTGCTCTAAAATTTGATGGTGTTTTAACAATTGTGAATGTGCCCTTAACAATTTCAATACCAGCATATTACATCTCCTTCCTTTCCATGTTTTAGTGTTCACTGCTGTGATAGTTTGACTGACAATACTCAATATTGCAACACTGTTTCCAATGAATTTTATAAAGGAATCTGTTCTGTCTTTTAGACAGAATATTCTTTTGGTGATATTTAAAAACCAATGAGTTCATTATGTTTTACTATAGAGGTGGTAAGAGTCGAGAATATGCTCTAAATGTGTGCAAAAAATATGCTGCAGTTGTTGTGTACTGTATTCAGTCACGGCCTAGCCTCATTCTGGGGAGCATGTCCGCCACATGCACAGCCATGTAAGGTGGGAAGCACTTACTTTATTTTCCACTTCACTGCCTGGCATAGGTTGGGTTGCCTTACACTCACTGAGGCTCTTAATGCATGGGATCCTCTTGAACCATTACAGTGGCACTCCTATGAGGCACCTAACCAGCGCCACCAGTAGCTTGTTTAATACCTTCCTCTGTCCTTACAGAATTGGACCCCAGTAACATCCTCACCTAGTATAAGGGCGCTGGTGAGGCTGCATTTGATGGGCGCTGGTGAGGCTGCATTTGATGGGCGCTGGTGAGGCTGCATTTGATGGGCGCTGGTGAGGCTGCATTTGATGGGCACTGGTGGGCTGCATTTGATGGGCGCTCATGAGGCTGCGTTTAATGGGTGCCGGTGGGATGTATTTATTGGACGCTTCATTAAAAAGGTGTGATTTACATGGGCAGGGAAAAGGAGCCAGTGGGTGGCAAAATGAGGTTCCGCCTAGGGTGTCAAAAATCCTTTCACCAGCCCTGATTTACCATAGAATGTGCGTTTTGCCGGAAACCACATAAGTTTTGCCGCAAGAAGGATTTTTTCGAATGCACCTTGCCCACAATGCACCGAAAATGTGCAGATGTGAAGACTCTGAGCACGACACGTGACACGATACTAGTCACCAGACTTTCTTTATAAGCAAAGTAATGTTGCACAGCTCTGGGGTACCACAGCTAGAAGCACCTAACTTTCAAACCACCTTCATACCTTAGAATTCTAGTGCATTGTATTAACTCTTTGCAGCCCCCTCCATCCTTGTCTGCTTAAGAGGGGAGCTGTACCTCACAGAATCATTTAATGGGAGGCTGCAAACCATCCTAGGAACAGCAGCTGGAAATCTGGCACATGGAATTTTTAACAAATGACAAAGGTATATTTTGCTACAATGTAGCAATTTACCAGTTTCCCATCTTTGGTACTTTCTAACAAGGGAACCATGTATTTAAGGATAAAAATTCCTTATTACCGGAGGAGCGCCTACAGGAATTCCTTCAGTGTTTTAACCCCTGCGGTGCCAGGTGCCGCCCTGTGGCCGTGCAGCATTTGCCGTGCCTTGTTATTCAGGAGGTGTGCGATGCAGTGAGCGGGTAGAGTGTTATTAGACCCGCCAAATGTCCCCGTGGTGTAGATTACTGGCCTCAGCCTTGCTTGGTGTGATCAATTTAAAATGAATCCACATTGTACAGACTTGACCCAAAGCCATTTTCTCCCGGCGAAAAAATTGCCTGAGCCATTAATGTTCCCAACCTTAAAGTACGCGCGTTTCCCTGAGCAGATATTACCGCCGCTCCGTAATGCACATCCTAATGTCCTTGGTTTAAAACATTATAAACAATCTGCTGACAATCTGATTAAGGCAGTCCTCTTTCTCTTATTTAGATTTGTGTTTGGCTCGAGCCCTCGCCGCTAATCTGTTAGACATATTAACATCGTGTCGGGGTCAGAGCTGCACATTCCCCTGAAATTACAGCAGATTTTATTTTTTTATTTTTTTATCATTGCTTGGAGTGGAGCACAGTTTATACATTTGTTACTTGTAATACGCTCCATTATCCTTGCTGCCTGCCAGCATCACTGCTGAAAAAAGGGCAACCTATAGTATGAAAGAGCCAGAGCATCTTACTTATTGTCAGCCAGTGTTAATATTGGCAGAAAATTTCAATTTAGTTTTAGTCTTAGGACTAAAATTACATTTTAGTCCCATTTTAGTCTTCTGCAATTGTTTTAGTTTTGGTCATATTTAGTCGACTAAATCTCCAGGACATTTTAGTCGACTAAAATAATTTTAGTCGACTAAAACTAATTTTAGTCGACTAAAACTCATTTTAGTCGACTAAAACTCATTTTAGTCATCTAAAATCTAATGGGTGTAGTTCAATTGTTTGTAATGCAGTATTTAGGCATTTCTCTACAATTTCCAAACTCTTTATATACTGCTGGAGGGAAAAATCTAATATGTTATTTTTTATGGTATTGAGGTTATGAACATTAGTGTTAATTTTGACATCATATTTCAATTTAGTTTTAGTCTTATGCCGCGTACACACGGTCGTTTTTCGGCATGAAAAAAACCCGACGTTTTTAAAAACGTCATTTAAAATGATCGTGTGTGGGCTTCACATCGTTTTTCGGCTTCTGAAAAACGACAAAAAAAAAATTCGAACATGCTGCATTTTTTAACGTTGTTTTAAAAAATGTAGTTTTTCGGGTTGTAAAAAATTATTGTGTGTGGGCTAAAACGACGTTTTAAACCTGCGCATGCTCAGAAGCAAGTTATGAGACGGGAGCGCTCGTTCAGGTAAAACTACCGTTCATAATGGAGTAAGCACATTCATCACGCTGTAACAGACAGAAAAGCGCAAATCTTCTTTTACTAACAAGGAATCAGCTAAAGCAGCCCAAAGGCGAATAGAACTTCCCCTTTAGAGTGCCGTCGTACGTGTTGTACGTCACCGCGCTTTTTTCATCATTTTTTAAAAACGATGGTGTGTGGGCAACGTCGTTTTTAATGATCAAGTTGGAAAAACATTGTTTTTTGGACATGCTGAAAAACAAAGTTTTTTTTCATGCCGAAAAATGATCGTGTGTATGCGGCATTAGTCTTTTGCCTAAAATGGCATTTTAGTTTTAGTTCCATTTTAGTCTTGACTAAAATGCCATTTTAGTCTTAGTCCTATTTTAGTCATCTCAATTTGTTTTAGTTTTAGTCTTATTTTTAGTCGACGAAATTAACACTGTTGTCAGCAGACTTAGGCCTCTTTCACACGGAGCGGATCCGTAATTGATCCGATCCGTGTGTGTCCGTCGGCTCAGCGGGGATCCCCGCTGAGCTGTCGGCGGACAGGGCGGTCCCCGCACACAGTGCAGAGACCGCCCTGTCTCTCCTCCGCTCTCCCCTATGGGGAATCGGATGAATACGGACCGTGTGTCCGTATTCATCCAATCCGTTCCGCCGGACGGAAGAAAAATAGGGTTTTCTTCCGTCCGCAAAAGCGGATCTTTGCGGACGTTAGCGGATGCATCATCTGCTAACGTCTGCAATCCCATAGGGAACCATTACAAGTCCGTAAACGGACTTGTAATAAACGGACCGTTCGTCCGTACGTCTGAAAGGGGCCTTATAGGGGGGATTTACCAAAATTGGAGCACTCAGAATCTGGTTCAGCTGTGCATGCTAGCCAATCAGTTTCTAACTCCAGCTTGTTCAATTAAGCGTTAATAATAAAACCTGGAAGCTGATTGGTTTCTATGCAGAACTGCACTAGATTTTGCACTCTCCAGTTTTAGTAAATTCCCCTTATAGTTATACAGCATTGAATCTGACATTCACCAAACATGTTCTGCAGATCAATCATCCAGGTATACATGTTCTAAAATGACAGTGACTGATTCACCACCAATTGTTTGGTAAAAGTCACATTCATTAATTTATAAATGCATCTTTCTAGAGTTGTATTTATGAGCAGGAAGCAGATTGGGTGTGCAGTGAGTAGGGACATTTTAGAATGTTGGATGGTGTATGGGAGGACTAGAGTCCCTGGCAACTTTTTATTTCCGTCTTTGTCCCCGCTGTGGCCATTGTCACCATAACTCAAACATTTTACAGGGGGCACCTGTTTCTGGGACAATTTACCAATAAATGCTTTCACCTTAATTTGGGGAGATTCCCATGAATGTGGAAGACAGGAAATGAGGGGAAATCTCTCCAGCAGAGACTGGTGTCTTGTGGTTATAACTTTTACCCACCCCCATCCAAATCTTAAAAAGTTTTGTATTCGATACAATACAGCTGAAGTTTAATCTGCTTACTTTTTGCCTTCCCCATTCCATTTTCATTACATACTTTTTTTTAGACCCACTAATGTCATCACTGTGTTTCTCTGCTTTTCTATGCAATGCGGGTCGATCCTGGCTGGTGGGAGAGTGCAGTATATAGCTTCCGGAAAACATCACAGCATCTTGCCTTAGGCTGGCTAATTCAAATGAACTTGGGTACAACCAGCCTGACGGGTTCTCTTGTGATTACCGCTAGTGGCTGCTATAGCCACTAGTGATGATCACATGGCTTCCCCACCTGCCCCCACCCTCCTGCCGGGAGAAGACAATGGGGGGACAAGGGGGATTCCCACATCAACACAGTCGGTAAGTTTGACTTTGATGTGATGTAATGATTAAAGGGGTCATGCCAGAGATATTAAGGCTGGGGAAGATGCACATGAGTGACTTCATTGTGCCACTCATGTAGTCGCAGGCTGCAAACCTGAAAGAAAGACCTGGAGAAGATGTCAGCTGTCTCAGCAGTGACATCACAGTGCTGGAGGGCTTTGTTCTTAGGTAAGTTTCTCATAATGTGCTAGCAAAAAACATAATTTTCCATTTACATGAAGGTCAGGTTAATATAACCCAGCACAGGGTTCTTCTTTACAGTGTAAGGGGGAACTCTGTGGACCCTGATGTAAAATGGACTGCTGCGGACTCTGGTGTAAAGGGAAATTCTGATGTAAGGGGGTCTCTGGTAACCACAGCCCTTAGAGTCCACAGAGGTCCCCCTTAAATCACAGTCCACGGAGACTGTGGGCATGGCACAAGGGATGGTCAGAGACTGCAGGCATGACACAAGGAACGGTCAGAGACTGCAAGCATGGCACAAGGAACGGTCAGAGACTGCAGGCATGGCACAAGGAACGGTCAGAGACTGCGGGCATGGCACAAGAAATGGTCAGAGACTGCGGGCATGGCACAAGAAATGGTCAGAGACTGCGGGCATGGCACAAGGAACGGTCAGAGACTGCGGGCATGGCACAAACGGTCAGAGACTGCGGGCGTGGCACAAGGAACGGTCAGAGACTGCGGGCATGGCACAAGGAATGGACAGAGACTGCGGGTATGGCACAAGGGACGATCAGAGACTGCTGGAATGGCACAAAGAACAGTCAGACTACGGGCATGCCACAAGGGATGATCAGAGACTACAGGCTTGGCACAAGGGATGGTCAGAGACTATGGGCATGGCACAAGGGACGGTCAGAGACTGCATACATGGCATGGCAGGAAGTGTACCCCCAGGTGAATGGGGCCAATGCACACAGTTGCAGCACTGTTATACTGCATTTAAGGGGTTAAAATGGGCATTGAGGAAGCAACAAATTGACTCTTCACTGCATGTCAAATTCCTCTGAGATCCGAACATGGATTGCTTTTCAGAGGAGCGTCTGTCCTTGGTGACATTGTGAACGAGCATAAAAAAAAAGCAGTTGTGATTGTACAGGATTAGGGGTCAAGAATAACGTACATACACACACGTCTATAAACATGCATGCACACACATACCGTACATATATTGCTGAGGGGAATTACACAAGACAGTTGGGCAAAAGTATAAATCTGGCCTTGTCGTGCAGGGGGACAGCTTTTTTTGCCATGTCGCCAGCAACACTCGGGCACCGCCACGTTCCCAGCAAAACCCAGGCACGCCACATTGCCAGAAAAACCCTGGCACCACCATGTTGCGAATAACACCCGGGCACCACCATGTTGCCAGCAAAACCCGGGCACCACCATGTTGCCATTAACACTCGGGCACCACCATGTTGCCAGCAACACCTGGGCACCGCCTTGTTTCCAGAAACACCCGGGCTGCCTTGATCTACAGTTCGACAGTGCAAAGTGCCTTCCTAGGCTCTGGAGCAATCCGATTGGCTGCAGCTTCTAACACACATTGGCCCGGATTCTCAGAGGACTTACGACGGCGTAGCGCCATGTACAGCGTCGTAAGTCCGAATCCGACCCGTCGTATCTATGCGCCTGATTCTTAGAATCGGTTACGCATAGATATCCATTAGATCCGACAGGCGTAAGTCTCTTACACCGTCGGATCTTAACTGCATTTTTTTTGACCGCTAGGTGGCGCTTCCGTCGAATTCCACGTCAAGTATGCAAATTAGCTAGATACGCAAATTCCCGAACGTACGCGCGGCCGACACAGTAAAGTTACAACGTTTACATTAGGCTTTTCCCGGCGTAAAGTTGCCCCTGCTATATGAGGCGCAGCCAATGTTAAGTACGGCCGTCGTACCCGCGTCGAAATTCGAAAAAGTTACGTCGTTTGCGTAAGTCATCCGTGAATGGGGCTGGACGTCATTTACGTTCACATCGAAACCAATGACGTCCTTGCGGCGTACTTTCGAGCAATGCACACTGGGATATTCCACAGACGACGCATGCGCCGTTCCGCAAAAACGTCAATCGCGTCGGGTCACAGTAGTTTTACATAAAACACGCCCCCCTGATACAAATTTGAATTAGGCGGGCTTACGCCGGACGATTTACGCTACGCCGCCGCAACTTACGGAGCAAGTGCTTTGAGAATACAGCACTTGCCCGTCTAATTTTCATATGTCCCTAAGAGGGATTGGATCCCCGGTGTAACCATAAACACTTGGAGCGCTCTGTGGCCAGGACACAACATTTCCAGGGAATAACGTTCCTCATATACGGAATTCTCAGCAGAGTGTATCTACTGTGAAGATAGGGAATTGGGTCAAAGACATAATTCAGCAATTCCTGTTATTTCACTATCCTGGACATGAACACGATATACGTGTGCTTTATCTGAGCACTCAACTTTTGGTGACTGTCGCTCCTTCATTATTGAAAAATTGGTTCTGCAGAGAGACAAACTGTTGCCGTCACCTGCTCTAATTCTTTCACGCCATCTTGGTAAGTGCCATAAATCACCCCCAAAGAGACAAATTATGATAGGTGGCTTCGAAAACACATCAATATTTACATCTGTTTATAGAGGTGCAAAATGTTTTGTCACTTTCATTTTCACTGTTTATCTCACGCCACGAATCTTCCGGCTGGTAAATTTACACTTAATTTCTGCTGGAGCGTTTGGGCGGAAGTAACAAGGCACTCGTCTGCTCGAATTATTTGAGGAGCGCTGCCTAACATTGAAATTTGGCATAGCTGCCTTGGTAGGACTGGATACACGTCTGAGCCTCAGGTGGCACCTACTTGGCACAAGGAAAGGAAGACTGCATGGCAGAGCTTACATATTAGTCGGTTGAGCTTCACCGTCCACCACTTACCCGCTGCCAAAACTTGAGCAGGAGGCACACCACTTACAACAAACCGGCACACAATGAGAGCAGATTCTTCTTTTCCTTATATTCAACAGGCTATTTTCAAAGAGCTTGTCACTTGAGTTAATGTAATATTTACCTGGAAGTTTATGTAAACCTAAAATGAAATAGTCATAAAATGCAAGCTTATCCTACACTTGTTCCATTGTGTAACAGGGTGTTAAGCATGTAGTTTTCACTTTATACCCCTAGATGCCCCCACCTGTCCCCAGGATCTTAAAAAAGATTTTACGTTTTTTTTTTAAAAGTCAGCAGCTACAAATATCGAAAGCTTCTGAATTTTAAAAGAAGACACTTGTTCAAGGATCCAGCGGCATCCTCACCCAGGTCTGTTATTTGTCTGTCCCAAGCTCCCGACGCCAGAATGTTTACTAAGAGAAACCAGATGTGACCCCTTGCAGCTTCACAGCTGGCTTCTCACCGTGCATGCATGAGCAGTGCTGCGCTTTGTGAAAGGTCCCACAGCCTCCTGGGACCTGTGATGCGTCCAAGAAGCTTGCGGGCAGGGAAAGTGGGGGGGTGGACTTCAGCTTCAATCGCCCAGGCAGTTGGAGCATAAGTGGGAGTGCGTACCTGCTTAAACTAGGTACTCACAACCCCCCCCCCCAATTTTTTTTTAAAGTGGGAGAGGAGGGGGTAAGAAGGTGTTAAAGTGGAACCCCATTTGCACTTCCGTGTTACTAGTGACTCCTTTGTCTCCACTCTCCAGTGACCCCTGTACACTCCTGTGTCTCCATTGATCCCTGTGCTCCTGTGTCTATAGCGATCCTTGTGTGCTCCTGCGTCTTTAGTGACTCTTGTCTTGTGTCTCCAGAGATCCCTGTGCACTCCTGTGTCTCCAATGAGGCCTATGTCTCCAGTGACTCCTTTGTCACCCACTGACGCCAGTGTATCCTGTACATTTTTGATCTTAGGAGAGTTGTGCATGGGTGACCATTTGCAAAATGGTTTGCATTAAGCAAACTCCAAAAATAATCCTAAGATACTCACTGTCTGTGGACTGCAATTGGACATGCCAAAACATAGCATGACAGCACATACAGCTTGGAGCCCACAGGGAGCGTGCATCTTAGGCCGGGTACTCACGACCAAACATGTATGGTGAAAGCGGTCCGTCGGACCGTTTCCACCATACATGTCTGCCAGAGGGCTTCTGTACGATGGTTGTACACACCATCGTACTGAAGTCCGCGCGTAAACAATACGCGGGGCGTGTCCGCGGTGTCGCCGTGTCGATGACGCGGTGTCGCCGCGACAATGACGCGGCGACGTGGGCGGCCCGCCTTTAAAATGCTTCCACGCATGCGTCGAAGTCATTCGACGCATGCGAGGGACGGCGGGCGCCTGGACATGTACGGTAGGTCTGTACTGACGACCGTACATGTCCGAGCGGGCAGAATTCCAGCGGACTGTTTTAAAACAAGTCCAGGAATATTTGTCTGCTGGGAAAAGGCCCGGCGGGCAAATGTTTGCTGGAATTCGGCCCGCTCGCGCCCACACACGACCAAACATGTCTGCTGAAACTGGCCTGCGGGCCAGTTTCAGCAGACATGTTTGCTCGTGAGTATGGGGCCTTAGGATGACAATAACGCTTCTGGTTAGAGAGCCACTCGTGGAGCATTGTCACCCAAGGACAGAAAACCAGGGCATTATGGGATAGCCACATCAGACGGAGCCATGGATTCCTGCGTATGACACAGATGAACAAAGCAGAAATGGCTGAAAGCAACAAGGTAAACAGGCATGGCATGCAGACTTCAAAAGTCAAATATTAAGAAAAATCCAAACACCTACTAGATCACAAGGGAATAAGTTTAGTTTTACTGTAAAGTCATTTTAATGGGTCTTATCTACCAGCTTTCTCTGCCATATTTTCATTAGTAAATAATCACTGTACAGCATTGTTAAACAGAGCCTACAAGTGTAGCAAACAAATATGGCTGTGCTCATGTGTATATATGTAAACATAACCGTGCGCAGAAACATAGGCCGCGTAGGGTCATCACCCGCTCACAAGGATTCTGATTCGGCTGTAAATAACTGTCTAACAGCCCATCTGTAATCGGCTGCCGTCCTTCTAATCTCTGGACACGTTCCAGCTTTCTGTGCTGGAAATACATATAAAGCCTTTTGGAGTCTTTCGGAACACTGGCAGATCCGGTTTCAGGGTAATTGCTTTGACCTTGTGTGAGGACACACCACGTCCGAACTGTCAGAGGGACCTAAACCCCTTCCTACGCCAAGCTAATAATACAGCAACACGCTGGTCAAAATTACCGCCCTCCCAGAGGGGCGCTAGCATGGACGAATGTAAACTAGAACGCAGAGAAGCCTGCACATACTGAACACACAACGACTTTCACCCAATAATCGAAACCATGACAAACGGCGGCATTATCAAAAGCCCAGTAAGTTGACGTCCTCTCATTCTGAATTGACCTTAGCGCAAATGCTGCAAGGTGCACACTTAATGTTGAAGTTTAATTTGCTCATATTTTGCCTTCCCCAGTTTCTCCTTAAACATCTCAAATACATTTTTTAATAAAAACTTTTCATTTTTATTAAATACCTTTTTTTAGACCAAGTGATATCATCACTGGGTCTTAGTGCTTCTTTATGCAATGCAGGCAGATCATGGCTGGTGGGGAGGGGTCAGCAGGAGTGTGATACAGTACATAGCTTTCTGAATACATCATAGCACATTTCCGCAGAACTCTTTTCCAGAGCCCCCAGTCCTGATGCAAGCAGCGGGCTGTTTTTGGGAGGAGTTATGCAAATATGAAAATGCCTTGATGGGTGGATGTCAATCTGGAGGAGTGGGCATTCTTAGGCTGGCTGTATTAACTAACAGACGGCCCTAGGTAATGCTCACATGTGATTCTGAACCAAACTGAAATCCAATTAAGGTTAAGAGACAGATTTCAGGAAAAAGTGCAATAAAATTAATTTTAGAGTAAACAAACACAACATAATACGCAATGTTTTGATAAGATAAAAAAAAATGTCGTGTTGAGTAAATAGATACCAAACATGGCAAAATTAAAACATGTGCAAGCCAATGAAATGTCTACAAACTACAGTACCCAATATTGTATATAGGTAATGTGACTGTAAGAGATGCTGTCACTGTAAAATTGGTTGTTTAAAGGACACAGGGTGTGCACATTGGCTTGTGCAGGACTGCAGAGCATAGATATGGACTGGAGAAAACTGCTCTGGCAGCTTGGTATTCCTGCATGAGGCTCTGTAGTTTGAAGATTCCATAGTGTCTTGGGTAGGGTGACCAGACATCCCTGGTTTCTGGGGACAGTCCCCGGATTGAGGACACTGTCCCCGGAGCCAGTTTGTCCCCGGATCGCAGTAGCATGGAGGTACTCTCGCCCTGGGTACAACATTTGGGGGGGTGAAAAATCATTACTGCGCCCCCCCAAGTGTGTTGTGTTGCCCCCCACCCAGGGTCTCCTGTAGTCCAGCCTGTCCCCCATGATCCCTCTGGTGCAGGGGGGCCTTGTGTGTGTGAGAACATTGGAGGGGTGGTGAAGAGCATACAGCGGCTATTGGAGAAGCTCTTGGCAGGGGATACTGAGGAGCGGCTGAGTGTTAGGAACAGTACCTGGTGCTAGGGAGAGCCCTGCTCTGATAGATTATCATGGAGGCCATGGAGAGATGAGCAAAATCAACTAATCTACACTGTTCATGTGGGGGGGGGGGAGTGTGAGTAGTGCAGGAATCAGGTAGGTCAGTGTAGCACTTGGTATGGAACTCAGGTAGGTGAGTGTAGTGGTCAGTGAAGGGATTAGGCAGATCAGTGTAGGGTATAAGGTGGGTTAGTGTAGTGGTCAGTGTAGGAATCGGGTGGGTCATCGATCCAATGCTGCAGCTGTTCATGGCTGGCTCTAAGCCCCAGAACTATGCAATCACATGACCATTGATTGCTCAGTTCTCTGTCTTCACTGATCAGAGGGTGGTGACTGACACCTCCAATGCTCATTGGAGCGCCACACTGCGGAGGGAGTGAGAGCAGCTGGCTCAGGCTCCCAACAGATCATTGAGTCTGAGTCAGCTGTTGGTCAGGCATCTGAGTGGATGCCGAAATTATTGTTGGGATCCCTGCAGAGTTTAGCTAGACTGATGTTAGTCGATGGTGGGCTTTAGCTCACTAAAGTAGAAGTATGACCAAACAAACTTTGACCATAATTATCTTTTCAATATCTTTTGCAATGCTTTGTACTATAAATATTGTCATCATAAACAGGACAAATTATAGAATAGAATGTATTATTTTTATCTACAGTAACACTATTTTGTAAACTGATAGTTCAAGTAGACAAAAACATATATATATTTTTTCTTTTTAACATATGTATGTCTATAGTGTGTAGAAAACAAAATTAATATCACCAAAAAAGCCTTGTTTGTCTTGGGATAAAAAAACAATTTATGTATTAGTTTGTTTTTTTAAGTAATGACAATTATTGCTGAATAAACCGGCCCATAGAAGAAATGTGAAATCTTCTCTGGTCCATAGGAGGTGTACAGGTGTGAGAGCTGAACTGGTTAAAGGGTGATGGAGTTGCTTTAATGGCTTCATCTTCGGAGTTGAGCTTGTCCAGGAGGACCTTGTGCCACATCTCGTCATCCTTTTCACAGATAAGCTGCTGGCTTGTATTATTAATGATAAATGACAAAACATGATAAAAATGTGAACTCTACAAGCCGTCCTGATGGAGCGCTCACATTTCTAGGCCGGTCTCAGGGGGGTTCTGCAGGGGTCAGTCAAGCAATTACACTCTTTTTCCCTGGTCTGTCCTCCCCAGGCTGGCGAGGTGTGAGGCTTCCACTGCTGGAATTATCAACCTCTCCTCCCCTGCTGCGTGTCGAAGGCCATTTGTGAAATTGGAAGTGTGACATGGAAATAAAAGAGTTTGATGGAGAGGAGATATGATGAGGGAGAAGAGTGAAGGAAACACTCACTTTAGAACTTCGCTAAGAAAACTTTTCTGTAATTTGGTAGAGCTGTGAAAGTCTGCACAAAACAATGTTGACCTATCTCCCAAACCACAACCCAGAATTGTTATCGGCTCCCATCCAGGGTGATCATGATTGGAAATTAATGGGAGTGTGTCTGTGCCCGTCCTCACTTTTGACAATTTCTGAGAAAGGGGGGTGGCCATGCATAGGCCTCTCTCAATGGGTAGCCATAAACAACTTCAACTATACAAACTAGACATGTGCATTCGTTTTCTTCAGTTTTTCTGGGATTTTCATGTTCATTTTAACAAACACGCAGAATCCGAAATCCGAATAAACCGAAATAAAAAATGTTTTATTTTTGTTTTGTTGCAACAAAAGTTCGATACAGATAGAAGATTTAACATGACGGTGACAATAGCGATCTGTGCCTATCGAACCTGTGGTTAAATGTGCCTAACCTACATAGAGAGAAAAGATTTGACATTATAGCGACATGAAGATTTGACGAAGCAGCTAAAAATATTTACGGTCAAATGCTCCGTCCACAGGCTATAGAAGAATTCTAATGTTTGGTTGACTAGTAATAATAATTCATAAATATAATTACTAGTCATACAACATTAGAATTCTACTATAGCTTGTGGGTGGAGCATTGGACCGGAAATGTACGATCACGGCGTCGTACAATTTAGCTGCTTTGTCAAATCTTCTTAGAACATCCGACAGACACCATTAGCCTTCAATTCACAGATTCAACCTTAATTCGGATTTTTGGAAGAATGCATTTTTTGAAGAAACAAAATAAATAAAAACAAATTTAAATTTACTTTTCGGACCTAAGTGAAATAATTCCGAAACAAAATATTTCAGTGTGCACATGTCCAATACAAACTAGACATGTGCATTTGCTATCGTCCGAATGCATTTTCGCCCCAAATTTCATGTTCGTCTTAAAACGATAACGAACGCGCAGAATCTGAAATGCTAAAATGCTTTATTTTAGTATTCATAATATTTTCGTATATAGATAGAAGATTCGGCATGACGGTGACAATAGCGATCTGTGTCTATCGAGCCTGCGATAATATCGTTCAAAGTGAAAATTCAACGAAGCAGCTAAAACCATACGATCGCCGCTAGTGGACATTTTCAAATGCTCCGTCCATAAGCTAAAGAAGAATTCTAATGTTGTTTGACTAGTAATAATAATTATAATTATTACTCGTCAAACAACATTACAATTCTACTTTACATTGTAGGGGGAGCATTTAACCAGAAATGTACGATCGTGGCGTTGTGCACTTTAGCTGCTTCGTCGAATCTTCTTCAATCATCTGATAGAACACCATAAGCCTTCAATTGACAGATTCGACCTTAATTAGAATTTTCATACAAATGCATTTTTTAATGAAACAAAATAAATAAAAACATATTTTGGGAGTAACTAAATAAATACATTTTTTGGACTAAACTGAATTTCTGAAACAAAATATTTCAGTGTGCACATATCTAATACAAACAGGCATTACATAAAAACAGCCAAGGCATTTCCAGGGGCAACAAAACTTCCCCTTTGTCTGGGCCCAGAAGAATGGAACAAGAACTGGACTCAAAGAAACTAAAACCAAATGGATCTATATTTGATCTGGTGCAAAAACACCTTTTGGGTTCTAATTTTTACAATGTACTTAGCACCAGTCTACTGCAGACTGTCCTCGAAACGCATTAGTTGTTTTTAATCTGACAATATTACGAACAATTAGTAGGAGAGGACACCGGAGAGCGGTCGGAGGATACCCTCTGGTGACTGGTCCCTGGGTGACTACCAAGTGATTTTTTTACTCCTTTTGTTATATAACAAGAGGGTCAACTTTATCCAGTGAGTGGGGATCTTCACTTAACATGTGGCGATTTGGTGACACCAAGTGTATATTGTTGCTGAAGATAGAGCACGGCACTTTCACATATGCTGAAAGGATCTTCACATTGGATGCCATCACTAATCTATTTGGGACTGAGCACTATATTTTTTGGATAAGTGTTTTTTTTTACTTTAGAGTTGAATGTATTATAGTGAATTATTACATTTTGCAAGCGCTGTTTTAAGACACAGAGCCAACACTCTTGTGGGTTATTTCTGAGGATTATATAACCTCATTGGTTTGGGATAGTGGCTACACAAGTTTTTCACAGGTGGCGCAAGTGTTTTTATATATTGGCTCATTGCTACACCTGAGCCTACTTTCCAGTGCTTACCTGCCTGCATCCTTGTGCCCCAGTGTGTTCCATGCTTGGAGCTTCTGACTCGGTGCCTCCAGTGTTCTCTGTGCCATCTCATTGCCTCCTGTATCCTCTGTGCCTCCGGTGCCCCCCATGCCTGCCTCCAGCACTCCAGTGTACTGTGTCTCATCAGCTGCTGGTGTCTACAAGTACCTTTGCTCTTCAATTATGCCTCAGTGTTTCTGGCCTCTTGTGCCTTTAGTGTGCCTGTGCTCCCTTATGCACATTTAGGTTTCTCAAGACATCCTTGTGTGCCACCATACCTCCAATGGTGCTCCTGTGTGCCCTTGTGTCTCCAAGTGTGTCTCTGTTACCCCTGTGTCTCCACCCATACACCAGTACATTCTACAGTTATTTGGCTTGCTGTGCTCCACCCTCACTCTGGCAATCGCCTGGACTGTCCCTCTGTCAAGGGATATGGACCACTGTCCGTGACAAGGCTAATCCCCTCTTAGTGCCAGTTCACAGCAAAATCACACAGGAAAGCAGCCAGCGTTCTTTTGCAATTCAGTGCAATGCAATTTTCAGCCCATTTAATTGAATGGGTTGAAATCACACTGGATCACATCAAAAGTAGAGCATCAAAAAGCACTGTAACCTGATCACACGGTACTGCAGGACCATGCAATCTGGAGCAGGCAAATGCACTGCATTTGTGGTCTGTGTTTGGGGTGTCATTAGAATTACATTGACACCTGCAGCAGCTCACACCCAGTGCGTTTTTGAAAGCTGTGCGGGAACAAAACGCATGGAACTGGAGATTTCCTGCAAGTTCTGATGTGAATGAGTGCACAGAGAGTTGTTATTGGACAGATGTCTCCATTGAAAGATTGCCCCTTTTATTCCTGTTCAGGTGACAATTGTGAAATTATGGGTTCCCCCTCATTTTTCCTCCCAGTAATCAATAGAGGGGTGAATCTTCTCTGCAGGGACACAGACAGAAACATTTCTCTAGCGATACACTTCATTGTTTTGTAAATTAACCTATCCAACAGGACAAAATGTACATTGGAAAACAGTTTATATTTCATGTATAGTGTTCAAATTAAAACACATTTCATGTTGATTTTCAAGCATAAGAAGCTCAGTGTTCAAGGCGTTATCTCTCACACACAAGCAAGATAACGGTGTTACTGGTCCAAATGGAGGGGGTGGACATGAATAAGCTCCAGGCTACAGATGACAGGGGGCGAAGACAAGACCAGTCACCCTGTACAGGGAGAGGGAGCAGCAGTGAGCAGTCTTTATTACAGGAAGCTCCTACACAGAGGAAAATCTTCACACTGGATTAATCCACCAATCTGGAATTACATAAAACACACCAAGATTCAATGAAGAATACAATGACAAATGTATTTAGAGAATATTTGCTTATCCCGGAAGTCAGCATTAATTACATCTTCTTACATGTCAATAGTGCAGTGAGTTCTAGAATCATCTGTGTACCATGTTGTATTGCCTGTTATAAGAACCCTTTTGTGTCAGATCAATGGATTCCTTTGGCCGTGCTGGTAGCGGCGGACGGGCATTGTGCGTATGATATGAAGGCTGTGATCCTGAAGTCGTAGGATGGTTCTCATAGGGAAACATTTCCTTCTTTTATTCCTCTCTCAGCCAGCCACTTTGTTGTATTTACAAGAAGATGTGACGCATTGGATGGACAGATCAGCAGTCCTCTTCCTCCACCAGCTCCCTGCTCTCACTAACACAACAGTTTTCATCGATCTTTGCCACGCAGCTGGCCTCTCCATCCATAAAAAAGGGGATGACACAGAGTTGGGAAATAATGGAGTTCTTATGTGTTGCCACAGCCTGTTCTGTGTTTGGAGGAGGCAATGTGCTGCTTGCCTTGCAGCACAAGTATCGGACACCATGTGGCCATGCTGAGCGATTTCAAAAGTGAGGCCTCGTACACACGCTCGGTTTTCTTGGCAAAAACCAGCAAGAAAACTGCTGGCAGAGCTTTCTTGCCGAGAAAATCGTTTGTGTGTACGAGGCTTTCAGGTTTCTCGTCAGGAAATCTGGCCAGAATCTCAACGAGAAAAAAAGAGAACCTGCGCTCTTTTTTCTCGTCGAAATTCGTGTCGGCCTGTTTCCCGACGAGAAACCCGAAAGTGTGTATACTTACCTGTCGCCGTGGAAACCCGCGCATGCTCGAAATGACTTTGACGCATGCGCGGTATCTTCCACGGCATAGGTAGGGTGAAGCAAGATGGCGGCCATGGCATCGAATGTGACAAGCGCATGCTCGTCGTACGCGATGACATCACCGTGTTCTTGCCTTTTAAGAGAACCGCGGTTCTTTTGAAAAGGTCAGTATGTACACTCGGGCGGCAAGAGATTCTTGCCAAGAATCTCGTCGGGAAAAACGACGAGTCTTTGTACTGCTTTGCTACTGAGCCACCATTCAGTCTTCTTTCACATTGGTGGCAATGTTTACTGCCCTAAGAAAACCAATCAACGGTGGATAACGTTTGAGGCCCCGTACACACGACCGAGGAACTCGACGTGCCAAACACATCGAGTTCCTCGACGAGTTCAGTGTGGAAGCCGCCGAGGAACTCGGCGGGCCGACTTTTCCCATTGACTAACGAGAAAATAAAGAACATGTTCTCTTTTCGGCCCGACGGGTTCCTCGCTGAAAAGTGTACACACGACTGAGTTTCTCGGCAGAATCCAGCTCCGACCGAGTTTCTAGCTGAATTCTGCCAAGAAACTCGGTCGTGTGTATGGGGCCTCAGAGTTGGGTATACCAGCATTCGGCAGGTTTTTGAGAGGAGATACTTCTACCTTCGTAACATCTTCCTTTTTTCTTAGTTTGAAGACTGATTTTGTAGTAAAAAAGAAAATCACACCACGAGCCAAGTTGACAGGCAGTGTTGCAACTGAAAAACAAAGCATTGACCATGGCATGTACACAGTCCTGTCAGTCTAATGACAAAGATAGGATAGAGATGACGGAGACACAAGGAATAAAAATTACAGAGATATAGGGGATAGAGATGACAGACACACAGGAGACAGAGAAAGACAGGGGGCAATTATCTTCAAACCATTTTCTGCTTTTATGTTTTCCTAAAGCTTAGTACACATAAGCCCAATGTTAGGCGGCATCGGCTGGTTCAAAAGTAACGGGCCGACATTCGGCCCATGTGTACTGCAGCCAGTCTGACAGAATTGGTTACTGGAGCATGACCGAAAATGGGCTCCTGATCAGCTGGGGGTGGATGTCCCTGGGCGTTCCCCTGTCAGAACACAATGGCACAGCAGGGAGATCTCTGTACTAACATAGGATAGTTAGTACATCGGCTCCTCCTGAGCTCTTCAGGTTTTTTTTCGTTCAGCCCTGCTGGGTTGAGTGACAAAAACAACTACTAGTGTCTACTAGGCTTAACTGTAACCCACCCACATACACAGACACAATAAGATATTGATAATTATTTTGCCTGGTTTGGATAATCCGTGCTCTATGTATCATAAACAGTTGTAATTTTTCTTGTTAAAGAAATTTATTGTATTTTAAATCATGTTACAAGAAACAAGAATGATGTTAGAAAGACAGGAAGTGGAGCTCATCATGATATGATTTGCCAGGTATCCTTATCTAGTAAGTGACAAGACGGTCTTGCAAAAACACAAAGATGTTCAACAAAATAGGGGTACATGCAGTAATATCAAAGGTATAAACGAGGCAAAATTGTCTGAAAATGGTTATGAGAGGTTTAGTCAGAGAGGAAATAATCTATGATGTAAACTTAGGAAGGAAGCTCCATAGTTAGAGTGGAGGGAAAGAGAAGAGAGAGAGTGGTAGGAGAGAGGGGAAGTCCATAGGGATGGTCCAGTCATGAGCGATGGATTAGTTGGGGGCAGTGGGATGATGTCTACCATGGCAGGAGGACTGACTGGTCAAAAGAAGGATGGTAAACTAGCATCGTGTGATCCAATGTTTTCAGATTTGGTTAAACTTAGGGACCTGATCTCTTTCAATGGCTCGATTTACTCTGTGCTTGGTTTCAGCTACAACTAAAGAGGGGGACTTCCACATTTTAACAACTGTTTGTTTCGCTGTGAGTATCTGGATAAAAAGCTTAAATTGGGTGCGTGATGGGGAGTCTGGTTTCAGATTATGAACATCACATTTTAGAAGCAGGGGCAAAAAATAATTCTAGAAAGTTTGGACCATTGAGCAGGCCCACCATATTTGTTTGTGTGTACCTTGTTCCGAACAGCCATGGAAGCACAGGGCCGAATAGGATTTGGCTATTCTAGAGGGCACTAAGTACCAACATGTCAATAATTATAGTTGGTTTCAACTGCTAGGATATTTCTCCTTTGTTATTTTTCGATTCTGCTTTTTTGCAGCCACTTCCTGCCTGCCTGCAATCCAGTGGTGCCTGCATGGCATTTCTCAGGGTGGTTTCCTAAGATTGACAGGAATGGACCATGCCAGTGTAATGCAGGCCACTTATAATCCTATCCAAAGCCTGTGTGACAGGGTGACAATACAGGGGAGCAACAGGGACAGAGGGTTGCCACCCTATTCACAGGAAGTGCCTGAACAGGGACTTTTATGGCAGGATTACCAGGGATTATTTTATGAAACATGCAAATTAAACAAAAAAAAAAATTAAAATAACATTTGAAATGATGTTAAAATGTTGAAGCTTATTTGAGATTTTAGTGATTGGGTTTACATCTACTTTAAACATTCTCCCATTATTTCATGTTCTTGTCCTGCAGCAGATATCTCATTAATTAGTTTCATGTAAAAAAACAATAAAAAGCATGTTGACAAATTAAATTTAATAGCTACAAATCCTTAATTTACAAGTAATTATTCCCCAGTAAAAATATGATTTTCTGGTTGGCGAGGCATCTAAGAATAGTAGTGTCTCCAGTCTCATTCACCCGCCCTCCATCCAGAAGGCGGTAAGTAGGTCATCGTCTGACATCACAGCTGAGTACAATGTCACTCTTCTCCTTGGGCCAAGCTCCCTCTAATTAGATCAGGTATTACAATCAAATCTACTCGTGTCCTTTATTATTTTCTCCTTGGGCTTTTTATACATTATGGCGCAGCAGAACTAATCGCCTTCCATCCAGCGGCGGCCATATTTAAATAAACGTCCGTCGCTCCGGGCCCAGAAGGAGCGAGGGACTGATTTCTAGGAAAGATCGGCGTTCATTTTCATTGTCATTATGGCAGAGAGACCTGAACATCTGTTACTGGGAGAGAGACCTGTAAACCATGTAGACCCGGTGTGTAATCACTGACACATCGTCGGATTAGCGGCCGAGATTTATGGTGCACTCAGGATAAAAATAAATATTAAATATGATTAGGAAGTCACTCAGCTGTCCGCCATACATTATGTTGATGGATTTGAAGTTTATACAGGGCAGGGCTGTGTTCGACACAAAGCGTTGTATTATTAGTGCCGAGCACACTGTTCGGTCGTCGTTTGGCCTGTCCTCGCCGGATGGTGACCGCGCGGGAATACTCGGCAGGCCTGGCAAATAACAGGATTATCGTCTTTAAATCTCTGTATTACAGTCAGGTTTTGGTGAGGAGAAATGTACAAAGCACAGTCACGATAGCAAATGATGGGAATCGACTTTCACTGAACTGACCACAGCACACTGACCACCGCACACTGACACACACACACCACAGAACACTGACACACACTGACCACAGCACACTGACACACACTGACCACAGCACACTGACACACACTGACCACAGCACACTGGCACACACTGACCACCGCACATTGACAGACTGACTACCGCACACTGACACACACTGACCACCGCACATTAACACTGTGATCACAGCGCACTGACCACATCACATTAACACACTGATCACAGCACACTAACACACTGGGGGGAGGGGGGGATTTTCCAAAACTGCTGCATGCAGAATCTGGTAAAGCTCTATACGGCGCCTGCGCACCGACGTTCGGGTTCTGTCAGCAACCTGTGACGCGCAGTATGCGCCGTTCGGAAGCCTGTCAATCACAGGCAGTGCTTGGGAACGCCCACTCCCGCGGGATTGCCGTGAGGTCAAAATCGTGATTAAGAGGTATGTGCTGAGAAAGAAAAAAAAACACCGGCATTCTGTCGGTAGGATGGCGCGACTCCGTGTGATGTCAGAATTTTTTTTAAAGGGTGAACCTCCACTTTAACCACTTAAGACCCAGACCAAAATGCAGGTAAAGGACCCGGCCAGTTTTTGTGATCCGGCACTGCGTCACTTTAACTGACAATTGTGCGGTCGTGCGACGTGGCTCCCAAACAAAATTGGCGTCCTTTTTTTCCCACAAATAGAGCTTTCTTTTGGTGGTATTTGATCACCTCTGCGTTTTTTTTTTTTTTGCGCTATAAACAAAAATAGAGCGCCAATTTTGAAAAAAATGCAATATTTTGTCCTTTTTGCTATAATAAATATCCCCCAAAAATATTTTAAAAAAGTATTTTTTCCTTAGTTTAGGCCGATACGTATTCTTCTACCTATTTTTGTTAAAAAAAATCGCAATAAGCGTTTATCGATTGGTTTGCGCAAAATTTAGTGTTTAAAAAATAGGGGATAGTTTTATTGCCTTTTGTATTAACAGGGCTCAAAATTTCAAGTCCTGAGCTACTAGTCAGGCCTCAAGAGTTACTCGCCACCAGTTGCCCCACCTAATTCATACACTGCCCTGCGCCTAATTGCACCCGTAAACACGCCCTCGTAGATTATCTCATGGAATGACAATGTTTTATGCAGAATCAAGTTACAAAATTAAATATTACCAACAACAACTTTAACAAAATGGGACAGGGCGCTGGGTGCAGACCAGAGGGACAGGGCACTGGGGACAGACCAGAGGGACAGGGCACTGGTGGCAGACCAGAGGGACAGGGCGCTGGGGGCAGACCAGAGGGACAGGGCACTGGGGGCAAACCAGAGGGACAGGGCACTGGAACTGGGTCTCTTCCCCATTCTCTTGCTGTCTCCTCTGCAACTCCCATCCATCCTCTCTCTCTCATTCATCTCATCTTCAGGAGCCTGTGTGTGCGTCTCCAAGCTTGCATGTCCCCACTTCCCCCTTTTATTCAGGCTGGCAGAGAGGAGAGGAGCTGCAGCACAGCGAGAGGGAGTACAATCCAGCGCTGAGATCCACACAACTGCACAGCCATTGACACCATAGCACAGCGCACACTGACAGCGCACAGCACACATTGAGACCAGTCTGTTCAGGCTAAACTGTTGGACACTTACATAGAGCACAAGGAGAAGAAAACTGCACAAACTACAAGGCTGCCGCTCTCATGTCAGGGCAACTTTCAGTGAGTGCTGCACCGGAGTGGTAATTTTTGCAATCCTCCACCTCACTCATTACTTTCTGCTCTCCAGCTACATTGGTCGGGGCCCGGGGGAGGGGGGCAGGCTCAGAGAGGTCATACTGTTGGGTCCCATGGCTTAATGAGAATTGTAAGGAGAGCACCTGTGTACTGCTCTGCCTGTGCGCGGCTCACCAGACTACTTTTCCCGAGCATGCACCTTTCCTCTTCGGCCGCCAATCTCATCGGGACTCTAGGTGTAGGCACAGATTGGAGGGAGATTGGTCATGCAGCCCTGTCATCACTCGCCCCCAGCTTAAATCCACTCGCCAAATGCTAGTAGGCGAGTGGAAATTTTGAGGGCTGGTATTAATATTTTTATTTCTACTACTAATGGCGATCAATGATTTTTTTGTGACCGTGACATTATGGCGGACACATCGGACAATTTTGACACATTTTTTGTGACAATTGTCATTTTCACAGCAAAAAATGCTATAAAAATGCATTGTTTACTGTGAAAATGACAATTGCAGTTTCGGAGTTAAACACTAGGGGGCACTGAAGGGGTTAAGTGTGACCTCATATGTGTTCCTAACTGTAGGGGGTGGGGCTGGACGTGTGACGTTATTGATCGTGCTTCCCTATATCAGGGAACACACGATCAATGACAGCGCCACAGTGAAGAACGGGGAAGCTGTGTTTACACACGCGACCCACGGCTGGGCACTTAAAGAGGACGTACAGGTACGTGCTTGTGCCCAGCCGTGCCATTCTGCCGATGTATATGTGCAGGAGGCGGTCCTTAAGTGCTTAATGCAATCTATGCATTAAGGTGAAAAAACATCTGATGTTGCCGCCCCCCCCGAGCCCCCGTTTTACTTACCTGACCCGTCGAAAGTCCCACGCGGTTCCGAGATCCTCTTCGCCGCTCAGCCTGGTCGCTGATTGGCTAGAGCGGATGGATTAAGAGCAGCGCAGCCATTGGCTGGCGCTGCTGTCAATCACATACAGTGACGCTGCGCGCCGAGGGGCGGGGCCGAGTGATACAGTGAGCAATGGCTGCTCGCTGTATCACGGGAGCGCACCCGCAATTGCTCACCACCATGCGAGCTCTCTCGCATGACTGTGGTCAGTAATTGCAGGAAGGACCAGAGACAGCCGCCGAGGGACCCCAGAAGACGTGGATCGGGGCCACTCTGTGCAAAACGAACTGCACAGTGGAGGTAAGTATGACATGTTTGTTATTTTAAAGGAAAAACATTTTTTCCTTTACAACCGCTTTAAATCAAGTGGTCACACAAGAAGTCTGGGACTTTAAATGAGGCAATCGACAGACAGCTATGAATTATAAAATACAACATATTTATTGTCTTGGAATTCATATTTAATTTAACAGAAAATATAAAGCCACTTCATACATATACATCCCGAACAGTGTTTCTGTGGTAGTTCTGCTGAAATCTTTCTTGATCTAACTGACCTTGGCTTGGTATCAAGAGATCCCCAAATTTTCCACTTCTTAAGTGATTGAACAGTACTGACTGGTATCTTTTTATATCCTTTTCCATCTTTGTAAAGATTCATTACCTTGTTACGCAGGTCTTTTGACTGTTCTTTTCTACCTGCTCATGGCTCAGTGTCCAGCCTGCTTAGTGCATCCATGTCATCGCTAACAAACTCATTGACTATACACAGATAATAATTGTGATTTAAAAAGCTACAAATGTAAGAAATTAACCTTTTAATTGACATTTTAACCTGTGTTAAACATTCCAGGGTATGTAAACTTTTTATCAGGTTCATTTGGGTGATTTCTGTTATCATTATGATTTAAAAAGAATCCAAAAAACGATAATAAATGGCTTCATGTGATCACTATCCTTAAATAAAAGACAGTTTTTTGGCATGATCAGTCATATTTTATCTTATTAATGCCATAGTATGCAAACTTTTAAGCACAACTGTATGAAATGGCTTTCATTGCTATGTATGTATATGTATGAAATAGTTTTTACATTTTCTTCTTTTGCTATATGAATTTCAAGACAATAAATATCTTTCTCTCTCTCCTTTTTCACTTTCTCTTACTCCTTTACTCTCTTTCCATTTATTGTATTCTCTCTCATTGCAGCTCATTCCTATCTTTCGGGGGGGGGGGGGGGGGGGGTTGCGTTTTTCTCCTCCCTCTCTCAGGTTCCCATTCTTTCTCTCTCTCTCTCTCTCTCTCTCTCTCTCTCTCTCTCTCTCAGGTTCCCATTCTTTCTCTCTCTCTCTTTCTTCTGACCCCTTCTTTCTCTCTATATTTATTTTCCTACCTCCTATTGCATCACAGTTCTCCCTTTGTCTTTCTCATTTCTTTTTCCTTCCTTCTCTCTTTCTCTGTTTTCTTCTCTCTCATTGCATCATGCTCCTTCCTCTTTCTTTTTATTTTCTTCACTCTTTCTCTGTTCCTTTTCTTTTATCTGTCCCCTTCTTTTTCTCTCTCTCTCTATCGCTATTTCTTTCTTTTCCTCTCTCTCTCTTTATTTTCCTCTCTCGCTCTTTATTTTTCTCGCTCGCTCTTTTCCTCTCTCCTCGCTCGTTCTTTACCCTCTCGCTCTTTTTCTTTTCCACTCTCGCTCTTTTTTTTCCTCTCCCTCATTGCATCACGCTTCTCCCTCTCTTTCTCTTTCCTTCTCTCTTCCTCTGTTTCTTTTTTGTCCCCTTATTTCCCTCTCTATTTATTTTCTTCTCTCTCATTGCATCTTTTCTTTCTCTTTCCTTCTCTCTTTCTATGTTTCTTTTCTTCACTTTGTCTCCTCTCTTTCTTTTCCTCTCTCTCATTGCATCTCTCTCTCTCTCTCTCTCTCTCTCTCTCTCTCTCTCTCATTTCTTCTCTCTCTCTCTCTCTCTCTCTCTCTCTCTCTCTATCTCCATTTCTGTTCTTTTCTCTGTCACCTTCTTTTCCTCTCCCTCTCCCCACTTTTTTCTTGCTCTCTCACTCTCTGATTTCTGTATTGCCGTGCTCCATAATATTGGAATTTATAGATAATAATGAGCTGGATAGTTAATCACACCTTCTATAATTCTGTGTAGCATATAAGCTGACAATGGCTTCCGACCATCCATTTAATTAGTACAAGGTGTTCTTAGCAAGTGCAAGGTAGTCTCATTTCAGCGGCTTCACAGCAAGCGCCTGATGAGGCCCCGAGGCCAGCGAGGGGCCCGATGAGAGACAGTCACTATCCAGAAACAAAGAGCTCTCACTTAAAAATATCAGCGTCCAGTAACATGGCTGTCACTGTGCCAGGACACCTGCCAACATTAAACACATGGAACTCCGTCAGGAGACAATGGGGTCCTGAAATTAATTAAATTAATATTTTATTAGTCAGACTTTATCTGCGGTTGTTATTAAAATAGTAGTGACCTAGTTTTAACTAGTACAAAGTAAAACAATTTCTGCTCAGTGTGTGATTCCACACCATGAAATCAGCAGAATCTTCGCTGCCCTTCACCATCGCAGATTGTGTCATTTCCAATCATGTAGTTGTCTTTTACAACATCAACAATGGCAGATATATTATATGAAGTACAACACTATTTCTTTTTAATATAATAAAATCTAGTTTGTAAAAAGAAAAGTGAATAGTAATACAAGGCACACAGTAGACATCCAGTATAACAAAAAATGATTCTCATAGGTCACGGTGAGTTACAGCCAATTGGCTTAAGCCCCGTACACACGACCAGTTTCCTCGGCAGAATTCAGCTTCCGACCGAGTTTCTGGCTGAATTCTGCCGAGAAACCCGGCCGTGTGTACACTTTCGGCCGAGGAAGCCGACGAGGAGCTCGGCGAGGAAGTAGAGAACATGTTCTCTATTTCCTCGTTGTTCTATGGGAGCTCTCGCCCCGCCGAGCTCCTCGGCGGCTTCAGTGCTGAACTGGCCGAGGAACTCGATGTGTTTGGCACGTCGAGTTCCTCGGCCGTGTGTACGAGGCCTTAGACACAGCAGCGGCGCCATTGGCATATCCCCCAAAAATATATATAAAAAAATGTTTTCCTCAGTTAAGGCCGATACGTATTCTTCTACATATTTTTCGTAAAAAAAATCGCAATAAGCGTTTATTGATTGGTTTGCGCAAAAGTTATAGCGTATACAAAATAGGGGATAGTTTTATGGCATTTTTATTAATATTTTTTTACTAGTAATGGCGGCGATTAGCGATTTTTATCAGTACTGCGACCTTATGGCGGACACTTTTGACACATTTTTGGGACCATTGGCATTTTTATAGCGATCAATGCTATAAAAATGCATTGATTACTGTAAAAATTTCACTGGCAGGGAAGGGGTTAACACTAGGGGGCAAGGAAGGGGTTAATTATGTTCCCTAGGTGTGTTCTAACTGAAGGAGGGGTGGGACTGACTAGGGGAAATGACAGATCGCTGTTCATACATTGTATGAACAGACGATCAGTAATTTCTCCCCCTGACAGGAACGGGAGATGTGTGTTTACACACACACAGCTCCAGGTTAACGCTTTGTAACGAGCGATCGCGGGTGCCCGGCGGTGATCGGGCACGCGCGCGGCACCAGGGGCGAGCGCGCCCCTAGTGGTTGAAATGCAAAATCAAGTCCTTTAAAAAAAAAAATTAAATATTTCAAAAGCTATGGCCGTTAACCGGTTCCCAACCGGCTCACGGCTTTACTGTGGCAGAATGGCTCTCCTGGGCGAAATCCCGTACATATATGGCTTTGCCCAGGAGAGCAACCAGAGGGCGCACACCAGGGAACACGATGCGCATGACAGGCGGGCACGATCGCCACCGGGCGCACGCGATCGCATGCACGAGTGGGAGCACGGGGGTTAGTGTGTAAACACAAAAATCCCTGTGCTGTCAGAGAAGAGAAGACAGATTGTGTGTTTCTACAGAGTAGAAACCACGATCTGCCATCTCTCCTAGTTTGTCCCATCCCCCCATAGTTAGAACACACAAATAGGGAACAAAGTTAACCCCTTGATCGCCCCCTAGTGTTAACTCCTTCCCTGGCAGTGACATTTACATAGTAATCAGTGCTTTTTTATAGCACTGATCGCTCTGTAAGTGTCAGTGGTTCCAAAAATTTGTAAAAAATGCCTGACCTGTCCATCGCAATACCACTAAAAATCACAGATCGCCGACATTACTAGTAAAAAAACAATAAATAATAAAAATGTCATAAATCTTTCCCATAGTTTGTAGACACTATAACTTTTGCGCAAACCAATCAATATATGCCTATTGTGATTTTTTTTTTTTTACCAAAAATTTGTAGAAGAATACATATTGGACTAAACTGAGGATTTTTTTTTTTTTAATTGGGATATTTACTATAGCAAAAGGTTAGATATTGTGTTTTTTTTTTTAAATTGTCGCACTTCTTTTGTCTATAGCACCAGAAATTAAAACCGCAGAGGTGATCAAATACCACCAAAAGAAAGCTATATTTGTGGAGAAAAAAGGACATCAATTTTGTTTGGGTGCAACATCGCACAACCATGCAATTGTCAGTTAAAGCGACGCAGTGCTGTATCGCAAAAAATGGCCCCATCATTGAGCAGCAAATTCTTCTGGGGCTGAAGTGGTTAAAATAATCCCTGGTGATCATGCCATTAAGATCATTTTTAAGGCACTTTTTGTTATGCCTCGTACACACGGTCAGACTTTTGACAGACAAAAAGAGAACAGGTTCTTTATCGAAGGCCCGTCGAACTTCCGACCAAAAAGTCAGATGGAGGCTACACACGGTCAGACTTTCCGAGGAAAAAAAGCCTGTCTGTCTTTTTTTCTCGGAAAGTCCGGCCGTGTGTACGAGGCATTAGAGGATGACGAGTTTTTTTCATTTCTCCTGCAGTATCACCCTGTTACATGGCATTCCAGTGAAGACTACAAGTGGCCGTTTGAACACACATTACAGAAGCATGGTCCACTGTTGTCACCATCCATCAGAAACCCACCCTGAGAAATGCCATGCAGACATCATTGGAGTGCATGTAGACAGGAAGTAGCTGAAAGAGGCTGAAAAGTTTAGTCGCACTAAGATTTAACAAAGGGTGAAAAAAAGTATTGGGTCCCTTCTTAGGTAGTGCCCAATGTGGTAAATCTTGGTTAGGTACTCCAATCCTTCTAACGGTGTTTGTAAGATGATCATTTAAAAAAGAAACAGACTGATAGGTGAAGATAGTTTGAAACAAGCTCCAATGAGAGGAGAGAGTGAGAGGAATTCTATTGGATGGCCTAGATTAGAACATATGATACAAAAATATATTTGTTTCTGTAATTTGTGTAAAATTGGTTTTACAACCCTCTCTAACTAATCCTTGTTCGTTGGTCTTCCAGTGGCGGAAGGCGAAGGAGCAGGACGGCTCTCTCCTCTACCATCTGTGCAAAAGAGGAGTGCAGGCTCTGGGCTGTATGAGAGAAACACTCTCAGCTCAGAGTCCTGCTGAAGAGGCACTGATGGGCTGCACTGATAGACTGCATTGATAAACACTAATAGGCAGCACTGATAGGCAGCATTGATGAGCACTGATAGGCGCCACTGAGAGGCAGAATTGATAGGTGTTACTGATGATTGTTGATAAGTGGCATTCAAAGGCAGTTCTGATGAGGCTGCACTGATAATCAGGGCACTAATGATCAATGTTAGTAATAAGTATTTGATCCCTATTTGTCTGCCCAGGAGGAGATCTCATCTTGAATATGGAACTGGGTTTCTCTCTTTATTATCAGATTTCCTTTGATGCACTTTTTATATGGACTTTATTTACTGAAAATATTTATATTTAGCTGTCATTTTGACGTGATGCTTATTACGTTGTGATGCACTTTATTGGATTATCCTTTTCTTATTTCATTAATTTTTGACGTTTTTATATTATTATACACTTGAGGAATATGTGTATTTTTGCTCAATTAGCACTTTATTGTTCATTGTGTTTAGTAATTAGCATTATATATATATATATATATATATATATATACACAGACAATGTACTGATAGTCTTGCCAGTTAACGACTGCTGATAACTGGTAGGTCTGTTCACATATAATCAACCTAATCAACTGATCACATGGTAAAGGGCCGCTATGATTGGCCCTTTACCATCATGATTAGGGATGAGCCGAACATCCCCCTGTTCCGTTCGCAGCAGAACCTGCAAACACACCAAATGTTCGTGTGAACTTTAGAACCCCGTTAAAGTCTATGGGACTCGAACATTTGAAATCTAAAGTGCTAATTTTAAAGGCTAATATGCAAGTTATTGTCCTAAAAAGTGTTTGGGGACCTGCCCCAGGGGACATGTATCAATGCAAATAAAAGTTTTAAAAACGGCCGTTTTTTCGGGAGCAGTGAATTTAATAATGCTTAAAGTGAAACAATAAAAGTGAAATATTCCTTCAAATTTCGTACCTAGGGGGGGTGTAAATTAGACATGTTCACTGCCAAAATTGTTATTAAATTCACTGCTCCCGAAAAAACGACCATTTTTAAAACTTTTTTTTGCATTGATACATGTCCCCTGGGGCAGGACCCGGGTCCCCAAACACTTTTTAGGACAATAACTTGCATATTAGCCTTTAAAATTAGCACTTTAGATTTCTCCCATAGACTTTAACAGGGTGTTCCGCGGCTTTTCGAATTTGCCGCGAACACCCCAAATTGTTTGTTGTTCGGCGAACAGGCAATGTTCGAGTCGAACATGAGTTCGACTCGAACTCGAAGCTCATCCCTAATCATGATCTGTGCCCCCCAGGGGGCATGCGAGATGCAGGGCTCTGGGAGGATGTCCATGAACGCCCTTCCAGAACTGGAAACTTGAATGCTGGGGTTGGGGGGCCCTTCATGATTTATTGCACTGGGGGACCTGAAGATTCTACAGTAGTTATGCCTCTCTAAAGGGCCCCTTCACATCAGGTGCGGTAGAAGTGCATTGGGCGACTATTTTCAGCGCAGACCCATTGTAAGACCAGGCAAAATGGCTTGTCTCCCATGTGCCCAATTTATATCATTGCATTGCAGTGGTGTACGGGGCGGTGTGCACCAAAAAGGGTATAGCAGGCTAAACTTGTATCCAATGTAGCACAATGCAAGTCAGCCCACCCACTTGCACCACACGGTGGCCAATAGAACTTATTAAAATGTCACTGTGTGACAGTTCAATAAAGTTTGTTTTAAAGAAAAAAGTGAACAATGCGAAGCACCATGATTGGTGCATGCGCACTGCAGTTAGCCAGCCAGATTACACCGCACACCAGCCGCTGCATTTTAACACTGGTGTGAATAGACCCTTAACAATGGTCTTGTGTTATATAACATCTCTCTGGGAAAAAAGCAGGCTTATTCAACACACTGTTACACTGCAGTCTGATCGCGGTTTGCCGATTCAGCCCAGATGGAAGTTTTTTTTTTGGTTGGCTGCATTGGGATGTTTCTCACCTTGATGCTGCCCTGCTGAATAAGCGTGGAAGTCCATTGACTTTACCGCGCAGGAAACGTCTGGTAGGCTGAGATCGCTCTCACAAAAACCCTACTAGCGCTGGTTCTCCTCGGCCTCATAGCGATGGGGCAGCCGGCAGCACGCAGCAGACCAGCCAGCAAATTGAATCAGCCAAGTGTGAAATAGGAAATCCTGACAGCGGTATAGCGGATGAAGAGGACTCCGTTCAGTAATGCGGGGCCTTTAATAGACATCTGGAAGGCCTATAAAACAGACAATGCCTCTATATCATCCTAGTTAAATCAATGTTGCTTATATTAACCTCATCACTTTCCCTTTAACGTTTATTACACTTTGCCACAGCCATTTATTTGGCTGCGCCTGACGATTAAAGACTTTATTTTGGAGATTTTTTTGCTCTTCTCCCGCTGGCTTTTTTTTTTTATTGGTTCTATTCGGGATCAGCAGTGACTCGTCCTTCATTATTTCCTCAGCATTCGAGATGTAAAGGAAGATGAGGGCTGTTCTGCAGTACATGCATTTTATCCCCCTAATTTAGCTAACATGCCGCACAGCCAAAAGTTGTTGAAAAAAAGAACACGGAAAATGGATCCATTTATTTGTCAGACAAATGAAACTAAACCGGAGAGAGCCGAGTTTTGTTTCATGAAATTGCTGACACTCCCATTATTACTTCTCTGACAAATATTTGTTCTTTTATAGAACTCTCGTCTCCCTTGTAATGCCTGTTTGGTTCCAGCAGTACGCAGCAACGCAGTCTCCAGGCTGGGCGCTGTCTGATAATTCCGGCGAATGCACAGTACAGTACAAAGACTTTTTCAGTCAAATACAAACATGCTTTACTGAAAAGAAACATGTCCTGGAAGAAATGCAGTGGTGGCCATTGATGGCTTCCTTTGAAATTGCCAGTTGCCTGGCTGTATTCAGCTTTAAGTAGATGTAAACCCTTATTGGAGGTCATTTAGTTTCCTCTGTGTGCTGTATATGATAAAACATTGTTTTATTTCTAAAAAATCCTGGTTTCACCTCTCTTTTTGTCCTTTGTTACATCCCAGTGCTGAAAAACTCCATCGGCCTCTTTACAGACACTTCCTGACTACATGCACTCCAGCGAGTTTCCTGATGGAGACAAAAGAGGACCAGTCCTGTGTAACGTGTGTAGAAATGTGTGCCACTTGTTGTTGCGGGCTCTTGTGACAGGGTGACAATGGAGGAGCACATTTGGGAGACTGTGACAGAGCACTATCACCATGTGAAACTGTCTAAACAAGGACCTTTATGGCATATATGAATATTCTGTATTCTCATCATCGAGTTCTATAGCTCAAGCTCCAATTCACACACAACTTTGAGTTAGGGCTGGTTCACATCACAATTTCTACATTCTGGATGCATTTCTGCAAGAAAGTTTTTGATGTGTTTCAGTTTTTTTTTTTTTCTCTTTTTTTTTTTTTTATCTCAATTGAGAACATGTGCTTTGCAGTGCATTTGATGCAGTTTGCCACATAGCATTCCATACCAGGTACAAGTATGAGGGATGGAGACATATACTGTATGGGCCAGATTCTCAGAGACTTACGTCGGTGTATCAGTAGATACGCCGTCGTAAGTCCGAATCTGCGCCGTCATAAATTTAAGCGTATTCTGGAAACCAGATACGCTTAAATTAGGCTAAGATACGAGCGGCGTAAGTCTCCTACGCCGTTGTATCTTAGGGTGCATATTTACGCTGGCCGCTAGGTGGCGCTTCCGTTGAGTTCGGCATAGAATATGCAAATGACTAGATACGCCGATTCATGAATGTACGTGCGCCCGTCGCAATTAGTTACACCGTTTACGTTAGAGATACGCCGGCGTAAAGATAAAGCTGGTCTCTAGGTGGTGCATCCCATGCAAAGTATGGACGTTGGAACAAGCGTATCTTTTTACGTCGTTTGCGTAAGTCGTACGCGAATAGGGCTGTGCGTAAATTGCGTTCACGTCACAGGCATTGTGCCGACGTATTTTTGGGCGTAAATACGACGTGATACTGAGCATGCGCACGCATGCGCCGTTTGTTCGGCCATGCATCTACATGGGGTCAAGCCTCATTTAAATACAACACGCCCCATACAGCCATATTTTAAATTATGCACGCTTACGCTGGCCCATTTACGCTACGCCGCCGTAACTTAGGAGGCAAGTGCTTTGTGAATACAGCACTTGCCTCTCTAAGTTGCGGCGGCGGCGTAGCGTAAATACGGTACACTACGCCCGCGCAACGTAGATTGAATCTAGGCCTATGTATTTTAATAGTCATTACCTTATATAAAGTCGCAACATTCTCTTTTCTTTTCAGTGGCGTCACAAGGTTTGGTGGGGGGGGGGGGTTTACGCCATGTTTTACCTGCAGGGCGTTAAGCAGACTAAGTGAAGACAATGCTGCTCCTGTAGGACAGGTCCTGAGTTGCCTAGTACACATATAGATAGAGGGTGCAACCTTCTAAATGTGGGCTGTATTATAAAAGATGTAAATATAAAGGTGAAGCACTCACTTCATTGATGGTGATGAAGGCACATCAGTGGTGTAGAGGGGTCTGCAGAATGCTGTGGGAACCATGTAGAGTTTGTCAGGCAAGCGTCTGGAGAGTGTACCTGGAACTGTCAGGCTGTAGCATGGAGTGCCTCCAGCGGCTCGACGGCTTCTAGGAGCTTTTGGTAAACTTCAGGAGTAGCTACCGTTTTTCCCTGAAAATAAGACCGGGTCTTATATTAATTATGCCAACAAAAGACACAGTAGGGCTTATTTTCGGGGTAGGTCTTACCATGTAATGTGCGGTCTTCTCTCCCCCTCTCCCTCCCTGCCTGTCAGGAATCCCCAGTGTAAACTCAGTTAAAATGCTTGTAAAATCCTATAATCCACTCTATTACAGTAGTATATAATTTACAATGTGTGTTTCTGTAATATAATTGTGCCAAATACATTTGTTATAGCGCCGCCCTGCACTTCTGTTTCCCGCCGGAGCTCTCTTCCCCGCAATTATATTACAGAAACACACACATTGTACATTATATAATACTGTAATAGAGTGGATTATAGGATTTTACAAGCATTTTTGTAACTAGGGCTTATTTTCGGGGTAGGGCTTATATTGCAGCCCTCCTGGAAAATAACGCTAGGTCTTATTTTCAGGGTAGGTCTTATTTTTGGGGAAACAGGGTAGTAATGATGTCACTACATTTGGAGCATTGGCTCACTGTGATACACACTGACAGTTTGGAATTGTACACCTGCTCCGAGCCACGGACTCTCCCAGCTGGGTCAAGGGCAGAGGCATCTGGTGTCACCCCTCTTGAGGGTGTCGCCCGAATCTGGTTCGCACCCCCATAACGAGGCCACTGTTTCATACAGAAAAAATACAACATTTCACTTTTGATGACTGCACTGGACCTCACTGCTCCTGTGTGAACTAGGGCCATTGGAATCCATGTTAAATACTGTCCATGTGTTTTTAATGCAGAATAAAAATGCACTGGACTGCATCTGGTGTGAACCAGCCATCAGAGCAGTTATGCTTCTCCTTCCGTTTCTTCACACATTCCCTATAGCATTTCAATTAGAGAGACGCAGTCCAAAAGGAAACAGCCCTTGTGGTCAATTCATAGAAAAAAACAACTAATACATTGTAGAGCTGCACGATTAATCGTCAAGAATCGTTATCGCGATCTTTTTCCCGTTGCTATTCTTGACACAGGGTTTGACATGAATTTTCTCTCTGCACTTTGGTATGCAAAGAATTTCCTGTCTGCTCTCAGCCAAAAGTCAAAGTCTGGGCAATCTGCCAAGTCTGGGCAGCCTGCCAAGTTTTGAAAACAACTTTCCACTGATAAAGAATAAGTCTAAACTTTGTATCACATTGACTTGTACATCAAAGGAATAAACTTCTGTATGTAAATTAGGAACGTTTAACCAAACCTTTTTCTGACCGCTCTTTTCAAGTTAAAATCATTATTTCTTTAGCTAGAAAATTACTTAGAACCCCCAAACATTATATAATTTTTTAGTAGAGACCCTAGAGAATAAAATGGCGGTTGCTGCAATATTTTATGTTGCACTGTATTTGCGCAGCAGTCATTTTAAATGCAATTTTTTGGGGGAAAAAATTACTTTAATGAATTTAAAAAAAAACTAGCCAGTAAAGTTAGCCCATTCTTTTTTTTTTTTTTTATAAATGTAAAAGATTTTACGCCGTGAGAATCGTGATCTTCATTCTAAGCAAAAAAATCGTGATTCTCATTTTGGCCAGAATCGTGCAACTCTAATACATTGTGAATTATGTGTCATGGCCCTGGGTGAACCTTGCAATGAATGGTTACTTATAAAATGCCTGTTGCTGACCCGGCTCACCAGTCCTTAGCCACATGGCGTCTGGCTCAGGTCTAGATTTTGTTCTCAACTATGATACACGCTGCACCACTTTTAGAATACACGTGACACACTTTCACAAAATCTGTACACCATAGAGGGTTGGTTTTAATTACCTCCACTTTCGTAGGATACGAACTGTTGGTATTTTATTTACAATTTGGAGCATTCAGTGCACCATAATGTGGAAGTGGAGCATTTTAGAACTACCTGACATATGTGCACAAAGTGCTTCATGAATTTGATGCAACACATTAGCAAGGGGGATTAATGCCAGAAAAATTACGCAGCAGCTCTACTGAATTTCCCCCATTGTTTTACATGCAAGCAGTAAGAATAATCCCAGTAGTGGATGTTCATCCAAAAGTTTAGGGTGTTTGATGTGGAGGAAAGCGACAACTTCCGGCTGCCATTGGTTGCTAAGGAAGTAGCCCTTTTGCCTTACGTGGCTGGAAATCCCTGGCCTTGTAAGCACATAGGTGGGGATCAGAGGGGTTATATCATTGTCTAAATAAGGCCACATGGCTGTATTTGGGCAATGATGTCACCACTATCTCTGCCCCTTCCATTTACAACTGTCATTCGGTTATAAGTAGTGTCAGGATTAATTGTCATCAGGTTTTTTGTCAGTGATTTAGCAAGCATCATGATTGATGGATTTACAATGAGGGATATCTTTTTTGTGAATGAGTAGGGGGTACTACATACTATTGTTGAAGGGAGTTAACAGATTTTGATATGTACCACACCCACTTAAGGGCCGCAGATAAACTGGGATCCCCCACCCTGCACAGCCAGGCAATCCTCACAGGCACCTGTACACACGAGAGGATATCCGTCGGACCGTTTCCAGCGGACATTTCTGCTCCCGATTTTGATCTGATGGCTGTACACACCATCAGATCAAAATCCCTGCGGAAAACATACGCGGTGACGTGGCCGCGCTGTCACGGCGACGATGACGCGGCGACGTGCGCGACCCTGGAAGGTAAATATTTCCACGCATGCATCGAATAACTTCGACGCATGCGAGGGATGGGGATCGCTTGGACTTATCCGGTGAGTCTGTACAGACGACCGGATCAGTCCAACGGACAGGTTTCCAGCGGATAGATTTGTTAGCATGGTAAGAAATTTTTATCCGCTTGAAAACCGTCGGCTGGAGAAATCTCCGCCGGAAAATGTCCGCTAGGCCGTACACACGACCGGATTTGTCTGCTGGAACTGATCCGCGGATAAATCCCAACGGAAAGATCCGGTCGTGTGTACGAGGCCTTAGAGTCAAGAAACAGTCCAGAACTTTGTTTTTTTGTTTTGTTAAGGGTAATAAACTTGGATGGGGGTAATGAGGGGTATTATGGGATGCCCACTTGACTAAAAACAATGTTCAGGGATTTTTCTTATATACAGTCAATATACACTCCACTGCTTCCTCCAGCACTCACTTTGCTTGCTGAACTCCAACTGTGTAACCTTGCTGAAATTTGGTAGCTAAGGTCCATTACAGACAGGGCCTCGCAGCCCCTATACTTAAAGATAGGGTGACACAGCTTATACTTTCCCAGCATTTCCTATCTGTGGTCACTGATCCCAGTACCACCTCTTCAGGCACTGCCAGCCCACCTGGCTGCGACTGCCCCTTTCACTAACCCTCTTGGCTAACTCCTCCACAGTCCTCCCAGACTGAACACTCACCAGCCCACCCAGCTGACTTCTCAGGAGATCTTTGGACGTGCTGACCTGCTCCTGCTGTCCTCTCACTTGCTCCCGTGCCACCAGAAAAGGATTCATCTGTGTGTTGTAGAGGGTCCCTCTAGCACCCGAGTAGAGTTGCCACCTCATCCCTTTAAACCTGAACACATATTAATTACACAGGTTGTGTGGCTGATTAGGGTGGTAATTAAATTCAGCTAGTGCCCTATCTGCATTGAGTCAGCCTCAGAACCTGCGTAATTAATATGTGTTCGGGTTTAAAGGGATGAGGTGGCAACACTACACCCGAGCCCCCCAGCCCGAGTTCACCCCCCCAGACTAGGTGCCTTCAAGGGCCACTGACTGCCTCCTCAGCACTTCATTTTCCACCTGTCTGCCTTTGCTAGCAGACTTATGCCTATTTGAGGTACCTACCCACTTGGTGGAGGACATAATAAATATGCCAAGCAGCTTGTCCTAGTCTCCACCCACTACATCTGGAAGATTCTCCAAGGTTCCAGAAACTGGGGGAGGCAACAGAGAAACTGCTTGCTGAGTCATCCAGCCCCCCTGAGTCAATCAACCCTGACCCAGATTCAACCCAGGCCTGGCTCTCAGCCAGATCAATTTCCTACACTAACAAACCTATGTACATCTAGCACACTATCTAGAGTGTGCTACAGATATGCACCTCGTCCACAGACCCCCAAATTCACCAGCTAGGATTGTGGGGAAAAGGCCCACCCCTTCGGATTCAGTATCTGAACTTTGCCGAACCCTACTTTAACCGGACTCAGGTCAGTTTGGCTCATCCCTAGCAAGCAGTGTAAGCACATAATTTTGACCTCCACCCCAGCTCCAGCATTCCCTGTACAGCACAGCTCAGACTGTGAGAGGGAAAAGTAGAATGAGCCAATCAATTAATGTGCTGACAAGGAGAATGCTGATAGGAGGAGAAAGACCAGTGACAGAGATATTACTCTGCTGCTTCTCCTTCACAGTCCAGTGACAAGCCCACAAGGTTTATGACATCCTGGGCTCAGAGACTTTTATTTAATGATGATTTAATGATGCTGGATGTCATTCACCCCAGTGGACTGAGGACATCTTGTGGAGAAAAAAAGTACTACAGGGGATAGGTCCAGACTGCATTGTGAATATTGCACCAATAGTTCCCTTTTTTTGAGTCAACACAAACACCCATATAAATTCATTGTAGCTGTACACGTTTCTCGTTTTTCACCTGTACTCCAAACTGAACCACCTTATCCATCCCCACGTTGCTTCCTTGTTTTTCCCACTCATCATCATCATCCTTGGTGCTCAATGTCAGAATTCTGCTAAACACTCTACAGATCGCTTTTCCGGGATGTTTCCCTCTGTGTCTATACCAGCGGCGGCAGGTCCCTTCTTGCGCTCTAACTCCTCCAGAAGTGATGGAAGCCCTGGGGGATTGTGTCATTATCAGCAAATGTCACACTGGCCGATTCCGACAGCCTGGTGACTCGTGTGCGAGTTTACAGGGAAGGTGACGGAGCCCTGCGGCTGTTGTGACAATAGACAGAGATGTGTGGCCGGATTTTCTCACTGTCGGGTTACTCATAACAGACTGGCACAGCTTGGGTTTATTAACGTGACTCTTCCTGCCCCTGTCTCTGTACTGAGAGCAGATGGTGGCACTCTGATAGAGAGATGGGGAGTGACATCCAGATTGTCAGTGTTGACAATCCCTTATCAGTTGGGTGATGTTCACCCACAGACTGTAGCACAGGAAGGATGCAGGGCACCTGCATTGCAATACTGTAAGCTCCACATAGTGGTAGCATCCTCTCTATCCCCTGGGGTGGGAGTATCACATTTTGGTGTCTCCTGAGTGTATAGCTGCATAAATGGATTGGGCCGTTTCCACAGATCATCCTATCTAGGTGTCTATGAGCATTTTAAATCCCATCACAAGTCGCACCCTATTGTCCGCAATGGAATCAGTCAAATTGGTGAGACTTTTGAAAGTAGTTCTTGCACTAATTTTATTTATTTTTTTCTTAACTTTAAAGGAGAAGTATAGCCAAAGCTTGTTTGGCTGTACTTCTCCTATGGGTCACAGGAGTGAAATTCATTTTGCACTCCTGTGACCCGTTTTCAGCAGAGAGCAGACTGAAATCCGCTCTCTGCTGACGTCGCCAATGTCAGTCCAGGCATCACGTTATCCCGGCATTGGGAGCCTGGAACTGCCAGGTGCCTGGAATGACACCCGGCTCAGCCTCTCGGAGGCTTGGGACAACTGCTCCACACCCTCCACAGCTCAGCGCTTCAATGAGAGAGGAGGGAGAAGAGCAGAGAGTTGTGACTGACAGTCTGCAGCTCTCTGCTCACGGAACTCTGAAAACCGAGCGATCACCAGTGTCTGCTCGGTTCTCAGTGCCAAGGCGCCGGGGGACAGATGCAGCATTGGACCGATGCGTTTTACCACAGTCCAGTGCAGAATAAATGCAGCATGTTCTACTTTTTGTGAACTGGCCCTCAATATGACCAATGTGACATATACAGTATATCACAAAAGTGAGTACACCCCTCACATGTTTGTAAATATTTTATTATATCTTTTCATTTGACAACACAGCGGTTTAGACATTAATCGCTGTGTGGAGTTATTTTTTAGAGAACAGTAAATTTACAGTTATATAAGCTGTACACTGACTACTTTACACTGTAGCAAAGTAATTTCTTCAGTGTTGTCACATGAAAATATATAATATATTTACAAAAATGTAAGGGGTGTACTCACTTTTGTGAGATGCTGTATACGATGTGACCCGACAGACTGGATCTCTTCTAAATCGAAAGTTTTGATAACTTCCAACCAAGACATGTGGATCTGTTAGTCTGGAAATGTATCAATCATTGTTTTGGATTTCCAGCCATCCACGGTTTTCATCAATATTTACATTTCCTTATTAACAGTTGTGGATCCTGGGTGTCCTACATGTGCAAAGAAAACGTAATTGACGTTCACAGGAAGTGTGTGGTATGAGCTGTCCTACTGCCCCTCTTCTACTCTCATCTTATCAGGGTACAGTCACAATACAAATCAATACAGGAGGGATCAGAGGGCCCTGCTTGTTAGAGCTTACAATCTAGAAGGGAGGGTCAAGTGGAACAAAGGGTAGTAGCTGTGGGGGATGATCATATGGACTCAAATGAAAATACAGTTGTTAGGTGTGGGTAGGGTAGGCTTCTCTGAAGGTGAGGGTTTTCAGGGATCCTCTAAAAGCTAATAGAGAAGGAGATAGATGGAGAGATTGGGGTAAGGAGTTCCATAGGCTTGGAGAGGCTCTGGAAAAGTCCTGGAGACGAGCATGGGAGCAGGTGATAAGAAAGCTAGAGAGTAGGAGGTCTTGAGAAGAACGAAGAGAACGATTAGGTTGGTATTTAGAAACTAGGTCAGTGATGTAGCTGGGGGCAGAGTTGTGGATGGCTTTGTAGGTAATTGTTAGTAGTTTGAATTTAATTTGTTGGGTGAGCGGAAGCCAGTGGAGGGATTGACAGAGAGGAGTAGCAGAGACAGAGCGGTTGGTAAGGTGGATGAGTCTGGTATCATGAGCTATTTTTTTCTGCGCAGGGATCTGCAACGTGAATGCAGTTTTCTGTGTGGTAAAAAAACTGACATGCCATCAACACTGTGGTGTGAACAGGGCATATATCTGACACACATGGAAACTGATGTCAACGTGCATAAAAACTCACTGAAATGTGAAACTGTAAACTGATAGAAACTGATGTTTCTCCAAGTAAAATCGACATGGTCTTCTGATCAGTATTCATGCACGTATGGTGTGAATGAGTCCTAAATACAGCAGCTGTAATAGCAACTGCTGTTAAAATAAAAATAGACTGTTGGACACGTGTTTATAAACATTGTTAAGATAGACTAGAGAGATAAAAAGTTACACTGTTACTTTTGTATCTTCTCTGTTTAATTCATCTGCAGATCAAGGGGGTGAGCTTTTATATGCATGTGATGTCAGTTAAAATGGCATGACAAATAAAAGTTTTCTTTTATTAAATTTCTACATATCCAACCCATTATTAACCCCTAGTTTACCGTGAACAGACCTAATGAGCTCCTTCTTCCCCTTTTCCTTTTTATCCATTATTTTCCTGATAGTTTTTTCTTCTAGCCATTAAAATTTAAAATCATTGGGCCGGATTCAGAAAGAAACGCCTATCTTTAGGCGGGCGTATCTCAGATACACTACGCCGCCGTAACTTAGAGCGGCAGGTCCCGTATTCACAAAGAACTTGCGCTCTAAGTTACTGCGGCGTAGTGTAAATGGGCCGGTGTAAGCCTGCCTAATTCAAACTAGGCTGGTAGTGGGCGTGTTGTATGTTAATGACTCGTGACCCCACGTAAATGACGCGCTTAACGAACGGCGCATGCGCGTGCATGCTCAGTATCACGTCGAATTGTCTCCGTAAATTACGCCCGCTCAATGCTTAGTCGACGTGAACGTAAACCTACGCACAGCTCCATTCACGGACGACTTACACAAACGACGTAAAACGTGTAAAATTCTACGCTGTTCCGACGTCCATACTTAACAGTGGCTGCGCCTTATATAGCAGGGGTAACTTGACACCGGTCAGACGCCTTACGTAAACGACGTATATTGATACGTCGGGCGCAACTACGTTCGTGAATCGGCGTATCTTACTCATTTGCATATTTTTTAATGGGAACGCCGAATGCGTCCAGCGTAACTATGTGACCACGATACGCCGGCGTAGGCAAGTTACGTCGGTCGGCTGAAGCCATGTTTTCAGGCGTATCTAGCTTTGTGAATCGGCATAAAGATGTGACGGAGCACATTTTAAATTACAGCGGCGTATCTGGAGATACGCCGCCGTATCTCCTTTCTGAATCCGGCCCATTTTGTTTATTAGTTTTGTCTTTTAATTTTATTGGTGTCACATTTAAAAACGTAAAAAAAAATATATATTTTTTATAAATAACAGTGCACAGCTTTGAACTAGAATCATAATTTTGGTCTCAAAACAAGACAAACTATAAAATAAAATTTTTACTTTCAATCGACCATAACACTTTTTTGTTTTTTAACTAACACTAATAAAATTAGGGGGGACAAAAAGTTTTTTTTTTTAGTTTTGTTACATTCCTGTTTGTCTGTAGATTGCATTACAAAATTCTTTGCAAGACAATATTACCAAAATAAAGCCTTGTTTGTCCTAAGAAAAAAAACTGTATATTGTATGTATTACTTTAAGTATTGCTCTGGCTGGTCCTATGCATGAATTGGTGTCCCCATCTTCTGTCTAGGATCCACGTCCTGAGTTGTAAAAGGGGTGGGGCTTTAGGGCATGTGGCCAGATTTCTGTACAGACAGTTATTTTTATTCTAATGGGGAACTCCAAAATATTTATTGTGTGCTCATATTCTGAGTTAGCGTGGGGAACGTTTACCCGAATAAATTTGTTTTTAGCAACTTTCACATTTTTAAATCCTTGATGTTCCAATTTTACATATACAAATGAGCAGATTCTATCCCTACTAGCTGTCTGTATTCCATTGCAGTCATACATGTTCATTGACTGACAACTGTAAAAATAGAATTTAGGTTGTTTGTTTTTAACCAGTCAGTCGTGACTCATAGACTTACATTGAGCAGCACTACTGTGCAGGGAGCAGAGCTGGTCTATGTAATGAGCAAACATGGCTGCCCCATATACTGTGCACATAAATAGGTGGATTCATAGAGAGTTACGCATATTCTGAAAAACCACATATGCTTAAATTAGGCTAAGATACGAGCGGCGTAAGTCTCCTACGCCGTCGTATTTTAAAGTAACATTTTTAGGCTGGCCGCTAGGTGGCGCTTCCGTTGAGTTCGGCGTAGAATATGTAAATGACTAGATATGCCGATTCACGAACGTACGCTTGCCCGTCGCAGTAAAAATACGCCGTTTCCGTAAGAGATACGCCGCGTAAAGATAAAGCTGCCCCTAGGAGGCATAGTCAATGTTAAGTATGGCCATCGTTCCCGTGTCGAAATGTGAAAATTTTACGTTGTTTGCGTAAGTCGTCCGTGAATGGGGCTGGACGTAATTTACGTTCACTTTGAAACCAATATGTCCTTGCGGCGTACTTTGGAGCAATGCACACTGGGATATGTACACGGACGGCGCATGCGCTGTTCGTAAAAAACGTCAATCACGTTGGGTCACAAGTAATTAACATAAAACATGCCCCCCCATCCTCATTTGAATTAGGCGCGCTTACGCCGGCCGCATTTACGCTACGCCGCTATAAGTTAGGAGGCAAGTACTTTGTGAATACAGTACTTGCCTCTCTGACTTAAGGCGGCGTAGCGTAAATATGATACGCTAGGCCACCTTAAAGTTGCGGCGCTCTATATGAATCTAGCTAAAAATATATATTTTAAGAAACGTGCTTTATAATTCATTAAGTGGGACGGCCCACACAAGGGAACCTTACACCCCCTCTAATGAATTTAGTATACAACTGCAAATGTGGCCACAAGGACCACAAGGAGGATAGTATTAGAGGCAGGACTATAGCGTGGACATCTCTTTTGGAACCCGGATGACAAGCCCACCAGTCTCTGCACATAAATCATATAGGACTTTTGTATGAGTGACCCTTTAAATTTGAGTAGCATGAGAAAGATCGGGGCTGCTGCTGTGAATATGCATTTTACTTTTCCTCTGTAAAGATTATCATATTGATTTTTTTTTTTTTATTCACAGAAAATCAAAGGAAAGAAGAGCATTCCTACCAAGATAAAAGAAAGTAAATATAGACCGAGAGAAAATTACAAACTATCACCTTGAAATATTTATAGGAAAGAAAAAAATGAACTCTCTGCATTAATACGTCTCTTATCAGTATGTCTTATCTGTCTGCCCCATTCCCACCCCTGGACACAATTTTAGGGCTGAAAATACCACTCTTGGCTTTTACTCGAGTCAGTGTACCTTGGGCGTCCATTTTTTAAAACTCGCGGCTTCCTCCTGGTCCCGTCCCGTTCTGTGATAGGCATTTGACACCGTGTTCAGTGTTCCACCTATCACAGATGTTCTTTCATCCTCGGACTCAGTTTCCCAGCAGACACTGTGTTCAGTGTTCCGCCTATCACGGACCTTCTCTTGTCTGAGGATGAAAGAACATCCATGATTGGCGGAACACTGAACACTGCTGGGAAACTGAGTCCGAGGATGAAAGAGCGTCCGTGATAGGGGGGAACACTGAACATAGTATCAAACGCCTATCACGGAACGGGACGGGACCAGGAGGAAGCCGCGAGTTTTAAAAAAATGGACGCACGCAGCACAGCCTCAAATTTCATGGTACGCTGCAATGTGCACAGTGAGGTGGTAATGGGCACGGTGAGGTTGTAATGGGCACAGTGAGGTTGCAATGGGTACAGTGAGGCTCTTTTCCACATACAGTAGCTGCTGCATTCTCACCCTAGGCTTATACTCGAGTCAAGAAGTCTTCCCAGTTTTTTGTGGTAAAATTAGGTGCCTCGGCTTATAGTCGAGTATATACAGTACTTTAATTCCAAGCTATAGGCAGCACAGGTACTTTTTGGAACAGTTTTAGGAAGTACAGTCCTGTCCAGCAGGAGGTGAGGTCCTTTCACTGATATGCTACATTCACACCACGTCAGTCTATACAGCCAGTACACATTAAGAATTGCCAATGTCCCTTCCTTACATGGCTCTTCTTATTCTAACATGGATTTCCAAATACGGATTTGTAGAGTCTGCCTGTGGCTGTAGGTGTTGCATGCTAAGTTAGGACCCCCTTACTAAACATCTGCTGAGATAGCAGGGTAAATCACCAAGAGACTTAATTTATTATGACCAGTCAGACTGGGAGAAAAGTGCAATGCCTTAGATGCAGTGCATAGACATAAAATGAACAAATAAACTCATCTATAATTAAAAATCTAGACTCAGAAACGAAATGATACGATCAATTTTGAAGCAATCACACTCACTTATGTCTAATATGAAACTTTGAATCACTCTTGATTGCCTTTAAGTGTAATTCGCTAAATATTAATTTTAGTCTTTACTGTGAGCGGTTCCTGAGGCTGCTGTACGGCAGCCTAATAAATACAGTTATCTGGTTTATTTAATGACAGCCAAGTAAGTGCAGAGGAAAGTTCCAAACTCATTTGTATGGCCAGTGATGATGCATGACGAGGCCGGCGCTTATTCTACAGTTATAAATGAAAATGATGATAAATGGAGCGCTCAGTACCACCCTGACTAAGGCAGGGAAGATGGATGGATGTGTACCCAGAGAGAGCCACTGTTCCACCGAGTTGATGAGCGCAGTGATGGGAGGGATGCGGCGATGAAAAAGTTAAGTGCATTTGGCAGACGTGTAATTTCTCTGTGGAGTGCCTCGCACAAAAAGCGCCTGTGGGGGGTGTTAGTCAGCGCGGTCCCATCTCAAATAAAGTAATTTTCCTTTCCAGAAAAAAAAAAAAGCTGTGTACCCAGAGGGAAGCACAGATTTTGTCTCCCCAGCGAGGTCGTCCTGGCAAAATCACTTCAATATTTTTGAGAAAACACTGGATGATTCTTAAAAGGGATTACGGGATACAGCTTTCACCAACCCAGAGGGATCTCCATTTACTGGCGGAACCTTCTTGTTCTCATAATTAGTTCTATACAGAGGGACAAGGCGTTTATTATTTTTTTGGGGGGGATTGAACAGACAGAGTCCTAAAAGGTGTTTTTTTTTTTTTGTGTAATAAAGTTATATGTGTGTGACTTTGCACCTACTATGCTGTGGCCCCTCAACCTGCAGGGCTTGGCAACTGTGATTTCCATCGGGACTGTAATTTCTGCCCGCATCTAACCACTAACAGTGCCTGACTTAGGCAAGCAGTGGTTAAAGAGCAGTGGTTGTGACTTTCACCAAAGATTCTCTGGTGGTGGGTGAACCAACACTGTCATTTAAAAATATGTGAAACGGAGTGTCCCTTTACTCACCAGGTTCAGAGACAGGCACCCGCTTCCTACAATCCCCTAAATTCTCATAAACCCCTAAATTCTCATAAACCCCTGGACCCTCCAAGGGAATATAAGTTTCCTGTTTTCCCACTATCAGATACTCAGAATGGCCCCATCTGATGAGTCAGAGGTGGTTGTGCATGTGATCTGCAGTCAGCTGTATGGCGTTCCAATATTATTCCTGGTGTGCGGGCTGTGGCTCCCCAAGTAACCAAGATAGTCACACACAAATCTGTTGCAGCCTGGGAGCTGTGGGGGGCTGTCTGGGGGCAGGTTTGGCATCACTGGGGGGCAGGGTGATGATGTCAGTGAGATAAATTTGGCCACACCCACTCTGTTAGCTGTGGGACGCTATGCACATCTCAGTGCTATTATCCTTGGGGTACCCAAAGGAATCCCAGACAGCTTGCACATGCGCCCAAATTCAATGGCACATAGTTAACTCCCTCGCTGCTGGACAGTTATACACAATACTGAAAACTTGTCGCCCTCAGCAAATTACATCCACTATCTCTTCTCGTTGTCAATGGTAACAGCCGAATCCCGGACGAGCCCCCACGTGTAGCGCTCACCCCCGAAGGAGCCGCTGAATAGTTTGTGATCGGCGTATTAAGTTACCAAGTTCTCTTGTCTAGGGGTATAACTTGTGAGTGCGGATAAGGAGCGAATGTCCAGACAACAGCGTGGATTTTCCAATGCTTTTTTCCAAGGCTAACATAGCCAACATCAACATAACGCACAGTAGGAAAAGGGTTGATGAGCAAGAGGAAACTGTGGTATCAGGCCTTGGATATCAAAGCATGGAGAGCAAGCCTGCTCTCAGTGCAGATAGCTCAAACGTCGCCACTCCCGCCGGAGTGGGTAATGTGCCCCCGGACAGGTAGTTAACTTTAGCCTCGCAGCCAGTGGGTCACTTAATAAAGTCACTGCAAATAAAGTCACTGGGAGGAAACAGGGCCTCTGGACAGGCCTGATAGGTATTTGGAAATGGTTAAAGATTAGGACTGACGAATCCTCCCAGTAAGCACAATTTAGGGTCACCCATGGACAGTTGCAATGTACCTGTCGTGTGGCGTGGTGACCGGATCCCCGATGGTATGTCCCAACCTCGCAGACAACCTCTGTATCTAGGTTCTTCCGAGCAGACTCCTCATTGTACAGCTCCCAGCTTAGGATCTGGAACCCAGCAAGCCGCTGGGGTCCCTCTCAGTATCAAGGTGAGACTCTGCCTGGTGTGCAGCTCCAGTCAGACGAGTTTTGATGGCGGGGCCCATGGATGCGCGCACCCTGAAGGTGGATGCCGCACCTGGACTCGGGCCCCGCATAACACATCTGCTCATGGCGGCTGCCACAGATATACCCCCCGCCAGCATGCCCAAAAGAGTGAAAAACCCTTCTGATTGGCTGCTGGGAAAGATGGGTCCATCAGAACCCCTCTAGCGCCAACTGTCGTCCAGGGGTGACAACACACCCCTGGCACGCAGACCGACCTAGGAGGCAGTTCCAAACTGGCAACAGCACAAACTAAACATCTGTGAGTGGGAGCAACTTAAATCTCCCATTCCACTAACCTTAGGGTAGCGCCCCACTAACTAAGAAAAAGGGGGGCGCTACACTAGTAATGGCGGCAGTCAGCGACTCTCTGCCCGTCCCATCGCCGTCCACGTCACTGCCTGACAAGTTTTACACTTCGGGCCCCGGCTACTACTGGGTGGGGAGCGGAGGAAGATCACTCCACCAGGGAAGGCAAGGAAATAAGCAGGCAGGCAACTGGCCGGGACTTGAGCCAAGGCAGAAGAACATGTGAGAGGAGCTGAATGGGCATGCCCCCGAAACTGAAGAAATATTTCCTCCGCTCCGACCAGCAAATGATCATCAGAATGACTGTCTTTGAAATTGCCCCAGCCCCTGTTCAAATCCAAACCGGGGACAGACTTGGTCCGGGGGCAGTGTACTCAATCCGGGGACTGTCCCCAGAAACCGGGGATGTCTGGTCACCCTATGCTAGATAGACGTAAGCAAAACACCCTGCTTACCGGCAGGTGGGTACTGCAAATTTTAGATACTCACCCACCCAGCGCATCCAACATTGTCCCACTTGTGTTCTGTTACCTCTCAGTCCCATGCCACCATCTTGTTTGTGAAATCATCAAGAGGCCTGCCAGATTTTCCGGGTTCAGTGGGTGGGATTCCCTATGACGCGCAACTATAAACCCCCCCCCCCCCATCCATCCATTATGAATTCAACACTATGCCTCTGGGATATGTGCACATTATTTGCCAAGGAATGTGAGGTGCTTGGGGGGTGGGGCCGGCCACTCTGCTTTAAAAAAAAGGTAAAATAAACAATCAAAGAAATAGACAGTTTTTTCAAATACAGGATGAGAGGAGAGGTGGAGGGGAGGGATCATTAATAGGAGGAAGATCCGCTTTGATGTAGAAAATGCATTTAGGTACAAAAAAAAAGCTTAAGCTTTTACAACCACTTTAACTTTTCCTTTGTGCTAGGTATCACATGTAGCAATTTAGAGATGTTGTGCTATATAAACCCTTATTTACTGATTACAGTAGTTGTAAACCCAATCACTAAAATCTCATAGAAGCTTTAAAGTGGAACCAAACTGCATCTGAGCACCACAAACCTAAAATGCTTTATTTTTTTAATGTAATCTTTATTTGGTTCCATACAAAGAAAACAAAACAAAAACATACAGGGTTCGTCTGCAGGACTTACACGGTAGCTTATAAAATAACTAGGTGACCAGATTTTTAAAATTAAATTCGGGACATATTTTTTACTAGTAATGGCGCCAATCAGCGACTCTCTGCCCGTCGCCGCCACGGCCCGCCTCACAACCTGTCAAGTCTTACTCTCCAGGACTCGGCTACTACTGGGTGGGGAGCAGAGGAAGATCACTCCGCCAGGGAAGGCAAGGAGATAAGCAGGCAGAAGGCTGATTGGGACTTGAGCCAAGGCAGAAGAACATGCGAACGGAGCTGAATGGACATGCACCCGAAACTGAAGAAATATTCCCTCCGCCCCTTTCCCATAGCTTCGGCGGTAAAATGCTGCTATTTTACTGTCGGATTTGCAGCACATTTCGCCCATTAGAGGGGCACTTTTAACCCCTGCTTGTGGCCTAGAAAGGGTTAAGTCCGTCGGCAATGCGCCGCTACAGCGGCGTATTGCCGGCGGAGCTGCCCATCGATTTCAATGTGCAGGAGCGCATTAGGAGCGGTGAGCCTCTGCAAAGGCGCATTGCGGGCGGTATTAACCCTTTTTTGGCCGCTAGCGGGGGTTAAAACCGCACCGCTAGTGCCCGAATATGGCGATAAATACGACGGTATAGCGGCGCTACAAATAGCACGGCTATACCGTCACCGCACCTCCACTGCCCAATGTGAAAGCAGCCTATGTGTTTTGTCCAGGTGTGCATGTCTCCTTTGATGGATCATCTTATTTGTACATGGTGTGTTGATTATCTCTATTTGAACAGGGGATTGATTTTTACCTGCCTTTTTTTGGTTGGTTCCAGCCACACACTTTGGTCTATAAAGGAGTATGCTCACCTCATGATAGTCAGCAATGTATAAGCACTTTGTGTGAAACGCGTTTGCTGAACAGTTTGGTATCCTTGTGTGTCATGTTTTTTTAAACCTTTGACTCTACAATAAACCAACACATTTTTCTTTATCTCTGGATGTGCTGCTTTTTCTCTTTGTTGCATGCACCAGCCACAGTGCCACCTAGTGACAAAAGAGAAAAGATGCAACAATTCCAGCCCCCCGCCCGCAGACCCCGACAACCAACGGCCAGGGTTGTCGGGAAGAGGCCCTGTCCTTATCAACATGGGGACAGGGTGCTCTGGGGTGGGGGGGCCCCGCACTGCGCCCCCCTGCCCCAGAGCACCCAACCCCCCCATGTTGAGGGCATGCGGCCTGGTACGGCTCAGGAGGGGGGGGGCGCTCACTCGTCCCCACTCCTTTCCTGGCCAGCCGGGTAGCGTGCTTTGGATACGGGTCTGGTATGGATTGTAGGGGGACCCCCTACGTCGGTTTTTCGGCGTAGGGGGGGGGTCTACTTACAACCCATACCAGACCTAAGGGCCTGGTATGCTCCTGGGGGGGGGAACCCATGTCGGTTTTTTATTTAAAAATTGGCGTGGAGTTCTCCCTCTCGGGAATGCATACCAAATGCCGCAGCTAGAATTGGCGGGAATCCAAGTCGGATCCCCGTCGCTTCTATGACGGCTTTGTCTCCATTGCGGCAAGCCAACTCGGCGCTGGCTCCCGTGATGGGGCTCGTAGGTGGTCAATCTCGCCGAGAAAGGGAGCGAGATTGACACAATATCGCGGTCACCTACTGTAGGTGCGTGCATAGGAAACACTAATGCAGAAGAGACTGACTTATTTTTAAAGGGTTCAGATACCAGGCATATCATACTACCATTTTTTGCTTCGCCATTGACCTGAAACAAGCTTGCAGCCAGCAAAGTCTAAACTCCAATTTGTTTCAGTCAGGAATATAAAAATTCCCTGTGTCTCCTGTCCTTAAAATGAAATTTGTAAACCTTTTTTTTGCAGGTTCCCTTCAACACTCAATATGGGTCACCCAACAAATCCCTATTTCTTACCTTGGTTGGGGGCAGAAGCTTTGTCCGCCCAGCTGTATATTCTACTATACAGTAGAATATTCTATTCTACTGTATATTCATACTGCATGATTCCCTAGGCTGGGGTGAGTACATCACATTCTGCTGTGGGAACTTCTTTTATTATTGTGTTGGTTATTATGTTACTATCTTATCATTATATTGAGTCTTGCAGTGCTTCCATTCCTAGACTTTGCTTATTGAAGGAATGTACACGCCACCATCTGCTCCAACACACAGCTGGAACTGGAAATGAGACATATACCAGTTAGAGCCCTTTCACGCTGGAAACGCCTATAGCGGAGCGTTAAAATAGCGGTAAAACACCACGTTTTTACCGCGTTTTCAATTCATTTCAATAGAGAGGGGTGTTTTTGAAGCGTCTTTTTCAGCGCTCAAATACTGCTCCAAAGATGCTGCTTGCAGGACTTTTCTCAACGCTCCTCCAGCGCAACGCCTCAGTGTGAAAGGGTCTATTGAGATGCATGGGGAGCGTTTTATGAGCGTTTTAATAGCACTATTTTTACAGTAAAAACGCCGCAAAAACGCACCAGTGTGAAAGGGCTCTTAAAGTAGAACTAAAAGCAGGCCACTGCATGCTAGGACTGGTTGCTGAATGGCTGAAAAATCTTCCAGTGGCCCTGGCCTTCCAGTTGGCCCCTGCTCTTTACTAAGATTTTTCCAGCTCAATAAGTTGCTCCTCTGTGCAGCTCCAGAGAGGTCTGCCCAGCACTCCACAGAGGCCCATGCCCACCTACTACTCCAAAGACATAGCTCCCAACTGTCCCTGATTTCCAGGGACTGTCCCTGATTTCGAGCAATGTCCCTCTGTCCCTTATTCCTCCTCATATGTCCCTCATTTTGGTCTGATATCTATATATTATCTATCAAAAAGGGTTTTCCAGAGCTAAACCTTTCATCTGATTTCTATATTGCTGCATTTGTAAATTCCAAAAGCCAATTAAAAGGAATTGTAGTGGTAAAACGGCATTTGTGGGTTTAACTAATCTTGTTTTTTGTACAATTATCCTTTAAGGGGGTGTGGCAGGGGTGCGTGTCCTATGCCTGCATACTTGTGCTGATAGGTGTCCCTCATTCCCATCTCAAAAAGTTGGGCGGTATGCCAAAGCATATATCATGGTCAAGTGGAATTTACAGGGCCTTTATAATTTCTATAATAAATGGTGGTCCTGGTTAAAATATGTGTACTTACTTGAAAGCAGGACTTATCTGTGAGGACTTCAAGTAGATTTCTGGCCAAAACCCTGAAGGAGCTGCTGGTTTGTTTTGGGTCTACGCTCTGGCGTAGACCCAAAACCCCTACCCAACCCCTAAAACTGTCTTGAACCCTCCCTTGGTACAACTGGTATCAGAGGGAATTGTGGACCCCAATGGCTGTTGGGGAGCATAGTATCCTATCACACCACAGTAAATTATGTAAACAAATGGTTACCTTCAGTTGTATTGATCCCGTAGGATGACAGATGGACTGCACATGAATTCAGCTAAACCAATGTAACTCTTTACTTCGTAAGATAAAAGCAAAAGAAACAAAGGTAAAACAATAGTGGACTTCTTGCAGAGCCCTGCAAGAGTCAGGATTAGTGATAACAGATGAATACGAATTAAAGTGTAATAACTATGTGGACCTGTGTAAGAACACAGCAGATGGATTCCTTCAGTAAGATATCCACACTGAAGCACCTCCTTGCCAAGCCTCACCCAGCTCTCCCATATAACAGTACTGTACAGTCTAATAGAACCAATTATCCAGTTAAAGGGTATGTAGATAAATATCAACGGCTTACTATACCTAACAGGCAGTCTTTAGATGGTATACTTCACTAATATGGTTTGGTGGACCAGACCAAACCTCAATACAAATTATCTCAACAGTTAGTGCACTTCCGTGTTGGCATGCAAAAGTCATTTGTAATCCGAAATGGGAATAAGTAAACTGGTGGAAGATGCCTGGAGAGTCAAATCAAAGTGGTGAGTGTGAACGATCCACCCTCCTGCAATGCAGTCATTATGTTTGGGCAAGTGCCCGTCTCACCCAAACAGATCAGGCCTTGTCCTTCCGGAACACTCCGTCTGCGAACTCCAACACACAGTCCTTCAGGATGACAGTCTTAGGTTCTCCCACAGGTTACCGTTGCACCGGGACACCTATGGGGGGATTGGATGAACACGGACCGTATGTCCGTGTTCACCCGATCCGATCCGCCAGACGGAAGAAAAATAGGATTTTCTTCCCTCCGATTTTGCGGAGCTTTGCGGAGGCGGGTGATTACGGGTGTCAGCGGATGGTCATCCGCTGACACCCGCAATCACATAGGGCCCAATGTATGTCCCGTTTTCATCCGCAACGGATGGATGAAAATGCGGACATACGGTCCGCACGTCTGAAAGGGGCCTCAATATACAAGCGATTTCTTGATATAAGAGTAGCGTCATGTCACAACTGAGAATAAAAGAGGAGAGGAGCCTCTAAGTGTAGCAATATAGTTACATTTAATGAAGGTACAACATTTAGCAACGTATTGCTACACTTCGAGGCACCCCTCTTCTCTCTTATACCCTGTAAAAAAAATGCTTTGATATACAAGTGCTTTGGATTACAAGCATTTTTCTGGAACAAATTATGCTCGCAAACTAAGGTTTTACTGTATAGAGTTTGTGACATGTCACTTAAGAGCGCAACAATAATTTTTTTTATTGATATTTTTTGATCAGCTTACTGGCTGACATAGAAAAAAATGGCCAGCTTAACACTTGGAGATCCTAAACAATAATATTTGGGGGTCCCAGAACAAAACACACACTGACATTTGGGGGTCCCAGAGCAATGACACACTTGTGATTGGCTGCCATGAAAGTGTTTGTGGCCCCTCTGAGGAACACAGTTTATACTCCTAATAGTCCCTAAAACACTACATATGTTTCCCTCTCCCCTTGGCTTATGGACATATTTTCGCATAGCAGCAGCTCTGCTCTATGTAAACATGCAGTTCAGTACAAATATCCCTCTCTCTACTTCTATATATTACTTTCCTAATACCTGCCTGCTGAAATGTGATACCGAGTGAGGCGTTTTATTTTCCGCCAGGCTCCTGCCCGCCCCCATCCACTTCATTCCTGTCTCTTTAATAATTTGTGAGGCCTCATTTACACCAATCTGCAGCTTCCAGATTGGTAGCTCTAAAATATAGAGGTTTATGACAGATCGAAGGAAAGTGTCGCAGCAGACACCTTAAATCTCGCTCCCAGAATGCATATTATCTGCCTATTCATGGGGAAACATCAGCACTTTTGCTCAAAAACGCAGTAATTCAGGCAGTGTAATGAAAAGGCAGGTGCCTGAGAGTGTCCTGTGAAATGTATTTCAGGTCTGAGGATAAAAGCGCAGTTTATTCAATATTATGTGAGCAGATGGAGGTAGCCTTTTACCGGCTGCACCAATCTCCCACCAAACGGCCCCCCCCCCCCTTGCCCTCCATGCTCCCCCCCCCCCACCTTTGACGTCTGCCCGCTCAGTCACCAGACTTAGCGACAGTTAGTGTGCGGTCTGGGGAAGGAGACCTATCGCATCCTAAACAGGAGCCCTCGGTAATTACTGATTACTCTGCTAGTATAAAAATACACAGTGCAATTACCGGCAACGCTCGCCTCGCGTCGAATGCTAACGAAATTATCTCGCCTCCTCATTAGCGATGCCAATAAAGCAATTTGCTTAATTCTTGTTTTCTTATGTACAACTTTTATTTTACAATCAGTCTGAGTGTGCAACGCCGATCTATACAAGGAAATGTATTGTCTGTATACTAATCATGGAGGCATAAAACTAGGACACGGCTTGTTATGGTGTTTTCTTGCTTGTGTTAGACCGGTAGGGGGAATTGGGTTAGAGTTTGGTGGTCTCAGCTTTTCCCTTTATTCCTGCTATAGAGACATTACTAGAGGAAAGAATAAATAAAAACTATAGAAGGAGGTCTTAAGTGCAATTGTTTTTCATTTTGGCTAGAATTCTGCATTGCCATCCCCCATACGGGCCTATTGCTGTTTTGGTCTTGAAGGTGTCGGAGAGAGGAATTAATGACTGTTCCCCCAGGGTTGCTTCCCTATGCCAGTTGTGTGCCAACTTGCTCTCCGATGTCATTATGCACAATGCAGGACCTGCCGTTTTGCATTGTATGAAAGGACATTGAGGGCCTAACCATATTCAGGAGCGTGATTGAGAAAAGTACCAGCCCTTGGGCGAGCAAGGAATAAGGGGAGCATTCCTTTTCTTTTTTTTTCTTCAACCTTCCTCCAGACTAAATGAATGATAGACCCTAATTATGTAAAGGGGAAGCACGCAACACTTTTTTTAAAAATTCTGGCCAGAGTTTAACTTTAACATAAAACTAAGGAAAATGCCAGTTATCTGGCTGTATTTCTAAACCCTTGTGTGCTAATATATGCCATATCTTGGTGATCTCTGCTGATGCTCTTTGTTTTCAGCACCTCCCATCACTGTGATGATCAGTAAGGATGAGCCAAAGCCATGTTGCAAAGCACCAGGGTGTCACAAATAGGAGCTGTGAGAAGTTAAAGACTAATTTTGATAACATTTCAGTGAACATGAAGTCGGTAATTTTGCTGCTAAGTCAAGTTAGATAAATGTACCTGCTCATCCTTAATGACTGTTTAATCTGGTTAGGATATCGTCTTTCCTTTTCTCAGAGTTCTACAGTCTGTTGCCAAGTTGAGTAAGATCTTTATTTACATTTGCTTGCTCTGTTCTGTACATTTCTTCCATTTTGGAGATATAGTCCTCGAGGTCTGCACATGTGGGTAATGACCAAATTTACCATAGATATGAAAGTCTGTTGGTCTTGGTCTCCCATGATGCTGGGGAGAGTTGCCTGGGATTCAGGGAGCCTGCCAACAGTGAGGCAGGTGAAACGTCTCATGCCCCATACACATGCTCAGGATTTCTGACGGGGCAGTTTTCCCTTCGGAGCATGCACACGGCCGGGATTCCTGGCCAAAAGCTCTCCTCGCAGTTTTCCCGTCGGAAAACCCGTGTGTACGAGGCATAAGTCAAAGGAGGAGGTCAAAGTTCTCTGCATGCAGCTGCCATGTCAGATGTGGGCCACTGGTAGCTGTGTTGATTGATATGGATAGAAAGACACCTGTAAGTGTTTCATATTGTTCCTACTTGGGGTCCAATTGGTTTTTGGGGTTTTCTAATTACACATCCTGCTTTTAAATGAGGCTGGAGCTGTATGCGGTTGAGCAGGAAACAAGTGTCCAGGAGAGAGCGTAGTGTTAATGCTCCTTGCTCGGCCATAGGCATGCTGCCCTGACCTGACCCGAAATCTCTAATGGTCAGCTTCCCTGCCTAGTGATATGAAATATCAGAATATGTGAACATATACTGTACAGCACTGCAGGTACCAAACCCCACCCTAGCCAAGACCGTTGATGGATTAAAGCAAATTTTGATTGGCTGCTCTGATTTTTGGGTGAACTGTGATATTACTGATATTGCTCTCCCCAAGCGTGTACAAACGCAAATCAATTTTGGTTTTTAGAAGCTTTAGATTCAGATGGGCGCCATTGCTGAAAATATTCCGTAATTGCCGCCGTCTAGACGTGTGAAAAAACAGCAAAGTCGTCCGATAATCAGATTCTCTGGCTGGTCGGTTTTTGGGGGTCATTGGTGAATTCTGAGTCACAGAGCTTTGTACTCAACATCTGTGTTGCGTGTGATGGGTTCCCCTGCGCTTTGATGATAAAGACTTCCTTTATCATTGCCAGAGGCTGAGAATAATCTGTTTTCCTGCACCTGGGCTGTTTATAGCGCTGAGGAAGCGGAGAAGATTGCCTGTGCCGCTTGAAGCTGACAGTCGCGCTCTTGATTTTTAGCTGGTTAGGGATTGCTCTGTACTAGTCCTCCCAGCCCCTGTACAGTGTAACTAGCTAAGCTGACTCCTACCAGTACTCTGCTAGTAAAACATTTTTACTTTTTGTTACAAGATAGTTTGGTACTCCCCCCCCCCCCCTTATAATCTGATGCTGAACTTGTTTAAATTGTATCTGTCATGGCTTTACAAATCTGCACAAATAAACTTTTGATCTTTCATAATCTTCAGCAATAGTATAATTTTTTTCAAAAATCTTTAGAAGTAAAAAGCCATCTTTGAGCTCCAGTCAGTGACTATGTAAGTCAGCCCTCAAAATTTCCACTCGCCTACTAGCATTTGGCGAGTGGATTTAAGCTGGGGGCGAGTGATGACAGGGCTGCATGACCAATCTCCCTCCAATCTGTGCCTACACTTAGAGTCCCGATGAGATTGGCGGCCGAAGAGGAAAGGTGCATGCTCGGGAAAAGTAGTCTGTTGAGCCACGCACAGGCAGAGCAGTACACAGGTGCTCTCCTTACAATTCTCATTAAGCCATGGGACCTAACAGTATGACCTCTCTGAGCCTGCCCCCCTCCCCTGGGCCCCGTCCAATGTAGCTGGAGAGCAGAAAGTAATAAGTGAGGTGGAGGATTGCAAAAATTACCACTCCGGTGCAGCGCTCACTGAAAGTTGCCCTGACATGAGAGCGGCAGCCTTCTAGTTTGTGCAGTTTTCTTCTCCTTGTGCTCTATGTAAGTTTAGCCTGAGCACTGTGAACAGACTGGTCTGAATGTGTGCTGTGCTCTGTCAGTGTGCGCTGTGCTATGGTGTCAATGGCTGTGCAGTTGTGTGGATCTCAGCGCTGGATTGTACTCCCTCCCGCTGTGCTGCAGCTCCTCTCCTCTCTGCCAGCCTGAATAAAAGGGGGAAGTGGGGACATGCAAGCGTGGAGCCGCACACACAGGCTCCTGATGAGATGAATGGGAAAGAGAGAGAGGATGGATGGGAGTTGCAGAGGAGACGGCAAGAGAATGGGGAAGAGACCCAGTTCTAGTGCCCTGTCCCTCTGGTCTGCCCCCAGTGCCCTGTCCCTCTGGTCTGCCCCCAGTGCCCTGTCCCTCTGGTCTGCCCCCAGTGCCCTGTCCCTCTGGTCTGCCCCCAGTGCCCTGTCCCATTTTGTTAAAGTTGTTGTTGGTAATATTTAATTTTGTAACTTGATTCTGCATAAAACATTGTCATTCCATGAGATAATCTACGAGGGCGTGTTTACGGGTGCAATTAGGTGCAGGGCAGTGTATGAATTAGGTGGGGCAACTGGTGGCGAGTAACTCTTGAGGCCTGGCTAGTAGCTCAGGACTTGAAATTTTGAGCCCTGATGTAAGTGATATATATTTTTTTAAATACAAACCTGTTATACTTACCTTCTAAATGCAGTGGTATTGCCTAAAGCAGCCCTGAACCTCTTTTTCTGAGGTCTCCTGCCAGCGCTCCTGGCGACTCTTCTCCGTGTGCAGCCATAGGAAACTGTTTCCTATGTGGGGAGACATGTGGGCTTGCTCCTGAGCCAGGCTGTGTGCGTCTATAGACATACACAGCGCTGCTCAGCTCCACCCCCCCCACTCTGTTCACAGGAGTTGATTATTAGCTGGTGGCTCCCGCTGCTGACTCTCTGTCCTGTAAATGCTGAGAGAGAGGAGAAAGTTGCTAGAGACGGGCACAGTGTTGGATTAAGTGAGGACACGAGTGAGGCAAGTACTGTATTGGGGGGGGGAATGAGGCGGCGGCGATACAAATATACTGCTTTTAGCACAACCTTAACCTAGGATTAGGATAAAGCCAGAACATTTGTATCGCTGCCTCGTGCCCCCCCCCCCCAAACCCCCAATACAGTACTTGCCTCACTCGTGTCCTCACGTGATCCAACAATGTGCCTGTCTCTAGCAACTTTCTCCTCTCTCCCAGCACTGACTCCTGCTGCTGTCAATCAACTCCTCTGTTAAAGGGGTTGTACAGGTAAAAAAAATAATCCCTAAATAGCTTCCTTTACCTTAGTGCAGTCCTCCTTCACTTACCTCATCCTTCCATTTTGCTTTTAAATGTCCTTATTTCTTCTAAAAAATCCTCACTTCCTGTTCTTCTGTCTGTAACTACACACAGTAATGCAAGGCCTTCTCCCTGGTGTGGAGAAAGCCTCTTGAGGGGGAGGGGGCGAGCAGGCAAGTCAGGACACTCTCTACTTTGCAGATAGAGAAAGGAGCTGTGTGTTAGTGGGCGTCCTGACACTCCTGCTCGTAACCTCTTCTTTTTTGACATAGAGACTAGCATGCAAAAAAATAAAAAAAATAAATGGAGGATCATTTGTCCGATAATCTCATCATGTGTAGAATTATATTACTGGCCAAATCACCAAGTTCTGTAAATATAAAGAAAAAGAGTGTGCAGCCACCATATTTAGGGATTAGTAAACTGCAATATAATCCATCTTTGGTTTTGGGTTTAATACCACTTTAATGATTATTATTAATAACATAGACCCAGGGCTCCACCTTCAGACCAGGAAAGGCCTGCGCCATCCAGCAGACCTGCAACTCCATACCTTTCCTCTAGGCAGAAGCTTGCAGTGCCGGCTGGGATTTATGGTTCCTTGACCTCAGTTTGTAGGCTCCTTCCTTCCAGAAGGTTCTGTAGCTGGCCGGCTGCTGTGCAGAATGCTCCCCCGTCAATTAGTGTGTCAGAAAAATCTTCTGTCTTGCTAAACAATTTGTCTGGATTGAGAAGGAAAAAACAAATCAATACGGCCTGGCTTACAGCACTCCATCGATTCCGCTGGGTTTTTATTATGATTTTTCTCTACTCTCACTTTTCTTCTTTTGGTCTTCTCTGCCAAAAATGATAAATTGAATCCAATATTTAACCTGTGCCGTCCTGACCTCACCGGTTCTACAGCGTTCTTCTCAATATTTCAGTGTTCAGCATGTCATCTCCCCTGGATGGGCCTAGCAGGAGAAGCCTCCGGCTGGATTCACATCCTGCACCCATGTTCTTAAAGCGGAGGTTAACCCATAAAAAACAAGTTTCTACCATGCCATTCAGCATACTAGCGTCAGCTAAAGTATGCCTTTATTTATTTTTTTGCGCCATACTCACAGTTTAATCCCTTAGTTAAATTTCAGACTCCCCGCGGGGAATGGGCATTCATATGCAGAGGGGAACATGATTAACGGCCGGCTATGGCGCGTCATGCTTCCCGAAAATAGCCGGAGTAGGACTCTGCTCTTCACGGCGCTATACGGCGCCTGCGCACAGACTAGGAGCTGACTGCGCAGGCGTCGTGAAGAGCCAAGTCCTATTTCGGCTATTTTTGGGAAGCGTGACGCGCCATAGCCGGCCGTCAATCATGTTCCCCTCTGCCTAGGAACGCCTACTCCCCGTGGGGAGTCTGAAACGTAACCAAGGGATTAAACTGTGAGTACGGCGCAAAAAAATAAAATAAAGGCATACTGTAGCTCGCGCTAGTATGCTGGATGGCATGGTAGAATTTTTTTTTTTTTTAGGGTGAACCCCCGCTTTAAAGTGGGCCTGTCATCAGATTTTTTCATGTTATGTTCTGCATGCTAAGTAATGTGTAAGTATAAAGGCCCTTACACACAACGGGAATTGTGTGATGGCAGGCTGATGTCAGAAAAACAGACCGTTTGTATGCTTCATCGGACAATTGTCGGATTTTCCGCCAACAAATATTGGAAAGCATGCTTTAAAAATTTCCGACAACAAATGTGTATTGTCCGATTATCTAATTGTGTGTAGAGAAGTCCTTCGGGCAAAACTCCAAAGTACAAACACACATGATCAGAAGCAATGCTAACCATAACACAACATTAGCAGAAGTTACCCAAAGGGTGGCGCTAAAGAGCTAAAAAAACACGTAGTTTCGTGTTTGTTGGCTGAAAATTCTTTGCCATTTGTATGTAAGACAAGTTCATGGCCAACGCCCTTCAGACAAAAGTCCTACGCTTCGTCCACGGAAAATCCAATCGTGTGTACCAGGCTTAACACTTCAGGTATTCATTAACTCTCATAGTGGTCACAGTATCCCCCCTGTCAAAGCTTTCATTTGCCTTTCAGTAGCAGTTGTACAGTGCCATCTTTTTGCCCTTGTTAAAGGATAATGCTGCGCTGTATGGGGTGAGTATAATTAGGACTAGATAAATACACCTAGTATTAAGAGGTAGTGGACGGCCAATCAAGTAAAATGTGAAACGTATAGGACATATATTGGTATGGAATAGTTAAACAATAAACATGTGTGACACTCAAAAAAGTAGCCAAAGTGAATGAACCTTGAAGAAGTAAAGTGCTAAGTGCAACTGTGACAAAAACACATGCATAACTGGAAAAAAAGTCCTCAAGTAAAACGTTGTTTTCAAGAATCTTCAATATAGCAACAATGTGTAAACTTCAGTATTCATGTGCAAGCAGCAACAAACAACAACAACATAAGGTGCCAGTGCTAGTGCCAAGTTGCCAACGTGGATATCAGAGAAGGAAGTGCTCCTTTTCCCCTTGTGATTGGTGAGGATGTCCCCTTACCTTACTGCTGTAAGGTAACCAACCGCATATAAAAATCTTTCTAGGTAAGTGTGGCATAAACTCCAGTCATTTCCTGGTGAGGCGTCTCTTGGTACTGTTTGACCTAGGTCTATAAACAGAGTCTCTCTGTGGGGCCCCGTCTGTTGTATCAGCAGTGATCCTCACAAAGGCAGATGAATGCGCCAATAGTGCATTAATATTTAAAATATTTATTGATAAAAACACAAATCAGGGTACTTACATAAAGTGCATAAAAATCAGCATAAAACAGTGCCTCTGGTGTCTCGACGCGTATTCGTCACGGTCACGTGACTTCATCAGGAGTACTCCTGATGAAGTCACGTGACCATGACGACTACCTCTTAATACTAGGTGTATTTATCTAGTCCTAATTATACTCACCCCATACAGCGCAGCATTATCCTTTTTTCACTATTATCCTGGTTTGATACACTTTCAGTGCTGCTGCCATATTCCTTCCCACACCTTGGTAGCGTGGGCATACTTCACCTATCCATCTTTTTACATTCAATGTCTGTATTAGGCATACATTTCTCTATAGGCAACATTGTATCAATCTCCATATCTGCACAGTGCATCCAAGCTCTGCCCCTTTCTGGGCAGCTCCTCCTCCTTTCTGGGAAGCTGCTCCTACTTGCAGGGAAGCCCCTCCTCCTTTTGCTGACATAATGCAGAAAGTGTAGGGGGGAGTCCTCTTGGCTCTTGCCATAACAGGAGGGTAAGCCCTCGTTCACATTGAGCACAGCTTTGAAAAAATATGTAGCGCCTGGTTACTTTAAAGTACTGGTGCTATTTAATTTTAGAGGGGGATCAGAGTATAGTTAAACTCTGATCTGGTTAAAATGTGTAAATTGGGTCTCTGTCTCAGCTTGGCTGTACTGTGGGCTCATTCTGTTGTGCTGGGGTGTTCTTCCCACCCCAGTGCAGTAGATGGCAGCAGTGGAGTCAAGGTTTGGGTGCTCTTCCCCAGCAGCCAATCAGGAGGGTTGAGCCTTTCTGTGCATGCTGGGAGAGGGTATTTATGGGGCAGACGCCATTGGTTCGGGGTCTTCTTCGTCCAGTGTGGCACCCACCTTTAGGGTGAGCACATCACGCCCCCCGGCGTTATGGCCTGCCTGGCCGGGGCGTGCGTGCCACGTGGTGTTCCTGGTTCCGGGACCATGTTGGTCCGAAACATTTGAGCAGCGACGGGGACCCAGTGATCGACTGGGTTCCCACCTCTGAGGATCCCAAGCGGTATAGCTGTTCGGTGGGGGTCTGTCTGAGGAGCGCCAATGAGAGGCTGGCGGTCCAAAAGGATTTCGACAAACCACCGGGGATCAAGGTAGTCGGACACTGAAGGATTGATCACCCGTCAGTCGGTACCTGGGCAAAGTTAAATATGAGATCCAGGCGTAATTCACCTAAGAAGGATTACCTCCGTAACTGCAATCAGAGAGGGCCTGTGGCAGAGGTGTCTCCCTGACGTTCATATCAGGAGGGTCTGTGGCAGAGACTTTATCCTGCAAAGGTTCTAGTGGTACTCTGGCTGCCAGGTCAGTGAGAGAGGCCTGTCCAGGTACGCTATTCCCAATGAAGCAGGAGTGGCGCAGAGAAGTGTTACGCTTGGGAGCAGGACTGTTTCCCTATTGCTATGCCTGAATTTGCTATTCTCCTTTCTTTCTTCAACTCTACAGGGTGGGCCATTTATATGGATACACCTTAATAAAATGGGAATCTTTGGTGATATTAACTTCCTGTTTGTGGCACAATAGTATATGTGAGGGGGGAAACTTTTCAAGATGGGTGGTGACCATGGTGGCCATTTTGAAGTCGGCCATTTTGAATCCAACTTTTGTTTTTTCAATAGGAAGAGGGTCATGTGACACACCAAACTTATTGGAAATTTCACAAGAAAAACAATGGTTTGCTTGGTTTTAACGTAACTTTATTATTTTATGAGTTATTTACAAGTTTCTGACCACTTATAAAATGTGTTCAATGTGCTCTCCAGTGACATGCGGTGAGTGCTACGCTGTGGGCTCTTGCTGAATGAAGCTAGGACAGCCACTGATGTTTCTTCATTAGACCCCTTTCACACTGGATACGCCTATAGCGGAGCCTTAAAATCGTGGTAAAACACTGCTATTTTACCGTGATTTTGATTCCATATAAATGGCCCACCCTGTACTTTCCTCACCACAAGTTTATTTGTTTTTACCCGGCTGGGTAATAAAGAGCACATAAAAAGACACTTGTTGCGGACATTCCTTTTACTATTGCTATATGCACCATTCACCCCTAGGAATTCGGAAGAGACACGAGGTAAATGTGCCACCCATAACAAACCAGCAGCTCCTCCAGGGGTAGTGCTACACATGCAACAATTTCAAAGCCGCCGCTCAGTGAGACTTCAGGTGCGACTTGAAAAACATCTGCACGGCTTCATGCAAAGATGTACAGTATATTGAAGTCGCACCTGAAATTGGCAAAAGTAGTGCAGGAACTACTTTTGCAAAGACGGCATCGCATCGATTGGACCGGTGCCATTTCCGGCAATAAGCTGCAACTTGTCATGCAATTTGACCTCTTAGATCGCATGACAAACTGCTGCAATGTGAACGAGGGCTAAATTCAGCAAGTGTTGAATAAATTGGGAAGATCAGCAGGTAACACACCTGCCTTGAGGGTGAGTGATAAAATAGACACTCAGGCTGGCTACTATAGGTATCAGACAGGTGAATTCTTCTTCCTGTTGGTTTGGTACATAGAGCTGACACTTTGCAGCTCTTCAGTTAGATAATGACAGTCATATTTGAGTTCAGCAGGGCCAGGCTTGATTTTTGTTTCATTACAGTGAAAATCTGCATCCGTAATGCAATTCTCATATGTAAGGATTTCCCGTTTATTAAGCATGCTTTGCGTCATTTGCATTAATTAATCGGCAGTGCGTTAATCACTGGGTAAAATATGTAGTATTTCCTGTAACAAGAAAATGGGCTATTTACAATCACAAAATGTGTAATTAAATGGGGATAAAGGAGGTCAATTAGCAGGCGGACCACAATACAAGCCTGATGAATGCAAATAGAAGTACAAATTTCTTATGCAGGTTGGGAAGGCACTCTTAATATACAGACGAGGTATGCATCTATTGACTTTCTACTCATTATTGCCTTTGCTGTATATTTCTCGTTACACTACAGTGCTGTGGCAACTGTAAACGTAAATCAACAATTCTTAACGTGTGGAAAATGCTTCTATGGCTGCTAAAAATCTTCTCTCTCCATTCTACTGGTGGCAGTGAACAGTGACCTCAGTAGGTTACAGTAGAAGGATGGGAGCTGCTAATCTTTGGAAGGGTCTACTTCTGATAGAAATGGAGGTGTCCTATGTAGACAGTAGTGGAAATATGAAAGCTGCAAACCTGTCCTATGTGGATTGTAGTGGAATAGTGGAAGCTGTCAATACTTGGAAGGGACTCCTTCTTCAGGTAGCAGTGGATGGTGTCCTCTGTGGATGTTATATAAAAAGATGGTAACAACCCCAATTTATGCAAAAAAATTAAATGTGTGTCGGCGCTTACGGTTATTTCTCCCCCAATTTATATCTAGCCTTTGCACCAAGGTTCACATGGAAGGGAAATGTACCAGGGGCGTGTGGTGATGTCAGTGGCTGGTGGGACACTGGCTAGTGGCTAGTATCCGTGCCAGATACACACAGGTTACATACTCCGCGATCGTTAGAGCGAGAGCAACAATTCTAGCACTAGACCTCCTCTGTAACCTGTAACCCGCTTCCGGGTATGTCTTTTGCGGGACTGGGCGTTCCTAAATGATTGACAGGCTTCCGACCGTCGCATACTGCGTGTCACGAGTTGCCGAAAGAAGCCGAACGTCGGTGCGCAGGCGCCGTATAGAGCCGACTCGCAGTCCGGCTTCTTTCGGCAACTTGTGACGCGCTGTATGCGACGGTCGGAAGCATGTCAATCAATTAGGAACGCCCAGTCCCGCAAAAGACATACCCGGAAGCAGCGGTGAAAATACGGTATGTACAGGGATTAAATAAAAAAAAAAAACAGCCGATTGTCATTATGACAACTCGACTGAATGTAATGTTAAAAAAAAATTTTTGGGTGAACCTCCGCTTTAAGTGCCCAGTGGTCAAGAGGTTAAGGCTTTTTGATTACTGATTTTTGGTGCCGTGCAAACTCTGGAAGGTGGTGGTGAATCACGATTGAATTTATATTTGGACACATGGGATACTTTATGAAGAATTAACATTAGGGCTCTCTCTTCTTCTTTTTTTTTTTTTTAGTTTGAATCACGTTTTTATTTGAAGCACTATATATAATTTGTATAGATGAAAATGTTGTACGCGTTGATGTGAGCATTATATTGGTTGTTAAATGCACTTTCTATTTGAGTATCAATTGATATATTGATTATTCACTTTACACTTTGAAATCCATGAATAGGGGTTGGCTCAGCTACCTATCTATATACATATATAACCTTTTTACCACATCTTGTGGGGAAATTGTAGCTGCAGCAAACCTTGTATTACTATTATTAATATTGTTTTTGCGCCGTTGCGACTTATTGCACAGACAAACAAACAGCTATTTCTTTAGAATAACAAACGGTAGGAACCTGCAACCAAGTTTGATAAAATACTTGCAATGTACATAGATCATCCAGAGGGAAAAAAAATATATATATTTTTTTCTCAACAAAAGTGGAGTTACTCTTTAACTGCTTGCCGACAAGCGCACGACGAAGTCGACAGCATGGCACGGACAGGCAGATGGACGTATATATACGTCCCCTTTAAGAAGTTGCATTTTGGACGCGTGCGCCCGCCCCAAGCTCCGTGACTCCGACCGCGGGTCCCACGGACTCTATGTCCGCGGGCATACCCGCGATCGTGTCACGGTGAGGAAGAAGGGGCAACTGCTGATGTAAACAAGTCTTCCTAGTGACAGGACAGTGACCACAGCTTCCTGTAATCTGAAGCGGTGATCACTGTCCTGTCACACACAGCCCACCCCCTACAGTTAGAAGCACTCCCTAGGGCACACTTAACCCCTTCAGCGCCACCTAGTGGTTAACCCCTTCACTACCAGTGTCATTTTCACAGTAATCCGTGCATTTTTATAGCACTGTTCGCTGTAAAAATGACATTGGTTCCAAAAATGTGTCAAAAGTGTCCGCCATAAAGTCGCAGTCACGATAAAAATCTCAGATCGCCGCCATTACTAGTAAAAAAATATAATAATAATAAAAATGCCATAAAACTATCCCCTATAACTTTTGCGCAAACCAATCAATATACGCTTATTGCGTTACCAAAAATATGTAGAAGAATACGTATCGGCCTAAACCTGAGGAAAAAAACTAATTTCATATATTTTTGGGGATATTTATTACAGCAAAAAATTTATAGTGCTTATATCGCAAAAAATAGAAACCGCAGAGGTGATCAAATACCACCAAAAGAAAGCTCTATTTGTGAGAAAAAAAGGACGTAAATTTTGTTTGGGAGCCACGTCGCACGACCGTGCAATTGTCAGTTAAAGCGACGCAGTGCCGAAATGCAAAAAGTGGCCTGGTCTTTGGCCAGCAAAATGGTCCGGGCTGAAGTGGTTAGGTAAGAATCTTCACTTGGTTGTTTGTGGTCAATCGAATCCGATTTCAAAGCACTGCTCACATGTTCTGCTTCCTGAATCTATGCTCTGTAACTTCCTCCCACTTTGTTTGGTGTTACCCAAATCACATTAAAACTTCTAAGAAAGGTGACTGGTGAGAACCTCCTTAGTGCTGACACTCCAATATGTCACGTTTCTTGGTACAGGAGATGACAAGGAGCATGCAATGCTTGGGAACACCTCTGCTTCAATCAGTAGTGTATTTAGATTTTGTGCTGCCCTAGGCCTGACTAAACTCGTGCACCCCCTAATTTAAATATGACCCACCCCTTTCTGTCAAGGCCATGCCCCTTGATTTTTAAGACCCGCCCTGAAATTTTCGAATGGGGACACTAGTTCTGAGGGCCTGGGGGGGAGCAGCAATTAATTCCCTTAATTTGCATAAATTTCCTCTCACTTCCTGTTTGGCTATGGGGCAGGAAGTGAAGGGAAATCTCTGCAATGGGGCAGGGATGGTAAAAAAATTAACTGACATGGGGCCATAAACCTCCCTTAGGACCCTTTCACACGGGGCAGATCAGTAATGATCCGCCTCCGTGTGTCCGTAAAGCTCAGCAGGATCCTCTGTAAAATCCCTGCTAAACCGTCGGCTGACAGGGCGGTCCCCGCACACTGTGCAGGGACCATCCTATCTTTTCTCCGCTCTCCCCTATGGGGGGATCGGATGAACATGGACCGTATGTCCGTGTTCATCCGATCCGATCCGCAGACGGAAGAAAAAAAAAAGTGTTGCCTATAGTTCTACTTTAAACACAAATTTCTGATAATTTTATGGAGAGGACTAAGAAGATATAACCATGCCAATGGTGCAGCAGAAACATATGGCACAGTGAGGAAGGTTTGTGGTCCAGGATGATAGGAATGCCAGCCGCCTGCATACCGAAAGCAGTACGGCTGCTTTATGGGGGGCGCTAGACTAATTTGCCTCTCAGCCCAGTCCGCCCCATAAGACTGGCACTACACTGACTTTAGCGCAAGCCGGCGGGGTCTCTTTCCATGCTGCCCCCCTGCAAAGTGCTGCCCTAGGCCTGGGCCTTGTTGGCCTAGGCCAGGATACAACGTTGGCTTCAATACAGATAAGGAAAATTGGGTTTCCAGCTCGCTACAGTAAAATACTGGTGCTCTTCTTTGTCTTTAACTTCAATATTTGTTATAATTTCTCATAATTTTTTTTTTTTTTAATAATCTGATTTTGCTAAATCTTTCTGTAAGATAATGATTATTGATAATGCTCACATAAAAATTATGAGGTTATTAAAGTGAATGGCAAGTATAAGTACATAATGATAATGAAGGGTGAAGAATTAATATCCCTTGCCAGCAATTAAAATCATTTTTATTTTAACATTTTACTATGGTCATGTGACTGCTGAAACCTTGATTGGGCTTCTTTCTCTCCACGGTGCTGAGCAGAGTCTATTGGAGAGGGGAGAAGGTGATAGAGCTATAGCAGAGGCAGTGTTAAAGTGTGGCCTACAACGCCACTGATTGGTGTTGCATTACTGATCATGGCTCACCACAGGAGGTAGGGCATTATCACAAAAACTGTCTGGATCACCAGGTAAAATCATTGAATAGAGGGATAACGTTTCAATTATATTATAAAGGATCAGTTCATGAGAGGAAGATGTATTTGTAGAATGATAATTGGTTTTGAATGGAGTTTTACGTTTTTCAATAATGAAATTCTCCTGCAGGTTCTTGATGGTCACCAAGCAAAGAGAAATGTATATAATCATGAATTAAAAAATATTGTACATAGAGAGATACAGTGCCTTTAAAAAGTATTCATACCCTTGAAATTTTCCACATTTTGTCATGTTACAACCAAAAACGTAAATGTATTTTATTGGGATTTTATGTGATAAACCAACACAAAGTGGCACATAATTGTGAAGAGGAAGGAAAATGATAAATAGTTTTCAAAATCTTTTACAAATAAATATGTGGAAAGTGTGGTGTACATTTGTATTCAGCCCCTCTGAGTCAATACTTTGTAGAACCTCCTTTCACTGCAATTACAACTGCAAGTCTTTTTGGGGGTGTCTCTACCAGCTTTGCACATCAGAAGTGACATTTTTGCCCATTCTTCTTTGCAAAATAGTCCAAGCTCTGTCAGATTTGATGGAGAGCGTCTGTGAACAGCAATTTTCAAGTCTTGACACAGATTCTCAATTGGATTGAGGTCTGGACTTGGTCTGGGCCATTCTAACACATGAATATGCTTTGATGTAAACCATTCCATTGTAGCTCTGGCTGTATGTTTAGGGTCGTTGTCCTGCTGGAAGGTGAACCTCTGCCCCAGTCTCAAGTCTTTTGCAGACTCTAACATGTTTTCTTCTAAGATTGCCCTGTATTTGGCTCCATTCATTTCCCATCAACTCTGACCAGCTTTTCTGTCCTTACTGAAAAAAAGAAACCCCACAACATGATTCTCCCACCACCACGTTTCATTGTGGTGATGGTGTGTTCAGAGTGATGTGCAGTGTTAGTTTTCCACTGAGAAGTTACATTTTGGTCCCATCTGACCAAAGCACCTTTTTCCACATGTTTGCTGTGTCCCCCACATGGCTTCTTACAAACTGAAAACGGGACTTCTTATGGCTTTCTTTCAACAATGGCTTTCCTCTTGCCACTCTTCCATAAAGACCAGATTTATGGAGTTCATGACTAATAGTTGTCCTGTGGACAGATTCTCCCACCTGATCTGTGGATCTCTGCAGCTCCTCCAGAGTTACCATGGACCACTTGGCTGCGCCTCTGATGAATGCTCTTGCCCAGACTGTCGGTTTAGGTAGACGGCCATGTCTTGGTAGGTTTACAGTTGTGCCATACTCTTTCCATTTTCGGATGATGGATTGAACAGAGCTCCGTGAGATGTTTAAAGCTTGGGATATTTTTTATAACCTAACCCTGCTTTAAACTTCTCCAAAACTTTATCCCTGGCCTGTCCTTGGCCCTAATGATGCTCATTATTCACTAAGGTTCTCTAACAAACCTATGAGGGCTTCACAGAACAGCTGTATTTATACTGAGATTTAATTACACACAGGTGACTTCTGAAGGCAATTGGTTCCACTAGATTTTAGTTAATAATTAGGTATATTAGAGTAAAGGGGGATGAATACAACTGCACACCACACTTTTCAGTAAATTACACAGTTACCAGCCTCTTCCACCATTCTACATTCTGAAACGATCCCCCATGGGGGAGGAGAGTGGGGAAGCTGAAAATGCACAGGGAGCACATGGGGCAACAGAAAAAAGAATAACCCCTTCAGGTTCAAGAGGGGCTGCATTTAGTGGAATTTATGGGCTGTATTTTTCTCCCTGCAGCTGCTGAATGTTGGTGGTATGGAGAGAGGGAGAAGCTGGAATTCAGCAGCTGCAGGGAGGAAAATACAGCGCCTCGGTTCCACTAAGTGCTGCCTCTCTCCTCTTCAGGTCCCTGGGTCATCAAGCAAAGGACGCCTGCCCACAATCATCACGTTGCTGCCCCCAGTATTGGGCTATATTTGCACTATTCACCAGCAAATCTGGATGTACAGTGCATATGGCTAATGGGAATGATTCTTTTATGACTGGCCTGTACCTATAACTGTGTCTGTCTTGTGTATATGTACCCAACCTACCATGGACAGTGCCATTAACTGGCAAGAAGCTATCCTCCTGCTTCCCCAGATTTTATCCTGATGTTATATTTATCACTTACAAGCTCACTTCAGCCAACCTAGCTAAACAAGCTCTTTTTTCCTCCCGCCATTGTTACCATTGAATTATAGTTCATGAAAACGTACCTGCTGATTTCTTTCTCTATCCAGCGAGTCATTAGGACGTCTTCGGACTAGGCCGCTATTACGCCGCACGCTTATCTCATTATCATAATTAATCTTCCCACTCAAATGCACCAGGATTTTAATGCAAAACAACTCCTGAGCTAATAAATATTCCGTAATTGATTCAGCAACTTTATTTTGATTAAATAATTTCTATCTTCATGTGAATAAAACCTACAACTTAGTAAATGTTGCTACAATGTGGAATCTAATTAAATGAGCCTTTGCCTTAATCCCTGATAAACCAAATATAATATAATGAACGTTTCCTCGCAACCGCCTAACCTCGGAGGTATTCAGCCGTCAGCTTTCGCATACGTTGTGCACAACAATGTCATATTTTTTTTCTCGAAAATAAACCCACACGGAACACACATGAAATGCCTTAATGACAGGAGGCGCATTAGGCGATGTACATTAAAAGCCGATGCCAAATTAGCAGTGCTGGTGTCAAGAATTGACAGGGTGGAAGCTTTGCACGGCAAAGTAAATAACAGCAGAGTTTGTTGTGTAAGGTGTGCAGGTGAAAGAATATGTATTGTGAAGAGAGGGGAAGAGAAGGGAGGGGGAAGATTAATTTTTCTGCAGACCTCAGATGGGACAGGGACATCCTCGTTTCATTGGTCAGGCACATGCGAGAGACTCTGTACAGCATCCCTCCAAGACAAAGACCCATTTTTTATTGGTTCAAGCAGAACTCCAGCCTTCCCTTCAGACTTGCACAGTTGTAGAGGCTTCTCTCCTGTACTGAAACAACTTGCTATGATTTCTCTGCACAATGTGAGCTTCTCTAATGCCTTGTTTCCACTGAACGGAACGGTTCGGGTCAGTTAGTTTGGAACGGTTTAGAATGGACCGGTCTATTCTCGTGAGTGTTTCCACTGCAAATCGGACCATCGGGGACCATACAGGATTTAGAAAAAATGCCTAGCGCGTCCACCAATCAGTGGAATGTATTGCATCTCCTCCCCTAATGGAACCGTTCCATTTTCTATGGCCCCACATCTGAAGCAGGACCCAGAATGGTCCGGTACGGTTCGGTTTTATGACACACTTTCGTAATGGAAACACCCAAAATAGCGTACCGAACCGAACCGTACCGAACCGATCCGCTCAGTGGAAACGATGCATAAATGTGCATTAGAACAGGGGTGTCAAACTCAATGTCATTGTGGGCCGCATCAGCATAATGATTGCCCTCAAAAAGGCTGGTTGTATCTGTAAGATTAGATGTCCAGTGCATCCCCTCCCCATATATTAGATGTCAAGAGCCACCCCACAATCAGAAGTTGAGTCCCCCACTCTCCCTTACATCACAGTACACCCCCCTTTCCTTATGCTGCTGCTGGCAAGAAGCTGGATGCATTGTTTGAAAGCAGAAAGTAAGGGTCTGGAGGAGGACCAGAGGTTGGCTGGAGGTGCGAGGGCCACATGAAATGGCCTAGAGGGCCGGATTTGGGCCTTGTGTTTGACACTTGTGCATTAGAAGCTGCAACAAGCCAGATAGAGCTTGCCTAATTTCCTGGCTGGAGGATGTCCTGGCCTGACTGTCCCTGGCCCACCCCTTTCAATCATTGGATTTTAGTTCTTTCAGTAATGGAGGCTCTTTATTACATCATTGCCTAGAGTGGCGTCTCCCACCAACCATGATCTGTCTGTATTATATAGAGAAGCATTGAGACCCAATGATGGCACTTTTTGGGTTTAGTTTGACTTTACACTCAGACATATTATTTTTGTCTGCGGTGTGCACATGCAACATGAAACCAATATTGCACCTCTGGAAAGGCTGCTGATGTCAGAACGTGCTGAGTCCTTTTTAGGATGGTTTATGCTATATAGAATGTTGATGCCAGCTTATATTGTTTGTGTATATTTGTGTGTATAAATCTTTTTTTGTGCCCTGAAGGAAGTATTTATGGAAACGACATACAACAAAGTATGTACACGGGACGTTTTTACAACCTCTCATGAATAATTCAGTTTAAAATTACTGTTTTGCCACGTTTGCGGTTAGAAGCGTTTGAAAAAAGCCTCTAAACTCAACTGCCTAGAAACAACTGTAGACGACCCTGTGTACATGTACTAATAAGATAACATAGAGGAGAGTTCAGGAGCAGCTAAAAAAAAATGCCCAACTTCTCCTAAAATTCAGTTTAGCAGCAGCTGTGCACATGAGGCTTAAGCCTGGTACACACGATCAGATTTTCTGCCGACAAAGCGTAGGACTTTTGTCGGAAGGGCATTGGCCATGAACTTGTTTTGCATACAAACGGCAATTGTCGGCCAACAAACACAAAACTATGTGGTTTTTGAGCTCTTTAGAGCCACCCTTTGGGCAACTTCTGCTAATGTTGTGTTATGGTTAGCATTGCTTCTGAGAATGCGTGTTTGTACTTTGGATTTCTCTTCCGAAGGACTTTTGTACACATGATCGGATAATCCAACAGCACACATTTGTTTGCTGGAATTCGGCCCGCTCGCGCCTACACACGACCGAACATGTATGCTGAAACTGGCCCGCGGACCAGTTTCAGCATACATGTTTGGTCGTGTGTACGGGGCCTTAGTCATACAGGAAGATAGGAGATTTTTCAGATATCAAGTTAACTTTTTTGGAAGTAAATTTCTCCTCCGGTAGGTTTGATGTGCGGAAAAATATCTCATACAGCAGCTAGAGATATATTAATCCTTCATTTTCATATATAGATCTCCTGAATATGGCAGGAGTAGGGAAATAACGAAAGGGATATCCGTATATATGAAAGTATACAGAATATTGGACAGACTGGATTGCATCCCAAATGTGAATGTGAAAGGTGCAATGTGTAAAAGAACACACACAATTACTATTGGTTTAATAGAGCCTAAAATGATAAGATATCTTATGGCGTCGTCATGATCGCTACTAATGCATGTCCTAGTCATTACACCAGGTATAATTCAGACACAAAGCAATATGTTATTTATACATTTATTAACTCAATCTATCCAAAACCAAGCTCAAAATATTATCTCCCCCACACGCCCCTTCCCCTGACTTCTATGTTGGGATCAATGGCACAATTATCAGTCTGTCCCCACAAGAATTGTCCCTTTCAGGTCCACATCCAATCTCTGTCCAAATCATGCTGCTTTAGCCTCCACAACACCTCCAGAATACGCCCCACCAAGCTTCTAATTTACTCCCTGCTTATCTCTCGCCTCCACTATTTAAACTCCCTCATTGGATTACCTTTTACATCTGGATTACCAGTCCATCATGAATGCTTCTGCAAGACTTATCCACCTTACCAACCGTTCAGTCTCTGCTACTCCTCTCTGCCAATCCCTTCATTGGCTTCCACTCGCCCAACAAATAAAATTCAAAAGACAAACAATTTACAAAGCCATCCACAACTTTTCCCCCCAGTTACATAACTAGCCTGATCTCAAAATACCAACCAAGCCAATCTCTTCTGTCCTCCCAAGGCTTACCTCCAGGATTTCTCCCAAGCTTCTCCCATCCTTTGGAATTCTCTACCGTAATCTGTCTCCTAATCTATTCATCTTTAGACAATTCTTTAGGCCGCGTACACACGACCGGTCCAAACCGATGAAAACGGACCGAAGTCCAGTTTCATCGGTCCAAACCGACTGTGTGTACGGCCCATCGGACTTTTGTCCTTCAGACCAAAGTTTTAGAACTTGCTTTAAAATCGAACCGATGGACGGCTGACCATCGGTCAAAACCGATGGTTAGTACACAAAAGCATCGGTTCAAAACCCGCGCATGCTCAGAATCAAGTTGACGCATGCTTGGAAGCATTGAACTTCGTTTTTTTCAGCACGTCGTGTGTTTTACGTCACCGCGTTCTGACCCGATCGGGTTTTGAACTGATGGTGTGTACGCACATCAGACCATCGGTCTGCTTCAGCGGTGAACCGATGAAAATGGTCCGTCGGACCATGGGACAGCAGACAGGAACACTTATTAACTATAATTAAACTTAAATAAACAAAAACACACCATTGATATATATATATATATTTTTTTAAACAAAGGTGACCATACCACATAATTAGCAGCCGCGACAAAAAGAAAAGAAAAAAGGGGGGGGGGGGTTGGGGAACACCACAATCCTGTCTTCTGAGGCGACTGAAAGCGGCTGACGGAACCTTACTTTTATACCCCTAACTAGTACTGGATTCAACCAGTGATCACCAAGTGCTCACCTAAAGTCAAGTTTTTAAGCTAACTAGGCCACGTGAGGACCAGATGTTACCTAAAGAGCCCTAGTAAGCTCCCAAAGGGGAACTTGAAACAGTCACTATTAATTTTTTTATTAAGTCCTGTCGCTTTCCTATGAGAAAAGGGGGAATTGAAACCTTCTCCCCCTTTTCTAACATTCTCATCAGATGGATCGACCGTGTGTACGCGGCCTTGGACAAACCATTCTCTTTAAAGAAGCCTATCCTGCTTCTAACTAGTACACAGTTTTTAACTTTTTCCATCATCCCCCACGGCTATAATCTTTTGTATCGATTATAAGCTCTAATGAGCAGGGCCCTCTGATTCCTCGTGTACCAAATTGTATTGTAACTGTAATGTCTACCATCATTTTGTAAAGCGCTTCGCAAACAGTTGGCGCAATATAAATTTTGTATAATAAAAATGATAGGGTAACTCCTAAAAATAGCAAATAAAATAAACAATAATATAGCATGTAACTGTCTGCTTGTCACTTTAAATGTTTGTTCAGCACTGACTGGCAGGTGGAACCGTTATTGCCTTACTTTTGTTCCGCATGGGAATGTTTTAGTCACCAGACACTTCCTCATCCTTCTAGTTTGGGAGAAACCTCATTGTTTCAGCATTCACTCAGGGGCAAGGCTAGCCTGCAGATGGTTTATGGAAGTTTTCTAAAGTTTAAAGTTTGCACCCCTTGGCAAGCGGAGCAAGGTAATGCAGTAAAAGTGCATTGTCATTATATATGTTTTTAGGCACAAGTTGTGTCCATGCTGTTAGTTCAAAGATATGCTGTAGTGTAGACAATCCACATGTTTCAAAATATAGTCATGTTTCTTTAGATGTTTAATGTTAATTTAGATATATGTGTGCAGATAACTGAACACCACTTTGTAACTCCACATTTGTAATTCTGTTGTAACCCCCTTTTTGGTGATCTCTGTAAACCTACACGGTTTAGGAGATATTTGCCAAAAGGAATATACCGTTGTCTATGGCGCATGCGCGCCGTTGACAACGGCACAGGCGCATTGGGAATGCCGGATTTGTGAATGGCTTTGACTGCTCCTGCGCGGAGTGACGTCATCGCAGCTCCGGCCAATCACATCGCTGGAGTGGCGATACCTAGAAGTAACCTTCCGGGGAGATGTCTGCGGCTGTAGGGGGAGACGAGGATGGCTTTGATCTAAGGTAAGTAATTCATAATGAGCTAGTATGCTAGTCATACTAGCTCATTATGGCTTTGTCTTGCAGGTTTTAATTTTATTTTTATTCTGGGTTTACAATCGCTTTAAAAGATTAACCTCTGTGGTGTTCAACCTTAAAACGGGATTCCACCCGCAATTTTCTTTTTTTTTTTTTAAAGTCAGTAGCTGCTGACTTTTAATAAGTACACTTACCTGTCCTACTCGCCCGCGCTGATCGATGCCGATCCCTCGATCGGTGCAGGTCCCGCCCTGCCATTCCCCTAGTGTTAACCTCTTCCCTGCCAGTGAAATTTTTACAGTAATCAAAGCATTTTTATAGCACTGATCGCTATAAAAATGCCAATGGTCCCAAAAATGTGTCAAAAGTGTCCGCCATAAGGTCGCAGTACCGATAAAAAAACGCAGATCGCCGCTATTACTAGTAAAAAAAAAAATGTTTTAATAAAAATGCCATAAAACTACCCCCTATATTGTAGACGCTATAACTTTTGCGTAAACCAATCAATAAACGCTTATTGCGATTTCTTTTACGAAAAATATGTAGAAGAATACGTATCGACCTAAACTGAGGGGAAAAAAAACGTGTTTTTTTTATATATTTTTGGGGGATATTTATTACAGCAAAAGGTAAACAATATTCATTTTTTTTCAAAATTGTTGCTCTTTTTTTGTTTATAGCGCAAAAAATAAAAACCGCAGGAGTGATCAAATACCTCCAAAAGAAAGCTCTATTTGTGGGGAAAAAAGGACGTCAATTTTGTTTGGGAGCCACGTCGCACGACCGCGCAATTGTCCGTTAAAACGACGCAGTGCCGAATGGCAAAAAGTGGCCCGGTCATTGACCAGCAAAATGGTCCGGGGCTGAAGTGGTTAAAGGAGAATTATAAAAAAAAATGATTAGTTAAACCCACAAGTGCTTTTTTTTACTTTGTATATTGCCGGCAGCACATGCTTATTATCTGAGAGTTCCCAAAAGAAGGCACGGAGTGTCAAATGTAACCCATCTGTGTAAGCGCAAAAATGACATCTTCAGTGGCCATCCCAGGGCTGAAGTAGAAGGGAATTGGGCAGCAGCGGAGGGACAAGGGGGACTGTTATGGGAGGGAGGGGCAAGTCCATATTAAAGTTGAACTCTGAGTATGATTTTTATCACATATAAGTATATATAGTTAATATAATATAAAGCTGACAATTACTATAGTAGTCAGCACTACTACAGTGATAGCCATGACCTTCCAGTTCCTGTGTGAGGAGCTTCCTTCTACACACTGAACAGAGGGGTTTCTCACTCTGCACTCACAGAACACTTTGTATGTTTTTCACTGTCTACAAAAAGGTTGGATGCGGTGGAAATTGTGATGTCACCACCCCTGCTTTCCACTCCTTCCAATCAGAGAATACCTTGAGTTCTTTGAAAAAAAAACAAAAAAACAAGGCATTCTTAAAATGGCAGCATTGCCGAGTTAGCAACCCCCTGTGGTCCAAAGGGAAGCCACTCACACAGGACCCAGAAGAATGAGCTTCCCCAGTGGTACCTCAGGTATGAAATATGCATATTTACACTGGTCCAAACTAGACCTATGTAAATATGTTATATGGCTAGCTATGCAATAAAGATCATACTTTAATGGCCACAGTTTTAGACTATCCATCAATCTAATGCATAGTTGATGGTCAGATGTACACAAACTTTTGGCTATATAGTTTTGCCATGGCCCTTCCAAATTGAATTCCTATAGAATGGCTACAATGAAAAATCCAGTTAGTGTTTTTGAAGAGCATTTTTGTGCATCTTTTGCTTGTTTTAGTGATATATTATGGCAGTGCTCAACAAATCCCAGGTGCCAGGTCATCATGTTGACTAGAAATTGCATCCTGTCACCTGGGCTTTTGTCAGCCGTCCGCATCCGTCTCCCACGCTATAGCCGAAAGATGGCTACAGCGTGGTCGTCCAGTTCTGGTCTATTGATGTTCTCCCAGAACCCTGCCCCCCCTCCGGACACAGCTGATCACAGATCATGTTAAAGGGCCAATCACAGCGGTCCGTTACCATATGATCATCTGTGTCCAATCACAGCTGGTCACATGTAAACAAACACTGGTTATCGGCATTTCCTTTCCTCATCGCTGTCACAGCGTGAGGAATCGAAAGCTGATAACCAGCTATACTGTGACAGGGGACATTTACACTGAAAATCAGGGCACTGATCATCAGTGCAGCATACCTGTGACTATCAGTGCCACCTATCAGTGACCATCAGCGTAGCATATCAGTGCCCATCAATGTTGTCTTATCAGTGCTGCCTCATCAGCCTCATCATCGCACATCAGTAAAGAAAAAAAATGACCTATTTTCAAAAAATATATATATTTTTTTTTTCGTTGATGTAGGAAAAAATAAATCCAGTGGTGATTAAATACCACCAAAAGAAAGCTGTTTATGTGAAAAAAAATTATAAAAATTTCATATCGGTACAGTGCTGCATGGCCGCACAATTGTCATTTAAATTGTGATACCGCTAAATGCTGAAAATTGGCCTGAGCAAAAAGAGGGTAAAAGTGTCCAGAAGGCAAGTGGTTAAAAAATAAATGGCTCATAACTTTTTCAGCTGGCTTCCAGATTCAAAGGAAATTTGTCAAGCCCTGTATTGTGGCGTTTTATTTGAAGTGTGGAGTTTTCTGCATCATTGCGTTATTACCAGGAAGTCGGTAAATGAAAAGAATTAACAATGCGGCTTCCTACCACACGCAGCATATTCGTGTTTCTATTTCCATTATTTAGACTGAAACTCTGGTCTGCCAGCCAGCATTACTCAGTATCAACTGACCTCATTTATCTCTATTTCCTTTCTGAATGTAATCGGTTGTCTTTTTCATTGTAACAGGAAATATTTTGTATTTTAGCTGTTAACGTATTTCTCTGTAATCTGTGTGAAAGACTTCAAGCATGAGCTATAGATGGGAAATCATTCAGTATATAAACTGCATTAAGACTTGTTCATCTCATACTGTGAGTTCCTTTCTGAAATAACAGGGCGCATTCAGAAGGGGGCTAAGACCCCATGCGCACGAGACGCTGTTAAACGCCTGTTCAGAGGCAGTTGGACACTTTTTTTCAACTGCCCCTGAACACATTTAAAGTGGAGGTTCACCCGAAAAGTTAATTTTTAACATTAGATTGATGCTCATTTTGTCTAGGGGAATAGGCTAGTTGTTTTAAAATCAAAGCTGTACTTAACGTTTTAGAGAGCGATCTTCTCCGCCGCTTCCGGGTATGGTCTTCGGGACTGGGCGTTCCTATTTTGATTGACAGTCTTCCGACAGGCTTCCGACGGTCGCATCCATCGCGTCACGAGTAGCCGAAAGAAGCCGAACGTCGGTGCGGCTCTATACTGCGCCTGCGCACCGACGTTCTGCTACTTTCGGAAAATCGTGACGCGATGGATGCGACCGTCGGAAGACTGTCAATCAAAATAGGAACGCTGTTCTGTATCAGCATCGGTTGTACCTGTGACAAGCTTCTTGTAGACCCAGTCTGTAAGGATGTATGCAGCAGGTTGAATGATGACTTTAACAGACAGCTTACTCAATGAATAAAGACTCCAGAGGTGATTTCCAATGCTTCTTTATGCTTCAAGATAACAAAGATATAAACATAGAGGCTTTTCCATAGGTAAATTTCCAATGAAGATACACAGCTCCCACACTCTGCAGACTTTTCAAGCAACTAAGCAAAGATGGGGTTTAGAGCAGGAAATGGTGGGTGGGAGCAACCAAACTAGCCAGAACAGCAGGGGGTAAGGATCATACCAAATAACATAATAACATAACATATAATAACTGCTAGACAGTAAAAGCTGCGTGACAGCACACTCCCCGCCTGGTATCGTGAGATACCACTATACTCTGTTTTCTTTTACATATTATTAACATTGCATACAGTAACGTGCTATCTAGCCTTCTCAAGTCTATAAGCTAGCTTTATTAAAGGTCTTAAGTGACTCCTTCACATAACACTGAATCAGAATTTTTGGAAGCAGGCATTATTAGGACTGTCTCTGTGACTGGTCTCAGGAAGGTTTTTGAAGCCCCATCCTTAACGATCCTGACTTCCACACTTCGGACTCTTCCATCATCACTGGTGATGGCCTTTGTAATAAGTCCAACTGGCCACTGAATTCGGTGAACTTGCTGGTCTTTTAGCAGGACCAGGTCCCCTTCCTTTAAGTTAGGCTTCTGAGTTTGCCACTTTTTACGTCCTTGAAGAAGTGTGAGGTATTCCTTCCTCCATCTGTCCCAGAAACAATCTGCAAGGTATTGAGTGTATCTCCACTGACATTTATATATGTCCTTTTCATCGAAGATACCCTTTGGCGCTGGAATCTGTCCAATCTTCCGGCTCAATAATGTAGCTGGAGTTAAGATGGTCAGAAATTCTGGGTCTGTAGATACTGTGGTCAACGGTCTTGAGTTGATTATTGGGTTCAGTTTGAGTAGTGGGCTACTCTTTGAGACTGGTCTATTGCCTCTCAAGCATTTAATCTCTTCTGCAAAGACTTCTTCTTGCACAAGACGTATGATGAATAATTCTGCGTTCTCGTACTCTAACGCATTGGGTGACTCCTTGCAAGTGTGCCATCCATGACAAGACGATGTCTGATTGGGCTTATGGAAAGTCTGGGCAATATGTCTCAATCTTGCTATAGTCTTGACCAATCTTTTCCAAGAAGAGAAACGTTTAAAGCATCTCGCTTCCAAGTTTCTTCTTGAGCAGATGTTGGAACTCAATGTTATCACTTCAGGGTGGATTTCTGGATCGGTATCTGGATCCACCAGGTGGAAATCGATATCTTCTTTTGAGTTTGTAGAAGACTGGTCCGATAAAAACTTGGGTCCTGAAAACCAAATGGTTTGCGTGAGGACACCTGCTGGCACTGACCTCGTTGCAATGTCTGCGGGATTCAAACCAGTTGGGACATAGTTCCATTGTTCAGGTCTACTGACTTTTCTTATTCGTTCTACCCTGTTAGCCACGTACACATAGAACCTCCTTACACTGTTGCATATGTAGCCAAGTACGACCTTGCTGTCGGTGTAGTACTTAACCTGATCAATTTCAAAGTCCATTTCATTTTGCAGGAATTCTGCGACTTCGACAGCTAGGGTTGCGCCACACAATTCTAATCTTGGAATAGTGTGAGCAGGTTTTGGAGCTAACTTGGCTCTTCCTAGTAGAAAACCGACATAGGATCTCCCGGAGGGATCTATGATCTTGAGATAAGCCACAGCCGCTATAGCCTCGGTAGATGCATCGCAAAAGACGTGAATCTCTTTCCTCAGACTTCTTGAAGTTGAAGTGGGTGAATAGCAGCGTGGGATATTAAGTTCTTTCAGTACTTTCATGGAGTTTCTCCATTTCTCCCATTTAGGCAGCAGGTCTGGTGCTGGTTCAGCGTGAAGGTTATCTAAAATCTTCTGCATAAATGCTAGAAAGTGCTCTTGCATCTCAGGTTTGTTACAGAGAGTCTTCTTAAGTGCAGCAAATCTGGTTAAAGCTTGTCCTCGATTGTTAGGGAGAGTAAGCCTTGGTACTCGGAAGGGTAATGGAGCTACCCAACTGTTGGAATTGTCCTTGAAGAACTCTTCATCCATAATCTTGATGAACTCCTTATCTTCGACTGAAGGGGCAATCTTGTTGTCATCGCAAGTAGTCTGGTACACTGAATCGCCAAGGTCCTTCTGAGAAGTGAGCTTGCAGTTTATACCTTGGAGTGGTTGATATGGAACTTCGTTTTTAAAATCAAGTCTTTCCTTCGCATAATAATGCAATGGACATTTCATCGACCGATAGGCAACATTGGTTTTGTAGGAAGCTACATCCAAGAGCTTGTGAGATTGGTCTAAACAGACTTCTCCTATTATCACCCATCCAAGATCAAGTTTCTGGGCCTGAGGAGCATCGTCTGGACCGTTACATAACTCTCTTATTTTATGGACTCTAGGAACGTCTCTCCCTAGTAGAATCAAGATCTTAACATCCTTGTTAAGTGGTGGAATGTAGTCCGCAATGTGACTTAAATGGGGGTAATGACGTGCAGCCTCTGGTGTGGGGATTTCTTCTCTGTTGTTCGGTAGCTGATCACATTCGATTAGAGTTGGAAGAGGAAACTCTATGTCCTCATATTCTGATGCCACTATGAAGCCATGGGCTCTTCTTCCAGAAGTATTGATCTTTCCGGCACATGTCTGCAAGGTATAGGACCAGGCCTCTCCATGAATGTTAAATAGGTCAAAGAATTCTGGACTGGCCAATGAGCGATTGCTCTGATCGTCGAGTATGGCATACATTTTTATGGAATTTTGTGGGCATCCTTCAGGAAAAACCCTTACAAGACATATCTTGCTACAAGACTTGCTATGAAGCCCTTCTCCACATACCTCTGTACACCTTGTGGTTACGGGGTTGGCGTGTTGCTCAGTTCTCTCCCCGCCATCATCTGATGTATGCTTGGGGTTGCTGCCGGGTGAAGGTTTCCTTTTGAACAGGTCTGAATGAAGAGCGTCTACATGTTTGGCACTGTTACACAGAGAACATCTGATGGTGATCTTACAGTCTCTTGCTAAATGATCGGAGGATGCACAACACTTGAAACAGATATTATGCTCTTTGAGAAATGACTTGCGTTCTTCAATAGGCTTATCCTTAAATGCACGGCATTTGGAGAGAGAATGTGGCGCATTATGGATAGGACACTGTTGATTGAGATTGCTTGCCTTAATGCCTGTAGCCAAGACGTTGGATGCTACCTCTGTCTTCCTCACGGCAATAGGATACTTTAAATCCTTGAACTTACTGTTGGTGGCAATACCCCTTGAAGTGGTTAAAGGAGTGGTGGTTGTATCTGGATAGAAGAAGCTTGGGTCATTCTTGGATTTTGCAACCTTCCGCACGAACTCTGCAAAATAAGAAAAGGGAGGGAAGGAAACATGATGTTCATACTTATATCTTGATCCTACACTAGTCCACTTTCCCTGAAGATAACTAGGCAACCTTGCTACAATAGGATTCACGCCCTGAGCAGTGTCTAAATAGCTAAGACCTGGTAAACTAGGATCTAGCTTAGCAATTTCAAGTTCATGAAGGAGGTCACCTAACTCTCTAAGCTTATGATTGTCCTTAACAGAGATCTTAGGAAAGTCGTTTAGTCTCTGGAATAAGGCAGATTCAATGACTTCGGGACTCCCATAGTCTTGATCTAGACGTTCCCAGGCAGCATCAAGGCCTGCGTTAAAGTTATAGATGTAAACAGATTTAAGTCTCTTTACTTGTTCTGAAGATTGTCGCCCCGAATACCTTATTAGTAAATCGAGTTCTGCTTGAGGTTCAACGGGCAAGCTCTTGATTACCGCCTTAAATGTAGATCTCCAACTCCTGTAGTTCTCTGGGCGGTCATCAAATTTATACAGTCCAGTTGTGATCAATTCTTGTAAAGCCATACTTTTGCTGAGCTCCGTAGCGTTGATGCTTTCAGTTTTTATAGCCACCGGGGATACTGATGGTGCGCCGACTTGAGCCATGGTTGGTATCTGAAGTTGGCTGGTTGGTGGAGCGAAAGGTGTTGCAGATGGGTTCAATCTAGGTAAGGGTCTGATGTCTGAAGGTTTCTGAGCATTTGAAGTTGAAGAGAACTGTATCACAGGGGTCATAGAGTTCATCCTGTAGTCTTTTGCTGTACCCTTGTAATCTCTATTCGCATAGGGTGGCACGTGAGCCGCGTAGGTTGACTCACTTGATTTTGTGACATGCGGTAGTTGCGGAGTGTCTCTGTTAGCAGGTGTGTCTAGTTGACCAGCTTGATTTTGTGACACGTTGCCTTCTGGTCCACAAGCTGGATGATTATGAGAAAAGTCTCCAACTGTAGGTGGGACTGTAATGTCGTTGTTCTGGCTTAAGACGAACTGTAGGGTCCTTTCAATGGGGTCTTGACAAGCAGCCAAGCTGGGACAAGCTGCTCTTTCTTCTTCCAATAGGGCTTGTTCCAAGACGGATAATTCCGCCAATGCTACTTCCTTTTCTTTACTCTTCTGAAGGATTTCTAGCTGAGCCTCTAGCTGAGCCTCTGTTTCTGCTTGAATGCGTTTAGCTTCTGCTTTGATGGCTGCTTCTCTTTCAGAGCAGGCGGCTTGAACCTGGGCTGCTGCGACCTTCTGGCGAGCTTTGACTATTTGGTCGCTCAGTGTTGACCTTACAGAGCAGGACCGCAGTGACTTAGAAGAGGATTTATGATAGGAGCGGGCAGATCTAGAAGATTTTCCTGAGTGTCTGGAAGAAGCAGATTTACAGGATGTAGTTTCATGTAGCTGTGCTAATCTACCTTCTATCTGTGCCTTTGCTTCAAGATATGTGCTATGCCTCTGCTGGTCAGTAGAAGTAAAGTCCTTTAATTCCACTGCGGCTTCCTCCATGCTGGAATGTGACAATAGGGAATAGAACTTTTCAGAAAGTCTTTTATAATTCTCAAATGCCTTCTTAACCCTTGAGAGAGCAGTGTTCAATTGCTCAGGATTGTTGCTAGTTTCATTAGCGTTTTTTATACAACTTAAAGTCTTATGCCATAATGCAGTCAGGTTACTAGATGTTTCTTCCTTACTTTCTTCATAAACCTCTCTTGCCTTCAAGGATGGATGAGGGCCTCTAGCGGGACGAGCAGAATGAAGTAAGGAGTCTGCTTTATCTTGGTTAAATGCAGGTGACTCTGTGGGATCTCTATCAGACATAATGACAAGTGCTGTAGTTTTGGTGTCTTGTTACAAATCTGCCAGAGCTGAGCTCTGTAGTGACTTCTGATATTAGGCAGATTGAACTGAGGAGCTGGATATTTGTGACATCTAGTGCTGCAACTGTTTCAGACTGGATGTCTCAGCTCACTATCACTTTATACAGGCAGGAATACACAGTTATTTCAGTAGATTCAGGTATTGGATTCACAACCAAAAACAGCTTGACAATGATAAATCCTAGGGACTTGATGAAGCTATGATACAGTCTTTGAGCAGTTCGAAAGGTACTTATTGCTCCCCAATAAAGGCAAAAGTCCCTGGCAGTGAACAGTTATGGAGCATTCAGTAGAAGGCTGGCTTCATACACAGAGTAATGGTGGCTGCAGCAGTCACACACAGGCCTAACTCTCAGTGCACAGCCTGCAGATGGTATCCTGTGTTAGGATGTTTGTTCTTCACACACACGTGGTTACTCACGTTTCTGAAGCTGCAGAGATAGCTGTGTGATGGATTCTTCTGGAAATTTACTGGAAATTTACTGTTCTGTATCAGCATCGGTTGTACCTGTGACAAGCTTCTTGTAGACCCAGTCTGTAAGGATGTATGCAGCAGGTTGAATGATGACTTTAACAGACAGCTTACTCAATGAATAAAGACTCCAGAGGTGTTTTCCAATGCTTCTTTATGCTTCAAGGTAACAAGGATATAAACATAGAGGCTTTTCCATAGATAAATTTCCAATGAAGATACACAGCTCCCACACTCTGCAGACTTTTCAAGCAACTAAGCAAAGATGGGGTTTAGAGCAGGAAATGGTGGTGGGAGCAACCAAACTAGCCAGAACAGCAGGGGGTAAGGATCATACCAAATAACATAATAACATAACATATAATAACTGCTAGACAGTAAAAGCTGCGTGACAGCACAAACGCCCAGTCCCGCAGCCCATACCCGGAAGCGGCGGAGAAGATCGCTCTCTACAACGGTAAGTACAGCTTCGATTTTAAAACAACTAGCCGATTCCCCTAGACAAAATGAGCAGGAATCTAAGGTTAAAAAATGTTAGTTCCGGGTGAACCTCCACTTTAAAGTCCAAAAAATTCCACTGAAATAAAAATGACTATATAATCAGTTGTCTGTAGGTAATCCACCACCGTGAAGATTGAAGGCTTACCGAACGAGTTGGACCCAGCGAGGCTTACGCCTGATGAGTCAAACGGGCTTGTTGATGTATCTCACTCAGGAAGAATTGAACAAGTACGACTTCCAATGGAATCAGGCAGAGATATATCACAAAGTTGACATCAATGAATATAGACCATGGAGGGAGCAGCAGTACTTTACATATAAATCCTCCTGTATGTAACATATAGCAGAAGGAAAAAGATTGGGCCACATAGTGTAATTCCGTTTCAAAATGAGAACATTTATTAAAAATATAAAATGGTCACTCACATTTGAGAAGACATATAAAGCAAATAAAATCAAAGTAACGCAGTGGCATAAGCGGAGCCCTTCCAGAAGCGTTTCTCCTAATAAGGCATCATCTAATAAGCGTTTTTCCTAATAAGGCATCACCCCAGATGATGCCTTATTAGGAGAAACGCGCCGGGAAGGGCTTCGCTTATGCCACTGCGTTACTTTGATTTTATTCGCTTTATATGTCTTTTTCATTGATGTCAACCCTGTGATATATCTCTGCCTGATTCCATTGGAAGTCGTACTTAAAAAATGCAAGTCGTACTTGTTTAATTCAAATTGATTTGTGGGTGTCGTTAACTTTTAATTGACACTCCCAACAATTCGCATAGGGCAGTGTGAACCTCCGCCGGGAGACATGCAACGCGGGAGCCCGCAGTAGATTTGCTAGGTTCCCGCATCGCTGCAGTGTGAACTGAGCCTAAAGCTGTGTCCTCGTGTTCTTGCTCAGTGAGTTATAGTGGAGAAAAGTAAGTTGGCGAAGTAAAGCATAAACAATGAGTAATAAGTCATGTACAGTCAGTACACCGAGGATAATAGCACGGCTGATGGACACAAGCCTAATTGTCATTGGGAAATCTCACTCAGCGACCCTCTGTGCTTTGGTGGGTGAAGTCTGGAACATGTCTGCTTCCTCTTCTGCAGAAACAACATTGCGGAGAGAAGTTTTCTAATGAGCATTCGTAGCGCGGACATAGAATGCCTGTTCCCGCGTCGTCATCATTGTTATTTGAAGGGGTGTCTGTAGATGTCCAATTAGAGCAATAGTTACTATAAATAAATGAGAAGAAGACTGTCTCCCCTAATGATTAAGCCAGAATGGAAAGGAGGAATATTAGACATGTCTTCTGCTGCCTGGCGCTATGCTCATGTCTGCCAGAAGGAAGGGGTTAATCGGCAGATTCTTCCCACAATGACAGTCAGCTTAGGTCTAATTAGTTTTCTTCCTTCTGAGAACGTTTATGTGTCTTACGGATGGCGGAGGACTTCTACAACCTGTAAAAACAGTAGTGCGCCAAGTGACTTTTTGGGCTGCATGAGGCTCTGTTAATGTTTCCTTGTGGCATTTGGCCAGTTTTAGTGTTTCAAAGAGGACCAGTCACTCTTAAACTTGATATGTAATATTTACATTTTTTTTTACTCCCTGGTTGATTTCATTTTAAGCTGAGGAGCTGTAGACCATGCCCTCTGTGTGATGCGCCTCTCTTTCTCAGCGAGATAGATGAAGTCACATCAGTTAGGACTGAAGTGTAGAGGCGGAGGAGTAGCTGAACCTTTTAGGCATGTCAAACTGACAAAAAAGCTCTACCACAAGAAAAAGCAGCACTAGATGCCTGCTATTACTATCTCTATTAGCTTTGAGAGTCACCCCTGTGCCACCCCACTGATACTAGTTTCACAATGTCACAAGCTTTTTTAGCTTTGCTGGTTCTGAGCTGTTTTACAGTGATCATTGTTAGCAGCTATAGTAGCCGTTATCGATTAATCACAAGTGAGTCCACTTGCCAAGTTGGTCAATCGCTCAACTTTTTGTGTTTCGTCACTGCGTCGATTTAACCGACAATTGCGCGGTCGTGCGACGTGGCTCCCAAACAAAGTTGGCGTTCTTTTTTTTCCCCCCTCAAATAGAGCTTTCTTTTGGTGGTATTTGATCACCTCTGCGGTTTTTTATTTTTTGCGCTATAAAAATAGAGCGACAATTTTGAAAAAAAAATATTTTTTACTTTTTGCTATAATAAATATCCCCAAAAATTTATAAAAAAAACTTTTTTTTTCCTCAGTTTAGGCCGATACGTATTCTTCTACATATTTTTCGTAAAAAAGTCGCAATAAGTGTTTATTGATTGGTTTGCGCAAAAGTTATGGCGTCTACAAAATAGGGCATAGTTTTATGGCATTTTTTATTAATATTTTTTTTTACTATTAATGGTGGCGATCAGCGTCGGGAATGGTGGCGAACAGGGGGAGGCGCGCGCCTCTGGCGGCACGCACGCGCCCCTGTTGGCTGATTCGCGAGATTACGTAATATTACTTGAGCTTGCGCAGCCGACCTGCCGCCGTAAAACTGCGGCGGCTGGTCGGCAAGCGGTTAAGGAATGTCATCCAGATTTTATCACATTACAAAAAGTTTCAAGAGGTTATAAATCTATGTGTTTTTTCACCTTAATGCATCCTATGCATTAAGATGAAAAAACACCTTGCACTCTTCACCCCCCCCTCCCCCCAAGCCTCCATTTTACTTACTTGAGCCCCGAATCTCTGTGGGCTCATTCCCGCATCATTCTCTTAATCTCTGAACGGCTCCTCATTGGATGATTGATAGCGCAGCCAATGGCTCCCGCTGCTGTCAAATCAATGACGCGGCACACCGGGGGGCGGGCCGAGTGATACACACCTGCAAGCTAACCCCCTTGGGAGAGCGCTTCCCAGAGGGGGGTTAGCTCTTGTGAGGAGGAGCCGAGACAGCCGCCGAGGGACCCCAGAAGACAAGGATCGGGGCCACTCTGAGCAAAACGAACTGCACAGTGGAGGTAAGTATGGTATGGTATGTTATTAAAAAAAAAATCAACATTTACAACCCCTTTAAGCCTTGAGGAAGGGGGGCCCTTACCTGAAACACGTTGACTACATGGTATTCAATAAATCATATTAATACAAGCTAACTTGGCATTTATATCAGGCGCTCCTAACTGTATACTCAAAACTGGCTGACCTGTTGCATAGTTCATTCACAACGATCGGAGAAGCAGCTGCCTAAAACCACAACTAGTTCCATTTTTACTATGCCTTTATTCGACATGCGCTAAGGATAAATGACCATTTGGATTTACCTAAATCAAAATTCTGCTTGATATAGGTCCTGTGCTACCACACATCTACTAGTTCTGATTTAAATCCTCTGGATTATGACCATTCAGAACCCCTCCTGTGGAAAAAGAGCACCCTTATTGTCAATTGTTATTGGCCATTGAACAGAGAGATTGGGTGTGTGGGTTGTGGATTAGCATAGAGTTCTGGAAAGTCAAGGGGTTGGTTACAAAGTGAAGACCATTTCAGAAGGGTGCACAAAAGTGTTTTCTGGTGTTAAAATTACTTTAAAGCTTTTGCTGCTCACCTCCACCATCACAGAAGTGAGCTCTGAAATGCTGAACTCAGAACTACTGAACTTGGGGGGGAGAGAGCTTATGAGGGGTTTTGAATCCTAGAATGAGCTCACTCCTGTGATGGTGAAGGTGAACAGTAACAGCTAGGCGTCCCTTAGCAACGTTTATAGGGTTTTTTTCATTCAGGCTTCATGGCTTCAACCTGCCATAAACTTTCTACATGATATAGAAATTCAGCAGTTGTGTATAATGAAGATATCATGGATTAAGCACTGGAGATTGTGAGATCAGAATTGAAAGATTTGTTATTTTTCTTCATTATCCCGTTCCTTTACCTTTTTCCTTCCGTTCCCTTCCCTCCCTTCGCTCCCTCTCGTTGGAGTGGAAAGGTTCATTGTGGTTTATTGATGATAATAAGGAGAAGCCTGATCATGTCTCATGAACTCCTCAATATTATACTTCCTTGAGAGCCGGTTCACACGCTCAGCCGCCTGACGAGTTGCGTCCCATTCTATGCAATAGAACCGGTCTAATAGGAGCGACGCAAGTCGCTCCGACTTAGAAAAAGGTTCTTGTACGACTTCGGGGGCGGCTCGGGGCGATTTGCATTGACTTCAATACAGTAGTCATTTTGCTGATCGCCTCCTGAATTCGTCTTCAGGACGACTTGCAGAGTCGCCCCCGAAGTCGTGCCACCGCAGTGTGAACCGGCTCTGAGTGGTAAGCATTCTGTAGTGTTCTGCCAACAATTGTCAGGGACACGATATAATTAATAGCTTCACACAAAAGAGGGTCGCCCTGGGACTTTAAATGAGGTGGTCACAGTTGGCTACTGAGTAACAAGAGTAGTAGCAGTATAAATATTTATTAAAAATGTATGTACATACATGAATATTGTAACATAATAGCTTAATGGATAATAATTAATAGCTGGTGGTGGTCTCTGGGTTTGCTCGGTAGATAGGTAGTCCTCCTGCCTGTGTCAGTGTTGTGCTCTCCCACCAGTCTCTGTGTCTCGGCTTGTCACTAATTGCAGGCTCTTGGCTTATTACCATCCTAGCTGGCCTGTATACACTGGTGTTGTAGCACGCTGGCGGATGGCTGGGCGGCATGTACGGGGATCCAGCTTCTGCTCTTCACTGTCTCTTCACCTGACTTCATAAGTCACGTAAACAAGTTCCAGCCGAGTAGCAGCACAATTGTTTCATAAATACTTCATGTAAACAAGAAGGTATGGACACATTGTGAATGTTTTATTAAACACACTGCCAAGGTTCCCTTTACAGGGGAAAGAGCCGGACAGATCGCATTTTGTTCTGTTTAATACACCGTATCATACACCGTGGGAACGGATAGGTGCAGACCAACACTGACCCTGGAGTTTGACTCCCCTTTATCTAATGTTGTTCGACTTAAAGCGGAAGTTTAGTCAAAACCTTACTAACTCTAAACCTTTACAACTAATAGAATCACTCCCTTGCCTAAAGTGGTTATAAACCGCTGGACATTTTTTTTTTCTTACCTGCAAGGTAATGTCATATTGTGCTAGTATCAGGGGTCAAGTCCTGGGGAAAAAAGTGTGGGAACTCCCACCCAAGATCCACTCATATGCATAATTACTAAACTGCATGTTTTTTTTCGATCCACTGAACCTTAGTATTTCTTTGTTACTGGCCGCTTCCTGTATATGGATTCATCGGGTAGTGTGCGGGTATTCCGTCACTTCCTCGATGCCGCAATGTCTCCTGGGAGCTTTTGTCATTGTTCCCAGGAGACATTGCGGAGGTCTGCCGCGAGTTATCGTGGGATTTAGAAAGAAGCAAGTTCTTTCTAAATCCCACGATAACTCGCGGCAGACCTCCGCAATGTCTCTATATAGGAAGCGGCCAGTAACATAAAGGATTACTAAGGTTCGCCTGCCCCTGACAGAGACTCTAGCTGGGCATCGCCGCTTAATGAAGGATTGGCTCGGGCGGATCGGCTGCTCTAGTCCTGCAAAGGGAACTGAGTTCCTGCTGTGAAAAAAGTGCAGGAACTCCGTTCCCACGCGTTCCCGCAGGAATTGAGCCCTGGCTCGTATGCATTGCATACTAGCACATTATGTTACACTTGCCTTAAAACAAAGCTCTTTCAGCGCCTAGATGTCAGAGCTACAGGCACTCTCATTTTCACAGGTCTTACATTCGGGTTCGCGGACTCTGGCTCTGTGACTGATCGGAGCTGCGATGATGTCAGAAGCTACCATTTACGGCACAGGGCTCTGAAGAAATGGCACAGGTGGCCCTTCCTTCAGAGCGCATGCACTAGTGATGTCACTGGCTGCATGTACAGTGAATATCTCCCAAACGGTGCCAGTTTAGGAGATATTTACACTACCTATAGGTAAGCCTTATTATAGTCTTACCTATAGGTAAAAGTTAGTGATGGACGTTTACTTCCACTTTAAGACAAGAAAAAGAATCACTAGGTCAGAATTTAGAGGCAAACTGGACCATATTGTTTATCCACTTAAGGACCGCCTCCTGCACATATACGTCGGCAGAATGGCACGGCTGGGCACATGCACGTACAGGTACGTGCTGTGCTATTGTCCAGCCGTGGGTCGCGGGCGCGTGCCCGCGACCTGGTCCGAAGCTCCGTTACCGGGACCCGTGGACCCGATCACCGCTGGAGTCCCACGATCTGTCCTCCGAGCTGAAAAACGGGGAGAGCCGTGTGTAAACACGACTTCCCCGTTCTTCACTGTGGCCGCGTCATCGATCGTGTGATCCCTTTTATAGGGATACATAATCGATGATGTCACACCTACAGCCACACCCCCCTACAGTTGTAAACACACATGAGGTCACACATAACCCCATCAGCGCCCCCTGTGGTTAACTCCCAAACTGCAACTGTCATTTTCACAATAAACAATGCATTTTAAATGCATTTTTTGCTGTGAAAATGACAATGGTCCCAAAAATGTGTCAAAATTGTCCAAAGTGTCCACCATAATGTCGCAGTCACGAAAAAAAATGCTGATCGCCGCCATAAGTAGTAAAAAAAAAAATTTCTATCCCCTATTTTGTAAACGCTATAAATTTTGTGCAAACCAACCGATAAACGCTTATTGCGATTTTTTTTAGCGCAAAAAATAAAAACGGTGATCAAATACCACCAAAAGAAAGCACTATTTGTGGGGAAAAAAGGATGCCAATTTTGTTTGGGAGCCACGTCGCACGACCGCGCAATTGTCTGTTAAAGCGACGCAGTGCCGAATCGCAAAACCTGGCCAGGTCCTTTAGCTGCATTTTGGTCCGGGTCTTAAGTGGTTAAATAAAATCCACATTTTATTAATAAGCAAATAGTATAAACAGAGTACACACAAGGACAAGTAACTCTAAACCTACGCTGTCACATTCTAAGCCTAATCTATTTAGCCCTGTAAAGAAACAAATCGCCATACTTACCTGTTCTGCAGACAGTGCGGTCCCACATTGAGCTCCCAGCTTTCTGTGTAGGCGTGTCCAGGAAAGGCAGCTGACAACAGAAGCCCCATAGTACCTCTATGGGTGATGTCACTTCCCAGGCATTTCCCAGCCTAGCCGTTGTTGGTTCTCTCCTGCACATGGCATCCGCCGCTGGAGACTAGATAGGAACGGCTGCAGAACAGGGCTAGATAGATTAGGCATAGAATGTGGCAGAGAGTAGCTTTAGCATTAGTTAGATTTTGACTAAGTTTCCTACGCATGCTCGGAATCATTGAACTTTTTTCTCAGCTTGTGATAGTGTGATAGTGTTGTACGTCACCGCGTTCTTGACGGTCGGAACTTCCGACAACATTTGTGTGTATGCAACACAAGTTTGAGCCAACATTCTGTCAGAAAAAAAATACACGGTTTTCTTGTCGGAAATTTTGATCGTGTGTACACGGCATAACTCACATTCCTGATTTTCCATTCACCATCCTCTGTGTATATATCCATAGGTAGCAGAGAGGCTTGTATGAAAGTTTAACCCTATTTTACTATCTACTCTACAGGGACGGTATTCTGAGATTGAGTACTATTTGATGCTCTGAATTAATTAGCTTTGTATTAATTTATTAATTAATTTTTTATACACTTATTTATTTATTTATTTATTTATTTTCCTCATCTATATATATTTTGTGTGCTTCACCCCACTGTGGCAACACGACTAATCCCCTATTCAGGGTTTTGAATTATTATCACAATTGGATTGATCTTAGTAAGGTATCACATAAATTAGTTGTTTTTAGCGCATATGTTTATATTTTTCACATTTTGTATGAAAGGACACATCACTCCCAAGGGGTTGTAAGGAGTGGAAAGACCTCTATGACTTAATCATGGCTCATAAATGATGGTTTTACATGTTTTCTCTGCTAGATTTGGATGGGGGGTGCCATGGTACTGCAACATGAGCAACATGTCGTATGTTTATTGCATTTGCACTTGAGCTGAGTGTCTTTGGTCATTTTAAAGGCTTTTTTGGAGCATTTGTATAGGTGTGTTTGGAGGTTTTTATGGCCTGTCTGAGGCTTAAGTGGTTTTATTTTATTCATTTTTAGCAAATGGAAAGATAGTCGCCAAGGGGAAAAAAGTGAGCTTTGATGTGTGACTGACACAAGGAAGAGAAGAAGGATTGAGCTTTACTATATTTATTGTAATTTAGTTATTTACCTATATAGAATTCATAACATACAATACCAATACAGTAATCACCTCGGATTGTGAGAAACACGATTAACGAGCGTTTCGCAATACAAGATATTATTTAAAAAATATTCTGACTCGGTTTGAGTATTGTCTCGCAAAATGAGCAGGATTCAAACCTCTGCGGTGTGCAGTACCGCATTTGGCCAGAGGTGCGGGGGCGCCGGTTACACTCGGAGCTGTTCAGAGTCACTTGGAAATACTCTGAAACACTCCATTCCGGAGTGTTTCTGGGGTTTCCGAGTGCATCTGAGCAGTCTCCGAGTATTTCCGATTCTCTCCGTCATCCCCCACTTCTGGCCGCATGCTGTACTGCATACAATAGAAGTTTATGTGGAACAAATTATCTTTGTTTCCATTGACTTCTATGGGGAAACTCGCTTTGATATGCGAGTGCTTTGGATTACAAGCATTCTCCTGGATTGGCTTATGCTCGTAATCCAAGATTACACTGTATACTGTATGCAAGAAGTAGTGCAATCTACAAAGTCGAACAAATAGCTAGATTCACGTAGGGCGGCGTATGTTTGAGCCGGCGTAGCGTATCGTATTTACGATACGCCGCCTTAAGTTAGAGAGGCAAGTGCTGTATTCACAAAGCACTTGCGTCCTAAGTTACGGCGGCGTAGCGTAAATGTGCCGGCCTAAGCGCGCCTAATTCAAATTGTGAAGAGGTTGGCGTGTTTTATGCAAATGAATCGTGACCCGACGTGATTGACGTTTTTTACGAACGGCGCATGCGCCGTCCGTGGACATATCCCAGTGCGCATGCTCAAAATTACGACGCAAAGACCTTTTGGTTTCGACGTGAACGGAAATTACGCCCAGCCCCATTCACGGACGACTTGTGCAAACAACGTAAAAATTTAAAAATGTTGGTGCGGGACCGACGTCCATACTTAACATTGGCTAGGCCAGCTTTTTGTTGGACTAACTTTACGCCTGAAAACGCCTTGCGTAAACGGCGTATCTTTACCGCCACGGGCAAGCGTACGTTCGTGAATAGGCGTATCTCGCTGATTTATGCATTCTAGGTGTAAATCAGCGTATACGCCCCTAGCGGCCAGCGTAAATAGGCAGCTAAGATACAACGGCGTAGGAGGTTGTATCTTAGCTACATTTAAGTGTATCTCAATTTGAGAATACACTTAAATGTACGACGGCGCAGATTCAGAGTTACGACAGCGTATCTACTGATATGCCGGCGTAAACCTCTCTGAATCTGGCTAAAAATGTCCAACTTCTTTCAAGTGAAAACAGTCTATGTGTCTTTGTTGTGAATTGTCCTCCACCACCCCTGTGAACACTGCAAAAAAAGTCTGCAAAATTAGGGTGATTCGGTAAGACTGTATTCACACCTGAGCGTTTTCAGCTCAGAAAACGCTCATCTCAAAAGTTCAAAAACGCCCAACAAGCAAAATCCCATTCATTTAAATGGCCCATGTACATAAGCTTATTTTTGGGCAGATTACAGGCATTTGTATGCCTTTTACATTGGTGAGCTTTTGGCTTGTACAAAATCGTGGAAAAAACACGTGACTTTCTGCCTGAAAACGAAAGTTCAGGTGTGAATGCAGCCTAACGCCGTGTACACGCGATCGGAGTTTGTCGGGAATTAACTCCAACGGGTTTTTTTCCGGACGGAATACCATTCAAGCTGTCTTGCATACACACAGACACACCAAATTCCGACCGTCAAAAACGCGGTGACGTACAATACTATGACGAGCCTAGAAAAATTAAGTTCAATGCTTTTGAGCATGCGTCGAATTGTTTCTGAGCATGCGTGTTTTTTTTCTCTGGAGTTCCATACAAACAAACGTAATATCCAATAGAATTTTTTTTCTGGCTGAAAATAGGAGAACATGTTCTCTTTCTAACTGTTGGAATTTCCGACAAAAAAAGTCATATGGGGCATACACACGGTCGGAATATCCGATGAAAAAATTCCGTCAGACTTTTTCCATCAGCAATTCCGATCGTGTGTATGAGGTATTAGGTGTCAATGCAGCCTGAAGAATTTGCAACACTTTTCTGGTGGTATGACCATATTATTAGAAGGTCCTGCACTGAATTCATGAAAACTGTGTGACCGCCTTCTTTCTGTTTCCGAAATGTGCAATGAATTCAGGTCGTTTGTATGTATGGCACTTATACTGGTACAATAGCTGCAACTAAAAATAATCAAATACTGCTAGTGAAAACAAATAAAAGTGGAAAAAAATAATAAATTGCGCCACACATGTAAGTATTCTGTTTAAAACAATATTCTCTCCGGCAAATCTGTAACCGATCCATATACATCTTACCAACAGTTACATGAAGTTGCGCTATTTGTTGCATAGATGAGATTTCTAAAGGTTGTCTCTGACACTATATATAAATTGCAGGGAATGTGTTTCCCTGCACTTTGTGTCCACAGAGATAATACGATGGAAGTATGGTAAAGCATACAATAACGACTCACAAAGCGTGTTTGCTGAGAATCCACCATCGTTTCCCTCTAGAACCTCTTAGCGCTCTTTCAGCAGAGAGGGGGATGTTGCTCTCCTGGCGGTTGATCAATACCTGCAATCAGAAGCGTTTTCCAGCCTCTCGCCTGCGAATGTCTCTGTGACTCTGGGAGGTCACCGGTTCACATCCAGGCGAGAGTCTTCTCCTGCGCAATTCGTTTACAGAAACCGCACAGCAATCTGCCTCTAATTGGGTAATAATGACTCCAATAATGCATTAATTGTATCTGTAAAATGTTCCGAGATCAAAGGTTAGAAAAGTGCTTCACAAGTGAAAAGTTGCTTTAATTAAAAAAAAACGTTCTGCGCTGTTTCCGCCGCGACGGAGCGAAAGGATATTTAACAATTCTTCTCCCATCTAAATTAACCCATGCAGCGCTGTGCAGCAGTCATTAATTAACACCCGTTCACTTTTTTTATTACCTAAATTAAATTTCTAAATGAAATGAGAATCATCCTCCATCTCCGCCACGTTTATCCTCGCAACACCAAGCTACTTAAGCGCCCCGTCATTTGCATTTTAATTTTATTTTTTGAGTGATCGTCCTGCAAAGTTGGCGGCAGACCTTCCTAGGCCCGGCGTTGGCCTCGGTGGTTTGCGCCGGTGCTTATCGTTCCCCGAGCAGCATCAAATCGCCCGGATAAGACTGAGACAGTGTGAAATGAGATGCATGAATATTTAATAATGTGTCTGGCTTGGCTGCGAGCCCAGGGGTATTACCTGATATAATTGTACCAAACTCCTACGGGGAATTTCAATTCTGAAGTGTTGTAAACTGAGCAAAAGAACAGGAAAAAAAAAAAAAAGCCGATCGCCTCTTTCCCATAGAGAATGGCGCTCAGGGGAGCCCGGCGCGGGAGGGAGACGGAGGAAGCTTGTTAAGAGCCTTGATAATAGTTAAACAAGGTCACTTTTCAAATGATTTGTTTTCTCAAGCTTACAGGACGAGGAGAGGCCTGTCAGTCACTGCTCTGTGATTTCCAGCCGCTTCTCTTCTATTAGGAGATAAACATCGCTGCCTTGGCCCATGATTAACTCACAGTGGCGGCTCTTTGCTAGGCGTTAGGCTTACGCATTTTTGTCCGATTGTTGTTGGATGAGGTGATTTACTGTACGACTGTTTTTGATTTCAGTTGATCACCAATTTGATTCCTAGTATACATCAGAGATCAATCTTGAATGTGCTAAAATTATTTCTTGTGCAAACTCAAGATGATCTTTTTTCATCATTGCAATTCAAGCCCAGGTCTCTATATGCGTCTCTATTCCACAAAAGCAGATCGTGGCTGGTGGGAGGGGCCACCAGGGTGCTGTACATTGCTTCCTGAAGACATCCCAGCACCCTGCCTCAGTACTCCTCTCAGGTGACCTAAGGCAGGGCTCGACAAATCCCGGTCGCCAGGTCGACTAGAAATAGCCTCCTGGCGACTTGACTTGGAACTTTTTTTTTATTTTTTTTGTGAAGTCCCCAGCCTTTACTTGTGTGAGCTGGTGCCATCTGGTGGTGGCCGTTGGTATTACAAGTTAAGCATTACAAGTTAAACAGCAATTCTAATGTAATTTTTCACTATTTTCACTGCCATCTTCTTCCCTCTAATTAGAACCCCCAAACATTATATATATTTTTTATCCTAACACCCTAGAGAATAAAATGGCGAAAAAAAATCACTTTTTTTAATTAAAAAATAAGACAACAGTAAAGTTATCCCCATTTTTTTTAATATTATGAAAGATAATGTTACGCCGAGTAAATTCATACCCAACATGTCACGCTTCAAAATTGCGTCCGCTCGTGGAATGCCGACAAACTTTTACTCTTTAAAATCTTCATAGGCTACGTTTAAAAAAATCTACAGGTTGCATGTTTTGAGTTACAGAGGAGGTCTAGGGCTAGAATTATTGCTCTCGCTCTACCAATCGCGGCGATACCTCACATGTGTGGTTTGAACACCGTTTACATATGCGGGCGCTGCTCAAGTATTTGTTCGCTTCTGCGCGTAAGCTCGTCGGGATGGGGTGCGTTTTTTGGCTCCTAACTTTTTTAGCTGGCTCCTAGATTCCAAGCAAATTTGTCAAACCCTGACCTAAGGTAATCAATGGACTGGTTCTTGGGGAAGATATGCAAATAATAAAATGCCTTGATGGTGGACGGGCTGGCTGGCCCGAAGGACTCACGCAGTCTGTTGCTGTCGGATTCCCCGATCTTTTTTCGGGGTTTGGCACCTATGTGCAACCACGGTACGGATGCTTTGCCTTGGAGGGACCCGGGTGGCGGTGTGGTGCGTGGGGAAGTATGATGGAGGCCCATTAGAGCCCCCTTCCCCTCGCGCTTGCCTGCTCGGTCCACCTTATATCTTAAATGTTACATGATAACCCACTTATTGTCCGGAGGCGCCTCTCCTCTGGGAGGCGCCTCCTTTTTACAATGGAACCACCAGGCGGTCAGGGCTTGCCCCACTTGTGGCGTGGGGTGGAAACCTGGGCGCTGATTTACTACCTGAGGATTCAACCTTCTGCACATTTCGTTGAAACTACTGTTCGGAAATAAAATTCGGAAATAAAAAAATTCGGAAATTCGAAATTTCCAAATTTTCAGAAGCCTGAAAATTCGTAAATAAAAAATTTGTAATTAACTACTTGCCGTCGCCGCACCGTCATTTTACGTCCACAAGGTGGCTCTCCTAGGCGAGACCACGTAAATGGACGTCCTACCCTTTAGCCGCCACTAGGGGCGCACGCGCGCCGCCGGAGGCGCGCGCGCGCGCCCCCCGCTCGCCCCCGACTCCCGTGCGTGTGCCCGGCGGGCGCGATCGCCGCCGGGCACACGCGATCGCTCGGTACAGAGCGGGGAACGGGAGCTGTGTGTGTAAACACACAGCTCTCGTTCCTGTCAGCAGGGGAAATGCTGATTTTCTGTTCATACAATGTATGAACAGAAAATCAGTGTTTCCCCAAGTGAGGCCACCCCCCCCCACAGTAAGAACACACCCAGGCATACTTAACCCCTTCCCCGCCCCCTAGTGTTAACCCCTTCACTGCCAGTGGCATTTTTATAGTAATCTAATGCATTTTTATAGCACTGATCGCTATAAAAATGCCAATGGTCCCAAAAATGTGTCAAAAATGTCCGAAGTGTCCGCCATAATGTCGCAATACCGAAAAAAAAATCGCCGATCGCCGCCATTACTAGTAAAAAAAATATTAATAAAAATGCCATAAAAATACCCCCTATTTTGTAAACGCTATAACTTTTGCGCAAACCAATCAATAAACGCTTATTGCGATTTTTTTTACGAAAAATATGTAGAAGAATACGTATCGGCCTAAACTGAGGAAAAAAAATGTTTTTTTATATATTTTTGGGGGATATTTATTACAGCAAAAAGTAAAAAATATTCATTTTTTTCAAAATTGTCGTTCTATTTTTGTTTATAGCGCAAAAAAAAAAAAAACGCAGAGGTGATCAAATACCACCAAAAGAAAGCTCTATTTGTGGGAAAAAAAGGACGCCAATTTTGTTTGGGAGCCACGTCGCACGACCGCGCAATTGTCTGTTAAAGCGACGCAGTCCCGAATCGCAAAAAGTACTCTGGTCTTTGGGCAGCAATATGGTCCGGGGGGTAAGTGGTTAATTTTCCGAATTTCGTTAAAAAACTAATTAGAAACTAAACGAATTGCACATGTCTAGTACATAGCATACACCTGAGCTATGTATATAGCATGCTCCTAAACTCTGCACTCTGTACATGGCATACTCCTGAACTTTGCACTCTGTATGTAGCGCACCCCTGAACTCTGTACATAGCACATACCTGAGCTCTGCACTCTGTACATAGCACATACCTGAGCTCTGCACTCTGTACATAGCACATACCTGAGCTCTGCACTCTGTACATAGCACATACCTGAGCTCTGCACTCTGTACATAGCACATACTTGAACCCTGCACTCTGTACATAGCATGCTCCTAAACTCTGCACTCTGTACATAGCTCACCCCCGAACTTTGCACTTTGTACATAGCATACTCCTGAACTTTGCACTTTGTATGTAGCGCAGCCCTGAACTCTGCATGTAGCGCACCCCTGAACTCTGCACTCTGTATGTAGCGCACCCCTGAACTCTGCACTCTGTATGTAGCGCACCCCTGAACTCTGCACTCTGTATGTAGCGCACCCCTGAACTCTGCACTCTGTGCGTAGCATATACCTGACACATTGTACATGGCATACTCCTAAACTCAGCATTCTGTACCCCAGACACCACTGGCCCTTTGAGGGCAACCATATTGTGATGCGGCCGAAAAGGAAATTGAGTTTGACACCCCTTGTGTAGATGAAGCTGCATGTTTTCCATCCAGGAAATGAGGCAGGCTCTGTCTGATTTGCTGCAGCCTCTAGTGCACATTGTAAGAATTATATAAGAATTATATTAACCACTTAATCACCGAGGATGTCCATGGACGTTCTCGGCTTTGTGCGGTGATATCTGAATGATGCCTGCAGCTACAGGCATCATTCAGATATCGCCGTCTTCAACCGCCGATTCTGTGCACAATAAAAATGATCAAAGCGGCAGTTCCACCGCCTGATCGTTCTTATAGGCAGCGGGAGGGGACATCCCCCCTCCCGCCACCATCTGGTGCTTCTCCGGGCTCTCCCGTGCCATCGGGGACCCGGAGAGCGAATAGGCCAGCGCTGCTGGGAAGCATAGAGATGACTGGTGACCATATGGTCACCAGTCATCTCTATGACCGTCGAGGGCCCGGGCGCGACGTTATGACATCACGCCCAGGTACCCGGAAGTAAACACAGCCGCAATCGCGGCTGTCGGCATGTGATCGGTGAATTTGTTTTCACCGATTTCATGCTTGTAAGCCTGGAGGAGAGATGTGGGGTCTTATTGACCCCACATCTCTCCATAAAGAGGACCTGTCACACTGATTCCTATTACAAGGGATGTTTACATTCCTTGTAATAGGAATAAAAGTGATAAAAAACAATTTTTAAAAGTGTAAAGAAGATTTTTTTATTTTTTTTTAAAACGCCCCTGTCCCGGTAGCTCGCGTGCAGAAGCGAACATGCATGCAAGTCCCGCCCACATATGTAAACACCGTTAAAACCCCACATGTGAGGTATCATCGCGTGCGTCAGAGCGTATGCAACAATTCTAGCACTAGACCTCCTCTGTAACTCGAAAATAGTAACCTGTAAAAAAAATTAAAGCGTCGCTTATAGAGATTTTCTAAGTACTGAAGTTTGGCGCCATTCCATGAGTGTGCGCAATTTTAAAGCGTGACATGTTAGGTATCTATTTACTCGGCGTAACATCGTCTTTCACATTATACAAAAAAATCGGACTAACTTTACTGTTTTGTTGTTTTTTAATTCATGAAACAGTTTTTTTCCCTAACAAAAGACGTTTGAAAAATTATTGCGCAAATACCGTGCGAAAAAAAAAGTTGCAATGACCGCCATTTTATTCCCTAGGGTGTCTGCTAAAAAATATATATATATATAATGTTTGGGGGTTATGATTAATTTTCTAGCAAAAAAATTGTGATTTTTACATGGAGGAGGAGAGAAGTGCCAAAATAGGCCCGGTGATCAAGTGGTTAACAGTCTGCAGCTACAGTATTTGTAGCTGCTGACTTTTCCTTTTTTCCCCCCTGGCTGGAACTCCGCTTTAAAGTCCCTGGCCTGTCGCATTTTTCACATTATGTACAGGTCAGAAGGGAGTGAGATGGGGCACTTCGCTCTAGACAACCAATCAGGACAGAGAATACAGTGTAGGTAAACTTCGGAGAGCCAATGGCAATCAGGAAAGAGGATGCTGATGGAAACCTGTGGCACCAGGTGGAAGACCAAGACATCACAAGGTACACACAGATTACAGCAACCAATCAGAGAGGCAGGGAGCGGAAACACACAGTGAGTGCAGCCAATCAAGATCTGGAAAAGCAACAGAGAGGTACAGGTGAATGCTGCACTGAAATTGATATCCTTTTCTTCATCATACTAGAATATTGCACGCTTCTTATTTCTATATGTGTTTTATGATGTTAGCTATTTTATTTATTCTATGTGACTATTCAGCTCATCCTCCGTTCTGAAGTCACATCGATGTCCTAACAGTTCGTCATGACCCATCTCGGCAAGTAATTATCTCTGGCTTCCTCCTCGGACATTTGCCCTCCTTGGCCGTGGCCCGGTGCCGCTCTGCTGTTTCATGCCAGCTGCCCCTGTTTAACCTGCGGTACAGGACCCTTCTTGTCCTCTTCCCTGTAACAGTGTACAGACATGGCGTCCTCCCATCGCCGTTTGATCCCAGGCTCTGTTCTCTGAGCTCAGATACAGCCATGTCTTCTGTTATTTTGTGGGCTGCTTCTTGATTGACCCCGACGACCGTGCTGGCGGGGTTGTGCCAGTGCAAATGATGAAGACCCGCTGACTGAATGTAAAGTTCTGCTTTTAATAGAATTTTATTCAGGCAGGTGGTCTGCACCGGCCGGTATCAAAGCCTATTAAAGGAAGAATATAATTTCCAGCTCCGCTGCCAGCTCAATCGCTGTCCCCTTATCTCTGGGGCTGCATGGCTCAGCCTGTGAAATGCGCCTTCATTCTACTCGCCTGTTTTCTCATTAAACCGCGCCCGTCCTCCTCCAGGATTATAAGTGGGATTATTGTAAATTCATTCACGTCATCTGTGAGCGAGTCCTCCGTGGTGAATACACCGTCCCCACATGGCAGGATATGCCCTTATATTGCTGCCTCATCCCCCCCCCCACGTGACCTCTTCTGCCCCTACACCTCCGCACTGTCAGTCAGGGGTCTTACCCTTTTTTTTTTAGGGATTATGAGCCGTATGAAATTGTGCTTCAGTGGAACACTTTCAGGTATTTATTACCATTCACAGAGATTACAGTACTACCCCTGACAGTGCCTTCATCTGCTTTTCTGTCTAGAAAGACAGCGCCAGCTTTGTTCAGGCATCAGCACTGAGATGCTGACTCGGGAATGATACAATCATGTAAATCAGATATAATAAAATAACAGCGCCACAGATCAGTAATGTGTATGCAATAATCTAAATAGACTGCAGCTTTCACAATTATTGGCAATACCAATAAGAAATGAACTGGGTGAAAGAGAGTGCAAGTCCTCTACACCATACAAAATATTCTGTGCTATACTATGAATATATCATAACAAATAATCCACTAAAGTACATATATACTGTGCAAAAAATGCCAATATAAGGTGTAAAAATATTAGTACAAAAAAATGCTGTGCAAAGAATATAGAAATATCTAGTGCAAACATATGTTGGTGTTTCTCTAGTAGTCTCTCATAAAATGTGTGTGTGTGTGTGTATATATATATATATATATATATATATATATATATATATATATATATATATATATACACCGTGTTTACTCCTCCCAGCTGGATACACATTCCCTGTTGGACTTCTAAGCGGTGGACACTAGGTGTGATAAGATCCACATTGAAACTAATTAGAATCCTAGGTACTATTATGGTAGTTCCCCAGCCTTGGTTTTTGTCCCTACACTCTTTTCGTTGTATGGTTTGTACACTGGCGTGTAACCAATCTCTCCAATCTGGCTGACATTTTTGTCACTTATTATTATTTGCATACCTCCCCCTTTCCTTATATTTTTACATTTTCAACTTATTTAGTTTCACTATTAATATACCACTGAGCTACACCCTGATGGTATCTACCCTTCCCTACTTATATTGACTTATGTGTTACCCACATATTATTTTCACAGTTATTCACTAGCATTCTCACTGTTACAGGTCTTGATGATATGGCTATATCATGTTACATATCTTATGTTGGAGCACCCCTCAGGGATATCCTTTTCCCACTGGCGTTCTATCCAGCTGCCTTTAAGTATACCACCTCAGTTCCCGGGATTGATGATATGCTTTTACCCCTAGTTGGTTTTGGACCGTGACGTCCTTCACCCGCACATACAGGTCCCTTGTAAGTAACAATGGACAATCTAAGGCTACCATCCTCAGTCCATGTTGTATATTCATTATTACTATTATTTATATGAGTCTTAGGCCTCGTACACACGACAGAGAAACTCGTCGCAAAAGAAACATTGTTTTCCTCAACGAGTTCCTTGTCGGGCTTGTCGAGAATCTTGTCAAGCTTTCTTTCAGTACACACTGTCAAGACAAAATCTCGTCATTCTCAAACGCGGTGACGTACAACACGTACGACGGCACTATAAAGGGGAAGTTTGATTCCACTGGCGCCACACTTGGGGCTGCTTTTACTAATCTCATGTTACTGCGTGTTAAGTAAAAGTTTGGTGAGAGACGATTCACGCTTTTCAGTCTGTTACAGCGTGACGAATGTGCTATCTCCATTACGAACGCTACTTTTACCGAAGATGTGCTCCAGTCTCATACTTTATTCTGAGCATGCGCGGGTTTCTCGTCGTAAACCAGCCAGAGGAGAAACACGACTAGGAAATTGAGACTCCCGACGAGAAAAAAGAGAACTTGTTCTCTTTTTTTCTCGTCGAGATCCACGGCAGTTTTCTCGACGAAAAACATACACGCGACTGTTTTCCTTGGCAAAAAAGCTCTGCCACCAAGTTTCTTGATGGATTTTGTCGAGGAAAACGGTCGTGTGTACAAGGCCTTACTCTTCTTCCCTGCATGTACCTTTGGCTAGCCCCTAAACTTATTCTATATATTTTTTATAGACTGTGATACTGCATCTGCTCCTGACGATTGGAGGTATCCATGAAACGCGTCAAGCTATATAGATGCCTGTGAAAAAAATTGGGCTAACTTTACTGTTTTGTTATTTTTTAATTCATGAAACCGTTTTTTTTTTCCCCAAAAAAGCGTTTGAAAAATTATTGCGCAAATACCGTGCGAGAAAAAAAGTTGCAATGACTGACATTTTATTCCCTAGGGTGTCTGCTAAAAAAAAAATATAATGTTTGGGGGTGCTGATTAATTTTCTAGCAAAACAATTGTGATTTTTACATGAAGGAGAGAAGTGCCAAAATTAGCCCGGTGGGCAAGTTGTTAAATGATTGCTTCAATCCTCCTCCTAGACTCTAAGCAGAAGATTGTAATCCCCTTCAAACAACCTGATGCTGGTGTCTACTGCTGCTTTGTTTTAATCGGTTAATTAAATTGTCTTTCTTTTTGTATAATTCCCTATTGTATGCCTCCTAGGTGTGAATCCCTGTTGTTAATTGAGTCACATATTGTGTCCACTCACCTTGTTGCCAAACTATTTTGGGCTGTTTATGTGTTTGTTGGCTGTTCATTAGACATACTGATATAACTGTTTACAGTTTGAATTGTTTAGGATAATGTGATCAAGATCTTGTCTGATTTTGTGTGGTATTTATTCTGTGTGAGTTTACAATAAAGTCAGTTCCAGTTTGCACCTATGCTTGTGTCGTCTAGTTCTTGGGTGCAATGCTTAGCTATAATACCTTGTTCCTGGTTGCAGAGTGGAGGAAGCTGTATCTTGGTGGAAGCACCCAGATGGAGTACCAGGTGGCCCGTCACAATTGGTAGCAGCAGCGGGATCTGCTTCCTCCCTGGCAGTCCAAACCACCACCGGAACCCAGTGTTGGGTGATATCGAAGACATGTTCCAGGAGTCGGTCATCATGGAAGCAGAGTTCCGGTTTGCACCTAAGCTAGTGTTGTCTAGTTCTTAGGTGAAATTCTCAGCTATAATACCCGGTTCCTGGTTCCAGAGTGAAGAAAGCTGTATCTTGGCAGAGGCAAACAGTCCGGGTGCCAGGCGGTCTGTCACAGCGCCTTTCTCTCATCCTTTTTGTTTTTACAATGTATTTTAAACTCAGAAAAGCTCCTTCTATTGCTCTCTCTCCCCTCCAAATCTTCAATTATTATTTTTCTGCTGCAGTGATCTGATTTCCTGTTGGAGGGTAGCTATGTTTGTTCTCCGTGGCCCTACTGTTTGTAGGAACGTAACTATCTCTCTTATTTGTTCCTGAGATTGACTATAGCCAATGGGATTTATAACATGCATAGAGCAGTGCAAATCTTGGCAATCAATGTGCACTGCTCGTTCCAAACCAATGGAAGTGTGGGGGAAAAGGAGAAGTTTGAGAGCTCACTGAGGATGTTACAGGACCATTATGTAGTGGATGTGTATGGTTTATTTTTGGAGAATAAGGGTATTGTTGTATTGCAGGTTATTGGGTCAGGTCTGATCTGATTGGCAACAATGGTGTCTCCCTCTCTGAGATTCTCAGCAGTCATTAAAACAAAACTGGAGGTGAGAGGATGAACTTGGATTTTGGGCTTTCCTTCTGACCAAAGGACTGTTTAACCTCAGTGATGAAAAGTTACTTTTGTGTTTTATGTGGAAGGACTTTTTCTGACACTTCTAACATATCTATCTGTCTGTATGTGAGTCAACCTGCTGGCAACACAAAACTGAACCATTTGCTTTTGAGTGGATCTGTCTTTTAAGATTTCCCAAACAATCAAGAATAGAAAAAAAAGCAACCTAAATCTCACCAGTGTAAAATCTGATATTCTCTGGACTTTTTGTCTTTAATAGATCTTCCCTTGTTTGCCCTGCAAAAAAAATTGCTCCGTGTCACTGGGGATTCTGTCTTCCATTTTTTTTAATTATCTGCAAGCAGGTTTTCCCAACAGCAATTTTCTCTTTAGTATAACCTGAGTGACCTTCTGCTCTTGCTTCCTTTTTTGTGGTTTTGCACGCTTTTTCCTCTGTCACTGGGCATGTGCACACATGACAGTTAATGGAACAATAAATGATTGTCTTAAAGTGGACCTTGCAATAAAATGCAACGTCTGCTCAAAATTGCAGGGCATTCTCTCACTTCACAAATCACCTAATGCTAGTAGGAGTAAAATGTCCCTTTTGGGCCTCCTTCACACTGGCTCAGATAAAAACAGGTGTTTGCGTCGCAGAAGCAACACCTAAATTTGTTGTGTACTGCGCTTGCAATATATCCACAGACCACCCCCATTATAATCGATAAGATCAGGGGTGGGGTAAGTATAAATCCAAACTTTTTTCTTTACAGATACATTTTACACAGACTAATAGTTGGTGATTTAAAGCAAAGCTGCCCTTTTTTCCTTCTAAGTACCAGGTTTGTATCCCAGCGAGTGCTCTTGGCTCCTGGTACTTACCATCCTTTCAGCTCGCCTAGTATAGAAAGGCACGGAGCATTGCCGCAGGCATCAGTGGAGGGCCGGCATGACCGGGGTTAACGGGGCGTATACAGCAGGATGCCTGTTAGGAGTGGGGAGGGTAGAGCCAATGGGGAGAGGAGGAGGCCGAGTGAAGGAAAGGAAGAGGAAGGGGAGGGCCAAGTCGCCACACGCCCTGTTTTTTAAGGGTTGATTGTTTACTGGTATGGGGGTTCTCGATGACCGCGAGTGGCGGAGGTGTTGGCGGGGTGTAAGGCCCTTGCTAGGTCAGATGGGCACCTAGAAGGCATGGTTAGGGACCCGTCTGAGGTACGGCTCCCAGTTGGTGTATGGGTACCTGCTAGTTGTCTCTGAGTCGGAGGTTATAGCGGCTGGAGGCATAGAAGTGACTAGCAGGTACAGGGATGGGTTATGCCGATTGGACCTTGTGCCCCAGGGTGGTAAAAACTACTGGAAGTTTATAAATAAAGGTTAATGTGTTATTATGTTAATTATGGTTAATTGTTGACAGTTATATATATATATATATATATATATATATATATGTATATATATTGGGTTATATATATTTTGGTTAATAAAATGGCCGTCTTGGGCAATTTACCCCATTCACGTCTTGTGTGGTTACTAGGGGTAGGGATGTTTTTTTTTATGGTTAATATCATAAGCCGTAGTTAATACCATAGTCAAGCCTTCCTTACCTTCCTTCTCCACATGTAAATACAGGTTAGGCCCCTTCCACATGGGGCAGGCTCCATTGCAGTTCACTTGCTCAGGGGGGGGGATCTGTCCATTGAGTAGGCGGGTGGCTTGTCCATGTCCGTTTCAGACACACACAGCCCGCTCTTCTCTATGGGTGGTTGGATTTCAAGGGACTGCCTGTCCATTTACACCTGACTGCCATTAGATCTGCCAGACGGATGGGGAACGGAAAAAAAATTGTACCTTTACAACCCCTTCAATAATGAATTTACAGGTTTTATTTATTTATACATTTTTTGCCGAATTTAACCCATCATAAAAAAAATCCTCTTTGCTTCAAAACAAACCCCATCATGCTGACTGTCGTGTACATCCATCAAATCTACTCCTTTACGTGCTGGGATAATGGGATTAGTAGCACTCCTCCAGGCTGCTCACATGTAAGCTTGCAGGTCTGTAACACTGAGGTCGTGTCTCTGCCTCCCTCTCTCCAGGCCCTTTACAAAACGAGGTCTGGGGATGTGACTAGCCTCGAGTAGAGGGTGGAGAAGCCATGGCCACGCTAGAGACCTGCACGCTTACATGTGAGCAGCCCAGATGTACAAAGGGAGCTCTAATGCCGGAATGTAATACATCAGAATGTAGAATCTCACCGCAAACTTTTTGCTTGGTACTTTTGTACCAGGTGAACCGTTGTGGGCAAACACACTGCGTTTGCTACTTGCGTTTTGAGAATCATCAACTTACCATTGCAGATCGCAAATGCACTGTGTTTTGAACTGCGTTCTGGTGTGAATCGGCCCTAACTGCCCATGCACTGACCACTCTTCATCTTTCTCCTCTTCAAACCATATACCTTTGGCTACCAACTTTGGCTTGATCTCTGACTTTGCTCCCATACTGCTACTTGTGTTCCAATCAATCTCGGCCCGCTTATAACCATGAACTCGCTTGCGACTTCAGCTATTGGACTCTGAGCCTTATTCTAGACACCTGAATTATGAAGAGCATCTTTTTGGTAAAGGTGTGCTGATTACAACCCTCCGCATCGCTCGCCGCCATTGCCCGCCACATGTCCGTGTAAAGATCTAAATGGATAATCTGGAGATTCACTCAGTTGGGCTGATAATGTGTCGCACAATCTGGAAGATTCCTCTCTATGACTGTAAAGTTTGGATAGAAGCGCAGCGAGCTGTCACAGCCTGTGATACATAAATATCTCCCATTCAGCTTTCCTCTATAATTATACACACAGCTGTCACTGTTTTTCCTTCAGCCTCTTTATGGGATGTACAGCGATCCGTCATTCCTGGAGACGGCGCGTGCGGCGCGTCCCTGCGTTTTTGAGCATCTTAACTGGTTAAAAGGAATTGTGAAGTTACTATAGCATAATTCTGTGTTATAATTACATATCTAATGTTCACTGTACAGGCGAGTTCTTTGACATGGTTGGTAAATTAGACTTTACCCCTCAGTGGCATTTCCACCTTCTTGATCTGAGCCAAGTGTGCCTTGATTCTGAGTACTATGCTCAGCACAGAGTCATGTGACATGAAGCAAAAGTGGGATTTACAGACAATCACTGGAATGGGTGCTTATAATGGTCAGACTCAGGGCTTTTTTTCAGCGGGAATGCGGGGGAACGCAGTTCCGGCACCTCCTGGACTGACTGTATGTAATGGCAAGGGGTGCTGGGGTGTGCTTCAGGGTATTGATCTTCACTGCTGGGGATCTATTTTTGCCAGGGGGGTCTATTGTTGCTGAGGAGGTCTATTGTTGATGGTGGGGGACCTATTGTTGCTGGGGGTCTTATGTTGCTGGGGGGTCAGTTGTTGCTGAAAGAGATCTACTGTTGGGGGAGGAGTCTATTGTTGATGGCTGCAACAGAGTCTATTAATGCTGGCTGTGCGGAGATCTGTTGATGCTGCCGGGAGTCTATTGTTGCTGGGGGGGGGGGTTTTGTTGTAGGTGGTCCATTGTTGTTCGGGAGATCTATTGTTGCTGGCTGCAGGGGATCTATTTTACTGCTTTCCTTAATATCATTACCAAATTCCATACAAATTACTTAGCACCACAAATATATACTTGGTTCTAGATTGCCGAAAAGGGGCAGTACTGGGAGGTGGGTAGAGGGTGGAGAAAAGAGGTGACCCGGAAAGAGGGGAGTTCCTGTACCTATTGTCTGAGAAAAAAAGCACTGGTCAGACTTGATTCATATCTTGTCAACCATGTTTGTAAAAAAAAAAAATGTTGCCGGTACAGCTTAAAAATTGTGGTCTGGAGTTGAGCTCTAATTTGTTTGTCCGTTCAATAGTCCTATCTAAGACGATACTATCCACAGGCTGACAACACTGCTGCGTTATTTGACTGCAGGATAAACAGTACTGTCAGCCTGTTAAAGTGGATGTACACCCAGTGAAGTGAACAGCCGCAGGGATACACAGGGATGAATAAAATCTCCCTACATAGGTTTTACATGTATATCTGCTGTCTTCACATTTATATACTGTTTAGAAAGTTCAGATCGTGTTAGGAGATTTTCTCTTCCTGTTTAACACAGAGTGTGATGTCTGGTAATACAGCCAAGATAGCTAAAATTGCTGATTGGAGGTACACACCCTCTCTCATCATAGGCAGAGACTATCGGAGGTGTTTTGTAACCGGGCCAGCTCCCTGTTAATCTATTTTAGCAACCTCCCCTGACAGAAATGTCAGGCTGATTTTATCTGATGTGTCTGAGAATTTGTCACGAGTTATCAGGCTAATAGCAGAGGAATGGGTCAGGAGTGAGCTATGGGACTTAGCTCTTTGAAGAGAGATAACAAAACACTGCAGATATACGTGCACAGCTCAGATGTCATGAATTGGATTTACATCCACTTTAAGGTAGTGGGAAATTAACTGATCTACTGGCAGGATCAACAGATGAGAAAAGCTATGTTGCAGAGGCATTTCCGAAATAGTGTTAATGTGGTTCTAAAGGATCAAAGTTTTTTACCTTTAAGCATTCGATGCATGAAGGTAAAAAACCTGTGTGCGCAATTGTGACATGTTGGGTATCTATTTACTCGGTGTAACTTCATCTTTCATATTATGCTAAAAAATCTGGCTAACTGACGTGGCTTTTCTTATTGTATTCATGAAACAGTTTCTTTTTTTAAAAAAACGCTTTAGAAAAATTGCTGCGCAAATACCTTGTAAAATAAAAAGTTGTAACGACCCCCATTTTATTCTGCTAAAACAATATATATATAATGTTTGGGAGTTCTGAGTAATTTTCAAGCAAAAAAATTATGATTTGGGAGAGAAGTGTCAGAATTGGACTGGGTGGCAAGGTGTTAATTACCATAAGTAAGTAATTTACAAATAATTATTATATTTTATTTTTAAGGTAATTTACTATATTTAAAAAAAACTGTTCTCAAGCTGAGCTTTACAGACAAATTACTGAAGTTTGGAGTTATAACTTCCAACCAGTAATTTCACAGTAAATAGATAAATAATAAATTATTATGTTATAACATATAGCATATAAATATATGATTTAGTTTGATTATAACAGTACCTTTTCATTAGCAGATTCTCATTCTATCTCATAACTGTGTGAGAAAAACATGGGATTGTGGGTAAATCTTTTTTCCTTGTAGTTAAGAGGGCTGGGCTGGAAGGGTACATTTGTCTTTAAGACCCCTTTCACACTGAGGGCATATTGCAAGCGCTATAGCGTTAAAAATAGCGCCTGCAATCCGCTTTTAAAAAGCTGCTCCATTGTCTCCAGTGTGAAAGCCTTTGGGCTTTCACACTGGAGTGTTGCGCTAGCAGGACGGTAAAAAAAGTCCTGCTAGCCGCATCTTTGGAGCTCTAGCAGCGCATTGCGTGCGGTTTTAACCCTTTCTCGGTCACTAGCGCCCCGCTAGCGGCCGAAATAAGCTGCAAATCCGCCCATAGCGTCATCGGTAAAAATACCGGCGTTTTACCATTGACGTTATGGGCGGCTCAGTGTGAAAGGAGTCTTGGACGCATGCCCCCTTCTATGAGACTGCAGTAAGTGGCGTGCCTCCACTGCAGAATGTTTTTTGGATAGCTTGGGCCAATGGTACTTTACTATTGGTCCAAGACTCCAAGCTGTCCATTGAGCTCAGTGCCTCTGACAAGAAGTGAGGAGAGGCACTGTGAGCTCATCCTCTCAGTCTGCTGCAACCAGAGTGTGCCAGCTTGTATTTAAACTGGCTGCTCTGTATGTAGCTTCTGCCAGGCTGTGCAAGGAGCCCTGTATCTCCGGAAGGTATCTTTAGGTCATAGAAGCCCAAATACAACCAGTGGTGGGGTAGGACTTCAGCTACCTACCCCCCCTAATTTGGGGTCTCTGTGACCCCAGGTCGCCGAGCTACGACCCTCAATCTTTTTCTTTTTTATGTTCATGACAGGTGAGGCTCTGCCTCTCCTGCCTCCCCTGACTGCACATCCCTGCAGTTTATATGAAAGGAAATTCGAAGTCTGCCAGACATCATCCATTGTCTATGGCTAACCTCAGATCCGAAGGAAAAATGGCAACCTGGCCATAGAAAGGCGCATATTCTTCTACCCATACTCAATGCTACTGTACAATGTCAAACATATTAGGAATTTAATTGTGCCTCCTATAAGAGAGTTCCTTCTGGGACTTCTTTACTTAAAAATAATGGTGGAAGAAATGGTCAGAAATCTGGTGATTTTGGTAAGGAAAAATCAATTTCACTGTATTTTTTATTTTTTACCTAAATATCTTTTGCCAGTATGGCAGGTTTGACTTCTACGAACTGATAGTCAGGTTATTTGGAATTTCCTTCCCCCTCCACCTTGTCCCTTTGTACACTCAGGGCCGCTGATAGGGGGGGACCACCAGCCCTCCTGTAGGGGGCCCAGGCAAACAGGGGGGCCCTGACAGCAAAGGGAATCATTGTGATCGGATGGAGGGGCAATTACAGAATTACTTCCCCTGCACCGATTCCCCTCCCTGTTCTGCCTTCTTTTGATCCCCCCTCTGTGCCCCCTGTCACTGTGCTGCCCCCCCCCCCCTCCCCACGGCACCGCTGGCTTACCTGTCTTGTATAAAATAACAAATAATAAATAAAATACATTTTAATATATTTGAACATTCTTTAAAAAATGATATAAAAAAAAAGTTTAAAGATTTTTAAAAACCATTTTAAAAAGGGCCAATTCACACAGGTTCTCTGTTACGTTTGTGTCCGCTAATAATGATTTTGGTGTATTTCGTTTGTGAAAATATTGTTTTGATATATTTGGGGGGGGGGGGCCCTGTCAGGTAGGCTGTACGGGGCCCCGTGATTTCTAACAGCAGCCCTGTGTACACTCCTAATATAGAGCCGTCAGATTGCCGTCTGTCTGGCATTTCATGTCCTCAGCAATGCCCCTGCTGCATTTTACAAGCCTAATGGCCCTCTGTCCAGCTGGATATATGGGATCTGTATGCTTGCCAGAAGCACGGCAGGAAAATATTACAGAAAAAATAGAGACAGCCATCAAACGGAGTTCACGGAAAGGGTCTCGGAAGCCCAGGGAAGCCAGGGGAGCCGCTGCCTATTCCTCTGAAACCATAAAGATAAGACAGATCCAGAGAGAAATATGGGCAGCAAACACAAGGAACCCCCAGAATGATGCTAGTGGGGGTGCTAAAACCAGCAGACGGCAGCTGCACAGCGACCAGTTGGTAAATCTGTCATTTTCTCAATCGCGGGCTCTGTGTCACTCGGCGAAAGGCAACGCATTTTATCCACGGCTATTCCAGCATCACATGACTGCATTATGCAAATGTGGCATTCCGCCGCTGTACTTTAATGACACCATTATTGTATCCGGAATGTTTTATTTCATATTTTCCAAGTGTCGGCCGTCACTTATTCCCAGAGAGGGGAGACGGTTATAAAGTGCGAGTGGGTCCCTTCGGCTCGTCAGACATAAGTCACAACTGGAACGACGGCATTATACGCCTTCAGAGCGCGGTGCCGGGAATGTTCATATGGTGATCTGCTTTACGTTCTTCCCCGATAACAGCCTGCAGTTCGCTTTCATTAATAGAAAAGCGCTGTGCCATATATCACTCATACTCGGCTTTACGTACTGCCACAGAAAGCTGTAACCACCAACCATCTCGCTATGCATCTCTGTCACACAATGGAGTTTTTTTAAGTAGACTATTCATGGTGGAAAATTGCGTCATCTAGTCTGTTTATTTTACTTATTGTTCTTATCACTGAAAAGTGAACACATTTTTTTTGTGTGCAACTGCGTGCATTACCATCCTGTGGGAAAAGAGCGCAAGGAAAGTGAGACTAAAAATACATCATGCTGTTGGTAGGAAATGTACTGTTAAAAGCAGCACCTTAGAACTAGAGTGAGTAGATTGATTTAAGCTGACCATACACCTATAGATTATCTGCAGATTTTCTATGGTTGGATATCTCCATGTACGCTAAACTGTGTGGATGGAGGAATCTCCCACTGGGCCAAGCTTCGGTATCTTGCTAGTCGGCCCCGCTGGCTGTCAACCAAAACAATGCCTGCACCCAATCAGAATGTTCAGGTATTGTGAGAACAAGCGGGGCCGACTAGCAAGATATGGAAGCTTGGGCCAGTGGGAGATTCCTCCATCCATACAGTTCAGCATAGATGGAGGAATCTGTTCTACTTTTTCCATCTGACCATAGATAATCTGCAGATAATCTACTGGAAAATGACTGACTTTACTGTCTGATATATCCCAATAGAGGAAACACTAAATTTTGTTAATTGAGTTGCTTATTAAGGGTTGTAAACCTTCGCCGTTTTTCTCCTTAAAGCAGAGTTCTACCCAAAAATGGAACTTCCGCTTTTCCAGTCCCCCCCCCCCTCCGCTATCACATTTGCCACCTTTCAGGGGAGGGGGAGCAGATACCTGTCTAATACAGGTATTTTGCTCCCACTTCCGGGCATAGATAGCTGAGACACCCGCGGCTATCTTCGCCATGTCCGGCACCTCCTCTGTCTCCCGCTGTTTTCTGGGAGACACACGGGTCCCAGAAGACAGCAGGGACTAGTGGGATCGCTCAGCGCAAGTTGTGCATGCGCAGTAGGGAGCCAGGCTGTGAAGCCTCCCTATAGCTGAATGATGGCTACAGCGTGGACAAATGCCAGGAGGACGTCAATAGACCCCTGCAGGGTGCGTGCTGTGATCACCCCAGTCACTGAGACTCGGGTGATCAAAGATTCGAGTAAGGGTCCGGTCCCGGCCCCTTACCACGTGATCAGCTGTCAGCCAATGACAGCTGATCACGTAATGTAAACAAAAGCCGGTAATCTTTTTCTTTTTTTTTTCTCCTCACACTGATAGCGTGAGGAGAAAAAAAAGCCGATCACTGGCTTATGTAAAAGGGACATCGGGACAGAGGAAGGAAGCACATCTGCCCCATCTGTGCAGTCAGTACCCCCTGCCAGTGCCTACCAGTGCCACCTATCAATGCGCACCAGTGGTGCCAATCAGTGCCTCAGTGCCACCTAGCAGTGCTGCCCATCAGTGCCCATCACTGCCACCCATCAATGCCACCCATCACTGCCAGCTATCAGTGCCACCTATCAATGCTCTTCAGTGCCACCCATCAGTGCCACCTCTCAGTGCCCACCAGTACCACCTTATCCGTGCCCATCAGTGCAGCCCATCAGTACAGCCTCATCAGTGTACATCAACGAAGGAGAAAAATTACCAGTTTTAAATTTTTTATAAAAATATATATATATATATTTTTTTTTTAAATCTGTATTTAAATTTTTTTTAACAACAAATAAAAACCGCAGAGGTGATCAAATACCACCAAAAGAAAGCTCTATTTGTGGGAAAAAAATATTTCATTTGGGTACAGTGTTGTATGACCGCACAATTGTCATTCAAAGCACGTCAGCCCTGAAAGCTGAAAATTGGTCTTGGCAGGAGGGGGGTTTAAGTGCCCAGTAAGCAGGTGGTTAAATACTTTAACACATTTATATAATTTAAAAACTTTTTTTATTCATCTTAAACCTGCAGCTAATCTTGAATGAATCCCTGATGACCCTGCCATGAAGGTCTGTGTTACGGTACTTTCTGTTATAGGGTGACAGCGCTTTGTACCTGTTTTATCCCTCAGGAACAATCAATTACAATTGCCTGTGAAGCTTTAACCTATGGGTGAATATAGACCACCTGTCCTTTAAAGATGGATTTCGCCAATTTGGAAAGACATGTCAAACTTCTATAAACTGGAGGAGAGCCAACAGACATTTGGCAGTGAGATCAGTCAAGATGGAAAGGTGCGATGGTGCCGTTCTTTATGAACAAGCCTCTGTATGTGTAATACGTTATGCTACCCTGACCCCGTTTCCTAAAGACAAATGCCCAGCCGCAGAAAAGTGCTGCAGCTCGTGCTGACTAGCAGACTGGCGCTCGGCAGGCGTTGCAATAATTCAGCCCGCCGCCAGCGAAAAGGTGAAGCGTTTTCTGCAAAGTTTGTAAAATCTGCAAAGTCTGATTCATCTATCTGAACTATGTATAGCACGACATGTAATCTATATTCGGTGTATTCATGGGGACAGGAAAACAATTACTGCCTGTGAGCCCATGGCCACATGTGGTGTTTATTCGTACCACAGGCCTGCAGATTCCCGCCGTGCGCTCTGTGTATGCTATTCTGTTATCAAGCCAACAGTTTGACCCTGTGGATCCTGCTGACTTCGCCACTTTATTAACCCCTCCGAGGCAGCGAATGAGATGTTTTGTTGTGTGTACAGGAGAGGAGAGCAAATAGCTGTACTTTAAATCCCAAAAGAAATGCATTGGGTTTGCTGGCCACTTTCACATTTATTCAGGGATCTCATTACACCTCCCCATAGTCACACAAACACATACAGACTTTGCTGAAGAGACATAATGGAAAACCTTTGTTGATCAGCAGCTGCAACTATACCTTGTTTACGATGTCTAAACCAGGCACTTCCTGGTTTAGCTCCCGCGGGAGTGGGCGTGTCCGTCTAGGGATTACTTTGCAATGTCTCCTGGGAGCACAGCGTGACGCTGCCCAGGAGACAATTCTCTAGCTAAAAAGACAAACTATCGCGTGATTTCACACGTCGCGTGAATCTTGCAGCCAGTCAGGTGACGAGGGCGGATACAATTCCGCCATTTTAATTCAGGGCAAACGGGAAATCGCCAATACTGTGTAGCCACTCGCCATCAACACTGCACATGCGAGGGATAGAGCAGTGAATGCTGGGACATCAGCATTCACCGCATCCCGGAAGAATATGCTTGTGGGCTTCAGAGTGCCCACAAGCAAGATGGAAGCGTCCTGCACATATTTTTATAAAATATCTTTTGCGGAAGAATGACAGTGCGGGGGGCTATGAAATTTGGACACGTAAGTACCGTATTGACTATATTAAGAGCGGCAGGTGGAAAAAAAAAAAAACGAATTCCCGCGGAACCCCCCGCTTTAAGTGGTTGATGTGTTCCAACTAGAATGCATTGGTTATTGACTTTGGATGAAAAACATTTGTAGAGCTACCCCTGCAGGAGCCGCTGTTTGATTCAGGATCGGCTTTCTAGGTTACCTTCTTGACTTGGTCTAGGGGTGAATTCTGTGAGTGTGAATAGAGAGAGAGCAAATGTCCAGACACAAATTCAGTTTCAAAGCTTTATTCCAAGGCCCAAACTTTGCCAACATCAACAGGGCACACGACAGGAAAAAGGCTGATGAGCGTAGAGGAACTTTAGTATCAGGCCTTTATATGTTAGGAGAGAGCAAGCCTGCTCTCAGCAATGATGCAGATCAATTCGTCGCCACCCAATCAGGGCGGGTAAAGTGCCCCCCGGACAGGCAGTTATCTCAGGCCTGGCAACCGGAGCTCCACTTGCAAAAAAAATCACTGGGAGGATACAGGCCTCTGCACAGGCCTGCCTCAGGGCCTCTGCCACAGGCTGAACAATTTAGGATTTAGAAAATCAGTTTGAGTAGATCCTCCCAGTTAGTTCAATCAATGTCACCCACTGACAGCTTAAGCATACCTGTCATACAGTGCGGCGACTGGATCCCCGGTGGTTCGTCTAGGCCTTCCGCACAACCTCTGGTTCTAGGTTCTCCCGAGCCAATTCCCACCGCACAGCAAGCCGCTGGGGTCCCTCTCTAGTTAAGGTGCATGATGCACGACCTCGGCATGGCAGGACGCGGTGGCGGGGCCCATGGATGCGCGTACCCTGAAGGTGGGTACCGCACCTGGAACTCGGGCCCCGCAAGAACAACCCGCCAAAAGCGTCCACCACAGATATATCCAGCATGCCCAACGAGGGAAAAACCCCCCTGATTGGCTGCTGAAAAGAGGTGGATCCCCCAGAACCCCTTTAGCACCAACTGCCGCCCAGGGGTGTCAACACACCCCTGGCGCGCAGACTGACCTACAGAACAGATTCTGGAATTGGCAGCAGCCTGAATTTCCATAATTCGTGAATGGGAGTGATTAAGCCTCCCATTCCCCACTAATTTTAGTGTAACGCCCGTACTGAAAGTAGGGGGGCGCTACACATTATTATTATTATAATACCTGATTGTGCTATTGATCCATTCCTTTGGTGCTCCATTATCTGTAGTGTTTGGTTGTGTTGGTCCTGAGAATTGGAATACCTCTCTCTATCCTCTCTGCTCTGAACACAGTACTTAGAACTCTGAAACTTTCTTACAAACTAAGAAAATATAAATCGTAATTTAAATATCGCAACACCTTCCTGTAAACCGGCATAATGAGTCTGCACAGGCTAACAGGAGCCGCAACGCTTTGAAAATGAATTATCACTTTAATTATGGGAGTGCCTCAGCAAACGAACAGTTTACCTTTTCACACTGAAATTGGAAAGGGGATAAAACCCGTGACACCGTATCAAGAGACGCACCAACACCTCATTACTGCAATTCATCCAGCCACCCGCCTCTGTGCTTTATGTTATTAAAACTCAGCGCAAGAGCACAACGTGGCGTGCTATGTCAGCTTATCTAAGCAGATCTTCTGTGGGGGAGGGGGGGGTGCTGCTGCCGAACAAACATAAACTTACTATAAATAGAAATTCCAACTTTGATGGCAAGCGTATCAAACACTTAATTAGCAGTAACAACATGTTTATCAGACAGACTTACATATTGTCTTGTGTGTGAGCTGAGCGCAGAATGTAAAACAAAAATAACTAGTTTGATTAATTATTGAACACAAAAGCAAATGGCTTACAGGGTATAATGTTAATTTCACCTAGAAAAATATCCATTGGGCTAATTCATCTATCTATCTATCTATCTATCTATCTATCTATCTATCTATCTATCTATCTATCTATCTATCTATCTATCATCCCAGATTTGGCCTGTAGGGTTCAATATTGAGTTGGCCCACCCTTTGCAGCCTCTAACAGCTTCAGCTCTTCTGGGAAGGCTGTTCCCAAGGTTTAGGAGTGTCTATGGAAATGTTTGACCATTCTTCCAAAAGCGCATTTGTGAGGTCAGGCACTGATGTTGAACGAGAAGACCTGGCTTGCAATTTCTGCTCTAATTCATCCCAAAAGTGTTCTATCTGGTTGAGGTCAGGACTGTGCAGGCCAGGCAAGTTCCTCCACCCCAAACTCGCTGACCATTAGCTAGATTCAGGATGGCGAGCGCATACTTGCGGCGGCGTAGCTTAAGGCATTTAGGCTACGCCGCCGTAAGTTAGCGAGGCAAGTACATGATTCACAATGTACTTGCCTGCTAATTAACGGCGGCGAAGCCTAAAGCGGGCGGGCGTAAGGGCGCCTAATTCAAATTTGGCTGAGGGGGCGTGTTTTATGATAATTAAGCTTGACCCGACATTATTTAAGTTTTTTTGCAACTGTGCATGCGCCTACATTTCCCAGTGTGCATTGAGGCTAAGTCCACCGCACGGGCCTATTGATTTCGACGTGGACGTAAACAACGTAAATCCCTATTCACGGACGACTTACGCAACTGACGTAAAATTTTAGAATTTCGACGCGGGAACGGTGGCCATACTTAACATTACTATTCCATCTATTTGATGGAATAACTTTAGGCCGCTAATGCGTTACGTAAACGGCGTATCTGTACTGCGTACATTTGTGAATAGGCGTATCTACTGATTTACATATTCTACGCCGACCGCAATGGAAGCGCCACCTAGCGGTCAGCCTAAAAATTACACTTTAGGATACGAGGGTGTAAGACACTTACGCCGCTCGTATCTGAGCCTAATTTAGGCGTATCTGGTTACCAGAATACGCTTAAATTAGCGCGGGCGCACATTCAGACTTAGGCTGGCGTATCTACTGATACGCCAGCCTAAGTCTCTCTGAATCTGGCTACATGTCTTTATGGACTAGCTTTGTGCACTGGTCCAAATCATTTGGTGGAGGGGGGATTATGGTGCAGGGTTGGGCTTGGCCCCTTAGTTTCAGTGAAGGGATCTCTTAAGGTGTTAGCATACCAAGATATTTTTGACAATTTCATGCTCTCAACTTTGTTGAGCCATTTGGGGGATGTCCCCTTCCTGTTCCAACATGACTGCGCACTGGACTGCACAGAGTCCTGACCTCAACCTGATAGAACACCTTTTTGATCTGAAAAGAACTTCCTCTTCTCTACTTCTCTACTGAATGTGAGTGTCACAGCTGAGTATTTGGGGCTCTATAGCTGAAAATGGGCCTTGTTCCTCCAGGACCCCCTGGTCACACGGCTGGCACAGTCTAATCCCGTTCGGTGTGAAGGTCCCTGATTAAATTTGCACTCTGTACAGGGTCTTCTGCCTCCCTCTCTATATATACTGTATAGCTATCGATCTCTCCCCCTCTCTATACAGTGCCCATTTTCTTTTAAAGTCTCTTCCACATTTCCTCTTTAGCACGCAATATCCCCTGCCTCCATCCCAGGCTCGGCAATGCATTTTCTCTGACCGCTCTGTCCACAAGTTGCTCTTTGCATGGTTTATACAGAAGGTGTCTACATGTAATCTTCAAGGCTTTTGAAGCCCTTTCTGACCAGCAGTTCGTTGCCATGACAATATAACTGTCATTTACTCCACCAAAGCCTGAAGTGACTGCAGATATGCTCTTGAAGAAAACATATTAGCAATCCTACAACCTGCCCTGTTTTTTATTTTATTTATTTTTTAGTGGTGGTCACATATCTGCTATGTTTCCTGTTCTCCCCCAAGCTCCAGAGGCAGGGGTTTGTGACTGAAATTGTATCTCATTGACTTCCACTGACATAACAAATCCTGGGAGCTCAATGGACACCTGACTCAGGCTATGCAGGGATGGGGACTTATTATCAACAATCTGACTATGCAAATACAGGCACATACTATGTTGGTAAGGTGTTCTGTAGGTCCCAGGGAGGAATCAGTGATGCAAACAGACCACGCTAGCACAGCTCTCCTTTCATGTTTTAGTGTGGTCAGAAACAAAGGGAACAGCTTCTTTATCAATGGGATAGACAAAATACTCGTGCCCGGAGGACTAAAAACCTAAAATAATAGTAAAGTGTAAGATCTAGCAGATGTCTAATCTAGTGATTAAAGGTTGTTGGTGAATCACAAAAAACAAAACTCTGTTGACAAACAGCGTTTGCTTATAATATTTATTCTTTCAGATTTATGATACATGTTAGGTGCAAGTCCTCAAAAAAAAAAAAAAAAAATCAACACAATGACATGTGAAACAATGTACAAATAAAGTGAAGATCCCCACTCACCGAATGTAGTTGACCCTTAATGCCATATGACAAGAGAGGTGATCGGGTGTTCGTTTGTTCTCAGAAGAACCGAACATATGGGACGTTCTTGGCAAATTCAAGTGCTGCGGAGCGCCCCATAATGCACTGCGAGATTACAGTGAATTGACGGCTGCTAATTGGCCAAAGCATGCACCTGGCTGATCTGCATGCTTTGGCTAATCACAGCACAATCTACTGTGAGAGCCACGATTGGCCAAAGGCAGGGTGCCTTTGGCCAATCATGGCTCAGGGGGTAAAAAACTTGGCATGGGGTCCCCCTCAAAATCCATACCAGACCCTTATCCAAGCAAGCAGTCATACCAGGCCACTGGCCCTCAAAATGGGGAGGGTGCTTTGGGGTACCGCGAGCAAGATTAAATAAAATGTTTTCCTTTAGAAATGTAATTTTGCTGCGGCACTGTTATACACATCACACAGATGTGCCACTCTACAGGCAGACTAAGGGGACCCCCCAGGCATGATATTTAAAGGAATATTTAATTGTTATTGTTTCACTTTAAGCATTATTAAAATCACTGATCCTGAAAAAACTGTTGTTTTAAAAACTTTATTTTGCATTGATGCATGTCCCCTAGGGCAGTACCTGGATCCCCATACACTTGTTATGGCAATAACTTGCATATAAGCCCTTAAAATTACCACTTGGTTTTTCATGATCGGGTCCCAATAGACTTTGATAGAGTTCACATGTTCGGTAGAACTTTTTGCCTGTTCGCATGTTTTGGTGTGAACCAAACCGGGGTGGTGTTCATCCCATCACTAGAAAGCAGCAATGATGGCCAGAAGTGTAAGGGTCATCAAATTAACTTTATATATATATATATATATATATATATATATATATATATATATATATATATAAAAATAAAATATGAGGGCGAAAGATCAGTAGTCTCTAAGTTTAAAAAATGTGGTATGTGTACAATATTGGCCACCCACACCCACAAATTCTGAACCAATTTGTTGATCTTAAAGGGGTTGTAAAGGAAAAAATTATTTTCATAATAAGCATCCTTTACCTGCAGACATTCCTCTTTTCACTTCCTCATTGTTCGTTTTTGCTCAGAAGTTGCTCTATTTCTTCTCTGTTCTGTTCACTTCCTGCTTGTCTGATTTTACTGACCACCATGAAGGAAGACTTTACTACTGTGGTCAGTAATGTGCTCGCCCCTCCTGGGAACTACGGGCCAGATCCTCAAAAGAGATACGCAGGCGGATCTGCTGTTCCGCCTGCGTATCCCTGTTTCTATCTTTTGGAACTGATCCACAGAATCAGTTTCCAAGAGATAGACAGAAGATCCGGCATGTGTAAGGGACTTACCCTGCCGGATCCTAGGATGCAGCACCGCATCCGCCGCTGGGGGCATTTTGCGTCGAAATGCCGCTTCGGGTATGCAAATTAGCACTTACGGAGATCCACGAAGCTTTTCAGCATCGTTTTTTCTCCGTAAGAATTAAGTTGCATGTGTAAAATTAGGGCTGCTTTTACAAAGTGTAAACTGTTTACACCTTGTAAAAGCAGACCCTTCTTACCCGCGACGCTGTTATTTCTTTTTTTTATTTTTTTAAATTCCCGCCGTATCTTTTTTTTTCCCCGACGCAATTTTTTTGACCCAGCGCGATTCACGAAGCCCGGCGTAACGTAATTTCGCGCTATGCACGTCGGGAAAATGACGTCACGAGCATGCGCAGTACGTCCGGCGCGGGAGCGCGCCTAATTTAAATGGGACTCGCCCCATTTGAATTGGGAACGCCTTACGCCGGCCGGATTTAAGTTACACAGCCGGAAATTTCTAGGTAAGTGCTTTGTGGATCGGGCACTTAGGTAGAAATTTAAGTTACGGCGGCTGGCTGTGGATCTGGCCCTACATCTGTGCGTCAGGACGCTCTCTACATGTTAGAGACTTCAAGGAGGTGTGAATTACTGGGCGTGCTGCAATTCATACTGGGAAATGTAGTTCTTACATGAACAAGCGATGCAAACCAGGAAGTGAATGAGAGAACAGAAACTACAACGCCAGAGGTGATATAGATGAAGGAATTTAATAGGTATTTACTCGTTTTTTAACAGAATCATTACACTATTCTGTCTGTCTACCTTGCAGACATTAATTTTAGGCAAACATTTTTTTTCCTTTACAACTCCTTTAACCACTTACCCCCCGGACCATATTGCTGCCCAAAGACCAGAGTACTTTTTGCGATTCGGGACTGCGTCGCTTTAACAGACAATTGCGCGGTCGTGCGACGTGGCTCCCAAACAAAATTGGCGTCCTTTTTTTCCCACAAATAGAGCTTTCTTTTGGTGGTATTTGATCACCTCTGCGGTTTTTATTTTTTGCGCTATAAACAAAAATAGAACGACAATTTTGAAAAAAATGAATATTTTTTACTTTTTGCTGTAATAAATATCCCCCAAAAATATATAAAAAAATATTTTTTTTCCTCAGTTTAGGCCGATACGTATTCTTCTACATATTTTTCGTAAAAAAAAATCGCAATAAGCGTTTATTGATTGGTTTGCGCAAAAGTTATAGCGTTTACAAAATAGGGGGTATTTTTATGGCATTTTTATTAATATTTTTTTTACTAGTAATGGCGGCGATCAGCGATTTTTTTTTTGGTATTGCGACATTATGGCGGACACTTCGGACATTTTTGACACATTTTTGGGACCATTGGCATTTTTATAGCGATCAGTGCTATAAAAATGCATTAGATTACTATAAAAATGCCACTGGCAGTGAAGGGGTTAACACTAGGGGGCGGGGAAGGGGTTAAGTATGCCTGGGTGTGTTCTTACTGTGGGGGGGGGGGGTGGCCTCACTAGGGGAAACACTGATCCTCGGTTCATACAGTGTATGAACCGAAGAAAAGCATTTCCCCTGCTGACAGGAACGAGAGCTGTGTGTTTACACACACAGCTCCCGTTCCCCGCTCTGTACCGAGCGATCGCGTGTGCCCGGCGGCGATCGCGCCCGCCGGGCACACGCACGGGAGTCGGGGGCGAGCGGGGGGCGCGTGCGCGCGCCTCCGGCGGCGCGCGTGCGCCCCTAGTGGCGGCTAAAAGGTAGGACGTCATAATACGTGATCTCGCCTAGGAGAGCCACCTTGTGGACGTATTATGACGGTGCGGCGACGGCAAGTGGTTAAGTTTGTTTAGCAGTTTTAGTCTCTTTTTTTTTTTTCTTTTAGCTTTCTACACTTGTCATATGCAAGTTTTTTGTTTTTGTTTTTTAACCTGTCCTATAGTAGGGTGACAACCAGTGGCGGCCCGTCCATAGGGGCGCCCGGGCGCCGCCCCCCATCCCACAGTCAGTAAAAAAAAAAAAAAAAAAAAAAAATTTTTTATCTGTCCCTTTAAGAATTTTTTTTTTTCCAAAAAAGGGCCTTATGTGCTCTGTGTCCGCGCGCCGGACGCCGGGAACAGTGCTGTAGGAGTAGCGCCACGTCTGTGCAATCACGGGATTGCAGACGCGGCGCTACATTGGCACAAAAAATATGCCTTTGTGGCGTTCTCCATCGCGCCACTTGCTTCCGGCGCGATGGAGTGTATTGTTATGGCCGGGCGGGTGCATACACTGTATGTGTGCACCCGCCCGTCTCTGTGCTCGTTCCGACGTCACTGGAAAAACAGTGACGTCGGGTCAGCTCGAGCTCAGTGCGCCCGACCGTGGAATAATATTAGTTAAATATATTAAGCTTATTAACAGTTTATTTTTTATATTTGATTCAATTTAGCATTAAGTATAAAAAAAGTTATTTTTTTAATAACTGGGGGGGGGGGGTGGTCTGGTGGGGTAGTGTTACCGCCCGCTGTAGTGTTACTTGTGCTGTAATGAATTTTTACATAGAAAAGAAATGTTGTTAATAAATGGGTAAATGAATTATAAAAAAAAGATTTTTCCAATAACGGTTATTAAAAAAATCTTTTTTTTATAATTCATTTACCCATTTATTAACAACATTTCTTTTCTATGTAAAAATTCATTACAGCACAAATAGCGGGCGGTAACACTACCCCACCAGACCACCCCCCCCCCCCAGTTATTAAAAAAAAAAAACTTTTTATACTGAATGTGCAGGGAAAATATCGGCCGTCAACACCACACCACCCCCCGCTTGCAAATTGTCCTGCGACTTGGGACTGGAAAGTTGCAGGATAAGTTGGACCCGATGATTTCCAATGAGAACTGTTCATATCTGTGCAACTTTGAAGTAGTCCCTGCATTACTTTTGTCCCACCTTGATGTGACTTGAGGTCCATAGACCTCCAGAATACATAGGCATTGCTTCAAGTCGCTGCAAAATCGCACCAAAAAATTGTGGCAGAATCTTGCGACTTTCAGGCTAACGCAGTCTGAAAGTTGCACAATTCTACTGCAATTCTGATGTGACTTAAAGCAATGCCTGTGTATTCTCGAGGTCTACGGACCTCAAGTTGCATCAAATTGGGACCAAAGTAATGCAGGGACTACTTTGAAGTCGCACAGATATGAACGGTTCTCATTGGAAATCATGGGGTACGACTTGTCATGCAACATTTAAGTCCCAAGTCGCAGGACAAGTAATTCCTGCAGTCTCTGGTAATCTTGTGCAGTATGTCCGCAGTCTCTGGTAATCTTGTGTAGTATGTCCGCAGTCTCTGGTAATCTTGTGTAGTATGTCCACAGTCTCTGGTAATCTTTTGCAGTATGTCCGCAGTCTCTGGTAATCTCCTGCAGTATGTCCGCAGTCTCTGGTAATCTCCTGCAGTATGTCTGCAGTCTCTGGTAATCTTGTGCAGTATGTCCGCAGTCTCTGGTAATCTTGTGCAGTATGTCCACAGTCTCTGGTAATCTTGTGCAGTATGTCCGCAGTCTCTGGTAATCTTGTGCAGTATGTCCGCAGTCTCTGGTAATCTTGTGTAGTATGTCCGCAGTCTCTGGTAATCTTTTGCAGTATGTCCGCAGTCTCTGGTAATCTCCTGCAGTATGTCCGCAGTCTCTGGTAATCTCCTGCAGTATGTCCGCAGTCTCTGGTAATCTTCTGCAGTATGTCCGCAGTCTCTGGTACTCTTGTGCAGTATGTCCGCAGTCTCTGGTAATCTTGTGCAGTATGTCCGCAGTCTCTGGTAATCCTGTGCAGTATGTCCGCAGTCTCTGGTAATCCTGTGCAGTATGTCCGCAGTCTCTGGTAATCTTGTGCAGTATGTCCGCAGTCTCTGGTAATCCTGTGCAGTATGTCCGCAGTCTCTGGTAATCTTGTGCAGTATGTCCGCAGTCTCTGGTAATCCTGTGCAGTATGTCCGCAGTCTCTGGTAATCCTGTGCAGTATGTCCGCAGTCTCTGGTAATCTTGTGCAGTATGTCCGCAGTCTCTGGTAATCTCCTGCCCATTTCGAGTCCTTCATTACTAACAGTGTCATATTTTAGTTTGTTTGCACCGATCTGTAAGGCTGCGCTATATACCATGATTTGTGATGCTGGGGCTATATACTCTGTGCTGTGACGCTGAGCTGTATACTCCTGACATTGAGTGGAATACAGGGGACGGAGTGGTGGATTCTATAAGGGGTGTGGCTTATGAGAAGTGGGAGGGACCAAATGTGGAACGGCGGGGTTTTGCGCCCCCCCATCATAAAACTTCACCAGCCGCCACTGGTGACAACGCTGTGTTTTCAGAAGTGAAGTTGCAAAGCAGCATTGTCATCCTGAGAAGAGGGAAGTTTTCGATCAACATGTATTAGTAATTGGACTTTAAGTAGGAACTAATAAACGTAACTTCAGTTGACACTTTTTATAAGCAGTAACAGCAATGTTGTTTTTTTTGGGGGGATAAAAGGCTTTAGCAATATGTCTGAAGCTGACCATTATAAGCACCCCCAGCAGTTTTATTTGGTTTGTCCCAACCCTCCCAACTGGCACTGTGCTTGGATAGGTTAGTATGTTAAAGAAAGTGGAAACATGACAGATCTTTCCGCAGGATCAGCTGCTAATAAGATGTACATCCCACATATCCTTATTATTGCCCTTACTGGAAAGAGCACACTTTTTCTAGTTCAAAGAATCCCTGGTGATCCAACTATGAAAGTCTTTGTGCAGGCTGTTCCTGTTGTAGAGTGACAACACTTTGTCCATGACTCCCATTTGTGCACCTCTGTTGTCACCCAGTTGCATGGGATTCTGATGAAGACTACGGCCCAGATTCACAGAGATCGGCGTATCTATATGTGCGGGCGTAACGTATCTCATTTACGTTACGCCGCCGCAAGTTTTTCAGGCAAGTGCTTTATTCACAAAGCACTTGCGTGTAAAGTTGGCGGCGGCGTAACGTAAATCACCCGGCGGAATTCAAATTCGGCGGGTAGGGGGCGTGTATCATTTAAATATCGGTCCCGGTCTAGGCTACATGTGAATTGAGTTTGGTGGTATCAGCCCGGCTCCCGGTGGGTGTGCTATGCGAGGTAAGCCTGCGGTTAGTACGCCCACCCCCCTCCCACCCCCCTCCCACGCCGAACGAACTGCGCATGCGCCGTCCCTAAAATATCCCAGCGTGCATTGCTCTAAATGACGTTGCAAGGAGGTCATTGGTTTTGACGTGGACGTGAATTACGTCCAGCACCATTCACGGACGACTTACGCAAACAACGTAATTTTTTACATTTTCGACGCGGGAATGACGGCCATACTTAACATTGACTGTGCCTCATAGACCCAGGGGCAACTTTACGCCGGGAAAAGCCTAACGTAAACGTCGTAACTTTACTGCGTCGGCCGCGCGTACGTTCGGGAATTCGCGTATCTAGCTAATTTGCATACTCGACGGGGAAATCAACGGAAGCGCCACCTAGCGGGCAAAAAAAATTGCAGTTAAGATCAGACGGCGTAAGAGACTTACGCCTGTCGGATCTACTGAATATCTATGCGTAACTGATTCTATGAATAGATACGACGGCGTATCTGGAGATGCGCCGTTGTATCTCTTTTGTGAATCTGGGCCTACAAGTTGCCATTTAAACCTACATTACACATTCATACATTTTAATCACCATCAGAAATGCCATCCTCAAATGCCATGTAATCATCACTGGCCTGCGTGTGGACATGAAGTGGCTGCAGAGAGGCTTCGAGAGATCAGAAACAAAGCATGAAAAGAAGTGAAAGAAACTATTTTGCAAAAAGTAAATAGCACTAGTTTATGATGCACAGAGCAAACAAATGAATTTTGGGTTTGACTTATTTCTTTAAACTGAAAATATATAAATATACATTTATGGAATTGTACAGCGGCGACTTTATTATGAAAAGATTTGTGTTTCAGGTTTGGCCCTTTTCAGTGCACCCTGCCTGTGCGTTGCGGCGCCTTCTCTGTTTCAGTACACAATGGCAGCCATGAACTTGATACAGATCCTCTATTACCAGATAATGATGTAGCTATGAAGTCTTGCTGCTAACCGTCCACAGCGCTGCATAAAAGAAGCTTGTTAGCACATTAATACTATGCCCTGGCAGGGGGCTTCTCCGAATTATGTGTGGGCAGACATGCACCAGTCTAATAAAAGAGAAAACAGACTAAGAAAATGAAATTAGATCACTGATCTGTGCTTGTCTCCGTATAATATACTGCCATCGCAGTACGCACTTCAGACGCACGCCCATCCGCTGGCTATTGTGTTGAGCGGCCTCAGAGGGATTGGGGTAATGGAGAGAGAGGAGAATGAAATAGTGGCTTCTGATAAGGAAAATAAGATTTGTAGAGGCGGTGAAGGAAAAGGAGGCTTTGTCGTTCAATTAACAGTCTGGATCAGTTTGTGGTATGAGAATGGCTGTATTGGGAGACCTTAGGAGAAAAAGAAATAAAGGTAACTTGGTGCAGAGACCTCTTTCTCCAAAATTTGCACCTGACCCAGGACCAGCATTAAATGTACTATGCAATATGTCCCAACCCACAGAGCTTGTAACAGTAGTCCTCCTTAAATACCTAGGGTCAGCCTAGCTGGGGAGCAGGAGTCTGGGTGGAAGCTGGAGATGGAGTGCTAGGCTGTCAGGGCCTTTGAGGGAGCTCCCCAGTCTGGGGGGTACCTTGGGCCTGGGGCTCGGGTGCGGACAGGACCCTTCTCGCAACACAAGGAGGTGTCCTGGACAGGTGGCTTGGGAGCAAGAGAGGTAAGTGGGAAAGCACTGCCAGGCAAAGTCTCCAGGAGAGGAACAACAGGTCACAGCCAAGAGGACTGGTGAGTGTCACACAGTCAGGAAATCTGGGAGGCATGACTGGGAGAGTGCAGTCTGAGATGTGTGCAGAGCCAGAGGAGTGGACTGGGGTGTCACGGGCAGTGGAGAGAGGCAGCTGCAGCCATGAGGGCATGAAGATGTGGTACTGGGCTCAGTAGCTACGTGGACAGCTAGCACCGGGACAATCTACAACCGTGTTTCTCAAACAGGGTTCCGCAGAACCCTAGGGTTTGCACGAGAGGTCCCCAGATCCTCAACGATCTGTCATTCATCACAAGAAGATGAACAGTGGATCGCATTCACGCATAGCTGACTGGCTGCAGAGCACAGACCACTGACATCACTGTCCCGAGCCGATCCAGCCGCCCCTCCCCTTCATCCCAGCAGCTTCCCTGAGCTACTCTGCATTAGGAAAATTATTAAGATGCCAGTATTGTGTCCACCAGTTAGTTTCCTCCTGCCCCCCATACTGTTTCCTCCTGGCTTCCCTGAACTATACTGTTTCCACCTGGCCCCCTTATACTGTTTCCTCCTGGCCTCCCTATACTGTGCTGTTTTCTCCTGTCCCCCTTTACTGTGTTGTTCTCTCCTATCAGTGCCCATTAGTGATGCCATTCAGTGCTACCCATCAATTCCCATCAGTGCCCACTAGTGCCGCCTATCAGTGTTCAGCAGTGCCACCTACCATTGCCCACCATCAGTGCCGCCGCATCAGTGCCCATCAGTGCCGCTGCATCAGTGCCACCTCATCAGTGCCCATCAGTGCAGCCTCGTCAGTGCACATCGCTGAGGGAGAAAAGTTACTTATTTACAAAATTTGCAGACAGAAACTAAGAAAAACTTTTTTTTTCCCCAAATTTTCTGTCTTTTTTTTTTTGCAAAAAAAAAAAAAAACAGCAGTGATTAAATACCACCAAAAGAACGCAGCCAGACCCCAGCACCAGCAACCGGACCCCAGGACCAGCAGCCAGACCCTTGGCCCCAGAAGCCAGACCCCAGCACCAGCAGACAGACCCCAGGACCAGGAGCCAGACCCCAGGACCAACAGCCCAGGACCAGCAGCCAGGCTCCAGCAGCCAGACCCCTGGCCCCAGCAACCAGACCCAGGGACCAACAGCCCCGCTCCAGCAGGCAGACCCTTGGCCCTAACAGCCAGACCCCAGGCTCCAGCAGCCAGACCCCAGAACCAGCAGCTGTGTGATCAGGCTGCAGTTCATGGGCACTGGTATAACTGCATTTAATTGGCTGAGCACTTGTTTTAAAGCCTAGTGACATCACTTGGGGACCGCCATTGTTAGACTGCTAAGTACTGATGTTGTGACAAGACTATAACTCGCACATCTTGCCTAAAGCAGTTCTGCAGCTGTGGGTGCTGAGTGAATGACATGCTCCAATGCATCCACTGTGCGAAAACTGTGATGTTGCTTTTATTAGGGGTTGCCACCAGTAGCTCACCTTGCTTAGCACCTACTGCAGAATTACTTCTTCCTGAAATCTGCCCTATCCAGAAAATGTAGGTAGCATGACCAAACCTGATCATGGTGATGGGGAACTGTTGGACTCCCCAACCAACATGTTTTTTTAGCCCATGCAAAGTCTATGACAAAGATTAATCAAGAAACACGGATGTTGACATATCAGCATTAAATTATTACAGAGAGTGGAAACTGCCCCGGAGGAAAAAACTGAATCCATGTCACCATTGTATTTCGGTTTGGTTGTGAGTAACGCTGCAGGAATGTTGTCCTCTTCCGATTGGGAAAATATTTCTATTAAATGACAGAAGGGAAAAAAAAGAGGGCACAGAGGCCTAGGGCATTATGTTAAATAATTTTATTTAAAAAAAAAAAAATATATATATATATATATATAATACACTCGTAAAAAACTCAAATGCTGACATCAAGACTGAGATGTGGATTATTATTATACAATGACCTAGGCATCATTCAAGCACAGATACAAATGCTGACACGTTTTCATGGGATGGACTTCCTTGATGCTCTGAGGAAGGGGGTCCACCCCTCGAAATGCGTAAGCATTTGCACTGCACTTGCGTAAAGCCTAGGTCTTCTCGGTATTGATGTCAGAACTTGGATTTTACTAGATTCAATGCTTTTAGCCATATGTTTTTTTGTATGTTAGTTTTTTGTAAAAAAAATAAAAAAAAATTTAAGGTATTGCACTAGGCCTTTGCATCCTTTGTTTTTTTTGTTTGTTAGTTTTTTTCATTTTGCCACCCAGAGTGTATTCAATATCATAACCTGCGGGTGCCCCCTGGTACCACTACAGAAGATCAATTTGCCCTGTATTTCTTGGTGATCACTAGGAGACTTTTCTGCCATTTCACCATGTCTCATAGTAGCAACAAATCTCTGGGTATAGAACAGCGGGAGAGTAATGTGTGAGTGCTGGGGAATGAACACATACAACGCTTTGCAGGATGAGCAGTCTTTGCCCTTCTAATTTTCAACAGCTTGTTGCTTTCTGTATGAGACGGCATGCTGTGACATCCGATTCCTGGTACACAGTGGTAACAGAATTCAAAACATGCTTCTATAATTACTTTAAGCCTAAAAAACAGTCAAAATTGAAAATGAAAGGATAATAATCTTTAATCTTACATATATACAGGAAAAAAACAACTCTGTAAACCTGCCCTTTTCATTTTCTTTTTCTGTGCTTTAAAGCTCTGTACACACGATAGGTTAACCAGAGGACAACGGTCTAAAGGACAGTTGTCTTAGGTTAACCGATAAAGCTGACTGATGGTCCGTCACGCCTACACACCATCGGTTAAATAACCGATCGTGTCAGAACGCGGTGACGTAAAACACAACGACGTGCTGAAAAAAAGGAAGTTCATTGCTTCCAAGCATGCGTCGGCTTGATTCTGAGCATGCGTGGATTTTTAACCGATGGTCGTGCCTACTAACGATCGTTTTTGACCTATCGGTTAGGAATCCATAGGTTCATTTTAAAGCAAGTTGGCTTTTTTTTAACCTAAGGTTAAATAACCTATGGGCCCACACATGATCGGTTTTGACCGATGAAAAGGGTCCATCAGACCGTTGTCCTCTGGTTAACCTATCGTGTGTACGAGGCCTGAGTGTTTTTATCGCAGTCCAAAGTGAGCATTACTTTACATTCAGCCTGTCTGCAGTCTGTGCCAGCTGTACAGTGCAGAACGACACTTGTCTGCAGACAACAGTATGTGGGTTTAGGAGGAACACAAACCCAATGTCACGAGACCCTTTACAACCTCTCCTGAATGATCTAACTTGACAGATAGCATTCCACGTTTAAAACGTCCGTTTTACAGCGTTCACATTGCGCGTTTTGCGACGTTTGCTCTTATAAGCGTTTCTAATAAAATATACAAAATGGGCAAAAACAAAAACCGCCTCTAAGCTCAACTGCCTAGAAACGACTATAAATGACCCTGTGTACATGTACCGATAACATAACTTAGAGGTGAGTTCAGGGGCAGCTGAAAAAAATGCCCAACTGCTCCTAAACGTCCGTTTACCAGCAGCAGTGTACATGAGGCCCAAGGGTAAGTGTGCATTTTCTGTCTATAAAGTAATGGATAGAATGATCAGTCAAATCATGTCTGCAATCCCCAGCCACCATCATCATACCATTTGTTGTATTGTGCTGTGAATATCTTCATCGCATTGTGCAATATACATTTTCTTAGTCAATGCAGTCAACCTATTTCTACAGCCCCAATCAGACAGATTTATAAAAAGTCAAAGAAAAACAGGGGGTTTGCCCCTAGCAACAAATGCTGTTCCATGTTTTCCATCTTTTATAGCTTGCGCTTGGGGAAAAAGACTAGTGGACTGTCAGTACTCTTATTATGTTCCCTTCCAAATGTCGCCTTTATGAGGGTCCGACTCGCCATGTGGTCAGTCAGCGCCCTTTACTTCCTCTGCCCGTGAATAGGGAGATTTCATCCTCCCCCCCCCCCCAAATAAATAGTATTTGTCTGTGGTGTGTGCTGTCATTGATTGATGGCCATGTCACCATCCGTGTTATTACCTAATAAAATATTCCCATGTCTGGAGCTGCTGAAGTTTATAAACTTCTTGATTTATGAGGAGCTTTTGGCAAGAACTCTCAAAACATGGACAAGGGAAACCAATATCTAGTTAGAGTTCCCAGATGGTCCGAATTTATAAAATATTAGACTGTAAGCTCTGCAGGACCAGAGCGTCCTCTGTACATGTCCTGACCTCCTACTCAGAATTGTATCACAAATATTTCTTGAATTAGTTTCCATGTGTAAAGAAACACAACGATGGTTATGGATTTATTAGTTGTGTCACTGTTGTGTATGTTACTTAATTTAGGTTTAACACAAATCACTATTAAAAGAGTTCTGGTGTTAACCCCAAAAAGTGTAATATATTGCAGCTCATTCAATCATTAGATGTGGTGCATTTCCTTTCTTTCTTTCTTTCTTTCTTTCTTTCTTTCTTTCTTTCTTTCTTTCTTTTTTTCTTTCTTTTTTTCTTTCTTTCTCTTTCTTTCTTTCTTTTTTTCTTTCTTTCTCTCTTTCTTTCTTTCTTTCTTTCTTTCTTTCTTTCTTTCTTTCTTTCTTTCTTTCTTTCTTTCTTTTTCCTCCCTTTCTTTCTTTTTTTTTTCTCTCTTTCTTTCTTTTTTCTCTCTTTTTTTCTTTTTTTTTTTTTTTTTTTTTTTTTTTTTTTTTTTTTTTTTCTTTCTTTCTTTCTTTTTTTCTTTCTTTCTTTCTTTCCTTTCTTTTTCTTTCTTTCTTTCTTTCTTTCTTTCTTTCTTTCTTTCTTTCTTTCTTTCTCTCTTTCTCTTTCTTTCTTTCTTTCTTTCTTTCTCTCTTTCTTTCTTTTTTTTTCTCTCTTTCTTTCCTTCTTTCCTTCTTTCTTTCTTTCTTTCTTTCTTTCTCTCTTTCTTTCCTTCTTTCCTTCTTTCTTTCTTTCTTTCTCTCTTTCTTTGTTTTTTTTTCCCCTTTCTTTTGTTCTTTCTCTCTTTCTTTCTTTCTTTCTTTCTTTCTCTCTTTCTTTGTTTTTTTTCTCCCTTTCTTTCCTTCTTTCTTTCTTTCTTTCTTTCTTTCTTTCTTTCTTTCTTTCTTTCTTTCTTTCTCTCTTTCTTTCCTTCTTTCCTTCTTTCTTTCTTTCTTTCTCTCTTTCTTTCCTTCTTTCTTTCTTTCTTTCTTTTTTTCTTTCTTTCCTTCTTTCCTTCTTTCTTTCCTTCTTTCTTTCCTTCTTTCTTTCTTTCTTTCTTTCTTTCTTTCTTTCTTTCTTTTTTTCTTTCCTTCTTTCCTTCTTTCTTTCTTTCTTTCTTTCTTTTTTTCTCTCTTTCTCTCTTTCTTTCTTTCTTTCTTTCTTTCTTTCTTTCTTTCTTTTTTTCTCTCTTTCTCTCATTCTTTCTTTCTTTCTTCTATTTTCATCTGGTGATCTGGCTAGCAACACACCTCCTGTATTTCTGAGACACCACTCTGGATGGAGGAGCACAGGGGCACCTTTGGACAGCACCATTGGTAATCAAGGGTGGGGTTGTATTAGATGTATCAACAGATTCAAATACACTAACAAATTGAAGCCAAATAGCAGCTAATACTTTATAACCAGTTACAGCAACATTTTATTTTCCTTTTAAGATACAAGTTGTATATATTGTAAATAAATACAACTGATCATTGTCAGCACCCCTGTTAGTATTACATGGTTTGTATCATCTTTGTAACTGATACATTCTGCTGGAGAGCTTGTTCTCTTGAAAAACAGCAGTCTTACCAGATAAAAATAGAAGGAAAAAAAAGCCTAAAAAATATAATGAATGCAGACATCACATCTAAGAAATGGTAAGCTGCAATATATTGGACTCCTTTTACATGGGGCAGACTCCTGTTTTGATCAGCTGGATATTTGTCCGCTGTTTCTCTGTTGATCAGAGCAGAGTGGCCGGATGACAAGTCTGGCCCAGATTCACGTAGATCGGCGCATCTTTATGCCGGCGTAGCGCATCTCATATGCGTAACGCTGACGTAACTTAGAGAGGTAAGGTCCGTATTCTCATAGCAAATGCATCCAATTTTGCGCCCGCGTAACGTAAATTCGTTGGCGTAAGCCGAAGTAGGAAGGAAGTGGGCGTGATCCATTTAAATGAAGCGTGACCCCATGCAAATGAAGGGCCGAACGAACGGCGCATGCGCCGTGACGTGATTGTATGTCCCGCGCCCCTCTGCGCATGCTCACAACTACGCCCGGCGTAAACCCTGAGATACGCCGGCCCACCATTTACGCCCAGGGCATAAATACGCCCAGGCATGCGCCCGTCGAGTGCAAAAGTACACCCGTCTGTTTGTTAGTGGTGTAAGTGCTTTTGCTGTCTTCCTTGGTGCCATGTCTGCTCGTTGTAGTGGTAGTAGGAAGAAAAACTTCTCACCAGAGGAGAGGGCCATTATCATCTCGGCCATGGAGAGGTATGATGCTCGCCTCCATGGGGCACAAAGTAAGGGGAAGAGGGATGAGATCCTGATGCGGATAACCACCCAGGTCAATGCCCTTGGGAATGAGGTGAGGAGGCCCAAGGACATTGTCAAAAAAATTAACGACTTGCGTAGGAAGGTCAAGGAGAAGCTGGGCAAGATGAGGAGGCATACCAGCGCCACTGGAGGTGGACCAGCCTCTACTATTAGGCTGACTCCTGAGGAGCAGGTGGTTGCCCGCTGCCTTGAGAGGGAGCAAGTGGAAGGCTATGACTCAGTTGAGCCGGCCTTGAGGACAGGTAAGTGTGTTTGTGTTTTTTCTCCTATCTGTTGTGTAGCATGTGAGGGGGTGGAAGGGAACATGTGACAAGTGTGTGGGTCCACCAACATGTGAATGTTTTGTGTCATCCGCAGATGTCCAGGAGGGAGCTGGGCCATCATCTGCCTCTGCCCGTCCCACACCTTCATCCCCTGAGCATCATGCCCCTGACCCCCTAGGAAGCCAAGAGACATTGGAGGGGCAGAGGGTAAAGATGTGTCACTGTCTGTCTCTAAAGTTTAGTTGCATTTTATAGTGTCATTTGTTTGGCTCTATTTCGGCTATAATTATATTGGTATCTGCACCTATTATTTTACCTAAACTACACCATTTCCAAAGCCAGATTCCACTTGGCAGTGCCAGGATTCTGCTCATGGCCTGTCTGCTATGTGTGACATGTAAAGAATTCTGTTCAGGCATATAATTGTTTCCACTCTGTTTATTTAGTATCTTTTCCTGCTTTTCTAGTCAGACATATGAACATAATTCATTGTACACATTTTATATTCTAAACTGATCTTTATTCATCATATGAGAGGCTGGCAGCATCCATATTTACATGCATACATATTTATCCCTGTCTTGGCTGACAGTCGAGTTATTTAAAGATAAAGCAAAAGAAAAATACCTTTTAAAAAATACAATGAAACCATTGAAGCTGCCTTTTTGTGAACCCAAAGCTTCTTCCCATGTTTGAAAATATTGGCTTATTCAATTCTGAATTTTCTGCGTTAAATTCTAGATGCAGACTTCCAGCTTTGGATTTAAAGTGGATATTTCAGTAACTTTATAAGATGGACTTTCTGACATGTCACAATACACAGTAACAGAATAATTTATTTCAGAAAAGCTCCATCGTTTATCTTTAAAAAGCTGCCTTTGGGCAGCTTACCAGGGGGATGACGTGGTGCACGTGAAGCACGCACGTCGGAGGGAGGAGCAGCCAGCGCGACGGATCTGACCCGGCTATGGCGGCGAGAGATGGAGGGAGCAAGACCCGGCGGTGCGCCAGCAACGGTGGACGCGTTGCAGGGCGGGAGCCCGCCGAGCGGCTAGCCCGTCCACTCCGCTGACCACATTAGCCCTCGCCGCTCTCCGGGAGTCCCTCGTTCCCCGGCCCCCCCGCTTCCCCCCGGCGGCAGAGGAAATCATCACGTGGAGAGATCTCAGGGAGGCTTTCTTCTGCGGCTCACCTGTCAGCTGCGCGCCCCCCCTCCCTGCTCGGAGTGACTTCGGGATTCCCCGGCGTCCCGTGGAAGAGAAGTTTTCTTTTTTGTTATTTAAAAGCCAGATGACCTGCAAATAGGTAATATTAACCCTTTTCTTACCCATGGGGGACTGTATGGTAGCAATGTGTGGACCTTGGGACTCAGCCCTGGCAGTGTTGATGGTGTGGGATGGTCTGGCTCACTTACTCTACTTTACATTATTCCAAGTGCTATAACGGTGTCCTGCCTCCTTATATATACCTTAAGAATCTAAGCAAGTGTGGTCTACTGGCAATCAGCGTTGCTCGCTGCGGACATTTGTACAGACACTGATACTGGCTAAAGGGGATAAGTAGAAAAATATCGGATACCTCAGAGTCATTGTATCTGCCTTCATAGATAATAGTCCGGCTACTTATTAAATGTAAAAAAAAAAAAAGGAAAAAAAAAAAAAGGGGAGAGAAAGTCAAATTACAACAGAAGCAAAAGCATATATGGACGATAAGTTCTCGGTCCACACACACAGCCGTAATAGCCCCCGAGAGCAAGTTGGATAAATATCAGCCACTTAAGCGTCACCATACTTACCTTCGCAGGGCTCTGTTAAACCACTGGGGCACAGGGCTAGAGCACCAGTGGCAACGTCAGAGAGGTCTCTCCCTTACCAGGTCTGACCTGGATTGTGGGGCTGACTTGCTAGACTGGGGGCAGCCAGAAAACCGAGAGCAGAGGTCAATACCAGGGCATAGTGTCCAGCAGCCCCACTTTTTTCGAGGTCTCTGCACTCCCCCAAAGGGGGACAGTAACGGGGGAAAAGGGGAAGGGGAAGGAAGAAAAAGAAAAAAAACAGAAAAGAAAGGGAGAGGGGTGTATACACCCCCTTCCCCGCCCCCCCCCCCCCGGTTTGCCATTGCTCGGGAGCTGCTGGGGCCCTTACTGTGGAAGACCCCCCAAAAAGGTCTCTGGCTCTAAGGGGGTGGTCTCACCCTCCTTCTCTTTTGTACACATCCCAATGTCCTGGGTAATTTACTGAAAACTTCTGAACGGTCAAGATTCCCCGGTGTCAGCCGGAGCAATGATTTTCCTTCCGTCTCCCCTTTTCATTTTTATTTAATTTTTTTTTTTTTTTTTTGTGCCTTGGCTGTGTTCTTTAAATTTATTAATAGATGCAATCAATATCTCCCCAATATTTTCAACTAGCCCCTCAGCAAACGATAAAAATTACCGTTAAAGGGTAAGGGGAAAGAGGAAAGGGGGGGGGAGGCCTGCCCCTTCTTATCCAAACTGGGGAAACGCATTAGAACAATAAAGAAATATAACATGAATAGGTCAACTAGGGGGGCGGCCCCGAAAATCCCTAAAGAGGCCTCTTCTACTAGTACGATTAGACACTACATGACCCCGGATGGGAGCTCTAAGAGTCCAGGCACGACAAAAAAAGTGGAAAAAACTGGGGCTAACAAAAAGGGAGTGGGGGGGGCGACAACCCCAATTGCGGACAATTCAATAGAATCTGAACACGTAGCCAGCCAAATGGCCGATCCCAGCCTGGACTCCCATGTCCCCACCATAGGAGAAATGGAGGCTATGTTAAAAAGGTTGGAGAACGTAATAAGAGGGGAAATCAGCACATTAAGAACGGACCTATTCCACATGTTGGAGCGCGTAGAGGAAGCAGAAAAAAGGATTGAAAAGCAGGACCTTGACCTCATTGAATTAAAAAATCAACATCTGTCCCTGAAACAAAACCAGAGGTGGCTGCAATACCGCTTAGAAGATCAAGAGAACCGCAATAGAAGGCAAAACTTAAGAATACGATCTATTAAGGAGGAGAAGGGCGAAGACCTGAGAAAAATTCTCAATGATTTGTTTCTCCCCCTCCTTGAAAATGGTTCGGGAGGTCCCCTCAAATTAGAACGGGTTCACCGGGTGGGGAAGATCAGGGAAGGAGGAGGAAACTGGCACAGGGATATTATTGCTAGGTTTAGACATTTCGAACACAAAGAGGAGATCTGGCGAAAACTGAGAAGAAAGCCGCCGTTATCCTATGCCGGGACGGAGATTCAGATTTTTACGGACTTGGCCTGGGAAACCCTGGCTAGAAGAAGACATCAAAAGCCCTTACTGGAACAAATGCGATTATCCAATATAAACTACCAATGGGGATTTCCGGCCTGTCTGATAGGCCACAAAGAAGGGGTGTCAGCAAAATTAATATTCCCTGAGGATCTGGCGGGGTTTTGCCGCAAATTGGATATGCCTGCTGTGGACTTACCCGGATGGGTCGAATAGTTAATTGAAAGCAGCATGGCCCCTGGGGCGGCCCAGAGGGAAGCGATTTGGTGCTGGGGGGGGGGAGCGGGGGGAGGGGGGGGGACGACCGGAGAGGGGAATAGGGAGGGTAGATCCGTCACCCCACCCACATAAGACCTAGTACCCGGGGATTCCTGGGGAAAAAGGGCGGGAGGAGCGCGGAGGCGCCCCACCTCATCCAAAAGAACCAATGGGTAGGGGATACCAAGGATCCCTACGGTTCACAGGCGACGTACTGGCCTGGGCAGGGGGGGGGGGAGGGATAGAGGGGGGTGTGTGGGTTTGGAAGGGGAGAAGGAGTCTCCATCTCCAAAACAGGGAGGGAATAGGGAAAATGGCTCCCAAGGAATCTCACGGAAAGTTCAGCAGGAAATGGTTTTAATATAGAAAATGACAGAAGTAAAATTCTTATCTTACAACGTAAAGGGATTAAACTCAGTCGTCAAAAGACTAAAGGTCCTTGGCGAGATTGAACAACTTAGAGCGGATGTTGTTTTTATCCAGGAATCCCATTTAACCAGAGACGCGAATATTAAGCTTTTCTCCCCTGCATACCCCACTTGGTTTTATGGGGATTCCATCTCAAAACGCGCTAGGGGCGTGGCAATAGGGTTTACAAGGGGGTTCGGGTTCACCCTTGAGGCAAGGCTGACAGACCCAGAAGGGAGATTTATATTTCTTAGGGTAAGGATTGATAACATAGTCTATACCTTAGCAAATATATACGCCCCAAATGTACACCAAACCCAATACTTAGGGAAAATCCTGGGAAAATTGAATGATTTTGCCGAGGGGTATATAATCCTGATGGGTGACTTGAATTTCGTCTTTGATCCGAAAGTAGATAGCACGTTCCGTGGGAAGGAGACAAGAAACGTGCATTTACAAAGAATTAAACGAAAGATTCATGATTGCCAACTAGTTGATGTCTGGCGGATTTTCCATCCAAATGAACATGATTACACGTTTTACTCTCCTCCCCACGGAACATACTCCAGAATTGACTACATCCTGGCGGATCATAGGCTGCTGGACTCTATAACGGAGACGGACATAGGTATAATGACTGTGTCAGATCATGCACCAATCTCCATGAAAATCAAATTATCGATACAAAAGAGACAGCGGCCATTGTGGCGCCTAGATGATAGCCTGATACGCGATGTAGGAGGGGCAAGTAGGGTGGAGGCGGAATTAAAACAATTTTTTCTTATCAATGAAACGGAAGGAATTTCCAGCGCAACCCTCTGGGAGACGCACAAAGCTTATATTAGAGGAATTCTAATTGCGGAGGGCGCCAGAAAAAAAAAAGAGAGGGAAAGTAAAGCTAACACCCTGATCAAGGATATAGAGTCCCTAGAATCCAAACACAAAGCGCAGGGATCAAAAGAGATTTATCATAGTCTAATAATAAAAAGAGACGCTCTCAAGGAGATCAGGGAACAGGAAGCGAGAAATAAATTAAACTGTATTTCCAAAGAGAGATACCTTTGGGGTAACAAACCAAGCAAGCTCTTAGCTAAAATGGCTCAAAAAAAGAGGGCTAGAAATTATATTGAAAAAATTAAAAATAAAGACGGGACCATGGTCAACGCTACCAGAGAAATTGCGGAAACATTCAAAAAATATTATGAGGAACTATACACATTAAAACATCCAGGGCGGCAGGCAGGGGAGAGGGAGAGAGATGCCCGAGATTTCCTTGGCAGGGCAAGACTCCCTAGATTAGAGGAGATGGAAAGTTCCAACATGGACCGCCCCATAACTGAAGAAGAAATAAAAATAGCTCTAAATACCACCACTGGTGGAAAAAGCCCAGGTCCGGATGGGTTTCCCTCCCTGTACTATAAGAGATATAGTAACACTTTGATACCGAGGATGTGCAAATATTTTAATGGGCTAGGGTCCGAATTTGTAACCAGCAGCGAAGCTACCGCGGCAGTGGTCGCTATAATTTTGAAAGAAGGAAAAGATAGCTCTCTCTGTTCGGGATACAGACCTATCTCTCTGTTAAATACAGATATTAAGCTTTTTGCCAAAATTCTTGCGGGGCGCCTGAAAGGGGTTATGCACTCCTTGGTACACCCCGACCAGGTAGGTTTTGTGCCCAACAGAGAGGGCAAAGACAACAGTCTAAGGGCAATTCTCCTGATGCAGACCATAAGGCAGAATGAGCCCCCAGGACTATTCCTGTCAATCGATGCTGAAAAAGCTTTTGATAGGGTAGACTGGGGGCTCATGATGGAGACTCTTAATGTTATGGGAGTAGGAAATAGGATGTCCCGGTGGATAAAAGCACTCTATCACCATCCCACTGCAAAAATAAAAATTAATGGTACACTATCTGACCCATTCGAGATGAAAAATGGGACAAGACAAGGTTGTCCCCTCTCCCCTCTCCTTTTTATTCTATCTTTAGAGCCGCTGTTGTCTACCATACGTAACGACCCTGACATTAACGGAGTTAGAGTAGAAGGGGAGGAACACAAATTATCGGCTTTTGCCGACGATATTTTGTTTTTTTTAACCAATCCGGCCCACTCTATTCCAAAGCTCTTTAAAGTTTTGCAACAATACGGTGCGATCTCAAACTTTAAAATCAATGTAACTAAATCTGAAATTTTGAATATTAATTTAAATAAACAGGAGGTGTGTTGTGTCAAGGAAATCTGCGCATTCCCCTGGACCAAAGAACTAAAGTACCTAGGTATCAAACTGGCCAACACAGAGCAGAAGATGTATAAAATAAATTATGTTCCCCTACTAAACGAGATCAAGAGCGAATTAAAAAGAACGATTAATAAACCCATATCATGGATCGGACGCATCAATATGCTGAAGATGGTCGTAGTACCAAAAATTCTTTATAAATTCCTATTAGTTCCCATAGCCCTCCCTCAGCAATTTTTGAGAATCCTTAACACCTTGCTACTAAACTATGTTTGGAAAAATAAGAAGCACAGAATATCCCTCTCCACCCTAAAACAGGGTAAGTCACTCGGCGGTCTGGCAGTCCCGGACATTAAAAGTTATTATAAGGCGGCGGTTTTAGCCCGCGCGGTAGAATGGGCACGGGATAGGACTGACAAAAGGTGGGTGCAAATTGAGAAAGCACTAACAAGCAAATATTTGAAAAATATTATCTGGATCCCTGCACAACACAGAGCACTAGATCACAAAATACATGATTTAACACGGGATACTTTAAGAATGTGGGACAGGACTTTGACACAATTAGAAGGGAAATTTAATTCCCCATTAATGAATCTAAAAGAAAATCCGTACTTTGCCCCAGGCGAAAATAAAATTGGAGGGAATTGGATTAAGGTAGACACTGTTCACTTAGGGGAGATTATTAAAGATGGAGAGATAATGTCCTATGAAGATTTGAGATCCAAAACGGATTTATGGAATCTGGATAGGTGGCATTATTCCCAGTTGCATCACTTCGTGCGACACCTCCCCCGACCATTACGGACGGAGGCGGAGCTAACTCCATTGGAGAAGATCTGCAAATCTAAAAATTCAAAGGGCACTATCACTAAATTATATGGGATATTGATAAAGATAGGTTCACGGAGTGAAGCACCTTTCATAGATAAATGGGAAAGAGAGTTAGGAATCACAAGAGGGACAAATAGTTATAATAGGATCATGCACTTAACCCATTCTTCTGCAATCGATATACGAACTGCCGAAACAAATTACAAGTGTATCTCCGGGTGGTATATCACCCCGGAGAAAGCAAACAAATTTAAAGCGGGTCAGACCGCAGAGTGCTGGCGGGGTTGCTCAGAGAGAGGCACAATGGCCCACCTTTGGTGGTCATGCCCAAAAATACAAACTTATTGGGACAAAATTCTGAGTCAAATTAAAACTATCACGGGCGAAGAATTAAAGAAAGACCCCTGGGTGGTGCTCTTCCATTGTAGCCAAGAGGGGGTAAAAAAATACAAGCAGTCCTTACTTCCTCACCTTTTAAACGCCGCTAAGAAACTTATACCCAAAAAGTGGCAGGAGATAGAATGCCCGCATGTCTGGAATTGGATAGACGAAGTGGAGGAAACGTATAGGTTGGAAGAGTTAAAGGATAGTTACCTAGAGACGATCGGGGATCATAGGGCGAAATGGGAAAAATGGAGGGAATACAAGAAAACATGGAGTTATGCCGAGAGAGTCAGGGTATGCTACTAACGAGTTGTACGTAAGTAGCTTTATAGTAGAAACTATATCATTCTCTTCTATGGTCATTTCACAAAGCGATCCATATGTTTTTTCTAGTTTTCCTTTTTCTCTCACTCACGGATGAATGTTTGAGACTGTCCTTATACTCGAGTGAAAAGCTATGAGATTCCTGGGAGCCATGAGGGGGAGGGGGGGGGTGTAAATAATTTATAAAGTTGGCTATATGGTAACGTGTCCCGCTCAGCCCAGCTGGGACGTGGAGGGCAAGGAAGCGGGGCCAGGTCTTCACAGCCCCATCGGGTGGATGATACATATATTGCCAAGTACACTAATAATTTAAAGGTGGAAAAAAAAAAAAAAAAAAAAAAAAAAAAAAAAAAAAAAAACACACGCAATGATTATATACCACACATGATGCAAACCACAAATTGAGACGTAAGAAGCATCAAATCATGAGCTGGTCTCTAGAATTTGGTAAAAGCTGAGGTGGAAAAAAAAAAAAAAAAAAAAAAAAAAAAGCTGCCTTTGAGCTCCAGTCTTTTGCCGCGCACACACGCTCAGAATTCACAACAACAAATGTTCGATGGGAGCTTTTGGTTGAAAATTCCGACCGTGTGTAGGCCCCATCGGACATTTTCCATCGAAATTTCCGACAACAAAAATTTAAGAGCTGGTTCTCAAATTTTCCAACAACAAAATCGGTTCTCGTAAATTCCGATTGTGTGTAGACAGTTCCGACACACAAAATTCCATGCATGCTCCGAATCAAGCTTGAAACGGAAGCGCTTAGTCTGGTAAAACTAGCGTTTGTAATGGAGATAGCACATTCGTCACGCTATAACGAACTGAAAATCACAAGGCTGAAAAGCGCGAATAGTCTCTTGCCAAACTTCTACTAACATGACTGGTATTAAACTTCCCTTTAATAGTGCCATCATACGTGTTGTATGTGACCACGTTCTTGGCGATCAGAATTTCCAACAACATTTGTGCGATCGTGTGTATGCAAGACAAGTTTGAGCCAACACCCGTCAGAAAAAAATCCACGTTTTTTTTTTTTGTCGGAATGTCCAATCGTCTGTTCGCGGCATTTGACTTTGCCTAGGCTGAGATGATGTCATCAGTCTGCTTCAGTCAGGAGGAAGCATTTCCTCAATCTCCTGCCCCACCCTCTCAGTGATCTGACTGTAAGAAACATGGTGAGGGGCTGCCTAGAATACAGCCATGAACTGCACAAACACTAGGATCAGGGCCGGGACAAGGGGTGGGCAGGAGGGGAAGCTGCTATGGGCACTGTGTGGTATCATGTGAGGTGAGGCACTACAGGGATTTTTGGGATTTTTATTGGGAGGGGGGGTTTTGGGGGGTTGTCCTAGAAAAGGTAATATGGTGGTGGGGGGGGGGGGATTTGTTCTAGAAGGGGGATTTTTTGGGGGAGGGGGAAGATTGTAAAAACATGGATGATTGGGGGTATTTTTGCTAGGAGTTGGAATTCAGAGGGGGGGATTTGTGCTATCATGGGATATTGGGGAGAATTTGTGCTGGGAGTTTGGGATTTAGAGTGGGGGAGAGGATTTGTATTCAGAGGAGAAATTTGAGGGGTAGAGTTTGTGTAGTAGGAGGGGGGAGTTTTTTCAAGGGGGATGGATTTATGCTGGGGTATATGGGGGAATGATAGGATTTGAGCTGGGGGGTTGGGGAGGTGGCAAAGATGCATGCTGGGAAGGGGATTTCAACAGGGGTGGACTTTTATTGGAAAAAGGGGGAATTTATGCTTATGGGGTCAGATTAGTAAGATTACATGCAGATTAGTGCTCAATTTTGAATTTTTTTTTTTGGGGGGGGGCATTTTTTCTGACACATAATGCATAATGATCAATCCCCCAGATGGTACTGTCAGAGCCCCGATCTCCTCTTTGGGGGATTGGATGAAAACGGACCACTTGTCCGTTTTTACCTGATCCTATTGGGTTTCCATCCGTCTGGATTCAGTGGATTGGAGCGAATCGGATGTCACCGCTTACATCCGTCGCTCCATAGAAGTACACGGACTGTCAGGTCCGCCAAAAAAACTGACGCATGGTGGAGGTTCCTTGCAAGTTTGGAGCTGCATTTCTGAAAAAGTTGGAGTTTTGGTCAGGATCAATGGTGTCCACAATGCTGAGAAATACAGGCAGATACTTACCCATCATGCCATACCATCAGGGAGGCATGTGATTGGCCCCAAATGTATTCTTCAACAGGACAACAACCCCAAACATACAGCCAATGTTATTGAACTATCTTCAATTTAAAGTGGAGTTCCGGCCACAATTTCACTTTTTAAATATAAATACCCCTGTAATACACAAGCTTAATGTATTCTAGTAAAGTTAGTCTGTAAACTAAGGTCCGTTTTGTTAGGTTGTTACAGCATTTAGACACTTTATAAAATAGAAATTGACTGGGGCCATCTTAAGTGTGGGCATCATGAAGCCAGACTGTATGACTTCCTGGATTTCAGCCTTGCAGATCTCGCACATCCTTAGTGCTGCAGTACAGTACAGGTGCTGAAACCTGATCTGAAACCTAAGTCGCATGATTCTTCGAGACTGGGGAGTGCACAGACTCCTGGAAAGCTACACCCACTACATTCCCAGGAGTCTGTGCGGTGTAGGTTAGGAAGCTTAAGCACCTAGGTGCAGGAAGAGGGAAGATTAACTATTCTGCCTAGCAACAACACTTTGAAGGCATCTAAAAAAAAAAAAAAAATTCTTAAAGGACTAATGACATTTTTTTAAAACTACTGATGTAATGTTATATTTATGGGTGGAACTCCACTTTAAAGAAGAACAAGGAGTCCTGGAAGTGATGGTTTAGCCCCCACAGAGCCCTGATCTCAACATCATCACGTCTGTCTGAGATTACACGAAGAGCCAGAAGGATTTGAGGCAGCCTAAATCCACAAAACACCTGTGGTTAGTTTTCCAAGATGTTTGGAGCAACCTACCTGACAGTTTTTTTCAAGAACTGCATGCAAGTGTACCTAGAAGAATTGGGGCTGTTTTGAATGCCAAAGGTGGTCACACTAAATATTGATTTGATTTGAATTTATCTTCTGTTTATTTTTTATCACTTAACAAAATGGAAAGTAAATGAACTATTAACACTTTTATTTCTGAAAGCATTCTTAATTTACAGAATTGTTTAACATCTGCCTAAAACTTTTGCACAGTAGTGTAACTATCATGAGGGGAGGTGCTTTGTGAAATTGGACTTAGGAACCAAACACCCCACAGCTATGTGGATGTAGCCAGCTACAGCCAAGGACCCTTCATGGGGCTGAACTCCTGGTGAAGTGATTTAACACCCAGAAGAACCAGCTGTAGTCACCCTGAAACTCATTACAGTCTGCTACTGAGAGCGGGAAGCAAAAGGCCTTTTAAGCCAGACTAAAAGCCAGCCATACATGGGTTGAATTCGGAACTAATTTTCTTTTTAAAAATCATAACTAAAATATTTAGTTCGAATTTCGCACCAATAATGGCCTGCAGCAACGGGCAATTTTCTTGCGGTCAATAAATTTGAGCGATCTGGCGTGAAATATTTGGAGGGAAAAAACGAAGGAATTTATAATCAATGATAGGAGAATCGTGCTAATGGAAAAACAAATGCACATGAGCTGTGACTTGGAAAGAAAAGAAGATTCCCAACCACGCAAATTATTTTCTGTAGCAACATGAGTCAAAATTCAAAGCTTGGTTGGTCAAATTTCGAAATCAGTGGTGGCACCATCGGATCACAAAACGCACAACATTTCTACATTTCAAAATATTTTTTTTGTTGGAATTTGACCCATGTATGGCCTGCTAAGTGTTCTTTGACATGATTACTTGTACACCTAGGAGAGTGAGAGGAACATCAGGGAGCGTGCCCGGCTGGGCATAGCTACAGTTTGAAACTGGTATACTACAAAAATAGCATCTTGTTAATCTCACTTTGAATAACGCAAAATGCTGCGGAGTCTAGAATACAAGGAGATGTCTCCCAGCACTGTGGTGCTCCTAAGGAGAGGCGATGCAAAGGGAAGATGCCTTATAATTATCTGCTGGTGTTCTGTGCCTGAGTGACTTTCTACAGAAGGTTTGCTGTTATAAAAGGTAATGTGTGCCAAAGAGTTCTGTCAACATGTCAGTGTGATGTTAGGTGTCACTGCCATCTTTGAAGAACATCATTAAACTGCAGAAATATATATTTCTTCTGTGGAAATTCCTTTCTTCATGGCCAGGAATGTTGTAGGGGGGCCTATGGCCAGGAGTTGGGCACAATATGGTGAAGGCTTTGATCTACCAGCAGTGAAACACAAACAAGGCGCCTCTAAGTGCAGAAATATAAAACTTTTAATATCCCCTAAAGGGGTTAAAAACACTTACAAGATGGTGGATGAAGCAGGCATGTAGCAGGTAAGTGTGTCCAGAAGATGTTCCAATGGCAGGGCAGTCCCAGTCTGATGATAAAGCTTCCAGGGAAGTCCACAGGATAACAGCCAATTTGTGCTAAACACTCACAGCACAAATTGGCTGTTATCCTGTGGACTTCCCTGGAAGCTTTATCATCAGACTGGGACTACCCTGCCACTGGAACATCTTCTGGACACACTTACCTGCTACATGCCTGCTTCATCCACCATCTTGTAAGTGTTTTTAACCCCTTTAGGGGATATTAAAATTTTTATATTTCTGCACTTAGAGGCGCCTTGTTTGTTTTTCTGTTCCCATTAGAGATCGCTTGTCTCCCTGAGTGCTGCCTAAAGTGTGTGAAGATCTGCTACCCTCTCCAACACAGACTTTATCTGTCAGGATTCAAATTCTTGGAGCGCCCTGGATATACACATTTTTCTGGATCTACCAGCAGTGGGTCACTGTCCTATCCAAGTAAGGGCAGGGGGGACTGGTCTAGTTTGGTGCCAATTGTGGCCCCCCTTATTTTTTCGGTATAACTTGTTTGTTAAACTCTTCTTAAATATAAGTATATAAGAAAATGCTACATTGGTGTGCTTGCCTATTTTGGTCTGTGATCCCTTTAGAGTGGTCTCTATATATGGCATTAGCACCCTTGGATTTTGTTAATGGTCTGTATATAGGGTGTGCATACCCTCTTTCATGATAATGTGTGGGTACAACAGTGCATGAGTGTTCAGACTATTCATTTACTTCCAAGAAAGCCTTTAGGTCATTTTCTATCTACAGTTCCAGTGTCTTCTATTTCCCTGATTGGTACAATCCAAATAGTCTGAAGATAGAATAGGGTGATGGACATGGTGAAAAGTCTGAGCAAAGGACAGCAGAACTATGTAACCCAAAAAAAGCTCTATATTAGAAAGAATAATTACACAAGGAACATTTTTCTATTATGGAGCATTTCAAACCTTCAAACCTTTTGACATCTTGTTATTTTATGAAAACCTCAGTGAACATTAAAGGCGATGGGTGCAAAAATACAGTATATGAGACTGTAAGTGATTTATGTAAAAATCCAGAGGTGCGGGAATGAAGCATTGTCCTCCAATCAATGCGGAAGTCTTGGAGTTGTACGATGCTATGAATACGTTGTATAAAAGCCCCTAAGCACCCACAAGAATTCATTATCCTCCCTCGCTGTATAGAGGAGCGTTAATGAACAGAACAAGATGGCTCCTGTCTCGCCTCCCCCGCTGACAAACACCAGAGCTGAATTGTATCTTCTTCAAACAACTTGTCAGAGAATTTCTTTCATTGTGATCATCGGCACCTCATGAAACTCTTCAGTGCTTGGAGAAGTGACGCCCGTCTTGATAGAGCTCTGGAACGCTGTGGTGTTTTTGCAGCAAAATTAGTTTTATGGCCCAGAATGGCGATGTTCTACAGGCCTGCTTCCTCTGAATGTAACATTTCTGCGCTTCACCCGCCCCCCGCTCCACTTTCAAGTCAGCCAGGCGATTCGCCGAAAAAAACGGAGACAAATTGTAACAGAACCGTCAATAACAGGCGCATTAATCTCTTTGGAAGGAGACAGCTCCTTGTCTCTGCGTGTTTTTTAAACGACATGAAAGACGTGTTTTAGGTTTCGAAATGGGTTCCACTCATTCGGTAATGAGGAATCGGCGGTGGCAGGAAGGCGTTCTAGAGAATGCCTCATGCTTTCAAGGGGAGCCGCGTATTTACACTTAAAAGAGACGCCATAACCTCAAGGAGTGGAGAAGAAATACAGCAAGAACAAAGCCAATGCTATTTGAATAGGAAGAATATTGCTGGAAAATAATATTTCCTGCAGCGACATCATTACTGCTGAATTAGGTGCTCAATCTTAACCCATTGGGGACAGGGCTGTGTGCTGCGTGGATTAGATGCCGGCTAGGGGGGCGGATATGGAGGCTTTGCATCTATTGCCATAAAAACAGCCAGCTCAGCCACCTCTAACAGCAGAGTTAAAGGAGTGCACCGCACCAACTGGCTGAACACACAAGAGAGTTCACTTCCTGTGCATTCAGGAATAATGCTGCTTGATGCTAAGCTCTGTGTGGCTCCCCTCACCTCATCCCAAATAGCAAGGTGCCAAAGGGAGACAAATTTGATAATGTTGGAACAAAAAAAAAATCCCTGACAAAATTTGGTCCTATGATATACACACCATGCTGAGAGTTACACCAGTGTAAAGATACTGGTGTGACCTGTATTCCTATGGGCTAGAAAAGGGTATTCTAACACCTCTCAAGACCTCTGTGTAAAAATTACACACACCTCTGCAACCCATGCAGTAGGTATTCCAGCTTGTGGGACAACAATGTAAGCACCAGCAGACCAAAAGTGATCCCACTGAGGCAGGAAAATAAAAACAGCACACAGGTTTTTGTGCAAGTACTTTGGGCTAGATTCAGCAACAACAAAGGCAGATACGTTGAAAAAATAGGCTTCCTCCGCCGACGTAACTTGAATACGCCGGCGTATAATTGTTTGCAATTTTACCCTGGCCGCTAGGGGCGCTTCCGTAGATTTCAGCGTCGAAAATGCAAATGCGCTGGATACGCCGATTCACAAACGTACGTGCGCCCGGCGGAATTTTTTTACGTTGTTTGCGTAAGGCTTTTCCGGCGTAACGTTGCTCCTGCTTCTATGGGGCGTACGCAATGTTAAGTATGGACGTCGTTCCCGCGCCAAATTTTGAATTTTTTACGTCGTTTGCGTAAGTCGTTCGCGAATAAGGCTGGACGTAATTTACGTTCACGTCGAAACCAATACGTCCTTGCGGCGTACTTTGGAGCAATGCACACTGGGATATGTACACGGACGGCGCATGCGCAGTTCGTAAAAAAACGTCAATCACATCGGGTCACCATCCATTTACATAAAACACGCCCCCCTCATCCTCATTTGAATTAGGCGCGCTTACGCCGGCCCCATTTACGCTACGCCACCGTAACTTAGGAGGCAAGTGCTTTGTGAATACAGCACTTGCGCCTCAGATTTACGGCGGCGTAGCGTAAATACAATAAGCTACGCCGCTGTAACAATGCGCCCGGCTACCTGAATCTAGCCCTAAGTCTTCTCCCCTCTCCTGTGATGTCTTATCCCCTCTCCGACTCTTCTCCCTCCTCCGCTGATTGTCTTCTCTCCCCGCTGTCTTCTTCCGCTGTCTTCTTTCTCTGCTTCTTCTGCTGCCTCTGGTTAATCATGATCCGACTTGTGGTGCAACTTCTATTACAATCAATGGTCTCTCATAGGGAACCATTGATTTTGACATGGCAAAAAATAAAAATAAAAATGAGGAGGCTTGTATCCAGTGTTAAGCCCCATTTGGCAGCTTTTAGCAGCATCAGACGTTTTTACAGCTGTAACACCGGTCTTCATAACGCGCTGGCCCTGTGTTTTTTTTGCAGCTGGAAAACGCCTATGCCACTTACAGCTCTTAAAGGCCTGTGTGTGCATGAGGCCATAGAATAACATGGAGAGGCGCTTTTAAGCTGCAAACAAAAACGTCTGACGCTGCTAAAAGCAACTGTAAAAACGCCCCGTGTGCATGAGGCCTAAACAAGAGCTCCATATGCTAAATGCAGCCATCCTTTCTTGTCCCTGGAGAGGGTGTCACAGAACTAACTCCATCCGATAAAAGGATCTGAGGGAGTGTGTTTTAGTCGTAGCACTACCCCCGAAGGAGCTGCTGGTTTAGATTTGGGCCTGCCATTACCTTACTGTTCACCATTTTTGTCCTAGGGGTCCTTCTTGAAGAGTTACAAATGTCTACACCAACACTTGGTTTCCTTTTCTTCAAGCGTTTTATTAAACAAGTTCCTTTAGAAGGACAGAGGGTTAGGGGAGATTCAGGTATCTTGCTTTGCAGATTACGGGTATGATCTTGGATCCAGAGGACAAACTGTTCCCACACTGGATGCAGCAACCACCGGATAGGCCTCTCTCACTGACCTAGCAGCCGGTGCGAAGCTCGTTCAAATTTTTCTGCCACAGACTTGATGAATGCCGTTGAGTCGTTACACGGTCCTCTGCCACAGGACCATGCAACCTCACATGCACTTTGCAAAGTTCCGAAGAAATTACACAGCTCGCGGTGCCAGGATCTTTCAACCAAACCAGCTGCACTGTGAGATAAATTGGCCAGGATGTGTCCTCTAATTGAATCCTCAATTGTTCGGCTTCTTTATGCAGAGAAGACCGCACCGGACAATCCCTGGACTAGTAGGCTCCCAAAACTTCTGGGCCAGTAGGCCCCCCGAGACAAAGACTAATACATCCCTGAGGCCAGGAGGGCCATCAGGTCAAGATCAGAAGACCCCGCCAGAACGGCGTCTGCCCCTACCCAGAATGCACAGTGGCGGGGACCACACCACTGAGCTGCTTTTTGGCAAGAAGCACCCAATACACCTAGCCTATTGCAGTTCCAACCTTGACCCCTGGTGACAGCGACACCCACAGTCAGGTGGAAGATGCGCAACTCAGCCGAGCTGGAACAGAGACCCATAATTTGGCATAAAATTCTGAGCTAAAAGTTCAGATAACTAAATTTACAAATAGCGCCTACTCAACAGGAGCAGGGCGCTACATAGTTAAGCTGGAGTATTTTATTTTTCCCTTAATTCCAACTATTCTGGGTACATATATTTCCATATGACAAGGTTTGCCAATCGAGCAACCAACAATATTTAGCAGAATGAAATTACGATTTGTAAGAAATCAATCATTTCTGATGTACATTTTTCCTAAGCAGTCTAATATGTCTTTTTGGCCTTCTGGACCTAGAAATATAGCTGTGTTTGATGTCTAGCTGATTGGTATTTTCTTATTTATTAGCGTAGCCACCTTTTTAGGAAGGTAAGAATATTGTAGAAGTTATGGAGTGTATATTACAGTTGAAAGTTTGAGATGTTTATGTTCAGCTTTAGGTCAATATACCAGACTCACAGATACCTATTCTATAAGCCATTCTCTAGACCAGGGATGGACTGGCCATTGGGACTACAGGGAGTTTCCCGGTGGGCCGATGGCTCAGTGGGCCGGCTTCAGTGACAGCAGCCTGGGAGTTTTTTTCACTTCTGCCTAATCTTGTCCCATAAGGGGGGCACCAAACTGATTCTTTGCCCAGGTGAAATAATGTCTAGCTTCCCCACTGGTACTGCCTATAAGAATACCAGTACCAGCTGTTCTACTCTAATAAAGAGTGGCTAGTGAAGGGGGAGAGGGTGCTTGGGTGGCCGGTGGTGCAGGTGTTGTCCGGCCGCTGTGGGAGAGACCTGTCAAAGTGGGCCAGTCTGGATGAATTCCAGGGCCAAATGTTTGTCCCAGTCCAGCCCTGCTCTAGACTGAACATTTACATCATGCAAAATCCTTTTAAATACCATGCTAATTTAGGTTTATGATGCTCTGAATTCCTCAGAGCTTGGCTGTGTTTTGTCAAATTTATCACCTTCCATGAAGCTCTAAAACCGACATGAGTTTTTGTTTCTGAATTGCAAATTTTGGGGAAAATGAGGGTGTCATGGTTTTTTATTCTTCTCTCTAGTCTCCACACAGTTTGGGATTTGTTAGACCACACTAAACTCTGTGCTTGCTCCTACTTCTGTCTTAAAGTAGATGTAAACCCAATCACAAAAATCTGAACAAGGTAATGTCATTTGCAGCTTCTAAAAATGATCCCAGCTGGTCTTGCCATGGAGGTCCTTGCTCAGGTCCCCACTGTTATAGGATGACCAGTGGGTGACTGACTAATCTCATGCTGTCCAACATGGTAGAAGAGAAGACCTCATTAGCAGTCCTTGCTCAGGGTCTCCTTTGGCCATTGCTTTAGGCATCCATATATTTTGGCAATGTAATACATACCAACTGTCTCGGATTTTCAAGGATGCCCTTTGTCAAATGATGATGTGTCCTGGACCATGTCTCAGGGATCACTTCATCAGCCTTATTTAATTACTGCATGTGCTCAGTAAGTTTAAATGCTTTATTTATGTAGAAATGGGCTATGAGTGGTCTGTGCCTGCATATTTAGACGTGGGGTCTGGGTAGGTCCAACCTGTAAAGTGGGTGTGATAAGCAGACCAGTGCGGAATTTAGACCCTGGGGAGTCCAGGGCACTTCAAGTTTGGGGGTTCTGGGGACTTCAAGTTCAGGTGCCCCTCAACAGAGAAATTAAATTATATGACAAATAAAACAGTGAATTGAAATGAATTATAAACCACATTTGTTCTAAAAAATATAAGTTAGGTTCAAAGAAGACACTTGTCTGATTTTTTTTTTCCCTCAGTTTTATTGACTGTAAGAATATACATTCCACAGGTAATTGGAACGGGCAAGTCATACATCAGTTATGCATCACACTACAGTACTTACAGAAAGCTTTTCTTCCTGCACTTAGCATCTGCAAAATCTTTAACTTGAGCTGGCCATAGACGGATCAAATTGATTTAGCAGGGACCGACTGAGATTTGATCTATGGGATTTTTTTTTAAGATGGTATTTGATTTTCAAAGTTGTAGCCTGTCTGATTTTTTATATGTGAATACTGCAGCTGCTAGCAGTAATCATTGTGTTCTGCTGGCTGGGAAAGCCACTTTAGCACCTGGAAAAGGGTATCAGCAAGCCCTTCATCAAGTAATAAAACCGCCTGTTGAGATGGAATGAGACATGACTGAAGCCTCGTACGCATGGTTTTCTCGGCCAGAAACAGCAAGAAAACTGCTGGCAGAGCTTTTGCTGAGAAAACCGTGCATGTGTATGGTTTCTCATCGAGAAAACTGCCTGGAATCTCAACGAGAAAAATAGAGAACCTGCTCTCTATTGTCTCGTCGTGATTCTCGGCAGTGTTTTCCTGCCGAGAAACCAGAGCGTCTGTATACTTGCCTGCCTCCATGGAAACCCGCACATGCTCAATGAGACTTCGGTGCATGCGCGGTAGCTTCCAAGGCATAGAGTGTAAAAACAGAATAATTCCACACTGTCTGAGATGGTAAGCAGCTACAAAACCAATCAAGTGGAAAAAAACAAAATGTATAAATTGTAGCGCTAGAGGTTATACCAAGTGATGAAAACACGGTGTATAAAAATACAAAAATGAATAAACATGTATCTGTGAATACATATGTCAAGTAAATATAAAGGAAAAAGTCTCTATAGTGACATGTATAAAAAATAGTGACAGTCCAATAAAAGGTAAAGGTGATGATGCCCCCCCCCCAATCCAAACGTGACAAACGATATGTAGGAAAGAAGGAGCCGCCACCATCTGGAGAGAGGCTTACCGGAAATATTGAACCCTGAGGAACATACGTTCAAAAGGGTCAATCAAACATAATGAAAATCCTGCAGGACCAGTCATCAGCTGCAGCTCTCATACGACATCCAACACTTCAAGGCGTGAAGCCCAAGGTGAGTGGATAATAAATGCTTGTGGGGAATGACCCACCAGAGGTCAAGCAACAGAGCCAAGTGGAGAGTATTCAAAAAGGAAAATAAAAGAGCACATAGCGTAATACTGTAAAGTAGGGTATTTTAATGCAGGTAAGAACACTAATAAAATAGCGCTGATCAGATAAAAATGCCAACAGTGGGGTCTCCCAAAAGAGACCCCTACGTTTTTTTCCTGACGAGATTCCCAGTCGCGTGTACAGGGCTTTAAACTTGACAAAGGCTGCAAACCTGGACAATTTCCTCTACGAAAACACTACTGAAGTCTCGAGGGAAAATACATTAAAAACATTTTTATAAAGGAAGTCTGGGCCCCCTTTGGGGGGAAGTTGCCCCTTTTCCCCCCTTATAAATCCAAACCCCCACATACCGTATTTATCGGCGTATAACACGCACAGGTGTATAACATGCACCCTAACTTTAAGAGGGAAGTTTCAGGGAAAAAACGTTCCACTGCCCCCTGCGTATAACACGCAGGCACAGTTTACCCTCTATTTTCAGGGTAAAAAAGTGAGTGTTATACGCCAATAAATACAGTATTTAAAGGTGAAGTCTGGGTGGGACCAGTCTTTATAGTAGACGCGATATGGGTGTGTCAACCTGGAAAGTGACCTGACAAAATCCAGCCTGTGGGTGGGGTTAAGTGACCCCAGGATTTGGGACCATAATCTTGGTAAGTGTGTATATAAACCCTACCCCTGAACTCCTCTTATTTTATCCTTTTTGATCTGGTAAATAAACAATGGAAACATTTTGTTGTATCTGTTCAATATGTGCTAAAATACCGGTATATCCTGCCAAAAATCCAGTGAGCTGATACCTTCTTGTGCTTCTTGCCTGTGCTACATCAGTTAAATAGTTCCCAGTACTACAGAACACCTCCTTTCCATAATATAGAGATGAGTAGAGGAAGAGGGTGTCAAGACTACTTCTCTGTAGATGCAGTATGGTAAGTGAGCGTTGTCACGCCAGGGCAGGAAGTGTGTTACTGGCAGAATCACCAGATAAAGTAAAAGGGAAAAAAAACTGAAAAAGGAAAAGTATTGCAGCTACCACACCATTGGATTTTGTGCTGCAATATGCTTTATTACATTGTTTATATACACTTCTATGTACTGTAAATATAAATAGTTGAAGCCATTCCCTGGTATTGACCAATGCTCCCCATTTAGCCTCATAGTCCCATGCGGGTTTATAAGGTGTGTAACGGTCACCACCGTTTACGACCTTCCATCAACCCACGACAGCTTATCCGACACACAGACAAACCAGCAGGCACGATCCATATCCATTCCCCAGAAAATGAGACTGACCACTCTATTCTCTGCTTCAAAATGTATGAACACTTTTAATGGTTAGCTCTCAAGTTTATATACAGTTTTCAAGGCATGTTTCAGTGATCACAGGAACAATCAAACTCTCCACCCACCCATCACACCCTGGGGGGGGCTTCAATACACCTTCAGATGGATAATTGCTAAACATTCCAGACTTTTCGGCGCCGGTCTATAATTAACATGACCTAATCACTGCACCTGAGAAGTCACATTCCTTCATTAACAGAATTCAAGCAAAACACCATCACACAATGAATTCCCCTCAATCTACATATTTAGACAGACGGTCTGTCTCCGACAGAAAGGTATACCTGAGCATCAATAGGCTTTAAACAGTGTTTTCACATAATGAAAGCCTTTCAAGAGACAGCCTCATTTAACATGTCAACAGTCTACACAGAGAGATGAGTCATAGATTAACCAACACTTTGCAATATCTCCTGAAATATGAGCTATCAGTAATGTCCCCTGTCCTGTAATTTAGGATATGATTTCTCAGTCACCCTATGGCCCTATCGGACATAAGGTGACCCTAGACATAAGACTCCTTGGTGACGCCGGTACAGGAGTACCCCTCATCCTTCCAAAGTCTCTGTTTGTCACGGGTCATTCCGTTACAAGGTGTATTCGGCTTTGCATTCATTTTAACCATTTGCACTCCATTTCCCAACATTTCCACTTGCAGTTTCCAGAGGTGAGTGTCGCCTCATGCGCCTCAGATTGGCATCGTTCTGTGCCTCTCATGTTCCTGCTTGCTGCCGTTCTCGGAATCTTTTCATGACGGCCTCGCATGCTTGTCACAGACGTCAATCGGACCTCATATATATTTTATAGCTTGTCAGGAAAGCTGCATTTAATGAGAAAGATGGGTTTAAATATAACTCTGACTCTCGCTTTACACAACATAATAAAAAGAGGGGGGAAAGAGACAAACAATTCCCTCTATGCATTCTAAGCTTTTCAGAAAATTGTATATTGCAGGTACTGACCTGCTACTGTTCTATAGATATTTCAGGTAAGTCATTCCTCAGTACCGAAAGTGAGTGCTAAACCGAAGAGTCTTCTGTTACTGCGGTCACATGATCACTGCTGGTGGTGCAGGAACAAACACCTCTCTGTTCGCCTTTCAGGTGTGCAAGATCCCTTGTAAGCCTGTAACTAAATGTGCAACTCTTTTGTGCAGGGGATACCTGAAATGTAACCTACAGCTCTGTGCAGGCTACAGGGAAAAGCAATGGCCAGCCACACAAGCAGGAATCTGATTTTTGGTGGAGTCTGGTCCATAGAGTACCACTGCATGGTCGCAATAATATTTTATTTTTGTCTTCAGCTTTAGCAATGTATAGCAGGATGCAGAAAAATCGCCATTGCAGGTTATATTAAAATGCATAATCGCTTACACATCATTTATATATTCCCACATACATAAATGGGCTTATTTAAAATAGACCCCCAGGAAAACCTGCCAAAGGATGTGCATTTCTGTCCAGACAGTCCGATATCTAGCATGGTGACTTAGCTTTTCTCAGCTGCAGTTAAGCAACACAACATGGTCACCTCCCAATCCCCCCCAGCCCATGAGTGAACGTTGAAAGAGCAGCAACAGACTGATAAGGTCCTCTCTCTGCTCTTTCCTCTTATCAGTATCTTCCTGCATTCTTCTGTGGAATTAAAATAGAACTCCAAGCAAACCTGTATTTCTAGCTTTGTTTGGAGTGTGAAACCGAACTTGTTAGGCTTTTCTTAGCACCATTAAGACAGTAAGTGAATGCAAAGCCAAAAACATACAGTTGTCACCTGAATGGAATTATGCCTTGTACACACCATCAGATTTTCTGACGGGAATTGTGTGATGGCAGGGTTTTGTCAGATATTCCAACCGTTTGTATGCTCCATCAGACAAATGTTGTCGGAAATTACGACAACAAATGTAGGATAGCATGCTTTACAATTTCCAGACAACACATGTGTCTTGTCGGATTTTCTGATCGTGTGTACACAAGTCCATCAGACTAAAATCCAAAGTACAAACACGCATGCTCAGAAGCAATGCTAACCATAAGGCAACATTGGCAGAAGTTGCCCAAAGGGTGGTGCTAAAGAGCAGAAAAAACACGTAGTTTGGTGTTTGGCTGAAAAAATGTTGCCGTCTGTATGCAGAACAAGTTTACGGCCAACGCCCTTCGGACAAAATTCCACGCCATTGTCCGATGGAAATCCGATCGTGTGTATGAGGCTTTAGAGCGTCCAACACACTGATGGTATATGTTTTAGTTGACAATAGTCATCTCCTATTTGTTCAAGATACGGTTCTCCATGTCAATTTTTTAGCTGTTTGTATGTTTTTAGCACATTGTTAGAATAAAATGTTATTTTTTATACTTATCTTGTGTATGGTAAGCCTTTGTACAGTACCATTGAAATTCCACAATAGCCTCCATTGACTTGTCTTTCTATTGAATAGGGCAGGGATATGCAATTAGCGGACCTCCAGATGTTGCCAAACTACAAGTCCCATGAGGCATAGCGAGACTCTGGCAGCATCAAGCATGACACCCAGAGGCAGAGGCATGATGGGACTTGTAGTTTGGCAACAGCTGGAGGTCCGCTAATTGCTTATCCCCGGAATAGGGTGTAGGTACCAGTTTTATGTGTGTCCTATGCTTGGCGCCCCTTTTTCAATGAATGGCATTAGAGGTGTAATTTTCCAATGGGAGTGCCTCTGTATAAAATGTGTAATTTTCCTTTCACAGTAGAGACATTTTCTTATTTTTTTTTGTGTTACTGGAAGAGGAAGTGAGGAGAAATATCACCAAGGGGGACTCGGACTGTAATCAAAGCCTGGCAGGGGTTCTAACCAGTGCATCAAAACTAAAAAAAATATGTTTTGCCCCCATCGTCTTCTACATGAAACACAACAAGGTTTGTTGCGGTTAGATGATGGCACAGATGAAACTCTCTGATAAATCGTGTAATGTATTTACCGATGAAGCCCTGTTTATCGCGTGTCGCTACCTATGAGAGGGACTCTCCAGTCTTCTCCTGTGTCGCCAGCGCTCACTATGGCTGATATGAATTACTGATGTGACTTGACACAATAAGGACACATCCATGACAAGCAGAAGCCACTTTTCAAATATTAATGGGATAAGTGAATTGCCAGCGCTAACCTGCTACTTTTATCTTATTAAGTGTAAGTAATGGGCGACGGTGCCCGTCGACGGCGGGAATTCATGAAAATTCTTGTCCGGCGAAGTAGCAGCGCATTTAGCTAATGGAAATTGATTGTGAAATATATTCATATTTAACAGCCTTTAATTAACTTTTCTTGTATGTTAAGTCCACAAAGTTCATTATGGCATTAAAAACTATTACAGGTGGGGCACTTTCCCAGCTCACCGCCGGCTGACTGCGACCCGGCTGTCATATCCGGTGACAGGTATGGGGCTGAGTGCAATACCTGACCCCAATTTTGTCTGGCTTATTCTGTCCTGCGATGGCAGGAGATGGCTTTGTTCTACTATCCCCGGGAGTGTGAGCCTTGTGAAGCTGAACAGATTGTGTAATAACGCGGAATGTCGTACTGAGCTCTGCAAAGCGAATTACAAGAGTCCATATTCCAAATTAGCGCTTGTGAAACAGCTTCCCGCTGTCATTGGCTCAGGCAGCTTTGTCAGTACCTTCCACAGAAACAGATGGCTTATTTAAAGCTGAATTCCAGAAACAAACTGCCAAAGAATTTGTATGCCTGTCCAGCCAGTCTTGAAATTTATACAGCTAGCTTGGTGACCTAAATTTCCTCACCAACACAGCTTGGTCAAGTCCCCGCCTCCCAGACTGTGATTGGACAGTGAAGGAGCAGCAAAAGACTGATGATGTCATCTCTTTGCTCTGTCCTCCTGTCATCATTTTAATTGATTACAAAAATGTATGAAAGACATCTGACATCTGGTCCCAAATGTTGCTCACCTACGTTTAAAGTGGTTCTAAAGCCTTAAAGTGATTGTAAAGTCAATTTTTTTCTGTAAAAATAACAAACATGCCTCCTACTGTAGTTGGTTTAGCACAGAGCAGTCCAGATCCTCCTCTTCTCGGGTCCCCTTTTGGCTCTTCTGGCCCCTCCCTCCTGTCGAGTGCCCCCACAGCAAACCGCTTGCGATGGGGGTACCTGAGCCGAGTCACAGGTCTGTGTATCCTTTCAGACACGGAGCCCTGACTCTGCCCCACCCCCTCTCTCTCAATTGGCTGTCTTGACTTTGACAGCAACGGGAGCCAATAGCGACGCTGCTATGCCTCAGCCAAATAGGAGGAGAGTCCCTGCATTGGCCGAGGAATTTGTGGACATCACTGGAGAGAGATGTGTCACTGGCAATTTGACAATTCTTTTGCTTTCCCCATGACTCACAATCCAGAAACGTCAGTGCAGCACTGGATGATAGATGCAAGGGTCTGTCAGGAGTTCAGAAACGCATTGGCCTTTTATACACATGCACTAATTACAAGCAAACAAATCACAGGTGAAGATGGTTACCTTTATTAGCCATTCAACTCCCTTTGTGTCAACCTGTGTGCATGTTATCAGGCCAAAATCACCAGGGTATGTAAACTTTTGATCAGAGTCATATGGGTAGTTTCTGTTGTGATTACGATTTAAAGAGTAAATACAATTGATTGATAAAAAATGGCTTCAGCCAAAAACTAACCTTGAGTGAAAGAAAAGTTTTTGTGTTATCATTCATATTCTCTAAAAAATGGCCAAGAAATCATAAATTCTGCCAGGGGATGTACACTTTAAGAGCACAACTGTATATGTACGCTCACTTTATTGCTAAAATGACTCTGAAATTTCAGACGTAGCTGTGTCAAAAAAGATGTCCGCATAGGTTGTTGTAATTGGTGCAAGAATCTATCAGAAGACGGCTACCCGTCAGATCATAAAGTGTGTGGAACGTGATGCGCCGTGGAATGCATTGAGCATGCGCAGTATGTTTTTTTGTGGTCGCAACGTCACTAATCTGATAGAACACCCTCCACCCCTCTCCCAGTCTGAATGCTGCTGTGGAAGATATAAATGGAAGAACTACATGAAAGTGCATTTTCCTTGGCACCTATACAGGACCTTCCTGTGTGGACATTAACCTGACAAATAACCCGCTGCCAAATTCCCCATCAACTCCAAGACTAAATTTCCCCCTGCCCCCCCCCCCCCCTCATCATTTTTGGGGGAAAGGTGAGAGAGGGGATGTGTCCCTGAATGGCAGTTTTGAAATGTGGTCACCTTACACTGCAGTGGGGTGAGGTTGGCAAGTGCTGGAAGGTCGTGGAGAAGATAATGTGGTGACGTGATAGTACATGATGGTGCGGTGTAAGTTGGAACGTATGGTTGGGATTATATTTGGATGGGTGACAACACTATGGGAATTTGGAATCTATATTTGAGCAATGAACAGGTGCATTTGTGGTCAGTGGCATTTTAAAAATGGAAAAGCATTTTGTCATGGAACGCAAACCTCATATATTGTATGTGAATTTGTATTTTGACCATAGATATACAATACTCAAATGCCTAATTCAACCCTTAAAGCGAAGCTTCACTCTCTCAATCAACAATTACTATTTGTAATCCTTATGCTGCTAGCGTTGGTCAATAGATAGGAAAGTATATATTTTTTATTACTTTTAAACTTTTTTACATTTCTTCAGTTACTTCCTGGTTTATAGGCCTAGGCAAATGATGTCACACATCTCAGGCCATACTAAAGACATTATTATTTAAATAGCACAAGAAAGCTGCACCACGTAAGCCCTATATTCTAAATGGAGATATGCATAGTCAAAGGTGAGTCGGAAAGGGAGGCCACCACAGTCCCGCCCTGAAGGGATCATAAGGCCATCGACAACGGTCCTGAAATGAGGAAGTTATGATATTAATGAGCACCAAAATGTACATTTTAGAGTTTTATAAGTGCACGGGACCCCTTGGTTTGGGAGCTATCCGTGCAATATCATGCAAAAGAGAATAGAGTATCAAACAGAGGTACAGTAGGCCAGCAATAGACACAAATCTATAGAGAGAATCTGAAAGATAAATGGTACTACAGGCCAGAGCAATGTCTAATGCCGCGTACACACCATCACTTTATGTGATGAAAAAAAACAACGTTTTTAAAAACGTCACTTTAACCTCTTGACCACTGGGCACTTAAACCCCCTTCCTGACCAGACCAATTTTCAGCTTTCGGTGCTCTCACAATTTGAATGACAATTACTCCGTCATACAACATTGTACCCATTTGAAATTTTTGTCCTTTTTTTCACACAAATAGAGCTTTCTTTTGGTGGTATTAGATCAACTCTGGGTTTTTTATTTTTTGCGCTATAAAAGAAAAACGACCGAAAATTCTGTAAAAAAAATAAAAAATAACTTGTTTCTGTCATATTCGCAGGTTATTTCTCACACACAGCATATGCATACCACGAATGACACCCCAAAACACATTCTGCTATTCCTCCCGAGTATGGCGATACCCCATGTGTGCAACTTTTACACAGCGTGGCCACATACAGAGGCCCAACATGCAGGGAGCGCCATCAGGCGTTCTGGAGCACCCAGGCCAATTCTGACATTTCTCTCCTACATGGAAAAATCACAATTTATTTGCTAGAAAATTACATAGAACCCCAAAACATTATATATGCGGAGTATTGGGGTATTGCGGAGTATTTGGGTATTGCAGAGTATTGGGGTATTGGGGGTATTGCAGAGTATTGGGGTATTGCGGAGTATTTGGGTATTGGGGGTATTGCAGAGTATTGGGGTATTGCAGAGTATCGCGCAGGGTATTGGGGTATTGCAGAGTATTGCGCAGGGTATTGGGGTATTGCAGAGTATCGGGGTATTGCAGAGTATCGGGGTATTGCAGAGTATCGGGGTATTGCAGAGTATCGGGGTATTGCAGAGTATCGGGGTATTGCAGAGTATCGGGGTATTGCAGAGTAACGGGGTATTGCAGAGTAACGGGGTATTGCAGAGTATCGGGGTATTGCAGAGTAACGGGGTATTGCAGAGTAACGGGGTATTGCAGAGTAACGGGGTATGGCAGAGTAACGGGGTATGGCAGAGTAACGGGGTATGGCAGAGTATGGGGTATGGCAGAGTATGGGGTATGGCAGAGTATTGCGCAGGGAGGGATGGCAGAGTATGGGGTATGGCAGAGTATTGCGCAGGGAGGGATGGTAGAGTATGGGGTATGGCAGAGTATTGCGCAGGGAGGGATGGCAGAGTATGGGGTATGGCAGAGTATTGCGCAGTGAGGGATGGCAGAGTATGGGGTATGGCAGAGTATTGCGCAGGGAGGGATGGCAGAGTATGGGGTATGGCAGAGTATTGCGCAGGGAGGGATGGCAGAGTATGGGGTATGGCAGAGTATTGCGCAGGGAGGGATGGCAGAGTATGGGGTATGGCAGAGTATTGCGCAGGGAGGGATGGCAGAGTATGGTGTATGGCAGAGTATTGCGCAGGGAGGGATGGCAGAGTATTGATGGTACTGCAGAGTATTGCGCAGGGAGGGATGGCAGAGTATGGGGTATTGCAGAGTATTGATGGTACTGCAGAGTATTGCGCAGGGAGGGATGGCAGAGTATGGGGTACTGCAGAGTATTGCGCAGGGAGGGATGGCTGGATCTGTGACTGCAGTTGTCACAGATCCAGCCCACAGCAGCTGCTGACACCCCGCGCTCCCCCCCCCCCTCCTCTCCTCTCCTCTCGCACTGTACCGAACGGTACAGAGAGGAGAGGGAGGAACCGGCGTCATCAAATGACGCCGGTTTGTTTACAAGTGATCGCTCCGTCATTTGACGGAGCGATCACGTGGTAAACAGCCGCGATTCGCGGCAATTTACCGTGATCCGTGATGCGCCGGGTCTTCTAGACCCGGCGAGCACGGACACTTCCGCGAGCGCGCCCCAGGGGACGCGCAAACGCGGAAGTGCACGAGGACGTCCCAGGGACGTCCTGTCACAGTAACTCGACCGCGCTGTAGCAGTATTTTTGCTATAGCGCGGTCGGCAAGAGGTTAAATGACCGTGTGTGGGGGAAAACGTTGTTTTATGTCTTGTGAAAAACGACAAAAAAAAATTTAAGCATGCTTCAATTTTATGTGTCGTTTTTCAAAACGTCGTTTTTTTACTTCACAGAAATTGACCGTGTGTAGCAAAAAACGACGTTTAAAACGTTTTTACACCCGCGCATGCCCAGAAGCTAGTTATGAAGCGAGCTTCAATGGAAAAAAGTGGTGAACGTAACCTCGCTTTGCTAGAGCATTGTGAAAAAAACGATGGTGTGTAGGCAACTTCGTCTTTGAAAATTGAAGTTTCAAAAATGTTGTTTTTTACTTCACAGAAAATGTCGTTTTTTTTCATCACATAAAGTGATGGTGTGTATGCGGCATCAGAATCTTTGACTGTGGCAATCTCTCTGCTTTATAAACACTTCTCTATTAAATAGACACTCAAAATCTTTTACCTGGAGCATAGTTTGTTTCTTTACTTATCACGCTCATGCACACTTGCATCTCAAATAAGCGGCTCCTACAGGCTTTTAAGCTTTTTTGAGCTCTCGTTTTTTTCTGCCTGAAATCTCCCCTCCGTGTTTGCGTCCATGCACACTATGGCTTTTTCTGGAGTTTACAGGCAAATGCTCTTACAAGCAGAAAAAACCCCAGTAAACCTGCGTTATTTAGAGGAGCATTTGAGCAGAAAAGACACCTAAGTGCCCAAAAATAAGATAAAATGACCTGTGGGGAGGGTTTGTGAAAAAAAAACACTTATGCGCAAAAAAGCTCATAGAAGCTCAAAACATGCACAAAAAAGCACAAGCTACTTAAAGTTTTAAGGCAGAGAAATAAAAGCTCAAATGCCTGTAAAAGCAGCTTTTTTTTTTTTTTTGAGCTGCAGTGTGCATGAGCCCTTATGCCGCGTACACATGACCATTTTTAATGTCATGTAAAAAAACAACGTTTTTCTCGACGTGATTCTTGTCAAGCCTGCCTTGCATACACATGAAAAAAAATGCTCGAGCAAAGCGTGGTGACGTACAACACATACGACGGCACTATAAAGGGGAAGTTCCATTTGGATGGCGCCACCCTTTGGGCTGCTTTTGCTGATTTTGTGTTTTCAGTCTGTTACAGCGTGACGAATGTGCTATCTCCATTACAGACGCTAGTTTTACCAGAACGAGCGCTCCCGTCTCATAACTTGCTTCTGAGCATGCACGTTTTTTTCCCCGTCGTTAAAGCCTACACACAACCGTTTTTCATGACATGAAAAACTACGAGAAAAATTAGAGCATGTTCTAAATATTTAATGCCCATTTTTCACGTAGAGAAAAATGCTCTGAAGCCCACACACGATCGTTTTTAATGACCAATTAAAAAATTTGATTTTTTCTCGTCATGAAAAACGGTAGTGTGTACGCAACATTAGTGTTGTCCGCTACAGAAAATCCAGTATGTTCAATGAATTGATAACTGTACGTGTAGGCCTTGCCAGTCTTTTTGGCCATGTATCCTTCCTTGGCGCGCCCCCCCACCCCGCCGCTCCTTGCACTTAGCATTCAGAGTCTGATGAGTCGGCTTCCCATAGCTCACAAGCTGCTAACGATATGACAAGCAGAACAATTAAACATTTGTTTGTTTTATCTCACTTCATCAGATACTTCTCCAAATACAAAACAAACACTGATCGTGTAAGGCATCTTGCGGTTGGCAGAGAGGGGAATGCGGCAAAGTGGATTGTCATTCACCGGGGTAGACTTGTCTTCTGGCTGTATAATTAGTACACCTGCTCTGACACATTTCACCTCCTCATTTATCATTGAGGGATTTTTTTTTTTTACTCCGAGTTCATTATTTTAATAACTGCAGCACTATCCTTTTCTCATCCAAAAATGACAGTATGCAAAAAAATATCTTCACTTCCAGCTGAAAAACAACCATCGCCAGAGCGGTTTCCTGAAACCTTTCGTTTAATGCTTAAAGTGTCATTAAACCTAGACTATGAAAAACTCTCATTACATGATTTATTTCACAGTGTTCATACTCACAAAGCCACACTAGAGCATTTGTTTTGTGTAGAGTGAAATATACCTGGTTGATCCTGCCTTCTGCTGTCCCTCTCATCTTCTCTGTGTCCCCACTGCAGGTTGAGATTATGTAGCTGGTGTGCTCTACTGAGCATGCTCAATTCCACTTCCTTGCTAACCTCTTAATTTCCTCATTTTTTTTATCTGAGCAGTCCACATGACTATTGAGTCATACATGTGGACGTATACGCAGTAGTAAATAAGACTCCCCTCCCTCGCTTCTCCTCCATCTCCTCCTATTGCTAAACACTATGGGGGTACGATATACTGTAGTATGCTGATTGAATACATTCACTTAGAGACTCACAAAAAAGCTTAGTTTTAATATAAATCAATACTACAAATATCAAATATAATTGCTGATACCTGTAAGGTATTCACCTTCCTCTGGATCAACTGTGGGTTGTTGTTGTTGTTTTTTTTGTTGGTTAAACTAGATGGACTTGTGTCTTTTTCAACCTATCTATGTAAAGTAAAAAAAAGGCCTGAAAATGAAAGCTAGTGTCTGTCATCTCTGACTCCGCCTACACCATATTAATGCACAAAAAATACACATTTGGGGCTAGATTCAGCAAGAATTTACGCTGGCGTATCTATATATACGCCGCGTAAATTCAAAGCTGTGCCGGCGTATGTTCTTTCCTTATTCAGAAAGCAAGATACGCCGAAATTAGGCTAAGATCCGACTGGCGTAAGTCTCTTACACCGAACATATCTTAGGGTGCATATTTACGCTGGCCGCTAGCTGGCGCTGCCGTCGATTTCAGCGTAGAATATGCAAATGACCTGGATACGCCGATTCAGAAACGTACGTGATTTTTTTACGTCGTTTGCGTAAGGCTTTTTCCGGCGTAACGTTACTCCTGCTATATGAGGCATAGCCAATGTTAAGTATGGACGTCGTTCCCGCGTCGAATTTTTAACATTTTACGTCGTTTGCGTAAGTCGTTCGCGAATAGGGCTTTGCGTAAATTACGTCCACGTCGAAAGTATTGACTATTTGCGACGTGATTAGGAGAATGCGCACTGGGATACGTTCACGGACGGCGCATGCGCCGTTTGTGAGACACGACATTTACGTGGGGTCATGTTTTTTTTACATAAAACACGCCCACCTCTTCAGAATTTGAATTCGGCGCGCTTACGCCAAGAGATTTACGCTACGCCGCCGTAACTTAGGGTTCTTTGTGAATCCAGCCCCAGCCTCACTAAGTTACGGCGGCGTAGCGTATCTCAGATACGCTACCCCCGCACAAACTTACGGCGGGCTTTATGAATCTAGCCCTTCATGTTTAATAAAGATTTATTGGGAGCTGTAAAGCAGTTATTTGATATATATTTTTTTTATTTGATATTTATAATTTAAATTGAATTGCTCTTTTGTAACGTTTTTTTTTTTTTTCTCATGTGATTGGTACAGCACCAAAGAACAGGAAAAGATCACGTGACCACTCAACAGTGCTGCAGGAATAAGGTACCATAAAATCTACGAATTATGTGAATGAATTAAGATTAAGATTTCTCTATTTAGTATCGCTTTAAAGTGTTTGAGGCAGTATGCACAGCCCCGCAAGCCTAAACTGATGAAAAAAATATATACGGTATATATTTTATTGGATATGTATTATAGCAAATAGTAAAAAATATATATTTTTTTTCAAAATGGTTGCTCTTTTTTGTTTAATAACCCAAAAGTTATATTTGTGGGGAAAAAAAGGACATCAATTGGGTACAACATTGTACTGTACTTCCGCGCAATTGTCGGTTAAAGTAACGCAGTGCCTTATCGCAAAAAATGGCCCGGTCATTAAGGGGGTAAATCCTTCCGGGCCTGAAGTGGTTAAAATGTCAGGTTCCTGGCTGGGTCTGCTCCCCTACACATGAGTTCTCATCCCAGAACAAGTCTGCTGTGTAGTTAGTGTCTGATAAGGGTCTGAAGTCTGCATATTAATACTTGATTCTGGCCATGGAAGATGAAGTTTGAAAGCCAAGCAACTATTTTATTTATTTTTTTCAATTAGAGGTCTCTAACTGCAGCCTACATGTTTTTGCCATGACTGGTATCCTTTAAAGCTGAACTCCAGACGTAATAGCTGTAGCATATACACTTTTGGCACAAGTCATATTGTAATTGAGTGTTGTGAAAAATTACCTTTTGTTTTTAATCTGTAGTTCTGTAATTTTCTGTAAAATGTACTGCAATATGACAACCTGGAGGAGTTCTGTACTGCCCCCCCTTGAAAAAATGTATTTTCCTGCATGTGTGATTGGGTCACTGATTTTCCCAGAAGTCTGCACTAAGATACTACTCAGATTTTGGGCATCTCATGCAACAAAAAAAAGGAAAATTTATTATCATACTTACCGTAATTTTCCTTTCCTGATAGACTCCATGGCAGCCTACGTGTGGGTTAATCCCGCCTCCTCTCCAATGTGATAGGACCCCATACCCATAAAAGTTAACTCACCAATAGACTCAGTGTTCCGTAACTATCCCGACTCCATAATTTCAGGGTGGGAACTCCGTCTGCCATGGAGTCTATCAGGAAAGGAAAATTACGGTAAGTATGATAATAAATTTTCCTTTTTCCTGACTGACTCCATGGCAGCCTACGTGTGGGAAATAACTAGCCAACACACGGGTGGGTATGCTGAACAGAAATATATTTAATTTGTCCCGTCAGCCGACAAGACTGATAAACCAAAATTTACAGAAGACAGTGCTGCAGGTTCAACACAGTAATGGGACATAAAGGTGTTTATAGAAGACCAAGAGGCCGCTCTACAAATAACATCTGGCGCCACATGACGGGCTGCTGCCCAGGAAGCTGCCATCCCTCTCGTGGAGTGAGCTGTTACCGCCTGCAGAGGAGCCAAGCCCTTTGCACAATAAGCCTGTTGTATCGTTTGGACGATCCAGGATGCGATTGTTCTTGAAGATGCCTTCTTCCCTTTGTTCTTGCCTGAATGCAGGATGAACAGGTGATCAGAACGTCTGAATGTGGATGTAACTTGAAGATATTCAGTGAGTATCTTGCCCATATCCAGAGGGTGAGTCTCATCAGAATCCGGGTTTTTAAAGGTAGGGAGAACTACTTCCTGATTCTCATGGAAAACCGACGAGACCTTCGGTTTGGAGCCCAGCATAGGTATCAGAACCACTCTGTCTGGAAAAAAGGTGAGAAATGGCTCCTTGTGACCCAAAAAACCGATCTCGGACACTCTCTTGGCCGAGGTGATAGCTACCAAAAAGGCTACTTTGGCTGAAAAGTTCTTCAATGAGGACGGGGAAGGTCCCGACATACTAAGTCCATTCAAAAAGTCAAGTACTAACGGGAGATCCCATTTGGGGAATCTTGGCTTCCTCAGAGGTCTCAATCTTGAGGCTCCACGAAAAAATTGTTTGATTAGTGGATGAGTTGCCCAAGGGATTCCAGAAAAGGCTGAAAGTGCTGAGATTTGAACTCTTAGAGAGCTTACAGACAGGGGTAGGTCTAGCCCTGATTGAAGAAAGCTCAGGATGTTTTGGATTTCTGGGTTCTTGAAGGAACTGCCCGCGGTTAAAGAAAATTCCACAAACTTAGACCATATTCTACCGTACACTTTATTTGTGCTTCCTTTCCTTGAGCTCATAAGGGTAGAGATCACCCGAGAGGCGCAGCCAAGGGATTCTAGCCTTTCCCTTTCAAGAACCAGACCGCTAGTTTCATTTGAGCCGGACAGGGATGGAGGAGTGTCCCCTGGGAGAGAAGGTCTGGTCTGCATGGTATTGGAATTGGGTCCTGAAGACTCAGCTGGACCAACAGAGGGAACCAAGGCCTGTTCGGCCAGTATGGAGCCACCATTGTGATTTCCACTTCTTCCGCTAGAAGTCTCTTCAGGAATTTTAGAATTATTGGGATCGGGGGAAAGGCGTACGCCCTCTGAAACCACCATCGATCCGTTAGGGCATCTGTCCCGATTGCCTGGCTGTAGTAACCCCTCGTGTAGAAATTCTTCAATTTGGCGTTGTTCGGGGAGGCAAAGAGATCCACTTGGGGATTGACTCCCAGTGATAATATCCAACGGAAAGACTGGTCGTGGAGAGACCATTCGTTGACGTCCACCTGAGTTCGTGACAGGAAATCCGCTTGGGAGTTCTGAATGCCTGGAATGAAAACAGCCGTCAGGTTGACCAGGTTCACTTGGGCCCATTTCATAATGGGCTCTACTTCCTGGAGAAGGGATGAGCTCCGAGTCCCGCCTTGTCTTTTGACATATGATACTGCTGTGGTGTTGTCCATCCTTAGGATTACTGACTTTCCCTTCAGCAGTTGTGAAAAGGACTGTAGGGCACACCAGGCCGCTCGAAGCTCCAGGGTGTTCGAGCCTGGATTGTGGAGGCGAGCGTCCCACCTGCCTTGCGCCATGCTTGTGCCGCATAAGGCCCCCCAACCGGAGCCACTGGCATCTGTCGTCACTGTGACCCACGAAACTGGAGCGATGGAGTGACAATTCAGCAGATTCTTCGGTTGAAGCCACCAGAAGAGGCTGCCCCTCATTGACGTGGAAATGTGGATCCGTTGACTCATGCTCCCTGACTTCCACTGCCTGAGAAAGCCGGATTGGAAGGGACGTAGCCTCCATAGAGCCCATTTCACCATCGGTGTTGTGGATACCATTGTCCCAATGATCTTCAAGCATTGATGAGCTCTTAGGTGGCGAGTACTCAAGGCCCGGGAAATCCTCTCCTGAATTACCGGAATCTTCTCCGCTGGTAGAGAGATGGTCTTCCTTACTGTGTCGAATTGAGCTCCCAGATAGGTTAGACACTGAGTTGGCTCTAGATGGCTTTTTGCCAGGTTCAGGAGCCACCCGAATTCGGATAAGGTCGAGATGACCTGATCCCTCTGTGCCAAGAGAAGGGTCTTGTCTTGGGACAGGACCAGGAGGTCGTCCAGATAATGATACAGACGAATCTTCTTCAGCCTGATAAGAGCTACCAGTGCCAAAAGAACTTTGGTGAAGACCCGTGGGGATGTTGTTAGGCCAAAGGGTAGGCACACGAACTGGAGGTGTTCCTGGTTGACATAGAACCTGAGGTACTTGTGCAGCTCTGCTGCTATTGGGACGTGGAAATAGGCATCCTTTAGGTCCACGGAAATCATCCAGTCGCCTGGCTGTATTGCTTGTTGGATGGTTGATAGAGTTTCCATTTTGAACTTCTTGTGTGTTATAAATTTGTTCAAATATGTCAAGTCTATGACTGGGCGCCAGGTACCGTTCTTCTTTTGTACTAAGAAGAGAGGGGAGTACACCCCAAGAAACTGTTCGTCTTTTGGGACGTGTACCACTGCTCCTTGAATCTTCAGGAGGTGAATGTAGTCTAGAAGGACCTGTTTCTGCTCCAGTGACCCTGGAAGAAGGGTGGAGATGAACTTTGGACAGGGAGGACTGGAAAAGGACCATGTGTGTCCTGAGGTCACGGTCTTGATGACCCAAAAGTCCTTGATTGAGGCCGCCCAGACGTGCCGATAAAGGAGTAGACGAGCTCCCACACGATCCGCTTGGGCGGGCGTTGTCTCAAAAAGATTTCCCCTTGTCGCGTCCAGTTGACGCCTGAGTAGTTGGAGTAGGTCTCCGGTAGGAGCCTCTACCTCTGCTCCAATTCCTTCTGTAGTTTCCACCAGGCCTGTAAGCGCAAGCTTCCCTAGCGCGGTCCGGGCTGTATCGCCGGAATTGAGGCATTTTTCTTCCCGATTGGCGCTTGTCCTGAGGAAGGAAACCAGACTTGCCGCCCGTGACTTTGGAAATGGCATCATCTAGCTTGTTGCCAAACAGGGTTGATCCTTCAAAGGGAATCTTGCACCAGTTCTGCTTCGAAGATGGGTCAGCAACCCAGGGGCGTAGCCAGAGGGCCCGTTTCGCGGTCACAGAAGAAAGCATAATCCTGGCTAACAGGCGGATTAAGTCAACGGAGGCTTCGCCCAGGAATGCGACCGCCAGTTTTAACTCTGCCGTGGCTGAGTTCTTGGCTAGTTCTTCAGAGACGCCTTTGAGGAAAGAATCGACATTTTCCGTCCAGGCTTCCATGGCCTTTGATAATGCCGCTAAAGCTAGAGCCGGTTTGCACGCTGTGCCCGCAAGGCCATAAATTCTTCTGAGGTCCTGGTCCATTCTTCTGTCCAGGCCATCTTTGAAAGAGACGGAGTCAGCAATAGGTAAAGTGACATGTTTAGCCAGTCTCGTTACTGCCGCATCTACCAGAGGAACATTTTCCAAATGTTTGACCTCCTCCTGCTTGAAGGGATAGAGCCTTGAGGCTTTGTTAGCCATGGAAGATTTTTTGTCCACCTTGCTCCATTCCTCTTCAAAGATACCCTTCAGTTCGGATAGAAACGGGAACGTAGGGCGTTCTTTTCCCAAGCGCTTAAAGTATTTTTTCTGCTTGGCTGGAGAAGCAGGTTGTTCCTCCCATAAGAGAGCCTCCTTAATCGCTTTGACGAGTGGCGTCACCTGCGCGAAGTCAAATTCTAAGCCTTCTTCATCACTCTCTAGGTCACCCTCAGGAAAAGCCGGAGTGGAGGCTTGAGGCCGGGAAGGACCTGGATCCTCTAGGATCTCCAAGTTTGGAGAAGCAGACCCGTCAGTGTTGGTCTGAATCTGCGTGTGGGGCATGTTCTCTCTTAGAGTTCGTTGAACCACACGTTCCACCAGAGACTCGATGCGATGACCTTCAGTCTCTTTTTCCCTAACCGCATGGGCGTAGCATCGGTCGCATAATGATTTGCCCTCAGGGACACGAGTGTCACATCCCCAGCAGGCTCTGCGATCAGAGCGACTTTCATGGCGGTGGGAGCGGTGTCTTGAGGAGGAATGTGATCTTCTCCTCCGGTGGGAAGAAGTAGATGGAGATCTACGCTTGGACCTCGACTTTGAGGAAGAAGAAGTGCGTTGCGGACTGGCAAGGTCTTCCGGTTCTGGATTGGAAGGGCTAAATAAAAAACATTTAGGGAGGAAACTGTCAATACACATGAAAATGTGACTAGCAGCCCCAAACCCGAACCCTTTCCGCACATACCTTGTGCGTGAGGGCTGGCCGCCTGTGGACGGTGACTGGTCCATAATTAGTCTGGACCTGCGTACAGTGGATGGCAATTCAGGATCAACAAGAAACCTATGGTGCCGAATAAAAATACATTAAATAAAAGTGTGCTGTCCCCTTAAGAAGAAATTCTCTGCTGCTGTTTTTTTTTTTTTTTTTTTTTAAATAAATAAATAAATATATAAACAACTAAATAAAATTCATTAAGACAAATCAATTAAGTTTACATAGTGATTTAAATAATTAAATAATTAAATACATGCAGATAAACATAAGCAAAAAATAGGAGCATGGTAAAATCAATAAAGCCAGAAGCAACACTCACTGACCTGGCAACCAGAAGGGAAACACCCAGACACTCAGCTGCTCGCCTGAAGGGAGACCCAATGATCATAGGCGAGCAGCTGATTTTAAATCACCCGCCGGTGACGTCACGCGTCCTCCACGAACGCGCCTGCGCAGTGGAACGCAATCCCACGGCGCCTGCGCGGCCGCCGCGGGAATCGACGGACTGCGCATGCGCGACCAAGCCTCGCTCTGAGGATGGATACGGCGCATGCGCGGGGCACTAACGATGGGGAATCAGGAAGTCACAGGCGTGCTGGAACGCAGAGGCGCTCCAGCCGCCATACACACACAAAACAAACAACACAGAGGCACGAATAAGCGACTGCCATGGAGGAAATATATATAGAAAGGGACCTTGCCAGCCGATCCTAGAAGTCTTCAGCACATGCCACAGCCACAACCAAGTGTGCTGGGAAGCTCACCACCCGCCCATGGCTGGGATCCGAGCTGCACCGCTTAAAGTGTGCTCTTTTCCATTCCTTGAAGAAAACGATTTTGATCCATGGAGGAGGAAAAAAAAGGAACACTGAGTCTATTGGTGAGTTAACTTTTATGGGTATGGGGTCCTATCACATTGGAGAGGAGGCGGGATTAACCCACACGTAGGCTGCCATGGAGTCAGTCAGGAAATCTATTTTTAGTGAGATAATCCCAAAGGGAAATTATGTCTAAAGGAATGCAGACCCTGGCACTTTCCTCACTAGAGCCCTGAAAGTACAGCAGCTGATTGATAATTACATAAATCACTCCCACTCAACACTGAGGCCGCGTACACACGGTCGTTCCAAATCGATGAGAATGGACCGAAGTTCAGTTTCATCGGTCCAAACCGACCGTGTGTATGGCCCATCGGTTTGTTGTCCTTCGGTCCAAAATTTTAAAACCGAACCGATGGACCGACGACCGATCGGGCCAAACCGATGGTTAGTACAGAAAAGCATCAGTTCAAAACCCACGCATGCTCAGAATCAAGTCGACGCATGCTTGGAAGCATTGAACTTTGTTTTTTTCAGCACGGCGTGTGTTTTACGTCACCGCGTTCTGACCCGATCGTTTTTTGGAACAATGGTGTGTACGCACATCAGACCGTCAGGCCACTTCAGCGGTGAACCGATGGAAACGGCCCGTCAGACCATTCTCATCGGTTTGGATCGACCATGTGTACGCGGCCTCACTGTGCACATGGATGACTAATACAAATGCTATGACTAAAACTAAAATGGCATTTTAGTCAAAAGACTAGGACTAAAACTAAATTGAAATTAGAAGTCGAAATTAACACTGTACTACTACATAAGAAGATGTAGGGGGCATCTACTAAACTGCTGAATGGAAAAAAAATGAAGAAAAAGTATTTTCTTATTTATTTCTTTCTTAATATGTAATGTTGGTAATTTATTCAGGTAATATGGGCAGTGCCATTACAGCCAATAGAGTTCAGTTTTTTTTTTATATATATTTTCGAGTCATACTTCTGCTTGTCAAAAATCAATATTTTGGTTTGTTTATGAAACTTGTTTTTATTTATAAAGACGTTGTACAAAAGGTAGGAATTTGCAGCAAAGTTTTCTGAAATCCTTGTACTGTACAGATATCACCCGGAGGGGAATGAGTTACACATTAATGACATATTAATGAACACAATGCTGTATTTATCTGATTCATTTTAAATTCATGCATCATTATACCCACAATTTTACACATACGCATTTAATTATTTGCTGTTCTTTCGTGTTGTACAAACATATAATTCTCTTTAAAAAAAATAAAAATGACATCCATTAATAATGTTGCGGATTAATTATACAGCCACAATTAGATGTTTGCAAGAAACGTATCACTTCCTGCCTACGTTCATTAGGCACATTCTGCTTCAACACCACAAAGACGGCTGCATCTGGAATAGGAGCAGTGAAGAGTGTCATCACCAAAGGGCCCCTGTGCAAGAACAATTCTGGGCCCCCATTATGCTTTTGCCAATAGACCCTGCCACTGTTGGGTCCATTTTAAATCTGAACTCCATACAATTATACAGTTACATCGGTCCAGCTTGGTACAATGTATAACTATGACTGCATAGCTCATACCCAATGGGCCATGGGGGAGGCTGAAAATCACTGTAGTAGCTGCCATCTTTTGGGTCCCATTCCATATGGCTTCCCCTCCGCTTACTGAGGGGGGGGTCTCTTGCCTGGCACTGCCACCATTCATAGAATACCTTGTATTTTTTTTAATGGATGCCCGGCTTTTTTTTTTCCTTGATTGGATGAGGTTGAAATAATTATGTCACTGCCCCTCCTCTCCATCTCTTCCAACTGTAGAAAGCCCTGTATTCTTTGAAAAAGTAAAAGGATTTGTATATTTACATTCTCTACATGCTCTAGAATACAATAATAGAAATGGCAGCAGTGTGTCAATGAATATATAGTGCTTCAGCGTGTCACCGTGCAGCCTCCTCACTGGTCTGTCAGTGTGCTGCAGCGGGCCAGCATATACAGTCCTGCAGCGGGCCAGCATATACAGTGCTGCAGCGGGCCAGTATATACAGTGCTGCAGTGGGCCAATATATACAGTGCTGCAGTGGGCCAGTATATACAGTGCTGCAGCGGGCCAGCATATACAGCGCTGCAGCGTATCATTGTGTAGCCTCTCTGGTGTCACAATGAATGCACATTATGATGTCAAATTTGGGGTTGATTTACTACAACTGGAAAGTGCAAAATCCAGTGCAGCTCTGCAAATAAACCAATCGGCTTCCAGGCTTTATTGTCAAAGCTTAATTGAAGAAGCTTAAGTTAGACGCTAAGTTAAGACAATTGGCTACTAAAATCCAAATTACAAGCACGCATACTCCAAACCAATGGTAACCATCAGACAACATTAGCAGAAGTTTCACAAAGAATGGTGCTAAAGAGCAGAAAAAAAAACAGGTAGTTTTGTGTATGTTAGCTGAAAAAGTTCTGCCGTCTGTATGCAGAACAAGTTCACGGCCAATGCCCTTCAGACAAAAATCCATAGATTTGTCCGATGGAAATCCGATCGCTTGTATGAGGCGTAAGAGTCATTCAGTTAGCCCCCATTCACACTGAATCCGACTTTGAATTTGTACGACTTCACTTGAAGTCACACAATTTCAAGCTGCAGATCAGTGCGGTTTCATGTGGGGCTTGGCTGACACTTGTGCAAATTCATGCACAGATGTCTAGGCAAGTCGCACCTAACATCACAAAAAATAGTGCAGGAACCTTAATTCCAAATCAGTTTGGCACCGCAAAATCGGAGTCGCACCAATTTGAACAGTTCCATTGCTGACAATAAGATGAAACTTGTCACGTGATTTTGGACCTGTCAAATCGCCATGACAAGTCGTACCAGTTTGAACGGGGGGCTTAGGCTTTACATGTGCATTATTAAATTCATCCAATAAGTTTTGTATTGGGTCAGTGATGGCAAATTGCCCTGTTACAGGTAATCTGACTGGTATCAAGCTCGTGTTCGGTATCAGTTCTGTCTGGCGCACACAATGTTAACTCTCACTTCCACAGCCCTGGCTGTACATGGCATATATACCTGGCGTTACAGTGATTAGCTGTTTTGATTTGTAATTAGGAGTGATTGCAGCAATTTTAGTAATCAAGCTCTTATAGAAAATAAGCATGGCAATTGTTTATGATACACTGTGCTTTATCAAACTAAATGTCATCCAATTTGGGTTTACATCTAACCAACTCCCCCCTCCCTGTTATTAGTAACATTTAGAATGCCAGCAAAGTGCACTCATTACATTTTGTAACGCTAGAGCTGGCCTAGGAGGACATTGGTTAAACTACCCATGTGTTGGCAAAGGGGTTATTCCCCAAAAAGTAGTGTATAATGTTGTATTTACCTTTATTTTTTGTGCTGGGTTTGTCACCAATTTTTACGCGGTTCCCGACCACATCACGTAGATATACTGTGGCAGAATGGCTCCCCTGGGCAAAATCCTGAATGTCTACGTCCTACATTTTTTTCGGCCACCAGAGGGTGCGTCCGCATGACAGGGGACCCAATGCGCATGGCCAGCGAGCACATTCGCGTGCACGAGCGCCAGCACAGGGATTTATTATAGCAAAAAGTAAAAAATATTGTTTTCTTTTTCAAAACTGGCGCGCTTTTTTTGATTATAGCGCAAAAAATAAAAACCGTACAGGTGATCAAATACCACCAAAATAAAGCTCTATTTATGGGAAAAAAGGACACAAATTTTATTTGGGTACAGCGTCAAGTGACCGAGCAATTGTCAGTTAAATTGACACAGTGCCAAATTGTAAAAAGTGAACTGGTCAGGAAGGGGGTAAAATCTTCTGGGACTGAAGTGGTTAAATGTTTTTTGATATTGTATATATTTATGTGCCATATATTCTGGAGTGGGTATGCTTTCTTCCTGCTTCTATATACAGTACATCTCTGTGATAAACCTTATGCAAATTTGTTAATACGTTTTGTTAACGTCTAAATAGAAGAGAACTGCAGCTGGAATTCTGTGTGTGCTTACTGATTACTTGCAGTATAAGTGGTATATGCATTTAGATTTTGAATTATTCCGAATTAGGTTTAAGCGCCCGCATGTCTAACATATTGTCAGAGTGGCATTTACTATCCACATTACTAAATGTAAGAACTAAAGAGGGCCAAGGCACAGAATCTAAAAGCTGCCCACCAAGACTTAAAGGGGTTGTAAAGGAAAACATGTTTTTCCCTAAATAGCTTCCTTACCTTAGTGCAGTCCTCCTTCACTTACCTCATCCTTCCATTTTGCTTTTAAATGTCCTTGTTTCTTCTGAGAAATCCTCACTTCCTGTTCTTCTGTCTGTAACTACACACAGTAATGTGAGGCTTTCTTCCTGGTGTGGAGAAAGCCTCTTGAGGGGGAGGGGTGAGCAGGAGTGTCAGGACGCCCACTAACACACAGCTCCTTTCTCTATCTGCAAAGTAGAGAGTGTCCTGACTTTTTCTTCTCATTGGATGACTGACTTTGACTGCCAATGGTGCCGCACTGCTGTCTCAACCAATGAGGAGGGGAGTCCCAGACAGCCCGGACACAACTGCAACATCGCTGGATCTAGATGGGGCTCAGGTAAGTATTAGGGGGGCTGAGGCATACAGAAGGTTTTTTATCTTAATGAATAGAATACATTAAGATAAAAAAAACTTCTGCCTTTACAATCACTTTAAATATACCTTAACCTTTCAGTTTGTTGCTGCACTGCGAGACAACCTGAGCACCTGGAGGAATCCCACACCAACTCCAAAAGAAAATACCTACTCAGTGCTGAAAGCATCTTTGGTCGAATTGAACACAAGACCCCAATGCTGTATAGATCGGTTCAAAAAAGAAAATCCTATCTTGGAAACGCTGTACCAGAAAGTCCCCCAACATTACATTTAATTTCTTTTTTTTTCTACTTTTGCCCAGATCTCTGATGAATTCATCTGGGCCTTGAGAAGGGGCTTCAGTCTGAACTGCATAATGGGCTTCCAGCTCTTTTAAGTAAAGATTATTCATTTCTTGCCCTGTTCATGAGAGAGTTATTTACGAACAATTATTTCCTCTGTCAGAATCCCTTATTGCAGCACTTTCTTTATATGTGTTAAACCGCTTTCCTCATCCATTGTGTGCGTCTCTGCGGTTCCTGAAATGCAGCTCCGTATTGCGAGGCCTCGCTACTCTTCCAGGGTCATGTCTTCTATCACCGCACACCATTCCGGCAAGCGCTCCACTGTCTGAGCTTTGTAATGATCTGGAGAATGGTGTTCCCTCCTCTCCTCCCCAAACCTCGCTTATCACATCCTGACAAATAGGTAATTAAAAATTCTCCTTGCTATTCAAATAGGTAAGAGTTAATTGCATTAAAATGCAGACTTCCATCAATGAGAGAAATTCAATGGAGGAAGGGGGAGTCAGATTTCTGCCTCTGTGTGCCTCATTAGAGGAGAGACAGATTTATTGGGCCTTCTCTGGAATTAGTTTTTAAACACTAATTTATGCTCAAACTATATCTTTGTAGAAGTAATAGAGGGGTTCTTGAGTCTGTCAACTTTTTGGGCTGTCGGAACTTTCTAGAACTTGCAGTGGAAAGTGTTGAAATTTTAATCTTTCTTAGGAGGATTAACTGTTCTGGAATCTTCAGGCAAGCAGACAAAATTATTCAAATTTGTATGCGCAGGCTATCTTACCTGCTTGTAGGCAGGTGCAGTCTATTTTCTCCACTGCAGGTGGAAGAGGAATTTAAGAGGAGCCTCCCTACTTCATTATCTCCTTGGACACAAGCAGCATCCAATTGGATGCTGGTGTCCCATGTGACCTTAACGGCCATCGTGGGGCAGGCAGAGTCTGTTTGGGTTTGCGTGGCATTTTGCGTGTGGGTAGAGTAGGGACAGTGTTTAGCACCAGGGAGAGGTTCCAGATGAGTAGGGAGATTGCAGGGACACACCATCCTCTATGGTAGCCTCCCCACTTGGGTATGGACCAGCCAGGCCACGTTCTGCCCCTCAAGACAGGCACCGTCGACATACCTGAGACCTGCTGCCACTACTCATTGCTGTATATTCTGTGAGTGCGCCTGGGTAGGTTGCCTTCCCACTGGGCTTGTTGTGCATTGTTGAACTTCAATTTCAATACAGATCTGTTTTCTATGTCTGGAGTGTTTACTGCCCCCAGGTAGGCACTTACCTTTATCCCATGCGATCCAAGCAGTACACAGCCAACCCACACAAGCAGCAGTAGTAGTAGTAGTAAGATGCACCACCTCAGAGTTTCTTCCTTAATCCCTTCAAAATGCTGGAAGAGCGCCTGAAACAATAGAGGGAAGGTGCAGGTGGGAGAGATGTAATTCCGATTGCAGATTTAGCCCTGTCACAGGCTGCTGCTGTACCCGCAGCCCAGATTCCGGGAAGCTGCCTGGGACAGCTTAGTAAGAAATGTGACTATCCCGGCAAATCCAGGACAATTGGCAAGTATGACATCTGCATACACACATTGAACAATGTACAGTATAATTCTAATAAAATATTTTGTTATACATTTTTAGGTATGCCTATAAAGTCCATTCTTTCAAAGCCCTCGTATAGGCACACCCTTTTATACTATTATGCTATTTTTTATTTCTTTAGAATATACAATAGACCGAAGATCATCTTTCTAACTTTTATTTTAATTCCTGTATTTTTGTTTTACTTACCGTGAACTGTTATTTGTTTAGCTTTTATACTGTATTTTTGATGTCATTGTGTGATACAATAAATATTTCGGTGGCTATTTCATTGATATTATCCAGACACTAAAAATATTATAAGTGTCACAAAATTCTACATCCCCACAAAGTAATGTTAATTATTCTGCAATGAAATAGTGTTATAGCGTTATTCACTTAACACCTTCTGCTTCCACCAGAGTCGCCCATCCAGAGGGCACATTTTGATGTGGCATCTTGTACTTCTGAACTCTCTGCATTTGTAGGAATACACAAATTGAAAACAAAATGGCATTATTATGTAAAGTGTGTACAAAATTTTAGTGACTGGAGTAATATGGGGGTGTTTAACTCAAGTGGTAAAAGCGTTTTTTAGCGAGTCCACAGCAGTCCGTTATCAGTTTTTCTGGACATAGCAGCCCATTTTTATTTAAAAGGAAACAAAATAAAAGTTCACACATAGGATTTCCCACACAGGGGTTCTTCTCCAGTACAGTTCATATAACCAAAAATGCCAAGCCTCCTGGCTCCTAGGCTTACTTTGCCGTGCTGTTACCTGTTAAACCTGGCCCACTCCTGGCCTCAACAGGATTCTCCAGCCCACTGTCTTCCAATCTTCAGGACTTCCTTCAGCCCCCCTTGGATTCGCTAGCCACCTCAGGTCTACCAGCCTTCCAGTCCATCAGGCACAAAGTCCCCCCACACCAGGGATGTAGTCTTCCACAGGGCAGACAGCTTTCCACACACACACACACAGTGTCTTAAACAGCAGACAGCTGCACACACTCCACCTTCCTCCTTCCTTCTGACTCTCCCCAGCCCTTCATTATACAGTATATGAGCTGTGTTCACCTGGGCACACACCCTGCAGGCTATCTGTAAGATCTGGACACAGGGTTGGAGATCCTGTGTCCATTTCAACACTATATTCATTTTTATTGGGACAGAGCCTTGCTCTGCCACACTGGGTTTATATCAATCTAATGCCGCGTACAGACGATCAGAAATTCCAACAACAAAACCTTGGATTTTTTTTCGACGGATGTTGGCTCAAACTTATCTTGCATACACACGGTCACACAAATGTTGTCGGAAATTTCCAAACGCCAAGAAACTCACTGATGTACAACACGCACAACGGCACTATTAAAGGGAAGTTCAATACCAGTCGTTTTAGTAGAAGTTTGGTGAGAGATGATTCGCGCTTTTCAGCCTCATGCTTTTCAGTCCGTTACAGCGTGACAAATGCGCTATCTCCATTACAAACGCAAGTCTTACCAGACCGAGCGCTTCCATCTCGTACTTGATTCAGAGCATGCGTGGAATTTTGTGCGTCTGAACGATCGGAATTTACGAGAACGGATTTTGTTGTCGGAAAATTTGAGAACCAGCTCTCAAATCTTTGTTGTTGGAAATTCCGACAGCAAATATCCGATGGAGCATACACACGGTCCGAACATTTGTTTCGGAAATTTCGACCGTGTGTATGCGGCATTAGTCACACAGACTAAGGAACAGCTTCATTTGTAAAGTCATCAGTTCTGTTGTTATAAGATTAGAACTAGAAAGGGTTATTTTTTTTTGCTCTTTACAAATGTGCAGGAAAACGGTTGATGGATAGTCAGTCCACCAAAGGCCGTCGGTGACGTTTGCCATTAATATAGACTGGAACCCCCGTGGTAAGTAAGTTGCCAGCATACAGGATTCTGTCATGTTGTTATCAACATGTGTATCCCATTTAAAACAAAAATGCTGTATTGTATTGAGGTCATCCACAGCAAGGGTGGCCAGAAGGGGACACGAGAGAAGGAATATGTGCACCCTGCCTGACTCCCTAGATCTAGATATCTGCTGATGTATTTGGAATTTGAAGCTTTGGATAAAAGGCTGCATTTCTTTTCCCATTCTTTTATGTGGCCCGTTTTAATACAAATTTTGCATAGTGGAGTCCTACTTTAATGTATGTTGGGCAGCAAATCAATGCAGCATCCTACACAATCATTCATTTACATCTCTATAGGTGAAGCAACGCTCCTGCCAGTTCCTCCAATTTCCTTCATGGGGTTATCTCTACAGAGAATGGGAACTGGCTCTACATAATTACCTTTTCCACACATTGTGTGCCTAGTAAATCTTCTGGGGTAATTTATCAAAATCATCCACCTTCAAATTTCCTAACAAAACCAACAGAGAGAAGGAAAAAAAAACAGCGAGAAAATTATAGCAATTCCAACCTGTCCCAGAGCAGTCTTTTCTTTAGTAAATACGTTTCTGCTCGATTTTTTTTCCCAGGTAGCTGGCTGGTAGACTTTGATAAATTGATCCCTGCGGCTCCAGTAATGTATAATGGTCACATTGTCTCGCGTACCGTCAGAACCGCAATGGATACAATGATGGTGTGCTGTGTCCCGGCCTCTGCTAGATCTTAACTCGAGCACAATTCACCTAATCCATGAAAGACTTCCGCCAGTTAAAGAATTTGCCTCTGCCTGGCTCCGTTGCTTCCTTCTGATAGAGCTGGCACAGCTATCTATACATTGCTTTCCAGCCTTTTTTTGGGCACGCTGTGTCTGTAAAAAGCTGCTTCGCTTGGCACAGGGAATGGAAGTGTCGGCTTGCCAGAAGCCCACTGAGTCCATCTGCTCCCTCTGCTTACTGTCCCCTTTTTAATTGTATCTCTGCGTTGCAGGCAAGAAGATTTTAGACCTCGAGAGGAGCTGTGCAGTGTAGGGGGAAAGGCAAAGTAAACATTTTATTACCTATGTGTTCCTCTTAACTAGGTTTTTTATTCAGCGGGAGAAAATGCCCAAAGTGTCCTTTTCTGAAAAGGACTGTTAATAACTGGATGTGGTGTTTGGCCTTAGAGTGACCTTGCAGGGCTAGGAAAGGTTCGATAAGCTGTGGCTTTAGCATGCAGGCCTGGCTGGCCAAGGCTTGTTTTGGTGGCTGGTGACCAATCCAAGGTGTGTTTACAAGCTTTTCCAGTGCGATTTCCATACAGTTATTCAAACAGAACACAAGCAGGTTATGGACGATTATCGGCCAGTGATTGTTCAGTCAAAATGGATGATTACTTCATGTAATAGATGATGGAGGGGGTGGTGGCATTGATTGGAAAGCTTTCAAAATGTTTTCTGATCACTTTATCACTATTGTTTTTCCAGATGTGCCCTTCCACCTGCCTAGGTGTGATTTCAGCCAGATCAAACTCTTTCATTGGTGGACTCAGACCTTCATGTCCAACCACTACTTGAGGCCCATGACCACCCTTGGGGTATTGTTTATGAAACTTTGGTAAGGTGGGGTACCACCATCACAACCTTTCAGTGCCAAATGTGATATAAACCCACATTCTCTAGTCACCTATACAATCCCCATCTAAAAGGGATGATGCCTACTCTTTTATATTCTTCGTCAGAGATGAAGCTACGCCACTGAGTCAGGCAAAACGCGTTGATGTCATCACCCGGCGCGGTCACGTGACGTCTTGTGTATGTGTGGGGGACGGAAGAGCCTGTAGCTGAACCTGTTGGAACACGAGGCGCACTAAGAAGTAGGACGGATGAGCTATCATATTCAGGCTTTCACAGCTGTGTGAGTTACAAATATTGGACCCACAGTTATATGCCCATCAACAACGGACATATCCTAATAGTATTACATCCAAAGGACTATACCAAGGAACACACATTACATGCATTGGTGCAATGTGGTGACATTCATGCTGAATGGCACGTCAGCCCAAGAAGTGCCGCTGTCAATCACTAGACCCATCTCACTAGGCATTTCTGTCTGTGATGTGGGTATGGGATAGACTAGAACAGAGCATGTTGTGCTGATGAGATAACTGGAGCATGTGTACACAGGTGGCAAGGCTGCAGAGGGATGATCAGCTTTCATAGCATTGCTACTGGGATTTAGGAAGTACTGCTAACTGGCATGATCAACCGTTACTTTTTACTAACTACTGTCTTCACTCTACAAACATTTTTTCTGGATTTTAATTGTTGGTTTGTACAATAAGGCCCCATACTCACGACCAAACATGTCTGCTGAAACTGGCCCGCGGACCAGTTTCAGCAGACATGTTTGGTCGTGTGTAGTTACGAGCGTACAGAATTTCACCGTACATTTGCCCGCCGGGCCGTTTTTCAGCAGACATTTATTTGCAAACTTGTTTTAAAACCGTCCGCTCAAATCCTGTCCGAACGGACATGTTTGGTGGTGAGTACAAAAACCAACGTACAAAAACCCTGCGCATGCTCAGACTAAATGAGGCCACGGGAGCGCTCGTTCAGGTAAAACTCACGTTTGTTTGGGATATGGCACATTCGTCACTAGAAAGATTAATTCTAGCAATAGAACACTGAAGCAAACCACACAATAAACAACACTTGATGCCGTCGTTTTATTCATTCTTCTCTTGCTAGAAATAATCAGTTATTTAGCTCATGTTATTTCAACTGAGTTGTTCCATACTGAAAAGTGACATTTGTTAGCTGTGATGTAGTAAGATTTTAGCAATCTTTTATTGGCCCGACGTATCATATTTTTAGTGGTCCTCCACATGTATATTTTTTTGCTTTTAATGTTTAATGTTTATCTTTCCCACTTTATTTATGTGTTTATAGTTATGTCACCATTTAGAAATTTTTATTAGCAAATTGTTAGGATTTTGCATTTGTTTGTATATTTCCCTGGATTATTTTGAAGGTTGTTTAAATTGTCTACCATGTTGGCACACCAAATGACCCCCCCCCCCCACATGAGTTAGTGAATATTTTAGATGAAACATTTTATTTGTTTGTAATGTTTTATGCCTAAAATAATACCCACAGTATTCCAAACAATAGGCACGTTTTTAAATTCAAGAAAAAGTCTTTTATTTTAGCAAATGATAAAAAGGAACAAAAACAGAATGGCAGCACTTGAACAGCTAGCAAAATACATGCAAACTTGCATTGTCAAACATGGTGAAGGCTAAACTAGCCAACCTCAGGAGGCACACAAACTAAAATCAGAAGCAGCAGCACATAACCAAAGGAACCCAAGCTGTGGTAGTCCAAACAAGATGCCATTTGTGGGGGATCAAATGGAAGGCAGGGCATCAACGTCTCCTCTTCCTTGCAACCTTCCTTCCAGGCTGCCTTACAGCGGGTCTTCCCTGGGCCCTTGCAGGTGGGGATGATGTGGCAGCAGGAGTATGATGTTCAGCAAGCCGGGCCGGGTCACATAGCCCAGTGTCTGGGGTCAGCAGCTCCCTCTGCATCCACCAAAGGGCCTGGTTGATGATGCCCTTGGCCAATTGCCTCTGCTCCTCCGTGCCTTTATTCAGATCATGTGCCACGGAGGCACTGTAGGCCTCAGTGGGGTTGAGGGGGGCCCTCATGATGGCACTCGCCTCCTTAATCATTTGGAGGCTGGCTTCCTCCACTGCCCCCAATTTCTTCTTACGGCCTGGTGGCCTAATATAAAGGGGAGGAGCCTGGCTGGTGGTGCTTGTCCTGGGGAGCTGCTCAACGCCACTGGGCCCGGCCTCCTCCTGGCTGCCACTGACCCCTTCGGCCTGGCTGTCAGTGAGGAGAGGATCTGCCACCTCCTGGCTGGTCTCTTCTTCCTGTGTAAAAAAAAGGGACATGTTGTAATATATTTCGAAATATAATCACTCACATTTTCATGCTTGAATCTTCTTTTTTTCATTGAATTTAAACTTGAAAACAGACTTACCCTCTGACCCCTGCAGTTGTCATCCCTGACACCTATTTGTTTGCCCACCACTTTTCATTTTTGCTTCCCAGCTTGTATTTTATTAACCAATATCAAGTCAAGAATCAAACAATAATTAATATTATTCCATAAATAGTTATGAAACTACTATACCTCATCATCGTAGAGGCGCAGATCTGCCTCTCTGTCAGCCAGGCCCTCTTCATCCGACTCTGCAGGGCTGTGGTGATCTGGGGAAGTCCCGCTGGGAGGTAGCGTGGAGGGAAGGTTGGGATTCAGACTTGACATTGATGGCCTGCCTTCCAGTTGATCCCGCAAAAATGACATCTGGCTGTAATACCACAGCTTGGGTTCCTTTGGTGGTCTTGCTGCTGCTCCAGATCTTAGCTGCTTTTGGTGAGCTTTGTACGCTCTCCTATATGTGCCCCTGAGGTTGGCAAGTTTATCCTTCACCATGTTGGCACTGCATTCTGGCACCCATGTTCTCATGTATGCTGCTAGCTGTTCAAGTGCTGCCGCTCGTACGTCCTTGTTGTGGTAGGTGGGCTGCTTTGAATCCCACAGGATGGGCATTTCCCTAAATTTATCCAGCAAGTGCTGGATAATCTCTTGGGTCTGCAGGAGATCCATTGCTAAATGTTGATTCTTTGAATTTTATTCTAGATTACAAAAATAACAAGAAACCAAAAACATGATTTAAAAAATGCTCACCATTTACATTGATAGAATCTGTTGTTAAAAAATTATGACCTATATAGAAATACAAACACAGTGTCTCTTGTTTACAAAATGCTGGCCAGCTCGGCCCCATTGGTTGGTTGTAGCTAACATTTTTTTAATACATGCCGCCCCTTTGGTTACATTGCAGGAAATAATAGAAATGTACAACCATACACAATTATTACAAATGACAGCATTCATCAAGGCACTATTGCATGTGTAGATATCCTGCCCCTCAGCATTGATTACCTGAAAGAAACTTCATAATGACCTCTGTCCAACCAACACAGAACAATACTTGGCCTGATCTAAATACACCCTACATAATTACTAATGAGTCACAGCATTTTGGCCATCTCTATTTTGTGATGTCTCCAAAAGCATTTGGGTACGAAAATCACATTCTGGTATCCAAGAGACATAATAGCTTAATCAAACTGTGCAACCAACAGACCAAACCCCCATCCCATGGCTCTACATTTTATAGGCCGCTGCTAATCCCATGTTTAAATTTCTTACCTGCCTCTCTCCAAATCCTCGTTTGTTACGCTCGATGAATGAACACGTAACCTACGTAATCACGTCAAGCGCCTTTTATCCACTCCGCGTATGTATGAAACGCCGCCCTCGTCACCTTTGCCATGCCCCTAATCAATTGAAAAAGTAAATATGGCGTTAACTGTGTAGGTTCTGGAATCGCGCGAATATTCTCCACGTAACCTACGTCAATACGTTGTTGGCATTCGCGACACTCCGCATATGCAAGAATCCCCGCCCTCATCTCCGCCCATGACGGGACATTTCCTCGTTTCCACGCCCCTAATCTCTGTGGGAAGGAAAGATGGCGATGTCACACGAGCGGGCACGGAGCTCTCATGGCGCAAGTGAAGGGACAGAGGCAGGACCGTCCCAATCCAGGCCTAAAAGATATAAAGCCACTAATATGGCGTTTGAAGAAATGGTGGAGTTGGTTTACATCATGAGGAGGAAGGATTATGATGGTGAATGTGGGCCCTACAAAACACCGAACCGTAGAAAGTCACACATAATGGACAAGGTGGCAAGGAGAATGAGGAGAATGTTTGGTGTCACCAGGTCCAAGGAGCAACTCCGGAAGCGTTGGTCCGATTTAAAATTGAGGGAGCCACATCACATGAAGAAGATCCTCAAAATTCTGCGTAAAAGTAAGTCCATATTATTTAAGGGGGGGGGGGGGAATGTCTGCAATAATGTGTTGACATGGAGTTTTTTACATCTGCCTCCTTGGCCTGCTTGTACTTTTGAACCTGTGTAGATACTGTATTGTGTTTATGTCAAATAACAACCTTAAACAAATGTTGTGAAATAGTAAACACGCGTAATATGACATTGTTTTGCAAAAAAGCGAGGTGAGTCCAGGAACAACACACCTGGACATGGCTGACTGGCCCCAAACTTTCTTTTCAAACATTGTTGAATAGCAAAATCACAGAAATTAAATTGAGTGAATGTGACAGGCAAACAAGATTCATTCTCCAAAATGCAAATAAAGATGATGTTTTAACATCTGGAAATGCAAAGCACCTGTGTCTCAACAATCAAAGGATATTTATTTGGAGGGTCGACGAGAATTAATGTTTTGGGGGGACATCCATTTGTGTCACTTCTTAGCAAAAAAGGGGCAGGATCAGAGCTTGGCCTAGAACTACGCCAAAAATGTAGGATTGCTGAAAGAAGAAACCAACAAAAATCCTCATAAATGTATCGTCTATGCAATGTGTGCGATTTATGATATCCAATATCAGTGTGCTGATGAGTATACCTTTTGTTTTTTCTTATTTATTATAGGGGAAAGAAGACGCCAGCAATTGGAGGAGGCAGTGGAAGGAAGAGAGGAGGATGTGGAAGGAAGAGAGGAGGATGTGGAAGGCAGAGAGGAGGATGTGGAAGGAAGAGAGGAGGATGTGGAAGGAAGAGAGGAGGATGTGGAAGGGAGAGTCGAGGATGTGGAAGGAAGAGAGGAGGAAGACTTAACTCTGGATTTAGAATTCGGTGAAGATGAGGCGGAACTTGACGAAGCAGAATTGCGTGATTTTGAAGGGGTAGTGATGGATAAAGAAGGAGTTATGGAAGAAGATGGAGGAGTCGTGGATGATGAGGGGGAGGTGGTGGAAGAAGGAGGAGTCGTGGAGGATGAGGCTGAGGTGGTGGAAGAAGGAGGAGTGATAGAAGATGAAGAAATTGGGGATGTGGAAATTATCACGCCATCAGGTCAGTGTCACCCCAACATTAATAGGGCCAAACATATGCAGATAGGCCGGAAACTCTTTACATATTTTGAATGCAAATTTGTTTGTTTTTAGGGGATGAAGATGGTGTAGCACATTTTTCACGTGCAAGTGCTTCAATAATTGTACAGCAAGTAATGGAGTGCAGCACGGAAATGGACATTATGCGGGAAAGGATGGTCGTCATGGAGCAGAATGTGCGAAATGTCATCTCAGAGTGCAGCAGGGAAATGGACAACATGCGCCAAAGGATGCTAGTCATCGAACAGAATTACAAAAATATCATTGACATGATGGGCCGTGTCAAAGACTGAAACACAAAAGCCCATCCCCCGCCCATCCCCCGCCCACAAAACAATTTTTAATTTTTGTACTTTATAATACGCCAAAATTTCTAAATGCACACACAGTGTGCCAATATGTGCTATCTGCCATCACAGACTATCTATTGTCTGTGCTTTGTGGGTACAAACCCCTCCTCGATCCTCAAGTAGTTGAGAGGAAGAAGGGTTTGCTCCCACAAAACACAAACATTGATCACCCATGATGTCAGATAGCACATGTGGCCATTTGTATGTTTAACCAATGACATTTGGCGATTTTTCACTGAATGTGTGCATTTTGAAATTTTGGCGGGTTCCAGTGTGAAAGCACACCATCCATGACTGACTGCTGTTCTTTTTTTATATTTTGGTTTGGTGTTGATCTTTTTTTGTTTGTAAATGTTTACAGTTTCAGATCACACAACGAACAAGAAATCTCACCTAAAGATATAAGTTAACTAATTATCTTGAAAAAAGATAATATTTTTTGGTTGTGTTAAAATTATTGTAAAAAATATATACACAAACAAATACAAAGCAAAAAATATTTTACTAGAAAAACAATACCCAAACATTTCTAAATGTAAATAAATGTCTTCTTTAAAAAAAAAAAAAAAATAGAAAAATGCAAAAAAAAAATTATTAAAAAATATACCCAAAAATAAAAAACATAGACATTAGTCTGGGTTATTGAAAAACAAAATAAATAAAACCTTGAATTTTGAACAAAAGTATAAAAAATATATGTTTAGAAATGTATATATATATATATATATATCTCTAGAGATAGATATATAGGAGACAAGCCAAACAATTATGGCGTATAGTTTCAGTGAAATTAGTATTACATTGTGTTTAGATCTGTATTATTGCTAATCACTGTCAATAAAGAAAAAAAAATACAAATTCTAAGCCAATATTTTCTCCAAACAATAAACATTTCTTGTAGAAAAATGACTAAAATTAAAAAAAAAAGTTGTGACATCAAAAGCAGAAAAATGAGTGGCTTCTTATTTCTAGACTGAATACCCAGTTAGTAGATGAGTGAATAATGTGCAAATGTGGTTAGTTAATACATCTGAGTAAGTAAATTTGGCACTAGAAGTGCACTATTTTTGGAGAGAACCTGGAAGACAGAAAAATAGAGAAAAAGCAGTAATGACAAACAACTGTATAAAGTCCAATGGTCTAATTATTTATTAGTTCTGAGAATATTCCTTTCTTTGGGGGCCGAATTAGAAAGAAATATGATCTGGCATAGCAATGGCCCCCCGACCCATGAAGTACTCAACATATTTGTCGCGTACCTCACGAGCAGATTGGGGGGCCAAGCCAGCGCGACCAGTGTCCAGGCCAGGAATGTTCTCTGAGGGTAGTCCTGCCTCAGAGCCCATGGAGGCTAGGTACGTCTGGGAATGCCTGCGTAGAAAATTGTGCAAAATGCAGCAGGCAAATATAATGGTGTTCAATTTATATTCCGCCAAATGTATCGATGTCAGGAACAGGCGGAACCGGTTGGAGAGGATCCCAAAGGCATTCTCGACTACCCTCCGAGCCCTGGACAACCGATAATTAAACACACTCCTCTCTGAGGTGAGGGTCCTCTGGGGAAAAGGCCGCATTAGGTGAGGTCCAAGCCCGAAAGCCTCGTCCGCTAGGAACACAAACGGAAGTCCTTCCACATTATCTTCATCTGGTGGCAATGCCAGACCACCAGTTTGGAGACGATCATAGAAATCAGTCCGTGAGAACACTCCCCCATCTGACATCCGGCCGTTCTTCCCCACGTCCACATATAGAAACTCATACTGTGCCGACACCACCGCCATCAACACGATACTATGATAACCCTTGTAATTATAATAGTAGGACCCCGAGTGGGGTGGGGGCACAATGCTGACGTGTTTCCCATCTATTGCTCCACCGCAGTTAGGAAAATCCCACCGCTCGGCAAATTGGGAAGCCACAGACTGCCATTCCTGTGGTGTGGAGGGTAGCTGTGGGGACAAACAAAAAAAGAGATTTAGTACTTTGGCACATAAACATTGCAAACATAATCCTACAAGCATCCTTGTGCAACTTTACATTTTTAAAATAGCATTTGCAAATTATGAAGGGAGAATTTCGGGGCACAAATAGATAGGCCCACTTAATTAATAAGAGACTCCACAGCCCTCTGATGGGGACAAAAACACTTTTAAACTGTTTTTAGAAAACAAAACCCAAAAAATATAAAGTGGCAAGGTGGGGGTTGGCCAGAAGATAGCATGCTGGACAGGTTAATATTGGGTCAGATCCAAATATGCAGGTAGGCCAAAATAAAAAGAACATGTAAAAGCTGATATCAACATGCATAGGGAGAAAAGGGAACGTTGGTTAAACACAAAGCATATCTGGGACTAAAAAAAAAATGTTAGTTGCCAACATTATTAAAGACACATTGTGAGGTTAAAATGAGGAAACTTACCTTCATATACTCCTCGTGCATAACTTTAATGATGGCAGCACACGTGTCCGGTATGATGACCCCAAGCGCCTGCGGAGAGATGCCTGTCGAGAACTTGAGGTCCTGCAGGCTCCTCCCAGTCGCCAGGTACCGCAACGTGGCAATAAGCCTCTGCTCGGCCGTGATGGCTTGGCGCATCACAGTGTCCTGCCTCATGATATAGGGGGACAGAAGTTCCAGCAGACTGTTGAATACGGGGTCCGTCATGCGGAGAAAATTCCTATAGTCATTAGGATTATTCTCCTGGATTTCCCTAAGCAGAGGCATATGTGAGAAACTGGTCACGCTGGCGCAACCAATTCTTGGTCCAGAAACGCCTCCGCCCCCTGTTTCTGGCCAAAGTACTGGAATAATGAACATATCCAGCAGCCATCCCATAAACAGCACCTACTCGCGAAAATTGACGCTGCTGCTCCATCATGGCTTCAAACCGGCCGGCTGGTCAGTCAAGAACACACTCCAACAGAAAGCACAATCAAATCCAGCGGTACCTGCAAAGAACGCACGACACACAGATACGAACGCACAGTACGAATCTGCAAAGCAGAACGAACTGCACGCCTGTACCCGAATGCCAACTACGTACCCACAAGCACACGCACTGAACGAGAAAATACTACCTGCTAAAGCCTGGAGACCGAGAAGCGCGAATCAGCTCTAACCAAACCTTCACTAACACGAGCAAAGCCGTAACTAGCAAAAGCGGAACAGAGGGCGTCGCCATTGACTTTGGCCTTTCCCTTTATAGTGACGTCAAACGTGGATTACGTGCACGCGTTCAGGTCCGCAGGGAAATATGGTCCGCTGGTGTGTACAAGCCAGCGGGCCAAATGAAAAAACAGCCTTGTACGCCGGAAACAGCCCGTCGGACATTTCGAGCGAACATGTTTGGTCGTGAGTACTCGGCCTAAATGTTTTATAGATGTAGCAAAGTCCCGGGGGCCCCTGAAGCCCAATGGTGATCTCCAGCGTTAGGGACAACTGACATCCTTCAGTGTAGAGTAGGTTACAAGGCATGGTGGGTGTAATGCAAAATGAACAGGTGGGTGCCAGACACCTTTTACATGCAAAGAGATTTATTGTCTCTTAAACAGAACTGTAGGAGAGGGGATTAGGGCCAGGACACCCTTAGGTAGATGCAATGTTAATTGGCAGACTCTGAGACTTCAATAGGTAGACAGCGATACAGTGGAAGGCCCCCAGCCAGACACCACTTCTGTATAAGTAGGACTGCTGTCTCTTATGGCAACAATCTTGTAACTGTTACTAACAGTAAAAGTATTCAACTATCTGCAACACGAACAGTTCTCTTTACCTCCCACTCAATCACTGTGGGTCTTCACTCAATGAGTTCCCAGTCTCTCTCACTAGACTTCAGATCCACTAACCACTGGATCCCCTGAGCTCTTTCACTGTAGCACTCGGTATCTTCATCAAGCATCACCCCCGCTTCACTGCTGGCTCCCTGGCTTAGCACTCACAGATACTCCTCAAGCTTCACCCCTGCTGACACGTTGGGTCCCTGTCTCGGGACTCCACAAGCGTCAGCACTACTGTCCCTCTGGGTCCCTAACTTGCCACTTGCTTATTCTTTCCCACTTTGTCCCCAGCTAGCGAGAAGTCTGCTCTGGTACTAGCCTCAGCTTATGCACAATGGTCTCCAGTAGCAAGGAGGATGGTCCCTTTGTGGTGACAGCTTCCCCTCTACCTCCGACCACGACTGGTACCCCAGCCGCCGGAACTGTTACTTCTGGTTGGACTACAAGCCTGCAGTCCCAACCCTGCACTACTTCTGGATAGGCTCTCAAATAGCCTAGCAGCCTGATGTCCCTGGGATAGGCCTTAGGTTTCTGGCCTATCAGCCCAGGGCTATACGACACACGTCCACCCAGACAGCCATCCACGTGGCACAGAACCCCGACTCCACCCAAATAAATAGGTTCTCCCAGCAGGCCAAGGGGTCAAGAAAATCGCTGTTCATTGGCTGAGATCCCCCATTCATTCCTAATCTGTCTTTGCAATGCCCTTGTTTTATATAATTTTACCAGACACCCGGCCATCTAGTGACAGAAGAGGGAAGTGCAGCAATTCCAGAAATAGGGCAAAATCAATTGACCTCCTAACAATTGGCCAAGGCATTTAATTTAATCGCAACCCTGCCTAAACATCAGGGTGAAACATTGAAGTAATAAAATAATATAAATTATCCATTTAAAACAGATACATAAATATAATACATTTGACCCAATTGTAGTTTCTGATTAAATTATATGTACATCCATTCTTCTATGTATTGCCAGCATGCAGCCAGTGAAGTCCAAATAGTGGATCTGTGTGCCTGTAAGTAGCCTAGAAAGTGCAGAAACTGCAGTGTCAGCATTTTTAGAAGAGGTCAGCAACAGCAGCTTACATAAAGCTTTCAACGCAAGTTTCTCATTAACTCCTTTGGACCCCCAAATGACAGTTACAGAGACAAGGTGATGTATTCCTCCCCTTCCTAGGTCTGTGACATAGCAGTGGAATTCCCAGCATTGTGTGCGGTTTTCTCTTCTTTGTTTTCCACCTTTTAGAGCCAAGTGGTAAATAAACTGTCAGGTTCCATCTCTGAAGACAAAAATACATCGCTGTAGAAATCATGATGACATCATGAAATTTTAATGCAGCTGTCTATCTACGGTTTCTTTTCATGTCTTAAGTCAACTAGGTATTGCTGAAGATCATTCTCCGACTGAAGCTCTCTTACCTTCCCATTGCTCTTTTTTTCCCGTTGCGCTCTTCTCTATCTGCCACTCTCTTACTCAGCTTTTGCTCTGTTCTCCATCTGAGGCTCTTTCTCATCTACTCTTTTCCCTACCTATGCTCACTTACATGTTGGTTTTCTTCTACCCATCTCTTGTTTCCCTGTCTGTTTCTCTTATGCCCATCTATTGCTCTCTTTCCCATATGTTGCTCACTTCCTCACCCAACACTCTCCTCCTTGTCATCCTCGTTCAATACTGACCTCTTTGTTGCTCTTGTCAGTCACTCTCTTTCCCAATCAGTCACCCATCCATTTAGCTTGTCTACTTGTTACGCTCATCTTTCTTGTCCATCACTTTTTTCCATGCCAGTCGCTCCCTTCATATATGAAAATCCATTCTAAAATATGCAAGAACCATGTGAGGATGTGATGTCAACAATTACAAATGTGTCCTGATTGAATATACACTGTCCTTGCCCTTACTAAAAACTGTTTTCTCTCATTCTACACCTCAATGTCAGCTCACACTCACACTATTATTATTATTATACCTTTTATATAGCTCTGACCTATTTTTCAGTGCTGTACATTAAACACTGAACCTGTCATATCAGTCCCTGTATCAGAGAAGCTTACCCTCTAATTTCCTGCAACAGTCACAAACTATTATTATTATAATACATTCATATAGCTCTGACATATTCTGCAGTGCTGTGCAGAGAACACTGAACCACATCACATTGGTCCCTGTATCAGAGGATTTTACACTCTAATGTCTCCACCACAGTCGCACACTAAAATACGTTTTTATAAGTGAAAAAAGTGCTCTAAGACTAATGACACATATAAATCATAATAAATAAATAAATAAAAGTCCAAAGCAATATAATGACAGTCCACCATCATAAATGAAAGGTAATCTGAAAATATATTTCTGAAATAAATCTGAGGATCTGAGGAAACAGCGGAGCTGTGAAACGCATCATCCCATTGGCTGGCCCGGTGGCTCCCCACGTCACTTCCAGTGAGACGACGGCACGCTGCGTTCCACGCTGACACGCACGCCGTTTCAAGCAGCGCATCCTGTTTCCCTGCTCTCCCGTGGCTTGTCAAGGCTTATGAGGTACTGGACCGTTGGAACTTCTACCGCTCCTGTGACATCAAGCACCCCCACGCTCCTGTGTTAGCGGATTGAGACCCATGAACTGCTGACCACCCCAGTGACATCGGGTCGGCCACCATTATCTACATGCCCTTCCTATTTGTGATGCTTGTGAGTAGTCACTTGGCTGTTTGTTTTATGTTATTCCTTATTAAAGCGGTTGTAAACCGCATAAACATTTTTTTTTTCCAAACCTGCAAGGCAAAAGGCATAATCAGCTAGTATGCACCGCATACTGGCTGATTATGAAATACTTACCTCGGAACGAGGTGAAGAACACTTACCTGGTCCACGCCGAGTGGGATGTCATCTTGCTCCGGCGTGTCTTCCGGGTATCGCCGCTGCAGCGCTGTGATTGGCTGGAGCAGCGATGACGTCACTCCCGCGCGTGCGCGGGAAATTTAACTTCGGCAAGGTCCGGCGGTGCCGGTCCTTTCGCCGTGGATTCCCCCCTGCGCATGCGCCGCTGCAATCAGCGGCGCATTGCGAGGGGAATATCTCCTAAACCGTACAGGTTTAGGAGATATTCTTTATACCTACAGGTAAGCCTTATTATAGGCTTACCTGTAGGTAAAAGTGAAAAAAGTGGGTTTACAACCACTTTAAATTTCATGCTTACTGCACTTAGATGGGCGCATCTCTCTTTCTTTCATAAATATTTTTTAGAGCCTGCTTCTGCTATAGGGTTGCTGCCGCTAGTGCTGGTATACATCTTTTGGATTTTAAATTGGACTTTTATTGGACTATTGACCAAACCCTTTGCATTTTTATGGACCATATGCTTTTTTACCATTGATCATTATTAGATACACTGATAATCGTGCGCCATCTACCACATTTTTTACATTAATCTAAAAATATATGGCTCTTGTAGCTGCAAATTGGTGAAGATCCTTGCACTCCAAGAAATCACACCATAGTGATCTTCCACCATATACCAAATGAGTACGCTTACCAGACTGAACAGGCTCTCTGTTTGAAAGAAGTCAATATACGCTCATATAAAAGAGATCCTCCATGGTACCGTATGACATCCCACAAAGGTCTTAAATAGGTATCTGCCACAGCTCCAAATCATCTGTAGAAAAAAGCCAGGGATACTACATAGTGTAAAACTATCTTAACCACTTGCCAACCAGCCGCCGTCATTATAATGCGGTAGGTCCGCAAGATCCAGTGAACCGTTGTAGCTGTACGTTGGTGCCTTTAAGCGGGATAGCAGGCTTGTTGTGTCTGCCATAATGTCACTAATTTTTAAAAAAACAAAATGGCGATATTAATTATAGCAAAAAGTACAAAATTCTGTTGTTTTTTTTTTCAAAATTGTCGCTATTTTTTTTGTTTATTGTGCAAAAAATTAAAATCACAGAGATGATCAATTACTACCAAAAGAAAGAGCTATTTATGGTTAAAAAAAAGGACATGAATTTTGTTTGGGTACAGCTTCGCATCGACCGCGCAATTTTCAGTTAAGGCGACGCAGTGCCAAATTGCAAAAAATGGCCCGATCATTAAGCAGCCAATTCTTTCGGGGCTGAAGGGGTTAACAGATTTTTAGTTAAAATTGCCAAAATACTCACAAAAAATATCAGATAAAGCTCATCGGAAGTAAAAGCTGGTCCCAGGAATAGAACGTGACACTTCAGGACTAAAAGCCATGTGATGACATCATGGACCTCAGGCTCTGACCTACGCGTTTACATGATTACATAGTTTGGTTGAAAAAATACACAAGTCCATCTAGTTCAGCCAATAAAAGGGAAAAATTCATACAATCCTCTATACACAATCCTATACCCACAGTTGATCCAGAGGAAGGAAAAAAAACAGAGCATGATCCAATTTGCTCCTGTAGGGGGGAAACAATCCTTCTTGATTCCCCCAAGCACCAATCAGATATTCCCTGGATCAACTTTACCTATAAATGTCCGCATCCAGTTATATTATGCACATTTGGGAAAGGATCTAGGCCTTTTTTAAAGCAATCTACTGAGCTGGACAGAACCAGCTCTTGAGGGAGTCTATTCCACAATATTGCAGCTCTTACTGTGAAGAAACCTTTCCGTATCTGGAGATTAAATCTCCTTTTCTCAAGACATAAAGGCCCAGATCCACAAAGATCTGCCTATCTTTAGGCAGGCGTAGCGTATCTCAGATACAGTACGCCGCCGTAACTTACAGCGTACTTTCCGTATCCAGAAAGAATTTGCGCCGTAAATTGCGGCGGCGTAGTGTAAATGTGTTGGCGTAAGGGCGCGTAATTCAAATGACTAACATGTGGGCGTGTTTTATGTTAATGTGTTTTATGTTAATTCAACTTTTTTTTAACAGCGCATTTGCGCCGTCCGTGGGGGTATCCCAGTGCGCATGCTCGAAATCACGTCGCAAATAGTCAATGCTTCCGACGTGAACGTAATTTACGCAAAGCCCTATTCGCGATTGTTTTACGCAAACAACGTAAACGACGGAAAATTTGACGCTGTCCCGACGTCCATACTTAACATTGCGTACGCCTCATAGACCCAGGAGTAACGTTACGCCGAAAAAAGCCTTACGTAAACGACGTAAAAAATGCGCCGGGCGGACGTACATTTCAGGATCGGCGTATCTAGCTAATTTGCGAAATCAACGGAAGCGCCACCTAGCGGCCAGCGTAAATATGCACCTAAGATCCGACGGCGTACTAAGACGTACGTCAGTCGGATCGAGCCCACATTCAGTCGTATCTTGTTTTGTGGATACAAAACAAAGATGCGACGGGGCATCGTAGAACTTACGCGGCGTATCAATAAATACGCCAGCGTAAGTTCTTTGTGGATCTGGGCCAAAGAGTGTCCCCTTGTCCTCTGTGATGACCTTAAAGTGATAACCTTAAATGACACCAAGTTCACTATATGGATCGCTTATGTATTTATACATGCCGATCATATCCCTCCTTAATCTCCTCTTCTGAAGAGAGAATAAATTCAGTTCCTCTAATCTTTCTTCATAGCTGAGCTCCTCCATGCCTCTTATCAGTTTGGTTGCTCTTCTCTGCACTTTCTCCAGTTCCCGATATTCTTTTTGTGAATTGGTGTCCAAAACTGAACTGCATATTCCAGATGAGATCTTACTAATGGTTTGAACAGCGGTAAAATCATCTCTCTCTCTCTCTCTCTCTCTCTCTCTGGAGTCTATACCTATCTTAATACGAGAAAGGATTTTTTTCACTTTGGAAACTGCAGCTTGGCATTGCATGTTATTATTAAGCCTATGATCTACCAGAACACCCAGATCCTTCTCCACCATTGATTCCCCCAATTGTATTCCCCCTAGCATGTATGATCATCAGTTTTTCATCAGCTGCTCATCAGTTTTTACATCCACTCCCAATGCAAAAAACGGATGCAAAAATGAACCGTTTGTCCGAAGAAAAAAAAACAGATGTTGATGGATGCGTAAGTAAACTTATGTAAATGGTTGATCATCCGTTTACATCAGTTTTTCCATAGAGATGCATTGATGTCCGTATTTCATCCATCATTGGATACATGGAAAACTGACAAATGGTCCACATGTGTGAAAGGGACCTAACTCTTAACTTCTCTTGTCTCTAACCTGCTCTCAATGGGAGCCAGCTTCCAGATGAGAAGGAAGAGATGACCTGTAGGAAGGATGTAGATTGTATAGGTCCTGGACACAAAGTGATGGGGCTCCTCTCTTTTCGAGATGTGCCCCTGGACCATGTTGTATGTTCAGAATTAATACAACAGACGCCTAATTAACCCTCTACGGCAAGGCAAGGATTAGGCACACATTTCCCAGTGTTGTGTTTATAATCCCCAATCTTTTCTGTAGCCTAGACTACAAAGCCCTGTGGTAGATTGCAGCTTTCTGTCTTTCCACACCGGACAATCAAATTTTTTTCCTTTGTTTTACAAATTGCATTTCAGTATTGTCCCCTCAGTGGTGGTAATTGTGGCAAGAGTAGTTGTCATGGCTGTGGGTTCACGTACTGAACACAGTATGTCTGCCAATAATTCAGTTCTTTCAATTGTAGAGAGCTATTGTGAGAGGCTCAGTCTTCTATCCTTTGCCAGGACCATGTCACTGCCTTGGGCGCAACGCAAATCTACACAATGTATCACACTCCAGAGAGATTAATAAGTGCATATAACATAAATTCTTTTTTGACAAGGATTAGTAACATATAAGAATTGTTTTTTTTATCTTTTGGTAACCTTCTCTGGTGTTATTCTGAATGGAGCTACATGCGTTCTCTGTATACATTGTCTTGTACAATATTGGCAGTCATCCAAAAAAGAGTTGATTTCATTAGTTATAATTATAGTGTGTGCTGTGAAGTGTATTATCAAAACATCAGAAAATGTCGCTGCACTATTTAATGTCTTATTCTTCAAAATAATTACATACTGATATTATGGGTCCCAGAACAATGACACGCTGACATTTGGGGGTCCCAGAACAATGAAACCGACTCACTGGGCCCAGTAACAATGATACAGTGACACTTGGGGGTCCAAGAGCAATGATACGTTGACACTTGGGGGTCCCATAACAATGGAACACACTCAGGGGTCCCAGGAACAATAGCACACTGACACATGAAGGTCCTAGAACAATGACACACTGACACATGGAGGTACTAGAACAATGACACACTGACACATGGAGGTACTAGAACAATAACACAGTGAAATTTTGGGGTCCCAGGAACAGTGACACACTAACACTTGGAGAAGTGTCCTGGACTGGCCATAGGGCACACAGTGTATTTTCCCGGTGGGCTGGGGCCATCAGGCCGCATGTCCAAACAAGAGCTGGCTAATGCAGGGGTCCCTAACCCCCCGGCCTGTTGATGACTGGGCCTCACAGCGGGAGTTGAGGAACGGCCGCTGTCCTAACAGGGCTAACACAGATCGTGGTCGCAGCTCACCTCCCACTCTGCAGGCGTTCCTATGTCTGATCTCCCGCCCTGCCAATGATGTCATCCTATCAGCTCCTCCCACCCCCTGCCCTGCTAAAAGGATGACATCATTGATGGGGCAGGAGATCCTGGAGAGGACACACAAGCTAAATCCTGTCTCTGTTCTGCCGAAGTTAGGACTGTGCAGGGGAAGCAGAGAGTAAAGGGGGGCACTGTGATTAGAGAGAAGGGGGGATGACTGCAAGGGGCACTGTGATAGGGAGGCTGTGATTGCTAGGGGCACTGTGATACAAAGGGGACTGCACTGTCCCCTTTATATCAGTGCAGTCCCCTTTATATCACAGTGCTACTTTACATTACAGTGTGGAGGACCAACTGTGAATATCCCTTCATCAACCAATTGTCTGCTCAGTCCAAAATGCCTGGGTCTATTTTTGTCCCATTGCAGGCCTGGAACAATGACATACTAAAACCTAGGGATCCTGGAACAATGATGTACAGACACTTGGGGCTCCCAGAAAAATGATAATTGGAGAACCATAAAAATTACATGCTGACTCTTGGGGTCCTGTAATAATGACACACTGACACTTGGGGCCCCAGAACAATGACACACACTGACATTTGGGGGTCCCAGATGAATGACACTTGGAGAACCAGAACAACAACACATGTACACTTGTGGTTCCATAACATTGACACTTGGTGGCCCCAGAACAATGACACACTGACACTGGGGGGCCCAGAACAATGACACACTGACACTTGGGGGACTCAGAACAATGACACACTGACATTTGGGGGTCCCAGAACAATGACACACTGACACTTGGGGGTCCCAGAACAATGACACACTGACACTTGGGGATACTGAACAATGACACACTGACACTTGGGGATACTGAACAATGACACACTATCACAGGGGGGTCCCAGAACAATGACACACTGACACTTGGGGGTCCCAGAACAATGACACACTGACACTTGGGGGTCCCAGAACAATGACACACTGACACTTGGGGATACTGAGCAATGACACACTGACACGTGGGGATACTGAACAATGACACACACTGACATTTGGGGGTCCCAGGTGAATGACACACTGACACTTGGGGGTCCCAGAACAATGACACACTGACACTTGGGGGTCCCAGAACAATGACACACTGACACGTGGGCATACTGAACAATGACACACTGACATTAGGTGGTTTCAGGTTCCTAGTTTCCTTCCTGTGTGCTCTCCTACAGTAATATGCTAAAAATAAAATGAAGTGGAGTATCTGGGAAAGATATTCCTGAACACATCTTGGCATTTCTCCCTCGGAATGGGAACTGTCATAGTAAGATTTTTGTAGCGGCTAATATGGAGGCCTTTAATTGGCTTGATGTGTTCCTGAACTCATAATATGCCACTGTACAGACTCGCTCCCATTTCTCACTGGCATAACAAGCTTCAGAAACTTTGCAAAACTTGTTAGCGAAATCTTTCCTATCTCTGACAGAAACACTTCATATCAAAGAATTAAAAAAAAAAGATCTGTGAGTGTCCCCGAATCTCATCCCATTGCAGGAATCAGATCTTTACGGACTGTGCGGGGGAAGACTGAATTCATTGTATTGGGGAGATGGAATTCTATGTCATCTAATTGTCGCAGATCTCCTCTTTGTAGTACCATCTTAAGTGATTCCGCCGCAATCTTCTCAGAACAATGTGCGCTGTATAATACGTCTGTAAGTCCTCCATTGTGTCCCCTGGGTGGAAGCTGGGGATTCTTTGTGTCTGGCCCAGTTTCACTGTCAGGGGTTCCATCACTGAATTCCCCTCTGTAGAAAAATCCTAATGAAAGTAAAGCTAACATTCTATAGAATCGTAGGAGGCGGATTTCCTGATTCCATGGCTGGACTGGCTACAAAACACACACAAAAACACCATTATCAATCTTCTTATTTTAAGCAGCTTCATGTAGAACATTTTATATCATGGTTGTGTATTGCAGATCTATGCCAAGTCCGATATACCTGTACTTGTGTAGCTCACATAGCATATGTAATTACTTTGTCTGCATACTACCATTTTATGTCACACAAATTATTGCTTTCTGTATGGCCTGCACACTGATGCCTAATATATGTGGTGCAATTGTTATTTTCATATACATTTGGACCTGATGTGTGCATTTGCATTCATATGTGAAGGGGCTCTGAAACACTTTTTTGGGTGTTTTTTTTTTTTTTTACATTTTAATAAACTTTCATTTTCTAAAATTTCCTTTTATTAACTTTTCTGCCATGAAAAGGATGGGATAAGCTGACCTCTTCTGGGGTAATACTGCACAGGAGAGATCAAGGTACAGATGTTTACTGATCTCCTGCTTTCCATCCTGATAATGACCATAGAGCTCCAAGTAGGAATAGATTTACAGCCACTCAAATCACTTCTAGCGCAAAGCCAGCAGTCTGGAGAAAAAAAATCAAAATATAGCGGTTTACAAGCTGCTGCTGCTGTCAACATACTAGTTATGTCAGTGGCAGGGAACGGGTTAAAAGCACTGCAAGTACTATACATCAAAATACCAGTTGATCTGCCAGAAATCCAGTAAGCCTCTTACTTTCTGTAGTGATTTGACACTGTAAACCCACCCCACAACAACGAGGCACAATATGACAAATACGGTGTCCCTTTCGCTGTTTGCATAGCATTCAGTTGGTATCTCCCGTCGAAAAAAGCCTCCTAAGATGTGCACATGCGCTACGGTGATGTCACGCCAGCTGATCGGGGAAATTAGCTGGAGTGGCCTTCCGTTCTGCACATGCGCGGGCACTTTTCGACGGAGGGCACAAATCAACAGAACAGCGGCAATACATAGTGCGAATTGTTGCAGGAAAGAAATTCACACGATACACCCATCAACAAAGACAGTGCTGACAGGAGAATCCCTCCTACTGAGCAAATATCTGCTCCTTTGTTGGGGAAGCCGTTTCTGCCGGCAGAAGACAAATAATTAAAAGGGAATCCGGCAAGCTGGTTGTACCCAGATTGATTGATCGATCAACTTGGTACATTCAGCCTGCCCATTAACGGTTGGAATCTTGGCCGGTTCAGCAGGATTCAGACCGTGTATGGCCGGCCTTAGACAGGACAACACAGGCTGGTTGGTAAGTGAGCCTCGGAATTTTTGTTGTTGTTTTTTTGGAGGTAGAAGGTGACATAGGAAGGTTGCAGAACTGTAATCTCGAAATAATGGTTTAACTCTCTTTCAGTCTTCTGGCAATATGTTGTTGGCAGGAATGTGTGAATTTCAAGACTGGCTGAACAGAATAAAGTCGTGTTTTTGCCTGTTAGCCCACCTTAATGTTGGGTATGTACAGTACTGATGGTCGACTTATTAGCAGATGTGGTCTGATTGTTACAAATGGGTTATTGTATGATCAGATGAAACATAAATGTCTCTTTAGTTGGCTTTGTCTTCCATGTGTTGGCCCCGAAGCTCTGTACTGGGGACGTGGATACAACGCACCTGCCGTGCAGAAAAATCCATTTCTAATAAAAAGTGCAATAATAACAAAACAAATTCTGACTCTCGGCAACGCCTGCAAATAAACCTGCTGAGCGACTATATAAATATGTATATTGAGAATTATTATGTACGAATCCCGCCATTCTCAAATTAGTTCCAAATAAAAAAAATGGTTCAGGTTTCAGCACCCCGGGGGTGGATTCATTAGAGGCGCTTCAATGAATCTCTCTCGACACAAAATGCGCCAGTTATTGCCCGCACTGTTAAACAAGTTCAGCGCCATCTGCTCTGATTTCTAGTTTCTGCGTTCTAGGGCAAGAGCAGCAACGAGAGGTTCATTAAATCGGAACTCTATCCAAAGATATCAAAATAAAAATGTATAGCCCATTAAAAGATAAAATAACAAAACCTGTTTTTGCTTCAAACTCAGTCAAAACCAGAAATTTTTTCCTGCAGTACATCTTTTTTCTGCTACTAGATATCTGATGGCCAGTATCATTCAATCCACTTCATTAACATTAACTGATTGGTTCTTTATGCTGCTTCTCAGTCCCCCAGTCTGATCTCTGCTGTACATTGACTGCAACATCCTGTATACCAGGACATATTCAGATACTTACACTGCTTTGATGTGTTAAGAGCTGCATAAATATTTTCCTTCTACATCTGGAGTTCAGCTTTGGCAAGGTCTATCTTTGGTTAAGCGTTCCAGCCAGTTCGGGACTATACTTCCTGTCCCAAAGATAGGAAGTGCGGGAAACTCTGTCCAAAGTGAGGGGAAATCCCCTCTTAGTTGTCGCTGGAATCGGAATGACCATTGAAAGATTTCCCCCTCATAGGGAACGCCTTCTCTGCTCCTATCTTTGAACGTGGAGAAGCGTTCGACAGGATTCACTGGGGATTCCTAGCGGGGTCCTTCACAAGTTTGGTTTCAGTGGCCGTGTGTTCTCGGCTATTATGGCACTTTACACGCAACCGTCGGCTCAGGTTTATAAAGCGGGAGCATTATTAACCCCGTTTTTGATTACAAACGGTACGCATCAGGGGTGCCCCCTTTCACTGCTTATTTTTAACTTACTGATTGAACCACTGGCCACGTATTTGAGGACACATGCCCAAATCACTGGCTTGGATGTGGGCCCTAGGAGACATGTCATAAGATTATTTGCTGACGACATAATTCTAATGCCACGTACACACGATCGGTCAATCTGATGAGAACAGTCTGATGGACCGTTTTCATCGGTTAACCGATGAAGCTGACTGATGGTCAGTTGTGCCTACACACCATTGGTTAAAAAAACCATCGTGTCAGAACGCGGTGACGTAAAACACAACGACGTGCTGAAAAAAACGAAGTTCAATGCTTCCAAGCATACGTCGACTTGATTAGGTATCCATCGGTTTAATTTAAAACAAGATTGCTTTTTTTTAACCTATGGATAAATAACCGATGGGGCCCACACACGATCGGTTTGGTCCGATTAAAACGGTCCATCAGACCGTTCACATCGGTTTGACCGATCGTGTGTACGCGGCATAATACTCTCTAAAGCAGATGAGTCCTTGGCCACAGTTCATAAAGCATTGCAAACCTTCTCTGCAGTCTCGTACTATAAGGTGAATGAGGCGAAATCTCATGTGTTGAATCTGGGTGTGGATGTTGAGATGAGGAAAATCCCTTTTGTGTGGAAAGACGAGGGTATAAATTATCTAAGCATCACATTGACTTCTAATCCAGATAATTTAGTTGCTGCAAACTACACTCCATTCCTGAACTCCTTTAAGAACAAGTTGCAAAAATTAGCACAATCTGAGCTTTCCTGGCTGGGTAGATTGGCGGCTTTTAAGATGCTAATTTTACCCCAGCTTCTGTACATCTTCAGAACCCTTCCAGTCCCCCTGCCCAATGTCTACTTTAATTCCTTACAGACCACTCTCAATAGTTTCCTATGGCAGGGGAAAAAAGCTAGGTGTGCATTCAGCAAGATAATCAAGAGTAGGAAGGCGGGAGGGATAGGTCATGTACACTGCTACTTTGCATCTGTTTTAAACCAGCTTAGTCATTGGGTAAATCCTGATTCTAAAGCACTATGGAAGGAACTAGAGCAGGGGTCTCCAAACCTTTTGAACAAAGGGCCAGTTTACTGTCATTCAGGCTTTTGGGGGGCCGGACTGTGGCCAGTGTCAGAAAACGTCCTTGCATCAGTGGGAGTAAACGGTGACATGTCATTGGTTTTAACAGATGATATAATGCCCCATTGTTGAGTTTAGCTGGATGAATAATGACCCATGGTTGGTATCAGTGGGAGGAAAAGTGCCCCATCGATGGTGTCAGTGGAAGGAATAGTGCCCATCATTTTGTCTTGGCAGCTGGAATTGTGCCTCATCAATGGTCAGTGGGAGGAATGGAGCCTTATCATCAATGTCAGTTGAAGGAATAGTGTCCCAAGGGCCGGTTAGAGGCAAGTAAAGGGCCGTATTTGGCCCCCGGGCCACAGTTTGATGAACTAGAGCAAATGCAAATACCAAAGGGGAGTCTCAAGGATTTTTTAATGACCGCACACCTCAACAAGTCACTGGACAAGAGCTATGCACCACCTATCCTGGCTTCACTAAGAGCTTGGGCTTATCTACGTACAGCTAACAAATGGGAGGGTCCGACCATGTCATTTAACCTTCCTATAAAAGTGGTCCAAAATATAATCCCAGACATTAATCTTACTCTCTGGAGGGAGAAGGGAATAATTAACCTAGAAGATATAATTGTAGATTCCCAAATGTTGACGTTCGACGTCTTGCAGCAGAGGTACCATCTACCAGTAGGTGAACGATACAAATATATGCAGATATCCCAATTGTTTAAAAAGAACCACTTAATTCTCACTCATCTCCCGGTGAAAGTATCCACATTTTTACAACAAACACTCAGCAAGGCCGAGGGTATATCAATTTTATACAGGGGGCTTCAGGAAAAGGATATATTGGTTAAAACTCAAAACATCCTGGCATGGGAACGAGATCTTGGGATAGAGTACTCGGTTCAACACTGGGAGAATTCATTAAGAATGCAGCTCGCTTCCACCAAAAGCACCAATTTGTTGAAGATGCACCAGAAAATACTCCTTCACTGGTATCTCACCCCGCATCGTCTATCAAAGATGTTTCCAACTGCCTCCTCAAGGTGTTGGAGACTCTGCGGGGGGAGGGGTACACTGTTCCACATACTGTGGAAATGCCCAAAAATCAATCCTCTGTGGTCCCAGGTGGGGGGTCTATTGGCTGATGTCTCACCTATTATTCTCCCACTGCAACCTAGCATGGCTATTCTGTCCCTGGATCTCGGTTCGATACCTACACCATACGTAACAGTAGTCTTACACATTCTGATGACCACCCGCCTCACCATACTCAGACACTGGAAAAACATTGTCCCTCCTTCATTATCAGAAGTTATTAATACGGTGCAAACACACAGTACATACGAGATACTTCATGCATCTGCAATCGGGAAATATGAGAAAATGTCCAAACTATGGTTACCTTGGCGAAACTGGAAGTTAGGTAGGAGAGATGTATGACCGGTGATGATCTAGAATGGTGCGCATGCTGATGAGGGCAAGGCAAATGTTATTCTATTGTTATTATGTTTTATTTTAGTTTATTTTACGTTATTCACTATACTGTGCCATGTCATGCAATTGGGATTCTTCAGATATCTAGATTTGTCTTATGAGATCATAGATGGCTAAAGGGTCTTAGTTTTCCTTTTCTGGAGCTGGTTACTGCGACCAATTAGAGAGATCATATGTGATTGGCTATAGCTGGTACCCTGGCTGGGGTGTTCATGGTATTCCGATTAATGTCTTGGTATGTGATACTAGATATCTATGACAATGCTTCTGGACAATTTTTCTGTATTACCAGAACGTGTTGTTCTCTTTATTTTCTTACTTTTATATATTTTCATTTTTCTTTTGTACCGTTTGTATAATGAAACTTCAATAAAAAACTATTAAAATGGAAAAAATCTGTTTAAACAGTAAGGGTCATTGATAACACAGTCTTTGACTGTCATAAATCCACTCACACCATGTTATTGCTAAAAATAATATTTGATTTTAAAAATATATTTTTGTATGATGGTTTAAAACTGTTTATTAATCTTAATTTATTTTTACTCTGTATCTCAAACACTGTTTTTTGTTTATTTTTAACATGTGACCAACAGAAACTCCTCCTGCTTATGTTTCCCTGCAGACAGACTAGGAAAAAGCTGGGTTATGTGATAACTGTATATCGATTAGGAAAAAGGTACTTGGATGTTTTTTTTTTTTAAATAATGAAAGTGCCATCGTCCATATACAGAAATAGAAGGCACAATGTAAATTTAACAGCATGTATTTAGTATAATTTTAATTCATAACCCGAAACACATTTTGGGAACTGAGCTATCCCACTTTGTCGGCTATAAAACTGATATAAAAATGGAAATGCAAACACTTAAGCTCCTATATTGCTTCATTTCAAATAAATTGCTTCCGTTATGCAACCTAAAAGTCTCTATAACATTATTGGTTATATTTATACAATGTTAGAACTCTCTTTTTATTTACAATACACTGTGTTACTATTGTATATCTATTTATATTAATTAAACCAATATAGTAATTTATTTACAACCATTATTATTTAAATTGAACAAATATACAAATTTATATGTTTACATTTTTTTTTATATAACTTGAACAAATATAGGAATGTATATATTTAAAATTATTTTTATATATGTTTTAAGGTCCTTAGGAAGTGGGAGATTTTTGAGCCCCTGAAATGCATTGACTGTTTCTCATTGTGAATTCATACCAATATTAAATACCTTTGGAGATCTAGACCCTTTTGTCTTTTGCTCTCTTTGGACTTTGTACATTGAGCAATAAAATCCTGGCAGGGGTTTAACACTTTTTCACTCTATCCAAAACTACGAAAAAAAACTTTTGACTTAACCTATACATTAAACAATTCTAATTGATTGGAGCCACCCAACCTGGATGCATAACAAAAGTGCAGTGTGATTGCAGAAAAATGATTTCTTTAATATAGAAAGCATTTATGGGGTCTCTGTGGCTCTAACACTTAGGCACATGTGTAAAATTAAGAAAAAATACCCACAGTTTGCTCTCTTGATGCAGTAGTAGGCTCTTCCCCTGATCTTAAAGTGGCTGTAAACCCACACTAGCTCATTATGAAATACTCACCTTAGATCAAAGCCCCCTCAGCGGTCGCGGCACACTGCTCTGGGCGGCGACATGTCTCCCGGAGTTACTTTTGGGTATCTCAGGCTCCGGCGCAGTGATTGGCCGGAGCCGCGATGACGTCAATCCTGTGCATGCGTGTAGGAGCCGCCTGTAACGGCATGTCAGCTGAAGCAACAGCACGAACGAGCAGTTGCTTCAGTGCGCATATGCAGATGACGTTGGCACATTGTGATACAGGGGATATCTCCTAAACCGTGTAGGTTTAGGAGATATCCACAGTAGCTACAGGTAAGCCTTATTATATAAAGAAAAAACTTCTGCGCTAGCCAAAATTAATAATAGAGAGTCTAAGGTAAAAAATGTTTGATCTAAATAATGAATGTACCATTAACGTGTCGCTATCATGGAACCAAATGACATATAAATGAGATAGGACGGTGTTAAAACAAATAGATGCTATTAATAAACAAAGTAGCAATGAGTGAAAACCACAACTCAAAAGTGAAAAGTGTCCAATAAAAGTGCTGTCAGATCGGTGCTTCCAGTTTTTCAAAACATAAATGCTTCAAAAGTGGATCTTATTTAATGATGGGCTCACAGAGCGCTTACCTCCACCGTACAGATCTTAGGCATACAGTAGCTGCAATTAAGCTTGATAGGAATATGCTCGCTTTAAACTGTGACTTCCCAATGCTCCTAGTGGGGATCCTGGTCTCCAGCAAAATGGAGGCTCGCCATGGAGTCCAATGGTTAGCAGGAGGGAAATAAATAAATATATGCTCCCATCATGAAATAAGTAAAACAAGAGAATTTATTGATAAAAATAAAATGCTTACAAGCATAAATAGAACCGAACGTGGATAAAGAATGAAAGCTCTGGACGGACGGGCTCCACGTCACTTCCGGTCACGTATAATCGTCCAATGCGTAAGGAGGCAAGAATTGGCAAGAATTGTATTTTTGGAGGGCAGATTTATATTGGCGAAGGGAGAGAGCAAAACTAATAAGGTGGAGGTCAGAAAGAGGAAAAGGATTGTTGGAGAGGTTAAATGTAGTTCAACAGTAGGAGAATACAAGGTCACGGTTGTTGTCGTCAGAGTGAGTGGAAGCATGTACCTATTGTTTCAGGTCAAATGAGGAGGTTAGACTAAGAAGTTAAAAAGCAGCAGGAGTCGATCTGGGGCTATTCGTGTGCTACTTCCCTTTTCTCTCCCCCCTTTTCTGGTTTATGCCCTGTACTTTTACATTTAAAATCTGGTACCAATAGGATCCCCTGAGGAAGCTATAAGCGAAACACATAGTGATTGGATACCACTTTGACATAATGTTGATCCATGTGTTTGCCTTTTTCTCTTTATACCCCCAATGCATAATGTTTGATCTGTACCACATATTCAAATTAATAAATACAGTATATTGAAATAGAAAAAAAAGAGTGGATATGCAGATTAGTATCATACAAAACAAAACACAATGCACTGTAACAACCTATACATTTTATCCAATATAATATATTGTATATAGAAATAATAATCATTGAGCTGTGTGGCCTGAGTCTTTAAAATATTGTTAAAACACCATGGCAACAATATTCCATTCAAATCTAAATCTGCCCTATACATAATAACTCAATGAACAAGCCATATTAATTCCTGATATTCAAAGGTTTTGGGTACCGAATTCGCTGGCGTATAAGGCTACTGGGCGTATAAGACGACCCCCTAATATTCCAGCTAAATGTTGGTTTTGGGATATACTCGCCACATAAGACGACCCCTTCCCCCCTTACTGTGCCATTGCATACCTCACTGTGCCATTGTATGCCTCACTTCGACGATCTCCATACCTTATCCCTGGCAGAGTTAGTCAGACTGTGGGCATTCTTTGCTCAAAAGCTGCGCCTCCTGCTCGTCCTGTTCCGTGATAGGCAGAACACTGAACACAGGGTCTGCTAGGAAACTGAGTGAGGAGGAGGAGGCGTGGCTTTTGAACAGTAAACGCCCACAGTCTGACTGACTCTGCATCCGACGTATAAGATGACCCCAGATTTTTGAGGCATATTTTTAAGTATAAAAGGTCGTCTTATACGCCGGAAAATACGGTATTAAAATTTTGGATGATATTCTATACTGGTGGACTTCTGACTTATTTTGAAGGAATAGAGACCATTAAGATTGAAATTTTGTTTATATAGATTAGGCTTGTGGTTTATCACAGAGCGGAGAGATGTGGTTTCCAGTGATTGGCATTTGTCCCATTATATGTATATTTATACATATAGCTGAGCCAATATCTATCTTCTTGGAATGCCGCCATCCCATCCCACTGTTTATAATTGTCCCATATTAGTTTCAAAGATGAATGTTCATGTCTTGCTTAATAAGGTGTGTTTACTTAGTTCTTGCTGAATGGTTCCAGAATTCATAAATACTAATATAGGGTTTGACAGCTTTCAGCGTGGGAATAATTTGTTTTATTGGTTCCTCTGCGCACACCTTGTAAGAGCCAACGTTAGGATGGAAACAGCTTAGGCCCCTTTTACAAGGGCGCTCTGTCTGTCTGTTTTTCATCCATCTGTTGACGGATCAAAAAAAGGATGGCAAAGCATTTCTATGGTCAAATGGATGTAAACGGATAAATATCTGTTTACATCCATATCCGTTCAGGTCTGTTTTTTTTTAATTGAACACGTTTCTTCTGCAGGCCTCCAGATCCCCCCCTCCACCTTTTTAAATGAGTATGTGCTCAGTCATCAAAAACAATGGTAGTAAATACAATACAACACAGTTTTTGACAAGCCCTTTATTAAAGCAACAAATCAGCCGGTGTATATCCATCATCAATCATGTCATTCAGCGATGTAGGTACACATCAATCACCATGAACTGCAGCTACCAACCCACACAAACAAAAACCAAGGGCTCGGGGCCACCTGGTAATGTCATTGGTCATAAATGGACATGCCCATAGTGTTGGCATTTTTTTTTATGCAGGTTGGCAGCCATTAGTTGGTGTGATTGACGTGGACCTACAGCATTGGACAACATGATTGACAATGGAAGTACATTGGGGGACTTTTCCTTTTCTTTTTAAATATAGGACTAGGGGTAGGGGTACTACATATTCATGTGGGGGGGTCTGGGATCTAGGGACCATTTATTGTTAAAGGGGGGCTGCCAGATTCCGGTAAGCCCCCTGCCCCAGACCCCCACAACTACAAGGCCAGGTTGTGGGAAAAGGTAGGTGTCCTTATTAACATAGAGACAAGGTACTTTGCAAGGGCCACCCCATGTTGACGGCATGTGGCCTGATATTGGATCAGGAGAAGGGGCGCTTGGTCATCCCTCCAGTTCCTGGCCTACCAGGCAACATGCTCAGATAAGGGTCTATCCCCACTCTATTTAAAAAAATTAAAAAAAATGATGTGAAGTCCTAATAAAATCTATACTAGACTCTATAAATGGAAGGGATAACCCCCCACACAATTATTTTTATATATATTTTTTAAAACTGGTGTAAACCAAATCAATTTTTTCTTTAAAAAAACTTGACTGATCAGATAACATCCAGATAACTAAGTACTTGACCTATCTTATGTAGGGTGGCCACAGATATAGCATGACTAGGCCAGCATATTACAAGTTGTTTATCCAGCAGTCCACTTTCTGACACCCAACTTTCCAAAATGTCAGACTCTTATAGCCAACATTTTTAGGCAAAAGACACATCCTTGTACAGTTCTGCTTTCATTACTTCATTGAGAAAAAATACAGACTATTTTTGATATGACACATGTTTCTGCTTTTACAGAAAACTACAGTATCTGTCAAAATTAGCAAATTACCAAATTCTGCCTGCAGTAAGTGGGGAAAATGACTGTCTGTTATGGTACATGGGTCCAGTTGAATTTGGGTCCATGAAAGGTAAAGTTTGGAGGAATGAAGGGACAGGGGGATTTGGGCCTCTAGTGGGACAGCTGTGAAGGTGAATGAATTGGAGAGATTTTGGTTGAACGACAATTGTGGAGGAGAGAGAGAGGAATGTGGGTTTAATTGAAAGACAGTTGTGAAAGGGACCCAAGAATTTGGGTCCAATAGATGGACAATGGTGGAGGATTTGGGGTCTAGTAGAGTGACAGTTGTGAAGGAGAAAGGGACAGAGGTATTTGGATGCACTAAGAGGGACTATAGGATTTATGGTTCAATAGAAGAACAGTTGTAAAGGTGAGGGGGATACAGGGGTTTGGGTTCAATAGAAGGACAGTTCTAAAGCTGAGAGAGGTCGAGGGGTTTGGTTACACTAGAGGGAAAGTTGTTGATGTGCAAGGGACAGGAGGATTTTGGTTGAAGGACAATTGTGGAAGAAAGAACGATAAAAGGATTTGGGTCCAATATAGGTACAGTTATGGACACGAGGGATAGAGGGATTTGTGTCCAATAAAGGGACAGTTGTGAGGTGAGAGCAATGAAGAGAGTTGGGTCATCCAGGGGGACAGTTGTGGAGAATAGAGGTATAGAGGTGGTATTTTGGTCCAGCTGGGACAGTTTTGAAGGTGCCTCCAATAGAGGGATGGAGTCATTTGTGTCCAGTAGAAGAACAATTATGGAGAAGAGAAGGGTTTGAGAAATTTGAGACCAATAGAGGGACAATTGTGTTGTAAAGAAAGATATATAGAAGTGCCACTATTCTCTTAAAATAGGCAGAGCTGGAAGCTGTGCAGTCAAACTCTACTTTAATCCTGTGTGCAGAAAAGCAATCATTGTACAGTTGTCCACCTTTCTGGAGGCCTTTTTCCCCCTTTGGTGCAGTCCTGAAGGTCTCACTACAAGCACAATGCACCTATTATTGCAGCCCCTAAACCCAGGTCACAGGATCTGTTCCATTTTCTGTCTCTTCTAATATTGTTCTACAGCCCATTTGCTTCTTTATTTAGCCTTTATATTGCATTTGCCTTATTATATTTCCTGGCTCATGTCATTGCCCGAGCACTCTGAAAAGCCCTCCAGCAAATGTGCTATTGCAACCCAATCTGCTTGGCACTGCCACCCACAGGGGCACACATACAATCCCAGCGTCTGTCTGTAAAACATGAGGCAAACATATGTCTGTAAAGTTGATTGTGCTCAGTTTGGAGGGGATTCGCCCATGCCTTTTGTCCAAACATCCCAGTCCGGTGTACGGCACAGATGGCGGCAGGAAAACCACTCTGCAGCCTCTGCAGATCCTGGATTAGTGCCTCCTTTTCTCATCCTATTGTGTTATAATCTGGAAGCAGGCAGTGGTAATTACACTTCCACTGTCTGCTATGTGACACAGATCACACATGTGATGGCGGAAGTACACACACACACTTTTTGGCGCGAGATGTCAGGAAAGGTTACTGTCAGAATTAATAATATTGTATCAACAAGCACTTATCCTTGTTTATTGGCTATACAGAAAACTCTAATTTCCTTGCCTTCCTTACACCCTGCCGTGAAACAGATTATTATTATAAAATATTGAACGCAGTGCAAGTTTGGACTGAAATAATTAATAGGATTTTGCGTGCCAATCTAAGCAAAACATGTGCAAATAAGGAAAGATGCAGAATCTTGAGATTTGTGTCAATACATTTCTTAAGTTTTCCATTCTGACCAAAAGGCCTTATTTATTTTTTGTAAAATCAGCTAGAAATCTGTTTAAAGGCCTGCCCCTAAATGGCAAGGGCTAGCCTGTAAAAACAAAGCAATGTATGGAGGGGTACCTCTCCTCCCGTGTAATCGGAACCAGGCGGGGGTCACATTTCCATGAAAGTCAATGTTAAGTCGGAAACCTAGTTTAGAGGTGAGCCATACACTGTGTGCAGTAGTGATGTACAGAGTCTCTCTGTGTAAAACATACAGTCCTATGTTACTACACAGCCTTGCTCATTATATGTTACATTTAAGATGGACACTGCTGAGCCAATGCCCTCTACAACCAGTTCATCGTAACTCTGCAACCTCATTACCAGTGACAGATTGGATTCCAACCGTGCACTAATGTGGGCCTCATGCGAGCACAAAGGCTAGCTTCTTCTCTTTCTGCTGTACCATGCAGAGAGATTCATGAGGGTCTTTCTACCTTTCTACCTTGGGTTTGGTCTTGATTACTTGGGAGAACCGACTGCTAGGGAGGAATTCAGTTAACCGATCTCCTATGCCATGTACCACGCTTTGTTGACCTGGTGCTATACATTCCCACCAGTCTCTGGTTAGCTGTGGCAACTACTTCCCTTCTACAATTCTATATCTGAGTTAACCCAACATGGTTGCCTTTTTTTTTGCACCCTGTTGTGCTTTTTAGGCCTTGTTCTTCTGATACCGCCAAGTACAACCATGCACCCCTATTGGCTTACATCAGTTGCCCCAGAACATTTAAAAGTTGATTAGGGCATTACCGATGCAGGGTGTGGCCTAGGCTACCAGGGGGTGGCACGTGGCCTCCAACACATCAAAGGTTCCTGACTGCTATCCTATCTGACAGCAAACATCTGGGTCGCTATTGTTGCTCTGTCGGTAAAGTTTGCACATTTCTGTGATGGATCAGTGTACAATATACATACCCCCTCTGCCTCCATACGTATAGAACTGAACATCTAGCAGCATAGGACATGAGGAAACCAGTGTTACGATCCAAAAGTAAAAGCTCTTTTGTTGCTCCATGACAATCTATATAATTGATCCAATCCATTTCAGGAGAGACAAAAATCCCCCCTTCATCATGACTCAAAAAAATTGGAACATACAGGGCATTAAGGTGAAACAAATAATTTAGAAAAACACATCTACAATTCTTATACAGTATAAAAATAGTAAAAACTAGAATAAAGAATGCATTTAAGGGACATAAAAAAAAAAAACGTAATTAAATTCTCAGCAGGTATTAACAGATCTGAATCTCAGTCCCAGCCTCCCTGGTATTGTGTGTTCATGATGTCTGCTGCTCTTGTTGTATGTAAATACTTATGCCGCGTAAACACACAATCGTAATTTCCGACAAGAAAAGTTCAAAGTAAGCTTTTGGTCGAAAATTCCAACTGTGTGTAGGCCCCATCGGAATTTTCGACAGCAAAAATTTGAGAGCTGATTCTCAAATTTTCCAATGGGAAAAGTTCTTGTCGGAAATTACGATTGTCTGTATGCAATTCCGAAGCACAAAAATCCTATGCATGCTCGGAATCTTTGAACTTTATTTTTCTCGGCTCGTCGTAGTGTTGTACGTCACCGCGTTCTTGACGATTGGAATTTACGACAACATTTGTGTGACCGTGTGTAAGCAACACAAGTTTGAGCCAACATTCCGTTGGAAAAAATCCACGGTTTTCTTTTCGGAAATTCCGATCGTGTGTACGCGGCATCAGGCTAACCAGTCCACAGGGGTAGGAGGGTGGGGAGTGCCCACAGGAGCATCTGCCTAGGGGAGACTAGAAGTATACAACCATTTATGTCCACATTCCTTGCTTGTGTGTATTTGGTAACAGCCTGGCCATAGTATGCAGACTCCATATGAACATGTAACAAGGTGATTTAGATTTGTGGAATTGCAGCACTGGGTCCTGGACTCAATTACCACTATATATTTGTTAGAATTTGTTCTTCCCTCAGATTCTCACTGATGATTGTACAGACTGTTGATCTTCATGGGATTGGGGTCTGAAATCTCAGTGCAATTCCAGCTTTGTGGGAAGCACTTCCTAGCTTGCAGCAAGAGGGCTATATCCGAACGATCCCCTAAGAAAAGATATATAAATCTTTCAATTAGGTGTTTAATTAATCTTATATCAGATGACCTAATAGATGCATACTTGCCAGCATTATGGTCCCAGATTCCTGGACACTGTTAACACTGCCCACAGTTTTAATTTTGGCTGCTCACTTTCTGGTGCCTATGCCCATACCTCCTCAACTTCAGAATGAGGGACAAATGAGCATACCCCCCAAACAAAGTTGTTGAGCGGGGGGGGGTCCGCGGATCAAAGTTGTTGGGCAGGGGGGGGGGGCCGTGGATCTAAGTAGTTGTTAAACGGGGGGGGGGCAAGTCCACGGAGCGGGGTGGTATCAAAGTTGTTAAGGTTGTTAAGATGTTGAGCGGGGGGGGTTTGACGCCAATCGCCGGACCGCGCGATTTACCGCGAAACACAGTAATCGCAGGGACGAAGTCGCGGGACAATAGCACTGCAAGCGGGACCGCGTGATTTACCGCCAATCGCGGGACATTACCGCAAAATCAGGGACGGTTGGGAGGTATGCCTATACCACACACTCTTTATGGGTTGGTCCCAACCAAAATCCACATCTAATTAAGCGGAGACCACCCACCCAGCTCACTTTACAGGTTGGTCCCACCCAGATCCCACCTCTGAATATGCAGATATCCAGCCCACTTTACAGGTTGTTCCCACATAGACCCCACCTCTAAATATGCAGAAACCATCCATCCAGCCCGCTTTACAGGTTGGTCCCACCCAGATCTTACCTCTAAATATGCAAAGACTACCCATCAAGCCCACTTTACAGGTTGGTCCCACATAGACCCCACCTCTAAATATGTAGAAACCATCCATCAAGACCACTTCACAGGTTGGTCCCACAAAGTCCCCTCCTTTTAAATATGCAGAGACTACCTATCAAGCCCACTTTAGAATGTTGGTCCCACCCAGACCCCACCTCTAAATATGCAGAGACTACCCATTAAGCTTTGTAGTTTGGTCCTAGCCAGATTTTGCTTCTAAACATGCAAAGACTACCCACTTGTGTCTCCGATCCCTGTGTAGCACCCTGGGGTTTAGTCAGGGAGATCCTCACAAATTTACTTGCCAGGAGTAGTTACCCTGTGAGTCAAGTCAGGGACCAGTTAGTAGGGGTGAAGCTTGAGAAGTATCTGGAGTACCAAGCTAGGGACCCAGCAGGGAGTCGGTGAATCAGAGGATCCAGTGAGAGACCATGAGCTCAAGGGGCTGAAGAACTACAAGTAGAAGTTGCAACGACAAATAAATAGTTGCGCTAAGTGATACCTAAAGATTAAATGAGTGATAACATTAATAACAAATGAATGAAAAAAAAACGTGCAATAATACAACAGCAGATAATTAAATCACAAAATATCTGCCAGAGAAAAAATATCAGCAATGGTATCTGTCCAGCATTCAAGTGCACCAAGATCAACAGTGTGTGATATTAAATGTCCTAGGCAGGACAAACAAGTGGTACACGTATACCAAAAGTGTTCAAAAAAATAATAATAAACACGGTAAAAAAGCAGTCCAATGAAAGGGAGGAAAAATCAGAACTTCACATAAACACTGACCCCCTTTGAAAACGACAGCTTTGTCGAAACTGGTCAGGGCGGAGCTACGCAGTGACGTCATCGCGCTCCTACGTGACCCCGAAAGCACGGGTTTTTCGCAATATTTGTTTTTATCCTATGCCGGCTTTTTTACTACTTTGTGATTTGCGTTTGTTTGGAATTGCTATAACGCTTAATCAGCTTTACAATAAACATTTTTTAAGGAGATAATGCACATGTTGCTTATTTTCTCATATTCCCTATGCTCCATGGATTCACATTCGGTGGACTAGTTACCATCATTCCCACCATTGGTCTCAGAGGAGGATTGCCCGTGGAGTTCCTGAGGAACCAGGAGGTTGGAGGATCTACCATAACCCCTGCAGAGGTTTATATCTGCACAGGCGATTTTAGACCTTACCTAAGGTCCTACGTTTCTGGTAAGGGTCCATCTTCTACTATTCTGTGTGACACTGGAGAACGTTTCATCGCTATGGTGGCGGACGACATCTTTACTTCCTATCTTCAGACACATCTATCAGTGTTTATGTGAAGTTCTGATTTTTCCTCCCTTTCATTGGACTGCTTTTTTACCGTGTTTATTTTTTATTTTTTTTAACACTTTTGGTATACGTATACCACTTGTTTGTCCTGCCTAGGACATTTAATATCACACACACACTGTTGATCTTGGTGCACTTGAATGCTGGACAGATGATATTTCTTCTCTGGCAGATATTTTGTGATTTAATTATCTGCTGTTGTATTATTGCAGGTTTTTAGCGCAACTATTTATTTGTCTTTTGTTTGTTTCATGATTATCACATGTTAATGTTGCTGCTTGACCTTGTTGTCAATATACGCTTATCAATTTCCACTCTGGACAGATTAGCGCAGGAGTAACTCCCCCTTTTTCCGGAAGTTGCAACAAAGCAAAGAGAACCGTTTTGGAACTGTTAAAGACTGTTGCCATAGGAGACAGCAATCCTGCACGTGCAAATGTGGCACCTTGCTGGGGCCTTTCCCTGCAAGACTGTACTCCTATTGAAGTCTCTGAGTCTGCAAATTGAAACTGCAACTGCTTAAGGGTGTCCTGGCCCTAACCTTATTTCCCTCTCAAAATATAAAAAGGACTGTCAAGAGAAATAAAACCTCTTTTATATCCAAGTGTCTGGCGCCCAATAATTTTATTCACCTTGCACCCACTATGCCTCACAACCCACCACATACAGAAGGATGTCAGCTAAAGTTGTGCTCATACCCTGGCAGAATTTATGATTTCTTGGCCATTTTTTAGAGAATATGAATAACACAAAAACTTTTCTTTCACTCATGGTTAGAGTTTGGCTGAAGCCATTTATTATCAATCAACTGTGTTTACTCTTTTTAAATCATAATGGCAACAGAAACTACCCAAGTGACCCTGATCAAAAGTTTACATACCCCAGTTCTTAATGCAGTGTATTGTCTCCTTTAACATCAATGACAGCTTGAAGTCTTTTGTGGTATTTGTGGATGAGGCTCCTTATCTTCTCAGATGGTAAAGTTGTCCATTACTCTTGGAAAAAAGCCTCCTGTCTTGCATGAATGGCACATTTGAGATCTCCCAAGAGTGGCTCAATTATATTGAGGTCAGGAGACTGAGATGGCCACTCCAGAACCTTTGCTTTATTCTGCTGTAGCCAATGACAGGTCGACTTGGACTTGGATCATTGTCATGTTGGAATGTCCAAGGATGTCCCATGCGCAGCTTCCTGGCTGATAAATGCAAATGTTCCTCCAGTATTTTTTGATAACATACTGCATTCATCTTTCCAACAATTTTTACCAAATTTCCTGTGCCTTTTGTAGCTCACACATCCCCAAAACATCAGTGATCCACCTCCGTACCTTTCATCACAAGCCTTATTGACTCCTCTCCAAATGTTTGGTTTCATCACTTCAAATGACTTTGTGCCAGAAGGTTTGAGGCTTGTCTCTGTGCTGTTTGGCGTATATTGTAAGCGGGATACTTTGTGGCATTTGCGTAGTAATGGCTTTCTTCTGGTGACTCAACCATGCAGCCCATCTTTCTTCAAGTGCCTCCTTATTGTGCATCTTGCCACACCACGTGTTTTCAGAGAGTCCTGTATTTCAACTGAAGTTATTTGTGTGTTTTTCTTTGCATCCCGAACAGGGGTCAAGTCCTGGGGAAAAAAGTGTGGGAACTCCCACCCAAGATCCACTCCCCCACCAAAAAAAAAAATGATACGCTCATATGCATAATTACTGAACCGCATGTTTTTTTTTTTTTCGATCCACTGCAAGTTCTTTCTAAATCCTGTGATAACTCGCGGCAGACCTCCGCAATGTTTCCTGGGAACAATGACAAAAGCTCCCAGGAGCCAGGAGGCATCGAGGAAGTGACGGAATACCCGCACACTACCTGATGAATCCATATACAGGAAGCGGCCAGTAACATAAAGGATTACTAATTCTTGATTAGAGTTTGATCCAATGACACTGCTGATTGGAATTCTCAATTCCTTGGATATCTTTTTATATCCCTTTCCTGTTTTATACAGTTCAACTATCTTTTCCCGCAGATCTTTTGACAATTCTTTTGCTTTGCCCATGACTCCGAATCCAGAAACCTCAGTGCAGCACTGGATGAAAGATGTAAGCGTCGGGAGACCAGAAACTCACTGACCTTTTATACACACACACTAACTACAAGCAAACAGATCACAGATGAGGATGGTTGCCTTTAATAGCCATTCAAACGCCTTTGTGTCAACTTGTGTGCATGTTATCAGGCCAAGATCACAGGGTATGTAAACGTTTGATCAGGGTCATTTGGGTAATTTCTGTTGCCATTATGATTAAAAAGAGACAAAACAGTTGATTGAGAATAAATGGCTTCAGCCAAACACTAAACATGAGTGAAAGAAATGTTTTTGTGTTATCATTCATATTCTCTGAAAAATTGCCAAGAAATCATAAATTCTGCCAGGGTATGTAAACTTATGAGCCCAACTGTATCTTTGGACCTAAAAGTTTTCATTAGACTGGACAAGGCCAGAGACCTTGCTACATCGCCAAGTAATGCATTTTTGTTACTATGTATGTGCAAAAACACGAATAAGATTGATGCTGTGATCTTGAGACATAGCCCTTGACACAGCATCAGTGAGACAGAGAACCAAGATGCAAAACTGTCCCAACAAATCAGCAACAGTTGGCAGCTATGCAAATTAGATTTGTACCCAAACATGTCTTTTATTGTGTCCCTGTAATAAAACCCGGGGAATCCCCTCTTAAACACAGACTGGACATTAGATGGTGACTACCTCTTTTTTTTTAAACACAGACAGTGGTGAGGTAGGGATGGCAATTCTAAACATACATTGGAACGCCTTCAGTTAGCTAAGCATTTCCCATGATTCATTTTGGCCGCTGCCCATATCTCCTGACACCATAAAGAAGGGCTCGGTATGGCAGTACGGTTATTTCCATCTTAGTGGATCACTGCCTGTCACAACCTTCTAGTAGAACGCTAAAACCTGTGTTCCATGAGAGCAAGTGTGCTGCAGTAACAACAAGCAGAAACAGTAATTGGTCTCTGTGAAGAATGGTGACACAGTAAAAAGTTTATTGGGGACACTTGGAGGTTGGAAACATATGCTGTACTGCGTGCGGCCTGCTGATAAGGTACTGCTCTGATTGGAAATCCCATATATGTGTCTATAGTTTATGTACAATGATAAGGAAGTGACCTTGCCATCTCCTGCCGCCACTCTGTGATGGGACCTCTACAGACCAGAAACGGCTAAATCAGTTTGGTCTAAGTCAGGGGTGCCCAACCAGTGGCCCGGAGGCCACATGTGGCCCGCGGAGCCCTCTGATGTGGCCCGCGACCTCCTGCTCTGGGATGGAACAGAATACTGTTATTAAAGGTCAGTTTATTACTAAAATCACAGTGTATATATGGGTATATCTGTTCTGCAGTGGTTACTGGGCTGCTTTCAAACTGATCTGCGGGTGCAGAGCAGTTTATCTGCGGGTTACCTGCACTGAGCAATAGACTTCTGTTATCTGCAACGTTTGGTGAGCTTTCTGAAAGTGCACCAAACTTGCAGATATATAATAGAAGTCTATTGCAAAGAAGTCTAAGGGCCCCTTTCACATGGTCAGTCTGACAGTCCGACCAATTGGACCCTTCATTCACCTCTAAGTAGTGGCAGACATAAACCGACTTGTGTTCTACCTCCGATCTGCTAAAAAGTTTAGTGGGCTGTGTCCTTGTCCACTCTGCATATGCAGAGCAGACACGGACAAGCCATCAGGGGCGGACTGACCATTCAAGCACTTGGGCACTGCCCGAGGGCCCCATGCCACTAGGGGGCCCCATCAGGGCTGCCAGGCTCAGTAAAACCAGGGACAGTTAGTAAAAATCTGTGTTTTTTTTTACATCTGTCCCTGGTATGTCTGATACCGACATGCTTTTGATGTGAAAATCTCAAGATTTTAGCTGCCCCTCCTCTGCACTGCCTCCTGGCGTGGTGGCCATCTGTATGCCCGGGGGCCCCATAATCTTCTATTGCCCGGGGGCCCTATGAGTTATCAGTCCGCCCCTGCATGCCATCCACCCGCTCCGTTCATTGTGGCCCGCGACAAATTACCAAGTCGCTTAAGTGGCCCTCGCTCTTCAAAAGGTTGGGAACCCCTCGTCTAAGTAATAAGTAATAAAGGGCAGCATGTCTCACACTGCATCCAAACCACAAAAACATTGTGGCCCCTACCAATAGTTTCAATGGTTTCCCAGGTGTTCCCACTGGAAGATTTCCCTGTTTATTTCCATCCTGGTGACAACTGCACCATTTTAGTTTTCCTTTATCACTGCTCCTAGTGACAATGGTTACGGGACAATGGGGACACGGACAGCAATAAACTCTTCCCCACTCCACTTTTTGCTTCAGGTACATTTTAGGAAACCTGTAATCCTGGCTTCGGATCACGTTGGTTCGGGGTTGTGATCTGTTAAGTAGGCCCAGTAAGCAGATTGGGTATACGCTTGCAGGGTAATCCTGTGCTGTCCGTCCTGAAGGGAGGAAGCTGCTTGATGAAGGACCTATCTTGGAGAGGACCGAGCACGAGGCTGGTGTCCAGGGATGGACTGGCCATTGGGACTACAGGGAGTTTCCCGGTGGGCCGATGGCTCAGTGGGCCGGCTTCAGTGACAACGGACCGCCGCCCCCCTCCACTTCTTTGTCTCTCCCTTCCCGCAGCACTCACCTCCTCTCCCTCCCTGCAGTGCTCACCTGGGGGGAACAGAGAAGCAGGGGGAAGACCAAAGGAGCAGGGGGGATGACAGAGGAGCATGGGGGGAGGGGACAGACCGCTGACTCAACAGCTATGGCCTGGGAGTTTCTCACTTCTGCCTAATCTTGTCCCATAAGGGGGGACACCGAACTGATTCTTTGCCCTGGGTGAAAAAATGTCTAGCTTCCCCACTGGTACTGCCTATAAGCGTACCAGTACCAGCCGTTCTACTATAAAGTAGAATGGCTAGTGGCTATTGAAGGGGGAGAGGGGGCTTGGGTGGCCGGGGGGGTGCGGGAGTTGTCCGGCCGCCATGGGAGAGACCTGTCAAAGTGGGCCAGTCTGGATGAAGTCCAGGGCCAAATTTTTGTCCCAGTCCAGCCCTGCTGGTGTCTCAAGAGGGGCCTTGAACTTCATCGCAGGATGCACCGCTTACTGAAAGGGTTGATGGTTATCGGCTGTCAGTTCCAAGTTCTGCAAGAAGTTAATCTGGAGAGATCCGGGGGCTGAATCCTGTGCTACAAGGATTTTGAATCGAAAGTGTCTCCATTTGTAGGAAGGTCTGTGGCAGAGACTGTACCATATACCCGTATACCCAATCTGCTTACTGGGCCTACTTAACGGATCACAACCCCGAACCAACGTGATCCGAAGCCAGGATTACAGGAATACGCACCCCGGCCAGGAGGGCCACACATGGGTGGTGGGACGACAGACTCAGGATCGACGACCCTCGTCCAATGATGTCTGTCCCTGAAGTACCCCTCCCCAGCATGCACAGCAGGATGACCAACCCCCACTGATTGGCTGCCGAGGGGGAACACCCAAACCGCCTTGACTTAGCTGCTGCCACCCTTGACCTGGAATAGGAACGACGCCCCAGGCGAACAATAGTGGTCACTCGCAGCACAGCCATGGCTGGAACAGAGGCCAAATTTACTCAAAATTACACATGTCTGAGTCAACTAACACTCAGACTTTCCCCTAAATTTAAAGCAGCGCCAGCCCAACAGGAGCAGGCTGCTACACAATAAAGAGTTTTTTTCTTTCTTTTTGTAATAAAGATTTTACATAAGTAAAAGCTGATTGTTGTAAGCAGTCCTGTCAGTGATAAACGGTTTATCTCAACACTGATACATCGGGCAAGATGGCTTGTTCTGAAAAACAGACTTACTGGCCAGATCACCAAGGGAAAATAAAAGGAAGAATACCTAAAAATGAAAACGAATGCGGCCATCACATCTAAGAATTGGTACGCCGCAATATAACAAATGACTGCTTTTAGGTTTTATACCACTTTAACCTTAGCCTCACCTGAACCCTAACAATTACCCTACTCTAATCTGAGCCCCATCACCTAATTCCTCACCTGAGCGTTCCCAATTACACCTATTCTCACCTAATCACTCACACAGCACTAGTAGTTTCACTAGAGCAGGCATGTCCAAAGTTCGGTCCGGGGGCCAAATGCGGCCCCCCTGTTGATTTGATATGGCCCCCCTGGGGATTTGGATATATATATTGTTTGTGGCCCCCCAGGGCCACAAAAGATATATACTGTATTTATTGGCGCTGCCTTGGAGGGGACAGGACGAGCGCCGTCAGATTACATCAAGAGAATCTCCTGTTTACTCAGGAGCGTCTCTATTGGAAGTCCCGTCTCCTGGGATGCCATTGGACGACTGTTCTGTCTATCATAGGAGGCGGGACTTTGTATTAAAGAGGCCACAGAGTAAACAAGAGATTCTCCTGTTTGTAATCTGTCGGCACTTGTTCCGCCCGATCCCTCTGCCCTCCGAGGCTGCAGATGGGCATCGTTCAGGCTGCACTGATGGCAATGGTAAAGCTGCATTTATGGCACATGTGAGGCTGCATTTATGGCACATGTGAGGCTGCATTTATGGCACATGTGAGGCTGCATTGGTTGAAATGGTAAGGCTGCATTCATGGAAATGGTGAGTCTGCATTCATGGCAAGAGGCTGCATTCATGGCAATGGTAAGCCTGTGCGTGTTATACGCCGATAAATACGGTATATCCAAATAACACGCCCAAGCTCATCCTTAGTCCTAAGCAGCGCTCTGGGATTTGTTGGGGCCACAAAAGAAATATATAAAGTATATCCAAATAACACGCTCGAGCTCATCTATTCACCACACACAGCCACAAAGGCAAGAGAATTCTTGTTGGGCCGTGTATTAGTGCTCGAACGAACACACTTAGACCGAATTTTAATGGTTCAAAAAATGTCAGGCAAAATAGTCGGCCCTCACGCATGTTCACTTAATGAAATATGGCCCTCTTTGAAAAAAGGTTGGACACCCCTGCACTAGAGGTTATTCATTTTAAGCATTTTAATAAATAAATGAATATTCAGTGCCTATGTACTGTCCTTTACTGAGTTCCTTGTCTTGCTGCCAGTTTTTGAAAGGCATGGGGGGGGGGGGGGGGGGGGCAGAGGGCACCTGGTGGGCTTGTTACAGGTACTCATAAATGTATATGAGGTAAGGGTGAGCTCAGACAGCAAATGATTCTGGGCTTCTGCTTTAGGAAGTCATCTACTCCGAACAGCCCTTCTGAATTCTATGAATTGGTCATATATAAAGGTCCAAACCTATTTGCCATTGGAGACTATAGGAGGTTTTTGTTTTTGTTTGCAGCAGAGTTCTTTTATAAGCAATGCTTTCTCTCTTGCCTCATTCTTTAAAACTTCACTTTATTCGGTATTAAATTTCCTCCAATCTGTTCACCCTGCCGAGCCAACTTCTGACACTCTCCGTACAGCGACAGGGTGACATTCACTCACAGTGTGACGCATCGCTCACTACAGCTATCTGGTGCACGCAGCGACACTCCTCATTAGGGCTTCGGACGCCGCTCCATTGTGCACTCCGATAATGGCTTCCTTGCCGAAATTTAGAAAGCCATTAGGATGATATTAAATTATGAAGCAGTCATTAAGAATTGCGGAGAAGGTATTACATGGCCCAGTGCCTCCAGTTTATTGCGGAGGCCTCTGTGAGTGGCTGCGCTATCACTCTGACAATAATAACGGATTCTTTTTAAGTATGGACAACACTTAGCAGTGTTGCTCTGCTGGAAATGGTTCATAGCCGCCTATAAATTTGGGAAGAAAGGTGTCTGTTTTTTGTTTTTTTTAGGATAAAGCACTCTGCTAAAGTGTACCTGTCACACATGTGTATGACTATGTTTAGTTGGCCGCTGTTGCAGTTCATCAGGAAGTTGGTGGCATTGTTTTGGTAGGGGGTGCAAAGCTTAGAACCGATTAAAACTGAGTAGAAGCTCAGTGGGATGGTCCACTCAGAGCTGAAATTGTGCCAAAGTAGCTGGAGACATAGCCAGGAACTTTGGTTCGACGATCCTACTGCTAAAGCTACAAAATAATATAGGAACTTGACTTTCCAGGCTCCAACTGAAATATTACCCTTTGGGTGCAATGGACCTTTTTTTTTTGTCCAAAAACAGAAATGTTTATTGAGAATTAAACACATACAGTCCAAAGAACCACAATCATAACAAGAAAAGCAAACAGGCACATATCTAAATACAATAAAAGCAATGCGTTTATACCAGGGGTGCCCAACCTTTTGAAGAGCGAGGGCCACTTAAGCAACTTGGTAACCATTCGAGGGCCACTATGAGCGGAGCGGGCGGAAGACAGGTCACGGCTACTCTATAGGCCCTCCTATCTGCCCAGATGAAAGGGGATGAATTCTCTTCTGTTTTTCGGATTGGAGGTAGGTAGGCATAAACAGACATCTGTCGCTCTATAGAGGTGAATTAAGGGTCCCATTTGGTCGGACCGATCTTGTGAAAAGGGCCTAAGACTGCTTTCACACTGACGTGCTGCGGTATACCCACACCGTGGGTGCAGTGTAGTGCACCTGTGTCTATCCTGCGGGTTAGCTGAACTTTGCCATTGACTCCACCTGTGGCAAAAGCCGGCACTGTAGAGGAAGCATCGGCTTATGGGGCTCTGCTCTGCAGCCGCTTTCTTCCTCTACCACCAGCTTCATTCACAACACTGATGCTGTGGTATGGCTGGTTGGCAACCTGCGATCTGGGCTTGCCAACCCTCCATTCCAGAGAAGGAGGTCGCGGGCCACATCAGAGAGCTCCGTGGGCCACATGTGGCCCCTGGGCCACTGGTTGGCCACCCCTGGTTTATACTCTAGTCACCAGCATGAATGATCATACAGCCTCGATCAGATACCACAACACTCCCTGGTCATAGTCTGTGACAGGTCACCCCGGTCTGTGACAGGTCACCCCACCCCCCCATAATTTAGAGTTGGTACTAAATAAGAAGTGTGTGTGTATCCCACATTGAGTCTCAAAAATCTATCCATGATTCTGTCATCCGGGGCAAGTCCCAGGGTTCCCAACCAAGGGTCGCATAATTTTTAAAATTTTCTAGAGCATCCCCTATGTTGCTATATAACTTTTTCCATTCTTAATGCGTTACCCAGTGCAATGATCCATTCCCTTACTGTGGGGGGTGATTCAGACTTCCAGTGTAACATTATCCGCTTGCGGGCCACAAAAAGGGCCCTAGTGTTGGCTTCCTTGGTATGGGGTTCCCATTCCAGCTCATCGAACAGATTCAGAATACATTGTTTAGAATCTAATGGGGCCGACACATGAAATACTGTGTTTAGAGTGTCCGTCGCCCCCTTCCAATAGGCGTGCAGTTTGGGACAGCGCTAGATCATATGTATCAAGTCCCCGTGGTCCCTTTTATATCTAGTACAGGTCGGTGAGGGTGGAATGGACCTTTTAAAAAGTAGGATACCATTTAAGAAATATGAAGTGTGCATGATAGCACTGGACCGATAGAAGTGAGATTTGGTTTTGATGGATATACAGTGGAGAGCTTCTTTCAGAGGAGTGGAAGGTATAGTGCAGATGGACCTTGTTCTGCTTCTAGTCTGCTCCCTGTCTAATTGCAAATTAGCAGATGATAAACTCTGGGGTGGGTATTGAGGAGCGCCTAGTACAAAATTCCATATCACTCAGAGCTCTGTTTGAAACATTTACTAGTTAAAAGCATCAAATACAGCCAATGTGTTTCGGGGAAAAGGTCTCTTCCTCAGGGCTTGAGCAGTGGATGTTAGTAGAATCACAATGAGATGCAGTAGAAGACCTGTGTTGAGGCCTGATAAAGACTGCACTATGAACTACCAGCACTGTTTAAGAATTAGGAACCTTTCAAACATTTAATATGACCAGTTTCACCTCCACTCCCTGTGGTTGCAGAATAAAAAGCAAATATGTAGTCCTGTACCTGATACCATCTCATACTTAGTGTGTGTACTCGCCCGTCCCCAATATCATGTGACTAAAGGCATTACCTGGACACAGTAAAGTGCTGAAACTTTCAGTTGCATTTTAGGAGCTATGTGTTTTTCCAGTCTCATACCTGTTCAGCAGTGACTACGCATGGGAAGAAACATTCTAACCTCTTCATGGGAGCCATGAATGCTTGCTGCCCAAAAACTGGCAATAAACCATTATTTGGACACTTGGAGATCTCAGCAGCTCAGAAATAAGCAAGAGATTAGTGTTCAGTCATTGTCATATACAGCTGGTGTGTTATCATTAAAAGTTAATGGAAGAGGCTAAACGGCTTTTATATAATTAGGGTGATCTGCATCCACTGTGACCAATGACAAGGTCACATGATAAGCGCTGGACAGGCACAGGATTACCCTTATTACAGAGAATGTTACACATCATGATCTTCCAATAACTTTTAATGATGCAACACTCTGTGTATAAAAGTAACTTTGTAACAAGACTCTGAATAACCTGTCATTGGACAGAGATGATCCATGTCACTGCTGATCCCTTCTGCCTGTCCCATTAATTCTCGGGTGTCCTGATTTAATTGGCTGCATGCTTGTTTCTGATCAATGACACAAGAGCTGTAATTTTTTTGGATGTAAGTTAAAGAATAAGTTCACTTTAAGTTCACTTTAAAAAATAAAAATACACATTTATTTAGCAAAAAATTAAAATAATGCATTTTTTTTTGTTTGTTATGGACCTATAACGCATTACACCCACGAGCAGCAGATTATGGGTGTAGTGCCACGGTCCTGCAGACTGTCTGTGTAGCTGTCTGTCCTTACCTCTGATACTGGCAAGCAGTTACACTCTGACAGGAAGCGCAATGAGCTACCACCTAGAGCAGTGATCCTCAAACTACGGCCCTCCAGCTGTTGTAGAACTACACATCCCATGAGGCATTGTAACACACTGACATTCAAAGACATGACTAGGCATGATGGGAATTGTAGTTCCTGAACAACTGGAGGGCCGTAGTTTGAAGACCCATGACCTAGAGCAATCAACAGCGCTCTGGTAGTTCATTGAGAACTACAAGCTGACAGGCTGTCAGGACTTGTAGTTTTTCCATTCACTGTGAAAACGGGTATTCGGGGGGGGGGGGGGGAGAGTAACATGAATATGGGTGTAGTAGCATGTTACAAAAGGTTAACTTACACTTTAATGAATATCATAAAGCTAGAATTATTTGTTTGTTTTGGATGAAGTAGGGAATCTTTTGGTTCTCCTTAATGCTTAAAGCGGAGTTCCACCCAAAAGTGGAACTTCCGCTTTAAGCACTCCTCACCCCCTGACATGCCACATTTGGCATGTTATTTTTTTGGGGGGGGAGTGGGGGCTTTGTTAGGAGTGTGACTTCCTGTCCCACTTCCTCCTAGGGACCGCCAAGGTGACTCCTCCTCTCACCTTAGGCGGCCCCTCCCTCTAGATAATCTCCTGGGACACATGACAGGTCCCAGGAGATCACCTGTCCACTCCTAGAGCGCAGTGCGACTTACACATGTGCAGTGAGTGCCCGGCCGTGAAGCCGAAAGTGGTCACGGCCGGGGGCCCACAGTGTGAATGGAGGCACCGGCAGAGTAGGGGGGAGAGGAGCGACGCTCAGGGCGCCCGCATCGCTGGACCATGGAGCAGGTAAGTGTCTGTTTATTGGCTCACTGACTTTGATTGACAGCAGCGGGAGCCAATGCAGCTGCGCTGCTGTCTCAGCCAATGAGGAGGGAGAGTCTTGGGCAGCCGAGTCTCTCCTGCAACATTGCTGAATCGAAGTCCAATTTTCTACTACAGCAGACTGACTGACGTAGTTTTCAATGGCATACAACAAGTATTGTGATCACAGTACTTGTAGTTGCTTGACCATTCCTTCAGGTCGGTAACAGAATCTGTACCTCAGTATGGACAAGGAGCTGGAAGAAGAGTCTGCAGGAGTCCTAGCATTGCACCCGTGATCCGCTGATTGCAGTTGGAGTCCTTTGCATTTGAAAAAATCATAAATTCTAATTTTTGGTGCTATAAGTGCATTTAATATTTCTTGGAAAAAGGTTATAAGGTGACATTGATTGTCCCGGTATCCCAGTTGTGCTCCCGCCTTGTTACCCAGTCACAAGAGCTTCTTGTTGAAGACTACAGCAAGTCATTTTACTATCCTAAGTGTAGAAACGTGTTGGTCATACTTTGTTGAAGAAGATTTATTATTGCTTTGCCCATTTTTTTTCTTCAGACTGAAACTAACTTCCACGTATACAAACCCTTCCTAAGCCAGTTTATTGGTATTCAATAACTTCTCATAAACCTTAATAATTTGTCATCGTCCTCTTGTATTAATATAATAAAGTAACTCTTCTTTCCTCCTTTCTGCAGACAGAAGCGCTCAGGGTTATAATAAAAGTGCCCAGTTCTCAGCAAGCGGAATAAAATATAATAAAAATTCTTTTTTTATTCAGGAGGAGGCGGTGAATACATTGAGCGTCTCACACTCATAGTGACTCCTGCGGATAAGACCCAATAAATCTTAAAATATGATGCTGTTTGGTCATTTTCTGCTTCCAAAATACTGTAATAACAGCGTATAAAGTTTCCAGAGACTCGCCGGAAAGCTGTATGCTGGTTTATGGTGCCCCGGGCCCCATCCGTAGATCAGTGTGCTGAGATTTCAAGTGAAATCACAGACTTTTCCCAAGTGTCTCCAATGTGTTACATGGAAGGAAATGCTTAAACTTCCCCTTCCTGGGTCCTATACACATAACTGAACCTAACAAGAATCAGTGATCTATCAGATTTTCTGCAGATTTTTGTCTTCAGATTTACCAAAACCATGCTAAGGGCCTGCCTGATTTCTATCTACTCATCCATCCAAAAAAAAAATTCGTTTTTCAGAAGCCCGAAAAATGATGTGAAGCCCACACACGATCATTTTAAATGACATTTTTTTAAAACGAAATTTTTTTCAAGCCGAAAAATGATCGTGTCATCGGGCCGTATAATGCACCCTTTTGTGAGTGAACTTTATACGAGGTACACAAAGTGACACTTTATTCATGTCACTGTACAGCAAAGCGGAGTGCTGTGTTTGCTGTGCAGTAACATGCAGGGCCATCCAGAGAGGTGTGATATGTAAACATGTTGCATAATATCGCATTGCTCTGTAATACAAAGAAATACTGCACACGAAAAAATATATATATATATTTTTTTATTAGTCATTGCAGTTACCTGCATTTATCCATGAGGTAACTGCGCATAGTTTGACTGGGTCAATAAATATGTAACATTTCTAAACCTCCGTCACCTTTATTAAGCAAAATGTCATTGTGGCACCACCCACTTATTGCTGCATCACCCCATGCCAATGGGCCTCCTGGCCTGGAGTGCAGCAGAGACGATGAATGTGTTGGGGCCTTTTCACTGAGGAGTGAAAAATCAGATATAAAGTGCAGTAAAACATTGGTTTCAGAGTAACTTGGTTTGAGAGCGTTTTGCAAGACAAGCAAAATGTTTTAAAAAATGTTTTTTTTTTCTTGATATAAGAGTAGCATCATGTCACAACTGAGTATAAAAAAAGAAGCGAGGAGCCTCTAAGTGTAGCAATATGGTTACATTTAACCACTTCCCTACCGCCCATAGAGGTATGACGTCCACAGATGGGATCTCCCATCCTGGGTGGACATCATATGACGTCCTGGGCTTCCTGGTCCTGTCAGGTGAGGAGACTGATGTGTGTTGCCAGTACAGAGGAACACCGATCGGTCTCCTCCCCTTGTGAGTTCCCTCCCCCTACAGTTAGAATCACACATTAGGGAACATATTTAACCTTTTCAGCGCCCCCTAGTGTTAACCCTTTCCCTGACAGTCACATTTATACAGTAATCGGTGCAGTTTTATAGCACTAATCGCTGTATAAATGTGAATGGTCCCAAAAATGTGTCAAAAGTGTCCGATATGTCCGTCGCAATGTCACGGTCACAAAAAAAAAATCGCAGATCGCCGCCATTACTAGTAAAAAAAATGAAAATAAATAAAAATGCAATAAAACTAGCCCCTATTTTGTAGACGCTATAACTTTTGCGCAAACCAATCAATATACGCTTATTGCGTTCTTTTTTTTTTTACCAAAAATATGTAGAAGAATACGTATCGGGCCTAAACTGAGGAAAAAAATTGTTTTTTTTATAGATTTTTGGGGGATATTTATTATAGCAAAAAGTAAAAAAATATTGTTTTTTTTTTCATAAATGTCACTCTATTTTTGTTTATAGCGCAAAAAATAAAAACCACAGAGGTGATCAAATACCACCAAAAGAAAGCTTTATTTGTAGGAAAAAAAGGACGTAAATTTTGTTTAGGAGCACAACCGCGCAATTGTTAGTTAAAGCGACGCAGTGCCGAATCGCGAATGCTCTGGTAAGGAAGGGGATAAATTCTTCTGGGGCTGAAGTGGTTAATGAAGGTACAATATTTAGCAACTTATTGCTACACTTAGAGGTGCCTCTCTTCTCTTTTATACCCTCTAAAAAAATGCTTTGATGTACAAGTGCTTTGGATTACAAGCATGTTTCTGTAACAAATTATGCTTGCAAACCAAGGTTTTACTGTATAACTAATGGCAAAAACTTATTTTTTTTGGACAGAGTGTCAGGTTTTTAATTTCTATATCTATACCTCTATATATTTCCTGTTTACCTTTACTATTGAAAGTAATAGAATATCCTACATTTTTTTACACTCATTTCCTGTTTTGGCTATGAAACAGGAATCCTCTCTTACTATATCCTAAAAAAAAAAAATGATAAAAAATAATATAGTGTATACAATTGCTACACGAGTCATGTTGTTATTGCATGTTGTTAAAAATTACCTTTCATTTTCAGTCGGCAGCGCTGTAATTTTCTGTAAAATACAATGCAATAGGGCTTTTTTTTCTCCTAGCCCCGGAAGACGTCTTTTGATGACGAAACCGGTCAGGCGGAGCCTTATACTGCCACCGTTGCGCTCTGGGATGTGTAAGCTATATGCCAGCTTACCACCCACTGTTATGCTCATTGTATTTTTAACCACATGAGTGTATTACCTTTTTATTATTAAACGTTCCTAAGCTTTTTTACACTATGGCAAGGGTTTCATCTGTTTACTTTACATGAGCAACATGGTACAGAATATTGCTGCCATATGTGATTACTGGTGTTCCTGATTCACTGAGGAGTATCTACAGTGGAGTTTTGGCGCCCACTGTTAACACCCTAAATGTGTTATGACCATCTTGGGTAGGGGAGTCACTAAGATGGCTTTCCGTCTGCCACTTTGGGTGAAGGTGCCTGTGGATGTCATCACAAAACTCCTAGGATCTTAAACTGAAGTGCACATATGCTGGGTTTCACACTACCTACTTGATTTGAATTGGACTCTTAATTTTACCTTTTTACGTTTTGGACTCTCATTTTTGTCTTTATTATGTAAGGAGATTTTCTCGTTTTAATGTTTTTTATTGTATGCACGGTCACTTTTATTGTCATTTAAAGGTCCATATGCATTTAGGTTCCATGCATGGTCACTTTTTCTTGTTTATGGGCAATAAAGTCATGTAAAGGCATGGGGTTTTGTGCAGCAGCCTCACCTCTCGATCCAGCGATGTCCAGGAGAGCGGTGAGGCTGATTGGCTTTTGGCAGCAGCGGGAGTGCGCCTGGTTGGGTGTTGCTTGCTGTGGTATCATCTGGCAGGAGGGAGGAGCCAGAAGCATCGGCGTGGGGCCCGAGAAGAGGAGGATCCGGTCTGCTCTATGCAAAATCACTTCACAGAACAGGTAAGTAGAACATGTTTGTTGTTTAAAAAAGGCTTTAATATCGCTTTAACTCTGATGAAATAAGGTTATTTGCAGTTATTTTAGTGGTGTTTTAGTAAGTTGAGATTGGTGGAGCGCAACACAATAAGAAAATCTTTGATGTAATAGGATATCTTCTATAGTGTCTCCAGTCTTGCCGATCTATTATTGTTTTTGTTTCTAATTGGTTATTATGTTATATACTATATGGCTAACTGAAGGCATTCTGTACACAGATGGTGTAAGGAATGCCCCACAGAAATGTCATTTCCTGCTTGTGTGATTGGCTTACTGATTTCCCCAGAAGTCTGCACTAAGGCCTCATTCACACTTGGCGTTCGCCTGCTCCCGTCGGCTCAGCGGGAGATCAGTCCGCAGATCTCCGCTGAGCCGACGGATGACAAGCTCCTCTCTGCTCACTGAGCGGGGAGGGGCTTGTCGGGCACCGCTGTATCCTATGGAGCGATCTGATGAAAACGGACAGCATGTCTGTTTTCATCAGATCTTACCCGATCCGATCCGCATGGACGGATGGGGACGTGGCCCCCATACGTCTGTTTTTAGCGGGTCGGATCGGGTCGGATGCCAGCGGACATGTCTCCGCTGACATCCGACGCTCCATAGCAATGCATGGAGCGGCCGTTCAGGTCCGTGACAGACGGACCCGAACGGCCCAGTGTGAATGAGGCCTAAGATACAAGTTAGATTTTGGACATCCTCTGCAACAAAAATGTAATTTTTGGTGAGCTACTCCTAAAGTGATGTAGACTTTGCCGCTTTTCTCATTAGGACCCTGCAGGTGCAGCAGCTGATTGATAATTATAAAATCACTTCCATTAGATTCACTAAGCACATGGACACAGACAAACAAACAGTTATTTCTTCAGAATAACAAAAGGTAGGAATCTGCAACAGTTTGTTAAAATCCTTACAATGTACATAGATCACCCAGAGGGTTTTTTTTTCTCAACAAAAGTGAAGTTACTCTTTAAGATCCCTTTTATCAACTGTCTTCCTAATCATGTGTAGTAGATGTTAATTATTTGTGGTGGCAGATAGTTGGAACACCTTCATTAACCCTGCTGCCCTTTAGCCTGATAGGTGGCCTTGGTGGAAGGAACGGTTTACCCCAAATTATTGCGATTGTCTCATTTTAATCCACTCGCAGTTTAATGCTGACCTCAAACCTTGTACAGGTTCACATCATCATCATCCTTATAATGAGCATCGATCCGTATCTCGTTGTTTGGGGGTGTAAAAGCTGCTTGATAGTCGGATGCCGAAATTCTGAGTTTAAATGGGCTCAGGGGACCCAGCCTGATGAGCGGCGGTAATTTTCATTCTGGCATCTGACGTGTCCATTTGGCTGTCCTTCCAGCTAAGTCTCAATACTTATTATCTAAATAGACCTGAATGTGAGCCGATGAAGAAAGGCAGCCAGCGTTTTCCCTGGTTTCAAGCCCCACACTCTCTAATTCTTTGAGAGGAAGGCACTCTGAAAATCCTGCTGACTATGTCTGAGATGAGTTGCATTAAAGCGGTTGTAAACCGCATAAACTTTTTTTTTTTTTTTTCAAACCTGCAAGGCAAAAGGCACGCCGAGCAGGATGTCATCTTGCTCCGGCGTGTCTTCCGGGTATCACCGCTCCAGCGCTGTGATTACCCTGTAGGTAAAAGTGAAAAAGTGGGTTTACAACCACTTTAAATTAGGTTGTTCAGTCTTTTACAGGTCTGCATGAATCATTTACATGTCATTTATACAACAGTACAGTTTTTTTTAGAGAAGCTTCACGTGTCGTCATTCAGAATCTGGAAGAAGTGTCTGATTTGGGGGGGGGGGGGGGGGAATGTGTCAGGACCTTAGAGCTAACACTGGCAACATGCTGATGAAAGATTCAATCGGCAATCTATATTGGCTCAGTATTGTGCACAGGAGTTCTACCCCCCCAGTGACATGACAGCAAAACCATGGCCAGCACAGCAACCTGGGGTCATGATGTCATGTGACATCTGCATGGAGGAGGGCACAGATATAGACAATGTCTTGTTTTGACACTGCAATCCAGGGACGAATGCGATGCGTCATTTTCCTTTTTAATTCCCATTCATCCCCAGCATGGAGTGACACCTCCATTAACACGACCCTGACAGGTGAGGAGAGAAGACGCAGGGATAAACGGTGTAAAAATAACTGCGAAGTAAACAGCCATTGTTAGTGTCTAAGGAACGTATGGAGGGGGGGGGGGGATATTAATGAGTGATGACAGATACCCTTTCCCATCACATTCACCCCCCACGCCAACTCTGTGACACTTAAAAACACACAAATATATCCGGAAAACCTCCATGAATGTGTGTTTTATAAACCTAATCATTACTACATTTATACTATATTGCATTGCCACAGCTGAAAGTTGAAATCAGAATGGGTGGGCGTTCTGTGAGAGGTAGGGGGAGGGGCTTTGTTGGGCACGCAGGAAAAAGTTGAGATCACTGCGTGGATAGATATAAGTTGGCAACTTGGTGGACTCAAACGTTGACATTTTTTATTGGCTACTAAGGATGAGCTCAGGCGTGTTCGCAAGTCCACGTGCCCACGCTCGTGCACGCTAGGAAGCTGACACTCCTCAGAGCTAATCACAGGTAGTGAGACATTTCCCGATCTGTGAGACTGAGCTCATCCTTATTGGCTACACAAGTAATACATGCAGTAAAACAATGCTATTGCGTTTCACAGCATCAACTGTGTGGGCGTGGACATGTTGAGTGGTAAGGCAATGAGCAGGCGGGGCGGGGCAGCGAGAGGCGGGGCAGCGACACTGAACCTGCAGAATTCCTTATGTCTTTTAACAAAGCTCCTAAAGTCCATAGGGGTATTTTATGGATCTTGCAGAAGACAACAGAAAAAACACACCAGGCAACCAACACGTTTTGGGTTCTCAGGACTCCCCCTTTGTCAGGACCCTAAACTAGAGATAAGCCAGACTCAAAGTAAAGCGCCCAGAGGGATTCAGTCCTAACCAGGGGCAGATCCAGAGTCTAGTCTCGGGAGGGGCACTACCAGAAAATATTTTTTGGGGGGGGGAGGGGGGGGCAATTTATCAGGGAAATTACTGGTGTTAGCGCTTCATGATCACGGCACCATGGTTGTTATGGTGTCAGGATGATTAAAGCGCATTATTTATATTATTACATTGTAATATAAAATGAAATGGTTCACCTCACCATAATGCAGAATCAGTGGGAGCCCCGAGTGTGTCACTTGCCATGCCACCTGCCCCCAGATGCAGCTTGTCACATGTTGTGGATTGTCACTTGCCACGTCACCTGCCACACGTTGCGGATTGTCACTTGCCACCTCACCTGCCACACATTGCAAATTGTCACTTGCCACATCACCTGCCACAAGTTGAGGAATGTCACTTGCCTGCCACCAGATGAAGATTGTCACTTGCCACGTCACAAGTTGCAGATTGTCACTTGCCACATCACCTGCCACATGTTGCGGATTGTCACTTGCCACGTCACCTGCCTCACATTGCAAATTGTCACTTGCCACATCACCTGCCACAAGTTGAGGAATGTCACTTGCCTGCCACCAGATGAAGATTGTCACTTGCCACGTCACAAGTTGCAGATTGTCACTTGCCACATCACCTGCCACATGTTGCGGATTGTCACTTGCCACATCACCTGCCACATGTTGCGGATTGTCACTTGCCACATCACCTGCCACATGTTGCGGATTGTCACTTGCCACATCACCTGCCACATGTTGCGGATTGTCACTTGCCACATCACCTGCCACAAGTTGCGGATTGTCACTTGCCACATCACCTGCCACATGTTGCGGATTGTCACTTGCCACGTCACCTGCCAACAGGCCGCCAGCTTGTTGATTGGCTAGCCACCCACTCACCCACAGAGCCGACCAGCTGACCACCCACCCTCTGACTCTCACTCGCGGCCCGCCCACACACCGAGGCACCTGGCAGCCCAAGCTGTCACCCGCCCGCTCTGTCACTCACACGCTGACTTGCGGAGCTGCCGCTCAGACTCTCCGGCGCCAAATTCTGCATCTAGAAATTCACTTATTTTCCTGGGGGTGGAAATTCCCCTGTTGCCCCCCCCCCCCAGATCTGCCCCTGGCCCTAACTGGGGGTAGAGCAGCATGACCTACAGAATTGCTGGCTGTGAAAAGTGTGGTCACTGTCCTTGTGCAGCCACACAGTGGGGGAGGGGGTTGTCACCAGGGGACAGGTATTGGGCCACACCTTTTGGCATTTTGTTATAGCGGAGTGCTCCGCTTTTTGTCTGGATTTCTACTTGTTTTGTGTGGATTCGCCTGTCTCTGCTCTGGGGTCACGGATTGGAATATAAAAGCCTCTAAGCCCTGGTTCACACTGGTGCGTTTTGACATGTGATTTGACATGTCAAATCATTGGAATTTGGCAGAAATGGCACTGTCCTAATCGGTGCAACGCCGCATCTGCGACTCTGCACCGATTTTCAAAAAGTAGTTTCTGTGCTACTTTTTACGATGTCAGAAACTGCACAGATGTCTCTGTAATCGCAGCTGAAATTGGGACTGAAAAGAGGGAGTGAAATTGTGCGAGTTCAGCTGAACTTGTACGGCTTCATTCCCGCACCTCAGTGTGAACCCGGGCTAAGGCTCGATTCACACCTATGCATGTTGCTTTTAAGCGGTGCTTGCTGCGTTTTTTGACGTGCGTTTTTACCGCGATTTGCGTTTTTATTTACTTTTTACATCAATTAAATTTTTTTTACATTTCCTTTAACAACCAGCTATAAACAGGTAAAAAAAAAAAACACTAAACACGGTACTTGCAATTTGGATGCGGGCCCATTGAATTATATTACATGCAAAAAGCTGCTTTTTGCGGGGGAAAAAAGTCCCCGACCCTTTCCGAAAACGCAGAGGCACAAAAAAGCATTGATGTGAACATGTTTCATAGGAACCCATGTTAAAAAACTTCCCTGCTTTTCTGCAAAATGCAAAATGCACCAAAAAACGCATTGGTGTGAATCGAGCCTTAGGCAAAGTTTACACTGGCATTGAAAGCATGCATTTGAGGAGCGGTCCAAAAAACACCTATGTAAATAATAGAATGTACAGCATTATTAAAACATGAAGAGTTAGCGCTGCGTCGCTTAAAAAATGGAAACCTCATTTTGAGTCTGGAGGCGTTTCATTCAAGTCTATGTTAATGCTCTGCAAATGCACTGGCAGGCGTTTCTGGCGCGTTATGAGTTTTAAAAAAGTTATGCAGGAGGAATGGAATGTCCCACAATGCCCTGTAATGATAGAGGAGAGCATAGAGTGTCCTGCAGTCACTTCCTTCCTTCAATGCACTTCCTGTTTGTGCTGCTTGAGGATGGCTGACATCACCTTCTGAGGGTAGGTGTGTAAATCATGATACAGGCCATGAAAAGTGCCCTTTAGAATATCTCTGAGAGACAATTGGATGTACCCAATAGTGCCCTAATAATACCCTCCTCTGCATCATCTGCCAAACATGAGGGAAAGCTTAGTAAAGGAATCCATGCTGCTGCCTTTCCTGCTAATGGAGAATATACAGGAACCCAGGGGCGTACCTAGAGCATTTGGCACCCGGGGCGGATCCTACATCTGGCACCCCCCCCCCCCCCCCCCAACGTTTACCTGGAAAAACACCCACAATTTTTTTTCATGTTTTCAAGAACATTTATTGCACGAATTTGTAAACTTTACATCAACTTAAAAAAAATAAAAAAACATTGGAAAATAAGTTATTAACTTACTTAAACCTATTTCAATTATTTATAACATTTACTGAACAGATATTACTGTTTTTTAAACAAAACCATAGCATAGCAAACACCTGGATTCTGCACACTGTAAATCGCACGTGTCTACATTCTGCACACTGTAAATCGCACGTGTCTAAATTCTGCACACTGTAAATCGTACGTGTCTAAATTCTGCACACTGTAAATCGCACGTGTCTACATTCTGCACACTGTAAATCGCACGTGTCTACATTCTGCACACTGTAAATCGCACGTGTCTACATTCTGCACACTGTAAATCGCACGTGTCTAAATTCTGCACACTGTAAATCGCACGTGTCTAAATTCTGCACACTGTAAATCGCACGTGTCTACATTCTGCACACTGTAAATCGCATATGCCTACATTCTGCAACCCTCCCAATCAGGTCAGCTACAGTGTTACACTATACACATGGCAGGGGGTGGCGGACACAGTAATCACCCCCCCCAAATCAGGGCCGTCTTAATAGCATCATGGGCCCCTGGGCAAAGTAATGCTCTGGGGCCCCTACAATAGAGACAATGCAGGTAAACAGACATCAAGTAGGTAGGAGGTAGGGGATATCTAGGGTGAAGAGGGGTCAGAGTGCTGGAGGGATATCTGGGATGTATAGGGGAAGCCCGGGGCCCAAGGAACAGCTGCTTTGGGGAAAAAGCAGGGGCCCCCATGCAACTGGGGCCCCTGGGCAGTGCCCAGAGTGCCCTCTCATTAAGACAGCCCTGGGGCAGCTACATACAGTGCTAGTACACATGGCAGGGGGTGGCGGACACAGTAATCACCCCCCCCCCCAAATCAGGTCAGCTACATACAGTGCTAGTACACATGGCAGGGGGTGGCGGACACAGTAATCACCCCCCCCCCCAAATCAGGTCAGCTACATACAGTGCTAGTACACATGGCAGGGGGTGGCGGACACAGTAATCACCCCCCCCCCCCAAATCAGGTCAGCTACATACAGTGCTAGTACACATGGCAGGGGGTGGCGGACACAGTAATCACCCCCCCCCCCCAAATCAGGTCAGCTACATACAGTGCTAGTACACATGGCAGGGGGTGGCGGACACAGTAATCACCCCCCCCCCCCCAATCAGGTCAGCTACATACAGTGCTAGTACACATGGCAGGGGGTGGCGGACACAGTAATCACCCCCCCCCCAAATCAGGTCAGCTACATACAGTGCTAGTACACATGGCAGGGGGTGGCGGACACAGCAATCACCCCCCCCCCCAATCAGGTCAGCTACATACAGTGCTAGTACACATGGCAGGGGGTGGCGGACACAGTAATCACCCCCCCCCCAAATCAGGTCAGCTACATACAGTGCTAGTACACATGGCAGGGGGTGGCGGACACAGTAATCACCCCCCCCCCCCCCCAATCAGGTCAGCTACATACAGTGCTAGTACACATGGCAGGGGGTGGCGGACACAGCAATCACCCCCCCCCCCCCAATCAGGTCAGCTACATACAGTGCTAGTACACATGGCAGGGGGTGGCGGACACAGTAATCACCCCCCCCCCCCCCAAATCAGGTCAGCTACATACAGTGCTAGTACACATGGCAGGGGGTGGCGGACACAGCAATCACCCCCCCCCCCCCAATCAGGTCAGCTACATACAGTGCTAGTACACATGGCAGGGGGTGGCGGACACAGTAATCACCCCCCCCCCCCCCAAATCAGGTCAGCTACATACAGTGCTAGTACACATGGCAGGGGGTGGCGGACACAGTAATCACCCCCCCCCCCCAAATCAGGTCAGCTACATACAGTGCTAGTACACATGGCAGGGGGTGGCGGACACAGTAATCACCCCCCCCCCCAAATCAGGTCAGCTACATACAGTGCTAGTACACATGGCAGGGGGTGGCGGACACAGTAATCACCCCCCCCCCCCAAATCAGGTCAGCTACATACAGTGCTAGTACACATGGCAGGGGGTGGCGGACACAGTAATCACCCCCCCCCCAAATCAGGTCAGCTACATACAGTGCTAGTACACATGGCAGGGGGTGGCGGACACAGCAATCACCCCCCCCCCCCCAAATCAGGTCAGCTACATACAGTGCTAGTACACATGGCAGGGGGTGGCGGACACAGTAATCACCCCCCCCCCCCAAATCAGGTTAGCTACATACAGTGCTGGTACACATGGCAGGGGGTGGTGGACACAGCAATCACCCCCCCCCCCCCCAAATTAGGTCAGCACATGGTGGCAGAGCAGACAGACAGACACACACACACACACACTCCTCCAGGCTCTTCTTCTTACAACCCCCCCCTCCCTCTCACCACTGTTGTGACTCAGGCTCTCAGACTCAGCCTCTGCCTCTGCTAGGGAGTAACTTGGGAGGTCCGGATTAGATCCCTGATCCTGTCTGTGTGTGATAGCAGCAGCTGAGCCGCCCCAGCGGAGAGAGATGACAGACACAGGCTGAGGCCGCAGTGGTGGGTGGAGGCAGAGCTATCAGGAGGGAATTCAGTCAATGAACGAGTGGACGATCTGGACTAGTCCATTGCGGCCGCGGCGATGGGGGTGTTCTAAAAAACACCTAAAGTAGAATGGAGCAGCCAGAGCCAGCAGGGATGCCCTTGGGATGATTGGACAGTGTGACCCGACTCGGGTGCGGAGCGCACCCCATATAGCGAAGTCACTCGGCCACTGACACCCCCCAATGTGTGGTACCTGGGGCGGTCCGCCCCCCCCGCACCGCTATTGGTACGCCCCTGCAGGAACCATTCACCATGACAAGCCACACCTCACATTGTTTATTTCCTGTAATAATATCACTTCCCTTGAAAAAAAAGAGCGCAGCGGTTTTGACGAGCCTTAATTTGCATCAAAACGCATTAAAACCTTACATAGGGCTTTCGGCAAGCGTTTTTAAAGTGTCATTAACGTTTATAAAACGCCAGTCTAATGCTCATACTAAAGCACATAAATGCCAGTCTAATGTCTATATTAAAACACATTAGCGCCAGTCTAGCACTCATACTAAAACACATTAACGCATATACTAAAGAAAATTAATGCCAGTCTAATGCACATGCTAAAGCAGGTTAGCGCCAGTCTAAGGCCTATACTAAACAGATTGCACCAGTCTAATGCCCATACTAAAGCGCATTAACGCCAATACTAAAGCGCATAAACGCCAGTCTAACGCCCATACTAAAGCAGGTTAGCGCCAGTCTAAGGCCTATACTAAAGCTCATTAAGCCATACTAAAGCGAATTAACGCAAGTTTAACGCCCATACTAAAGCGCATTAACGCCAGTCCATACTAAAGTGCATTAATGCCAGCCTAATGCCCATACTAAAGCGCATTCATTAATGCCAGTCCAAAGCCCATACTAAAGCGTATTAATGCCAATCTAATGCCTATACTAAAGCACATTAATGCCAGTCTAATGCCCATACTAAAGCGCATTAATGCCAGTCTATCGCCCTTCTAAAGCAGGTTAGCGCCAGTCTAAGACCAATACTAAAGCGCATTAACGCCAGTCTAACGCCCATACTAGAGTGCATTAACGCCAGTCCATACTAAAGTGCATTAATGCCAGCCTAATGCCCATACTAAAGTGCATTAATGCCAGTCTAATGCCTATACTAAAACGCATTAACGCCAGTCTAACGCCCATACTAAAGTGCATTGCCAGTCTAATGTCTATACTAAAACATATTAGTAGCATTTGTTAAGAGTTGGAAATGTAGTCGAGTGTGAACAAGCCCCTAAAGCAGTATTAAACCCCAAAGCAAACATTTATTATATTGCAGCTTACTGATTCTTAGATGTGATGGCTGCATTCCTTTTTTTGTTCTGCTTTTTTTCTTCTGTTTTTCTAATTTATTTTATTTTCAACAGCCAGTAAGTCTTTTGTTTTTCAACAGAACAAGGTTGGGCAAGAGGGTCCTTTTAATTTTCAGGAATTTCCTCTCACTTCCTGTTTTGGCTATGGGACAGGAAGTGAAAGGAATGGGACACAGATGGCAAAAAAACAAACAAACTATAAACAGATGGGGGGGGGGGATTTGGTTATAGCCCCCCCCCCTTAATCTATCCAAAAATAAAATAAAAAGGTTTTGCGTATAGTTCCACTTTACATTACCCACTTGCGGACCGCACTGACAGCTACAGCGCAGCCAGCTAGTTCTGGGAGGGCTTCTATTGACGTCCTCTCATGAATGCACTTCTTGCTTCTTTCCACATTTTCCAAAAAACTGGTGGAAAAAAATGACATGTTCAAAAGACTCAATATGCCTCATAGAATATACATTGGGGTGTTTCCAAAATGGGCTCATTTTGTGGGCGTTTCCCTTGTCCTGGTGCTCCAGGGCCTTCAAAAGTGTGATAGGTTGTCAAGAAATTAGATATATAATTTATGCTTCTAGAACACCTGAAGGTGCTCCCTGCATGTTGGGCCTCAGTCTGTATGTGGCCACGCTGTGTAAAAGTCTCACACATGTGGTATCACCATACTTGGGAGGAGTAGCAGAATGTATTTTGGGGTGTAGTTGCAAGTGTACCTATGCTATGTGAGAGAAATAACCTGTTTATAGGACAATTTTGTGGGAAAACTTGAAAAAACTCACAATGCCCCTTTCCCACTTGTGCGACTTTTTATGCGACTTGGGACTGCAAAGTCGCATGACAGGTCGTTTTCCAATGATAACCATTCATATATCTGTGACTTCAAGTCGTGCCGACTTCAAAGTAGTCCCTGTACTACTCAGGTCCGACTTTCATGCAAGTTGAGCTCCATAGACCTCAAGTTTACACAGGCATTCCCTGAAATCGCATCAAAATCAAACTACTTTTAAGTCGTGACGGGGCCTTAGGCTCCTTTCACACTTGTGCGACCTGAAAGATACAACTTTAACCACTTCAGCCCCGGACCATTTTGCTGGTCAATGCCCGGGCCACTTTTTGCGATTCGGCACTGCGTCGTTTAACTGACAATTGCGCGGTCGTGCGACGTGGCTCCCAAACAAAATTGGCGTCCTTTTTTCCCCAGAAATAGAGCTTTCTTTTGGTGGTATTTGATCACCTCCTGCGGTTTTTATTTTTTGCGCTATAAACAAAAATAAAGCGACAATTTTGAAAAAAAATATATATTTTTTACTTTTTGCTACAATAAATATCCCCCAAAATATATATATATAAAAAAAAATTTCCTCAGTTTAGGCTGATACATATTCTTCTACATATTTTTCGTAAAAAAAATTATAGCGTCTACAAAATAGGGGATAGTTTTATGGCATTTTTATTAATATATATATTTTTTTTACTAGTAATGGCGGCGCCCTGACAAACCCGGTCGTGTGTACCGGGCATCAGTGTCATTATATATGTATTGTTGCATCATGTTTTTTGTTGCATTTGTCATATGTAGACGTTTGACGTTTTTAACATAAGATCACTGTGTTTGATCTGCCTTTTATGTAATACATTTATATTTTGATACATATCAGTGTCTGTGGCTTTTAAAGTCCCACTCAAGGGGGAAATATCCCTTTGTTATAGGATTGTAACAGACCTGGGACACATTTGGGAGTCCCAAAGAGAATAGTAATGTGGTGTGCATGGTGCCCCCTCACCCTACTATCGGGCCCTGTTCTGAGCCACATTCCTGACAGAATATTGTATCCGGGTTTCAGGCGGACTGAAACTTGGACACATGATTCAAAACCCGAACTGTCCGGGTGAATCCCGGACAGGTGGAAACCCTACCTGCAAATCACTTAGGGCCAGATCCACAAAAGGGATACGCCGGCGTATCTACTGATACGCCGTCGTATCCCTGTTTCTATCTATGGAACTGATCCACAGAATCAGTTTCACATAGATAGGCAGAAGATCCGAAATGTGTAAGGGACTTACACTGTCGGATCTTAGGATGCAGTACCTCATCCGCCGCTGGGGGCATTTCTCGTCGAAATGCCGCTTCGGGTATGCAAATTAGCACTTACGGAGATCCACGAAGCTTTTACGCTTCGTTTTTTCTCCGTAAGTATTAGTTTGCCGTCGCAAAATTAGGGCTGCTTTTACAAAGTGTAAAGTTAGTACACCATGTAAAAGTAGACCCTTCTTTCCCGCGACGCTGTCAAATTTTTTTTTAAATTTTTTTTTTCCGCCGCATCTCTTTTTTTTCCCGACGCAACTTTTTTTACCCGGCGTGATTCACAAAACTCTGCGTAACGTAATTTCGCGCAATGCGCATCGGGAAAATCGCGTGGGGAGTATGCGCAGTACGTCCGGCGCGGGAGCGCGCCTAATTTAAATGGGACTCGCCCCATTAGATTAGGAACGCCTTGCGCCGGACGGATTTAAGTTACACCGCTCAAAATTTCTAGGTAAGTGCTTTGTGGATCGGGCACTTAGGCAGAGATTTTGCGGCGGTGTAACTTAAACGGGAAAAATTAAGTTACGCCGGGTTTTTGTGGATCAGGCCCTTAAAGCCTAAATCCATCTTTTATAAAATAATAATAAACATAAATGCACATCTTTTCCCAGGTAAAAAAAACACTGGAGACTATAAAGCATTGCGCCCGGGATTAGCAGATGGCGGGTGCAATGTCAGGCTCCTGCAGATCCCCAGTACAATGTCTGCCCGTACCGATATTAGCAAGCAGTTACTGAATTATAGGAAGAATCAATGAACTACAAAGCGCTCACCAGCCCCCTGCAGTTCATTGAGAAATACAAGCTGTTATGGCCGATGGTACTTGTAGTTCATTCATTCTCAGAACTCAGTGAATGAATGGTGGAGCCCCGCACGGCCACGCAGTTTTCATATTGTGACAGCGGATGCACTGTCAAGTGGGGAGGGGAGGCAGGAGCTGAAACATAATGCTTATTCCAAAGGTGAACTAATTCCAGCTGGCCCAAACAAACTATTTGTATTATTTAATGATGCAGCCTCTGGGCATCTCACACCTGCACTGCCCATCATAAGGGGTTCCCATCATTCCTACACTGTGTTCCCAGCTCTTCACACCTGCACTGCCCATAATAAGGGGTTCCCATCATTCCTACACTGTGTTCCCAGCTCTTCACACCTGCACTGCCCATCATGAGGGCTTCCCATCATTCCTACACTGTGTTGCCAACTCTTCACATTTGCACTGCCCATCATAAGGGGTTCCCATCATTCCTACACTGTGTTCCCAGCTCTTCACACCTGCACTGCCCATCATAAGGGGTTCCCACCATCCCTACACTGTGTTCCCAACTCTTCACACCTGCTCTGCCAATGAGAGGTTCCCCACCATTCTTACATTGTGTTCCCAGCGCTTTACACCTGCACTGCCCATCATGAGGGGTTTCCACCATCCCCACACCGTGTTCCTGGGTCTGCACATCTCCTGTGCCCATTATCAGGGGTTCCCGCCATCCCTACACTGTGCTCCTGGGTCTCCACACCTGCTGTGCCAATTTCCAGGTCCGCACATCTGGGCACTTTGAAGGAATTCATCATTTGATACTTATCTCTATTGTTGTGTTCACCGTCCCTGCTGAGCTGTGAGACATCCAGAATAACATCCCACAGATACATGTGAGATCGGCCCGTTTACTGGACTTCAACACATCAGAAATCTTTTCACAGGTTGGCTGCACACGGATTTTCAGGTTTTCTGACACATGGTGAAATGTGATAATTATGGAAGGTGGAGATGATGGGAAGTCTACAGACACATTGAGACACAAGTCTATAGATCCCATCTATCTGAGACAGAAAATGTATTTTTAGAAGCTGGTTGGAGTTCACCTTTAATCATCTTTCAGTGCACTCACACTTTGAATGACAATTACTCAGTCATGCAGCACTGTACCCATTTGACATTTTTGTCCTTTTTCACACAAACAAATAGAGCTTTCTTTTGGTGGTATTTAATCACCACTGGTTTTTTTTTATAAAGAAAATGCATTTTCCATCATTTCGGTTATAACATTTTGGTAAAGAAACCACAATGCGTCTGGCATCATGTACCGTATTTATTGGGGTATAGCGCGCTCCCGCGTATAGCCCTAAAGTTGCCCCGAAATTCCTGTGGAAAAAAGATTTTTGTACTTACAGTTTTGGTGTCTTGTGCGGCGTCCATCGGCGGCCTCGTCGGGTCCGGCGTCTGTCTGCGGCTTCGGGTGTCCTCTTCGTCAGGTCCGGCGTCCTTCTGCGGCGTCCTCCCCGCTCGTTTCCCGCGCCGAGTTTGAATACTGCGCCGGCATATACCGAGCGCAGTACACTCGTGTATAGTCGGGCAGGCTCGGCTACTCTCGCGCTCACGTCCTGTACGTCCAGGACGTGAGCGCGAGAGGAGCCGAGACTGCCCGACTATACACGAGTGTACTGCGCTCGGTATATGCCGGCGCAGTATTCAAACTCGGCGCGGGAAAGCGGGTATCGGCGTATATCGCGCACCCACGATTTTGCCCTGATTTTCAGGGAAAAAAAGTGTGCGGTATACGCCGATAAATATGGTATGTTCCTAAAGAAGATCTGGACAGTGAGCTTGGCCCCAAATATTCCCAGTCTTTATGCAATTGTCATTGGTATAGTGGGAACTGTTCCTGAGAATGGCGTCTCCCCTCTCATCCGTTACAATCCTATAGTGTTTGCTAAAAAAAATATATTTTTTTTTGCTGTGCACCACTAAAGTGTTTGAGTTTGGCTTGAGGAAAAAGTGGCATCCCAATTTGCAGGATGGACTTAGCTGGGGAACTACAAATCCCAACATGCCCTGGAAATGCTGAGACTTTGATTTTCTGCAGTCCATCTGAGCAGCAGGACGTGATTTTACCTTGCATGGCCTACATAGCAATTGTCTCAGTTACTGTATGTGACCTGGATGCTCCATCCTCACTACCTGCGCCCGTCCTTCCCTGCCAACTACCAACATCAATTTCCACATTCCTCATTACAACCACAGCCAGGCGAAGAGCCACAGCGCCCCCATGTGACCGTTCACAGACAATATGCTGGGATCAATAAGGATTTCTATGTGGTTAGGAACAAGCAGAGGGATCTTGGTGAAATTATGCCAAAGTTGAGATCCATTGAGCTGCTCAGGTACAATTTTCTTGGAAAAAGTTTACTTTTTTTTAAATAAAGGGTGTTTTGTATTGGGTGGGGGGTTTAAAGTGCTTTAATTGTTTTTATAAAGCAGTGGAGGTGACATTCACCAAACATTCACTGCATTGCTTTTTTAATTGTAAATATAGCTTTGCAAAATACTTACGCAACTATCACTATCAAAGAATGTAAAAAAATGATTTATTCCGTCAGTCAACTTTTACATGCCCGGTGCTTTCAGTAGGGGCCACCACATGCAGTTTTTCTTTGCATCAAAAAGAAGGGTTTTCAATGGCATAGTTCACACCAGTGCTTGCAGTTCCAGGGCACTCCAGTTCCAGAAGTAAAACATGCTGCATTTTTCCAGCACTGGACTGTACTGGAACGCCATAAAATGCATCGAAAAAACACACTGGAACGCACATGTCCTCATTTAAGGTTAAGAAAAAAGAGGGGAGAAATGCACTGGACTGCATCAAAAGTGCACTGGTACGTGTCAAATGCGCATATGCGAAAAAACATCTGGAACACATCCGGATTGGGTTTCTATGATGTGAACTGGCCCTCAATTTATAATGTGAGGGGTCTTTGACTAACACATATGTAATAAATAATAAAAAAAGCAAAAATGGTCTGGCCACCTGCAGTGAAAAATGGGAGGCTGGGCCCGGTAGCGAGTTAAATGGTTCCTGAGGGTTTTTTTTGTTTTGTTTTTTGGTGTACGACATATTTTGAGTTTTTTTTTATATTTTTTCATAATTCCAAAAAATCGAAATTCGAAAAATCGAAGTTTGGGAATCTGAAAGTTAGGAAATTCGAAAATCTGAAAATTTGGACTTTCGAATTACTGCATTTCTGAATCTTCTAACTTCTGAATTTTTCGATTTCCGAAATTTCAAATTTTTCTAATTTTCCCAAATTTCCAAAAAAAAACGAAAGAAAAGAAAACAACAAATCAATGAATTTTTCAGCAGTGCACATGTCTAATTCCCAGTACAGATGAACACCGATTGGTCTCCTCCCCTTGTGAGTCCCCTTCCCCTACAGTTAGAATCACTCCCTAGGTAACACGATTAACTCCTTGATTACTCCCTTGATTGCTCCCTTGATTGCTCCCTGCCAGTCACATTTACATAGTAATCAGTGCATTTTTTTTTTAATTGGCATATTTATTATAGCAAAAAGTAAAAAATATTGTGTTTTTTTTCAAACTTGTCACTCTTCTTTTGTTTATAGCGCAAAAAAATAAGAACTGCAGAGGTGATCAAATACCACCAAAAGAAAGCTCAATTTGTGGGGAAAAAAATCATAAAAATGTAATTTGAGTACAGTGTTGCATGACCGCGCAATTGTCATTCAAAATGTTACAGCGCTGAAAACTAAAAATTGGCCTTGGCAGGAAGGGGGTGAAAATGCGGTATTAAAGTGGTTAAAGCTGGCAGTCAGTGCGAGTTCATGTGTGACTTTCATTGATGAAGTCGCACAGACGTCAGCAAGCTGCACATGAAATCACGCTGAAGTAGCACGGTTTCAGTGTGAAGCGAGGCTAAAGATAAGTCCCTTGTGCTCTTCACTGTGTGTAGTTTTGGACTTCATTCACATGGGTGTACCAGTCATGTATGCTTGTGAAAAGGACAGTCTTCAGCCACCCGGGATGTTCCATTCAGGGACATGCAGGCTGTCGGTTGAAATTAATGACAGGCGGCCGGCTGTACGGACCTCCATGCAGAGTGTCATCAGGACACGGTCTTTTAGTTTTAGATGAATTAGGCAAGAATTGTTCCCTGTCATGTTTTATTGCTGCCTGTGTCCTCGCTGGGGAACCTCACCCTTCTCTCTTTGTCCCTGGTGACCAGGAACCCAAAATTTTGAGTTGTCACCAGGACAAGAAGTGAGGGGAAATCTTCTAACTGGGACACCTGTTTAACCGCTTAAGGACCGCTGCACGACTATTTACGTCGGCAGAATGGCATGGCTGGGCACATGGACGTACAGGTAAGATGCCCAGCCGTGGGTCGCGAGCGTGCCGCCGGCGGCGCACTCACGACCCGGTAGTGTCCTATGTGACTGCGCCTGGCGGGACCCGTGCACCCGATTGCCTCTGGTGTCCCGCGATCGGGTCACAGAGAGGAAGAACAGGGAGAGGTGAGTGTAAACAAACCTTCCCCATTCTTCCTAGTGTGGGTGTCAGTGATCGTCTGTTCTCTGTGTTAGGGAACGGCAATCAGTGACGTCACACGCACGGCCACGCCCCCCCACAGTAAGAACACTCCCTTAGAACACACTTAACCCCTACAGCGCCCCCTCCTGGTTAACCCCTTCACTGCCAGTGTCATTTGCACCGTAATCAGTGCATTTTTATAGCACTTTTCGCTGTGAAAATCACAATATTCCCAAAAATGTGTCAAAAGTTTCCGATGTGTCCGCCATAATGTCGCAGTCATGAAAAAAATCGCTGATCGCCGCCATTGGTAGTAATAAAAATGCCATAAAACTATCCCCTATTTTGTAAACGCTATACATTTTGCTATACATTTTGCGCAAACCAATCGATAACCGCTTATTGCGTTTTTTTTATTTTTTTACCAAAAATAGGTAGAAGAATACGTATCGGCCTTAACTGAGGGAAAAAAAATGTTGTTTTATATATTTTTTAGGGATATTTATTATAGCAAAAAGTAAAAAATATTGCATTTTTTTTTAATTGTCTATTTTTGTTTATAGCGCAAAAAATAAAAACTGCAAAGGTGATCAAATACCACCAAAAGAAAGCTCTATTTGTGGGGAAAAAAAGGACGCCAATTTTGTTTGGGAGCCACGTCGCACGACCGCGCAATTGTCAGTTAAAGCGACGCAGTGCCGAATCTCAAAAAGGGGCCTGGTCCTTTACCTGCATATTGGCCTGGGTCTTAAGTGGTTAAGTGACACCTGGCAAAAAAAAGAAACCCTTCCCAATCCACCAGCACCCTTCCTCTGTCCTCCTATCAAGAGCCCTCCGCTCTGATGCAAGCAGTGGGCCGCCTTTTCGGAGGAGTTATGCAAATATTGAAATGCATTGATGAGTGGAAGTCTGGAGGAGTGGGTGTTTATAGGCAGGCTACATTTGGATGCAGACCACCCGAGGGAAAACGATCATGTGATGATGAGCCTCCATGATTGAAAGAACTACAATCCAATGAATAAAAGGGGTGGGCCAGGGACAGTCAAGCTGGGGAGGAAAGAGCTAGATGATGGATGTCCTCAAGCCAGAAAATGAGGTGAGCTCTATGGGCCAGATTCACGTCGGTGAGCGGCGGCGTAACGTATCGTAGATACGTTACACCGCCGCAAGTTTTCATCGCAAGTGCCTGATTCACAAAGCACTTGCGATGAAAACTACGCTGGCAGCCTCCGGCGCAAGGCGGGCCAATTCAAATTGGCGTGTGCCATTTAAATTAGGCGCGCTCCCGCGCCGGACCTACTGCGCATGCTTAGTTTCGCAATTACCGTCGTGCTTTGCGCGCCGTGACGTCATTTTTTTGAACGGCGACGCGCGTAGCGTATTTCCGTATTCCCGGACGTGTTACGCAAACGACGTTAAATTTTAAATTTCGACGCGGGAACGACGGCCATACTTTAGACAGCAATACGATTGCTGACTAAAGTTAGGGCACCCAAAACGACGACTAACTTTGCGACGGGAAACTAGACTAGCGGCGACGTAGCGAACGCGAAAATCCGTCGTGGATCGCCGTAACTCCTAACTTGCATACCCGAGGCTGGTTTACGGCGCAAACTCCCCCCAGCGGCGGCCGCGGTATTGCATCCTAAGATCCGACAGTGTAAAACAATTACACCTGTCGGATCTTATGGATATCTATGCGTAACTGATTCTATGAATCAGCCGCATAGATAGAAACAGAGATACGACGGCGTATCAGGAGAAACGCCGTCGTATCCCTTTTGTGAATCTGGCCCTATGTGACTTGCCCCAGGTCGAATGTACATTGTGAGAAGCTCACAGTGTGCAATGAAATCAGAGTGAGCTATTTCTGTCCAGGAGAGGAGTCTGTACGCCTGTGCATGACTGAAGGCAAGGCTGGGGATCAACTTTGAAAGAGTTTAGTTATTTATATTATTATTTTTTTCCCATGTATAATTAATTTAAATGCAGAAACATTGCTTTTGTTACTTTTTAGCGTGAAATGGACAATTAGGGAACAATCGACTGCCTGCAAAACAAGAGGCATCAGTAATCTTTATTATCCTAATTAAGGAGTTTAGTACAGGAGAGAATTCTGTACAACTGTGGAAGGCTGGAGTTCGGCTTGTGGGACGCAGCGGCTCCGTTGGCTCCTTGTGGGCCGCAGCGGCTCCGTCGGCTCCTTGTGGGATGCAGCGGCTCCATCGGCTCCTTGTGGGACGCTCGCCATGGGCTGCTTTTTTCCATTCCGTTCCTCCTGCACATTGTTGTCGGACTATTTGATAACATCCAGCTTAAGTATTGATTGAATTTGTGTTTATTTTCTAATGTCTATTACACTAATGGTCGGACTGGCAGGAAGCGGCGTGCTCGGACTGTCATTTTTTTCATCTGATCAGATAATAAAAATAGAATAATATTATTTAATTCGACTCTCCGGAGGAGATTTCCGGACCAGGGCTTCTGATTAGCGTATAATTTGATACGTGACCTATTCCTCCGAGCGGCCGCGTCTCCGCTTTGTTGTGTCTCCTTCGTTGATTTAAACATATTGCGCAATAGGGCCGCGGTTGTCATTCCTCCAGGTACAATTTGAGATTCCACCCATAATAGGAGCTCAGTGTGACCGAGTTTTGCGTTGCCTTCCCCGAGCTGGCGTCGTTTTCTCTGTGTAGGAACGCAGAGCACTTCTATCGCTCCCTAGGGACTGATCCTTAAGCTGACGGCTTAGATCAATGAGCTCACTCGGTAGGACGCTCTATCTCCCCGTGACCGTCACCAGCGCCAGCTGCTCCTCCATCCATTTACAGATAGCATGCGTCCAGACTGGCACACGTATTGCAATCATTGCAGCCAACGTCTTCTACAGCTAATATAGTATTTATCTGTTCTTGATTTTTTTTTTTTTTAGTGCTAAAAAAAATAGAATTGTTACAAATGTTTTTGATTTAGGTAAAAAAAAAAAAATGTCACGTATGATGCAGTCTTTGCCATTTTTTGTAAATCTTCCCTTTAACACAGTGCTGACTAGATTAGACCAACTCTGGGGTCCTGAGGGCTGCACAATGACTTTGTTTATGTAAATCTGCTATTCATCATTTGTTCCATGATGGTATTTGCTGTTGTAGTTCACCCAAATATACACCTTGGGCCAGATTCAGATACAAGATACGACGGCGTATCTCTGAGTGCGGGCCGTCGTATCTATGCGCCTGATTCAGAGAATCAGTTACGCATAGATATCCCTAAGATCCGACTGGTGTAAGTGACTTACACCGTCGTATCTTAGGCTGCATAATCACGCTGGCCCCTAGGTGGCGCTTCCGTATAGTTACGCGAGGAATATGCTAAATAGGTATTTACGCCGATTCAGAAACGTACGTCCCACCGGCGCATTTTTTTACGTTGTTTACGTTAGTCTTTTTTCGGCGTATAGTTACCCCTGCTATATGAGGCGTAGCTAATGTTAAGTATGGCTGTCGTTCCCGCGTCGAGTTTTGAAATTTTACGTTGTTTGTGTAAGTCGTTCGTGAATAGGGCTGTACGTCATTTACTTTCACGTTGAATCCAATACGTCCTTGCGGCGTACTTTAGAGCAATGCACACTGGGATATTTTACGGACGGCGCATGCGTCGTTAAAAAAAAAACTTCAAAAACGCGGGGTCAAGTAAAATTTAAATAAAACACACCCCCAACATCCCCATTTGAATTAGGCGGGCTTACGCCACCACACATACGTTACGCCACCGCAAGTAAGGGCGCAAGTTCTTTCTGAATACAAAACTTGCGCCCAAAGTTACAGCAGCGTAACGTATTGGAGATACGTTACGCCCGCAGAAAGATGCGCTCATCTTTCTGAATCTGGGCCAATCTTTTTCTGCACACTTGACAAGGCTTTAAAGCTGAAGTTTAGCCTGCTTATATTTGGCTTCATTGTTCCTCTGTTTCCCCTCCTCTACATGCAAATGAAATAAAAAACCTTGGCGTTTTCATTACATTCTGTATTTTAGACTCATTGGGTCATTGGGTCTCTGTGCTTCTCTGTGCTATACAGGCAGATCATGGCTGGTGGGAGGGGTCAGCAGGGTGCTGTACAAGAAATCGCAGCACCCTGTCTCAGTACTCCTCTCAACAGCCCTCAGCCCTGATGCAAGCAGTGGGCCGGTTCTTGGGAGGAGTTATGCAAATATCATGCCTTGATGAGTGGATGTCAGTCTGGAAGAGTGGGTGTTCCTAGACTGTATTTGCATGCAGACCTCCTTAGACAACACCCACATGTGATTGAGAGAACTGAAATGGAACTTCCGCTTTAAGTGTTGGTGACCCCCTGACATGCCACATTTGGCATGTCATTTTTTGGAGGGGAAATGGGTACCCAGGCACCCAGCTCCCACTTCCTCCCCTGGTGCAGGAAGGAAAGTGCGGCTCGTGAATGCGCAGTGCGCCCCCGACGCATACGAATTCAGGCGTTTTTACACTACAATCTTGTAAGTGCAACGTTGATTTTTTTTTTTATGCTTTGAGGATTTTACACTTTTATCTCACAGAAAAGTTACTGCAGAGTTAGATTTTAGGATCATTAGCGTGTTTTTTTTTATGCTTTACAAAAATTTCAAGAACCCCCCACCGGCAGTGGCGACAGTGAAGATTGAGCGACCCCCTACGGTCAGTGTGCAGAGGTAAAGCCACTTGGCACAGGACCCGGAAGATATTGACTATCACTATAATAGCGCCAACTACTACAGTGGTTGTCTGCTTTCACAACGTTCCCTCAGATACGAGATTTGTATACTTGCATTGTACCAAGCGGCACCAACGCACATGAGCACTACAGATCATACCTGGAATTCAGCTTTAAATGGGTGCTGATCGCCTGAGCTCGGATCCCCTGAGGGTTTCCCACTGTGGCAGCGGAGGAGTCAGTAACGGCTTATTAATTTGCAGCCTTTCTGCCAAAATCCATTTTATAACCAGAGAAATGTACTTGCTTTGAGGCGGTTCACTGTCCTTAATGGAAGTCGGGTCATTCCTAAGATATTTAATATTGCGCCTGTTCACAGAATAATCAGCTATAGGATTTTATGACTAACAAGTGGCACTGCCATTGTGGCAATAAAACACAGGCAATAAATGCAAGTGCACCCCGGTGGGGAAGGTGCCAGTTCTGGCCTTTTGGGTGCCTGCTGATCCATCATGTCCAGTCTCGTGGGCTCCAGGTCAAGAGAATAAGGTAAAGCCTCTCGGCCACACAGACCATCTCCACCATATCAGTCTCTGCACAAGAGGAGCTTACACTAATGTCCCATGAGGTTTATATTTTGTATTTCTTCAAACGTTTTACTCAGGAAGGACAACAATTTAATTTATCTTTTAATCATTTAAATTGGAAATATTGCAAATAATATTTCATATTTTCCACTTTCAGCCAACAGATGGACGAGCTCAACAGCATATGCTTCCAGGAGCTGTAGATAAGAGCTGTTGATATGAAATGGATCTCAATACCAGGGAGATCAGATTGCATGCGCTGCAGAATGACTCAGGAGTGACACAGCCCTTCTCCTTTCTTCTTGCAGATGTAGGATGTAGCAACATGCCATATTCAGTGAAACACAGACTGTCTTCAAGCATGCAAGATGCACAAATCCATTCTTCATCAACTAGAGAAGTCCCTCCCGCATAGCTTTATTCTGCCACAACATATGCACGACACCCAACACCACACCTAACAACCTTAAGCTCAACTATAGTTCACAGTACAGGCCATGGTAAGGTTGAGTTGGCCATCACATGTGGTGTCTTACAGGCCATGGTCAGGATGAGTTGGTCATCTCATGTTGCATCTTACAGGTCATGGTCAGGATGAGTTGGCCTTCTCATGCGGCATCTTACAGGTCATGGTCAGGATGAGTTGGCCTTCTCATGTGGCATCTTACAGGTCATGGTCAGGATGAGTTGGCCATCTCATGTGGTGTCTTACAGGCCATGGTCAGGATGAGTTGGCCATCTCATGTGGCATCTTACAGGCCATGGTCAGGATGAGTTGGCCATCTCATGTGGCATCTTACAGGTCATGGTCAGGATGAGTTGGCCATCTCATGTGGCATCTTACAGGTCATGGTCAGGATGAGTTGGCCATCTCATGTGGCATCTTACAGGTCATGGTCAGGATGAGTTGGCCATCTCATGTGGTGTCTTACAGGCCATGGTCAGGATGAGTTGGCCATCTCATGTGGCATCTTACAGGTCATGGTCAGGATGAGTTGGCCATCTCATGTGGCATCTTACAGGTCATGGTCAGGATGAGTTGGCCATCTCATGTGGTGTCTTACAGGCCATGGTCAGGATGAGTTGGCCATCTCATGTTGCATCTTACAGGTCATGGTCAGGATGAGTTGGTCATCTTATGTGGTATCTTACAGGTCATGGTCAGGATGAGTTGGCCATCTCATGTGGCATCTTACAGGTCATGGTCAGGATGAGTTGGTCATCTTATGTGGTATCTTACAGGTCATGGTCAGGATGAGTTGGCCATCTCATGTTGCATCTTACAGGTCATGGTCAGGATGAGTTGGCCATCTCATGTGGTGTCTTACAGGCCATGGTCAGGATGAGTTGGCCATCTCATGTTGCATCTTACAGGTCATGGTCAGGATGAGTTGGTCATCTTATGTGGTATCTTACAGGTCATGGTCAGGATGAGTTGGCCATCTCATGTGGCATCTTACAGGTCATGGTCAGGATGAGTTGGTCATCTTATGTGGTATCTTACAGGTCATGGTCAGGATGAGTTGGCCATCTCATGTTGCATCTTACAGGTCATGGTCAGGATGAGTTGGCCATCTCATGTGGCATCTTACAGGTCATGGTCAGGATGAGTTGGTCATCTTATGTGGCATCTTACAGGTCATGGTCAGGATGAGTTGGCCATCTCATGTGGTTTGTAACACAAACTAAAGAAATGTCACCCCCTTAACACACCTGATAAGATGACTTGGACACTTTCTTGCTGGTGTCTTTTGAAGGATCAGAACACCTCCAGCAGCTCTTGTATGGCTCTGGAAATGGAGGGCTTAGTTTCCTGGCTTCTACAAACTTCCCATCTCAGGCAGGTTGCCCAGCGCTTTTTCTTTTAATCTCACCAAGTAGTTTGGAGTGTGAAGGTCATTTTGGCGGCCCAGGTTTCCACATCCAAGAGAGAACTCATTTGTCATGTTATAAACTCCTTGACGCCTTCCGCGACCCTGAGAAAGGCAAACGCCGCACAGACATATTTTACTAATGGAAGAATAATCCGGAACTGATGGGGGTCAGCTCGCTAAAAATAGAGGTCCTTTCTCTAAAGGGCTGCTAAGAGCCGGCAGACCCTGCGATCTGGGCCTTGAGGATGAATATGCTTTATTTACACACCTGAAATAAAGGCAAAATAGATGACTACAATCCTACGGCCAAGACCTGACTAATCCTGGTACTGATGCCGTCATTATGTCATACTGTGAAGAAGGAACCACGGTGGAGTAGGATACCATCTGTCCTCGGAAAGAAAATACTGACTCCTTTTCTATTAAGGGTGCTATAAATCTTATTTTTAACTGCTAGGCTGGTAACATTCTGGTTGGATGGCTACTCCGTGATGCAGCAGGACTGAAGTGGCTATGGATGGAGCTGATGACTAATCAAGGTCAATAGTGGACAGAAAGGGAAAAGTCAGATCACAATCAAGTCAAGAGAAGGCAAAACAGTCCAGCTCAGGTATTCGTTCTTAAATATCGGTGTGCAAATCCTCAGAAGTACCGCTGATGCCCTTTAGCCTACAGAGGGACCTTAGTCTCCCATAATCAAGCCATGGTTAAATCATTGGCGAGTGCGTGCCAATTCAGGAAGCAAAAATGGATCTAAACAATGTAACAGAATTCCAGACCAGATTGGTTAACGTCTTGACTTTGGACCTAAGTCTACATAACCGGGTTCTAGCAGAGGTCGGTGAGAAGTTTAGAAACACTCATCAACCATCCTATGATACAGACAAACGACACTGTTTTACCACCTTTGTGCATTTGAAGGCACATGCGAGAATAGCCACAATTCTTGTGCACTGTTAGAGCCTAATTTTGTCTGCACCATTCATTCATGGTGCGGGTTTTTAGTGCAATAAAAAGTGTGTACGTTAAGTAGGCACCAAATATTGTATCAAATTACATTATGAATGCAATTGTAAGATCATCAATGGTACCACCATGAATAGGATTAATTTCTATAATAATATTTATTACCAACAGTGCAGTTGTCAGTAGTATTTATTTCTGTAGTAATAAGTGAGGGTCTGGTATCTTTCAAGGTGTGTTAAATTAAAATAAATAGTCAATATTTTTTACTTTTTGCTATAATAAATATCCCACAAAAATATATATAAAAAAAAAATTCCCTCAGTTTAGGCCGATACATATTCTTCTATCTATTTTGGTAAAAAAAAACGCAGTAAGAGTTTATCGATTGGTTTGCGCAAAATTTATAGCGTTTACAAAATAGGGGATAGTTTTATTGCATTTTTATTAATAATTTTTTTTTACTACTAATGGCGGCGATCAGCGATATTTTTCGTGACTGCGACATTATGGCGGACACATCGGACAATTTTGACACATTTTTGGTACCATTGTCATTTTCACAGCAAAAAATGCTATAAAAATGCATTGTTTACTGTGAAAATGACAATTGCAGTTTGGGAGTTAACCACTGGGGGGCGCTGAAGGGTTTAACCTCTTGACCACTGGGCACTTAAACCCCCTTCCTGACCAGACCAATTTTCAGCTTTCGGTGCTCTCACAATTTGAATGACAATTACTCCGTCATACAACATTGTACCCATTTGAAATTTTTGTCCTTTTTTTCACACAAATAGAGCTTTCTTTTGGTGGTATTAGATCACCTCTGGGTTTTTTATTTTTTGCGCTATAAAAGAAAAACGACCGAAAATTCTGTAAAAAAAAAACAAACAAACTTGTTTCTGTCATATTCGCAGGTTATTTCTCACACACAGCATATGCATACCACGAATGACACCCCAAAACACATTCTGCTATTCCTCCCGAGTATGGCGATACCCCATGTGTGCAACTTTTACACGGCGTGGCCACATAGAGAGGCCCAACATGCAGGGAGCGCCATCAGGCGTTCTGGAGCACCCAGGCCAATTCTGACATTTCTCTCCTACATGGAAAAATCACAATTTATTTGCTAGAAAACTACATAGAACCCCAAAACATTATATATGCGGAGTATTGGGGTATTGCGGAGTATTTGGGTATTGCGGAGTATTTGGGTATTGCAGAGTATTGGGGTATTGCAGAGTATTGGGGTATTGGGGGTATTGCAGAGTATTGGGGTATTGGGGAGTATTGCAGAGTATTTGGGTATTGCAGAGTATCGCGCAGGGTATTGCAGAGTATGGGGGTTTTGCAGAGTATGGGGGTTTTGCAGAGTATGGGGGTTTTGCAGAGTATGGGGGTATGGCGGAGTATGGGGGTATGGCGGGGTATGGCGGGGTATGGCGGGGTATGGGGGTATGGCGGGGTATGGGGGTATGGCGGGGTATGGGGGTATGGGGGTATGGCGGGGTATGGGGGTATGGCGGGGTATGGGGGTATGGCGGGGTATGGGGGTATGCAGAGTATGGGGGGGTATGCAGAGTATGGGGGGGTATGCAGAGTATGGGGGGGTATGGCGGGGGTATGCAGAGTATGGGGGGGTATGGCGGGGTATGGCGGGGGTATGCAGAGTATGGGGGGGTATGGCGGGGTATGGCGGGGGTATGCAGAGTATGGGGGGGTATGGCGGGGTATGGCGGGGGTATGCAGAGTATGGCGGGGTATGGCGGGGGTATGGCAGAGTATGGGGGGGTATGGCGGGGTATGGCGGGGGTATGGCAGAGTATGGGGGGGTATGGCAGAGTATGGGGGGGTATGGCAGAGTATGGGGGGGTATGGCAGAGTATGGGGGGGTATGGCAGAGTATGGGGGGGTATTGCAGAGTATTGCTGAGCTGGGAGGGATGGCTGGATCTGTGACTGCAGTTGTCACAGATCCAGCCACAGCACTGCTGACACCCCGCGCTCCCCCCCTCCTCCTCTCGCACTGTACCGAACGGTACAGAGAGGAGAGGGAGGAACCGGCGTCATCAAATGACGCCGGTTTGTTTACAAGTGATCGCTCCGTCATTTGACGGAGCGATCACGTGGTAAACAGCCGCGATTCGCGGCAATTTACTGTGATCCGTGATGCGCCGGGTCTTCTAGACCCGGCGAGCACGGACACTTCCGCGAGCGCGCCCCAGGGGACGCGCAAACGCGGAAGTGCACGAGGACGTCCCAGGGACGTCCTGTCACAATAACTCGACCGCGCTGTAGCAGTATTTCTGCTATGGCGCGGTCGGCAAAAGGTTAAGTGTGACCTCATATGTGTTTCTAACTGTAGGGGGCGGGGCTGGACGTGTGACGTCATTGATCGTGTTTCCCTATATCAGGGAACACACGATTAATGACAGCGCCATTGTGAAGAACGGGGAAGGTGTGTTTACACACACCTATCCCTGTTCTTCAGCTCCGGGGACCGATCGCGGGACTCAGGCGGCGAGCGGGTCTCGCGGTCACAGAGCTTCGGACCAGGGCACGGGCGCGCGCCCACGACCCACGGCTGGGCATTTAACAATCACGTACAGGTACGTGGATGTGCCCAGCCGTGCCATTCTGCCAACGTATATCGACGTTAGGTGGTCCTTAAGTGGTTAAAAAGTTCAGATCATTAAAGCTAATGCCGCGCACACACGATTGGAAATTCCGACAAGAAAAACTTGGATTTTTTTCCGGCTGAATTTTGGCTCAAACTTGTGTTGCATACACACAGTCACACAAATGTTGTCAGGAATTCCGAATGCCAACAATGTGGAGACGTACGACGGCCCTATTAAAGGGAAGTTCAATACCAGTCGTGTTAGTAGAAGTTTGGTGAGAAACGAGTCGCGCTTTTCAGCCTTGTGCTTTTCAGTCCGTTACAGTGTGACGAATGTGCTATCTCCATTATGATCGTCGGAAATTTAGACAGTAAAAGTCCAATGGGTCCTACACACTGTCGGAATTTCCGACCAAACGCTCACATCAAACTTTTCTTGTCGGAAATTCCGATCGTGTGTGCGCGGCATTAGAGTTACAGGAAAGTGCCTTTAACTTGACCTAAAAGCTGTAGTAAATTCTGCACTGCAGACCATATCAATTGTTTATGTAACTGTAAATGGAGGTCGGCTACTTTGCTCTGTGCACTGTGTCATACAAATTGTCATTGTTTTGATCAAAACCCTGTTTTCAATTTGTTTTCATTGTTTGTTACATCGTTGTGCTGCTGATGCCCTACAGCCTCTTTGCAGTCACTTCCCATCTACATACACTTCAGGAATGACTATATTGAAAAGGCAACGTATATAGCTAGATTCATAAAGAGTTAGGCCGGCGTATCAGTAGATACGCCGACCTAACTCAGAATCTGCGCCGTCCTAAGTTTAAGTATATTCTCAAACAGAGATACACTTAAACCTATCTAAGATACGACGGCTTGCGCCGTCGTATCTTGGGGTGCAATATTTAGGCTGGCCGCTAGGTGGCGCTTTCATTGCGTTCGGCGTAGAATATGTAAATCACTAGTTGCGCCTATTCACAAACGTACGTGCGCCCGTCGCAGTAAAGATATGCCATTTACGTAAGGCATTTTCAGGCGTAAAGTTATTCCATAAAATAGCTGGACTAGTAATGTTAAGTATGGCCGTCGTTCCCGCGTCGAAATTTGAATTTGTTTTACGTTGTTTGCGTAAGCCGTCCGTGAATAGGGCTGGATGTAATTTACGTCCACATCGAAACCAATACGTCCTTGCGGCGTACTTTGCAGATGTACACGGATGGCGCATGCGCCGTTCGTAAAAAACATCAATCACGTCGGGTCACAGTTAATCTACATAAAACACGCCCCCCACATCCTCATTTGAATTTGGCGCGCTTACGCCGGCCTATTCACGCTACGCCACCGTAACTTAGCAGGCAAGTACTTTGTGAATACAGTACTTGCCTAGCTAACTTACGGCGGCGTAGTTTAAATACGATACGCTACGCCGTTGCAAAGATGCGGCGGTCTATTTGAATCTAGCTGATAGTCTCCATGGGAAGCTGTGTGACAGGGTGAGAACGCAGGAGACGAATCGGGAGCCAGGGACAGAGCGATGGCCCCCTATAATAGGAAGTGCCAGAACAAGGACCTTTATCACCAGTGATTATTTTAATGAATGATGCAGCTTTAGAAAGATTGGAAAACACTTTTGAAATGACAATAATGTGTTAAAGTGCTATGGGAGTTTAATGATTTGTTTTACATGTACTCTATCTTTTCATTTATAATAAATTTCATGTCATATCATACCTGTAACCTACTTCTAATTTAGTTTTATTCAAGCATTTTCTGTGCAGACCGATACTTGTATGTTCATCTCACATTAGCAATCAAAATTATTTGTGACAAATATAAATTTATAGGCTGCGAATTCCAGTGCCAAAACTCCTTCACCAAGTCGTGATATAGAAGACGGGTAGATACTCGGCACCCGCAACTCTTTCCAGACTGATGCCAAAAACTACTTAGCAATTTTGTTGATCCCAGGGTGACACCATTTTGTTCCGTCATTGCCGGCGTATCTCCCGTGTCCTCCATATACTCATTTCATGTTCCATTATGTGGTTTCAGCTACGATTGGTCCCCTGAGTCTTCCAAAGCTGGAAGGGAGATTCTATACAAAGAACAGAGTACATATCGATCCGAGCTGGGAACTCTCACTATCGTATAAACATCCATTTCTTCAGAAGGAAATATCTTGGCATATAAACTTTGATGACCGCCCTACCTTGGTGTGTACAGCGAGCTGCATTGTCCCCATCTTGATGTACTTGAAATGGCCTGGGGAAGGTGTCCGATTGCCTGGCTGTTGTTTGCATGCAACTGATGTAGCATTGTGTAAGTTAGCCAACGCTGGAAACCATAAATCCGCTAATAGGAAATTTAATTTATTTTATTCCAATAGCCACTTTTTTATCTTTACTTGTTTATTTTTCTAGGGCCATTTGATCTGCTCTATCTAAGCGCTGTTGTTCCTAGTATGGTTAATGACAATCCTTGTTCAAAGTAACACTAATCCCTTTAATTCTCTTTGTATTTGGATAATGAAGCACAGTACAGCCACATTAAAACAGATTTCTCTACATTTCTCTCTTTCATCACAAATCCCAGGAACAGGGGGCTTATTCCTCATTTTAGGATACTGGACAGAACCATGCAACTCATTCCTTTATGCTCTATGGATCACCACAGATACCGCCTAACATTATAGAGTAAAACTGCATATCTGTTAAAAAGCTGATGCAGATATGACTCTTCTCAGTCAAGATGGTGCTGGACACATAGCTGAGCCCTTCTTGTTTTATTGGAAACAGGAAATTATATCATAAAACTGAGAGAACATTATTAAAGCATTAAACATATTCAGGGGAATTCATAGAGAATATCTTGGTCTTTAGAATTCCGGTGTGCCTCCATGCAACAGATGTCGGTGTGGGCAACAGATTAATGTGACCATTGAAAACGGGTCAATGAATCTGTGGTGCCCACCACAAGGCCAGAGTGTCCATAGAGACAACTGTGCTCCCCACCACAGCTGGCACATTGACAGCGCAGTGGCAGGGAGTTTTGTACCTGGGGCGAAGTCTGACGGGGATTCACAGACACTAGTTCCCCATCAGAGAAAAAGGGGGGTGTAGGTATGGCGCTGTTCTGATGAAAAGACAGGGGAATCCAAATGGATTAAAAATAAATGTGGTGTTACCTTCACCTGGGTATTGACCCTGAAAAATGTGTAATATAATGAAGTGAGAAGCGTGGAAAGCACAAAACTAAATTATTTTTTTGCTGATCGGAAAAAATATCCGATCCGTGACTCTGATCCGAGGAACGATCCGAACCATGAGTTTTTTGATCCGTTGCACCCCTACTCTCAGTACCATCATGGGGCCCCCAATTTTGGGGCAGTGTGGGCTCAAGAACCAGCTGTTTGGGGAAAGTGCAGGCCCCCCCCCCTCATGCAGCTGGGGCCCCTGGGTAGTGCCCAGGTGTGCCCTCCCATTAAGACAGCCCTGACAGCATGTTAATAATCTCTAACTGGTCTAGTTATACTTTTTTGTTTTCTCAGAGCCTCTCTTCATACAGGTTTCCATACTTTGCCCTGATGAGAGCCAGCACACTGAAACAGCTGTATGCAGTTTGTCAAGAGCTGCGATTTCATTTTTGTAAATATATGGATGAAACATCAGTAGAGACGACATTTGTTTTCTGCCCAATCCAGGGTGGTGGAGGGGGTTATGTTGGCGGAGCTGTTCAGCTCATACAGCCCTTTGACCGGGTCCTGGGCAGTGGAATTGGACACAGCGCATACATCCACCCTGTCACTGTACAATGGAGGATTTCTGCCGAGGAGCCATTTGGATGTCATTTATAGAAATAATGAAACGTAAAAACTCAATAAAATCCTTATTTTAATGGCTCATTTCTCAGCTGGATGAGGGTGGAGGTGAGAGCAGACATCTTTCATGTGACTTTCCCTGGAGAACCTAACTCGATTGTACAATGGTACACTGCCTCTGAAAGCACAAAGTAACTCTTTCACCTCCAGCTGGAGCTTGACACCCGAAAAATATTGTCTTAACCTCCCCCCCCCCCCCCCTTTCTTATGCAGACTGACAGCATATGGCACATATGATTCTTACACACATGTAAGGCACAGGAACCTCAAAAAATGTTTTGCTATGGCTATTTAAACTGCAACCTGTCTTTTTTTATTTTTGGATGGAGTCCGAAGGATTGGAGGTGCTATCATGTTTTTATTTTATTGCTTTTTGTGTCCCTGATGGAGAGGGTTCCCATCGCTTCCTGTGTGTTCAGTGGGACACAAAGAGGGGGTGCAATTTCCCAGAAGGGGAAACAAACAGCAATAATAACCCTGAGCGAAGCTCTAATCTTTACCATTCCATTCAAAGCAAAAAAATACATAACGTTTTAGTTGCCATTTCACTTTAATTTCAAATATACCTTTCCTTTTTTTTATATATGAAACAACAGATAGTCCTAACAACATCACCACTCTTTTCCGGGCTCCAGGGTCATTGCCAACCCCCATCTAGTGCAAGGTTCAGCCTTTGGGCCTGCCCCCTCCCATTGCAAGGTTTAGCCAGTGAACCCCCTCCTTTTTGTTTAATGTTAAGCCAGTGGAGGTGAAGGAGGGGGCACCCTCCATCTTCTCAGTGCAAGCCAATTTACCCACTCTCTTCCCAACTCCCAGTGTAGGGTTTAGCTGGTGGACCTACCTCCTCTAGTTGCCAGGTTCAGCTGGTAGACCTACCTCCTCCCAGTGCAGGGCTCAGCTGGTGGACCTACCTCCTCCCAGTGCAGGGCTCAGCTGGTGGACCTACCTCCTCCCAGTGCAGGGTTCAGCCGATGGATCTACCTCCTCCCAGTGTAGGGTTTAGCTGGTGGACCTACCTCCTCTAGTTGCAAGGTTCAGCTGGTAGACCTACCTCCTCCCAGTGCAGGGCTCAGCTGGTGGACCTACCTCCTCCCAGTGCAGGGCTCAGCTGGTGGACCTACCTCCTCCCAGTGCAGGGTTCAGCCGATGGATCTACCTCCTCCCACTGAAGGGTTCAGCCAGTGGACCTACCTCTTCTCAGTGTGGGGTCAGCCAGCAGAACCACCAGTGCAAGATTCAAGTGCAAGTTGTCACTGGCTTTCATTTATGATTCTTCGCCTTTCTTCATAGTTCTGCTGAGAGCTGCAGATGCACCAATTTTTTCAGGTCCCTGAAGAGAGCACTTACAGTTATAGCACAACCAATCAAACGATGTGAGGGGTGCGCTAAAGAATGATGAGGATTAATTATCACTAATTATTTTTTCAATTTTTAGTTCCTTTAGTTCAAGGGTGTCCAACCTTTTGAAGAGCAAGGGCCACTTAAGCGACTTGGTAACCAGTCGCGGGCCACAATGAGCAGAGCGGGTGGATGGCACCTCACTCGGCTCTATAGAGCCCACTCTACTCTCAGCACACCAAACTCGCAGGTAATAGAAGTCTATGGCTCAGTATAGGTAACCTACAGGTGCACTTCTCTGCACCTGTGGATCAGTTTGAAAGCAGCCCAGTTACCATTGCAGAACAGATATGCCCATATATACACTGTGATTTTATTAATAAACTTACCTTTAATAACATTATTCTATTCTATTCTATTTTATTCCATCCCAGAGCAGGAGGTCGCGGGCCACATCAGAGGGCTCCGCGGGCCACATGTAGCCCCCGGGCCACTGGTTGGGCACCCCTGCTTTAGTTAGAGTACATGTAGCACTAAATACCACCTTCCTAGATACCCCTAAAACACTTGGTGTGATGTGATGTTGGACAGTCCACTCCCCGATTGCCCAAGAATGCATCTAGCAAGTAGACAACTTCTTTGATAGTGAGCATCGGTCTCCAGCTCCAAGCACTTGTCCGATTATAAGAAATGAGGCATGAGGTGATGTGTGTCGTTACAAAGATGGGCGCTACAAAGAAAAGCATCTGGGGGACAAGGGGGCACTCTTTACGTCTAGAGGAAAAGAGATTTTATCTCCAAATACGGAACGGTTTCTTCACAGTAAGAGCTGTGAAAATGTGGAATAGACTCCCTCCAGAGGTGGTTCTGGCCAGCTCAGTAGATTGCTTTAAGAAAGGCCTGGATTCTTTCCTAAATGTACATAATATAACTGGGTGCTAACATTTATAGGTCAAGTTGATCCAGGGAAAATCTGATTGTCTCTCGGGGGTTCAGCAATTTGTAGCAATTTGGATCATGCTCCGCTTTTTTTTTTTTTTTTTGCCTTCTTCTGGATCAACTGTGGGTATAGAATTGGGTATATGGGAGTGTATGATGATGTATATATATATATATTTTTTTTATGGTTGAACTGGATGGACTTGTCTTTTTTTCAACCTGACTAACTATGGGCTAGATTCAGATAGAATCGTCTATCTTTATGCCCGGCATAACGTATCTCAGATACGTTACGCCGCCGTAATTTAGGGCGCCAGTTCTGTATTCAGAAAGAACTTGCACCCTTAGTTACGGCGGCGTAACGTATCTGTGTTGGCGTAAGCACACTTAATTCAAATGTGGATGACGTGGGCGTGTTTTATGTATATTAACTGTGACCCCGCTCATTTGAAGTTGCGCATGCTCGAAAATTCGCCGCAAAACGTCATTGCTTTCGACGTGAACGTAAATTACGTACATCCCTATTCGCGAACGACTTACGCAAACGATGTAAAATTTTCAAAACTCGACGCGGGAACGACGGCCATACTTAACATAGGATACGCCTCATATAGCAGGGGTAACTATACGCCCAAAAAAGCCTAACATAAACGACGTAAAAAAATGCGCCGGCCGGACGTACGTTTCTGAATCGGCGTATTTAGCTCATTTGCATATTCCTCGCTTAACTATACGGAAGCGCCACCTAGCGGCCAGCGTAAATATGCAGCCTAAGATACGACGGTGTAAAACACTTACGCCGGTCGCATCTTAGGGAAATCTATGCGTAACTGATTCTATGAATCAGGCGCATAGATACGACCGGCCGGACTCAGAGATACGACGGCGTATCTGGAGATACGCCGGCGTATCTCTTCTCTGAATCTAGCCCTATATGTATTCTTGTTAGCTGCAGTGTCGGGCAGCTGTGCTCCAAGGGGCAGTGTCCTGTACGACATCACACCTAGTGTTTTAGGGCATTTAGGAAGATGCCGTTTTGAAATTTAAACCAGACTTGAGCTTTGGTAGTTAAAAAGAAAACCCAGATCAGAATGTGGATTTGCTCATACCATTCTCTATACCAGAGTTATTTAAACTAGGGTTCCTCCAGAGCTTGCTAGGGGTTTCATGAGCAATGTCTGCCTTTCCGATAAGTTCCCACTGACACCATAGCCATCTACATCAGGGCAATTCTTCCCAATGACCACACGTGTAAGGAGCATTCTTCCCACTGACCATCACACTAATGTATCATAAGTTGAAAATATTGTCATTTTTAGGAGGGGTTCTCTGAAACCAGAAGGTTATTTCAAGGGTTTCTCTGTGTTGGGAAAGGCTGTTTTAGACTGTCTTAGAGCTCGGTTTTTCAACAGGGCAGGCTCTAATGCTGCGTACACACACTCGGAAATTCTGAAAACAAATGTTCGATGTGAGCTTTTTGTCAGAAATTCCGACCGTGTGTAGGCTCCATCGGACATTTGCTGTCAGAATTTCCAACAACAAAAATTTGAGAGCTGGTTCTCAAATTTTCCGACCAACAAAAGTTATTTTTGGAAATTCCAATCGTCTGTATGCAATTCCGACACACACAAATCCTACGCATGCTCGGAATCATTGAACTTCATTTTTCTCGGCTCGTTGTACTGTTGTACCTCACCGCGTTCTTGACGTTCGGGACTTCAGACAACATTTGTGTGACCGTGTGTATGCAACACAAGTTTGAGCCAACATTCCGTCGCAAAAAAATCCACGTTTTTGTTGTCGGAATTTCCGATCGTGTATACGCGGCATAATGGAAGGGTTTATGGCACTCTCCATTTCATCGAAACGAGAGTGGCACTATGTGCACTACGACTTCCCTAGTCTATCCACATAGTTTGGGATCGTCAGACCTGATTATTGTCACACCAGCTACACAAAATAATTTTTAGGATAGAAATCAGGGACATTTAGTAGATTAAAGTGGAGTTCCACCCATAAATATAACATTACATCAGTAGTTTTAAAAAAAAATCATTAGTCCTTTACAAAACATTATTTTTTTTTTAGATGCCTTCAAAGTGTTGTTGCTAGGCAGAATAGTTAATCTTCCCACTTCCTGCACCTAGGTGCTTAATGCTTCCTAACCTACACCGTACAGACTCCTGGGAATGTAGTGGGTGTAACTTTCCAGGAGTCTGTGCACTCCCCAGTCTCAAAGAATCATGTGACTTGGACAGTACAGGTGCTGAAACCTGATCTGACACTGCTTGTGCAGCACTGAGCATGTGCGAGATCTGCAAGGCTGAAATCCAGGAAGTCATACAGTCTGGCTTCATGATGCCCACACTTAAGATGGCCCCAGTCAATTTCTATTTTATAAAGTGTCTAAATGCTGTAACAACCTAACAAAACGGACCTTAGTTTACAGACTAACTTTACTAGAATACATTAAGCTTGTGCATTACAGGGGTATTTATATTTAAAAAGTGAAATTGTGGCCGGAACTCCGCTTTAACTTCCTATTTTATGTACATTAACAAAAAAATAATTAATTCTTGCCTCGTGTTTCAATTCAATTTTTTTTTTCTTTCATTAGGGACGCTGGTCGGGTCATTGATGTCATATTTCTATGAACCATATAACTTAGAGCCTCATCCCCCATATGAGCGTTCACATTACTGCAGGTAAAGTCTTCTTATTCCATCGCTAATGTTTAAATGTTGTTAATGCACTGCACTGTGCAGATATAACACATTGCTGCCATCTGCCAGGACTTAGAGGGGTCACTGATGAGACCAAAAGCTGATAAGAGAGTACAGTCACAGGTAAGTGATCAGGATTCACAACCTTGAGAAACAACATTCGTTGGCCAGCGACGGGCTGGGAATACAAATGTGACTTGTGATTTTATGTGAATTGAGTGTTATTACTATGCCACGAGTCAATCCCTTAATAGGTTTTCAGCAAAATAGTGACCTCTTTGAGAAGATTACACACAGGGATCTATTTTATAATAAAAATTTGCTGGAAAAATGTCAAAGGCATTTACCCAGCTATAACAAATTTTACCTATATTTTCGCCAAAATAAATATTTTCTTTGATCAGCAGCTCCATCTAGTGGCTATAAAGTGGTATTTTCCTGATGGATGTATTTCAGGAAAAAAATGCTTTAGGGCCACTAGAATCATTGAAAATAATCCAAAAAAATGTTACAGGTGAGTAAATGCTTTTGAAGTTCGTCAAGCATTTTTTTTTTTCTAAATAGACCACCATAGTGAGCGACTGGGATACTGATTGCTTTTTTTTCTGTTGGCTCTCTCCATAGATTGTAATGTCTTCTTGCAGTCTCTTCCTTCTCTTTTGTCATACAATAGGCTTGTGTGATGGTGGTTTTAAACATTTCTATCAATACAGCCCCTTACTAGTTAATCCCCTTAGGTTAAAGGGGTTGTAAAGGTTTGTTTTTTATTTTCTAAATGTTTTTTTTTCTTTGTCTGAATTTCTCACTTCCTGTTCCTCCTCCGTAACCTTACCCCCATCATCCGAGCCGTTCTGGCTGGGGGTTAGTCAGCCAGAATAGCTTACTGAGGAGGAACAGGAAGTGAGAAATTCAGACAAAGAAAACAAGGAAAAAAAAATTTAGAAGGGAAATCAAAGAAAAAGGTAAGTGAACCAACAATACACTAGCTTAAAGGAACCTATTTAGAAAATAAAAAACTAACCTTTATAACCACTTTAATAATGGATGAAAAATCTTAAAAAAAAAAAAAAAAACCCCACCTATGTACCGATCTCCAAAAAAGTGTCCTTATAGTGCACAGGTGTCGAACACAAGGGACGTGGGCCAAATCTGGCCCTCCAGGCCATTTCATGTGGCCCTCACATCTCTCCTGCAGCTGCAGGAGAGCTCCAGCCCTCCTCTGGTCCTCCTCCAGACCCTTACTTTCTGTTTTTAAGCAATGCATCCAGCTTCTTCCCAGCAGCAGCATAAGGAATAGGGGGTGCACTGTGATGTAAAGGAGAGTGGGGGACTCAACTTCTGATGGTGGGGTGGTTCTTGATATCTAATGTAAAGGAAAGGGATGCGCTGGACATCTAATCTTACAGATACAACCGGCCATTTTGAGGGCAATCATAATGCTGATGCGGCCCATGATGAAATTGTGGTGGCTGTTATAGTGGCTTCGACCTCTTTTACCAAGATGGCATCTGGTGCTTCAGTCCCGGTTCCTTCTCACAGGTTTAACTCTGAAGGTCCTGTTTGTCTTCTGAGACATTGTATTCTTTATAGGCAATTTTTTTTTTCCAGGCAACAACCCGCTGTTGCCATTTTTGTATAGTGTCATCCACATCTTACAGTAACATTCTTGATCCAGGGGAAAGGGGAATAGCCGCTCCAGGTGGGAACCCAGACGAGCATCCACCGTTGCAGACAACTCAGGTGCAGGCAATGCACTTAGCAAAGCAGGAACAAAGATTGTCTCTGGACAGCCGCACACACAACAAATTGTAGCCTTTATTGAAAAAAGGACAGCACTACAAGTCACAGCAAAGTGAAATAAAATAAAACCCAACTGCTGACGCGTTTCGCACTAACACTAGTGCTTAGTCATAGCTAACATTCTTGAGCCATTGGAGGCCAACAAAACTCGCAGAGAACAAGATGCTGATATCAGCTGTGCATTGCCATGGCATAAGTGATGTGACTAGAGATTAGGCTAAACAATTATGAGCCAAATTAACTGATAAAGGTTTTTCTTTTCTTTTAAATGTTTAACTATGCATTTGCTCTGCTGTTGACACCCACTTTTATTTGCTCTTGCACTTGTAGATATGTTGAAGTAGATTTTGCAACAGGGTTTGTGTTATTGATATTTTATGTGTTGGACTTGGTTTTGTTGCATTATGTTTTTGTTGCGACGATAGAATTGGCATGTTAGTATATAGCACACCCTCGTAGGGACTGCTGATGAACTGGATCCCTCACTTCTGCACAGCCAGGCACACCGAATCTTCACAAGCACCCAGTGTTAGAGAACAGTCTGTGACTTTGATTTTATTTATTAGGGGGTTAATAACTTGGATAGGGATGGAAGGTTATGGGATGCCCACTTGACTTCAGGGACATTTCCTATGTACAGTCTATATACACTCTCCTTTACTCTCCTCCTGCACAAACTTGCTTGCTGGCTCCAGCTGAATCCCTGTTAGTTGATCTGGCAGGCTCTCAGTCAGATTTGAGCAATGGTCCTTTACAGGCAGGAACTCGCAGCCCTTGTTGAGTAGCGAAAATACAGTAAACAGCTTGTACTCCTCTGTGGCTACTGATCCTAGCACCACCTCTTCAGGCAGTGCCAACCCACCTGGCTGTAGCTGTCCCTTTCACTAGCCCTCCAGGCTAACTCTCCACACCAGTCCTCCAGACTGACTTTTCACCAGGCCACCCGGCTGACTCTCAGGAGAACTGGCTACATATCATAGCTCCTCATAACCTCCACCCACTAATTCTAGAAGATTCTACAACCTTCAGGGGGAGACACCAGAGAGCTGCCAGGAAGAGTCACCCATCCCTAAATCCTGACCCAGATTCCATAGCTCAGGCTTAGCCCTGAGCTAAACTAAATGTACATTCTCTAAACTCGAACGCTATTTCTAGCACACACTAGAGCCGGGATATGCAATTAGCGGACCTCCAGCTGCTGCAAAACTACAAGTCCCATCATGCCTCTGCCTCTGGGTGTCATGCTTGTGGCTGTCAGAGTCTTGCTATGCATGATGGGACTTGTAGTTCTGCAACAGCTGGAGGTCCGCTAATTGCATATCCCTGCACTAGAGGGTGCTACAAGTATATTTATTCTGTGTCAATAGTGTGGGCAACAGTTTGGCCTTAGGTCTATTATTTGGATGGGTTTAGGCTGATGTGAAGGTTTAGAAGTTGGCATTTGAGTGTAATGTATGTAGCTTGAGTTGAAGTTAAATGTATTGTACACTTACATTTTTTGTTGTTTTTTAACTTGGTATTGGTTTAGTTATGTTTTCATGCCATGTAGTGATGGGCTCGCATGTTGTGGCGGCAGTTTATGGTGTCATAGCTAATCAGTTCCCCTATGTCCATATATTCTTTCACCTAACTTCTCCCTTTTCACTTAGGCCCCATGCACACCAGCATTTGTTTAAGCTCCTGAAAAGCTGTTATTAGCATTTCTTCTTCTCCTAGAAGATAATAGTTTTATCCTACGTGTCCCTACACAGTACATTAGGCTATTAGCATTTTCTGAGCTTCAGCGTATAGAAGAAGAAAACATAATTGTTTTGGTCAAGTTTTTTGGAGTGTTTTCCAGCAGAAAAAAAATGCTAAATGCTACGAACAGCTTTTTTGGAGCTTTTTTTCATGTACTGCAAAAATGCTAATGCATCTAAAAGCTACTAAAAGCTGCCACAAAAATGCTATTATCAGCATTTTTCATCCAGCGTTTTTTTCCTAGCTTTCTTTGAGCTTATGAAAAACGCCTAAAAGTCTTCTCCGGGTCATATGGTATCCAAACCATGCCTCGTCATTTCCTCTGTGCTGCATCACAATTGTGGGAACTCTAATGTGATGAAGACACATCTCTTTAATGCTCTGCTGGTTCAGATCTTATTACTATGCAGCTTTCACTTGCAGAACACTAAGCTGTGAGATGGAGGGATTGTGGGATATATAGTTTCTTCCCAGGAAGTTGTAGTTCTCAGACTATAGACAGAGGTCTTGTATTAATCTGCGCAGTGCCATGCAGCATGTCCCATGCTTGAACAAGCAGAAAATGCTGACGTAGGAATGTGAATATTTGCTCCACTATAGGCTATGTGTACGGGGCAACAAATTACTTCATGAAACGAATGATCAATGTGCGTCTTACATAGGTGTAAAACACAAGGAGCAGGTAGGAAGGTTTATAGTGACTTTAGGCTCCATTCACACTGGGGCGTCTCCAAAGTCGCATGGTTTCCAGTGCGACTTTGCACTTAATGGATATAAACTTCATCAAAAATTGCACCAAAGTAGTGCAATTTTAATGGATGTGACTTGTTATGTGACTTTGAAGTCCAAATGTGAATGAAGCCTTAAGAGTTTTGTCAAGCTTAAACATAAACACTTCCTTTATTTATTGGAGATAAACTTGCATGGAAAAATCACATATAGTAGTACTGTAGCATCATTTCCAAATAGTTATGAGCAACAAAACAAAAATCACTTGTATAGCTCTCTATGATGCCAACAATTCACATTCATAACAATTTCTTATAAATTCCCTTTCATAAAGAAACAAAGTCTGCCTTCAGGAGAGAGAAACATTGTATCTGTTATGATGAAGAAAGACAATTTTCAATAAGTGCCATTTAAGAAAACACCTCTTTGTTAGATGTACGTTGTTTAAAAATAAAAATCGCTTGCTGCATTTTTGTTGCTATTTTCTATTAAAATGCACCTTCCATATGAATGAATGGTAAGCCATGTAAAATCTGTAAGAAACACACTGTACCTCTTATATCGGGCTGCAATTGGAGTCTAAACAATTGCAGACAGAATTCAGTTTCTGTACCTATGTAATTTTTGGTGCTCTCTATCTGACAATCGTTTCCCCACCATATAAGTGAGCCATTTCTGTCTAGAAATTACTAGCACAGTGTTTGGTGACATATCTGCTCCCCCCCGCTGTGTGTCTAGAGGAAAGAAATGTGCAGATACAGAGAGTAGGATTCCCATTCATCAGTTGTAGAAATATATGGTGCAACGGAACCCCAAATGGGACAGGGGTTGAATCCGTTCACGATATTCCATTCCACCCAAGACAGCTTATCGACACTCCAACCAACAGGACCCGATCCATCCCATTTCCCAGAATAAGACGAGACACAGCTCTGTGCTTTCTGGTTTCAAAATGAAGACTGCTTTAATGGTTTCTTCTCAGCATTTTATGCAGTTACAAGCACATTTATACAGCGATTAGTGCTATAAAACTGCACTGATTACTGTGTAAATGTGACTGGCAGGGAAGGGGTTAAAACTAGGGGGCGCTGAAGGGGTTAATATGTTCCCTGGGAGTGATTCTAACTGTAGGGGGAGGGGACTCACAAAGGGAGATCGATCGATCTGTGTTCCTCTGTACTGGGAACACACATCGGTCTCCTCACCTCTGACAGGAGGTGGATCTGTGTGTTACACACACAGATCCACACGCCTGCCGCGATTCTCGGCAATCGCAGGTGCCCGGTGGACATCGCGGCCGCCGGGTTGCGCACGCCCCCTAGCGGCCGCAATGCAAAGGGCGTCATATGACATCCACTCTGAGGGAGAGACAGTTCCTGCCGACGTCATATTACTATGGCTCGGTAGGGAACTGGTTAAAGTAGTCCCTGTACTACTTTGGTCCAACTTTGATGCGAGTTGAGGTCTACAGACCTCAGCATTGCACAGGCATTCCATGGAATCGGCGCTTCAAAATTGCGGTAAAATCGCGTGATTTTTAAGTAGCAGTAGTGTGAAAGGGGCCTTAGGTGTTAGTTATTCACAGGGACAGGGCTTAGGAAAGTAATTGACTTCTTACATTTCAATAGACTGGAAAAAACATCACCTGTATTGCAATTATGTGAAGTAAAATTGCATTAGATTCAACTCATGTGTCGTATTAAAGAGTTAAGCTGACAGCAAGCTGGTCATTTCTTAAGGAACCTCCCTGTCTTCGATCCTTGACACTGTGGGGGTTCATTTACTAAAGGCAAATAGACTGTGCACTTTGCAAGAGCAGTTGCTCCAGAGCTTGGTAAATGAGGTAAAGCTTCACTTTGGAAAGTGTACCCAATCACATGCAAGGAGCATTTAAAAAAACAGCTTACCGTATTTATCAGCGTATACCGCACACTTTTTTGCCCTGAAAATCAGGGCAAAATCGTGGGTGCGCGGTATACGCCGATACCCGCGCCGAGTTTTGAATACTGCGCCGACATATACCGAGCGCAGTACACTCGGGTATAGTCGGGCAGTCTCGGCTCCTTCTGCGCTCACGTCCTGGATGTACAGGACGTCAGCGCGGGTAGCCGAGCATTGCCGACAATGCACGAGTGTACTGCGCTCTGTATATGTCGGCGCAGTATTCAAAATCGGCGCGGGAAACGAGCGGGGAGGACGCGAGGACGCCGCAGAAGGACGCCGGACCCGACGAAGAGAACACCCGAAGCCGCAGAAGGACGCCGGACCCGACGAAGAGAACACCCGAAGCCGCAGAAGGACGCCGGACCCGACGAGGCCGCCGAGCAAGACACCAAAACTGTAAGTACAAAAAAAAACTTTTTTCCCACAGGATTCGGGGCAACTTTAGGGGTGCGCGGTATACGGGGGAGCGCGTTATACCGCGATAAATACGGTATTTGCTTGCACAGGTTTGGATGATGGAAGTTGCTCATTTACTAAGATCTGGAGCAACTGCATTTTCCAAAGTGCACAGTCTATTTGACTTTGGTAAATCAACCCCTATGTGTCTGGGAAGGTTGGGTGAATATGACAAATGTCCAGAATTTTCTGGAATGCGATTGTGGAAATAAAGGTGAAAATCATGGAGTTCAGGGCTGAAGGTGGAAAATCCCTCCTGGGTTCCTCCTGTCAGCGTGTCAGTTAGTAATTTGCCATACAGTGATTTGCAGAGAAGACAATTACTCTCCTCATCCTGTCTTTTTTTATTTTAAACTTTGGAGGACTGGACTTCCAGGTCCCCGCTGTGTGAAATTGCTCAATTCCGCTCCAGCCCAGGAAGCTTTGTGTAAACATGGACAGCGAGAGATGACAGCCATTCATTATCACAGGTGTGGATCGCAACTGCTGTGTTTGACGGGGAGATGAAACATATTGATTTGGGAAAATAATGTGTCCACTTAAACAAGGCTTAAAGCAGTATTGCATTCAAAAGTAAAAAATCATATATTGTAGAGAGCCCCTGTCACACTGAGGCGCTTTGCAGGTGTTTTAGCACTAAAAATAGCACCTGAAAAGTGCCTCTCAAGCCTCCCCAGAGTGAAAGCCTGAATGCTTTCACACTGAGGCGGTGCACTTGCAGGATGGAAAAAAAAGTCCAGCAAGCGGTATCTTTGGGGCGGTGCGGGAGCGCTGTATACACTAATCCTAAACCACCCCTGCCATTGAAATCATGTGATTGAAAAATCTAAAATTATCTACAGTACAGACCAAAAGTTTGGACACACCTTCTCAATCAAAGAGTTTTCTTTATTTTCATGACTATGAAAATTGTAGATTCACACTGAAGGCATCAAAACTATGAATTAACACATGTGGAATTATACATAACAAAAAAGGGTGAAACAACTGAAAATATATTTCATATTCTAGGTTCTTCAAAGTAGTCACCTTTTGCAGCAGACACATCTCTAGAACTGGTAAGAGGAGACTGTGTGAATCAGGCCTTCATGGTAGAATATCTGCTAGGAAACCACTGCTAAAGAAAGGCAACAAGCAGAAGAGACTTGTTTGGGCTAAAGAACACAAGGAATGGACATTAGACCAGTGGAAATCTGTGCTTTGGTCTGATGAGTCCAAACTTGAGATCTTTGGTTCCAACCCCCGTGTCTTTGTGCGACGCAGAAAAGGTGAACGGATGGACTCTACATGCCTGGTTCCCACTGTGAAGCATGGAGGAGGAGGTGTGATGGTGTGGGGGTGCTTTGCTGGTGACACTGCTGGGGGTTTATTCAAAATTTAAGGCATACTGAACCAGCATGGCTACCACAGCATCTTGCAGCGGCATGCTATTCCATCCGGTTTGCGTTTAGTTGGACCATCATTTATTTTTCAACAGGACAATGACCCGTAACACACCTCCAGGCTGGGGAAGGGCTATTTGACCAAGAAGGAGAGTGATGGGGTGCTGCGCCAGGTGACTTACCTCTTGAAGCTCATCAAGAGAATGCCAAGAGTGTGCCAAGCAGTAATCAAAGCAAAAGGTGGTTACTTTGAATATCCTAGAATATGAAATATATTTTCAGTTGTTTCACACTTTTTTGTTATGTATAATTCCACATGTGTTAATTCATAGTTTTGATGCCTTCAGTGTGAATCTACAATTTTCATAGTCATGAAAATAAAGAAAACTCTTTGAATGAGAAGGTGTGGCCAAACTTTTGGTCTGTACTGTATATGATGCAGTCTGTCGGTCAGTAGCAGTACCACAGGAGTTTTTTGTTTTTCTGAGGCCCCTTGTAACAAAGTTTTACCCAATGATCCCACCAGTAGATCTGTTATTTTTTTCCTTCTAGTGATAGGGTGACAACGCTGTGTGTTCTGCAGTATGATCACACAGGAGCGTTGTCATCTGTGGACAGGGTGATCTTGTATGGACTTTAAAGTGGCACTTTAGTCAGAAAATTAGGTGCTGCTAGATCACTTCATGCTGGCTTCTTTTGCAGGTATGTACAACATTAAAAATAAGAGCCTATACTATATAAAATGCAGTAATGCACTGTCTAACCATGCTCTGCTGCACATACTCGGTTGCTTTCCAATTTTTTTCACTGTGCTGAAAATCAGAGCCACTAGAGGCCGATCTGCTGACAGCCTAAAGATCCCAAAGATTTACTGCTCCTCAGGGGCTCTGGGCTTCAGCAAAATGGCAGCCTCTGGCAAGAAGACACATGTACAATGCTGTAGGCATATTTTACAGCGCACACACATTTTGGTAGTATAATTATTACTAGGGTTGTCCAGATACCGATACTAGTATCGGTATCGGGACCGATACCGAGTATTTGCGGGAGTACTCGTACTCGCGCAAATGCTCCCGATACCTAAATAGAATACTTTTTTTGTATTTATCAACATGTTCTATGAAAATTCTTTGAGTTTTTTACTACTGCGTGACAAGCAAATAAAACATTTTTATTCATTTTTACTCATTTTTATTCTTTTATAATGTCTTGAGTTAGAGTTCTTCATAATTCTAAAGAAAATATCCTTAGTCTGTATTGTGGTTTGAAAACTGTCACATGACATTTAAAAAAAAAGTATCGGTATTCGGTATCGGCGACTACATGAAAAAAAGTATCGGTACTTGTACTCGGTCCTAAAAAAGTGGTATCGGGACAACCCTAATTATTACTGTGGGATGTACGTTTCTAGCTAAAGAACATTATTCTTTATCCAGTTGTTTTGGGTAAAGTTCTGCTTAAAGGGGTTGTAAAGGTTCGTCTTTTATTTTCTAAATAGGTTCCTTAAAGCTAGTGCATTGTTGGTTTACTTACCTTTTTCTTCTATTTCCCTTCTAAATGTTTTTTTTCTTTGTTTGAATTTCTCACTTCCTGTTTCTCCTCAGTAAGCTTTCCACCATCATCCGAGTGGTGGAAAGTCATTTAGAACAGCTTACTGAGGAGGAACAGGAAGTGAGAAATTCAGACAAAGAAAACAAAGAAAAAAAACATTTAAAAGGGAAAAGGTTAGTGAACCAACCCTGCACTAGCTTAAAGGAACCAATTTAGAAAATAAAAAATGAACCTTTACAACCCCTTTAAGTGAGAGACAAACAAATTTGTCCAACACAAGCCAAAGGCCCATACACACGATCAGACTTTTTGACAACAAATGTCCGACGGACCAGTTTTAACGGACAATCCGACAATCCGGAGTGTGTATGCTCCATCGGACAAACTTTTTCACTTTTACATCGGACAAATGTTCGCTGTGAGAACAGACAAATGTCCTACGTCAGCTAATCTGATCGTGTGTACACAAATCCATCAGACTAAAGTCCAAATTCCAAACACGCATGCTCAGAACCAATGTTAAAGATTGGACAACAATAGCAGAAGTTGCCCAAAGGGTGGCGGTAAAGAGCAGAAAAAACACGTAGTACGTCTATGGCCGCGTACAGACGAGCATACATGTACGATGAAACCGGTCTGCCGGACCCTTTTCACCGTACATGTATGCCCGGGGATTTCTGTATGGTGGCTGTACTCACCATCATACAGAAATCTGCGCGTAAACAATATGCAGGGCGTGTCCGCGCCGTCGCCGCCGCGACGATGAAGCGGCGACGTGGGCGGCCCTGCCAGTTAAATGCTTCCACGCATGCGTCAAAGTCATTCGACGCATGCGAGGGATGGCGGGCGCTCGGACATGTACGGTAGGTCTGTACATGTCCGAGGGGACAGGATTCCAGCGGGCTGTTTTAAAACAAGTCCGGAAATATTTGCCCGCTGGGAAAAGGCCCGGCGGGCAAATGTTTGCTGGAATCCTGCACGCTCGGGCCTACACACGACCGAACATGTCTGCTGAAACTGGTCCGCAGACCAGTTTCAGCAGACATGTTCGGTCGTCTGTACGGGGGCCTATTACATCACTACGTTTGTGTTTGTTGGCTGAAAAAGTCCTGCCATGTGTATGCATACCAAGTTCACGGACAACACCCTTCGGAGCAAAATCCATAAAAAAAAAAAAACGGTTTAAATCGTATGAGCAAAAAGTGACCATTGAAATAATCCATGTCCGTGTTCTATGGTTTGTCCCAACACCTATAACTGTCACTTTTGCTGGACAGCTTAGCCTATTACAGGGAGTCCTAAGATAATGTATCTACAAGCAGGATGTTACTGGGGGACTGCCACATTAATGCCACTGACCTATAATCTTTGTGTAATAATCTGTTTGTTTTTTTTCAGATTTTTTACTTTTCTTTGTTTTGTTAAACTATTCCTAAGTATAGCTTATCGTTCCATATGTGTATGGGTGATGTATAATTGTAGGGTTGTTTAATCCTCAAACACACACAAATCTCTAGGATGTGTTTATATTGCTTATCAAATACCTGTATAATCCTTTTCTAGCTTCAAAACAGCTGTTGTAGTGGTACTTGCAAAGTCCTACTGGTAAAGTGATATATATTTTTTTTTCGTTTCCAATATTTTTTATTGAGTTTTACAAAGAAAGAAAAAGGGTATACAAAAAAAAAGGGGGGGGGGGACAATCGCAGTCATCATCTGGAGGACTAACACGCAGATACAAATTAAGTATAAACATAACATTAGCACATCTTATGTCTTTGAGTGATCCCTCTAGAACTATCCCCGAACAGGGATAACTTCAAACCCAGCTCAGGATCGCCCATTTGGAGCACTATCTAGACCCAGGGGGCCAACAGACAATAACCAACTATAGCTGATTTAGTATCGTAACAATGGGAAGTAACAATAGAAAAGCAGAGAAGAAGGAAGAAAGAAAAGAAAGAAAGATAAAAGAAGAGGAAGGGAAAGAAGGAGAGGGAAGAAGAAAGGATGGTGCATCCCTACCTTAACCCAAAAAGGGAAAGCCCTTGCGTTGATGCGGATCAATGTACATTTGTGAGGTAGGTGATCCAGGGATCCCACACCCTGTCAAAAACCTTGACTTCATCGTTCAGAATGGCCGACATCCTCTCGTTCACCATAATCCATGACAGTTTAGACTTCAGAAGACAAAAGGGGACAGTGGGGGTCCTCCAAGACTAAGCAATGGAGATTCTGGCTGCCACAAATATAAAAGCTATCAGTTTTCTCAAGTGCTTTGACGTTCCCTCTATCGGGCATATATTTTTTTTTAATAACAAACAAGGTATACTTACCAGCTCTGTGCAGCAGTTTTGCACAGAGCAGCCTGATACCTCCTCCTCTCCCTTCTCGCTGCTGGGCGCTCCCATAACAAGCAACTTGCTGTGGTGGAACCCAAGCGGGCACACTCCTGAGACGCGGCTCTGTTTGTCTATCAATACATGTAGCTGTGGCTTGGCCCCACCCATCTGTCACCTGATTGGCTCACTGGCTGTGATTGACAGCAGCCAGTGCCAAAAGCCAATCAGGAGTGTGAGTCCCCAGAGAGTCAAGTCTCTCTTGGACATTGCTGATTCGAGAGGGGGGTTCAGGTAAGTTTTAAGGGTGCTTCTGCACACAGAAGTTTTTTTTACCTTCATGCATAGAATGCATGATGCCCCATACACACGAGCGGTTTTCCCGTTGGAAAAAGTCTGATGAGAGCTTTTGGCTGGGAATGCCGACCATGTGTATGCTCCATCAGAATTTTTCCAACAGAAAAACTGCCAGAAAAAGAATGAGGGCAGGTTCTCTATTTTCCCGTTGGGAAAAAATCCTAGCGGGAAAACCGTTTGTCTGTATGCAATTTCAACGCGCAAAAAAACCACGCATGCTCAGAATCAAGCATGATAGGGGAGTTCTCGTTCTGGTAAAACTAGCGTTCGTAATGGCGATGGCACATTCGTCACGCTGTAACGGCCTGAAAAGCGCAAATTGTCTCCCAACCAAACTTTTACTAACCCGAGATTAGCAAAAGCAGACCAAAGGGTGGCGCCGTTGGAATGGAATTTCCCCTTTATAGTGCCGTCGTAGGTGTTGTTCGTCACCGCGTTTTTGACTGTCGGAATTTGGTGTGACCGTATGTACGCAAAACAAGCTTGAGCGGAATTCCGTCGTGAAAACCATTTTGTGTACGTGGCATGAAGGTAAAAAAGGAGGAAGTGAAGGGAAATCTCTGCAATGTGACAGGGATGGTAAACAATAAACTGACAGGGGCTCTAACCCTCCCTTACTCTATTCAGAATGAAAAAAAAAGTGTTGCCTATAGTTCTACTTCTGATAATTTTATGGAGAGGACTAAGAAGATATAACCTGTGGTGCAGCAGAAAACATATATCACAGTGAGGAAGGTTTGTGGTCCAGGATGATAGGACAGTCAAAATTAGAAGAAGCTTGTGTTGCACTAACAGTGTAACGCAGGCCAGCGGGGACTTTTTCCGTGCTGCCCCCCTGTAAAGTGCTGCCCTAGGCCTGGGCCTTGTTGGCCTAGGCCAGGATACAGCATTGGGTCTGATGTGGAGTTCCTCCACATGAGACTGGTCAGACCGTGTCTTAATGGAGCTGGCTTTGTACACAGGGAAACATTAATGGTGGAACAGAAATGTTTTTCTCCAAATTGTTACCACAAAGTTGGAAGTGCACTATTATCTAAAACAGGCCTCGACAAAATCCGGACGCCTGGTCGCAATTGCGACAAGAAATTGTGACCTGGCGCCCGGGGAAGCTTAGGCCTGCAGAAGGCCGCAAATCTGCGGCCTCAACTACCGGCAGGCCCGCCGCGATTGCGCATTGGGGGAGGTGGGGGCGCACGGAGACACAGGATCCTGTGTCTCCGCACGCCCCCATGCGACGGGCCCGTGCCCGCTGGTAATTGAGGCCGCAGCTTTGCGGCCTTCTGCAGGCCTTAGCTTCCTTCTGTGAACTAGCGCCATCTTGTAAACAGCAGTTTTAATGTGTTTTTCACTGTTTTCACTACTATCTCCTTCCCTCTAATTAGAACCCCCAAACATTATATATATTTTTTATTCTAACACCCTAGAGAATAAAATGGTGGTCCTTGCAATACTTTCTGTCACACCGTATTTGCGCAGCGATCTTACAAGCGCACTTTTTTTGGGAAAAAAAATATGTAATTAAAAAATAAGACAACAGTAAAGTTAGCCCATTTTTTTTTATATTGTGAAAGATAATGTTACGCCGAGTAAATTGATACTCAACACGTCACGCTTCAAAATTGCGTCCGCTTGTGGAATGGCGACAAACTTTTACCCTTTAAAATCTCCATAGGCGACGTTTAAAAAATTCTACAGGTTGCATGTTTTGAGTAACAGAGGAGGTCTAGGGCTAGAATTATTGCTTTCGCTCGACCAATCGCGGCGATACCTCACGTGTGTAGTTTGAATACCGTTTACATATGCGGGCGCTACTCACGTAGATTCCAAGCAAATTTGTCAAACCCTGATCTAAAATGTCTTTGTATACTGTAGTATTAACAGAACACTTCACTGGAAACGGCTGAGTGCACTGGAAGAGGGTTCACATACTTTTGGTGATATTGTGTATTTCTGGCCAGATACATATATCATCATGGCTCATGTAAACTGGATACAGTCATTTCTGCTCTGCCTCTTGTCTGCTCTCCACTTTGTCTCACATCATTATTTTTCGTTGTTTTAATGCATTATGTTTTCATAGGTCACAGGCTGGGTGATGACACACATTGTTTGAAGTATATTTTATCACCGCTCACAATTGTGATTGTATAGTCTTGTTTTCTATCGTTTTCAGCATCTTTTCATTTTCTGTTGGCCTTTGTAATCTGTTTTCTGTGTTTTGTTTGTATAAACCATGTAAATGGCCTTGTAGGAAAATGAATGTTAATCTTGCCTCTGTTTACTAAAAGCATACAGTTTACACTTTTTTTTTTTTTTTTACAGTTAATTATTATTACTTTAGTGCAGCTGTCACTTAAAGCGTGGGCTACATACAGAGGTGAGGTAAACTTCTAAAGAAAGGAGAGAGTTTTAACCACTTCTGCCCCGGACACGCGGCCGGGAAAAAAACTTTAGTTTTCCCGCCGAGATTCCTGGCAAGCTTTTCTTGCAAAGCCGAGTGTACACACGGCACATTCAAAAGAACCGCCGTTCTTTTGAATGGCAAGAACGCAGTGACGTCATCGACACGACGAGCATGCGCTCGTCACATTTGATGCCGTTGCCACCATCTTGCTTCAACCTACACTACCCTTGTAAGCTGCATGCGTCGAAGTCTCATCAAGCATGTGCAGGCTTACCGGAGGACACACACACACAGTTTTCTCGTCGGGAAACAGGTCGACGAGAATCCCAACGAGAAAATAGAGAGCGGGTTCTCTGTGCCAGATTCACAGAAGAGATACGACGGCGTAACTATGCGACTGATTCATAGAATCAGTTACGCATAGATAGCCCTAAGATCCGACAGGTGTAACTTGTGTTACACCGTCGGATCTTAGGCTGCAATTCTAGGCCGGCCGCTAGGTGGCGAGGCCATTGCGGTCGGCGTAGAATATGAAAAAGACTAGTTACGGCGATTCACGAACGTCCATGATGCCCGTCGATCTAAATTTACGTAGTTTCCGTAGCGATACGCGTCGTAAAGATAAAGCTAGGTCCTAGGTGGTCTAGCCAATGTTAAGTATGGCCGTCGTTCCCGTGTCGAAATTTAAAATGTCACATCGTTTGCGTAAGTCGTCCGTGAATGGCGCTGGATGCCATTTATGTTAACGTCGAAACCAATGACGTCCTTGCGACGTCATTTAGCGCAATGCACGTCGGGTAATTTGACGGACGGAGCATGCGCAGTACGCTCGGCGCGGGAACGTGCCTAATTTAAATGGTGCCCGCCCCATTTGAATTAGGCGGGCTTGTGCCGAGCGGATTTACGTTACACCGCCGCAAGTTTACAGGTAGGTGCTTTGTGAATCAGGCACTTACGCTGTAAACCTGCGGCGGTGTAACGTAAATGGGATACGTTATGCCGCCGCTGCGCAACAGAATTCTATGTGAATCTGGCCCTCTATTTTTCTCGTCGAGATTCCCGGCAGTTTTCTCTTTGAAAAAAAATACTCACGGGCAGTTTTCTCTGCAAATAGCTCTGCCAGCAGTTTTCTTGCTGAGAAAACCATCCGTGTGTACGAGGCTTCACCCCCTTAATGACAGGCCATTTTTTTCCATACAGTACTGCGTTATTTTAGCTGGCAATTGCGCAGCCGTGCAACTTTGTACCCAAATAAAATTTATGTCCCTTTTTTTCCCACAAATAGAGCTTTCTTTTGGTGGTATTTGATCACCTCTGCAGTTTTTATTAATTGCGCTATAAACAAAAAAGGACCAACAATTTTGAAAATAAAAAAATATATTTTTTATTTTCTGCTATAATACATACCCAATAATTAAAAAAAAAAAATGTCTTCATCAATTTAATTTGAATATTCGAAATTCGAAAATGAAAAATTCGAAAATTGAAAAATTTGAAAAATAAAAAATTTGAAAAATCAAAAATAAAAAATGAAAAATTCAGAATTTCTAAAATTCAAAAATTTGAAAAATAAAAAAAAAATAAACATTTTTGTATTTCCTAAAATCCGAAATTCGGAAATGAAAAAATTCGGAAATACGAAAATTCTGAAATCAAAAATTCTGAAATTAAAAATTCTGAAATACGAAAATTCGGAAATACGAAAATTCGGAAATTGAAAAATTTGGAATTTTCGCAAATCCGAAAATTCGAATTTTCAGAAATTCGAAATTTTCGGAAGTCCGAAAATTCGTTAATAAAAAATTTGTTCGATAAAAAAATAATTAGAAACTAAACGAATTGCACATGCCTAATAAATCGATTTGTTTTGTTTTTCGGATAATTTGTTATTTATGTATGTATATTCGTGATAACGATTCGTAGTTCAGAAAGTCGTTTGTTTATTGAATTTTATGTAGTTGTTCAGAAATAGTTGATGGAGGAAAAGTATCCCATGAGCGTACCAATCGGCAAAACATTGCAGTTTACCTATCTCTTCTAATCGGCCTTTTTCCCAGACAGGGTGGTAGCGAGAAATACCAACACAACCCATGATTTTCTTAATTTCGTCCCAATACCTTTGCCGTAAGGATCAAGGTAGGGTAGTGAGAACCCTGCCCCCCCCGCCTTAAATTGATGGCTTGTATCTTAGTGCAGAGTTCTTCACGCAAGCAGGTAATAACATTTCTGAAGACATTTTGTACACTGTGTACAGAACACCTCCAGGAGTGATATTGCATTGATTTTATAGAAAATTACAGTGGCTGTAATTGAAAATTGATTGAAAGGAAAAATTGATTGAAAAGAAAAAATGATTTTAATAACATTATATTACAACATGGCTTGTGTAGCAATTTTATATGGTATATTCATTTGTTGTTTTTTTTTTACTTGCTCTATTTTTTTCAATGGCAGTGGATGTAACCCTTTAATGTTTTTATGCAACGTAAATGGTTGAGTAGTGGGTGCCTGTGGTTTTAGGGGCTGCTTATTTAGTGCATTGACCAGTGGAGGCTGGTGCCCTATATTTTGGGAGAGGCGGCAAACAAGACACCCTCCCCCTCGGCCGGTCGATTACTCAGTCAAACCCACCCCCATCCCCCCACCACTTACCCCATCTAGGTCACGGGCAGCTTCAGCTTCTAACTGAGTCTCCTCAGCGGCAGCTTCCTCCTCAGTGGCTTCACCCTAAATCTCCGTCTTCACGGGGGCTTCCTCCTCGGTGGCTTCACCCTAAATCTCTGTCTTCACGGGGGCTTCCTCCTCGGTGGCTTCACCCTAAATCTCTGTCTTCACGGGGGCTTCCTCCTCTGTGGCTTTACCCTAAATCTCTGTCTTCACGGGGGCTTCCTCCTCGGTGGCTTCACCCTAAATCTCTGTCTTCACGGGGGCTTCCTCCTCGGTGGCTTCACCCTAAATCTCTGTCTTCACGGGGGCTTCCTCCTCGGCAGCTTTACCCTAAATCTCTGTCTTCACGGGGACTTCCTCCTCTGTGGCTTTACCCTAAATCTCTGTCTTCACGGGGGCTTCCTCCTCGGCAGCTTTACCCTAAATCTCTGTCTTCACGGGGGCTTCCTCCTCGATGGCTTTACCCTAAATCTCTGTCTGCACGGGGGCTTCCTCCTCGGTGGCTTTACCCTAAATCTCTGTCTTCACGGGGGCTTCCTCCTCGGTGACTTCACCCTAAATCTCTGTCTGTACGGGGGCTTCCTCCTCGGTGGCTTTACCCTAAATCTCTGTCTTCACGGGGGCTTCCTCCTCGGTGGCTTCACCCTAAATCTCTGTCTTCACGGGGGCTTCCTCCTCGGTGGCTTCACCCTAAATCTCTGTCTTCACGGGGTATTCCTCCTCGGTGGTTTCACCCTAAATCTCCGTCTTCATGACAGCTTCGTCCTCGGTGGTTTCACCCTAAATCTCCATCTTTAAGGCAGCTTCCTCCTCGGTGGCTTCACCCTAAATCTCTGTCTTCATGACAGCTTCCTCCTCGGTGGCTTCACCCTAAATCTCCGTCTTCACAGCAGCTTCCTCCTCGGTGGCTTCACCCTAAATCTCCGTCTTTACGGTGGCTTCCTCCTCCGTGGCTTCACCCTAAATCTCCGTCTTCACAGTGCCTTCCTCCTATCCAATATGATTGCTTCTCCTCTCGGCCAATCAGGTCTTGTGACCCGCTTCTTGATTGGCCAGGAGGAGAATCAGGAAGACAATAGCGAGTATTATTTCGCTATTGTCACACATGTCGGGGGGGGGGTGGGCTCTGCGCCCTGTTCCCACTCTTTTTTAAAGCCAATTAGAGCCTCAGGCTCTAATAATGTAATTAAGAAAAAAAAAACATTGGAATCCATGCGTCTGGCACCCTGCATGTAGATTAGGGGTCGGGCACATGGATTAGCGGGGCTGCGCCCCTAATGGACAGGCCGTCACTGACCACGACCAATCTTTTGTTCATGACATTATCGTGAATCTGACCTACCCTGAAAGATGCATTCAGCCATTGCTGGTAGACAGATCCGCAGCACTGTACCAAAGGATGAAAAATTGGAAGGATATTTTATAAAATGTTCACAGCGCATGTGTGAACTTAGGCCGGGTACACACGAGCAAACATGTACGATGAAACCGGTCCGTCGGACCGTTTTCACCGTACATGCCTGCCAGAGGGCTTCTGTACGATGGTTGTACTAACCATCGTACAAAAGTCCGCGCGTAAACAATACGCGGGGCGTGTCCGCCGCGGCGACGTGGGCGGGCCTGCCATTTAAAGGCTTCCACGCATGCGTCAAAGTCATTCGACTCATGCGAGGGACGGCGGGCGTTCGGACATGTACGGTAGGTCTGTACTGACGACCGTACATGTCCGAGCGGGCAGGATTCCAGCGGACGGTTTTAAAACACGTCCAGGAATATTTGTCTGCTGGGAAAAGGCCCGGCGGGCAAATGTTTGCTGGAATTCGGCCCACTCGCGCCTACACACGTCCGAACATGTATGCTGAAACTGGCCCGCGGACCAGTTTCAGCATACATGTTTGGTCGTGTGTACGGGGCCTAAGAGGCATATTTATGAAGCAATAAATTTGACATTTACTAAACATTCACTGCAGGTGAATTTTCCTGCTGCATGTGTTTTAAATGACAATGATTCACCACCAGCAAATGTTGGCTGAAAATTACTTTCACTGCTTTATAAATATGCCCTTGTATGTCATCCAGTTAGTTTTTACATCTGCCTTAATAATGAAGAGCCAGTAATGGGTTTATGAGCAGTAATAAGGTATAATGTGATTAGTAAACGCACGTAATGAACGCCGGGAACAAGTAATGATGACATGCAAATATTTGGATTAGGAGACATAACAGCCAGGAGATTAATCAGGAATGTCGATGCAGAAAAATACTGAGAGGGAAATTAGGTGACAGTCTGTATGTGAGAGCACAACGGGGCTTATTTTATAAAGCGGCAGATCATCCGTCTGACAATTATTCTCCGCTTTTCTGTCAGAAAATGTGAGAATATCTCTGCCATTGGAGCAATCTATTTTTAATTATCTTCTGTTCTGGTGATCCCCTGTCACACTGCCATGTTCAGTCTGTAACCCTCCTGCCCCACCCCCTGTTCCCAGGTCAGTGCAGGCCGCTGATCCCAGGAGAACAAACTGATAATCTTCATTTTACCCATTTCCCAAAATAACATAATGACACACCATGTTTCCCCGAAAATAAGCCCGGGTCTTGTATCAATTTTGGCAACAAAAGACACAGTAGGTCTTATTTTCGGGGTAGGTCTTGCCATGTAATGTGCTGTTTTCTCTCCCCCTGCCTGACAGGAATCCCCAGTGTGAATGCTTGTAAAATCTTATAATCCACTCTTATTACAGTATTATATCATGTACAATGTGTGTGTGTTTCTGTAATATAATTGTACCAAATACCTTCTTTATAGCGCCGTTCTGTGCTTCTGTGACCCGCCGGAGCTCTCTTCCCCGCAATTATATTACAGAAACACACACATTGTACATTATATACTCCTGTAATATTTTACAAGCATTTTAAACAAGGGCTTATTTTCGAGGTAGGGCTTATATTGCAGTCCCCCTGGAAATAATGCTAGGTCTTATTTTCGGGGTAGGTCTTATTTTTGGGGAAACACTGTAGTTAGCAGGGCCAGGCCGAGTAAGAAGAGGAATTCACCTTTGGCATTATGCTGCAGGGGGGTTCTGCTAAGACTGATTCCTCCTCTGCTTCTTTATTGTCAGTTAACACTAGCTAGGTTTTATGGGTTGTAAAGGTTTTATTTTTTATTTTTTTAAATAACAAACATGTCATTCTTACCTCCTCTGTGCAAGGGTTTTGCACAGAGCGGCCCTCCTCTTCTGGGGTCCCTCAGCAGCGCTTCTGGCTCCTCCTCTTCTTGAGTGCCCCCACAGAGAGCCACATTCCATGGGGGGCACTAAGAATGCATTAAGGTGAAAAACCTCAAGGGTTTAGAACCCCTTTAAAGCAAAGTTCCACCCATATAAAAATCAGCAGCTGCAAAAAGTGACATTCTGACAGTGGGCGCACTGCGCATGTACAAGCCACGCTGCGTGCTGTGATTGGCCAGGCAAACTTCTGTGACATGTCCCAGAAGATTGCAGGGAGTGAGGGGGGAGAGGTGAACTTCTGGTGCCACAGCCCCCCAGTAGAAAGTGGGAGCTGGGTGCCCCCAAAAAGAGAGTATCCGCTCCCCCCCCCAAAAAAAAAATTACATGCCAAATGTGGCATGTAAGGGGATTACCGCCATTTAAAGCGGAAGTTTCATTTTTGGATGACACTCTGCTTTAACTTCTTTTTTTTTTCCTTGACTTAGTATTTTTTTATGTTTGTATGTAAAGTTTTTACATTTGCATTTGTTCATGTTTGTAATGCCAAATTTAAAAAAATGTATCAGAAACATGATTTTATGGCCCCATTCACACGAGGCAGACTCCGTCGATACGGAGTCCGCCTGCTCCCGCCAGCTCAGCGGGAGATCTGTCCGCAGATCTCCGCTGAGCCGACGGATGACAAGCTCCTCTCTGCTCACTGAGTGGGGAGGGGCTTGTCGGGCACCGCTGTGTCCTATGGAGCGATCTGATGAAAACGGACAGCATGTCCGTTTTCATCAGATCTTACCTGATCCGATCCGCATGGACGGATGGTGACGTGTCCCCATACGTCTGTTTTTAGCGGATCGCATGGGGTCGGATGTCAGCGGACATGTCTCCGCTGACATCCGACGCTCCATAGGGATGCATGGAGCGGCCGTTCAGGTCCGCCGTCAAAACTGACAGGCGGACCTGAACGGTCCGTCCGTGTGAATGAGGCCTAAAGGGAAAGATCACAAAATACAATTTGCAGTTAATCTGTTTTTTTTTTTACTTTTACATTTGTGATCAAAGTTTTCCTTTACCCTAAAGCCGCGTACACACGACCATTTTTAATGTCCTAGAAAATAACGCCATTTTTCTCAACTCAATTCTTGTCAAGCCTGCCTTTCATACATACGATCGTGAAAAAAAAAATGCTTGAGCAAAGCGCGGTGACGTACAACACGTAAGACGGCACTATAAAGGGGAAGTTCCATTCAGATGGCGCCACCCTTTGGGCTGCTTTTGCTGATTTTGTGTTAGTAAAAGTTTGGTGAGAGACGATTCGCGCTTTTCAGTCTTCGTGCTTTTCAGTCTGTTACAGCGTGACGAATGTGCTATCTCCATTACAAACGCTAGTTTTACCAGAACGAGCGCTCCGTCTCATAACTTGCTTCTGAGCATGCGTGTTTTTTTCCCGTCGTTAAAGCCCACACACGATCGTTTTTCACAACGTGAAAAATGATGAGAAAAATTAGAGCATGTTTTTAATGGCCATTTTTAACGTTGAGAAAAATGCTCTGGAGCCCACACACGATCGTTTTTAGGGACCATTTTAAAAATGTGCATTTTTCACGTCATGAAAAACGATCGTGTGTATGCGGCATTACTGTTTTTTTTTTTTTAATCTAGTGCCCAATTACAGAGCTTGGGTAGAGTGGAGGCGCTGTGCGCACTTTGGCATTCCCATCTGATTATTCGAGTGAAAAAAAGATACGTGTCCACTGAATTCAATCAAAAGAAAATAATATTAAAAATGAATGAACAAAACACCTTGTCCCCTTAGTACCATAAAACCTCGGATGATCCAGAGAAAAGCAAACATTCGCATATATTCTGGTCTAATTTGCTTCAACATGGAAAAAATCCTTTCTGATTGCCTAGGGCAATCAAATACTGCTTTGATAAACAATCTATGTTAATTCTTATAAATATTAATATTAGTTATGTTTTATGCATTCAACCCTCTTTGAAGTAATGTACATAGTTGTCTAGAGCTATCTCCTAGGGGAAGGCTGTTCCACATTTTTACAGCTCTTACTGTAAAGAAATCTTTCCATATGTGGAAGACTCCTTTATCTCTAGACACAAAGGGCCAGATTCACATACATTTGCGGCCTTGTAACGTAACCCGTTTACGTTACACCGCCGCAAGTTTCCAGTTTTAGTGCCCGATCCACAAAGCACTTACCTGGAAACTTGCGGCGGTGTATCGTAAATACGTCTGGCGCAAGGCGGGCCAATTCAAATGGGCGTGTGCCATTTAAATTAGGCGCGCTCCCGCGCCGGACCTACTGCGCATGCTCCGTTTCGCAATTCCCGTCGTGCTTTGCGCGCAGTGACGTCATTTTTTCGAACGGCGACGCGCGTAGCGTAATTCCGTATTTCCGGACGGCTTACGCAAACGACGTTCATTTTTAAATTTCGACGCGGGAACGACGGCCATACTTTATACAGCAATACGATTGCTGTGTAAAGTTAAGGCAGGTCAAATAACGACTAACATTGCGACGGGAAACTAGACTAGCGGCGACGTAGCGAACGCGAAAATCCGTCGTGAATCGCCGTAACTCCTAATTTGCATACCCGACGCTGGTTTACGACGCGAACTCCCCCCAGCGGCGGCCGCGGTACTGCATCCTAAGATCCGACAGTGTAAAACAATTACACCTGTCGGATCTTAGGGATATCTATGCGTAACTGATTCTATGAACCAGTCACATAGATAGAAACCGAGATACGACGGCGTATCAGGAGATACGCCGTCGTATCTCTTTTGTGAATCTGGCCCAAAGGGCCCGGATTCAGATAGGAGATACGACGGCGTATCTCCTGATACGCCGTCGTATCTCTGAGTGCGGGCGGTCGTATCTATGCGCCTGATTCAGAGAATCAGTTACGCATAGATTTCCCTAAGATCCGACTGGTGTAAGTGTCTTACACCGTCGAATCTTAGGCTGCATATTCACGCTGGCCGCTAGGTGGCACTTCCGTATAGTTACGCGAGGAATATGCAAATGAGCTAGATACGCCAATTCAGAAATGTACGTACCGCCGGCGCATTTTTTTATGTCGTTTACGTTAGGCTTTTTTCGGCGTATAGTTACCCCTGCTATATGAGGCGTAGCTAATGTTAAGTATGGCCGTCGTTCCCACGCCGAGTTTTGAAATTTTTACGTCGTTTGCGTGAGTCGTTCGCAAATACGGCTGTACGTCATTTACGTTCACGTCGAATCCAATACGTCCTTGCGGCGTAATTTGAAGCAATGCACACTGGGATATTTTACGGACGGCGCATGCACCATTCAAAAGAACGTGACATTTTTTTATAAAACACGCCCCCAACATCCCCATTTAAATTAGGCGGGCTTACGCCGCCACACATACGTTACGCCGCCGTAACTAAGGGCGCAAGTTCTTTCTGAATACAGAACTTGCGCCCAAAGTTACAGCGGCGTAACATATCGGAGATACGTTACGCCCGCAGAAAGATGCACGCATCTGTCTGATTCTACCCCAAAGGGGTTTATTTACTAAAGCTGGAGAGTGCAAAATCAGGCTCACCTCTGCATAGAGCTTTCAGGTTTTATTGCCATAGCTTAATTGAACAAGCTGAGGTTAGAAGCTGATTGGTTTCTATGCAGAAGTGAGATTTTGCACTCCTTTATCTTTAGTAACTAAAGCCAAAAAGTAGGTATAGGTACATTTTTATAGGATTTTTAAGGTGTACAGTGATCTCAAGAGAGAATGTAAAAAGTTTTATTCAAAGGCAAATAAAAAATTGTTTAAAAACAATTATGGCCGGTACATATGACACAGTTTTATGGATACAACACTTATGTTGGGAATTCTATTCAAGTTTCGCCCATATTCTGGGCTTCTTCAGGGGATGCTGTGCATTTGAGGTACAAACCTTCTATTGAAAGAGAATATACATAAAATCAAGGTATAATATACATACATGTATTTATTCACTCATTTTAGAAATAGATTTTCCAATACATATAGATATTTACAAAATGTGCACATTCAATTCAACAACGTTCTTACTCACCCTGGTCACTTGAAATATTGTATGCTATGATCAAAGATGTCTGTAGGCGTCAAGGAGACCAAGAGCTATAGGTGACCATAGGGGGCATTCAAAGGCCAGCTACAATAACAAAGAGTAATATAATTAATTTAAATGTCACAAAGTGGGAATAAAGCTCCAGGGAAAAAAAAATAATAGTGATAATGGACTCAATTCCCAGGGACACAGACTTTCTGCACAGCAGGATACTTGTATCTAAGGCTTCAAAAGCCAAGAAACAACAAACAAAAAAGCACATAATAGAAGGAGGTTGAATCACTAACAAAGCACCTTTCACATGGTCAGACCGTTAAGGTCCACCAGTCAGTTTTGTCGGCGGACCTGAACGGCTGGTCCATACATCTCTATGGAGCGGCGGATGTCAGCGGAGACATGTCCGCTGACATCCGACCCGGTACTGGTGTACCGCCATAGAAAGCTGCAACCTGGGAATAAGAGGAGCCTGAAGTGCCAATGGGGGACCCCAGAAAAGAAGGATCAGGGCTGATCTGTGCAAAACCATTACACAGAGCAGATAAATATAACAAATTTGTTATTTTTTATTTATTGGAGCCTTTACAAATGCTTTTAGCATTTCTTTGTTGGACAATATTTGCATGGGTAATGTAATGCTTTTCAGATGGAACTGAATATTGCTGATGTTTGCAGACGAGTAGAGAGCCTTCTGCGTATTTGCTGGATATCACACATGGGGGGATGTGAGATACACGGGAGGAAATGGAATGAGGGCGCTGGCATCTCTCTGTCTGTGTGGTAATAAATGAGATTCGGGCAGCGCTGGATGGGCCGCTGCTTGCAGTCTGCAGGTGTTGTTACCCGCTGTGTCTGCTGGTGACGAAGTCTGTAATGGATTGTACCGTATCCCTCGCACATCATCCATCTTCGGTCCGGAGACAGATGTGTGGGGTCGGAGTTCCTCTTGTTGCTGTTTGATCCTACGCTAGAAAGGATTCATATTTCTGTCTTCTGATTGGCATAAAAACCTTCCTGGTAGCTGAAAGGACGATTACTGCATTGCATTGTATCTGCATTTCTATTTCATCATGAAGTTCAGGAAGGAAAAACACTGACAGCTTAGGCTGGGTTCACACTACGGTTTTCCCGTCCGTCAGCCGCATACGATTTCAGTATTGAAAACGTACGGGCCCGGACGGGAAAACGTATAGATAGACAATGCATTGCAAATCGTATGCACTCAGATGCATCCGGGTGCGTACGATTTGCTGGCAAAACGTTTTTTAAACGTACGCAAAACCGTGTTCAACCACGGTTTTGCGGCCGTTTTTAAAACAGTATGGCAAACGTATACGTTTTCCTTTAACATTAACGTCAATGGAAAACGCACATATGTGCGGTTCCATACGTTCCTGTCCGTTTCAGCCGCATACGGTTTTTCATATAAATCGTATGCGGCTGACGGACGGGAAAACCGTAGTGTGAACCCAGCCTTAGGCAGAATTTTATTGGGGGGGAAATAAAGTAACAGATGTGATTGCTGTATCAGCGCTGACAGAGATCACATGGATCTGTTGATAAACAAAGCCAGCTGCATTCCATTTCAGTATTGCTCAAAAAAAAAAAAAAATTTTTTTAAAAATAAATAAGAAATCACGCAAAGAGTAGCTTTGAGTCCCCGGGCACACCAATCAAACTTGTCATGTGATTTAATTGTTTCAAATCGCACCCTATTGTCTGCAATAGAAGTGAAACTCAAATAGGTGACACTCCATCGGAGTCGCACCGATTTTAAAAGTAGTTCCTGCTCTACTTTTTCCAAGTTCAGGTGCGACTTACATAGACATCTGTGCATGAAGTCGCAGAGAGGTTTTCCAAGTCGCACTTGAAGTGGCACTAACCTGCTACTTTGAAATTGTAGGACTTCAAGTGAAGTCACATGATTTCCAAGTTGGATTCAGTGTGACTGAAGACAGAGGCCCGGATTCAGATACGAGTTACGACAGCGTATCTCCGGATACGCCGTCGTAACTCTGAGTGTGCGGGAGGTCGTATCTATGCGCCTGATTCTTAGAATCAGTTGCGCATGGATTTCCCTAAGATCCGACCGGCGTAAGTCTCTTACACCGTCGTATCTTAGGCTGCATATTTACACTGGCCGCTAGGTGGCGCTCCCGTAGATTTACGCAAGGAATATGCAAATTAGGTAGATACGCCGATTCAGAAACGTACGTCCGCCCGGCGCATTTTTTTATGTCGTTTACGTTAGCCTTTTTTCGGCGTAAAGTTACCCCTGCTATATGAGGCGTATCCTATGTTAAGTATGGACGTCGGGCCAGCGTCGAATTTTCCGTTGATGACGTCGTTTGCGTAAGTCGTTCGCGAATAGGGCTGTACGTAAGTTACGTTCACGTCGAAAGCATTGCCTATTTGCGGCGTAATTTGGAGCATGCGCACTGGGATACGTTCACGGATGGCGCATGCGCCGTTAGTCAAAAACGACATTTACGTGGGGTCAGCCTTCATTACCATACAACACGCCCACTGCATGGATAGTTTGAATTCCGCTGGCTTACGCCGGACCACATACGCTACACCGCCTTAACTTAGGGCGCAAGTTCTTTCTGAATACGGAACTTGCGCCCTAAGTTACGGCGGCGTAATGTATCTGAGATACGTTACGCCCGCCGATAGATACGAAAATCTGAATCCGGGCCTGAGACTGCACATAACGATAACAAATGAAAACCTGGCATATAATTCATCCTATACCTTCTTATAGACTTTATACCAACTGAACACATATATGTGGCAGCACATAGTGGGCCTATACAGTAAAACCTTGGATTGCGAGTAACTCGGATTACGAGCGTTTCGCAATACGAGCTATTTTATTCATTTATTTTAAATCCTGGCTTGGTTTGCAAGCGTTGTCTCAGGATTCAAGTCTCTGGGGTGTGCAGTACCGCATTTGGCCAAAATTGCAGGGGTGGCAGTTGACGCACTGAGACGCTCGAGTTTCTCAGAGCTTCTCCGAGTGTTTCCGGCGCCCCCCACCTCTGGCTACATATGGTACTGCATAGACGAGCAGTGGCTGTGGAAAGCATGATCTGAGTTGCCTATGGGGAAACTCGCTTTGATATACGAGTGCTTTGGATTACAAGCATTCTTCTGAAACGGATTATGCTTGTAATCCAAGGTGCCACCGTGTGGGTATTTTCTTGTGCAGGTAGTTCGCTCAATCACCCGTCCTCAGCACTGTGACTGACAGCTCCTTGTGGCTCAGAGTGATGAGTGGAAGCTGATGGGAAAGGCTACTGACCATGTGATCATTGGGACAACGAAACCCTGTGATTACATAATTAATTGCCCGCTCTGAAGGCACACTGTGGCAAAATGCGCAATATTGTTTCTAGACCCTACAATGGGTACAAATAAGTGTGGTATCTCCATGCACCTTAGGAGAAGGAAAATTTTATTTTGGGATATTTTTGGGTGATTGATTTTGGAAAGGGAATACAGCTAAATTTTTTTTTTTTTTTTTACTATTTTGGGTAAGTTTTCTTTTGATTATACCATAAACGTAGATGTCTATTTATGGGGAAAAAAGCGTTGGCAGGTCCCAAGCATTCACCCAGAAGTAATGAATTCTTACCATATTATGCCTATTATTTAGATTTCCTAGGATAATCAGCTCCATCTAGTGGCCATAAAGTGTGTTAATTTTTTCCTGAAATACCGAAATCAAGAAAATCACGCATTATGACCACTAGATGGAGCCAACAATCATAGGAAATCAACCTACTGAAACAAAGTTAAAAAGATATGTGCATTTCTACTAACTCATGCCAAAGTGACGAAAATGGGTTCAGGGATTAGGGTTTGTTTTTCCTTCCGGATTAAAGGGTTAAAAGCACAAAATAAAAGATTTGGTGTTGCTTTTATTAAATATATAATATTTATTTTAATAAAATGGTAAATCTAGATAATTTTGGAATATTTTTTTTCTTAATGTTAAAGCGGGGGTTCACCCTATAAAAAAAAATTATATATATATTTTTTTCTTCTAGCATAAAATTAAGCATAGTAGCGCGAGCTACAGTATGCCTGTATTTATTTTTTTTGCCCCGTACTCACTGTGCAATCCTGTATTGAAGATTCCGACACCCCGCGGGGAATGGGCGTTCCTATCCAGAGGGAAGGTGATTGACGGCCGGCTCTGGCACGTCACGCTTCTCTGGAAATAGCCGAAATAGGACTTGGCTCTTCACGGCGCCTGCGCATAGTCTGTTCTCAGGCGCCGTGAAGAGCCGAGACCTATCTTCGGGGAGCGTGACGTGCCATAGCCGGCCGTCAATCATCTTCCCTCTGGATAGGAACGCCCATTCCCCACGCGGAGTCGGAATCTTCAATATACGATTGCACAGTGAGTACGGGGCTAAAAAAATAAATACAGGCATACTGTAGCTCGCGCTACTATGCCTAATTTAATGCTAAAATGTTGGTAATGAGGGTGAACCACCGCTTTAAGGGCTAATAATATAATTTTTTTCATCAGATATGAAGTACTGTATATAAATAAATAAAGCAAAGTGCTGCTGCTATTTTGTGAATAGACCTGAATAACAGTAGAGATAAGATTATACACACAGCTCAATGACTCAGAGGAAAGACACATCCCCCCTCCTCCCAGTTATATCTTTATCCTCTGCAAATCCTTCTTTTCCAGCAATAGCTGGGAGGGTAACTTGGGTTTCATTTGTTATTATAGACCTACAGTACATCTACTGCCCTGTCACACTACCTTCTGTATGTATGCTCTTGGACCACAGTGCTCATTTTTTGTGTTTCTTATCTGAGTGGCAGGAATTGCTCATTGCTCAAAGAACCCCTAGTTACCCCTGGAGGAACTCTGCTGTTCCATGGAACCCTGGTTGGGAAAGACTGCTGTATTAGGTAATCCTAACAGTTTGCCAGACAAGGCTGCAGATCCATGTAGAATGGGTAATGCACACAGTGACCAGCTATGTACCCAGTCAGAATGAGGCACTGTACATACAAGACCCAATGAGTTATGTTATTTTAATTGACAATTGTGCGGTGGTGTGACACTGTACCCAAATAAAATGTCCTTTCATTCCCACAAATGGAGCTTTCTTTTGGTGGTATTTGATCACTGCTGCAGTTTTTATTTTTTGCGCTATAAACAAAAAAAAAGGCCGACAGTTTTGGAAAAAAAAACTATATTTTTTACTTTCTGCTATAAAACGTACCCAGTAATAAAATTGGTATATTTTTGGAAAAAGTCCCAATAAGCGTATATTGATTGGTTTGCACAAAAGGTATAGCGCCTACAAACCATGGGATATATTTTTGGAATTTTTATTTTTTTTGTTATTATTTTACTAGTAATGGTGGCGATCAGCAACATATAGCGGGACTGCAACATTGCGGCAGACAAATCGGACACAGTGATCAGTGCTATAAAAAATATGCACTGTCACTGTACTAATGACACTGACAGAGAAGGGGTTACCATCAGGGGCGATCAAAGGGTTAAATGTGTTCCTAGGGAGTGTTTTCTAACTGTGTGTGTGTGTGTGGGGGGGGGGGGGGTTGCTTGTACTGTGGGAAGGGAGAGATCTGTGTTTATTAAGCTTATGGTCTACCAAAACCCCCAGATCCTTCTCCACCATTGATAACCCCTAGTATGTATGATGCATGCATATTCTTAGCCCCTAAGTGCATAACTTTACATTTATCAACATTAAACCGCATTTGCCACTTTTAGTAAGTCAACCCCAATATGTCAGTGCTATGTAAATGCCCCTCCCTCCGATTCCACAGTCCACTCCTTCCTTATCTTAACAACTATCCAAGTTTAATTATTATACCTGCACATGTATGTGTGTGTTCTCATTTTATTCCCAGAGGTTGTCCTACTTAATATTTTGCTAAAATGTTGTTTATCAGTACATTTTTTATTACAGCCACAAGGTGTCACTAGTTCAGCATTTAGAAATTCAATGCAGCAAATGTACTATAATATAAATAAATCTTATATGTCTTTATTATACAGTACACAGCTCCCAACTGTCCCTGATTTGGAGAGACTGTCCCTGATTTGAAGAGACTGTCCCTGATTTGGAGCAATGTCCCTCTGTCCCTCATTCCTCTTAAAGCGGATGTGCCATGAAAAAAAAATATTGAAAGCCAGCAGCTACAAATACTGCAGCTGCTGACTTTTAATATCAGGACACTTACCTGTCCTGGAGTCCAGCGCTGTCCGCAGCAGAGGACAAGCGATCGCTCGTCACTCTGCTGCCCCCCCGCCATCCTCAGTGAGGGAACCAGGAAGTGAAGCGCTCCGGCTTCACTACCCGGTTCCCTACAGCACATGCGCGAGTTGCGCTGCGCCGCTGATTGGCTCCCGCTGTGCTCTGGGAGCCGAGTGTTCCCAGAGCACAACGGGGGGGGGGGGGGGGTGACGTTCTGCCCGCAGTTTACCCAAAACTGTGTGGCTGGAAGTGGGTGCAAATACCTGTCTTTAGACAGGTATCTGCACCCCCCTCCCCCCTGAAAGGTGTCAAATGTGACACCAGAGGGGGGGAGGGTTCCGATCAGCGTGAGTTCCACTTTAGGGTGGAGCTCCGCTTTAATTTGTCCTTCATTTTGGTCTGATATATATAAAATGCACTTTTTATGTATCAACAAGTGGTTTTCAAGCTTTGAACTGATTTCTAAATTGCTACATTTGTAAATTCCAAAAGCCAATATAAAGGAATAGTATAGGAACCATACAGAGGTTTAACAGGACAGGCTCCACTCAAAACAGGCCTCGCCATGCTCGTCCAAAGAAGTTGAGTGCACATGCTCAGCGTCATATCCAGAGGTTGTCTTAGGGAAATAGATGTATGAGTGCTGCCGGCATTGCTGCAGAGGTTAAAGGGGTGAGGGGTCAGCCTGTCAGACCATACGCTGCACACTGCATCAAATTGGTCTGCATGGCTGTCGTCCCAGAAGGAAGTCTCTTCTAAAGATGATGCACAAGAAAACCCGCAAACAGTTTGCTGAAGACAAGCAGACTAAGGACATGGATTACTGGAACCATGTCCTGTGGTCCGATGAGACCAAGATACATTTATTTGGTGTCAGATGGTGTGAAGTGTGTGTGGCGGCAACCAGGTGAGGAGTACAAAGACAAGTGTGTCTTGCCTACAGTCAAGCATGGTGGTGTGAGTGTCACGGTCTAGGGCTGCATGAGTGCTGCTGGCACTGGGGAGCTACAGTTCATTAAGGGAACCATGAATGACAATGTGTACTGTGACATACTGAAGCAGAGCATCATCCCCTCTCTTCAGAGACTGGGTTTCAGGGTAGTATTCCAACATGATGACAACCCTAAACACACCTCCAAGACAACCATTGCCTTGCTAAAGAAGCTGAGGATAAAGGTGATGGACTGGCCAAGAATGTCTCCAGACCTAAACCCTATTGATCATCTGTGGGACATCCTCAAACAGAAGGTGGAGGAGCGCAAGGTCTCTAACATCCACCAGCTCTGTGATGTCATCATGGAGGAGGGGAAGAGGATTCCAGTGACAACCTGTGAAGCTCTGGTGAACTCCATGCCCAAGAGGGTTAAGGCAGTGCTGGGAAATAATGGTGGCCACACAAAATATTGACACTTTGGGCCCAATTTGGATATTTTCACTTAGAAGTGTACTCACTTTTGTTGCCAGTAGTTTAGACATTAATGGCTGTGTGTTGAGTTATTTTGAGGGGACAGCAAATTTACACTGTTATACAAGCTGTACACTCACTACTTCACATTGTAGCAAAGTGTCACTTCAGTGTTGTCACATGAAAAGATAGAATATATTTACAAAAATGTGAGGGGTGTACTCACTTTTGTGAGATACTGTATAATGAAAACTTTCTTTGGCCATCTACATACAAGGGGGTGACATTAGCAGGAGTGGGTAGGCCAGTAAGTAAGTAGGATGTGTAAAATATACATTATGCATGACATAGGCTACTGATCACCAGTAATAAAGGGCCTTTCTATTAGGGGGCGAAATTCCAGGTGCCACAGGGAGTGAAAAATCTGGTGCCGCTCTGCATAGAAAAAGTTTGGCTTCCAGGTTTTTAGATTATTTTGCACTCTCCAGTTTTAGTAAATCTCCCCCCTCTGCCTGGGAGAGCACATTACTGACAATATTCTTCTATGGGACCCTTTGATTTGTAGTTTTTCTCTTTTCAGAAATACAGAAGTTTGAAGTATTACCACTAGGTGGCGCTGCTGCTTTTCTTTCAGATAGATTATAACACACTTTAACATTGTAACACCTTTATTATAAATGTAAGCTCAGGACTTTCTCTGTTCCTCCAGCTGTGTTATCAGTTATTCCATCACCTACTGCTTTACTAGTCTGCAATTTATGTTGCCATCCCGCACTAAGGTGTTATTAAAACCTTGTTTAGAGACAAAAAATCTTGCAGTATAACTCATCTCTTTTCTTCCTTGAGGTTCCCAGCTTTGCAAACTCATCCATTGAATATTCTCCGTCCTCCTTTTTTGCCTCTGGGGTGGCTATGCTGCCTTGAGTCCTTCTGGAGCCACAGTGTGGCCACCTTGTGTGCTTCCCAGCCGGGAGGGCACACTGGCATGCTGATGCCTGGGCAGCACAGAAATCCTGCATAAAGAGCAATTCCTCTGTTGCACCTCCAAGGGCACTTCAGCAGGGATGGACTGGCCATTGGGACTACAGGGAGTTTCCCGGTGGGCCGATGGCTCAGTGGGCCGGCTTTAGTGACAGTGGACCGCCGCCCCCCTCCGCTCCTCTGTCTCTCCCTTCCCGCAGCGTTCACCTCCACTCCCTCCCCGCAGCGCTCATCTGGGGGGGAGCAAAGAAGCAGGGGGAGGACCAGAGGAGCAGGGGGGACAACAGAGGAGCATGGGGAGGGGACAGACAGCTGACTCAATATGGCCTGGCAGTTTCTCACTTCTGCCTAATCTTCTCCCATGGGGGGGGCACCAAACTTATTCTTTGCCCCGGGTGAAATAATGTCTAGCTCCCCCACTGGTACTGCCTATAAGAGTACCAGTACTGGCCATTCTACTCTAATAAACTAAAGTGGCTAGTGGCGGGGAGAGGGGGCTTGGGTGTCTGGGGGGGGGGGGGTGCGGGAGTTGTCCGGCCGCCGTGGGAGAGACCTGTCAAAGTGGGCCAGTCTGGATGAAGTCCAGGGACATATTTTTGTCCCAGTCCAGCCCTGCACTTCAGTGACCACGGCTCCTAAGACAGCCCGTTCGCCATGTGACTGGGCCATGTGGATTTTCAGTAGTGTGAAGGGTGCACCCTCCCAATTTTGCAGTTTGACACTACTTTAGCCTAGGTTCACATTGATGCGATTTGACATGTCAAATCGGTGGCTTTTTCCGGCAATGGCACCATCCAAATCGGTGCGACGCTGACTTTGCGGCGCAGCACCGATTCCCAAAAGTAGTTTTTGTACTACTTTTGGCGACTTTGGGAGCGATTTGTAAGGAAATCTGTGCAGGAACCTGCACAGATGTCTCTGAAATCGCTCCCAAAGTCGGACTGACAGGCAGGTATGAATTCAGCTGAACTCGCACAATTTCAATCCCGCTGTTGGTTTGAACCTGGGCTTAAAGTGGTTGTAAGCCCACTTTAAAAAAAAAAAAGCCCCCGCAGCTGTCCTCGTACACCGCTTGGGCGCCCGACATCTCTCCCGGGGGTTACTTCCGGGTATCGCGGCTTCATCGATGTGATTGGCCAGAGCCGCGATTGCGTCACTCCCACACATGCGTGTGGGAGCCCCCAGTCACGGCACTGCCTCCTTTGGAAACGGCACGATCGCCGTTTCTAAAGTGAGCCTGCGTCGCCACCCGTCATTATTGTAAATATCTCCTAAACCGTGGAGGTCTGGGAGATATTTCAAGCACCTACAGGTGAGCCTTAATCTATGCTTACCTTTAGGAAAACGTTATTGTAAAGGGTTTACAACCACTTTAAAGCTGACGTTTAGGCATGAATTTTATTGCATAGTTACATTTGTCCAGCTTGGTCCATTCTAAGTATTCAACTCTCATTCCTGACCAATCCCGGTGTAAGCTGCAAATCACTGTAGTAGTTGCTGCTTCTACAGTCATATCAACAGTCTTTCGGGTTCTGTGCTGAGCAGATGTAGTTCTGTATAGTAACCACTGGGGGGTCACCTGCCCAGCACTGCTGCCATTCAGAGAGAGTCTTCTATTATAATTTTTTCGTGAATACAAAGCATTCTCTGACTGGATGAGGTGAAAGGGGCATTGATGACACAATCTCCACCTCATCCAATCAGAGAATGCCTCGTATTTATTAAAGTGGATGTAAACCCGATTCATGAAATTTGAGCTGGGCGCATATAGCTGCAGTATTTTGTTATCTCTCTTCAAAGAGCCAAGTCCCATAAGGAAAGGGAGTCACCGCTCCAGGTGGATCTTTAGCAGACAATTGGAGGAACCTCCCAGGAGTCCAAGGTGCTGGCAATGCACTAGTCCCATAGCTCTCTCCTGGAATATTCCTCTGTTTTCAGCCTGATAACTCCTGACAAATTCTCTGACACTTTAGATAAAAGCAGCCTGAAATTTCTGTCTGAGGTTGCTAAAATAGATTAACAGGGAGCTTTCCCTGTTACAAAACACCTCTGAGAGTATCTGCCTATGATGAGAGGGGGTGTGTGCCTTTCCTCCAATCAGCAATGTTACCTATCTTTGCTGTATGCCCAGACATCACACTCTGTGTTAAACAGGAAGAGAAAATCTCCTAACACGATCTGAACTTTCTAAACAGTATATAAATGTGAAGACAGCAGATATACATGTAAAAGGAGATTTGATTCATCCCCAAATTGCCTGTATCATCTGAGGCTGTTCCCTTCACTGAGTGTATAGGGGGGATTACATCCACTTTAAAGAAAACAGCAACTCATAGTAACACTCTTACTTGCTGTTTCATATTGTAATTCTGATTCTCCATACCCAGATGTGTAGATACTCCCTCCAGTGTAGTCAACACCCTTGCTAAACGGCTTATGAGATCAAACTAAAGCAGTATTCAACCCAAAAGCAAACATTTTATTATATTGCAGCTTACCAATTATTAGATGCGATGGCTGCATTTGTTTTCTTCTAGTTTCATCTGGTGATCTGGCCAATAAGTCTGTTCTTTTTGAAAATAAAAGGCTCTCTTGCAGTCACAGGGAAGAAAAAACAATTTACCACTGAATGGGGAGCTTACAATAGCCAGCTTGTATTTATTTATGGAAAACTTTTATCCCAAAAGGAAAAAAAAAGTCAGTTTGCTGTTACTGCGTATTAGCTGGAGTCTGGCTTCAATTTGTTAGTGTATCCAAATCTGCTAGTCCATCTTATCTATGCGCCCCTCTAATCCTAGTCCATGCCCCCTGTGCTCTTTCATCCAGAGTGGGGGCACTCTAGTACACAAGGTGTGTTACTGGCCAATCACCAGGTGAAAACAGAGGGGAAAAGCATAAACTAATGCAGCCACCACATCTAAAGTTTGGTAAGCTGCAATATATTACATTTTTAGTTTTGGATTTATTACCAATTTAATTATAGCAGAAGCAACCTATAGTGTTTCTTCAATTAATCATAGACTAGCCTTGACAGTGAGAACAAGTAAAGCACAGTGACTTTGCAGCTGTATCATAAGGGAAGCAGAATCTGCGTATAATGAGCAGTATAAACTCCATGTAGATCTGTGATTAAGCCCCACTTAACTTTTAGTTTAAATCTGCTCTGTACATTCCAGGTATATTTAAGCAAAAAGCCTGCAAAGTCTTCATTTTTGTTTTTTGTTTTTAGGAAAGCAGCCACAACCATAGTAGAAAAGCCTGTTCCCAACAGGGAAGGACCCTTGCTCTCTGTCTGTAAGCAGCGGTCTCTCTGTAGAGGTCCGACATGCCTTGTGCTGAGCTCAAGCTCTCTCAGCAGCAGGGAGAATTCGTTTTTCTGATTAACAAGGGGCAGATCTCTTCAGAGAGACCACTGCATCCACACAAAAAGCAAGGGATCTTCTGTACAGCATGCTGGCAGGGGACAGGCTTTTCCGATAATTTTTCGGCATGAAAAAAACGTTGTTTTTCAAAAACGTCATTTCAAATGACCGTGTGTGGGCTACACATCATTTTTCAGGTTCTGAAAAACAACAAAAAAAATTCGAACATGCTGCATTTTTTAACGTTGTTTTTCAGGGTTGTAAAAAATGATCGTGTGTGGGCTAAAACGACGTAAAATACCCGCGCATGCTCAGAAGAAAGTTATGAGACGGGAGCGCTCTTTCTGGTAAAACTACCGTTCGTAATGGAGTAAGCACATTCATCACGCTGTAACAGACAGAAAAGCGCAAATCGTCTTTTACTAACAGGAAATCGGTTAAAGCAGCCCAAAGGCGATTGGAACTTCCCCTTTATAGTGCCGTCGTACGTTTTGTACGTCACCGCGTTTTGCTAGAGCATTTTTTTTAAACGATGGTGTGTGGGCAACGTCGTTTTAATGATGAAGTTGGAAAAACTTCGTTTTTTGGACATGCTGAAAAATGATCGTGTGTACGCGGCATAAGAGTTTTCACACCTGGTTTTGTTGCACCTGGATTGTATTCAGAAGATTTAGGCTAAAAGTTCACAGGGCGCTCGCCCATCCCGTGTACAGGGCGCTCGCCCATCCCGTGTACAGGGCGCTCGCCCATCCCGTGTACAGGGCGCTCGCCCATCCCGTGTACAGGGCGCTCGCCCATCCCGTGTACAGGGCGCTCGCCCATCCCGTGTACAGGGCGCTCGCCCATCCCGTGTACAGGGCGCTCTCCCATCCCGTGTACAGGGCGCTCACCCATCCTTTGTACAGGGCTCTCGCCCATCCCGTGTACAGGGGGCTCGCCCATCCCGTGTACAGGGCGCTCACCCATCCTTTGTACAGGGCTCTCGCCCATCCCGTGTACAGGGGGCTCGCCCATCCCGTGTACAGGGCGCTCACCCATCCTTTGTACAGGGCTCTCGCCCATCCCGTGTACAGGGGGCTCGCCCATCCCGTGTACAGGGCGCTCGCATATCCCGTGTACAGGGCGCTCGCCCATCCCGTGTACAGGGCGTTCTCCCATCCCGCGTACAGGGCGTTCTCCCATCCCGCGTACAGGGCGTTCTCCCATCCCGCGTACAGGGGGCTCGCCCATCCCGTGTACAGGGCGCTCGCATATCCCGTGTACAGGGCTCTCGTCCATACCGTGTACAGGGGGCTCGCCCATCCCGTGTACAGGGGGCTCGCCCATCCCGTGTACAGGGCGCTCGCATATCCCGTGTACAGGGGGCTCGCCCATCCCGTGTACAGGGCGTTCTCCCATCCCGCGTACAGGGCACTCGCCCATCCCCCGTACAGGGCGCTCGCCCATCCTGCGTACAGGGCGCTCGCCCATCCTGCGTACAGGGCGCTCGCCCATCCTGCGTACAGGGCGCTCGCCCATCCCGTTCACAGGGCGCTCGCCCATCCCGTGTACAGGGCGCTCGCCCATCCCGTGTACAGGGCGCTTGCTCATCCCGTGTACAGGGCGCTCGCTCATCCTCTCTGCGCAGTTCCCACACTCCGGTCTGTCTCAGCACATACTGCTGGGTGAGCTGTCCTCCATGCCCTGTTTTTCTTGGCCTCCGCTGGAAGCTGAAGCACAGTTTGGGGTCACGCTGGCCTGTTATATTTTATTTATAGGTCGGTGACCACCCACAGCTGGGAGCAAAAGCTGAGGTGTCCAGCTGCAGCCAGCGTACCACTTCACACGGTCCGGGCTATTTCCACACCAAAAACTGGCTAAATTTGGAATACATCTCACTGATAGAACAACCACAGACCCCCCCCCCAATCATTGTGTACACAGAGTCCAGGTACAGCTTGGGACGGGCAGCATGGAGCTCTGTACACAGGTACACTGACCTCCCCGGAGAAGATCATCCTGTGTTTATAAACTGAGCACGCATATACAGAGCCTTCCAGATCCTCCATATCACATTGTGCTCTGGGGACTTTCCAGAATACAATGCTCTCCATATTTATAATAATAACTCCTATTCATTTATAGAAGTCTCGGCGTCCCACAACGCTTGACCTCAATCATTCATTTCCTTCCCTGCCTAATGAAGCTTACAACCCAGGCAGCATTGTGAATCAGTGTTTAGGGCAGGCCTTTTGCAGCACTGGGGTCTTGGGTTTATTTCCTATCGGGGACACTGCCTGTGTTATGTTGGTCGGTGATCCATTTTTCTGTGGGTTTTATTTAGATGCTTCTAATTCCTTCTACTATTAACCACTTCAGCCCCGGAAGAATTGGCTGCCCAATGACCGGGCCATTTTTTTGCGATTCGGCACTGCATCGCTTTAACTGACAATTGCGCGGTCGTGCAACATTGTACCCAAACAAAAGTGATGTCATTTTTTTCCGACAAATAGAGGTTTCTTTTGGTGGTATTCGATCACCTCTGCAGTTTTTATTTTTTTGCGCTATAAACAAAAGAAGAGCGACAATTATGAAAAAAACACTATGGGCTAGATTCACGTATCTTTCTGCCGGCGTAGCGCATCCCATTTGCACTACGCCGACGTAAGATAGTGAGGCAAGTACTGTATTCACAAAGCACTTGCCTCCTAAGTTACGTCGGCGTAGCGCAAATGGCCCGGCGTAACCCCGCCTAATTCAACATAGGCAGGTAGGGGGCGTGTTGTATGGTAATGAATTCGCGATTCATTACCATACATGTAAATGAAGCGCCGATCGTACGGCGCATGCTCAGTATCACGTCGCAAATACTCCTTGCTTTCGTTGTGAACGTAACCTACGCCCAACCCCATTCTGAATCGGCTTACGCAAACAACGTAAACGACATGAAATTCGACGGCTGTCCGACGTCCATACTTAACATTGGCTGCGCCATCTTTTTGGTGGTTTATCTTTACGCCTGAAAACGCCTTACGTAAATGGCGCATCTTACATGCGACGGGCAAGCGTACGTTCGTGAATAGGCTTATCTACGTCATTTACATATTCTCGGTGTAAATCGACGAACACGCCCCTAGCGCCAGCGTAAATATGCAACTAAGATACGACGGCGTAGGAGACTTACGCCGGTCGTATCTTAGCAACATTTAAGCGTATGTCAATTTGAGCATACCGCTTAAAGATACGACGGCGCGGATTCGGACTTACGACGACATATCTACTGATACGCCGTCGTAAGTCTTTATGAATCTAGCCCTATTACTTTTACTTTTTGCTATAATAAAGATGACAGATCGGTGTTCATAATTAGTATGAACACACGATCAGTCTCCTCTTCCTGAGAGAACCAGGATCTGTGTGCTTACACACACAGATCTCAGTTCTCGCTCTGTCACGAGCGATCGCGGGTGCACGACGGTCATCGTGCCTGCTGGACACTCGCATCAGCTCCGGCGGTGAACCCGCGTGCGTGTGCCCCCTAGTGCCCAAAGGGTAAAGTGACGCAAGTAAAACTGCGGCGGCTGGTCTTAAAGTGGTTAAACAGCGGTTGCTTAACCAGCACAGCACTGCGGTATATGGCAGAGCTATATAGATGTATAATAATAGTGTGACTGTGATGGAGATATTAGAGTGTGAGCTCCTCTGCTGCAAAGACTGATGTGACTGGCCCTGTGTTCTCTGTACCGCACTGCAGAATATGTCAGAGGTATATAAATGTATATTAAAGAGGAGCCCCAGGCTCCTACAAATACTGTAGTTGCTGACTTTTGATATTGGGACACTTGCCTGTCCAGGGAGCCCACAATGTCTTCACCCGGGCTGATTCTGCTGCTGCCACCGCCATCTCCGCTAAGGCTGCTTTCACACTGAAATCGCCGCTCAGTGGTAAAGTGCGCTTTACTGATGTTTAATCAGCACTTTTGTGCCGTTTTTTGGGCGCTAGTTAGGTGCTTTTAACCCCAAAAAGAGTTAAAAAACTCCTGTGTTGCAGCGCTTCAAAATCGCTTTTCAGGCGCTTCGGAAGCACTGGCCATTCATTGCAATAGGCAGGGGCATTTTGGGAGCGCTGTATAAAGCCCCAAAGATGCTGCGTGCAGGACTTTTTTGAACGTCCCGCAAGTGCACTGCCCGGGTGTGAAAGCACTCATTGTAATGAATGGGAGGACGTTTTCAGGCGCATTTTTTAGCGCTAAAATGCCTGAAATCTGCCCCGTGTGAAAGAGGTCTAGGGGAAACCGGCAGTGAAGCCTTGCGGCTTCACAGCCTGTTCCCTGCTGCGCATGCGCAAAGCGTGCTGCACTCGATAAAGGGGCCAGTTGCAGGGGAAGGAGGAGGGGGCTGAACCAGAACAAGAGCTTCCTCTTTTGTGTGGAGCTCCACTTTAATAATAATAATAGTGGGTCACTGTGGTGTGTAGTGGGAAGATTAGAGTGTGAGCTCTTCTGGTTCAGAGACTGTCTCAGTGTCTTCTGTACAGCACTGTGGAATATGTTGGTGCTATATAAATGTAAAATAATAATAGTGTGTGACTGTAAGGAATATTGCAGTGTGGAAACTGATGGGACTGGCTCAGTATTCTCTGTACAGCACTGTGGAGTATGTCGGAGCCATATAAATGTATAATGATGTGACTTTGGAAACTATATAGAATAATTAATATATATCAGAGATTGAATCATTGGGGCCCATGACACGTACGGTTTGGCGCACTTTTGGGGTCCTGTACATATCAGAGCAGCATTTTTCAGGCCTGTGTAGACGGTGAGCATATGGCGCTGCTCTTGGTGGATGCTTAATGATCCCATGTTGCCCTCCCTCACAAAACCTATTTTAGTGGTTTGATGTTTGGAGGAGGGAGAGGAAAGGCGGAGCGTGGGGGTGATAATGACCTCGGAAACTCTTTACAAGCACCCAGCCTGCCCCTTCTGGGTCTTCTCATCCTTACCTGGCAGGCCTGAGCGCCTTTTCTGCTGTACATCAGCTTTCTAGTAATGGGAAGCAGCTGTACGGAGAGCCTGGGGGGGGTCATTCATAATTCCCTGCCTCTCATACACTCATGGAGACCCTTAAAGGGAGAGTGAAGCTTGTTAAAAGATGAAAGAAGGAACGCATTAGCCCAGGTTGCCCACAAACATCAGTCACAGGGCAGTCCCACTTATCCCATACCCCCTCCATATGTTCAGAGCTAAAGGAGCACTCTAGACCTTTGCTAACAAGTCAAAGTCATAGCTGCTTAATGCAGAGCTTTTTTATCTGCCACTTTATTTACATCAATAGCATTTATATTTTCCAGATCTGAATACAAGCCAACAGATGCACCGACAGCCAATGGGATCTTCTCATTGCTGCCCCCCCCCCCCCCACTAAGTGTTGCCATGTACAGAGGTAGAGGTCGACTTAACGGTAGCCTAGCACACGACTCTTTGATGCCTTTCGCTTTCTTCTATCCCTGGACTGGCCATCCTCTCCCGTCGCTGACTGATAATTAAACAAATGTACCCTGAGCGCCCATTTAGGTGCCTCTCTCTCTCTGAAGAATGAAGAATAACCTTCCAGTGCAATAAACCCAATGAAATCACAGGAGATTCCATGGTCTCTGCAAAAGGCTGCCTGTAATTTGACCTCGTGGTTTGGGCAGACTTAAAGGGGTTGTAAAAGATTTTCTTTTCACCTTTATGCATTAAGGTAAAAAAAACTTCCAAACATACCGCCCCCCCCCCCCCCCCCCCCCCCGTTATACTTACCTGACCCCTCGAAAGTCCCGCGCTCAGCCCCGACATCCTCTTCGCCGCTCAGCCTAGCCACTGATTGGCTAGAGCGGATGGATTGAAAGCAGCGCAGCCATTGGCTTGCGCATCTGTCAATCACATCCAGTGACGCGACGTGCCGAGGGGTGGAGCTATGGCCGCTCGCTGTATCACGGGAGTGCGCCCGCAAACACTACAAACAATGCGAGCTCTCTCGCATGAACATGTGTAGTTCATGTGGGGAGGACCAGAGACAGCCGCCGAGGGACCCCAGAAGACGTGGATCGGGGCAACTCTGTGCAAAACGAGCTGCACAGTGGAGGTAAGTATCACATGCTTGTTATTTAATTTTTTTTTTTTTTTAAATGTGGTTCCCTCATCAATGTGGATAGTGCTTACAGGGGAATCCCTCCTGCCGAGCCATTATCTTCTCCTGGGGGGGGGGGGGGGGGGTTCGGGTGTAAGCTGTCCTGGCCGGGAGAAGACAGTGGTTATGGCCAGCATTTATAGCAACCACTAGCGATAATCATAAGAGAATCTGACAGGCTGGTTGTACCCAAGTCGATTGATCGATCAACTTGGTACATTCAGCCTTTTTTTTTTTTACAAAGAATTAACATTGCTGTCTATGGCCGAACGCCAATGCCGCCTGAAAAAAAGGGTCCGGGACTTGTTTTCAGGCAGCAGGCGTACAGCGTTTCGGCGTTCGGCGTGAGATGTGAACCATCTCATAGACAGCAATGGAAATTCGCCCCTCCATCGTATCGAGCGTCGGGCGTTTTGTCGCCAAGGTGTGAATGGAGCCTAAAGGCAGCCATACATGGATCAAAATTTGGCCAGTTCAGCAGGGGCCGGACAAATTTCGATCCATGTATGGACAGGCTGGTTGTACGGAAGTTGATGTACTAATCAATCTCTGTAAAACTCCGCCGATCGATCAGTGCCACAGGCTATAACCAGCAGCACAGTGTATTCTGATGGTGGGGAAGGCTGCCCATGTTAGAATACTGTGACTCAATGCGGATTCCCCCATTCACTTTGAATGTATGGATGGGGGGAATCGGGTAAAAGAAATGAATATTGTGGCCAGCCTAAGTCAAGTATAATAGTGGGGGGGATGGGGATTCTGAAAAGTCTTGCATACAAGTGGAATCCTTATCCTAGTCTGCATGAATAAATTCCTGATCTGTAACAATATATGGCAACAGTTATCTTTCTTTTTTTCTAAAAGTTTCACTTTTTCAATACAAGAGAGGAGACTTTACAACTGTACAAACCTACAGCAGCTGTAGAGGTTTTCAGTAATGTCCACATTTATCATATAATAACCATTTTTGTTCCCCAGTTAGTAACTTTGCCTAGGCTAAGATCATGAGTCTGCTACAGGCAGGCAGGGCCGGTGATCTGCCGAGCTGGTTCCAGCTATCGTGAAAGTTTCTGCGCAGGCGCAATCTGATCTTTCGAGATGGTTCCTGCTAACGGGAAAGTTCCTTCAAGGACTGCGCAGGCGCAAACTTGCCGACGGAAATCTCCGAACCTCGGCCAGCATCCAGGGCGACGTGGCTTTCGAGTAAAGTGGCCAGTTGGCCTCACGTCCTTGCTTCGCTCGGACAGCTCGCTCCGCTCACTCGGCCGCCTGGCCGCCCCAATCCACGGGGATGTTAAAGAATGAGCCTGGATGCCGGGCGAGGTTCGGAGATTTTCGTTGGCAAGTTAGAGCGAGAGCAATAATTCTAGCCCTAGACCTCCTCTGTCATTTAAAACATGCAACCTGTAGAATCTTTTAAATGTCACCTATGGAGATTTTAAAGGATCAAAAGTTTGTCGCCATTCCACGAGCGGACGCAATTTTGAAGCGTGACATGTTGGGTATCAATTTACTTGGCATAACATTATCTTTCACAATATAAAAAAAAAATTGGGCTAACTTTACTGTTGTCTTATTTTTTAATTTAAAAAAGTGTATTTTTGGGGGCAAAGAGCAGGGGGAAGTGGAGATCACAGGGGTGGGGAGCGGAGAGTGCTGGGGGGGGGCTTGAGAGCACTGGGGGGGCCAAAAAGAACAGGAGTGGAGAGCACAGGAGGCTAAGACGGGGGGGCTGGAGAGCACGAAGGGGGCTAAGAGTGTGGGGGTAAATAGCATTGGGGAGGATCTTGAGAGCACTGGGTGGGCAGACAGAACAGAGGTGGAGAGCACAGGGCCTGGAGAGCACTGGGGGGGGGAACAAAGAGCCTGGAGAGTGGAGATCACTGGGGAGTGGAGAGCAATGGGGGGAGCTTGAGAGCACCAGTGGGGGCCAGAAAAAACAGGGGTGGAAAGTACGGGGGGCTGGAGCGCACTATGGGGGGTGGAGAGCACTGGCGGGGTTGCAGAGAACATGGGTGGGGGCAAAATGCAGGGGGAGTGGAGAGCACTGGCGGGGTTGGAGAGCACATTGGTGGGGACAAAATGCAGGGGGGAGCGGAGAGAGCACTGGCGGGCTTAAAGAGCACGTGGGTGAAAGCAAAATGCTGGGGGGAGTGGAGAGTACAGGGGTGGGGAGCGGAGAGTGTTGGGGGGAGCTTGAAAGAACTGGAGGGGGAGCCAAAAATAACAGGGGTGGAGAGCACTGGGGGGGCTGGAGAGCGATGGGTGGAGCTTGAGAGCACTGGGGGGGGGCAGAAAGAACAGGGGTGGGGCACACTGGGGGGGGGGAACAGGGGCCAAGAGCACTGGGGGGGGGCCGAGAGCACTGGGGGGGCGGGGACAGGGGCCGAGAGCACTGGGGGGGCGGTGACAGGGGCCGAGAGCACTGGGGGGGGGACAGGGGTGGAGAGCACTGAAGGGGGGAACAGGGGTGGAGAGCACTGGGGGGGGGAGAACAGGGGTGGAGAGCACTGGGGGGGGAGAACAGGGGTGGAGAGCACTGGGGGGAGTTCTCTTAGGCGTGCCTTTTCAGTCCTCCCGACTGTGCTCCATTTACCAGCCCTCCCGGCTGCGACCAATTGTCCTCCCTGGAGTCTCTCAGTGTTCTCTCCCGCTGTCCTCTGCTTGCTCACTCATGTGCCTCTCATTCCAGGATCTCTTTACTCCTACTGGATGCAATCGAGCCCCAGGCCAGTCACACCCCCCCCCCAGACTAGGGAGCCCCGACAGCCTCCATACTCTCTCACTCCAGGTCCTCCACCTGACAACCCCCCCCCCAGCCAAGCTGACCACAGGTCTTTAAGGAGGCCTGCCCCCTGTTAATCCAGGTTGGGGGTTGGTCAGGGCTCCCTAAAACACCTCAGGCAGCTCTAGAAAGAAGAGGGAGGTCTCGGTGATGCTGCCTGTTAGTCACCAGCTGCTACCCTGAGCCACTCCCAGCCCAGAATGAAAACAAACAGGCCTAGCCAACAGCCAGACCTGCCTAAATGTACCTACTCTGCTAAAAAATCCTCACTATAGCACCTACCTAACTAGAGGGTGCTACACTTAGCTGAACTTACCATTTAACCATATATCTGATGACAGGTCCACTTTGGGCTGTAATATGGCTTGTGCAGCAATTATATGATTTGGCATCCTTTTAATGAAATTGAAGTTTTGGAGCCCAGCATGAATTTTCATTGTGGCTTTGTACTGGTTATAAAATGATGAGTTCTCTTGTCTTGAAGTTGATGCAGGGATGATAAGCGTGCCTGCACTGGTGACAGGAAGTGGCTTTCTGCAGGTACTCATCATAGCAGGTACACAAGTGACAACACAGAGGCACCCACATCAAAGGATCTGCCTGACTGTGTGTGTGTGTGTGCTGCAGGCTGGGGAGAGCGTACAGTGAAAAGAGTCTTCTTGTCCACCAAGCTGCACTGAGACAACTTAAGATTGACACTGTAGCTGAAAAATCCACACAGGCACAGCCAGGACATGGGACAAGTCTTCTCCCAGCTCCAGAGTCCTCTCCACCTTCATATACACTGTGCTCTACATAGGAGAAGTGAATGGTCATTATAGACAAAGGGAAACATACAGTTTATGGGCCAGATTCACGTAGCTCAGCGGATCTATAGATCCGCTCGATCTACGTGAATTAAGATCCGCTCCCGCAAGTTTAGGAGGCAAGTGGCTAATTCACAAACCACTTACCTCCAAACTTGCGACGGCGGATCCTAAATCCCCCAGCGGAATTCAAATTCCGCGGCTAGGGGAGTGTCATATTTAAATCAGGCGCGTTCCCGCGCCGATTTAAATGCGCAGGCGCCGTCCGCAAAATTTCCCGGCGTGCATTGCTCCCACTGACGTCGCTAGGACGTCAGTGGTTGCGACGCGTACGTAAACTACGTAGTTCCGTATTCGAGAACGACTTACGGAAACTACGTAAAAAAATTAAAATTTGACGCGGGAACGGCGGCCATACTTAACATTGGCTGCGCCTGCTTTTAGAAAGGGTAAGTATACGACGGGTACCGCGCTACGGAAACGACGTAAGAACACAGCGTCGGGTCCGTGTACGTTTGTGAATTTGCGTATCTCGCTGATTTACATATTATTCAGTGTAAATCAGCGGGAACGCCCCCGGCGCCATTTTTAATTAAAAAAAAAGATCTGACAGTGTAACACAGTTACACCTGTCAGATCTTCGCCCTATCTATGCGTAACTGCTTCTATGAATCAGGCGCATAGATAGGACCTGTCTAAGTCAGAGATACGATGGTGTATCTGTAGATACACCATCGTATCTCTTTGTGAATCTGGCCCTATAGCTGTATTTACTACATACCACACCGATTACAAAGTGTTGCAACTCACAGTAACCAGTCAGATTGCACTTTGCTGCAGCCAAACCAGTACAAATTGATGTTTTATATCACTACCAGTGCTTTGCCTCTTTATGCTTTTATATTAAATAGAATTTAATTTTGGAGGATTTTGATCTTGATTCCCCCAACATTAAGTCCACCTTTTAAGACCATGTTTCCTGTTACACCCATATTTATTGGAATAACAATAAGCATGTCCACATGCACCACCCTCCTACCTGACATAAATTGTGGGGTGCATCTGCAACATTCTGTTGTTTGTATTGTGGCTCTGCTTGTACAGCTGCATTATCAAGGTCCAGGGTCCATCAGTGGCTGATGCTACAAGTCCCTACAAGTGCAGAGGAACTCAGCAGAGCTTGCCAGTCACAGGGCAGTTGTAGTCCATTCAGCAATTTCTCCAGGTCCCAAACAATAGGTCCGCACATCTGTATGAACTTGGGTTTAGGAGTAAATACTACAAGAGCCTGTGCACAACACACTGATCGCGGGTGAATTTCTTTGCAATCTTCAGTGCAAAAAAGTAGTGATGCTCCGGCTGCAAGGCCTGAGATAACCGCCTGTCCGGGGGCACTTTACCCACCCTGATTGGGGTGGCGACGTATTGAGCTATATCATTGCTGAGAGCAGGCTTGCTCTCTCTTCATATCCAAGGCCTGATACTAAAGTTTTCTCTACGCTCATCAACCTTTCTCTGTCCTGTGTCATGTTGATGTTGGCCATGTTGGGCCTTGGAATAAAGCATTGAAAACTGAATTGATGTCTGGACACTTGCTCTTTATTCACACTCACAGAAATCACCCCTAGACCAAGTCAAGAAGGTAACTCAGTAAGCCGATCCCAAACTAATCAGCGGCTCCTTCGGGGGTGAGCGCTACACCAGTAATGCACATTCTCACTCTGCCCATGCTCAGTTGCTCTAAATTTTTAGGCGCTGTGCTAAAAATGTAGAGGCCAATCTGACAGCCTAAAGATTTACTGCTGTTCAGGGGCTCTGGGCTTCATCAAAATGGCAGCCTCCAGCAAGAAGGAACAGGAGCAATACTGGAGGCAATTAACGGCACACACAAATTTTGGTAGCATAATTGATTAATGTGGAATGTATGTTTTTCTTGCTAAAGAATGTTATTTTTTTTATCATGTGGTTATGGGTAAAGTTCCTCTTTAAGGTATACAGTCAATTTATATGAGAGTGATCATTGCCCACGATTACCTTTCTAATAATTTCTAGTGATCACTACACAGTTGTATGTATTGGTGTTCAGTTTCACAAATTTGAATCCCTTTTACATACAATGCTCCATAGTTTAGCGATCAGTCGTGGGGTGACCATGGGCAATGACGGCTCTTCCAAAAATCTCTTATCTGCGCCAAGCTTTTGGCAGTTTTGGTGAAATAAAATAAATCTATTGATCACAAGAAGCATCAGGTGGGATTGTAGATATGTAGACCCTCCACAAAGAACGCTGAGCTGCAGAGTCGCTTGTATACATAAAGAAGGATCTGGACAGGTCAGAGGTCTCTGGCGCTCTGTATAATCAAAGGATCAATCCATCGTCCTAACTGACAGTGAGCTCAGTGTACAGTGCAGGCACCATTCAGTATTGTGGGATGATGACCTCCGTCTCTCTCTCTCTCTCAGTACAGGTTCCTTAAGGTCATACTGTTGCCCAGGATAGACATGTGTCACTATTCCTCCCACCTCCATAGATCAGTGAGAGTAGAGCGCCGGCTCCCATAAAATGGCCTCTGGAATCTGTATCCGCAGATATTTTTCTGTACACTATTCGTAGTGGAAACTGGTGTGGAATGCAAGGGGTGCGTTGTTTTCTACAGGTCGCCTCTTTTGGTTTTTGTCCTTTTCTTTTCCAACAGTATCTTCTTCCTAATCTTCATTGATTTTCGATTTCTGTCCATTAGTGTAAGAATAATTGAGTACCATTGATAATGCTTTTATTTCTTTGCACTAACATTCATATAGTAAGGACAAGCTTTCAGGGTGTGCCCCCTATTTCAAGAACCAAGGGCGGCAGGGAGCTGCGGTGGCTCAACGCGATTGGCACTGCGCTGACAAGCCATTCACCTCTGCAGCTAGGGGTTCGGATCCCGGTCTCGGCTACATGTGAATTGAGTTTGGTGGTCTCAGCCCGGCTCCCGGTGGGTGTGATATGCGAGGTAAGCCTGCGCTTAGTACGCCCACTCCCCTCCCACAAAAACCACCACACTTACACGCACTCGAAATTTGGTTAACATGCACGCACTTTGACCACGCGGTCTCTAAAAAAAGAGAGGCGAAGGACTAACGGGGCTGGTTGAGCGGGCAAATCCTTATAGGGAGTCCCTCTGCCCCGTTGGGCTTTAAAGCGGAGCAGGTAGGGCGGGCTGTGTGGGAGGACCCCCTCACACACCCGCCATTGCCACCCGGGGCATGGAGAAAGGTGGCAGATTGCCTCTGGGGGAGGCCTGCCTACTCCCAACTCCTGCAGTCCGGCTCCTCTCTTGAGTACACGCAAAAAAAAAAAAAAAGAACCAAGGGTGGCATGATCTGACCGCTCAATGTGCTAGAATTTTTTATTTTTTTATCTGATTCAAGCTGAAGTTTAGATATGGCAATTTTTACATAGTTGCATTGGTCCAGCGTGGATGTATATGCCATATCTGTGGGAAGCTGTAAATGCTCTACTATAGCGATCACCACTAGCTTACGGGTCCCGTGCTGAGCGGCCATACTGTTGCTTACTGCACACAGGAAGTCACTTGCTTGGCACAGGCATGACATCGATGTCACGCCTCTGCACCTTAATCAGAGAACGCATTGCATTCATTGAGAGAACCCATGGCACCCATGCCGAGCAGGCAATCTCCTGTGTTCACAATGTAGCAGGGAAGCCACTCGGCCCAGAAGCTAGTGGAGATCACTGGAGTAGAGGTGCTTATTACACTGATTTCCAGGGGTCCCTCAGGTATGGCACATACAAATCTACATTGGTCCAGCTGGCCAGGATAGTTTAAGGCTGCGTTCACACATATGAAAATTGTATGCAGGTTTTCCTGCATCAAATTCGCATGACAGGGGGGTGTAACCATCTCTCAATGAAGCTGGTACACAGAGCTCTTGGGCGGCCGCGGCCCGCGTTGAAAAAGGGTCCTGTGTGCGTTTTGTGGTCCGATTTAGATGCAAATTCAGGCAAAAATTCTGACCTGAATCGGTTAACAGGGAAGCACTGGACCCCTGCTGTGCACTGCGGCCGCATCATGTATGAACGGAACGTTAAGGAGCTCCCCTAACCCTTAGGAGACAAGTACAAAAAAGGTATCGGACACTCCTGAAGTGAGTCAGATGTAAAGTTTCTTTGAGCGCTTTGCTGGCCAACAGAACAAAAATCAGCACAGTGGCTAAGCTTGGCACTTCTGTTTAGCGGCACTGGGGATGTTGGTTCGAACCCCAAACACGTAACTACCTGCCTCGAGTTTGCATGTTCTCTCTGTGCCTGAATGGGTTTCCTCCGGTTACTCTAGTTTCCTCCCACACTCCAAAGACATGCTAGTAGTCTAATTAACTCCTGTCTAAATTGGCCCTAGTATATATATGGATGAATGTTACTTAAAGTGGTTGTAAACCTGTGTGTTTTATTTTTTTTTAAATAACAAACATGTCATATTTTCCTCCACTGTGGAGTGGCCCCCAATCGTCCTCTTCAGGGGTCCCTCGACGGGTCTCGCAGCTCCTCCCTGCATCAGATAACCCCCCAGGAGAAGCGCTCTCCTGGGGGGTTACTTTGCGGGCACACTCCTGAGTCCAGCATTTGCGTCCATAGACACGAATGTCAGACTCGGCCCTGGCGCCCGCGTCATTGGATTTGATTAACAGCAGCTGGAGCCAATGGCTGCACTGCTATCAATCTATCCAATCAAGAGCTAGGACCCCGTGCAGAGAGGGAGAGCGTGTCTCCGCTGAGGCAAATATACGGGGCTCAGGTAAGTAAAACAGGGGGCTGGGGGGCCGGGCACTGCCAGAAGTAGCCATTCCACAGTTGGCCCATGTGACATTGGCCTCAGGCCTAATCTGCTGAAGATAAAGTAAGCCAGCAAATCTTTCATTGTATGAGGGTCCATATCATGAAGATCTGAAGAGTCACCATCTCACCTCACAAGTCACTGAAGGTGCAGGAACCGCTGCTGTAGTTCGTTCTGTGAATTCCCTATATTGTGGGGCGCAGTGGCATATGTTGGGACTATAGAAATAGTGACCTCAAAGATAAGTGTAATATGTGAGTCCTGAGATGAATCTTATATGGTAACTTCCATTATTTATGAGAGTCTCAGAAGGATGGAACCCCCCTTACAGCACATTTTGCTCCATTTGCCTCTGTTTATCTAAGATGGGCATCTTCCCCCCCTTTGTGTCTGCGCTGTTATTGGAAGTGTTACATTACACATCCAGCTTCTGCCCGGCATGGATCCCTGGGGGGCTCATAAACAGTGAAGGTTGTGACCTTGTCAGCGGATGGGACATTGTGTCATACTACTGACAGAGACATCTGATGTCAGCACTGGGGAGCAGGGTGTCTGTCTAGCAGGATGTGTTATTGTATCTATGATGGAGAGACTGCTGGACAGTCCTGTGATTCTCTGCTTCACCCCCCCCCTGTGATCTGTGAGTGACATGCATTCAATAGTAATGGCACCTCAAAGTACCCTGCCATCACACATGCAATGAAGCCCACCACAACATGCGATAACGCACTTCCGCACATTGTGATTTGCTGCAAAATAAGTAAATGCCCCCTTTTTTTGGTGAGTTTTGGTGAATTACGCAGCTCGTTCATGATTTGAATAACTTGAATAACTCACCAAAAACTCGCTTCTGTTAGGGCAATGCAAAAATGTGAACGTGGCCTAAGATTGGGAAATACTCTGTTCTGTACATTCCTCAATAAAGATCGGCAGACAAGATGGCAAAAAGAGTCGCATTAATCTGAGTTTCTTTAATCCACTGCTGGCAGATCCCAGAGAGCTCCATACATGTGGCCTGGGTGGGTCTGCTTCCTATGCCTGTGTTCTGCAACTTCCTCTCTCTAAAGTCTGCTGGTTAGAAGAAGTTTCTCAATGATGACATTTTGAAACCTGAGGCTTTCTAGATGTGAGAGACAAGAAGCCTGCAGGGTAGGGTGACCACATTTCCAAACTACCAGTCAGGGACACCCTCCCTTCCCAAAAATCCACTTGTGCTGTAACAAATTACAGCACAGTGATTGGACACAGGATTGAAGGCAGGATTTATGATTTCTCCAATCACAAGCAGGGGGCGGGGATTGTGCTCCTCCAGGCATTTCCGGCCAGGACAAGTACTGTCAGTGAGTAAAGCAGTGATGTGGTGGTCTTTTTTGGGGGCATCAGATTGGCCCGGGAGGGGGGGGGTGGCTGTGTCCGTTTCATTCCGGGACACTGTATTGTCCTGGAATTAATGTGCCCGGGACCGACCTGCAAAATGCGGGACTGTCCCGGGCAATCCGGGACACATGGTCACCCTACTGCAGGGGGTATCTCATAATTCCTTGTCCTTTGTTACAAACTGGGATTCCCAGATCCCCAGATTATAGATAAGAGAGATGGAGGTGGATTAGGGCACTACAACAACATCCTGATGAAATGCCGAGACCCCGAGCAGGCTTCTCCTGAATGTAAATTTTTATTTATCCATTGCAGGTAGATTTAGGATAGACTTTTCTTTGCAACCTCCCTCTCATGCTCCATTGTTAGTATTATGCACAGAAAATGGGCAGAGCTGGAACCAGTGATTGCACAGGCTGCATCTAGGGTGACCATGTGTCCCGGATTGCCCGGGACAGTCCCGCATTTTACAGGTCTGTCCCGGGCACCTTCATTCCAGGACAATACAGTGTCCCGGAATGAAACTGACACAGCCAACCCCCGGGCCAATCTGATGCCCCCAGAAAAAGCTGCCACATCACTGCTTTACTCACTGACAGTATTTGTCCTGTCTGGGAATGCCTGGAGGAGCACAATCCCCGCCCCCTGCTTGTGATTGGAGAAATCATAAATCCCGCCTCTTGTGTCCAATCACTGTGCTGTGATTCGTTACACCACAAGCTGATTTTTGGGAAGGGAGGGTGTCTCTGAATGGTCGTTTTGGAAATGTGGTCACCCTAGTTGCATCTGATGCCATGTGGTCATCTAACAAGTTCACCAGCGAGAGAGACAGATAATTGGATGAACGCCACAGACAATTGGCTGTCACTGCTTTGCATGACGGTGGGTGACCTGCTCTACCACTGTCTGTTACTATCACACACACTACTGAGCTTGAGAACCTATTTTTAAGTGATACCATTGCATTGATTTCTATATGTTAGTCCCGATGAAGGAGGGCCCCTTCTCAGAACGCGTAACTCTACTCTACCATTTTTACCAGTAAACACACAGAATTGTACGACTATTCTAACCACACAACCACAGACAGCCAATCAGCAGGCAGGCTGCACCCTCCCAAGTCTAGTAAGTTACTAAGGGCCAGATTCATAAAAGAGATACGCCGTCGTATCTCTGAGATACGATTGTCGTATCTATGCGCCTGATTCATAGAATCAGGTTACGCATAGATATCCCTAAGATCCGACAGGTGTAAGTGACTTACACCGTCGGATCTTAGGCTGCAATTCTAGGCCGGCTGCTAGGTGGCGATTCCATTGCGGTCGGCGTAGAATATGCAAATGACTAGTTACGCCGGCGCACGAACGTACGCTTTGCCCGTCGCTGTAAATTTACGTTGTTTCTGTAGAGATACGTGGCATAAAACTAAACCTGCCCTCTAGGTGGTCTAGCCAATGTTAAGTATGGCCGTCGTTCCCGCGTTGAAATTTCACATAGTTTGCGTAAGTCGTCCGTGAATGGCGCTGGACGCCATTTACGTTAACGTCGAAATTAATGACGTCCTTGCGACGTCATTTAGCGCAATGCACGTCGGGAAATTTTAGGGACGGAGCATGCGCAGTACGTTCGGCGCGGGAACGCACCTAATTCAAATGGTCCCCGCCCCATTTGAATTAGGCGGGCTTGCGCCGGGTGGATTTACGCTACGCCGCCACAAGTTTACAAGCAAATGCTTTGTGAATCAAGCACTTGCGCTGAAAACTTGCGGCGGTGTAACGTAAATGGGATACGTTACGCCGCCGCAGCGTAGGGCGATTCTATGTGAATCTGGCGCTAAGTGTTCATGTTTAACCGGAGAGTAGTTGGAATGGAAGTGGGCTTTATTTAAAGGAGACCTCCAGGTCTGTATTTTGCAATAAGTAGAAACCTGCTCACCTTCCTACCTGCTGGGAACTGATTTGTGAGCTTTAGCACTGATGCATCAAAGCTGATGAAATAGAATGTGGTGAAAGGGCTTGCTGAGGGCACTGTTCCTGGCTTATCCCATTGCTGTGTCCCTGGTATATACATACACGGCAGAGTGAACTGTGCCAGTGGTAGAAGCCCCGGTGGCCGCCCTGTGCAGCATTCTACATTCCTCTCGGTCTATGCAGGTCGGTGACCACAACCAGGCCAGGGTGTGAGTACTGCACAGAGTGACCTGATTACTCTTCTACAATGCTGCCTCTGTGTCCTATATCTCTGCTCTACTTACACCTTCCCCGTAATCACACCTCTCTCTACCCAAGTCCGTCCAGGCCCTATTTACCATGATGCCACTTCTGTGCCAAACCTCAACATTACAAACTGTGATAATAATATTTTCTTCTTGTGTGCCAATCCTACAGCCATCTCTGGACAGTCACACAGATCTCCCTGCCAGACTAAACAAGCCAAACATGGAAGTCTCACTTCTTAAGGCCTCATTCACACTTGGCGGACTTTGTCGGCTTATCGGGAGATCAGTCCGCAGATCTCCGCTGAGCCGACGGATGACAAGCTCCTCTCTGCTCACTGAGCGGGGAGGGGCTTGTCGGGCACCGCTGTGTCCTATGGAGCGATCTGATGAAAACGGACAGCGTGTCCGTTTTCATCAGATCTTACCTAGTCCGATCCGCATGGACGGATGGGGACGTGGCTCCCATACGTCTGTTTTCAGCGGATCAGATCGGGTCGGATGTCAGCGGACATGTCTCAGCTGACATCCGACGCTCCATAGGAATGCATGGAGCGGCCGTTCAGGTCCGTGACAGACGGACCCGAACGGCCCATAGTGTGAATGAGGCCTTAGGCTTCAGAACTCCAAGCCACATCAGTCTCTGCACCAAAGGAGCTTACACTTTTAATGTCACACACTATTATTGTTATTATATATTTATATAGCTCTGACATATTCCGTATTGATGTACAAAGAACACTGAGACCGTAACATCAATCTGTGCAGCAGAGGATAAAACAACAAAAGAAATGCAGCGCTTTCCTGTGATTAAAGCGGAGGTCCAGCTTTAAAAAAAAAAATCAAAGCTGCTGACTTTTAATGAGCACACTTACCTGTCCAGGTTGCCTGCGATGTCGGCCGACAGAGGCCAATCCGTCGATCGTGGCAGGTCCCGGCGCTTCCATCCTCACTAAGGGAAACAGGCAGTGGTGCCTTGCGGCTTCACTGCCCGTTTCCTACTGCGCATGCGCAAGGTGCACCGCGCTTTGTGAATGGACGGTTGACTTCTGGGAGACACACAGTTCCTAGAAGTCAGCGCACCCCATTCCCCAGAAGGATGAGTGGATGTGAAGAGGAGATGTTGTACTCATTGTTGGATTTTGGCTTCTCATAGCTATAAGAGAGTCTGGTGAGGTCTCTGGGCCTGTGTTCCCAGCTCTGATCACCTTTTAGGAGGGTGTCTTTGGACTCTCTTCATATACTCATTTCCCCTGAATTTTTTTGGGGTAGACTTGGTGTAATCCAGGGTGTTGGGGTGGCAGTGCTGTTTTCTTCCAATCACGTGTCAGTAAGTTGTTTTGTTCTGTCGGCTCGTGGTTCTGGCTGATGAGGGCAGGGCACTCTCGCTTCTCTCACAACCGTCCAACCCAGCAGCTGCCTCATTGAAGTGCAGAGTGTGCGGTTTGCAGCCAGCAGGTGCAGAGATGCATCCAATACACAAAGCTCTTTAACCATGTCAGCGCTGCTGGTTTGCTACACTCAGGAGGTGCACGCTCTGCACAGCGCCAAGGATGAGGTGCAAAGCTCAGATAATTAGATGCCATCCATAGGTTGGTCCACACTTGCCCACAATACACAGCTAGGTGTACAGCCAGCTCGCCACTGAGGAATGTATTTCTGACAAGCAACAGATGACGGCACGATCCAGCATTGGATGCAAACGTCTTTATTACATTATAATAGGGTACATGGAGGCGGCAAAAAATCACGAATGCTTTTCTCCAAAACAACGTTTACTCTTTTTTCTCATTTAGACTTGTGCTTGGGGGGGGGCATTAAAAACATGTGGTTGAGTCGCATCCTTGGCACCCCCCAAGCTGAAAATGCAGTGGATAGGGGTGTTCACATACCACATTTGTGATGCTTTGCACCTGCTGCAAAAATGATTGCTCCTGCTGTGTTGGTGCAGCATTTAAAACTGGAGGGGAGGAGGCAACATATTGCTTCCTCACCGTCTGTCAAATGCCCCTGAAAGGTGATCTGAATGCAGGTCGCTTTTCAGTGTTGCAGAAAACTTGCTGCACATCTAAACATTGCTATAGAGTGATCTTCTATATCTGAATCTTTTTAAATGCAACCTCTCCCCCCAACCCTTCTTTCAAACTAGGAGCAGCTGTTCTTTCAGTGTGAAAGCAGCCTTAAAGTCAAGTGAGGCACATGTACATGATTTGGTGTTAAGTGGGTAATGTGTATTGAAACTGCCACTTGTAGTCTTGATCAGAAGTCCACGTGACATGGTGACAACACAAGGACACAATTGGGATACAGGGACAGAGCGTTGTCACCCTATAACAGGAAGTAACTGAACAAGGACCTTCATGACAGGATCCTCAGTGATGATTTTAATGAAACTGTAGGTTTACAAGGATTGAAACTGACTTTTGAAACTACAGTAATGCTAGAGGTTATAAGAGATTTCATTGATTGGGATTAGATACGGTGCATCTGGAAAGTATTCACATCGCTTCACTTTTTCCACATTTTGTTATGTTACGGCCTTATTCCAAAATTGATTAAATTCATGATTTTCCTCCAAAATTCTACAAACAATACCCAATAATGACAACGTGAAAGAAGTTTGTTTGAAATCTTTACAAATTTATTCCAAATAAAAAAGGAAAAGATCCCATGTACATAAGTATTTCCAGCCTTTGCCATGACACTCATAATTGAGCTGAGGTGCATCCTCTTTACACTGATCATACTTGAAATGTTTCAACAACTTGATTGGAGTCCACCTGTAGTAAATTCAGTTGATTGGACATGATTTGGAAAGGAACACCCCTGTATATAAGGTCCCACAGTTAACAGTGCATGTCAGCGCACAAACCGATCCATGAAGTCCAAGGAATTGTCTGTAGACCTCTGAGACAGGGTTGGCACAGATCTGGGGAAGAGTACAGAAACATTTCTGCAGCATTGAAGGTTCCAATGAGCACAGTGGCCTCCATCATCTGTAAATAGAAGAAGATTGGAATCACCAGGACTCTTCCTAGAGTGGGCCGCCTGGCCAAACTGAGTGAGTGGGGGAGAAGGGCCTTAGTTTGGGAGGTGATCAAGAAGCCGATGGTCACTCTGACAGAGCTCCAGATTTTTTCTGTGGAGAGAGGAGAACCATCCAGAAAAATAACCATCTCTGTAGCACTCCATCAATCAGGCCTGTATGGTAGAGTGGCGAAACAGAAGCCACTCTTCAGTAAAAGGCACATGACAGCTCGCCTGCAGTTTGCCAAAAAGCACCTGAAGCACAATAGTGAAGCATGGTGGTGGCAGCATCATGCTGTGGGGATGTTTTTCAGCGGCAGGAACTGGGAGACTATTCAGGATTGAGGGAAAGATGAATGCAGCAATGTACAGAGACATCCTTGGTGAAAACCTGCTCCAGAATTCTCTGGACCTCAGACTGGGGTGAAGGTTCATCCTCCAACAGCACAATGATCCTAAGCACATAGCCAACATAACAAAGGAGTGACTATGTGACAACTCTGTGAATGTCCTTGAGTGGCCCAGCGACAGCCCAGCCTTGAACCCGATTGAACATCTCTGGAGAGATCTGGAAATGGCTGTGCACCGACGCTCCCCATCCAACCTGATAGAACTTGAGAGGTCTTTCAAAGAAGAATGGGAGAAACTGCCCAAAAATAGGTGTGCCAAGCTTGAAGCATCATACTCAAAAAGACTTGAAGCTGTAATTGGTGCGAAAGGTGCTTCAACAAAGGCTGTAAATACTTCTGCACATGGGATGTTTTTGTTTTTTTATTGTTAATAAATGTACAAAGATTTCAAACATACTTCTTTCACGTTGTCATTATGGGTTATTGTTTGTAGAGGTTTGAGGAAAAAAATGAATTTAATCCATTTTGGAATAAGGCTGTAACATAACAAAATGTGGAAAAAGTGAAGCACTGCAAATACTTTCCGGATGCTCTGTATAAGGTAAAAACAAACAAAAGTTAGTTAAATGACCCCGTAAGGTTTAATGAACTGACAGCTCTATAACTTGGGGGGAGGGTCACACGTTCACATTTGTCCGCGTTTTTTTACTAAGAAATAATGTTGAGATGAATCTACAGGACAAATATAGAACATTGTATGAAAAAAACTCTTTCCATCGCTGCCTCCTTTGGGGGCCCCCCCAGGGCGGGGGATTTTGGTTGTCTTTTGATCCAGCTTTCACCTTGTATATAGTGAGAGAAGCCATGGTAGAGATGTTTCTGGGTTTCGCTATGACTGGGGTGTACAGCACTGAGCTCAGATCTTATCGCCTCCCTCCCTCTGCTAGGTGTGTAGGTGTGTTGTGGTCGCTCATCCAGCCTGCAGAGCTGATCATCATGCCTCTGAACTATTTGCAACTCGACAGCTTCTTACAAAACCTAGAAAGTTCCGGATAAAAAGTTTTTTTTTGTTTTAATATTTTTTTTGTTGTTGTTTATCAGCAACAAACATGCAATAAACAGGGCTGAGATGTGCGGAGATTGTTGGAGGGTATGTTCTAGCGCTGGGCTGGCAGAAGTAAGGCCTTTTTTACATGGCTGGGTAGCTGCTACTTCCAGATTTCTGCAGAAAGAATCGTCATATTCTTGCTGCTGGAATGACCCAGTCATGTGATCAGACGCTCAGCCCATTTGAACTAACGGTGGGCTGACAGCGGTCGCTGCTGTTCCCATGTAGCCACTGTAAGGGGTTAGCTCGGTAGCGGGGTGTGTGACCCCCTGGATGGGTTCACTACACACTGAATTTATACAGACAGGCAGTCGAAAGACAGTTAAAAACAAAGATTTTGGTTTATTCTTCCATCTTGCTGGAAACAAGTGCAAGCATCCAAACAGCATAAACAAAATCAAACATAACATAAACCCCGGCCACTTGGGGCGTCTACCTTCACCACACAGGAACCTATCTATGGAGTCTGACACAGCGTACTGCTGGGTAGACACTGCTGATCATACAGCAGAAAAACAAATAGTCTTTTTGATTTTTATCACACAGAAAAATCAACACCACCTCACCTCTTCAGAAGTCTTTTCAGCTCACTGCTCTCCTTACTCAAAAAGCCTCAGGATGCAGCAGTCAGTAGTAATCCTCTGGATTACTTATAGAGGCCTTAATTGCCTCATTCTGAACAGCTGAAGTTTTCCAACGCCCTTAAACCTTTCTGGCTACTTCTGCAGCTGATAATAATTGGTGTATTGTCTAAACAAGGCAGAAATGTATGTCCCGTCTGTGACAACACCCACAGATTTACCTGACTTCCAGTCACACCACACAGAAGTCAAATAGCTGCGGTTAGGGACATATGATCCTAGGTACAGCTGACTGTATCCAGACTCAGACATCGGTCCCTGAGTGCAGCTGTCTGTTTTTTGTGTGGCTACATGGGAACAGCAGCAACCGCTGTCAGCCCGCCATTGGTTTAAATAGGCTGAGCAGCCACTTCTGATCGCATGAACCAGTCATTCCAGCAGCAAGAATATACCAGTTCTTGCCACAGGAATCCAGTGGCCGCAGCTACCCAGCCATGTGAAAGAAGCCTAAGAATTGGTTTTATAGTGAGTCCAAAAGTGAGGAGGAGGTGAGCCCCTCTAGTATGTGTAGACCTGGTTCAGGGCCTAGGCTGCTGCCTCTATGATTACGACAGAGGAATCCCTCAGTAGAACATCATATCTTGGATATATATAGTTGAGAGTACCTAGTAAGGACTGTTATTTGCAAGAACATAAGATCTGACCAACGCATTTCAGGAGATAGGTCTCCCCCTTCTTCAAGGCTAGTGTAAAAAGACAAATATTATTTGAGTAAATATGTAAAGACAATAAATGTACAGTACAAAAAATATATAAACCCGTAGAGATATAAAAACTGACATACTGGTAAATGTAGTAAATGAAATAGGACTCCCTATAAATATAACAATGTAATTTAGTATATATTAGTGCAAAAACGAATGACCCATAAAAAAATAACATGCACTGTATCTACTTATATGTTATGACTTTACCTATCCTGAATTTCTATAAAGAAATCCACGAGGGAATGCAGATTGGGACTGAAAAAGATAAAAAATAGTGCACACATTGTTATTTTTATAGAAGTTGTCCAGTAATAGATCTCTATTGCACACTGCAGCTCCACCTGTGGCCCGGGGTATATGCGTTCCTGGGATGGTTGGCACTGAGTATGACATCCAAAATAGTATTTCTTTATTAAATGCATGTACAAAGCTGTAAAACAGCCTACGCGTTTCGGACGTTAGTCCTTAACCACTTCCCGACCCCCGCATGTACATATACGTCCACAATATGGCACGTACAGGCACATGGGCGTACACGTACGTCCTCGCCTATTAGCGGGTGGGGGGTCCGATCGGGACCCCCCCCCGCTACATGCGGAGGTCGGGTCCGCTCGGGGAGCGATCCGGGACCACGGCGCGGCTATTTGTTTATAGCCGCTCCGTCGCGATCGCTCCCCGGAGCTGAAGAACGAGGAGAGCCGTGTGTAAACACGGCTTCCCCGTCCTTCACTATGGCGGCGCATCGATCGCGTCATTCCCTTTATAGGGAAGACACGATCGATGACGTCATTCCTACAGCCACACCCCCAAACAGTTGTAAACACATACTAGGTGCACCCTAACTCCTACAGCGCCACCTGTGGTTAACTCCCAAACTGCAACTGTCATTTTCACAATAAAGAATGCAATTTAAATGCATTTTTTGCTGTGAAAATGACAATGGTCCCAAAAATGTGTCAAAATTGTCCGAAGTGTCCGCCATAATGTCGCAGTCACGAAAAAAATTGCTGATCGCCGCCATTAGTAGTAAAAAAAAAATAAAAAATAAAAATGCAATAAAACTATCCCCTATTTTGTAAACACTATAAATTTTGCGCAAACCAATCGATAAACGCTTATTGCGATTTTTTTTACTAAAAATAGGTAGAAGAATACGTATCGGCCTAAACTGAGGAAAAAAAATGTTTTTATATATGTTTTTGGGGGATATTTATTACAGCAAAAAGTAAAAAATATTGCTTTTTTTTCAAAATTGTCGCTCTATTTTTGTTTATAGCGCAAAAACTAAAAACCGCAGATGTGATCAAATACCACCAAAAGAAAGCTCTATTTGTGGGGAAAAAAGGACGCCAATTTTGTTTGGGAGCCACGTCGCACGACCGCGCAATTGTCTGTTAAAGCGACGCAGTCCCGAACTGTAAAAACACCTTGGGTCTTTAGGCTGCATATTGGTCCGGGGCTTAAGTGGTTAATCATACGCCACTTTGGCTCTTGCTGTGTGGCCCTTTGGATTCCTGCAGGCAGTAGTCTGTGTTTTGGTGCTTAGGCTTCCTAGACTGAGATGCCAACCCAGAGATAACACCTGTCGCCTGACACAGATCAATGCCTACTGAAGCCTCTTGCCTTGCAACTTCCTACAAAGTTGTACGGTCTGATTACAGGGGGAGAGGAGTCTAGGGAAATTCGTATTCATCAGCAGACTTATGACATAATCTCAGCTAAATAAATGTCAATTACTGAAGCTTAAAGTAGAATTGAAGCCATTTTTATTTTATTTTTTTCATTTTGAATAGAATAAGGGGGTGTTAGATCCCCTATTAGTTTGTTTTGTCCCATTGGGGAGATTTCGCTTAACGTCATGTCCAATGGCCAAAACAGGAAGTGAGAGGAAATCCCCCTGTAATCATAGCCTGTTTTGGCTATGGGACAGGAAGTGAAGGGAAATCTCTGCAATGGGACACGGATGACAGAAAAAACCTGACGTGGGTTATAACTCTCACTCTATCCAAAATGGAAAAATAAATTTTAATAAGTTCTGTTTTAGTTCATTAAGTCATTGTTTTGTTAAACCTCACACATTTCTTTTTTATAATTGGATCCTATGTAGCACAATACATAGTACAATACATAGCAAGATTAACCACTTCCCATCCCGCCCATGTACATATGACATCCACAGGAGGGATCTCCCATCCTGGGTGGACGTCATATGACGTCCTGGGCTTCCCGGCCGTCTAGGGGGCGTGCATGTAAACACAGACCCATGTCCTGTCAGAGGCGAGGAGACCGATGGTGTGTTCACAGTACTGAGGAACACAGATCGGTCTCCTTCCCTTGTGAGTCCCCGCCCCCTATAGTTAGATTTTACTCCCTAGGGAACATATTTAACCCCTTGATCGCCCCCTAGTGTTAACCCCTTCACTGCCAGTCACATTTACACAGTAATCAATGCAGTTTTATAGCACTGATCGCTGTATAAAGCGAATGGTCCCAAAACTGTGTCAAAACTGTCCGATATGTCCGTCGCAATGTCACGGTCACAGTAAAAATTGCAGATCGTTGGCATTACTAGTAAAAAAATTAAAATTTCATAATCCTATCCCCTATTTTGTAGACGCTATAACTTTTGTGCAAACCAATCAATATACGTTTATTGCTATTTTTTTTTTCACCAAAAATATGTAGAAGAATACGTATCGGTTTAAACTGAGGAAAAAAAAATATATTTTTTTTTAAATTGTGATATTTATTAAATCAAAAGTTTAAAAATATTGTGTTTTTTTCAAAATTGTCGCTCTTCTTTTGTTTATAGCGCAAAAAATAAAAACCGCAGAGGTAATCAAATACCACCAAACGAAAGCTCAATTTGTGGGGAAAAAAAACATAAAGATTTAATTTTGGGTACAGTTTTGCATGACCGCGCAATTTTCATTCAAATTGCGACAGCGCTGAAAACTAAAAATAGGTCTGGGCACGAAGGGGGTGAAAATACCCTGTATGGAAGTGGTTAATATACAACTATAAATGAGCAGATTGTTGGCTCCCATTCCAGGTTGTTGTGGTCCTGCAGTCCCAGCTTGGCGTGTCAGGTTGTCAGCAGCTGACTATAGAAGCAGAGCACACGGTGCTGGCCAGACGCACACGTCCTCGCTTGCCCCTCAGTATTCGCCCATTGTTCGGCGGCCTCCAGCCTTGACCTGTTTCCTCTGTGTTATTGTGTGTCCTAAAGAAGAATCTCGCAGCCTGTTTCCTGCTGGAAGGGATGAGTGAGCCCAGGGCAGCGGTCGGCCTCCACTCCCGGTTTCCTCCACTTCCTGTTGACGCGGGATGGAAAGCTGAGGACCGCCGTGCTTCTTTTTGTGTTAAAGAGCAGACAATGAGCCGTATGGCACGCCTGCTAAGTGTTCCCGAAAGCATTAGCTTGCAGTGCCAGATACACATTCACGCAAGGTGAAGTTCTAACATTCCTCTGTTTAGAGTCACATGGCGTGGGATATATCACCGCTGGGTTGCCAAGTGTGACCTGCAAACAGAGAGTGGGAAGTGTCACCATTAGGCCATGGTTGGAGCACCCAGTATGATCTGCACACTTGGCATTGGATGTGTCAATGTTGGAGCACCCAGTATGATCTGCACACTTGGCATTGGATGTGTCAATGTTGGAGCACCCAGTAAGATCTGCCCACTTAGCATTGGATGTGTCAATGTTGGGGCAACCAGTATGGGTGCCCCCGGAGAAAAACACCCAATACATCCTGACCTGCTTGAGTTCCAACACTGGCCTATAGTGGTAATGCCACCTATAGGCAAACAAAGGGAAATCCCTTTGAGCTGGAACAGAGGCTGATTTAGCCTTAATTACCAAAGTCTGAGCTAATTATCAGCTCAGACACTTACTAAATTTGAACATAGCGCCTGGTCATCGGGAGCAGGGCGCTACATATATAACCTCAGTTTTGTTTATGCTCCTCCTTAAATTATTCATATGTGTTTCTTGGGCAGGTTCTCATACTTATGTACCCCAACAATTTGTCAGATTTTGCCCGATCTTAAACTGCTCTATGTTTTTCTTGTATGTTTTCTTATATTTAAAAATAAATAACATATTGAACATAAAAAATGTGTAAAATTAATCATCGGACCAAATATGTTTCTGGTATTTCCAACACTATTTGCCACTTTCCCAAGCCATAAAGACTTGACCGTGGCTCTGCATAGGTGATGAGTAGATATGGCGGCCCCGTGCACATATATTATTATTCACATAAAGGTGCAAACTGCAGAACACATTAATAACATTGTTAATCATAAACTTTATAAAAACTAAGTGGGAGTGGCTTGATGTGTAGTACGCCAGTGTGAGCATGTTCAGCATTTTACAGTATGTTCTCAATGGGTTCTGCCATTGCAGAGTTCTCCCTCTGAGGATACTATTTGTCTGGCTGCTATGCTGGTCCTCTGTCTTCAATACTTTGAAGAATGATGTAAATAATGGCTTCTGACTATCACAGTCTGCGTTGTTTTGGATCACCGCCTGAAAAGGTATTAAAGCCAGGCAGCCAGCATGTTCAGGATAAATTATGATATAGTCACTTTAAATGTGAATATCTCTCACCCATGCCGTGGTGGTGTTCTCTAATTTAGCCAATCCCACCTTTTGCAGCCTGTCGGCATCCCTCATCAGCCCTCCCTGCTGATGGGATTGAATTGTCCTCCGTAGGTCACCTCGGTCTACAGATGACGGAAGCAGTCCCTTCCTCTCCAGCCGTGCCCTAGCTAGGCCAGAGATCAGAGCTGTAGGAAGCCATCTTCCATCCCATCCTCGGCTTCCTGTTATTGTGTGTAATCTAGAGTCTGATAGCGTGCAGCTGTATGAGGCCTGGGGTCAGAGCTGTCCACCATGCATTGGGTCTGATTGGCCCAGTGACAAGGTGATGGCACTGTGCCTTGTGCTGTCACTAACTCCTGATAAGGGTGACAAGGCCTCCACTGAGGTCTCAGAGGCTCAGGTGTATGTCAGTGGTCACTGATGTTAATACATAGACCCCCTGTATCCTCATGGCAGTTATGGATTCCGGAGGTGTGACGGTATCGTGTTTGATACACAAGATAAAAATCATAGCCTCAATACACAATTCTTTTCTTGTAGGATTTAACATTTTCGTCAGATTTTATTTCTGTCTGTGACTTGTATTTAAAGACTTTTTGTCTCTGTGACACCAGTACAAGTAATAGGGAATGCAGTTGCCACCAGGACAGAAATACTTAGAAATCAATAAAAACATTGCCAGTCATTTAGACTTTTCCCCAATTCTGTTAATAACATGTTTTTTCTGTGTCCCCACTGGAAACATTCCCTATCACTTCCTGTCCTGAGGGGGCTTTATCCTTCTGCACTGTAACTGTACTCAAATCAAATTAAAAACCTTGTGAGAAGAGAGTATTAAACATCTAATGTTATGCTTGAAACAGGCACCAGAAAAGGCATTTTTCTATTGTTTTGCAAGTTACCATGGTAGAGGTTCTGCTCTCTTTCAATCATGGTGACCATAAAGGAAGTGAGTTCTTGCCAGCGGGGTCACAGGCAGCTAACCTAAGACTCTGATCCTTCCTTATTTTGTTTTTTTCTGAACCAAATAAACATTCTGCTCAGATCTGGGCAATAAACAGAGCATTGTGACTCTCACCTCGCTGATCACGATGTTCTCTCTCACATTCCAGCTGTGAATTGGCTTTGCTGGTCCATAGGTGCCTTCTGTAGCTTTAGAAAACCTCAAGCAGTTACATGTAGAAGGGCAGATTCAAAGCTGCAGATAACAATAACATACAGGCCCTAGTATGTAATGCATCTTGTATCCCAGTTTTCTTATCTATCAGTTTTCTTTGCTTATCATAATACATTACAAATTGTTACTTTGGCATAATTTAAAAACACTGCAGTGTGAGGTGGAATTCCCCTCAGAGTTCAAATTATGACAATGAGTGAAGCCAGTCAATGAGCTATTGCTGGTATCCTGAAAACTTTGCATCTGTTAGAAAGTCCCATCAGTTTACCTTAATTAGTAGTCTGTGTGATGTACTGCAGCCTTAATCAAGAGAGCTCCTCACAAGGTCACAGGGAGTGTACTTCCTGAGCCTATTGCTCCTGTCAATCTGCTTCTTGGATCACCAATCACATCCAGGATTGAACCAAGGGGGTGGTGGTGAAATCTAGGTATAACTTAAGGATATACTGCAGCCCTCGGCAGGTAGGCCGTCTTCTCTATATGCAACTGTATGGCCCCGTACACACAACCGAGTTTCTCAGCAGAATTCAGCCAGAAACTCGATGGCAGACGTATTCTGCCGAGAAAACCGGTCGTGTGTACACTTTTTGCCAAGGAAACCGACGAGGATCTCGTCGGGCCAAAAAGAGAACATGTTCTCTATTTCCTCGTTAGTCAATGGGAAAAGTTGGCTCGGCGAGATCCTCGGCGGCTTTACAAGGAACTCGACGAGCAAAACGATGTGTTTTGCTCGTCGAGTTTCTCGGACGTGTGTACGGGGCCTATAACTAAAGGTTTCATCTTCAAAACTGGCCAGTTAAAAGGCTTTAGTGTAGTAAAGAGAACCTGTCGTAAGGGCAGTTCACAGCCAATTCTGTCCAGTACCAGAGGCTCCCGGGAAACATTGCCAGAGATACATCGCTGTGTGCGGAGCCCTTAATCTAGCACTGGCACAGGATGGGAGGCCTGACTGTAGCAGCTAACGCTTTTCTGACCGGTCCTCTTTAATGTCAAGTGGAGTTATCTCATTACGATGACCAATCTGCCTGCAGCTTCATCTGATTGGTATGAAGTTAGGACTGAGAGACTGTCATATGAAATACCACTCATGGTGTTGCCAATCGGATCCTCTCAGGGTGTGAACAGCACTGATCGTGTTCTGTATCAGAAAGTGAAACTGTTGATCACTTACTGCTTATACTGCCCCCTCCACCTTGACAATGAGACGACCTTGCGATAGCAATGTGCCATTGCCTGCCTTACCACCTGTTCCCCTCTTCCTCTATCCTATGTATCCTATGCTCCCTCACTCACATCTTCAATCTCCTTTTCTACTGGCACATTCTCCTCCGCTCTAAAACACCCAATACTTGAAAAGCCTTCACTGGACCCTGCCAGTCTGAACAGCTTTAAGAGGTTGTAAACCTCAATTTTCTAGTTGTACTTATAGGTAAGCTTTTAATAATTACAGTAAATATCACCTCAACTTGTGCTGTTTAGGAGATATTTACATTGTACTTCACCGATGATGTAATCGGCGCATGCGCTGTGAAGAACTGGTCCTCTGTGCTGTTTCTTCAGTAGCGAGTGCTGTGACTGGCGGCTCCCACGCGACTCCGGACAGTCACAGAACCAAAGTCCGTGGCCCCGGAAGCAAGAGGGGCGAACATGGATGCGGCCACCAGTGGGGACCGCGCAGGCTTCGTTTGCAGGTAGGTGGCACATAATGTGCTAGCATGCGATGCATACTAGCACATTATGCTTTTACTTTGCATGGAACAAAAAAGGAAGTAAAACCCATCAAGGTTTACTTCCTCTTTAAGACTCATTTCTTTGCTCCTGTTTACATCTAAACTTTTAGAACGCTTAGTCTAAAACCATCTGTGCTCCTAACTCATTGACAACAACCTTCTTGACCCCTTACAGTCTGGCTTTCGCTCACTCCACAAAAACTAACTGCTAAAACCAATGGACACTACTCCAAACTCATACTAGTAGACCCCTCTGCAGCCTTTCATACTGTTGACCATCCCCTCCTCCTCAAAAAACTCCACTCTTATGGCCTTCAAGGCTCTGCTCTCTGCTGGTTCTCCTCCTACCTATCAGAGCACTCCTTCTGTGTTACCTAAAACTCTGTCTCCTCCTCTTCATTTCATCTTTCTGTAGGGGTCCCCCAAGGTTCTGTACTTGGACCAAGGGCCGGCCCTACCATGGGACCCGATGGGACCATGGTGCCAGGCGGCATTTAAGAGGGGCGGCATCCTGGACCAGTAAGCAGGAGTAAAGCAGAGCCGATGCTGGTCAGCGGTGCGCTGTGCGCTGCCTCCTGCACAAAGAGAATGAGTTTACTTTAAGAAGACTAGAGAAAGCAAACGTGTTTAAATTACAAGTCAACAACTGTTATGTAATGACACACAATGACTCTGCAAGGGCCCTTGCGAGGGTCAGTAAATGATAAGGAGAAGATCTAAGCTAAGGAATGGTACCATTCAGTTAAACTAATGTAGGCAGTCTATGCTGGCGAGCTACCTCTAGCGGGAAGTCCTGCAGAACAGCTAAAGAAACGTCTCGAAACCCAAGTCCACGTTGCGGCCGGTGGTGCACGTTAATTTTTGTAATCCACAAGTGGTAAGTGGTAGGAGGAAGTTAATCAAACAAAGTAACCTGAACAGCAACGTTGGTGAACTGATCGCTCGTCAGCGTCAGTCACTTCTGTATAACAACTATCAAGTTATGGGGCCTCTAAGTTTCAGCTAGAGGCCAAACACGTGTCTCCGGCCTGTAGGGTGGCACTAGGTTGACTGTCTAAAGGGAGGGTTGGAGGTTGAGCATGTGCTCTCTCACCCGACAGGCCCGATCCGCCTGAGTTCTTCTCAAAGGGCGCGTTTTAGTAGATCACTACTCCGCAGCAAGAGGTTTCGGGCATCAGGCTCTCCACTGTTTCAGTCGTCAGCTGGGTGGCCTCTCCGGTCTCCTGGAACACGAGCTGGGCACGGTGGTCTTGCTTCCTTCTGGATGGTTGGTCTCTCGGAGGATTTAGGCCCAGGCTTCAGGCCTAGCAGCACGGCTGTGCTGTCCTCCACAGCTCCACAGAGGAGAAGAATGCAGGTCCCGAGAGAGCGAGATCAGCCCCTCCCTTTTCTTAAGTAACCTCCCCCATAAGTCTGTGCGGAGGTGTCACATGTTCCAATAACGCAGGGCATTGTGGGAAGCATAGTCTGTTTCTCCGAAGAGTCAATGGAGTCCATATCTCCCGCTACTTCTGGTCCCACAATGCATAACAATATTTACAAGCGTGGATAAAGTTCCAGTGGGGATTCAGGCTTGTCATTAGTCTCTGACAGAATGACCCCGCTACACTGCCTATCAGGGAATGTAATTGGCATCCCTGCAGAATGACTGCCACCCAGACATTAGACGGTCTGTTGTTGCCCAGTCTGACTGGAGCCACCGTCGAATGCTGCTATCGCCAGCGTGAACCAGAACAGTTAGGAGTGCAGAACGAACAGGAAGGAAGTTATATGCTTGAATTTCGATATAACACAATTCCATTGGCTGTTGGGGTAGACCATTCGACATGAACAGAAACTAACAAGTATCAAAAATATGTAATAATACTGTTGGACATGAAGATTCGACGAAGCAGCTAATAACATACGATCGCCGCAAGCAGATATTTAATACAAAAAAATGTGAGTTGGCAGTATTGAGCATTAAAGTGGCACATCCAATAGAAATGGAGAAAAACAAAATCTCCTTATAGTGGACTTTTAAGGCACAGATTTCTTGAAGCATGTATAGAGTAGTAATAATTTATTAAATGTTTTTCTTCTAAATAAAGAGTTGTATAAAACACATATATTTACAAATACATAACTTTGCTCAAGCATTTTTACAATGTTATCAACATCACCATAATGCTTTTAAAGTTTGTTTGAAAAAAAATCTTGCACCCGACGCGTTTCGGAATATATGCGTATTTCCTTCTCCAAGGGTATGGTTAAGCAAGAATATTATGTATTCTAAAGAAATGTTAAAGAAAACAAAATAAATGACGTAAAGTGTAAAGTTACAGTATCATTCATTGATATACATTAAAATTGACAGGTTTTCTCCACTTGCATACATTGAGTTGGTGTAGCCCTTTTGGATAAAAACATATGAGAGCAAAGTGTGCTCTCAGTTCTCCACCAGAGGTCCAAGAGGTGGCATGCCCTTGGGGGGGGGGGGGCGTTGATACGGGACCTGGAGGCCCACAAAGTTTGGCATAATTCCCACACCACACATATAATCCCGGAAGGGGCGAGCCAGGGAACCCACTGGGGCCAAAAATTGCAAACGACCCTGTAATTGCCAAAAAAGAGGGGAAGTAATTGTGTAATTTTCTAAGAGGAAAATGGATATTTATGGTCAAAAGCTCCACCTATATGCTATAGAAGAATTATAATTATTACTAGTCAAAGAACATTAGAATTCTACTATAGCTTGTACCGGAAATGTACGATCGCGGCTTCGTACAGTTTGACTGCTTCGTCGAATCTTCTTCGAACATCCAACATACACCATAAGCCTTCAATTGACAGATTCGACATTAATTCATTTAGATTTTCGTACGAATGCATTTTTTAACAAAATAAATAAAAACAAATTTCTGGAGTAACTACATTTTTTTTTTTGGACTAAACCGAAATTCCGAAACCAAATTTTTCAGTGTTCACATGTCTGTGGTCTGTGTGCAATGAAGGGGTGCTGTAGAAAGAACATTGAGCCATGTAAGTCTCTACACTAGAGGAGCTTACACTCTAATGTCCCCACCCTGACAACATCCATCTGGTCACAAGCCGGTGGAGCTACTCCACAGTATATCTAACATCTACATGGGTAGAACATACAAGGTCCAAAAAATGGTCTCCCTCCTGGGATGTGACCCCAATGTAGCCATTATCTGTCGTTTCCATTGTTACATTGTAAAACATTGGGGTTTGTGGAATGTGTGGATGGCAATGGATGAGACACTTTCTGTCTATGACTGCCTTGTGTCTGCCCTTAATGAGGTTGGCCGGTGGCTTTGTTTTTGCAGTCTGTATGACATGATGATTTGGACCCGGATCAGGAGATCTGCAGATGTTTCCTTGTCACGAGCCGGACAAAGCAATAATATTACATAACTTTCTCTCCCGGCTGACATGGCCAGCACTCTGCAGACATGACAGACACACAGTCATGGATCCTGCAGCTAAACAAACACTCCGCAGAGCCCTGGGCACTTCAGGAACTGCACCTGACTTCTTGTGTCATGTGACCGCAGGATGACCGCAGAGGGGAGAACTGTCAGCAGTGGATGGATGTCAAATATTTCTCCCTCATTCAGCACCATTTTCTCCTATGTCTAGCAGTATTAAAGTGGTTGGAAAGGAAAAGTTGTTTTATTAAATAACAAACCTGTCTATACTTACCTGCTCTGTGCAATAGAATTTTCCTCTAGATCCTCCTCTTCTCATGTTTTCTGCCCGTGCTCCTGGCTCTTTCTCTCTTGCTGGTGCCCCCAACAGAAAACCAATACACATGGGGGCACTCCTGTAGACTTGCTCCCGAGCCCCCCTCCCCCCAGAGGCAATCTGCCACCTTTCTCTATGCCCTGGGTGGCAATGGTGGGTGTGTGAGGGGGTCCTCCCACACAGTCCGCCCTACCTGCTCTGCTTTGAAGCCCAACGGGGCAGAGGGACTCCTTATAAGGGAGTGAGAGGATCTAGGCTGCTCAACCAGCCCCGTTAGTCCTTTGCCTCTCTTTTTAGAGACCGCATGGTCAAAGTGCGTGCATGTTAACCCAATTGCGAGTGTGTGTAAGTGTGGTGTTTCTTGTGGGAGGGGGGTGGGCGTACTAAGCGCAGGCTTACCTCGCATAGCGCACCCACCGGGAGCCGGGCTGAGACCACCAAACTCAATTCACATGTAGCTGAGACCGGGATCCGAACCCCTAGCTGCAGAGGTGAATGGCTTGTCAGCGCAGTGCCAATCGCGTTGAGCCGCCGCAGGTCCCCTTAAATTTTTTATTTTTTTAGTGGGACCTCCGCTTTAAGGTTTGACCTCATATGATATAGTTTTGGTAAATCTAAAGGGGCTCACATTTCCTGTGCCTCGCTATAATGCTTCTCTAGACTGAGGTGGATCCCTAGATGCATACTCTCTGCTCAGGGTTAAGCAGGTCTTGAAGAGTACTTCTGTCAGTCCCCAGAGACATTTTTTGGTGCTAGGTGGAATGTTTTTTTGTTCTTATATTTTTCCTTCTGCCTGTGCAGACATGGGCTGGAGTAAAGCACCATTCCCATCTCCTGCAATATTCAGCTATGGCGGCCTGTTAAGCCTTATTATGTCATTGCATAGGGGAGGAGACGGTACGTTGATGGGTGTCCTTATATCAGGGCAGAATAATAGCTAAGAGGGCTGCTTCTAAATGATCTCTCCTCCAAGATCTGGTATCCCTGCCGCTATAGATGTGAGAACTTCACCCAATTCATCTGGAACGAGTCTGATCCCCATGGCCAGGTGCGGTCCAGGTTGGAAGATGCAACACCTTTTTATTGGTTGTTGTTTTTTCAGTGTGCCAATAATCAAAGAATGCAGTTTATTATATTACGCGGGGTGAGAGATGTTTATGTTGTGTTTGATATGAGGCCTCGCAGGGCACCAGTGAAAGGGGAAGTGAGAGTTTCACATAATTCAGAAATGAGAAGCAGTCCCGCCACAGGCAAATTGTCCTCCTCTGGGATGGGTGTGCAGCTGCTGTGCCTTCTCCATCACAGCGCGGCGAAGCACACCCCGTCCTTCCAAAGCTCAGCCAATCAGCCAATTACAGTTTAAAAAATTGATTCTGATTGGTGGCCAGGAGTGGAGACACTTTGCAGTTCTTTGCTGAGTAAGATGACATGAATCAATACCCAGGCCGGGAATGACATGCTAACGTTGCAGAACTTCATTGTGGTGCCCCCTGAAAAAAAAAGCAATCTTGCTTGCTGTCCTTGTGACCGCCGTCACTGGAACTGTGCATTGAACATCATATACCCTAATTTACCTTTATGTGATACAGAGTTGCACAGTCATTGTGGTGTTTGGCAGAGAAGGATTAAAGCTGAACCCTGGGCACAAAAATATTTAAATATATTCCTTAATAACCACAAAGGGTATACATTTGCTTTGTGTGCACCAAATGCCTTTATAAACCCAGATGTTACTTTGTAAAAGTAGCAGTGACATCACCACTTTATAAAAGCAGCTGTGACATCACTACTATGCTGTACATAGCCAGTGCAGAGAGCAGAGCTGTGGGAGGGATGCAGCAGGCTCCACCCACTACAGGCTGCCTGCAGAAAACTACAGAAGGGGGCGGAGACAAGACCAGTCACCCTGCACAAGGAGAGAGAACAGCAGTGAGCGGTCTTTATTACAGGAAGCTCCTGCACAGAGGACAAGTTTCACACTGGATTACTGCACAGATCTGAGAGAAAAACACAGAGCACACAAAGGAAGAATACACAGGACTCATGTATTTAGATAATTAGCTAGATACGCCGTCGTAACTCTGAATCTTAGGCCGGGTACACACGGACAAACATGTATGGTGAAAGCGGTCCGTCGGTCCGTTTTCACCATACATGTCTGCCAGAGGGCTTCTGTACGATGGTTGTACACACCATCGTACAGAAGTCCGCGCGTAAACAATACGCGGGGCGTGTCCGCGGTGTCGCCGCGTCGATGACGCGGTGTCGCCGCGACAATGACGCGGCGACGTGGGCGGCCCGCCTTTAAAATGCTTCCACGCATGCGTCGAAGTCATTCGACGCATGCGAGGGACGGCGGGCGCCTGGACATGTACGGTAGGTCTGTACTGACGACCGTACATGTCCGAGCGGGCTGAATTCCAGCGGGCTGTTTTAAAACAAGTCCAGGAATATTTGCCCGCTGGGAAAAGGCCCGGCGGGCAAATGTTTGCTGGAATTCGGCCCGCTCGCGCCCACACACGACCAAACATGTCTGCTGAAACTGGCCTGCGGGCCAGTTTCAGCAGACATGTTTGCTCGTGAGTATGGGGCCTAAGCCGTCGTATCTTTAAGTGTATTCTCAAAATGAGATACACTTAAATGTAGCTAGGGTACGACGGCCTGCGCCGTCGTATCTTAGCTTTCTACTTAGGCCGGCCGCTAGGGGCGTGAACGCTGATTTACGGCTAGAATGCGTAAATCAGCGAGATACGCCTATTCACGAACGTACGTTTGCATGTCGCAGTAAAGATACACCGTTTAAGTAAGGCGTTTTTAGGCTTAAAGTTAGTCGAACAAAAAGCTGGCCTAGCCAATGTTAAGTATGGACGTCGTTCCCGTGTCAAATTTTTTTTTTTTTTACGTTGTTTGCGTAAGTTGTCCGTGAATGGGGCTGGACATAATTTACGTTCACGTCAAAACCAATAAGTCCTTGCGGCGTACTTTGGAGCAATGCACACTGGGATATGTCCACGGACGGCGCCGTGACCCAACGTCAATCACGTCGGGTCATGGTTTATTTACATAAAACACGCCCACCTCTACACAATTTGAATTAGGCGCTCTTACGCCGGCCCATTTACGCTACGCCGAGGAAGAATTTCCTCAGTCTCCCGGGCTCTCCCCTTCCCAGTGATCAGACTGTAATGTTGTAGCCACAGGGTGAGAGGCTGCCGCAGGGGCTGATCTGATCACAGCCATGAACTGCACGAGGACCAGAATTTACATAATTGTGTCCTCTCTGAGCTGGCAAATCATTAGATGGATGATGACCCTGACCAAAGATGGTGCTGTCCCTCTGGACAGAAGAGCAGATGCATGCCTTGTCAGGGGTAGTACTGTGAGCTCCATAAAAGGTAATAAATTACTGAAGGTGTTACACTGACACATTATTTGTCATGGGTATATCTGATGTTAGGGCCACTGTAACTGCCTCACTGCATCCCCACTGCTCACTGAGTCTTATGGGTGGCAAAATGGCTTGGACGAGGTAAAAAGTTCCAAAAGTGGAACTTCTGCTTTAAGCACTCCTCGCCCCCTGACATGGTACATTTGGCATTTCATTTTTTAGTGGGACTTTCTGTCCCACTTCCTCCTTCCTTTTTTTGGCCGCCTTGGTGACTCCTCCTCTCGCCCTAGGTGGCCCCTCCCTGGCAGTGATCTTCTGGGACACAACTCCGGTCCCAGAAGATCGGCTGGCCAATAGGAGCGCGCAGTGCGGTGCGCGCCTGGACTTAAAGCAGTAAGCTGTCACGGCCGGGGTGCCCGCATTTACGATGATGGCGCCAATGAGAGAAGGGGGAGAGGAGTGAGCCTCTGGGGCGGCTGCATCGCTGGACTGTGGGACAGGTGAGTGTCGGTTAATTAAAAGTCAGCAGCTATGCTTTTAGTAGTTGCTGACTTTTAATAAACTAAAACACGGGTGGAACTCCCCTTTAATCTGACAGATGACACCCCCCCAGCACAGGAGGAGATGCACTCGGTAATCTCCGGCCTTTGAAAGTCGGGCTTTCAAAGTTTAAAATGGCTGGTAGGTTCACTTCAAGGTTTCATGTTGTATCTGGGGAGTTGAGCAAGGGATCTGATTGGTTGCCAAAGTCACCTGTCCTACATCTGTTCTAGATTCCTGTGCACCAGTTTTCATAAATCCGTCTTGTTGTGGTTTCTTATAAAGAGAAAGTTTTCCACAGCTCGTTTTCAGCCGTCTCTTCTCCAACTGTCATGTTCTAGTTCAGATTTCTATCTGATTATCTAGCTGAGTGTCAGTGTAAGGTTTTTAAGATTTTCCTTCGAATGAGCCCAACTGTTACATCTCCTTACTGGGGTTTGATGTGCCCCCGCATGTATCACAGACCGGCGCACGCTACTCTACTTTTAGGTTGTTTGTCACAGGCCTACACATCCTACTCTTATGTCACGTGTATCGTGGCCCCGGCACATACTGCTCTACTCCTATGTCACGTGTATCGTGGCCCGGCACATACTGCTCTACTCTCATGTCACGTGTATCGTGGCCCGGCACATACTGCTCTACTGTTATATCACGTGTATCGTGGCCCCGGCACATACTGCTCTAATCTTATGTCACGTGTATTGTGGCCCCGGCACATACTGCTCTACTCTTATGTCACGTGTATCGTGGCCCGAGGAAAACTGCTCTACTGTTATATGACGTGTATCGTGGCCCGGCACATACTGCTCTACTCTTATATCATGTGTATTGTGGCCCAACACATACTTCTTTGTATTTTGGAGGGGGTTTGTCTGCTTTAAAGAAAATAATAAAAAAAGCTGTCAATAAATGTAATTTTAAGTGGAAATAAATCAATCAAATATATAATACACCAAAAAAAAAAATATTTTGCAAAAACATTTCCTAATATCAAGTTGCTAGCTAAAACACTACTAGACAGTGATTTTACCCACCATGTATTATAAATCAATCCAATAAATATATAATGTAAAGCGACACACACTACTACCCAAGTGTAAAAATAATCAGAAATAATCCACTATTGGATTATTTCTGTTTTTTTTACACTTAGGCAGTGTAGGCCAGATTTTACGTAGGAGAGCGTATCTTTAGTTGGGCGTAGCGTATCCTATTTACGCTACGCCGCCGCATCTTAGACAGGCAAGTGCAGTATTCACAAAGCACTTGCTCCGTAAGTTGCGGCAGCGTAGCGTAAATCGGCCGGCGTAAGCCCGCCTAATTCAAATGTGGAAGAGGTGGGCGTGTTTTATTAAAATGAGCCGTGACCCCATGCAAATGAAGCGCCGATCGTACGGCGCATGCGCACGCATGCTCAGAATCACGTCAAATTTACTCCATAAGATACGCCAGGCCCAATGCCTGTGATGTGAACGTAACCTACGCACAGCCCCATTCACGTACGACTTACGTAAACGACGTAAAAAGATACGCTTGCCGACGTCCATACTTTGCATTGGCTGCGCCTCATATAGCAGGGGTAACTTTACGCCGGACGTAAGCCTAACGTAAACGGCGTAGCGGGCGCAAGTACATTCGTGAATCGGCGTATCTACCTAATTAACATATTTGACGTGTAAATCTACAGAAGCGCCCCTTGTGGCCAGCGTAAATATGCACCCAAGATACGACGGCGTAGGAGACTTACGCCGCTCGTATCTTGGCCAAATCTATGCGTAACTGATTCTAAGAATCAGGCGCATAGATACGATGGTTCACATTCGGACTTACGACGGCGTACGTGGAGATACGCCGTCGTAAGTCCACTGTGAATCTGGCCCTGTGTTTCTACAAGTTGCCTTACACATTTATTTATTGGATTAATGAATGTTACTAGCTGGCAATTTAAACAGTATCATTTTTTTATGTATATGTCATTTCACTGTAGCACATTACAAAAAGAAAAGAAAAAATCTGCACAATGCATACCAGACCTTTCAGTCTGGTGTGTATTTAAAGTGGATGTGAACAGCCTCAGAAGATACACAGAGATTAATCTCCCTACATAGGTTTTATATGTATAGCTGCTGTGTTCACATTTATATACTGTTTAGAAAGTTGAGATCATGTTAGGAGATTTTCTCTTCCTGGTTAACACAGAGACGATTAGCGCTTTTCTGTCTGTTACAGCGTGATGAATGTGCTTACTCCATTACGAACGCTAGTTTTACCAGAACGAGCGCTCCCGTCTCATAACTTGCTTCCATGCATGCGCAGGTTTTTCACGTCGTTTAAGCATTTACAACCCCTTTAAATCACAATTCTACTTGCATATTGTACTTGTTTGTAGCATAAATACTAAAATTCACACTTAAACCTGTGATTTTGTAACTTTTGGAAATGACAGTAAAAATTTGGCTGTGCTAGTAAATTTTGAGTGTTGTGTCAGTAAATTATATACAAGGGGGCAGGGTCTTTCAGTGACTTTGACCATACTGTATATATTCAGTGATGTCACGTACACCTCCCGCCCCTTTGATTACATGGCTGGGGATTCTCAGCCGTGTAAGGCCTCGTACACACGACCGAGGAACTCGTCGGGTGAAACACACCGTTTTCCTCGTCGAGTTCCTTTTTAGGCTTGTCGAGGAACTCGACAAGCTTGCTTTGCGTACACACTGTCAAGACAAAATCTCATCGTTCTCAAACGCGGTGACATACAACACATACAACGGCAGGGGAAGTTCAATTCCACTGGCACAACTCTTGGGGCTGCTTTTGCTAATCTCATGTGTTTGCGTGTTAAGTAAAAGTTTGTTAAGAGACGATTTGCACTTTTCAGTCTGTTACAGCGTGACAAATGTGCTATCTCCATTACAAATGCTACTTTTACTCTCGTCTCATACTTTATTCTGAGCAAGCGCGGGTTTCTTAGCATACAGACGCTCAAGTTTCTCGTCGAAAAGCAGCCCGACGAGGAACACGACGAGCAAATTCAGACTCCCGTCAAGGAAAAAGAGAACTTGCTCTCTTTTTTGCTCATCGAGTTCCTCGACGGTTTCCTCGATGAAAAACGTACACACGACCGGTTTCCTCAGCAAAAAAGCTCTCCCACCAAGTTTCTTGATGGATTCTGCCGAGGAAACCGGTCGTGTGTACGAGGCCTAAGTCTATGGGGCCGGTGATGCCACTGGTTGTTGGGGTAGAGCCAACGTCATTAACAACCACTGACAGCGGGAAGCTGTCATGTAAAATAGAGCTAGTAATACGGCTATTAAACGTGATGTTCTTCTCCCGCCAAACAGGTAAACGTTTGAGCATTTGGCAAAGTTCTGGCCCAACTTGTGCTCAGACTAAACCTTGAACTCATCTCTACTCAAGAGTAGTGATGGGCTTGGGCCTGTTCGAAAAGCGTCCCCCCAGGAAGCCAGAACTGCACACTGCCAATCATAGGCAGCGTGTGTATGTGCAGCTGCCGGTCGGGAAATGCCTCACTGCTTATGATTGGCAGTGTGCAGTGATGGCTTCCTGGCGGGCTCGATCTGAACATGCCTGAGCCCATCACAAAAGCCCTGTGCCCTGATGCAAGCAGTGGGCTTGCCCTTTGGAGGAGTTATGTATAGCGCTACCCCCGCATGAGCCGCTGATTTGTTGAGCGAATGTCCAGACAATGAATAGAGGTTTTCCAATGCTTTATTTCCAGGCCAACACGGCCAACATCAACGTCAAGTAGGAAGTAGGAAGAAAAGGTTGATGAAGAAAGAGGGAGAACTTTGCAGTATCAGGCCTGGATAAGAACCGAGCAATCCTGCTCACAGTGGTACCAAATTACAGTTCGTCGCCACTCTAGCCAGAGTGGGTGAAGTGCCCCCAGACAGACTTCTGCCACAAGCCTGGCAGCCGAAGTGTCACTTTAGATTGCTGGGAGAAACAGATCTCTCTCACAGACCTGGCTCTTGGCCTCTGCCACAGGCCAATTACTTTGGATGAGCTAAATGGACGAATTGAGCGAATCCTCCAAGTAGGTTTTAGCATTGATCACCGGATGACAGCAAAGCGTACCTGTCAGCATTCCAGGTCACCAGATCACCGATTGGTTCGTTCAAGCCTTGTTGGATAATTTGCCTCCGTGTTCTCCTCAAGCCGACCCCCCAATCGAACGGCATCCAGCCTGGGATCCTCTCAATAGAACTGGGGACCTAGTAAGTCACTGGGGCCCCTCTCGGCAACGTAGAGCTCCGCCTAGCATTTGACCCCGGCCTGGAAGGCCATCGCCGGGTCCGTTGGATGTGTGCTCTGGAATGACAGCAGCCCGAATTTGACAAATTGTGAATGGTAGCAAAATAATTATCCCATTCCCCACTAACTTTAGTGTAGTGCCCATACTGGAAGTAAGGGGGCACTACATATGCAAATATCAAAACACTTTGATGGGTTGATGTTAGTCTGAAGGAATGGGACTGCTCTAGGTAATGTCTGAGCATGCTGAGCCTCCATGATTGGAAGAACAGAAATCCAATCAATGAAAAGGGCCTGCCAGGGACTGTCAGCCAGGAAATGACGTGGATTCTATCGGACTGGCTGCAGCTTTCAATGCATAGTATGAGAAGCTCACAGTGTGCAGTGAAATCAGAGGAAACAATTTCAGTACAGGAGAGAAGCCTGTACAACTGTGCAAGACTGAAGTGAACTTTAATGGCGCAGATGAGTCAATGTGCAGCACAATGTAGACACACAGTTCAGTCGGACGGAATGGTTTCCTTAGCATGGCTCTGCAGATGTGACATGTGATTTTTATCTCCAGCTATATATAGCAGACTGCAGCTAAGTGTAACCGAAGCAGCTGTGACACATCAGCCCAACCACCCCTCTCCCCATCAAATCTGCCGCTGTGGTGTACTATGACCCAAACCTGTGTGTATATATATATATATATACACATACAGTATGATCTGATAGATATTTTTATTCCCATCTGTGTATTCTGTACATCAGCATAAAAATAAGACAAAAGGCTCAGTTTACACAAGAAGGAAGGTCTTTGGGGGGTGCTGATTGTGCTTTTTTATAATCAGGGGGCCGGATTCAGATACTTTGGAGTATCTTTAGGTGGGGCGTAACGTATCTCAGATACGTTACGCCGCCGTAAATTAGGGCGCAAGTTCCGTATACAGAAACCACTTGTGTCGGCGTAAGCCCGCCTTATTCAAATGTGGATGATGTGGGCGTGTTTTATGTATATTAACTGTGACCCCGCGTATTTGAAGTTTTTTTACGAATGGCGAATGCGCGGTTCATGAAAAAATCCCAGTGCGCATGCTCGAAATTACGCTGCAAATCGTCAATGCTTTAGACGTGAACTTAACTTACGTACAGCCCTATTCGCGAACGACGTCCATACTTAACATAGGATACGCCTCATATAGCAGGGGAAACTTTACGCCGGAAAAATCATAATGTAAACAACGTAAAAAAATGCGCCGGCCGGACGTACGTTTCTGAATCGGTGTATCTAGCTCATTTGCATATTCCTTGTGTAAATATACGGAAGCGCCACCTAGCGGCCAGCGTAAATATGCAGCCTAAGACACTTACGCCGGTCGGATCTTAGGAAAATCTATGCGTAACTGATTCTATGAATCAGTCGCATAGATACGACGCCGCACACTCAGAGATACGACGGCGTATCCGGAGATACGCCGTCGTATCTCCTTTCTGAATCTGGCCCAGGGACTGTCTTCCAGTCTTTGTATAGTACAAAGCGAGGAATATAGAGAAAAACAAACGTGTCAAAATGTGACCCAAGATTTGAACTCACCAACCAGATTCTGTCTCACTCCCTCCACCTTGCAAGTGTGACTGCACCCCCTCTGTGATCAGCTGCGAGAACCCCAGCCGTAGTTCCCATGATAAGCTGTGAGTAGGCATTGAAAGCAATAAGAGGCTGCCGGCTCTCGCAGATAATCGCTCCCACTTGCATGTAATCGCTCAAGCAGTGCAGTTCCAGCTTCACCCCAACTACTCTTAAAATTGTCCCTTGCCCCTCCTAACACCTATGCTGACTAACCTGTGTAAGGCTGGGTTCACACTACGATTTTCCCGTCCGTCAGCCGCATACGATTTCAGTATTGAAAACGTACGGGCCTGGACGGGAAAACGTATGGATAGACAATGCATTGCAAATCGTAAGCACTCAGATGCATCCGGGTGCGTACGATTTGCTGGCAAAACGTTTTTTAAACGTACGCAAAACCGTGTTCAACCACGGTTTTGCGGCCGTTTTTGAAACAGTATGGCAAACGCATACGTTTTTTTTAACATTAATGTCAATGGAAAACGCACATATGTGTGGTTCCATACGTTTACGTCCGTTTCAGCCGCATACGTTTTTTCATATAAATCGTATGCGGCTGACGGACGGGAAAATCGTAGTGTGAACCCAGCCTAAGATAGATGCAAACACTTGCCTATTTTCAGTCCGCTCCTGTCCAGTCACGTGGTCTCTCCTGTGTCTGCCAGTGCCAGCTGCAGGGGAGAGGAAAGAGCGATCCAACAACGGCTAGTAAAGCCTAGAGCGGTGGTGTCGCCCATCGGCCTCAAAGGCTCATAGACAATCCCTCCTCTCCCCTGCAGCTGCTGCTGACTGACACAGGGGAGCAAGATCACATGACTGGACCGGAGTGGCCTCAAAATAGGTAAGTACATCGTACATCTTTCTTACACAGGTTAGAAGGAATGGTGTTTGGAGGGGGAGGGGGCAGTTTTAAGAGTAGTAAAAATCCCGCCTTTACATGAATTAGTAGGTCATTGCAAAATCATCTCTCTCGTCCGGAATAAGAAATGTGACCAGGGGCATTGTGGGTATTTCCTGCCATTAAACATAGTGGGCTAGATTCAGGTTACGCGGATCTTTAGATCTTATTTACGTTACCCCTGGGCAAGTTTTTCAGGCAAGTGCTTTATTCACAAAGCACTTGCCTGTAAAGTTGAGCCGGCGTAACGTAAATTGCCCGGCGGAATTTAAATTCCGCGGGTAGGGGGCGTGTAACATTTAAATCGAACACACGGAGCATGCGCCCGCCGCGACTGAATCCCAGTGCGCATGCTCCAAATGACGTCGGCAAATCGGCACGCTTTCGACGTGAACGTCCATCCGTATTCGCGAACGACTTACGCAAACGACGTAAAAAATTCAAAACTCGGCGCGGGAACGACGCCCATACTTAACATTAGCTACGCCTCATATAGCAGGGGTAACTATACGCCGGAAAAAGCCGAACGCAAACGACGTAAAAAAAAGCGCCGGGTGGTCGTTAGTTTCTGAATCGGCGTAACTCCTCATTTGCATATTCCTCGCGTAAAAATATGGATGCGCTACCTAGCGGCCGGCCTGGAATTGCAGCCTAAGATCCGGCGGTGTAAGTCACTTACACCTGGCGGATCTTAGGGAGATCAATGCGTAACCTGATTCTATGAATCAGGCGCATAGATACGTCCGTTGTATCTCTTTCTGAATCCGGCCCAGTCTGTTGTGCTTAGTTAGACTCTGTCCTCTTGCCCTGCATTAAGAATAAGAAGATCCGAAAGGTGCAAAAAGGGATCCGATATGGTGAGCAAATATGACATACCCCCTGTACTATTACTATGGGTTATACCTGTGGGGGAGGGAGTACACATTACACACTGATAACATTATTTAATTTATACTGATCACATGCACATGTATATAGGACATCAAACAGCCCCTAGTGCCCCTTTAACCCCGTCCTTCTCTGTGAAAGTCCTGAGCTGTTCTCAGCCACATGACTGATGTGCTGCGTTCCTGGCTGGAGGTAGTCACAGATGCTGATTGAAGACGCTCCGAATCGGCTCTCTGTGCTCCACATGTGCGCCGTCTATTTATATTTTACTGGGAGGGATGGGACCGACCTGGCTGTCATTTTGCGTGTCAACTCCGGGATTCCCCTTATTTACAGCTTTGGGTTTAAAGTGAACCTGTTGCGTCTAATGCGTCCCAGACAGCGAGCAGTGTGTGGTACCTGCACATACAGCTTGGGCCTTATTTATTTCTTTGCGTTTCACTAACACAGTCTGTTCAAAAGCAATGGGCTGCCAATGCACCGTATCGTGCCTTAAAATACATATAGCTTTTTTTTTGTAAGACAACGCATTGCTGTACATTGTGGTGTGTAACAACTTGGATGCAGGGGTTTACAAACTATGACCCTCCAGTTGATCAGGAACTACAATTCCCATCATGCCTAGTTATGTCTGTGAATGTCCGAGTTTTGCAATGCTCCATGGGACGTGTAGTTCTGCAACAGCTGGAGGTCGTAGTTTGGAGATCCTTGTCTTAGAGTATTGGGGTGCCATTCAAAATGTAATGTAACAACACATATCACATGGGTTACCACAGACTGCAGTATGTGTGAATGGGCCCTATGCATGTGTCCCCATCTCCTAGGGGCAGATTCATGTGCAAATTGAGGCACAATAGGGTGCATTGGCAGCCTTTTCATTTTGAATGGTCTGTCTTAAAGCAATGCATGTTATTGTGTGACATAACACATGTTAACACACCACAAAGACGTAAATGGGCCCTTACAATTTTCACTGACCTTTCCAAATGATATCAATCAATCTGGATGATTACATTTCCTGGTGGCTGTATGTACACTCTGTCCATATAGCAGTCAGTTGCAGTATAGAGTATAGGCACCTTGGGGGACTCAAAGTTCATGCTGATGGGCACATTTTGTTGTGCCCATCAGAGTGCTTCCTAACATAAAATGTGCCCATCAAAGTGCTTCCTAACATAAAATGTGCCCATCAAAGTGCCCCTTAACACAAAATGTGCCCATCAGAGGTCCCCTTAACATAAAATCTGCCCATCAAAGTGCCCCTTAACACAAAATGTGCCCATCAGAGTGCACTTTAGAATAAAATGTGCCTATCAGAGTGCCCCTTAACATAAAATGTGGGGGTAATATTTGTGTTTATTTACAATCAAGGGAACTTTGCACCAATGTATTGTGTTTATTTGATAAGTGTTAGATAAAATAGCGTTGTGGGCAGGAGTGTTTCCATAACTGACAAAATTGATATATATATATATATATCTTGTGTTTTGATAATACTGTAAACATATTTGAACTGTTTCTTTAACCACTTACGGACCGCTGCACGCCAATATACGTCGGCTGTTTAAAGAGGGATATCTCTGTTATGGCAACAGCTACCTGCCATAACTCAGGTATCTAATCTTCTGCAGCTGGCGGTCCAGTTTCCGATAATGGTGGTGTTTGCGGCGGATTCGCCGCAAGATCAGTTATCGCGATGGGAGAGGTCCTCCCTCCCGCTGCTCTCCTGTGCCCTCCGCCACTTATTGGAGCCATCGGCAGCGGCGCAGGCGATTGGGTCCTTCTCGTGGCTGGGTATAGAGACGAGTGAGGGGAAGATGGCCCCCATCCGTCTCCATACCATAGCAGGACGGAAGCGATGTCAAAACGTCATTTCAGCCCATAGCTCTTAAAGTGAAGTTTTTTTTTTCCTAGTATTTCATTTTTGTGTAAATACGAGATCTGAGGTCTTTTTGACCCAGATCTCATATTTAAGAGGACCTGTCATGCTTTTTTTTCTAATACAAGGGATATTTACATTCCTTGTAATAGGAATAAAAGTGACACATTTTTTTTTAAAAGAACAATGTAAAAAATAAAAGTTAAAATAAATAAGAAAAATATATATTTAAACGCCCTGCATCCCGCCGAACTCACGTGCAGAAGCGAATGCATACGGGAGCAGCGCCCGCATATGAGAATGGTGTTCAAACCACACATGTGAAGTATTCCCGCGATCGTTATAGCGAGAGCAATCATTCTAGCCCTAGACCTCCTCTGTAACTCAAAACATGCAACCTGTAGAATTCTTTAAAAGTCGCCTATGGAGATTTTTAATGGTAAAAGTTTGTCGCCATTCCATGAGCGAGAGCAATTTTGAAGTGTGACATGTTGGGTATCAATTTACTCAGCGTAACATTATCTTTTACAATTTAAAAAAGATTGGGCTAACTTTACTGTTGTCTTTTTTTTATTATTATTAAAAAAGTGCGCTTGTAAGACCGCTGTGCAAATATGGTGTGACATGAAGTATTGCAATGACGGCCATTTTATTCTCTAGGGTGTTAGGATTTTTTTTTTATAATGTTTGGGGGTTCTAAGTAATTTTCCAGACAAAAAAAATGTTTTTAACATAAACAAAAAATCTCAGAATAAAGAATACCAGAGCCGGTGAGAGCGGATTTGCAAAGTTGAAGTAATCAGTAGGGTACAGAGTCTATTAGCACCCCTACGGTGGTACGGCTACACATAAAACATGGTATAAATGGTAGAAACATTCTTCCAGGACTAGGTGGTACTTGTGCAGGGCTCGACCTGGGCCAGGACCATTCCCAGGCGTGACTAATTCCTATTGCCCGACTCCTGTACATGCAGTTCTGGGCAGCCACCTGGGAGGGTGTCTGTTGAAATCTTCCCAGAATCCCCAGGGGTGCGCTCTGTGATTGCTGGGTCCTTCAAACACAGTTGCTCACAGATTAAGGGAAATAAGGCCCATGACAGTGGCCCTTTACCATGAGATCGCCTGTGTTTAATGACAGCTGATCACAGATTTGCCGGTCATTGGCAGTACTAAAGGAGAGCTGATAACCAACAATTCTGACAGGCACATTTACACTAATAATCAGTGCAGCCCATCAGTGCACATTGGTGAACAAGAAAAATTACTTATTTGCTAAATTTTCTAACAGAATCTAAGAATTTTTATTTTTTTTCTAAATTTGGGGTCTTTTTTTCTTTTGTTTAGCAAATAGCAAAAAATAAAAATGTGCTTAAATACCACCAAAACAAAGCTATATCTGTCTCAGAAAATGATAAAAATGTAATTCAGGTACAATGTTGCATAAGCTCAAAATTGTCATTCAAAGTGAGTGCTTTGAGCCCAGCCTGTGTGGTGATGCACCTCCTAGGGTGAAAGTGACAGGAAATGGGCAGAATGACAGAGTGAACCACCGGTGCTAGATCAAGGAGGACGTTGGTTAGGGTGCTGGAGGATGTAAAGGGCAAATAGAACTTGGCCAGTTTTTTTTTCAATACAGGAGGGGGAATCTAATAATTTAAACAAATATATTACACTTACTAAAGTGTGGAGAGCACAAGGTGATAACTAAACTTTCAGAGGAAGAAGTGGTGGAGTTTCTGGCTGGTCTGGGGATATTTCCAGGAGGAAACCTTCAAACAAATTTAGGACCATCTGGCTGATAGTTTTCCTGATCTTGTCCTCCCCTTTCCTTGGTGTCCGGTCGTTGGCCTGTAGATCAGAGCCTGGGCACACCGGTCACTCCTCCAAGCACTCCGCTGCCTCCCAATCTTTTCTTCTTCCTTTTGTTTTCCTCCCAATCTAATCTCGCCAGGCCCACTGCCACACTCCTCCACCTCCTCTTCTTCTTCCTGGATTTCCTTCAGCATATAAATAAATTATTTGGTGCAGAGCTTCTGTTCTCTGGGTCAGCTGGAAGCCAGTCATGTATAACTTGACTACTGAGGAGCATAGGTTTGAATCCCAATTGATAGTTCAGTAAACCTTGCCCACATAAAAGAAAGCAGACGTAGAACAATTTCTTTGGAAAGGGCAAGCCCACAGCTTTATTTAAAAATTTTAAGCACTGACCATTTTAAAGTTGAGGTTCCCCTAAAAATAAACTTTTAACATTGCATTTCCCACATTAATGACAATTAGAATCGGCTGGTTTTATTAAAAAAAAACGTCCGTATGTACCGTTTGCTATATGCGTTCTCACCGCCGCTTCCGGGTATGATGGTGGGGCTGGGCGTTCCTAATTGATGGACAGGCATCCGACCGACGCATACAACGCGTCACGAGATGCCGAAAGAAGCCAAACGTCGGTGCGGCTCTATACGGAGCATGCGCACCGACGTTCGGCTTCTTTCGGCATCTCGTGACGCGATGTATGCGTCGGTCGGATGCCTGTCCATCAATTAGGAACGCCCAGCCCCACCATCATACCCGGAAGCGGCGGTGAGAACGCATATAGCAAACGGTACATACGGACGTTTTTTTTAATAAAACCAGCCGATTCTAATTGTCATTAATGTGGGAAATGCAATGTTAAAAGTTTATTTTTAGGGGAACCTCAACTTTAACCAGTGCCAGTCATAGTTGTACTGTTAGCACATTTAAGGTCTAAAGGGTCTGTCCTTACCAGAATGCTAGACAGACATTAGACTAATTCCAACGTCCAATCAAGAGGATAGCCCATTACGGCATTTTTTATCACTGGCAAGAAAAAAAAAACCACTCATAAAGCTGTGACAGACCACATATAGGGCGTAGGGTGGGCTCTTCCAGTTGCAGTTTCTCAAATGCACAGATTTTAGCTCAGACCCCACCCCATCACCCCCTGTCATATAGCCAATCATCTTTAGGGCTCATGTACACACAGACTAGGTTGACCGTCGGCCGTGGAAAAAAACTGCGGTCAAAAGGTTTCTATCCTGAACACAATTCTTCCGCGTTCAGGAGAGGGAGGTTGAACCTCCCCTAACCGCAGCAGCTTCTAAACTCTTGTAAAAGCCTGTGTGTACATGGACAGATAGGCTTTTATGGAGTTGAGCTCATGAGCTTTGGCAAAAAAAAATTGCAACATTTTCTAAACTCAAGTTTAGATGCTGTAGTGTACATGAGCCCTTAGCTACTTTACATATTGCATTATATGCCCTTCTGAAGTGTGATCCACTGTGGCACGCTCTCTTCAGGTGGCGATCCCTCGTGTAAACAAGCCCTGTCTGTGAATGTGGTTTTTATTGAGGAAAAATCAAACTTCTTGTTATGCACATGGCAATCCTGAAATCAAACAGAATCTGAAACAATAATATGGTGTATGGACGAAAAATGTCAGGGTCTTCATTTGACATCTGAGTCCCTAATGTCTTCTTAACAATTTTTCTGAATTTCTATACAAATGTTCAAACAAATTTTACTGGTGTATGGGGCAGCTTTATAAATGTACCCCTTACTGTGCGAAAAAACTATTCAAGAGAAACTATTAGACCTTGTGGGCTCTTAATCAGAGAATCCTTCTTCAGATCAGGTACTCGTCATCAGCTGACATTTGCAGACACCTCGGCTCAGTGTGTGGTGGTTTCCCTGTGGTTCAGCTATCAGTGCTGTGGGCAGGGATGGCGCTACAGACACTGTGATGAGACAGAGGCCTCAGAGACCCCCCATGTCTGTCTTTCCCACCTCTGTGAATCACAAAACCCGGCCAGACGTTACAGTGTATATTTTTTTTTACAGTTCAATGTATATTTATTATCACAGTACTATATATAGTTCTTATCACGGCACAATGTTTATTTTTAGGGTACAATGAATTTTTCTTTTAACTGTACAATGTGTATTTTTTTTTATGGTACAATGTATATCACTTATAACGGTACAATGTGCATTTCTGTTTAAGGTAAAGTGTATATTTCTTATTACTGAGCTCGCTAGTAACACGGGTCACCACTGAGTAGTGCACTTCACCACCGTGCCAACATTGACTGTCACTGCTCCACACCGACCAGCAATTTCACAGGGCAATTCTCCACTGTATGATCACATAAAAAAAAAACAGCTGCACTATGTACGTTATACTATAAATCAGGCAGCAATTATCAGTTTATCCCTCTAAACATGTAGAAGATAGGAAAATGACAAAAGAGGGTGCTATGAGTTTAGAAAAGGGTGTAATCCTGCCCCCCTACATACACTAAACCTACTCCATACTCCCTATAACAATATATTCATCATTTATTAAAAATAGTGTAACAAAAAGTTTACCGAATGTAGCTTGTTAAAGGGGAAGTAAATCCTCTCTAAGAAAAAAAAAGCTCGAGATCGAAGCCCCCACAGCGATCCTCGATCACCTCCTCCGCCATCTCTCCCGGAGTGACTTCCAGGTATCGCTGCTCCGGCACTGTAACTGGCCGGAGCAGCGATGACGTCAGTGACTGCATGATCGCCTTCACTAACGGCACGCTCGTGGTGCCTGCGATGTTGTCTACAGCATGCATGCGCCGTAGACATCGGTGCCCGTTTTTTGGAAAATATCTCCTTAACCGTGTAGGCTTAGGAGATATTTGTTGCACCTACAGGTAAGCCTTAATCTAGGCTTACCTGTAAGTTAAAGTGTAAGGGTTTACAACCACTTTAATGTATATCAGTGGAGTTGCTAGGCAGGAGTGGGGGGTGTGGGCCGTTAAGACACCCGCCAGAGGGGTGGCACCCGTGGATAGCGGCACCAATAACACTGCCCTGTGCCTTGCGCAGCGGCTGTGTCCCTTAGCGGAGCGGGAATGAAGCCGCCTCCCCCTCCTCTCTGTTTATATCCACAGAGGAGGAGGAGGAGTCCGCGCTTGAGGGACACACACCGCTGTGTGTATCTGCTGGTCTGTACTTAGTGGGGGGGTATGTACTAAGGGGGGACTAAAGTTGGTGGGGGGGGTGACACAATTTTTTCTCGCACCGGGTGACACCAACCCTAGTGATGCCACTGATGTATATAGTACATAAAGCAATAACGTGGCGGCCTCCTGTTATTGCTTTATGTACTATATGCATTTACTGTAAAAGCTATGTTAGGTATACTCTTTCATTTTTTTTATTAAATAGTCTTAAAATATCTGGTATAAACTATCACAACACCTTGTTCTTATATATGTATCTGGTGTATGAGACTTTTACTGTTTGTTAAGTTTATGCACATTGAGCATTTCCTTAGTTTTTGTGTATTATATTAGTTTAAAGGGAAAGGACATTGTAAATGGCGGGTGTCTGCGGGCCAGCTACAGGCAATCCATAGACATGAGAGGGAAGTTGGCAGATTTCTCACTTCTACTGATAAATACATCCGTGATGGTGCCTGGACCCCTCAAAGCAATGATTGCAAGCAAAGCAACAGGTTCAGTCTCGCATACACCCACTGCAGAGTGCAAGTTCTGTGTATTACAACTTAGAGCTTACACAGGGTGGAAGACGCTCTTCACCTTTAGGTGACTGAGTAGCTAATCTTCAGGTATCAGTGCTGCCACCTAGAAGGGAGAGAAGTGAGTCACATGGTCCCCCATACCCAGAGGTATGCAGTGTTTTTCAGCTGGAGGGAGCAGCAGAAAAGGGAGGGTAGTTAAGAGACCATGACACCAGATTGTTTATTTCAAATATACCGTATATACTCAAGTATAAGCCCGAGTTTTTAGCACATGTTTTTGTACTGAAAATGCCCCCACTCGGCTTATACTCGAGTCACCTTTTTGCGCCTGATCTCCCGGACCTTGGGGACCCGGTACCGCCGGTCCCCTGGACCCCAAGCTTGGCACACATGTAGCCCACACTCTACAAGTGTGCAAAGTTTGCTGTCTGGGGGACCTACGGCCAGGGAGCACCGTTTTTTTTCAAAGCCGGGCACCCCTTCCATATAACTCCTATGTTAAACGGTCATTTCTCCTGTGACTTTGGGGACCCGGTACCGGACGGTCGTAGGTCCCCTGGACCCGGAACTTGGCACACATATAGCCCAATTTCTCCTCTACAAGAGTGCAAGTTTTGTCCGGGGTACCTACGGCTTAGGATGAAAGAAAAAATCCTGGATCGCTGCACTCCTCAAAAAACGATGTCTTTATTCAAAACATGAAAAAACAACAAAAATTCATATGGGGAAAAAAGGAAAAAACTAGGAAAAAAAAGTTAGCTCTTTTTTCCTAGTCCACTTCTTGTTTGACTGCATGAATTTTGGCTGTTTTTTCCATATGAATTTTTGTTGTTTTTGCATGTTTTGAATAAAGACATCGTTTTTTGAGGAGTGCGGCGATCCAGGATTTTTTCTTTCATCCCATGCTAATTGAGCACAGCCAGCACCCTCTTGGTTTGTTGGGACGGAAGCAACGGGGACTAATTGTTTTATAGAGCGGTATACTTTTCTTACCTACGGCTTAGGGAAGAACTGATTTTTTAAAGCCGGGCTCCCCTTCCATAGACTCCCATGTTAAACGTTAGTCTAGTCATGGACACATGGAGGAATGGACACAGTGAGGCATGGACACAGTGAGGCATGGACACGGACACCCTAGGCTTATACTCGAGTCAATACGGTTTCCCTTTTTTGTGGTAAAATTAGGTGCCTCGGCTTATATTCGGGTCGACTTATACTCAAGTATATACGGTAATCAAATATATCTGTTTTACAATCTGTCATAAGATTATATGTGCATGTACCATGTTTTATGCATGTCATTTACCTGTAAAAGCCTCCCTTGTATAGACATCCCAAAGCCCTGAGACTGCTGCTGGATGCCACCACCTTGGCTGTGATATCAGCAGCCCCTGCACACTCAGAGCTGTCACTCAAGTGTCTCAGTCACTTCAATCTAATTACTAATGCCAGCAGCATAATGATTCAAATCAGTCAGTGTTGATTGAGAGAGTGAAGTTCTGCTTTAAGGAAAGGAATGCAGCTAGTGAGGCCACTAATAAACGAATTAAATTCTGCGCCCGGCATGGGTTCACTTTAAGATGGCAAAACAGAAAAGATCATTAATCCAATAGATAATGTTCTGGTAATGTTAGTGGTTCCCTTTCCTAGAAGTCCTTTTTTTATGTGAATTGTTGGGAGATGGGGTCACCTGAAAATCCTCACATTTCTCTACTCTGAGAATTCTTACTACAAATCCTTCTACGTAGCCTGTTCAGCGCGGAGCCCCCCACCCCCGGCGTCAGTCCATTCACAAACTTCTTGGCCCATCCCAGGGAAAGGCCGGTGTGAAATGGAAAAAAGAGGAATTCTCATGGAAACATGTAAACTTGTCTGTTAAGCAGTTCAGGCTGCGCCGGGCAGCTCCCCCATCCCCTCTGGAATTACTAATCGACATATGGATCTACTTTCCCTAAAATCACTTCCCTCTGCTGCCCTGTGCTGGGGAGTCATACGGAGCCTGAGAGTGAGCGTCTCCTACAGTCAGATCCCGGATAATCGGCAACATGCAGCAGCAGGCTTTCCATGGGACGCAGCAATGTTTGTGTTTCCCGTATACGTCATTGGTGTTCCCAGATTATGGAAACATCTCATATCCCACAACATCTGTGCCGCTGGCCTCGGTACCCCGCCACTGCTCTGTGCATACTTTCTGTGCATTCTGACACCATTGTTGGCAACACCTCAGTACAAGACACACAGGGCTTCTGGTTTTATTCTGGAATCTGGTTAGAGGAAACACCAAAACTGCGATCGAAAAATATTCAAGGCTTCACAACTTCTTAATAAGACCTCGTGCACACAGAATTTTTTTTTCTCTCCCCTGGAGCAAAGGTGAACATACATAGCTAGAATCAGGTACATTAGCTTAACTTTGCGGCGGCGTAGCTTAAGGCATTTAAGCTACGCTGCCGTAAGTTAGCTAGGCAAGTACATGATTCACAATGTACTTACCTGCTAAGTTACAGCGGCGTAGCCTAAATCGGCGGGCGCAAGGGCGCCTAATTCAAATGTGTGTTAGGGGGGCATGTTGTATGCTAATTGTGCTTGACCTTACGTTTTTCACATTATCTTTTAACTGCGCATGTGCCGGGCGCCTACATTTCCCAGTGTGCATTGCGGCTAAGTACGCTGCACGGGCCTATTGATTTTGACGTGGACGTAAACGACGTAAATCCCGATTCACGGACGACTTACGCAAACAACGTAAAAAATTTGAATTTTGGCGCGGGAACGGCGGCCATACTTGACATTACTATTCCAATAGAGCCTAGCTCTAACTTTACGCGGCCTATCTCTTACGAAAATGGCTGAAAAGTACTGCGTTGGCCGGGCGTACGTTCGTGAATCGGCGTATCTCCTCATTTTTATATTCTACGCTGACCGCAATGGAAGCGCCACCTAGCCGCCATCCAAAATATTTCTATCTAAGATAGGACGGCGCAAGCCGTCATATCTTAGATATGTTTAAGCGTATATCTCTGTTTGTGCATAAGCTTAAACATAAGTCGGCGTAGATTCTGAGTTAGGTCGGCTTATCTACTGATAAGTCAGCCTAACTTTTACTAAATCTACCTAACAGTCTAAAAACACGCCCAAAGCAACATTTTGCATGCATGCTCATTCTTTTGACATTAATGAATTCTATTGGCCAGAATATTCATCTATCTAGTGTTAATGCACATTTGGCATTCATGCTGCGTCTGCTGCACAGAGCAATGCAAAGCTGGTCAGATGCAGCCTGTGAGTTGTTGTGTGTGTTGCTCTAATAAAAAATAAACAAAAAGTCAATGGCTGAACCGTGCTTGATGTGCAATTCAAATGCAGGAAAACAGCGCCTGTGTACATGACCCCAACCTCTCTACACCTATGGTAAATTAAATTTAAAAAGTTTACTCTGATGCTCTATTGTCAGGCCTGTGGAAAGTGCCCAATGATCCACTTACCATAATAAGAAGCTGTTACTGACGCATTTCACCTCCTACTGGAGTCTAATCATAGAGCCTATATAGTGGACCCCTGACATGTGATCACCTGCAGCTAAGTGGGGACAGCAAGGAATGTTTAAGTGGTACTGGGGACATCGGGAGCAATGCTCCACTGGTGTTGGTGAGATCAGAGGATGTAATGCCATGGCTGCTGGTGATGGGAGCACTGCTTGCAGGTCTGAATCATTGCAGGTACACAATGAGGTATTAACACCGGTTGCTATTTTGCACCATTTCTGGCGATAATCAGGAAATATGTCACAGCACACATTATTTCTTTAGCAGAGTCTAATTTATGATATCATTGAGTAAATCACACTGTGATGTGGCATTGAGAAGCCACTTGGTGCTCCTTCATCAAAGCCCATGTGTCACATGCTATGAAGTGTGCTGGCCTCATGTTCCATTATTGTGTAATGCATCGTCATTTGTCAAGTGCAGCAGAACCTTAATCTGAGAAAGTTGTACCTAGTAGAGCAGGGGTGTCAAACTCTATTTCATTGTGGGCCACATCAGCATTATGGTTGCCCTCAAAAGGGCCGCTTATATCTGTAAGATTAGATGTCCAGCGCATCCCCTCCCCTTACATTAGATGTCAAGAGCCACTCCACCATCAGAAGTTGAGTCCCCCACTCTCCCTTACATCACAGTGCACCCCCTTTCCTTATGCTGCTGCTTGGAAGAAGCTGGATGCATTGCTTAAAAGCAGAAAGTAAGGGTCTGGAGGACCAGAGGAGGGTTGGAGCTCTCCTGCAGCTGCAGGAGAGGTTCAAGGGCCACATGAAATGGCCTGGAGGGCCGGATTCGGCCTGTGGGCCTTGTGTTTGCCACCTATGTAGTAGAGAGTGTGGTGGGTTTAGCCTGCAGAAAATGTTGGTGCATCCTTGAAAGATCTTATTTGATTGTTGTTATACAGGGTTATGAGGGCCCAGCTCATTAGTTTACAATCTAAAAGGGAAGAACTGGTGATACAAAACTGTGTGGAGATGAGTTGATGGAGAAAGTAAAGGTTCAGTTGTTAGGGTGGTGGGGGGATAGACTTCCATAAAAAGATGAGTTTTCAGGGATCAACTAAAGGTGGACAGAGTAGAAGATAGATGAGCGAATTGGGATGGAGCATTCCAGAGGATGGGAAGTCCTGGAGGCGAGCATGGAAGGAGGTTATGAGGAAGCTAGAGGGAAGCAGGTCCTGGGAAGAGCAGAGAGGACAGTTTAGGTCAGGGGTGGCCAACCAGTGGCCCGGGGGCCACATGTGGCCCGTGGAGCCCTCTGATGTGGCCCGCGACCTCCTGTTCTGGAATAGCGGGTTGGCAAGCCCAGAACGCAGGTTGCCGATCTGCCATACCACAGCATCAGTGTTGTGAATGAAGCTGGTGGTAGAGGAAGAAAGCGGCTGCAGACCAGAGCCCCATAAGCTGATGTTTCCTCTAAAGCGCCGGCTTTGCCACAGAAGGAGTCTATGGCAAAGTTCAGCTAACCCGCAGGATAGACACAGGTGCACTACGCTGCACCCACGGTGTGGGTAAACTGCAGCACATCAGTTAAAAGCAGTCTTAGGCCTTTTTCACATGATCAGCCTGACCGAATGGGACCCTCAATTCACCTCTACAGAGCGACAGATGTCCATTTACGTTCGCCTACCTCCAATCCTAAAAACAGAAGGGAATTCATCCCCTTCCATCTGGGCAGATCAGAGGGCCCATAGAGTAGCCGTGACCTGTCATCTGCCCGCTTCGCTCATTGTGGCCCAAGTTGCTTAAGTGGCCCTTCGCTATTCAAATGGTTGGGCACCCCTGGTTTAGGTGATATTTTGAGATAAGGTTGGTGATGTAGTTTGGGGTAGACCAGTTCTGCCCATAATATGGTCCAGTATGTGTATCCTAGCAGTCCAAGCATGAGTATCTGGGCACTTTTTCACGCACATGACTAATCGGCTCATAGTTGTCTGGGAATGGTCCCACCACCATCTTATACCCTTGGCTGGCTTCACTCTCTATTCTCAGATTTTGATTGTCTAAGGTGTGAATTGGCCCTTACATGATGTTTGTTTCTTTATGTGAAGGCCGATCTTGGCAGCCCTCGGCCCCCTTCTCCCCTCCAGACTACACTTGGCTGATTTCTCCGTTTTTCTTTTCACATTCTAGGGAAAACTCTGTCAGCATTTTCCCGTCAGTAAAAGTCCGGACTAAGCAGAGGCTTCGGAGAAGCAAAACAGCCCAATCATTTGTTTTGTTTGTAGTGGGCACAAGGGAGACGCGGCCAGTCGGGGCACGGAGCTGCCCGTCCTCAGGGGACACATCTCGGCTGCAGCTGTAATTATGGGGTTTGGCAGCGTGTTGGTGGAGGCTGGAAGGGGAACAATTAGTGATGCACACATTCCCTGACCGAACAGTATTCAGAAATGGCCGCTGTGAGGGGATGTCTGCCGAGAACATGGGACAGCTGCTGTGTGTGTGTGATTGAGAACACTGAGGGGATCTGAAGACCTTTCAGCTGATATTTTGTTATACTTTCCATGAGAAGCAGCATGTTACATGGTTATCTCTGGGATAATGTCTGCCAGCCCCGACTAACTGGCTCCAGATGCCACAGACTGCTCAACATCATAATAAGAAGGCAGGGTGGAGGGGTGGACATGCTGGAACTTGTTGTCCTCAATGCAAAACATTCGCGTAGGTGAACATGTTGCTAAGATTTTAGGGGGCAATACAAAACACACGGTACCACGCCATTTCAGACAAGAACACAATCGAGACCCTGCTGGTACCCAATTTTTGATTATAGATAAATTTGTGGCCCCCTGGAGAGGTGGAGCCAAGACTAGAGGGGTATCGAGGCTTGAAACATTTTGGATATACGAATTACAAACGTATATGCCATATGGATTGAATGTAGAATGGGATATTAATTCTTTTATTAACAAATCATGATTATCCCCATTCTCTGTTTTTTTGGTACTGTGGCCATATATGATTATGTAGAAGTTTCTTTTTACATTTTTAGACTTCTTATTTTTAATTCTATTTTGATCTCATCTTTTATTCTTATACATCAATTGATTGATATTTTATGTATCTATGAATTTTTTAGATGAATTTTCTTATTGTTATTTGCATTTAATATTCACATGCATTTGTGACCATTATTACATCTAACTGACTCACAATTGGTTATTTGGTGCCATCCCTTATTTAAACGCTAGATGTCCCCACTCTTTTGTGTTGCGGTTTTGTATCATGTCCACCGTGTGCCTCTATTGGAGGCTTTACACCACGTGAGTTTTCGTCTTATGCCGGTGACACGCATATTTTCTTTATTGCGTTTCTTAGTCAGAACGCCAGTCGCGTCACGTTACTCACGCTGGTGCTTAGCGTAGTTACGTTCCGCTCCTTGCCTTGTACGTGCTGTTCCGCATAATGTGCGTCCCATTCTCCTTCAAGCCTCGTTTTCAGATCGAGGCTTGAAGCGCACGCTAGCGACTCCATCTTGCTCCAACCCGGAAGTGGAGATCCATCGAGATGCGACGCGAGCTGTCCCCATACGGATCACGGAATTAAGGTAGGGGACATCTACTGTTATATATTTGGCTCATATGGCAGAAGGTCAGTGCCCCAAGACGATGTTCTATTGGACGAAACGCGTCGGGAGAAGACACTGACCTTTTCTGCCTTTTATTATTCAAGCGCTTTTATTACCTCCGGTCACACGTGAGTGTAAATTTTTTATTCCCTTAAAATAAATTTCAACCATATGCAGTATCACGCTATGTGTGTTTTAATTTCCCTTTGGTCAATCATCGATTCTCGTATCTGAGACTTCTACATGGTTATCGGCTAATCTACAACACTCAGGAGGAAGGACTATTGGATCCTACATCTCTTTCCCCCAACAGACGACATCAGGTTCACAGCAACCTACAAGCCTGTATGACTTGATAGGTGTACACCTATTCAAGTCTCTACATCTGGTAAGCAGACATCTATATCCATCTTCATGGTTTAAGGAACTTATACTTTGTTGTCCTTCATCCGCTTCAGAGATTTGGTTCTACTGTGGACTTTGGCTTATTTACTACCTGCAATTGTCCTATCATATGGACTTTGTTTTATACTTTCATCAGCGCCACACTTTTGTTTTTTTCAATGCAAAACATTGGATGACAGTTATTATGGCCCAATCGAACATTCCTATGTAACGCATAATCAGCCCTCCTCCAGGCTACATGGAATATTCGCTATATTGCTGCCACTGGTGGTGTTTGGTTTCCAGCACATGAAGGTCCTGATTCTTCTAACTGCAAGACCTCCAGCTATATACACAAATAAAATACATATGGGGGAGTAGTTTACCAATCTACCAAAGGATTAGTATACAATATCTGTTTATCCAGCCCTGAGATATAAACAGCCCTATGGCCAGCCTGGTGACCTAATTTTCCTCTACTGCAATTAAGGGTAAAGGTTTAATTTTTTTTCACTTTGAATAGAGTATGGGAGGGTTTTACTCCATCAATTGTTTTGCCCTCTGTGTCCCGTTGAGGAGATTCCCCTTCACTTCCTGTCCCATCGCCAAAACACAAAGTGAGAGGCAATCCCTGCAAGTGTTCTAATTCCTCTCCATTCCATTCAAAACTAAAATAAAAAAAAGTTTTTTCTTTAGTTATACTTTAAACATACTGGGCCGGATTCATGTAGCTCAGCGGATCTTAAGATCCACTAGATCTACCTGGTTTACGATCCGCCGGTGCAATTTAGCGAGGCTAGTGCATGATTCATAAAGCACTTACCTCGCAAATTGCACCGTTGGATCGTAACTCCCCCCGGCGGAATGCAAATTCCGCGGCAAGGGGGAGTGTACAATTTAAATCAGGCGCGTTCCCGCGCCGATTTAACTGCGCATGCGCCGCCGGCGAAAAAGCCCAGTGCGCATGCTCCAAATGACGTCACTAGGACGTCATTGTTAGCGGCGGGTACGTCAATTGCGGCCATCGGGATTCCCGATCGACTTACGCAAACGACGTAAAAATGTTGAATCTCGGCGCGGGAACGGTGGCCATACTTAACATTAGCTACCCCTCATATAGCAGGAGTAGCTCTCTGCCGGAAAAAGCCGAACGCAAACGACGTTGAAAAAGAGCGACGGGCGGGCGTACGGACGTGAATCGGCGGTTCTCCTCATTTGCATATGCGACGTGTAAAACAAAGCGACGACACCTAGTGGCCGGTGGGAGATTACAGCCTAAGATTCGAATGGTGTAAGTCACTTACACCAGTCGGATCTAAGGGAGATCTATGCGGAACTGATTCTTATGAATCAGTTGCATAGCTCCGACCGTGGGATCTCACAGATACGACGACGGATCAGGAGATCCGCCGGCGTATCTATTGATGAATCTGGCCCACAGTCCGGTTACCTATCCACCCCTCCAGTGAATAGATAGCTGTATAGGTAGGCTTATTCCACACAGGCGGTAAGGGGGAGGGTGATTGGGAGGTTTTAGCTTATTGGTTAACTTTTTTCTAAAAAGGTGAACTAACCCTTTAACCACTTAAGGACCTTGGCTGTTTTTCAGATTTGGCATTTACAAGATGAAAACTGTTTTTTTTGCTAGAAAATTACTTAAAACCCCCAAACATTAAATATGTTTTTTTGTAACACCCTAGAGAATAAAATGGCGGCCATTGCAGAACTTTTTGTCACACTGTATTTGCGCAGCGGTCTTTCAAGCGCACTTTTTTGGGAAAAAATGCACTTTTTTGAATTAAAAAATAAGACAACAGTAAAGTTAGCCCAATTCTTTTATATATTGTAAAAGATAATGTTACGCCGATTAAAATGATACCCAACATGTCACAAAATTGCGCCCGTTCGTGGAATGGCGTCAAACTTTTACCCTTAAAAATCTCCATAGGCGACGTTTAAAAAATTCTATAGGTTGCATCTTTTGAGCTACAGAGGAGGTCGATAGCTAGAATTATTGCTCTCGCTCCAACGATCGCGATGATACCTCACTTGTGTGGTTTGAACACCGTTTTCATATGCGGGCGCTACTCAAGTATGCGTTCACTTCTGCGCGCGAGCTCGACGGGGCACTTTATAAAAACAAATATGTTTTTGTTTTCTTATTTATTTTTATTTATTTTATTAATTTTTACAATGAAAAAAAAAATGGATCACTTTTATTTCTATTACAAGGAATGTAAACATCCCTTGTAATAGAAAAAAGCATGACAGGTCCTCTTAAATATGAGATCTGGGGTCAAAAAGACCTCACATCTCATATTTAGACTTAAATGCAAAAAAAAAAAAATATTGCTTTAAGAAGCATGGGCGGAAGTGACGTTTTGACGTCACTTCCGCCCTGCTATGCTATGGGGACGGGTGGGGGCCATCTTGCCCTCACTCGTATCCCAGCCAAACAGGGGACAGGACCCGATCGCTTCCGCCGCTACTGACGACTCCGGTAAGGGGGGGGAGAGAGGGGCCCTCTTCTGCCGCCGATAACCACTTAAGGACCTGCTCACGACTATATACGTCCTGTTTTTAAAGCTGCTGCCACAACTGAGATATCCATCTTTTCCTTGAGCGGTCCTATAAATGTGACTGGCAGGGTAGGAGTTAACACTAGGGGGCGAGGAAGGCATTAAATGTGTACCCTGGGAGTGATTCTTACTGTGGGGGGAGGGGACTGACTGGGGGAGGTGACCGATCTGTGTCCCTATGTACAAGGAACACACCATCGGTCTCCTCTCCCTGACAGGACGTGGATCTCTGTGTTTACACACAGAGATCCACGGTCCTGCTCAGTTACTGGGCACGCGCATCGTGCTCCCAGTAACGCGGCGGGTGGCTTTAAAAGCCCCCTAGTGGCTTTAAAAGACTAGGATGTCATATGACGTCCTGTCAGAACAATGGAGCTATCATGCCGCCGTCAATTGACGGCGGGGCGGTAGTTAAGTGGTTAAAAAAAAAAATCTGATCCCTTTTATTGCTGTCACAAAGCATGTAAACATGCCTTGTGACAGTAATAGGTGGTGACAGGTACTCTTTATGGAGGGATCAGGGGTCAAAAATACCCCAAATCTCTCCTTTGCACTTCAAAGTATTCAAATTGCTAAAAACGCTGATTCCGAACACTGTCGTTTTATCAAAATCTGCGCCATTGGCAGCCGAGTAAAATGGAAGTGACGTTGTGACGTCGCTTCCATGTTTTTACATAGGAGACTGGCTTTATTTCAGTCTTATTCTAGCCGGTGGACATGCCGGATTGTGGTTTGAGTCTCCTGGTGGGAAGAGTGTCGGAAGGTGGTGGGAAGGGGGGAAGTCTCCTCCCGCTCCTTGGGGATAACAGTCGAGCAGTATCCCTATTGTTATCCCTAAAATGCTGATCGCCCCCTCTAAAAAATGGTACCGGAGTGATGACTGCAGCTGCATGCATCATCCCAGTATAACCCCTTAAAGCCAAGGCCACATATGTGCGTGACTTGATAGTGAATGGTGAGGCAGAACAGTTTTGAGTTCACCTTGTTCACACTGCTTTCTCCTTCTATCGGCATGCTGCTTGTGAGCACATTAAGGCCCCTTTCACACTGGGGCGGGAGGCGCGGTGGCAGAATAGCGCCGCTATAAATAGAGACGCTATACCGTCGGAATTGCTGTGGGATTCGGCCGCTAGCGGTGCGGTATTAACCCCCGCTAGCAGCCGATAAAGGGTTAATACCGCCCGCAATGCGCCTCTGCAGAAGCGCATTGCGGGCGGTATTACCGCGGTTTCCCATTGTTTTAAATGGGAAGGAGCGGTGAAGGAGCGATATACATACCGCTCCTCTCACCGCTCCAAAGATGCTGCTTGCAGGAGATTTTTTTATCTCCTGCCAGCGCATCGCCTCAATGTGAAAGCCCCTCCGGCTTTCACATTGAGATTGCTGGGCAGGAGTTTTTCAGGCGGTATAGCAGCGCTATTTTTAGAGCTGTACCACCTGAAAAACTCCTCGGTGTGAAAAGGGTCTAACTGATTGGCTCCTTGTGCTGCTTCTAATGCCGCGTACACACGGTCGTTTTTTGTGATGAAATAAAATGACATTTTGAAAAACGTCATTTAAAATGATCGTGTGTGGGCTTCACATCGTTTTCCGTCTTCTGAAAAACGAAAAAAAAAAACTTCGAAAATGCTTCAATTTTTTTATGTCGTTTTTCAAAATGTAATTTTTTGTGTCGTAAAAAATGATCGTGTGTGGGCAAAAACTAAGTTTTAAACCCGCACATGCCCAGAAGCAAGTTATGAGACGGGAGGTAAAACTACCGTTCATAATGGAGTAAGCACATTCATCACGCTGTAACAGACAAAAAAGCGCGAATCGTCTTTTACTAACAAGTAACCAGCTAAAAGCAGCCTCAAGGCGAATAGAACTTCCTCTTTAGAGTGCTTTCGCTTTGTTCATCATTTTTCAAAAACGATGGTGTGTGGGCAACATCATTTTTAATGATGAAGTTGGAAACCGTTTTTTTTTTTTTTCATGATGAAAAATGAAAAAAAAAATTAAGACAAAAAGTGATTGTGTGTACGGGGCATGACTCTCTCAGTCTAAGCTGTACTGTACGGGGACTCTAAGGTGCTGATATCAGGTCAGATTCAGGTATATACACGGCTTGCATTTAAAAAAGACAGTTATTGATGTATTTTTTAATACAAAGCTGCAGTACTTTGTTTCTTTTATATATGTCTGGAGTTCAGGTTTAAGACATGCTAAAATAACATAACATACATTTTCTGTAGCATTTAAGGCACCTTATATATTGATTGATCAGGGCCATAGTGCTTTAAAAGCTGCAGCTTCATACAGAACGCAGGAAGTTCCCTCCTCCGGAGAGGAAATCTAGAAAACACATCTATAAATGCAATGTAAAAACATATAAAAGAATCAACAGCAATGCAGGAAATAGACATGAAAAGCAATGAAGTGTGACTGGTGCCATGTCTGATGTGACACTGCTCCTATCACTATGACAATACGTAGAATGGATTAGGACCTCTTTCGCACTGAAGCGTTTTAGCGTTAAAAATAGCGCTATTAAAACGCTCCTAAAACGCTCTCCATGCATCTCAATGGGCCCTTTCACACTGAGTCCTGCAAGCAGCATCTTTAGAGCAGCTTTTGGGCGCTAACAAAAAACGCTCCAAAAACCCCCCCTCTCCATTGAAATGAATTGAAAGCGCTGTAAAAATGCCTTACCCTTTCACACTGAGGCACTGCAAAAACGCCCTAAAACGCTAGGGTCTTAGCGGTGCTTTACAAGCACATTGGGATTGCAGATGAGGCTACGCTCGAATAACGCTCGAAAAACGCCCTAGTGTGAAAGGGGCCTGAAAGAGAAGTATTGGTTTTCTTTTTATTTCAGAATCATACTTGCTCATAATTACCTGATGCTGCATCTGTCTCCAGCGCCTCTAAGACTAAGAACCGAGCGATCTAACACTACTACTAGAGCCTCTGATGAAGTCACGTGTCGTGACGCAACGCGTAAGGCCCTGTTAAGACGTGACCGGAAGTGACGTGACATCCCGTCCGCACATCCGCAACTTGCTGTTTTAAACGTTTGATATTTTAAAGCTCATGCTGAGCATTTTATATTTTTGGACCAATAAATGATTTTTGCCGTGAAGTATTTCACCATTTGGAGCCCCCTTTTCTTTTCCTCTTCTATCATCTTGGTGATTACCTGTGAACGCTCTGGGCACGGAGCCTCCATTTTGGTGTAGCCTCGCATTACACACAGTGAAGGTAGACGCTCTCCAGGCAAGAACCCAGAAGATTTTAGCAGCTCGTCTGAGCGGGGAGAAGGCTGTTGAGTCTCCATCTGAGGATCTACATGCTGTTTTTATACATCAGGAAGGTAAGCGCTCCGTGAGCCCAGCTGCCGGTGGGATTGTGCCTAACACTTTTATCTGGATGCACAAGTTTATTGCTGACAATTTTGGGACATTATTTATTTTCATTTATTTTTTGCAACACAGGACACTTTGGTTCACTTTTGTTTGCATCACTGTCACAGCGTTTTGAGTGGCTATGGAATCTTATTTCAGAACTTAATTAATATATTTTTTGGTTCATTCCCCTATAGGGGATCTTATTCATATTTATATATATTGTTTGTGTATGCACCATTCACCAATTTTTGCGCTCATCATCCAACAATATTGATCTAACACTACTGATTGCTCGGTTCTCAGAGCGGCCGGCCCAGGCTCTCATCGGCTTACTTCGCGGCCGAGCCGGGTGTCGGTCCAGGTATGTGGGCGGATCCCAACTCCATTGTCATGATCTTGCCTGAGCCTGGACCAGCTCTGTGATGTCAGCCCTCTGTCTGCTGAAAACGGGTTACCCATTGGAGGAGTACAGCCAAAAAAAGCTTTGGCTGTACTTCTCTTTTAAGGTAAAAAATCTTCTGCCTTTAGAATCACTTTTAGCTTTTACTATTTATTTTGTATTATGGAGAATGTTACATGTGGAGGTGAAACACACAAAGGTGGGCTGGAACCCTTAAAGCCAGGAATTATTACAGGGAGATCTCACTGTTGGTGTGCCCAGGATATACAGTAAAACCTTGGTTTGCGAGTATAATTTGTTCCAGAAACATGCTTGTAATCCAAAGCACTTATATATCAAAGCATTTTTTTTACAGGGTATAAAAGAGAAAAGAGGCGCCTCTAAATGTAGCAATAAGTTGCTAAATGTTGTAACTTCATTAAAGCGGGAGTTCACCCATGTATTAAAAAAACATTTTTCTCCCCTTAGATTCCTGCTCGTTTGGTCTAGGGGAATCGGCTATTTGTATTAAAATATGTGCAGTACTTACCCGTTTTGGAGCTGCATCTTCTTCCGTCGCTTCCGGGTATGGGTCTTCGGGAGCGGGCGTTCCTTCTTGATTGACAGTCTTCCGAGAGGCTTCCGACGGTCGCATCCATCGCGTCACTCGTAGCCGAAAGAAGCCGAACGTCGGTGCGGCTCTATACTGCGCCTGCGCACCGACGTTCGGCTTCTTTCGGAAAATCGTGACGCGATGGATGCGACCGTCGGAAGCCTCTCGGAAGACTGTCAATCAAGAAGGAACGCCCATTCCCGCAGCCCATACCCGGAAGCGACGGAGAGGATGCATCTCGTAAACGGGTAAGTACTGCACATATTTTAAAAAAAATAGCCGATTCCCCTAGAGAAAACGAGCAGGAATCTAAGGGGAAAAAGTGCCCTCTAAGGGTGAACCCCCGCTTTAAATGTAATCATATTGCTACACTTAGAGGCTCCTCTCTTCTTTTTTATGTTCAGTTGTGACATGACGCTACTTGTATATCAAGACATTGCTTGTATATTCAAGGCAAACTTTATTAAAACATTTTGCTTGTCTTGCAAAACGCTCTCAAACCAAGTTACTCTCAAACCAAGGTTTGTGAAAATATCAGTTTTGGGTGGACTGGGCCTTTAATGCAGTGATTCTATAAGCCCGGTGCGTACTGTATGTTCTGAGATGTGTATACATAGTGGTTGGTATATGAGGGGCTGTGCTGTGTGTTTATGGGTATGACACACTTAGTGTTTGCTGACAAGGTGCTGTGTCAGGCGCAGGCTATGCTGAGTTCTGCACTTTCCCTGTACCAATTAAACCAAGAACTGAGGGCTGGTGACTCATGGTGGCTGAATTTCCAGCCACTGAGTGAGGCTTTGAGTGGAGGAGAAATACAAAGGATCGCTTATTGCAGGCCCTGGAGCACAGGAGGCAGAAAAGGGCTCCGTAAATGACGGGGAAGATCCAGCGACGGGGCGGCAGGGACGTCAGCCGAGCAATTGGAACCACATGTAGCCAGGGATTGGCCTGCAGCTGCCTTGGCATAAGGAAGGCAGACACACGTGGGTCTTTCTGAGACTCTACAAAGGACGTCGCACTGCATGACATCTGATAACTGCTATTGTGTGTACCCCATAAAAAGAAGTTGTCCAGTCCCCCTTATTCTGATTATACCTTCTAAGAAATCTGTCATGTTAGTGAGGGCTTGTTTACACCAGCTGTGTTATACAGCATGGAGCAATGCAAGGGAACATAGAAAACATTTGTTCTTTACGTGGCCTGTTCAGATCATACAGGTACATTGATGTGCATGGCATAAAAATTCAGCAAGTCTGTATTTTTTTACACAATGCACAAAAACATGTGTCAACTTGCCACAGCACAGAGCAACGCCCTGTTGAACGAAGTGTATTTTGTGACTTTTCAATAAAGTAAAAAAAATAAAAAAAGGGGGGCCAAAAAAGTAAATACTTTGTTACGATGCATTGCACCTCCCCTACACAGTGCACATCAGTGTGCAGGGAACATAGGCCCAGATTCAAAAAAGATATATACGACGGCGTATGTCCTGATACGCCGTCGTATCTCTGTTTTAGTGTCTTCCTAACTATGCGACTGGTTCATAGAATCAGTTACGCATAGTTAGCCCTAAGATCCGACAGGTGTAATTGAATTACACTGTCGGATCTTAGGATGCAATACCTCGGCCGCCGCTGGGGGGAGTTTGCGTCGTAAACCAGCGTCGGGTATGCAAATTAGTAGTTACGGAGATCCACAACGGTTTTTCGCGTTCGCTACGTCGCTGCTAGTCTAGTTTCCCGTCGCAAAGTTAGTCGTCGTTTTAGTTGCCCTAACTTTGCACAGCACACGTATGTGCTGTATAAAGTATGGCCGTCGTTCCCGTGTCGAAATTTAAAAAATTTTTGTTCTTGCGTAAGACGTCCGGGAATACGAAAGTATGCTACGCACGTCGCCGTTCAAAAAAATTAAGGCACTTCGCGCAAAGCACGGCGGGAATTTCAAAACGGAGAATGCGCAGTAGGTCTGGTGCGGGAGCGCGCCTAATTTAAATGGCACACGCCCCTTTGAATTACACGAGCTTACGCCGGAGGCCGCCGGCGTAAGTTTTCATGCAAGTGCTTTGTGAATCAGGCACTTGCGATGAAAACTTGCGGGAAGGTGTAACGTATCTACGATACGTTACGCCGCCGCAATTCTGCGTGAATCTGGCCCATAATGCACACCCACAGTTGTGGACAGACCCTAAAGGCTTGTACTAATGCAGAGTGTCGGTGTGACCAGGCCCTATACAAAGAGGAATTATTGCCTTGTCTTTGCATTGGGACTGGAAAAACACTGGAAGGGTAAGCAGATCTGCACAGCATTGTGGGACAGAAGTTGGAGTATACCTAGCTATCAGTCATTATGTAAAATGCAAATACAGCCACATCTCACCCCATTCTTACAGACTGCTGAAGAGGCTTGTGCTGCCTGACCTTGATATCTATTACATTCATCTGTTAATATCATATTACTAAATGCCCAATTTACATTGTTCTGAGAGGCACCCACTGACGCCAGTGTCGGATTCATACGCTACTCTCACTCATGTCAATGTAATGGGTATTATTTTTACACTGATTCCAATGAGAGGGGAATTATTTTCAAATGATGTCCATGTGAGGGGCATTATTTTTCCGATAGTCCTCTGGTCCAAATCAATGGCCCAGGAGCCCAGATCCGAACTGATGAGTCCTTTTGTATTGTAGTAGCCAGAGCTCTTCCTTGTGGCCCTGCTCTGGTATGTTGACAGGCTGACAAATACTCTTTGGTAGATATACAGGATGAGTTCCCTTTCTGTTCATACAGTATAGGATGGATCCTTTGGTTTACATGCTGGTCTTTGGAGCTCCCACGCAAGAAGCATCTCCAGTGCCTTTTAGTTGGTAACAACTGTTTGGTAAATCCTTAGATACCTTTATCAAGGAAGTCACGGGGCAAAGGTACCTATTTGTCACACAAAAAGAAGGCAAAACCTCCAGCAGGGCAACCCTCTGCCCTTGGAATGAAAAATGTTTTCTTTATTTTCCTCTCAGGCCTTTGGAGCCAAGTAAAAGCTGGTAACTCAGTTCTATAATAAGTCCATAACCCACCAAGTCCAGAAACAAACCCTCTTCTCAATGAAGGAGCACCCCTTTTGTCAGAGGGGGACATCTTTCAGCATTTGTAGTCATCTGGTCATTTCTGATGCTTTGGTCCAGAACCTTGTATCCAGGGGGTACAAATTCGAGTCTTGCTTCCTGCCTCCCCCTGACTTGCTCCTACATTTTCCAAGCTCTCTCCAAAGCGAAGAGACCCTCTCTTGTCTCTGAAGCAATTTCTCTCTCAAGGGGTCAGTGTCGGGGTTAATTCCAACCTGTTCAGCATCCCCAATTCAAAAGGAGGCGTTGGCTCCATACTGTATCTTAAAGTGGTTGTAAAGAAAGGTTTTTTATCCTAATGCATTTTATACATTAGGATAAAAAAAGCCTTCTGGGCCAGATTTTCAAAAGAGTTACGCCGGTGTATCTACTGATACACCGGCGTAATTCGAAATTCCCGCCGGCGTATCATTGTTTTGTATTCACAAAACAAGATACGCCGGAATTAGGCTAGGATCCGACTGGTGTAAGTCACTTACACCGTCGGATCCTAAATGCAATACAACGCTGACCGCTAGGTGGCGTTTACGTTCAGGTCTCATTTGACTATGCAAATGAGCCTGATACTCCGATTTCTGAACGAATTTGCGTCGCGTACTCGTTTCCGTAAGCGTAAGGTTACCCCTGCTATATGAGGGGTAACCTTACGCCAGTCCGCCGTATGCCATGTTAAGTATGGCGTCGGGTCCGCGTCGTCTTTTTCCGTCTTTTTCCTAAGTCGTTCTTGAATACGACTTTACGTCAATGACGCTCACTTTGGCGTCATTGACGTTTTCCATCGTGAGCTGGAGCATGCGCACTGGGCTATTTTTCAGCCCGGCACATGCGCAGTTCAATCAGCGCGGGGGCGCGCTTAATTTGAATACAAGCCGCCCCCTTTGAATTACGCGGCCATACGCAGGGCCATTTACACTACGCCGCCGCAAATTACGGAGCAAGTGCTTGGAGAATACGGCACTTGCTCCAGTAAGTTGCGGTGGCGTAGTGTAAATGGCTTACACTACGCCAACGCGGGATCTTGGAGAATCTGGCCCCATGTGTGCAGCAGCGCCCCTCAGTCCCCCTAATACTTACCGGAGCCCCATCTCTGTCAAGCGATGTCTAAAAGTGACTCGGGCCATCCGGGACTCTACTTCCTGATTGGTTAAGACACAGCAGCGGCGCCATTGGCTCCCGCTTCTGTCAATCAAAGTCAGCAAATCAAGAGAGAGAGGTTGCTGGGGCAAACCTCAGCTCTGTGTCTGAATGGAGTGTTCTGGCGGGGGGCGTCTCCCTGTCAGAACACAACAACTCAGCAGGGGAGATCTCTGTACTAACCTTGTATGGCTAGTACAGTATTTCTGACCAGAGCAAAAAAACAATAAGCTTATAGTGTACCTGGCTTAACATATGGTGAGCTGTAATTCTGAAAATTATTTTAGGCAGTCCCGGGAGTCGTCGTCGTCGTCCCCCCCCCCTCCCCCAGGGGAGGAAAAAAAAGGCATTCCTCTCGATTCCAATGCAGTTTAACAGAATAGTTTACTGCCTGTCTAGCCACATCTACATGTGCCCCATGTGAAGCGCCTGAATGGCAGAACAGATCTGTATCTGCTGATTAAAGGAGAATTGAGAACTCTACTTCATCCAGCCCTTCAGAAACATTGTAAAAAGATTTTTCTAAGACACAATGTGTTGTTTTTAGCACCTTTCTATAAAGTGGCCACATACTGTCACCTCTCCCACCCCAGAAGCTTCCTTATCAATGGTATTGTCTATAGTTTTACAAGTTCCTTCAGGCCTTGAGTGGAGGAACCCACTAGAGTCATCTGCTGAATGACCACTTCTCCTTATGTAAATGCCGTCTAGCAATCTACATTTCTGTGATGTCTAGCACTTCTGCCAGACCTTCTCAGGTCCCACTGACATCAGTAACTGATGGGATGTCAACATAGTCTGTGCTCACAAAGCGTCAGTGTGTCTCTAGGCCGTATAGATCCACAGAATTGATTTGTCAGTCAACCCAGGAGTGATTTTTCACTCGTAGGCACAGCCAGTTAGACTTGAGTCTTGAAGATATTGGATACTTCCACAGTGATCACTTTCCCTTCAACAGTTACATCGCTTCTCCTGTTTCATTCTCCATAATATAAAAAAAAAAAGTCAGAAGGTTGTATGGGAACTCCTCTTAATTAATACATCAGGTGTGCATGTACTTAATAAGGTACTGTTGTTGTCTTTGTTAATTATATATCCGGCTCCGAGCGGGGATTCCTTCCGGGTATAGGCGTTCCTAAGCCAAGCGGAGTTGATTGACGGGCTGCTAAAGCGCGTCACGCCTTCCGAAAATACTCAAAGTGACACTCGAGTGTTTACGGCGCCTGCGCAGTCAGCTCTACACGGCAGGCGCAGGCGCCGTAAACACCCGAGTGTGACTTCGGGTATTTTCGGAAGGCGTGATGCGCTTTAGCAGCCCGTCAATCAAATCCGCTTGGCTTAGGAACGCCTATACCCGGAAGGAATCCCGGGTATAGTGCTTCTGCTGTCTGGGACTCTCCCTCCTGATTAGCAGACACACCGCAGCGGCGCCATTGGCTCCCGCCTCTGTCAATTAAAGTCAGCCAATCAGGAGATAGAGGGGGCGGGGCCGAACCTCGGCTTCTGTGTCTAAATGGACACAAGGAACTGAAGCTCGGCTTGGGTGCCTCCATAGCGAGCTGCTTGCTGTGGGGGCACTCGATAGGAGGGAGGGGCCAGGAGCAGCAAAGAGGGCCCTGAGAAGAGGAGGATCTGGGCTGCTCTGTGCAAATCCACTGAACAGAGCAGGTAATTATAACATGTTTGTTTGTTATTTATTTAATTTTTTTAAACAAGACTTTACAATCACTTTAAGTCATCAAGTAAGTTTAGGTGGCTTGTGTATGTTGGATCTTGTAGAACTGCCTTATTTCGGTCGTCTCAGTTTTTTACATTTCAGATGGTCGGAAGTACTGCATTTGAAGCCAGTAAATATTCTAAATGTTAGTATATGTAGAGGGGAGACTGAGTGCTTTTAGTGATGAGAAGGTTTTGGAGCGTCACAGTAATAACACATTCTTGAGTTCAGCGGTGATAACTTTGATGTTTATCGGTTTCTATAGCGAGTAGAAAACATCTCTCTGTTAAATTAACACTTAGCTAGTTCAATGCTGCCAACTGCATTATGTGGCCATATATGGAGCTGTGGCTGAATCTTATTTACTGGAAACAACCCACTATATATATATATATATATATATATATATATATACACACATACACACACACTTTGTGCTATGACTGCCTAGACACAGATGGTGATTCCCAAGTTTCATTCTCCTGTTGAGCCGCACATACACAGATTGACTTTCAGGTGATTCAGCATCAAAATGTGATCTGTGGATGGCCCCGTCGCCACCATCCGGCTCATCAACCTTTGATTGGAATATCAAAGAAGCCTGGTGGAAAGTTTTCAGATGAACAGTGACTGAAGCCAATCCGGTCCAGTCACTGCTCAAGTATTTTGAGAGTCATGAATGCCCGCTGTCAGAATACAATAGCTGTCAGAGGAAATTCCACCATTCATGCTGCTTACCCTAAATGGGGGAATACATTGATTTCTCTTGTTCCGCCCCATGAGGCAACGCTGTATCCTGGCCTAGGGCAGCACTTTGCAGGGGGGGCAACACGGAAAGAGTTCCCGCCGGCTTGCGCTACACTGTTAGTATAGCGCCAGTCTTATGGGGCAGACTGGGCTGAGAGGCAAATTAGTCTAGCGCCCCCATAAAGTGGCCGCACTGCTTCCGGTATGTGGACGGCTGGTATTCCGCAACTGTGGGGGGCGGCGCTGCTTCTAAAGGAGGGTTATCGCCCCTGTTAGTTCATTTTTTCCATCCTTGTCCCATTGCAGAGATTTCCCTTCACTTCCTGCCCCATAGCCAATAAGGAAGTGAAAGGAAAACTATGCAAATTGAGAGAATCCATTGCCCCCCCCCCCCCTCAGAACTAGTGTCCCCATTTGAAAATTTCAGGGCAGGTCTTAAACAGAAAGGGGTGTGGCCTTGACAGGAAGGGGTGGGTCATATTTAAATTAGGGGGTGCACAAGTTTAGTCAGGCCTCTAGGGCAACACAAAACCTAAATACACTACTGATATGAGGTGTATGATTATCACGGTGATCATCTCTCATAAACGTTGTCAATCCCTTCAAATCTTCCAGCTGAATATATTGTTGGTTTATTTTCAGCTGAGTGAAAGTGTTGGCGAAAATTAGAACAGTTTATTGCTACTTTATAACCGTCAGTAAGGATATTGGATCTTTATAAAATGGACCCGACAGATGAGGACAAACGGCAGACGTTTTGTATAAATGCTTCATTTTTAATTTTCCAAGTTTGTTTTAAACACAGTAAGAAAAAGAAACCGAATATATATTCACATATGTATAAAAATATCTATCAGAAATGATGTTCCTGCATCAGTATAAACTACAGGGCAATAAAACAATCTTCCAGATAGGGGAGCCCCAAGCCGCGTCTCTCCAGCGCCGGGCCCAACGAGCGCCATTATTTTCCGTAGAAATAAAACAGTACTTCATGAAATGCTACACAAGTCAGCTACATGTTTCCATATAGAGAGACACCTGATTTCTCATAAATTAAGCAGAAAATACAAATACAAAGTGTGGTCATAGAAAACGACATATTAGATCAGCTCAGCTGCTGCACAGGAGACGCCCACACTCTGTAGGAATGCGTTCAGCTTTTTAGGGCTTTTGTAGAGGTAAGTGGAGTGAAACTGGATTAGCTGCACCAGATGTGAGTTCATAAAGATCTACAAGTCCAGATTGTCTCAGCTTTTCAATGCACTTCAGAAGAAGATAGGTCAGATCCCATTTGCTCTATGGCAATCATCCCTTCGGGGGTTTGTACTCTTTAAGATACGTATAAAGCCAACTGTTTGCTTTGGTGCTGTACCTGATGCTTATTTATGCAAATTTGCAGTCACTTTACATGTTTCCGCTTTCAAATCTGCATTTTGATTGAATAAACAAGTGAACCTGTAAATACTCGGACATAAAAAGGACACATGCATTTTACCTTAGACGGGGGGAAAAAGGAAAAAAAAAAAAAACATCTTAAAGAGACCCCGTCACTAAACCATAGAAAATTGCAGGTAAAAGCACAGAAAAATCAAGTATTTAAAATGCTTACGTTCAGTGTTATTCCTTTCCATCATTTAATTAATCACTTGCAGTGTGTCTTTCAATTTTCTAAGGAATATAACAACTGCAAGAGAGTCAGTTCCTCAACACAGCCCCCTTTCTTCTTGCACATTATGGCTCTTTCCTCACATGGGAGTGTCTAATTACTGTCTGTGCTGGCCCAGCTCCTCCAACCCTCCCCTTTACCTCTCTCCAGTGCATCCCCCCATTCATCGTTTTCAGTCCGAATTTTTGGCTGAATTCGGACCTGAAATCATTCAGGACTCCATAGTGAGCCAGCCACAATCTCCTGACATGCGAATTGGATGTGGTGAAACCCTCATCAGATACACAATAGTGTGACCCCAGCCTCAATGTAGCTGCAGGAGGAAGTGTGAAGGGGAATAAAAGTGACAGCTCTGAGTTGGCTGGGGCTGTTGACGGCACATCCAAAATCTTAGTGGCCAGCAGCAGTCTCACAGATTTTGAATGTCTAACAAAAGGGGCTTTTACGGGTAAATGACATGCCTAAAATGTGTTAAATGCATATATCAAGTTTATGAAAAAATTGTTGTGGAAATAGTCTTGTGACAGGTTTTCTTTAAAAAGCTTGTTTGTATGAGTTATTTGAGTGCCGCTGGTCCTCTGGTACCCTCGAGAGAGCAGCCATTGCTTCTGAAGGATTGTAAACTGTCAGTAAAAGAGCCTCAGTGAGCACTTTTGAAGAGCTTTCAATGGAGAGGGTGTTTTTTTTTTTTTCACCACTCTGTCAGCGCACTGCCCCAGTGTGAAAGCATTCGTTGATTTTAATGGAAATACGTTTTCGTAAGCTTTTCAGGCGCCTTTTTTAGCGAGAAAAAGCGCCTCAGTGTGAAAGTGGTCTTAAGAAGGTTTTAGGACTGCTTTAACCATGGATCTGGTTAGGCAGGCAGTGCTGGCTGTACCTCCACCAGTCTACTTTGGGACAGGAAGGGTCTGAATGGTTGTTTTAGGTAACAGTTTGATAAATGGAATCCCCTGTGACCCCTAAACCTGTCCTGTGATTCTGTTATCCATATCATATTTGTCATTGCTTGGGGTAAGGCACAAAGTGGAAGATTATCACCCACAGATAAGGCACAGACAATCCCTGACATTGCAGTGCCGGCCTTCCCACTCAGGCCAGCGCAAGTTAATGCTTTGTAGGCATTTCCATCTAAATATCTCTCATCCACGCACTTGTATTAAAAAAAATAAAGAACGCAGATCTGACACAAGGTCGGCATCTTGTGGACACGCGTCTTGTATCCTACTAGAGAAACATTTTGTAACTTTACTTCTTATTGGCACTTTTTGTAAAGTCTTTATTGATTCTGATGTAAAACATTGGGGCTGGTTTGGTTGTTCTGTGACACACGTGAGAGACAACCACCCTCCCCCGTTATCACAGAGCCCCGTCCACGCCGCTCTACACATGCTGATTACAGTCATAAGCGATGAGGACAAATGTTCAGCACCAACCTAAATAGGAAGTCACATCTCCTGGCCCAAGTCAGTGCCTCAGACTTATAGAAGCCATTGGATCATTAGGACTGTGTGGGCAGCTGATGTTCAGGAGAGGTCACTTGTCCCTCTAATCCTCACAATACAGGTTTCTGTGGAAGATATCTCTCTAGTGATTGCACATGGTCCAGATTTGCTTTATCCTAAAACTTCATTGATACTCATCCAGGAAAAGATTCTGATTGTCTTTAGCGATTAGCTGTCATTTCTGAATTTTATATCAAACTCACCTGAGCCCACGTTTACACTGGAACATTGAAATCATTTGAAATCATGCGAATTTCAAACCCGCATTTCATTGGGACTTTAGGGGTGATTTGACAGATTCCTATGCGAGTTCCTGCACAGATGTCTATTGCAATCTCCCCCGAAGTTACCATAAGTAGTGTAGGAACTACTTTTGGTAATCGGTGTGGCACCCCCAAAGTCGGCGTCGCACCAGTTCAGATGATGCAGTTGCCGGCAATAGACTCCGATTTGGCATGCGATTTGACATGTCAACTCGGCCCAATGTGAACGTGGGCTAAAAACTAACATTCACCATGAAAAAGGCCGGGGACCCTCCAGAAGCAGCCAATACGGTCGCACTGCATTGGCACTTTACATACACTGCCCTGGTTAGCGGTAATTCTGCTGGCTGAGAACAGGCCAAGTTAATGTCAATGATGGGAAGGGCTCTCTGCTCTCTAACCTGAAGCCAGTGCTGTCTTAATGAGAGGGCACACCTGCCCAGGGGCCCCAGCTGCATGGGGGGCCCCTGCCCCTTTCCCAAAGCAGCTTGTCCTTGAAGTTGGAGCAGCCCCTCTATATCCCAGATATCCCCCCCAGCACTCTGACCCCTCTACACCCTACCTCCTTGATTTCTGTTTACCTGCACGGTCTCCATTGTAGGGGCCCCAGAGCATTACTTTGCCCAGGGGCCCATGATGCTATTAAGACGGCCCTCCCTGAAGCTGCTGCTTTTCCCCTTTGATCACACTGCAACCCCAACCCCCCTTCAGCAAAGGTGCAGACAGGAGGAAGCCCAGGCTGGGCTCTGCTGGATGTAGAATTCTAAATTTAAGCACCACTTAAAGCGGGAGTTCACCCATTTCTAAATTTTTTTTTTTTCTTCCCCTAGATTCCTGCTCGTTTGGTCTAGGGGAATCGGCTATTTGTATTAAAATAGGTGCAGTACTTACCCGTTTTCGAGCTGCATCTTCTTCCGTCGCTTCCGGGTATGGTCTTCGGGAGCGGGCGTTCCTTCTTGATTGACATTCTTCCGAGAGGCTTCCGACGGTCGCATCCATCGCGTCACTCGTAGCCGAAAGAAGCCGAACGTCGGTGCGGCTCTATACTGCGCCTGCGCACCGACGTTCGGCTTCTTTCGGAAAATCGTGACGCGATGGATGCGACCGTCGGAAGCCTCTCGGAAACCTGTCAATCAAGAAGGAACGCCCATTCCCGAAGCCCATACCCGGAAGCGACGGAGAGGATGCGTCTCGTAAACGGGTAAGTACTGCACATATTTTAAAATAAATAGCCGATTCCCCTAGTAATAACGAGCAGGAAGCGAAGGGGGAAAAGTGCCCTCTAAGGGTGAACCCCCGCTTTAACTCTTCACCCTAATGCTGGCAACTCGGCCAAAGTAGGGGGAATGGGCAAGTGATCATGCTTCATTTTGCACCCTAAATATGGGTATAAAATGAAACAGTCTAAAAGGTGGACTAAACCTTTGAAGTAAAAGTTAGCTATATATAAAAAAAAAAAAAAAAAAAAAAAAAAAAAAGGCAAATCCCTTTCTTTAACAATTTTTCCTGATCTTAGACTGTCTATGGAGCATACCGCAGAGCACTCCATTATTTCCCAGCCTGGGAAGGGTTAACCCGGAGGATGTGAGGAATGTATGAAGTACTCTGGCAGCCTCTGTCCCCAGATGGGAGCGGATGATATGGTAAGCAGCCTTGTCAGTGCCTTAAATCACCCCTTCAGGCGTGTGACAGCAAGCCCCTCTCACAGGAGCACCCAGACATCTATCATGAATGGCAAATATTCCTCCTAGAGGAATGTCCCCGTGCCCTCCATATGGGACTCATCAGAAGAGCGGGGGCAGGAATGCTGGCCATATGGCAGCAGAAAGGTGTCCACCACTCAGCTTTCCCCTGCTGTGTTTCCAACAGATAATGTAAGAAAACAGCTGATTGGATGACTGCTCCTTCAGACACGTTCTTTACAACCGGCTGAGCAGTAAACCACAATGGCTCAGCAGAACCATAGAGTATGTCAGTGTCTTAGAAGTGTATGTCTAGCCAGAACTTTTTTATTTCCCTCTGTTGGGTTTTTACAGTAATCCAGGGCTCTGTTAGAGACATTCACCACCACTTCAAGATTCACCACCACTTCATGAAATGAAGGAAAATCTGCAACAGGGACATTCAAAATCCATACCCCTGATAGTATACGTTCAAGGAAACACTGCTTTATTTTATGGGTTACTAAATAGATTTTTTTAAGGACAGGCAAGGTTTAAAATATAATTCTAACACATGGAAAGGCAAAAAAGAAATAAAGCTTTAGGCATCACTCATTATAATTATGTATATTATTAAAGCGGAAGTTTAATCTGTATATAATTTGCCCTCACTGGTACCGTCTCTCCCCTCATTAACATGCTAATTAAATTTTAAAGTAAAACTTTTCTATTTTCATTACATAATTTATCATGGAGCCAGATATGTCACCACTAGCGCGCTGTGCTTCTCTATGCAATGCAGATAGATCGTGGCTGTTGGGAGGAGTTGTACAAACTCTCCTCCGTATTTTGCATAACTGTGCAAGACTAAAAAAATGTAGGTTTAAAAAATATCTATCCAATATTTACCGGCGTATAACAAGCACCTTAACTTTAAGAGGGAAGTTTCAGGATTTTTTTTTTTTTTTACGTAGGCACAGTTTACCCTCTATTTTCAGGGTAAAAAAAGTGAGTGTTATACGCCAATAAATAATGGCCCGGATTCCACAAAGCACTTGCGGCGTCGTATCTCCAGATACGCTGCGTAAGTGAAAATGTGCGCCGTCGTATCTGTGGGCCGGGCCCACAAACTAAGATACGCCTAAAAACAGGCTTCATCCCGCCGACGTAGCGTGGGCGCATATTTAGGCTGGACGCATGTGGCGCTCCCATTGACTTTCTATTCAAATTTGCAAATGAGGGAAATGAGGCGATTCACAAAACGTACGTGCGCCCGACGCAGGCTACGCGATGTGCGCGCAAGTTGTACATCCGGCGTAAAGTTATGCCCCATAAAGGAGGTGTAACCCAGCAGCAGACATGCAAAGGTCTGCACCAGGGAACACAAGCCGGTGTATTTTACGGAGTTTACGTTGGACGTGTGTGTGGCTGGGCGTAGGTTACGTTCACGCTGTAGGCAGTGATCCGCCGTAATTTAGGCAGTTGTTCCGACGTAGTTAGGAGCATGCGCAGAGGGATGCGTCCTCGTCTCGGGAAAACATGCGCAGTTGGTGATACGCATCTGTCTGGCGCTCGGCCCATCATTTGCATGGGGGTCACGCCTCACGCCCTCTTCCGCCTTCGAAACCCAGCGCAGTTTCGGCAGCACTGGCTTTGTGAATTCCATGCTTGCCTCTCTGCGTCAGCATAGCGTATATTATTTGCGCTACGGCGGCGTAATGTGCGCCCGCGCTCTGTGAATCTGGGCCACAGTATATATATATATTTTTTTGCCTTTCCACGTGCAAGATGTTAAAATCTGATACTGATTCTAGTCTGTCCGTTTTGCTGTTGGAGATTTTCCCTTACTGGAGAAATCATTGTGACTGGGACCAGAAGCGAGTGGAAATCTCTCCAGTGGAACAGAAGTAAAAAAAATAAAAAATCCAGAACGGATTCAAATGCACGTCCATCTCCTTTACTACGGAAGGAAAGTCTTGGCGGGACCTACACTTTAAGCAGTGTCCTTACTACAACACATAGGATTGTCACAGCTGACCAGAGCCAATAGAGAAACATCTTTGGCACACTTAAAAAAAAGAAAAAGAACTTTAAATCTGTACAACTATCTCATTAAAAAAAAAAAACTTTCTTATAAAATATATACACATATAATTCTTATCTCTATAAAAATACAATCTGGGAAGAACACTTAAGATGGAGAGAAGTCATGTTGGCGGCTCAGTGAGAAAGCTTACAATAGAGGAAATTAGGCGTTTGGGGGGCTTATGGCGTTTTATGCGGTGAAATACAGGCAAGGATTGGCTGCCATTTGGTTACTGTATTTGCACTTGGGTCCTGAGAAGATTCAATTAACACTGGAGCTCTGTGGTCACATCAAGCACAAAACCTGCACGAGACTTACGTAGGGCTCTGAGCCTTGCGGTACCGTTGCTCCGCTCCGGATATGACCCGCCTCTGAGGCTGCTACTCTGCTTTTCTCTTTGCACATATTGTAACTTTTTAAAGGAAATCAGCTTTCAAGATAAAATGAAAAAGTCAGAAATACTGGCACGACATCGGGAATGATTCTGATTAATAAAACAAGCCATCGACTTGCTCTTCTCTTGGTCCTCATTCAGCTTTAAGGCAGGGAAGAACCCAGCTAGCTTCTTAAGTAGCCATGTCTCTTAATCCAGCCTGGCATGTGGAGAGACCCCTCTTCCCAGAATCCTTTGTGTCCATCTCACACATTCCTAGAGAGAGGGGCTTTGGTCTTTTTTTTCCAATAAGACTGACAGTGTTTCTATTCGTCGTTGTCTGGTTTAACATCCAACATGGCATGGAGCTCCTCTGGTACATATCCCAGAAGGCTTTGCAAGTCACATACAAAGCGGTAGACATAGCGCTTGCCGGCCGTCTTGTGAATGATGTTCTTGTCATAGTAGTATCGAAGTCCACGGCTCAGCTTTTCATAGTTCATCTTAGGCTTGTTCTTCCTTTTCCCCCAACGCCGGGCAACCTGCAGGACAGAGAAACAAATGTTATATTTCAAGGGTGGGTTGTTTGAGTAAAGTAACACTGAGGAATACAGAGTTCTGCTTCTGGAAAGTTCTCATCCGGCTGACAATGCTAAAGCGGACTGGCAGAACGACAGCCAACTACCTCAGGGGGTCTGCACAACCTTAACATCAGCTATAAGATGACTGCCCTGTCAGCAGGTACTTACCTCATCTGGGTCGGACAGTTTAAATTCCCAGCCATCCCCCGTCCAGCTGATGAAAGACTGGCATGACTTGTCTGTAAGGAGCTCCAAGAGGAATTGCCAAAGCTGGATTGGTCCACTGCCTAGGAGAGACAGAAGAGAGAGGTCAGCATTGTCTATATATTCCCACCATGATAGATGTCCTCATCACACAATCATAGAGAAGTTATACCCATTCTGACCCACCAGAAATACTACAAGGTACAAAGTAAGGATACAGAGCAGATTGATATGATTTCATGACTTAATTCCATACACTGCGGAATCCCTGTCATAACCCCATATGATCACCAAAGTAGATTTAAACCCCAACTGGATGATATTTTGTTTTCTCAGTACACTGTTCATTATAAACCATTTGATTTACTTTTCCATAAAAGTCTGTTTTCACTTCTCAGTGCTGCTCGTCTCCTTTCACCCTTTTCACTGGGCTGCCCATCTTGGCTCTGGACTTGCTTGCCTATAATGACAACAGTAGACCATCGTCGCTATGAAATGTGTCAGTAGTCAACTTCTGGGGTACATGTGACAATGCAGGAGCACCACTGTGAGTCCTGGACATAGTATGGTTACCCACAGGAAGTGTCTGAACAAAGACTAGCAGTCTGCAGATGTGCGTTAGTGGTGTGCCTGCCCTTATGTCTGTGTTGTTCTCTGACTATAGACATTTCTGATCCTCTACGCTGTAACACCCATGGTGGTTTCTTAATTTCCTCCCTGTAGCCATCTTGTACACTAGAACAATATGTCTACACAAAGGGCACTGCCCATGGGCCTTTGCACTTTATTAGCGAGACATGTGACCGTTGGATTCCTGAGCATGGCGCTGCTCTGGAAAGTCCCGGAGCAACCGCAAATTGGCCGATAACAGCACGCCTCTGTCCTTCGCTGCAACCCAATGACCCATAACCTGAACAGGGTTCAAAGACTGAAACCAGTCAATGGGACTCACATGCTATTCCTGTGCACAATGGAGCCTGTGTTAGGCCGCAGCCAGTAATGGCGGGCGCAGAAACAGACTGATTATGCCCGTCACATGATAGGAATGCGCTGTCCTCACTGGGAAAATATGTCTCCCCATTCAGCTACAGGGGAACCCGGATTCTAAAAATACTGTTGGCCAGAGACAGAACCCCCATTCTACTCGCCAATCACGTTTCTGTCTGGTCTCCAGTCACATAATGGACATTTTATCACAGTTGAAACACAACTGCCTTTAATATGCGCACAGAGAAGGCGCTTGGGGTGGGAAGGGGGTGCATTTCAGATTCAGACACAGAGCAGCATCAAACTGGGCAATGCCACTGGCTCCTTAATAATCTATAATTCACTGGATAGGGATTAAAACGCGTCCTGACCCATGCACACGTTTGGCTCCGTTTTTCAGGCCACAGCTGTTGTGCACAGTGACCGCAAACCCCAAGAGGGCCCTGTGAATGGAAAGTTCCCAGGCTCATGAGAGCGTTTTCTGTTTAAATAAGGAAATATTTCTGCAGATATCACATGGCCTGACACTGGGGTAGTGGCCCCTGCAGAGGCGCCTCTCACCCTCTGTTCTGTGTTTAGTCTTTGTATACAGTAACTTTTATATACACACAGAAAACTGCACATCTGCCAAATACAATTCACTCCATATAATCGGTCTGTACGCCAGCACCACGGCCTACTGCAGCCTCATCACCCCCAATGGCTTCAACCTGAAGCTCATTTAGTAGAGGGTGCATCTCCATTACAAATGTGACAAGGAAAACCTGCAGGGCTTCAACTATTAAGGAACTACAAATCTCAGCTTGTCCTGCAGTGGTCAGCAGGAAGCTCAGAACAACTGCAGGGTCTTGTGGTTCCTTAAAAGCCACAGTGCTGCTTCGCTCAGACACACGCTCCAATCAATGTAAAGATGCCATAGCCACAATGGTCCCTGAATTGCAGAACTAAGTATGGTGTAAACTCTAACTAGATGACATTTGGTCTGCTCTGTGTATCATTAACAGCTGCCAGGGCCACAACTATCATCGGTCCCTGCGGGAGATGGATGCCGTCTGTTACACCCCAAGTCCTAAGACTCCCTGGCCAATAGGGGCTTCCTGATTGACTGGGAGGAGAATGAGGGAGACCATAGTGAATATTCATTCGCTATTGTCACACAAGTGGGTGTGCTCGCCCTAAGCTCACCCTTTTCTGAAGCCTATTAGAGCCTCTGGTTTTAATCATGTGCTTCAAAAAAAAAATAACTCCCATTGGAAACCATGTAGCGCTGGTGCCTCGCATGTAGATTAGGAGACCGGATGAATGGATGGGTGGGGGGAGCAGATGGATGGGCCGCCACTGGATTTAACAATATTAAAAAAAGACAGCCTGCTACAACTTCTATGAGATTTTAGAGATTGGGTTTACATCTACTATAGCGGTCTGTATAAACCTGTATAAACCCCAAACCAAAATATTAATGGATCTGCAGCTCAGAGACTGGCGTGTCTAGAGAGCCTCCCAATGCGTCTTCCTGGCGATGGCTGCGAGGAGAAAGCATGCAATCTTTCCACACTCACAGAGAAGGATAATGTCTTTGTCTGACTTGTGTACATATTTGTGGCTCAGGACAGTGCAGATGTATAGTTTGTATACGTCTTCTGTGTTTAGGAACGAGATTTGTTGCCGAGGGCTGTGTCCATATGTGACCAGCCATTGCTGGAGCACAACCGTGTCCTCGAGGACCGTGCACGGCATGAATTACTGTTTACAGCTGCAGAGAGAAATGAGAGGAGGACATTGCAATCTCTCTTCCTCTGCTGTGTATATAAATAATTATAAATCATTTTCTGCACTTTTCATAACAAGGATTGAAATCATTGCTTACAAAATTAGGGAAAATACTACAATAATTTATAGAAGTAACCAGTATGTGTGTATATATATATATATATATATATATATATATATATATATATATATATATATATGTCACACACTCACTCACTCAGCAGCCACTTTATTAGGTACACCTTGGTAACACATATTGCTATTCAGCCAATCACATGGCATTTAGACATGGTGAAGATGATTTACTGAAGTTCAAACAGACAATCAGAATGGTGAAGAAAGGGGATTTAAGTGACTTTGAATGTGGCATGGTTGTTGGCGCCAGAAGGACTGGTGTGTGAGTATTTATGTTGATCTACTGGGATTTTCACATACAACCATCTCTCTGGTTTACAGAGAATGGTCCAAAAAGAGAAAATATCCACAGTTGTGTGAACAAAAATGGCTTGATGTCAGAGGAAAATGGGCACTCTGCATTACTGTTGCTTTTCTATCATCTGGACCCAAATAATCCCTCGTTGCAACCAAGACATGAAGAGTACCATCTCTGAATGCACAACACATCGAACCTTGAAGCAGATGGGGGCTACAGCAGCAGAAGATCACACTGGGTGCCAGTTCTGTCAGCAAAGAACAGGAAACAGACTACAATTCACACATGTGAACCAAAAATTGGACAATTGGAGATTGGAAAAACGTTGCCTGGTCTGAATCAAGTCTCGAATTCAACATTCAGATAGTAGGGTCAAAATTTGGCGTAAACACGATAAAAGCATGGATCCATCCTGCCTTGTATCAACAGTTCAGTCTGATGGTGTGAGGGAGATTTTCTTGGCACACTGGACCCCTTAGTACCAATTGAGCATCATTTTAAATGCCACGGCACGGCAAGATCTCAGAGAAATGTTTCCAAAACCATGTTGAATCTATGCCATGAAGAATGAAGGCAGTTCTGAAGGCAAAAGGGGGGTCCAACCTGGTAGTAGCAAGGTCTACCTAATAAAGTGGCCAGTGAGTGAATATATAAACAATGTACCCGGTTCTAAACCATCGATATACAGTATAACCCTCTGATTATATGTACCTTTACTTCCTATCACTTTTATATGTATATTCACTGGATGAATATTGATTGCTCAGAAGTGCTACACTGTGTGTGTGTGTGTATATATACATATATACACACATACACACACACACACCTGTCCCAATATAAGGGAGCTGTCAATTCTATGGGAAGGTGGCAATCCTGCACTGACCATATACTTTTACTCCAAAAGGAACACTCCAAAAAGGACAAATCTGTCATTCAAAATGACTCTGGAGACTCGGCCTGCCTGCTGTAATTCTGCCAGTCACCTCTGCACCCGGCTGCCCACTACCTGAATCCTTTAGAAGCCACTTCTGAATAGCCCTAAGCCTGACAACCTAAAGGCTGCAGTGTATCCTGGTTCCAGCTCCGCCGCCTCTCTGACCCCAGTGATGCTCGAATCGCATACACTGCTTTAGGTTTGCCCAGTATCATGTGACAGAGAAGGCATCCCCTATAAAATTCAGGTTAAGGTGGCAAGGATTTCATTTTATCCAGAATGTTTTCTGGATAATATCAGTTCTCGGATTGGTTTTACTTGCTGCCTGCAGTTCAGTTGCTCTTCAAAGAGAATGCATAATACTTCTAACCAGCAGTTACATCTGATATGTATGTAATATTGTAACTTTCTTATGACAATGCACACATAGATGTGTAGCCGGTGTGCACAGCTGTGTCACACTGCAATCCTGCTACAGATCTCTGTGCTGGGTGGTTAGTAAGTGCAGCATAGGGCGGTGTGTAAAGAGCGTGCGTCTCAGATAATATCACCTCAGTCACACAGAAGGTGTGAAAGTGAATTGTGATGGAAACCTCTCGCCTCTTCTCACATTGCTCAGAGAAACTTATCAAAGTGAAAAATCACGACCCAATTTAAAAAGCTGCAGAAATGGTGCTGAGGGGGCGGACTGAGAAGTGTCTCCACCACCTCGGTCTCATTATCCATACTGGCTGAATGAAGAATCCGAGAAATTCTAAGTATTACACAAGTAGAAATGTCACCATGAGACCACAGATGTGTCTAACTGAGGCCCTTATACTCCAGTTGTTTCCCAATTATGGACCTTAAAATGCCCCCCTCCCCCCACCACACACACACACACACACACAGTAGACTTTCATGTCCTGTTCTTCTATACTCCACTATGTACCTTCCAAATTCCCTCCCACACCATCAAACTGTATACCTCCAAATGTCCTCCCCACTTTGGGCCCCTAGCCCTCTAAATGTTCTCCCTCACTTTTGACTTTATACCTCCATCTATCCCCACCTACTAAACTACACTATGGCCCATAAACCTCCAAATAACTCCATACTTTACCCCACCATGGGCCCGTATACCTTTATACGTCCCCTCTACTATACTTCACCATAGATCTGTGTACCTCCAAATGTCCTTCCTCACTAAGGGACCAAAAAAAACGTTGCTCTGTATACTGCCAAATGTGCCATCTCCACTATGGACTTCTAAATGTCCCCTTCTACTATACCCCACTATGGGGCTGTATACCTCTAAATGTCCTCTTCCTGCATACCATAGCATGGGCTTGTGTTCACCAATGGGCCCATATTCATCAAGATGTAGACCTGCTATACCTCACTACGAACCCATCTATCTTCAACTGTTCCTCTAGTAGACCCCAGTACAGACCTATATACTCTCAAACGTCCTACTATACCCCCCCCCCCCCCTACAGACTGATAGAGCTCCAAATGTTTTCCATACTACACCAAACAATTGGTCTTGTACTTACAAATGCCACCTCACCCACCCACCATACCCCCCAACTGCCTGTACCCTCTGCAGACCTGTATATGTTCCTACATCTTCATATCTCCTCCCATCATACACGCTACATCAGGCCCACTGCTTCTGTCACACATTGTCAGCCTACCTGTGTATCCTGCAAGGGCAGCAGCAGGGATGACTGGCTTGTCTTTATTCAGCTCGGCCCGGTCCCTCACATAGTCCTTGAAGGTTCCTTTTGGTTTGTGGTTGGGCAGTGCAGGTTGGTAATCCTCCGAGTCAAAGCTGTCATACGACGGGACACGCTGCAGGCTATTGTACGAAGACTGGCTGCTCCATGACTGAGTGAGGCGGTCACAGCTGTCGTGACTCTCGATACTCTCAAATGACTCCTGTCCGCCAAGCTTGCCTGTCCACAAACACCAGCCTGTTACTTAAGAAACCTTGACAAAACAACATCTCGCTATTGTGGGGTCAAAGTACTATCTGTTGTGCCTGCATTAAGTGGCATTGACTTGTGGCAAACGGCTCAATCGCCCACAGCAACCAATCAGCTGCTTGCCTTCATTGCACAGCCTGCACTAGAAGCATGGCAGCTAGAAAGTGAGTGGCAACTATGGGTGACACAGACATGAAGATCTTTATGGGTCATGTCCGTCATAATGGACATGCTCTGCAAGAATTTCATATCAGAGGAGTTGGATGTCAGATATTACCCAGTTTAATACGGATGACTAGATTTGGCGAGACACGGAATGAATGTTTTCTGAGTTTTACTGTCTCCCATGTGACCGGCCAGACCCAATACACGTCATATCTGAGATTTAGCTAAACCTGGCATAAGTTGTAAAAATCACAGTGGGCATTAGCACCGTCATGTTGTCTTAAAGGTTCGTTTTTTTATTTTCTATATAGGTTCCTTTAAGCTAGTGCATTGTTGGTTCACTTACCTTTTCCTTCTAAATGTTTTTTTCTTTGTCTGAATTTCTCACTTCCTTTTCCTCCCCAGTAAGCTTTCCCCCATCATCCTGACCTGTTCTGGCTGGGGGTTAGTCTGCGTGCTAGCCCCCTCCCTTGGGACTACATCCCTGGATGGACTAACCCCCAGCCAGAACGGCTCGGATGATGGGAGCAAGTGTACTGAGGAGGAACAGGAAGTGAGAAATTCAGACAAAGAAAAAAGCATTTAGAAGGAAAAGGTAAGTGAACCAACAATGCACTAGCTTAAAGGAACCTAAATAGAAAATAAAAAACTAACCTTTACAACCCCTTTAAATCAGCCAATCACATTCTCTCTATTCATTATTTTACCAGAGTCGGTCACATCTAATTAGTTGCGACCAGTGAATAGTTTTTTTTACTTTGATAACAGAGACATAGAGAATTTTAACTATTGTAAATTTATATGGACTCTTCAGAAGATTCTGAACTGCCTGTCAGCTACACCCAAACAGAACCTACATTAGCATTGCAATACATTGAATTAAAAAAAAATTGTGCCAAATGTCAGAATTCCTAACGAATGAAAATACGTGAACTGTGTGGTGATTTGTATGTCTGTTCTGACTCAGGTATACAATACAGTCTGTGGATCCCTCTTACCTCGGCTGATCCTGCCCACACACATGTTGTCCGGTGACACCACCTCCTGCTTGATAGTGAAGTAGTCTCCCTGGAGAGAGTCAGGCTGTAGGGGGTCTCTCAGGATGGGGGAGGGGTAGTCCGTCTCATATTTCAAAGACAAGAGTTCCTCCGAACTGATGGGGTGGAGGGTCTGGTAGGATTCTGTGATAAAACTGGGCTCTGAGAACTCTGAAGGTGGAACGCACTGTGCATGTTCGTTTCCATAACCTGAAAGGGAGGACAAGGCTGATGTCACGAGAGGATACAAACCATGGCTGATGACATACAAATTAAAACAAATGCTGACCCTAACTGTATTACATTATATAATTATATTATATTCTGGTTTTAGCCTTTTTTCCCCCCTCACTTGTTGCATGTCAGTGCTGCCGATCTATTGCAGCAACTTCTGGTGTAGATGCACTGCAGTGATGGCTGCATGGCATTTCTCAGGTCAAGTTTTTCAAATGATAACGGTGAACCATACCCACATTGAAAGCCATTTGGTGGGGGGCTGGGACAGCACATTGTTAACTGATAACAGAAAGTGCCTGAACAAGGATCATCATGGCAGAATCACCAGGGATTATTTTAAAGAGATTGTAGAGTCTCAAGGTTCTTCACCTTAATGCATTAACGTGGTTGTAAACCCTTACAGACCACTTTAACCTACAGGTAAGCCTAGATTAAGTCTTACCTGTAGGTGCAACAAACCGTGTAGGTTTAATAGATATTTGCTGAAAAGACTGCACCGATGTCTACGGCGCATGCGCACTGAGCATGCCGTTAGTGAAGGCGATCGTGTCGTCTCTAACAGCTCACGTGCGCATGTGCGGGAGTGACGTCATCGCGGCTCCAATCACAGCGCCGGAGCCGCAATACCCAGAAGTCACTCGGGTATTATGGCAGCGGCGGAAGAGAGGAACGAGAGTCGCTTCGATCTCAGGTAAGTAATTCATAATGAGCTAGTATGCTATGCCGCTGTCTGTGTCAATGGACGCAGCAGCGAGATTACCAATATATTGCCAACAATAATACATACTAACTAAACTTCTATGAGATTTTACTAAGTGGGTTTAGCCTGCCCTGTATTAGACATGTCCTTTACTAAAACACTGGCACAAATTCAGATGAGAAGTCTGGCAATGTCAAGTAGAATCCATAGAACATTTATTATTATTTCAACAAGACAAAAGGGGAATCCATTGCACAGCAATGATGACATGCATCAGGCTTTCCCTGACCTGGCAACACACAGCCTACACACAGTAATGTGAGGCTTTCTCACTGGTGTGGAGTGTCGTGCTCGCCCCCTCCCTTGGACTACAGGAGAGTCAGGACGCTCTCTACATTGCAGATAGAGAAAGGAGCCGTGTGTTAGTGGGCGTTCTGACTCTCCTGTAGTCCAAGGGAAGAGGCGAGCACGACACTCCACACCAGGGAGAAAGCCTCGCATTACGGTGTGTGGTTACAGACAGAAGAACAGGAAGTGAGGATTTCTCAGAAGAAATAAGGACATTTAAAAGCAAAATGGAAGGATGAGGTAAGTGAAGGAGGACTGCACTAAGGTAAAGGAAGCTATTTAGGAAAAAAATATTGTACCTTTACAACCCCCCTTTAATGGGGGCACAGACAGCAATAAAAACTGACAGATATTCCCTCTCAACAAATGTTTTGCCTTTAGTTATACTTTAAGCTTGGTGAAATGATGCTCTTAAAAAGGGGTTGTAAACCTTCCTGTTTTTTCACCTTAATGCATCCCATCTGACAGATGTAGAAGGCCTAGTCATGCGCAGAGGGCCTAGTCATGCTACTTATACCAGGGCTCTGGAAATACTCACTGATAAAGTAGTCGGTGGTGTATCTGGGCTCGTGATAGGCGGGGGCCATCTCGCTTGTCTGGTACAATTTGGAGTCTAACAAAAGTGACCAGAAAAAAAAAAAAGCATTAGACAAGGAACCATACATCGCTTTTTATCTTAGCAGACATAAATGGCAATTTTATTAAAGCATGGCGAGAATTATGACATAACTAACATAGAAAGTACCATATGCTCACTGCCTGCATCACTGTCATATGACAAGAACACAAAGAGATCACACATTTCTGAGACCGGCAGTCATGATACTTCACAGTGTAATTATACTAGAAGGGTTGTCCGGGAGTTCACAGATTTTTGCTTTGATATAAGGATTGGTAGCTTTAGTTTTTACTTCTGTCTGCTGGAAAAGCATCCAGTTCAATGAGAGGCCTTTATAATGATGGGACAATCTCTTGGTTGAGCAGATGAATTGTGTTATCCATGTTGTAGCAGACCTTCATCCTCAGTGGCATAATCTGCTTATTCAAGGTGCCCCCTATCCCCCCTCCTACGCTGCGTAAAAGTACCCATGTCGGCAAACTTAGATACTGTAGTATACTTACCTTTCCTAGACTTCTGTAGTGCAGGGGGTGACATCATCCTCCAGACAACAAGATACCTGGGAATGCTGAGTAGCCCAAATCTCAGGGGAATGTGCTGCAGCGTAGTGCAGGAACACCTACTTGTGAGATTTGGGCTATTTAACACTCAACCTGAATAGACAGACCTCGACACCGAGGAGGAAAGTCAACTATAATACAATGATTTTATCTCTAGGAATGTGTCTGTTTTAAAAAATTCACTACATTAAAGTTTAAGCAGAAACACAAATGTGTCACCGCCAAGCAACTGCGTTAGTTTGTGGTAGATCAACGTTTTCTGATTACCCGTTTTCTCAGTGCAAGACCCTGGATCAATGCCTGGCTCCCCGGCATTCACATGAATGTTCCAGCATTTTAATGAGTACTATGTGGGAGGCTGATAAACCGAAAATCTGCTGCCAAGAAACAATTTCCGCAACATACAAGTTAACAGTTCCAAGGAAGATAGACAGGTTCACTTTCCTGGCTGCGGACCCAGAGGCAGCTCAATGTGGCAAAGTAACTAAAACACGGAAAGGCTTGCAAAGTATCCTATTCCCTTTCAGCTAAGAAGCGATTTCTGATTGGTGGCTGTAGGTTACTGCACGGCCATGCTCTATGGTATTTATTGGAAGCACCCAGTTTACATGGCCGAAAATTTGTGTGTCCTGCTTACTGTAGATAAAACAGAAATCTGTTGCCATTGCATGGTCAAGTTCAGTCCTATTTTCTGTGCCTTACTTTATATTATAAGCTGCCCTTTGGTTATATCAGGGGCCACATTTAGGCCCCAACCTCATGGAAAGGATGCTGCTCTAGGAAGGGTTCCTAGAAATGCAGCTCTCAGGATATGAACAACAGGTGCAGGCTAAGCATAAACGATTGGATGAAAAGAAGATTCTGGACGGCAGCACTCAAAAATCAGTCTCTTTATTTAAAAAAATAAGTAATAATCCAAAAAATACAAGCCACAGCCGAATACAGGACCTGACGCATTTCAAGCATGCTTATTCATAGCTAAAGATTTACTGGTTCTTTAGCTATGAATAAGCACGCTTGACAGTGTGAAACGCGTCAGCTCCTGTATTCCGCTGTTTGCTGTGGCTTGTAGTTTTTGGATTATTACCTCTTTTTTTTTTAAATAAAGGCATTGATTTTTGAGTGTGGCTGTCCAGAATCCTCTCTTCATCTGGGGGGGGACGTAAACACATGGTTTGACCCATTTAATGTGGAGGAACATGAGTGACTTTCACAGAGCCCTGACCTCTACTGAACAGCTTTGGATTGAATTGGATGGTTGTTTATTGTGAGCCAGGTCTTCTCCGCAGACACACTCCATAATCTTGTGGAAACCCTTTAGAATGGTTGCTGTTAAAGTCACAAATGGGAAGCAGACAAATTCCATTCTAATGCCCATGATTCGGAAATGGAATGTCCAACAGGATTATATAAGGTGTCATGGTGAGACTTTTGGACATACAGTGTAGCTGAGAACAGAATTCTAATACAAAACACCTGATCGTCTTAGTCGCCCTGGTAATAATTACCTACTAACTTTTGGAAAAATTATGTTTTAAATGGGACAAAGTTGGCTGTTTTTTTGTGCTGAGACTTTTGGTAACCAGCTGGCTAAAGACAAGATCTATGGGTGTGTGATGTCTGACCAGAGCTTCCCTAAAAGACAAAATGCTGCCTCACCTTTTTGCAAGATGTCCAAATGCTCCCACAGGATGTCTCCGACAAAGTCCGGTGCCAGGTCCAAGAAGCGGTCCTTCCCCAGAGCACACAGCCCTGCTCCGCTGATGCAGAACTTCTGCAGCTCCACTCCCTTTAGCGTGAACTCATTCACTGCCCATAACACCCATTCCCTGACGTGAGCATCTGTCCACTCCTGGGGATCTGTCGGAGAGAAATTGCAACAGCTGCTCAGGATGCAAAATGCAAGATCACGGCACTGACAGGATAGCCAGTAGCCAACAAAGCTGAGGGTCATTTAGAAGATTACTGGCAGTAACAGCCACAATGCAGGGTGCCTGTGTGAGAACCCTCAGATAGAAGCCTTTATTATCAACTCATGAGCTGCGCTAGTATGCGGCTTAAGAGTCAGAGAATAAAAGGAGCTCACTAGAGGCTTCTCACACAGGCTTCGTGCCTCATGAAATCAAGAGGATATTAAGAATACGTCTCTGAAATCTCACCGAAGGGGATGCCCAGGCGTTGCTGTTCCTTGGTGAAGCCGCTGAAGGTGGCGCGGAGGGCCTGTGACATCATCTCCTTGCTGCTGGGGGTCAGCAGAGGCACATCACCGCACTCCATATCTGCGAGGAACAGCATAATTACAACTGAGTTTGCACACATCAATACATAATATTGTATACTAAACTACCCAACTCTAATATCCCCTCCTCACCCCAATTTTAAGAACCCTCCAATAATCCCTCATCTGCATCTTATCCCCCCAAAACCCCTTCTCTACACCAATAACTCATCCTCCACACCTTACCCCCATTTCAAGAACCCTTCCCCCACACCAACCTGCCCAACTCCAGTAACCCCTCCTTTGCATCCAACACCCCCACTCTTCATCTACACTTAACCCCCAGCATTGCAATATATCCGCCCCTGCACAATATGTCCCAGTCTTCGAGAAGAAATTATTTACCTGGTAATGTTTTAGGCGTTTGAATAATACAGTACAGTGAGTGATCATTGTCACTCTAAGACAGAAAGTATGTTATTGGCAGTATCACCAGGTGCAAATAAAGAGAAAAAAATCCTTTAAAAGGAATCAATGCAGCCACCACGTCTAAGGACTGGTAATCTGCAATATATTGCATTTTATTTTGGGGTTTAGCTACATTTTGTGGTATAAAAACGAAACAAAGAAATGGTCATGTGAAGTGATGAGAAGACTTGACTGAACCCACTGTGTCATCCTGTGCCAAACGATTTACTTCTAGAGAGAACATGACACGCGCAGATTCACCTCTAGGAATATTAGAGTGCCAAATCCGGAGCGGTACGTCCTAAAAAACACTCCGCTGTGATGTGCCAAAACCGTGGGAGCTTCCCTGGCATCCGGCCACGCGGAGAGCTGTGCTGCTTTCACAAGCGTATTATTCTGCCCACTGCGCCATTTCACCTCCCTCGTATTACCCTGAGTCACAGCAAGTCCAATGCCAGAGTCTGCGAGGATCATTCACAAAAATGACAATAACATCCAACATCATCTGAATATTCTTCTGAGGAAAAAGGGCACGAGAGAGGGGAAGAGAGATCCAAACGCACATAAAAACCATTGTAAAAAATGACTGAATCGTGTGTGAGTGAAGTGTGAGTGCACATTTTTTCCTGGATTATGTATTTATATCTTAATAAAAACAAAATGCGTCTAAAAAAACAATAGAAAGCAGAACCGATTTAATGCTTCTACAAAAAAATTAAAATAATCATGTAAAATCACAGCATACAGCGAATAAAATAATTTTTTTTATTTTAACAAAAATATTTTTTTGTCGATTTGTTTAACTGTAGGTGATGGTTTTATAGGATTTATTTGCAGAGATGCTACACCGTTTAATTTATTTTGTTGCACTGCATCAAGAGGGCTTCAGTTTATTGCACGTACCTACTGTTGGGAGCATAGAATATTCAAGATTCCTAAATATGTTTATTATTATCCCTGATGAAGGGGGCGCAGAGACCTGAAATGTGTTGGCTCTTCTGGCACCTACAACATTCCAACTGTATAAAAATGTGACATACTATAGAATATTTCTTTGGATACATGTCCTGCCCCTCCAGACAGGGTGGCACACACGCATTCCTTTAGTTTTTCTCAATGTTGTCAGGCTTGTTTAGCAACCTATTATTTCTACTCTACTATTACTATTTTTATTCAATACAGACTATAAGGTCTTTATATTGTATACTTTATGCAGACAGATTCTCTCTGTCATGGTCAGGACTGCATCTCCTTGTCACTTGATCCTCTGCACTCTCACACTGCAGTGCATGAGAACAATGGCTGCATTTCTGCATTCAGGACGTGGCTCCAGGGGAGCGTTGTGTGACGGTAGGGTCGTGTTCAGTGTCACTTTGATTTCGTGTTTGGGAAGAACAAGACAATCTTCTCAAAGAGGCACAATGTAGGTTTGCGTGCTCGGCTTCTCGCTGTACGACTAGCAGAAGTGAAAACATGCCTGTGTTGTCCACATTGTCCAATCAAACCATCCTTCACCTTCTAACATGCATAGTGCAACGTGATTGGTTGCCGTGTCCAGAACATTCTTCTAGCCTTAGAAGCCACCATACAAGTGGGAAGGATCTGACTACCCCCCAGGAAACACAAGATGAAGTTCGAATTTCTGCTCTTTAAGCAGTCGCTCCACCTCTCTCCCCAGCAGATCTGAACCAGGAATAAAAACACTGTTGCCATCCTGCAATGCCAGCTTTCCATGCCCAGCTCTGTACCCCCTCATCTATGCTGAGACAAGAGGCCTACATACCAGCCGGTTTGTAAAAAGAAACATTAGTAAATCCATCTGTAGTTCCATTGAACTGATCAGCCTGTTTTCTTTTATAGAACATGACGACTTCTCTTTACAAGTAAAGAAAAACCCAACATAAAAAAACATGTTTCAAAAATAAAACACTGTTCTTGCATCAGTAGTCACAGAGTACGAGGGTGTCAGACATGACGTGATGATCAGCTGTCTTTGGTCTTTGGTGGGTTCATTGGCTCCACATTTCAGAACACTTTCCTGCTTTTTGATCTGAGCAGGGTCCTTCTTTAACCCCCATGGTGCTGACACCCCCGTGGATGGGATGACGTCTTCTCTATGTGTGCAGCACTAACTGCGGAGTGCAGAATGGACTTCTGAGGGAGAAGGATTTTATCCAGAGAGCTATGGAAGCAGCTGCACACCAATCGGAGTAATATTAGGCCCTGGAAAGGGGCCAGAGTTTAGGCAATCCAGAGCCGGTGCTTCATGGAAAACAAGGCCACGGCGGCCATGACTCACTAGTTTTAAAGGCTCCGGACAAATGCACCATCAGACATAACATGGATTTTTCTGCTGTCCTTAATTAGCCCCAGGTCTGTGCTGGAGGGGATAGGCAGAGGACACCCTGCAGGGACAACACACAGGATAAGATACATTTAGATTGATGGGACATGCAAGGCCAACACTGATTGGATGGAATCAATCAGCCGGGGGAACATCATAGCACTATTTACCGCCTCCCATAGGTGCCACAAATGAACAAAAGTGGAATTGCTTAAAGAATACTGCCCCTGGCAGCCACCCCTTTCTCTAAAGAGCCACCCTGTCACCAATCCAGGGCACTAGGCAAAGGTTAGAAAATGCCATAACGCAAACACCAAATGTCATGTGTCCGTTTCTGTTCTGTTCATGATGTACCAAGTCTGACTGGACTATCAAAGCGAAAACAAAGGTTCAGCAGTCGCCCACAGAAGTAGCCACTATTTTTTCAGGGAGTTGCCCACCTATGTGTCTGCAGGCTGTATTCCTCGGTGCAGCTTCTTCTCTGTCCTATCGGCAGGCTGGCTCCATCAGATGACAACCTTTCATTAATGGGACGCTCACAAATTCTACCAGATCAAGCAGCATATGTACTGAAAACAGCTGCTTCCTTTGATCATTTTATTTTTTTATGTATGCATTCTCATGTCTGTGGCCACCTTCACACAGGGCCAGTGCTACCTCAAGGAGACTTAAGCACCCGCCCTAGGGCGCCAAAGGGGGGGGGGGGGGGTAAAATCCAAATCCCTGGCCACTTCGGATTTTTACAGTGCTGCAGTTTTTTCTTTTCTTTTCACACTTTAGTAAAGCCGATTATCAGTGCTCGCGTGGAAGTGATGCAAGTGGCTGTGAAGGCACCTTGTGCTGCCTTCCCCCACCACGTTCACTGTGCTCTGCTGGCCCACCTGTGGGCTGGCGTTATCCAGATTCAGACAAACAGACAGATATCTCACAGCTCCAGGTGAGCCCCGTGAGCAATCAAGGGTTGTTGAACCACCAAGGTGCTGGCAATGCTAATGATAGCAAATAAATGGACGAGAACTGGACAGCCGCACTCCAAAATCACTTAAAAAGGTTGTCTTTTTATTTTTCAACTGCACAAACAGTCACTGCAAACCAACAAGATACAGTATGGCCGACGTGTTTCGCACTTACAGTCAGTGCTTAGTCATGGCTGAGCACTGACTGTAAGTGCGAAACGCGTCGGCCATACTGTATCTTGTTGGTTTGCAGTGACTGTTTGTGCAGTTGAAAAATAAAAAGACAACTTTAAGTGATTTTGGAGTGCGGCTGTCCAGTTCTCGTCCATTTATTTGCTGGGCCGGCGTTATGGTGGGTGTCACTGGTAAGGGCGGACCTCACTTCCTGGACCAGAGCCGTCATTCTGAAGGATCAATGCTGGAAAAACAGCTGATGGAACACAGTCTGTGTTCCATTAGCTGCAGTGCATTAGAGAGGAGACATCCAGGGTCTAATAGACCCCGGGTGTCTCTCCAGGAGGAGAACCTGTCACCTATATACTATAACATAGGTGGCTATTGGTCCCCTATGACAGCAATCAAATTTATGTAAAAAAATTATATTAAACCAAAAATCTTTTAAGCATACAAGACGACATATAACATGTTCAGCCCCCCCACCTACAAAAAATGCATGCGTTGGGGCACCCAAGTATGAAAACAAGTGAAAGCAATAATTTTAGCACATGTGCTCCTTCAACTAAGTAGACAAAAATCCTTGCAGCGGCCCTGACAAGTGACAGAATATACAGTATTTCCTGGTGTTGTAATGTGCCTCTCTTTTCCCGGGGGCCACTAGAGTATCGATCTTCTCGGAGAGTCCTCCTTATGGCACACGATGACTCCGGCTGTGATGTGAGCAGTCAGATCAGATTGCAGGAGGGGGGCCCGGCTGGTGGCCTCATCTCACAAAGATCACAGGGGATTAGAAGATATTAGTGCGGATTATCACAGCAGCCGAGTCCTCACACAAAGCCAACAGGGCGGCCTGATAATAGGAGGCACTTCAGGTACAAGACAAACACAAAGGACTACAAAGTGAGATGCCACTCATACAGCGCAGAGAGACACAAGGAGGAGACGACACTGCACAACGCAGACACGATACAGCGAGGTGACAACACCGCACAATGCAGAGAGAAAACCACACAATGCATAGATGACACAGTGAGGGGAAAATACACAACGCAGAGACAGAGTGTTGAGACAACTCTTCACAACGTGGAGATGCAGTGCAGAGGCAACACAATAGGGGACAGAACTACACAATGAGGAAACAACACTCACATAACTTGAGACAACACAAAAACATGGAGAAAACACAAGCAAGCATAAGGACAACATTTACACAACACAAGGATGACACACACAACATTTAAAGCGTATCTAAACCCAAGAACAATTTATTTGTGTTATATATTGCAGCGTACCAGCCCCTACATATAGCGGCTGCATTCATTTTTGTGTTTTCAGGGAAGGTAATTTGTCTATCGATTCTGTTAGAAATGCAGTCTCCTTGTACCTCTGTGATATGAAATGAAATCACTTATCGGCCATCTTCTTCACACAGGAGCGACTTGGCAAGGCAATCTGCACACGACTTGCAAAATTACTTCTGTATTGAAGTCAATGCAAGTCACCCTAAAGTCATACAGGAACCTTTTTCTAAGTCTGATCGACTTGAGTCGCTCCTATTAGAACGGTTCCATAGTACAGAACGGAACGCAACTTGTCAGGCCGCTAAGTCGCCCCTGTGTGAACCGGCTCTAACTTCACCTACTGTATACCTATTTGGTTGCTTTTGGTGCTGCTCAAAGTAGAGGTGACAACATATCCCTGTCTTACAGAACATGGGGTGCAGGCTTGTCCTTATTCCAATCCAGGGGGGTTAGTAAATGTAAAGGATCGCCGATACTCCCAACCAGCCCAGGTGAAGAATCGATAAAAAGTGGCCTCAGCTTACATATCTCCACCAAGCCATACACCTTGATGTCATCTCCATGGGGAGAAACATGTTGGGGAAATTATGCTAAAGCCACTTTTATTTTACCTGCTGACCACTCAGTGAAGTGTGGCGGTCAAGCTATCGATTCCTATTTCTGCAGTGTGGTTTGCTGGACACATGTAGGCTGAAGCCGTTCTTTAGCGACCTGGGCTGGTCAGGAGTTGTGGCGATCCGTTCCTCTTTACATTTATCTACTGTATAATCTGACTGTTAAATATATATAAAATTATAGAGAGATACTGTAGATAGATACACACAGTATTGATGGCGGATATGGGACAATAATTTGGAGTCAGATTTGGAGAGCCCTACATATAAAAATCTGTCTTCATTTAACAAAAAGCAGCCTAAACCTGGGCAAAGCGAGGCCTTGCCACTTCAGCTATCCGTATTACACGCAGGGCAGCTACGCTCCTGACCGTGGACGGAAAATAAAAAGCTTTGAAATAGTTGATCAGGTTTACAGTAAAAGCCTCAGGCGAAGCTGGAATTTCTTATGGAAAGGAAGGTGAGGAAGAACTCCCGGCACTCATAACGGGCCCAGTGTGAGGGCTGCTTGTCCTTCCAGGCGTTTATTTCCCTTGGAGCGATCACATGTTCCTGTAAAGCCAACAGGCGGCACATAAAAAGCCGCCTCTGCTCCAGGCCAGCTGTGGTGGGGTTAATGGGTGTCCTCCGCCCCCTACCACTGAGTCATCCCAGTGTAATGTGAGCCCCTCCAGTTAGTCGTCACAGCGTGCATGGGATCTCAGTCAGTGTTGCGTCTTCGGCAAATCCCAAACATTCCCACACTGGCTCGGCCCGCTACTCACGCACATGAAATGTGGGAAGCAGAGTGCAAGGAGTGGCTGGGAAAGGGTTAAGGGACCCTTTCTCCTCACATGCATCTGCCACCCTTGGAGGTGCCCCTCTCATATGGAAGCCATTTCAGGAAGGTCTTCTCACAGCCCCGCACTGCCACTCCCTCGGGGAAGCCTCTTCTCTCAGCTCTCCGCCAGCCTATGCCAGAGAACACCGCCAATACAACAAGTCCAACACTCCACCATGTGGGAAACAAAAAGCATGAGACACTCCTAGCAACCGTCATTACTGCCCCAGACCAAATCCTAGAAAGGGAGGATGGTGGAAACGCGTCGACAGAAGCTCTGCGCTGATCAACACAAATCATTTCATTTTAGTGTGTGTTTCTCAGCCCAATAATTTACAGAATATTCAACACCAAAACCTCCAAGGGGTGAATTTTCAGTGGCATTTATGTCGCTGTGACAGAAAAGGTTTCACCTAACATTTAAAGTACATCACAACCCCAAAACAAAAAATGTATGGCACTGCAAGCCTGACACGCATTTTAGGCGCATTCACCCGCTACTATAGTGTGAATACAGCCTTACATTTACAATCAGATTGTAGCGTGTATGGGCAGCGCTAGAGTATTTGATAAAGAGGGCTGGATTCTATTATATTAGCAACTAAGGATGAGCTCCAGCGTGTTCGCATAGTACACGTGCAGAGCCCGCCAGGAAGTCTGCACGGCGCTGCGCTAATCATAGCCAGGGAGACATTTCCCGATCTCTGCAGCCGAGCATCGGGAAATGTCTCCCTGGCTGTGATTAGCGCAGCACCATGCAAAAACTTCCTGGCGGGCTCTGCACGTGCTCTATGCGAACACGCTGGAGCTCATCCTTATTAGTAACAAAGGGCCACGCTCTGGAAAATGCCTTCAAAAAATATTTTTCTCCACATCAACCAATCTGGTTTAAGTTTGTGGAAGAGCATGACAGCTAAGATGAGGATGGAGGTCAAATGGTTGGTACTCTTCCCTATTAGCAATAAGGCCCTGGGCTCAATTCTTACCAAGAACACTAGACACTACATGTACTCTGTATATGTCATATAAATGTATAATGGTAATAACAGTGTGCGACTGTGAAGGGGACATTACATTGTAAGCTCCTTTGGTACAGAGCCTGACGTGACTGGCTCTGTGTTCTCTGTACAGCACTGAGAAATATGTCAAAGCTATATTAATTGATAACACCAATAATAGTATGTGACTGTGAAGCTTCACCCAAAAGGGGAAACTCCACTTGTCTGCCCCCCCCCCCCCCTCTGATGCCAGATTTTGCACCATGGGGCGGGGAGGTGGGCAGCAAACTCAGCCAGAAGTTCAGCCCTTATCGCAGCCGGCCCATTGAGAAAGTGCAGGCTTCACTGCCATGTTCCCTTACCCAAGATGGCAGAGCCAGCACCCGAAAGCCAATTCAAGAATCAGCTTGAGTGAGGACACCACGGGCTCCCTGGACAGGTAAGTGCTCTAATACCAAGTCAGCAGCTACAGTATTTGTAGCTGTTAATTTTTTGGTGGGGGGGGGGGGGATGTAGCTCATCTTTAAGAGTGTAAGCTCTTCTGGTGCAGAGGCTGTGACTGGCCCAGTATTCTCTGTACAGTTTCTTACCCCTGTGAGTTGTGTGAAGGGTTAAGCTGGCGCTCAGCACTCCATGCACATGTCGGTGTGTCAGTGTCTGGCCGGTACTCTGTGATATCACAGGAATGAGATGACTCATGACACACTAAGTGCCGAGTAATAGGAATGCTATGGGGACTCCATTCCATGTGATGGGACACATTGGGATGACAGAGCTGTGCTGGGAAGGATAAAAAGGGTCTGAATATGCTCGCTACCTGGCTGTCTCTGGTCTCCATAGTTCTGAGTTTCTGACACAAGCCTTATAGTTGGCATTTCAGAATTGTTGCTGGTCAATGACTCGGGGTATTGAAGAAAGAATCAGAATGACAGCTGCATTTTTGGAAGGAGCGCCAAGTAAAGGCACCCTTCATCTTTTCCAGACAGGTTTACTTTAATGTGAGGACCTGTCACTCATCACCACCCAGCAAATCCATCAGACTGCACTACATGTACATGTTGTCATTGTTCTATGTATGAGACACATGATTGCTCTTGTCTAGGGCCGAAACAACTAATCGATAACTAATCGATTATGAAATTAATCGATTACTATTTTCATAATCGATTAATTGGCCAGTAACATAATGGGTTAAAAAAAAAATTCTTTATAGTACAAAAATATCAAATAATTACTACTGTTAATATTATATTAATATGAAAAAAAATTGTACATTCGCTGAAGGAAAGAACGTTGTTTGAAATTTTCACTTGCCTTTAACATTCAGTTTTAGAATTCAATGTAATTTCTGAACGAAAACCGCATACAAGGTCTGAAAATTCCTTTGACAAACAAACGTCGATTTGACCCCACTGACGATTAGAACATCGAACAAACGTTCTTAAAATTATAATTTTTTTTTAAAGGGAGACGTATGGCCCCCTTTTTTTTTTTTTAAGATTAACCGATTAATCAAAACAATAATTGGCCAACTAATCGATTATGAAAATAATCGTTAATTGCAGCCCTACTCTTCTCCTCAGCACCAGGCCTCTTCTTCCACCAGATACTCTGCAGGATCTCTTATGGATATCTGCTCCCCCAGAACCATTATAAAGAGTACCAGTCACAACACTCAGGTAACCAGTCGCGGGCCACAATGAGCGGAGCGGACGGATGACAGGTCACGGCTACTCTATAGGCCCTCCTATCTGCCCAGATGGAAGGGGACAAATGTTTTTCAGATTGGAGGTAGGTGGGCGTAAAACAGACATCTGTCGCTCTGTAGAGGTGAATCGAGGGTCCCATTTGGTCGGGCTGATCGTGTGAAAGGGGCCTAAGACCTTACCCATACCGCGAGTGCAGCTGTGTCTATCCTGCGGGTTAGCTGAACTTTGCCATAGACTCCGCCTGTAGCAAAAGACGGCACTGTAGAGGAAGCATTGGCTTATGGTGCTCTGCTCCGCAGCCGCTATCTTCCTCTACCACCAATTTTCTATCACAACACTGATGCTGTGGTATGGCGGGTCGGCAACTTGCGATCTTTGCTTGCCAACCTGCCATTCCAGAGCTGGAGTCCGTGGGCCACATCAGAGGGCTCCGCGGGCCACTAGTTGGCCACACCTGCAATAAGGCTTCAGGATTGTTGACCTCATTCTACCCCCCAGGTGTCAACAAAACTCACATTCACCTCCACTGCCCCGGAACTAGCATAGGCAAGATAATTGACTGTTGTTCTCATATGCATACATGGAGCCATGACTTTACAGTCTTCTCCTTGCCCGAAGAGGCCGGAACCTGCAGCGGCTTTGCCAGAGTACACAGGGCACTAGGAGCCGTATACTTCATATTAATCAGACGGGTTCTCTTTACAATGTGCTCAGATTTCTCCAAGCTGCACAGTCTGACTCTTCACTGCTTTTCGTTACACTTCCACTTTTAGGATTGCATGGCTGCTCCTTCCCCTTTAAGATTTATCGTGCCTTTTCCATCACCCCCCCCCCCCCCCCTATTAGATGTTCTATATACTTACCGCATGGGCTACTATACATTGCTACAGTATATGATGACAATATACCATATAAATTATATTCTACATCTCCTGAGCGACCCTCAAATAATATATATTGAGATCTAACATTGTGTATAGGGACAGGAACATGTTGCCTGAGAAACTCATGAGAGCAGCAATCTGCTGGGACAGCAGAAACATAGTTACAGAACAATGTATATCCTCTACACCAGCCTCCATCTCCTGATATCACAGCTCATTTATGACAGACGTCTGGGAGTTTTTCCAGCAATGAGGTCTACAGATCTGTCTTTAGAGATTCTGACTGACTGTACAAGCTGCAACCTCCCCCTTCCAGTGCCATTGATGCAGTGCACCAACGCATGAAACGTGCATTGCTTGCTGAGCACATTTTCACAACACAGTGGTGTGGATGCCCTGTTGCTGGATTTTTCTTACCAATGTGTAGAAATTATTTTAAAAAATGTATTCCCAATCCTAAAAAGCATTTATGGCGGCAGCCACACTTTTTGCAAATAAAGTTTTCAGAGCCACTCAGAGATTGAGTTTAACTGTTCGTCTCTCTATACAAATCTGTTGGTCTAAGAAAAGTAACATCATGCTTGACGAGAGGCCATGTTTGCATGCCTTATGTGCACTATGCATTGCTTACCAGTGCTAACCACCCTTCCTGACCCGCTCTCACACTTTGAATGACAATTGTGCAGTCATGTAACACTGTACACAAACAGAGCTTTCTTTTGGTGGGATCACTGCTGGGTTTTTTATTTTTTGCCAAACAAACAAAAAAGACTACAGAATTTTATAACAAAATATGAAAAAAAAATCAAAATTCTCAAACAGGTAATTTAGCTCCTTCACTGATGGGCACTGATGAGAAGGCACTGGTTGGCACTGAAAGGTGGCACTGGTGGGCATTGATTTGCAGCACTGACGGGCACAGATTGGGACTGATGTTCCTGTAATAGAAGGCAGTAATCGGCTTTCTTATATTCTCCTCACGCTGATTGTAAGGAGCAAAAAAGCCCATAACCACCTTCTGTTTACTTCCGTGATCCGCTGTCATTGGCTGACAGCTGAGTGCACGTGGTGAAGGGCCCGCTGTGATTGGCCCTTTTCCCTGTTCTGTGATCAGTTGAGTCCGAAGGACCATCACAGAGGACGACGGCCGGCTTTAGCGCGGGCGGAAAGCGTATAAACCCAAAAGCAAACATTTATTCTATTGCAGCTTACCAATTCTTGGATGTGGTTGTTGCATTCATTTTTTAGGCATTCTGGGCCAGATTCACAGCAGAGATACGCCGTCGTATCTCTGAGATACGCTTGTCGTATCTATGCGGCTGATTCATAGAAATAGGATACGTTATGCCGCCGCAGCGTAACGTAATTCTTTGAGAATCTGGCCCTCTGTCTTTATTTTCACCTGGTGATCCAGCCAGAAAGTCTGCTGTTTTTCAACAGAACAAGTCGTCCTGCAGATGCAGCAGTTAGAGGGTTGAGAAAAACTATTTATGAAGGTCAGGGATGCCTACAATGATCAGCTTTTATTTATGTAAAACCTTTATCTCAAAAGGAATATCCGTTTGCTGTAACTGATTATAACGTGTGAGCCGGAGTGTGGCTTCAATTTGTTCGTGTATCTAAATCTGCATTAGTACATCCAACACTCCTTTCCCCCCAGATTGACAACGCTGCTGTCCAAAGGTGTTCCTCTGCTTCTTCATCCAGAGCGCGGAAATTCTAATGCAGGAGGTCAGTTACTGGCCAGATCACCAGGTAACAACAGAAGTAAGAAAGCCTAAAAAGAGAAAACGAATGCAGCCACCACATCCAACGATTGGTGAGCTGCAATGTATTACATCTTTGGTTTGGGTTTAATATCACTTTAATTGGTTGCTGCTTGAAGTTTTATGACCAGCGCCTGCCTATGTGTTTAATTAATCTTATTTCAGCACTTCTTTGGCAGGGTTCTCGGCTGTACTGCCTGACACACAATTGGCTACTAGAGAGGGGCCTGGGCACATCTGTATAGAACATGCCATTGAGAACATTTGGCTTGGCTAGTATGTGGAGATCTAGAATTCAGACTGCGGATAACTTTCAGCTAAAAGTTGCAATAACAACCCATGTCTGCATATACCAGGGTACCAGGTGACATAGGCATGCCCACAGGGTGCGACGGGTTTGTGCCTGGGCACACACCCTAATCACCCCATGCGCATCTGCATTATCGCTCTGTGTGACGGTAGGTAGATGGGAAATATCCCCCTTTTACTGGCTCTGCCATAAGAAAACAAGTTTACGCTTTTCTCTTTCGCTGTGTCAGCAGGGAGGTCAATATGCCGGCTCATTAGTATGTAGACACACATGTGTGTTTTGAGCTTTACACCTATGCTGTAGAATGACCCGCCGGGTGATGCTCTGACTTTTAGGTCACCCGCCGGGTGATGCTCTGACGTTTAGGTCACCCGCCGGGTGATGCTCTGACGTTTAGGTCACCCGCCGGGTGATGCTCTGACGTTTAGGTCACCCGCCGGGTGATGCTCTGACGTTTAGGTCACCCGGCGGGTGATGCTCTGACGTTTAGGTCACCCGCCGGGTGATGCTCTGACGTTTAGGTCACCCGCCGGGTGATGCTCTGACGTTTAGGTCACCCGCCGGGTGATGCTCTGACGTTTAGGTCACCCGCCGGGTGATGCTCTGACTGTTGGATGATGTACGGACTGTCTGATACTGTGAATGGTAAACTGATGAGTATCACATGGAATACGGCACTAAAGAATCAGTTAACAAAGCATTAAACAAGGATAAGGATCTCTATTTTTAGACATCTGACTGTCACTTTCAAATCCTATTGGCTCCCAGTTGGAAATATGCTGTCAGCGGAATAAAGTATCTTTATTCCAGTTTGTTAGATTTCTGTATTGGGCCAGTGACACCGCCATACATACATACACATACACACACACACACACACACATACACACACACACACACAGCTGCAGCCTGAGGTGTGAAAACCGTTACAGATCTAAACTGAGCTGCTCTTCGTCAGCCTGACCACAGTGCGTGCCGAGGAAGGCCGGGCCCCCAACCTGACTCCCACACACACAGCCAGAAGCCTTCCTATTGGCTGAGAGGGTGCAGAGCACAGGTATTGGTGTCACAGCTCAGTGTGGCTTCATCTTATTCGGGGTACAGCTGGTGTGTGTCACCGAACACTGTTCCTCTATAGGGCGGTAAGGGTGACAACACAGGGGCCTCACTGGAGATGGCAGGGCTAATCTTTGCCAGGTTTGTAGCATAGAAAGGGCTGAGCACCGCATATTTTTGGTAATTATCACTGTATTGATGTGCAAATGTAAAAGCTGCAGCATGCTGCCTGGTTAAAAAGGTTGTAAACCCTTGTGCAAACAATGCATTAAGGTGAAAAACCTCCCCCTGCTGCAGCTGCCCCCCTTTTACTTACCTGAACCCAAAACTTTCCAGTGACGGGGACGAGCCATTGGCTCCCGGTGCCGTCAATCAAATACGACGCAGGGTCAAATCCTACTGTTCGTGTCAATAGACGTAGCTGCAGGACACAAGAGCGTGCCCACACGAGTGCCCCCAGGGAAAAAGCTTCTGCAAGTACTCACTCACCACTCTTCTTGAGGGCACTCAAGAAGAAGAGAAGCCAGGAGTGCCGCGGAGGAACCCCAGAGGAGGAGGATTGGGCCCACTCTGTGCAAAACCCTTGCACGGGGGAGGAAAGTATGCCATATTTGTTATTAAGAAAAAAAAAAACGAGACATTGCAACCCCTTTAAGGAAAGCCGCTGAAAGTCATTTCAAACACTTACTAAAGGCATTCTAGAAAGTCAGATCCTCTTCTGTGGGCACTGGGTAAGTTAGGTAGATGGAGCCTCCGAATTTTCATCATAAGCCTGTACCAGGCCTGTGTTTGCACACAGGGAGGCAGAGGTCAGCCATTGCCGTCTGGTAGTCATAGGCATGCACACAGAGTGTGCCAGATGTGCCTGGGCACACCCCAATCACCCTGTGCAGCGCAGATTCCTCCTGTTTCGACTCCTGATATTTCAGCAAAGCCCCCTAACAGGACTCCTAAAAAATTGTAAAACAAAATAATAACAAACAAATAAATAAAAATACTGACACCTTCTACTGCCCTACTGACACTGTCAGTAAATATATACAGACGCACGCACAGGCATGTATGTATTCGAGCTTTGGCACCCTAATGCAATAGGCTGCGCACACCTATGCTGACAGTCAGAGAATCATTAGTGTAGATTGGCGATAAATCTGGCGCTCCTGCGGCCTTGTTCACACCAGTGTTTTCTAGGTGCATCTTTCATGCACGTTGATCAGAGAACACATTCTATGGAGTTTAATGGTAACATGCTTAAAACATGTCACACCAAAATTTGCACCGCATAGATGTGGACGGGCTCCTTCTCTTCTTGAAGCTCAGTGCAGCACAGAGCATCCTCGGTACAGAACCGATGCATCACATCACGGTGGAGCGGAAAATATCTTTTCATGGGTCACCAATCTTCCAAGCCAATTTCTAAAGACTAAAAATGCAAATTTGCGATTTACAAAAACCTAACATGCGTTGCAGTGCCCTTCATTTTGAATGGCACCCCAATGCACTAAGGCAGGGATATGCAATTAGCGGACCTCCAGTTGTTGCAGAACTACAATTCCCATGAGGCATAGCAATACTCTGACAGCCACAAGCATGACACCCAGAGGAAGAAGCATGATGGGACTTGTAGTTTTCCAACAGCTGGAGGTCCGCTAATTGCATATCCCTGCACTAAGGCAAGGCACACCAACGTTGTATCACACAGCAATGTATTACATTTGTGTGATTTTAGGTAGGATCGGGGGCACTGGCATCCCATCCATTGTGAGGTGTGTTGTTATACAGTTATGATGTAAACGGGCCCTAGATGTACCCCTCCTCTGTCCTCTGCATTATGTACACAGTCCTTCGTGTCTCCTCACTAAACTGCATTTCTACAAACAAAACGGCATTGCCAAAACTCATCGCCCCGAGGATGTCAATCAGTGCTGCGATGCTGTCAGCAGTGTGAAAGTCACCAGGGCATTTTCAGATGATGAAGCGATCTATGAGATTATCAGCTTCCAGAGTATGGCACCGCCCAATTGTCATCAGTCCTGGCGATTGGTGGGGTCCTGTCTGACGGACGCTCTCACAGGGGAGAGGACAAGTGGAGTTCATGGACACAGCAACCCATTTCCAAAGATGAATCTGCAACAACTCCATCTGCATTCACCTTTTGAATTAATGTCAGCAGATTCTGTGCTGGTGACCCTTACAGTGCAGCAGTTTCTCCAGCTGTCTGATTCCTTACAGTCCCTGAAGCTATCAGTGGACATTTCCATCTCTTGCAGAGCTTTCACACCATGGTGGAGAGGTTTGGGGGGGGGGGGGGGGGGTGATGTCCACAATGGACAGGACTACATATACAGGGGGCTCAGTCCTGCCAATGCAGACGGCTCATCATTCAAATTGCGATCTGAATGATAATCTTAGAAGAGATGATTCCGCAGCGTATATCGCCAATGGGAACAGTTACTATAACCAACAGACTACAACCCTGATCTACCTACACAAAATACAGAAGAATATCGGGAATGTTGCCCATACATAGACAGACGTGTCAGCTGTACAATCAGCACTATGCCACAATCTCCGCAGATCACCAATATCCTTATGGCATATGAAGGGTAACATGTTGGCACTACATGAATAATGACTGAACATAGGTCAGGGAGAAGTGTCCATCCCTGTGCAGGGCTGTGGTCACCTCGTCTGTTGTCACCTCTGTCAGATCTCTGATCTCACCGTCCTCTCTGCAGGCAGCGGGCGAGGCCCAGATTAACTGCCTGATATACTGTTTACACACAGCCCCCTCCTCCCCCCACAACATCAACACACTCCTGCACACCACACTAAGGTCAGTGAAGGGTTGACTTCTGGTTGCCAGGGGATTCTGCATTGTACACGGCTTTACTGACCAAGCATAACCCCGACCATACATGTTACAATCTGATTGGCATTTATTGGCAGGTAAAAAACAAAAAAAGATTGCACAATCAGATTGGATACAATCTGTATGGAGAGTTTAGGTAAATCTAAAGATATTGTACAGATATTGTAGAATCAAACTGTAACATATGTGTGGCTTTCACCTCGCCAAGCAGCAACATCTGAACTGGTACAAAGACCCACAACAGTGAACAATGCTGTGTATGTCATTCATTCTGATATCAGCATTAGCTATTCAAATTCCTGCAATACAGTAAGGAGTAGAGGGGGTGGGGCGAGGGGTGAAGATCTCTGCTCAGTACACTGAATGTAAATCGCACTTTAACTTCTCACAAACAATGAAACAAAAAAAAGAAACATTGTTTCCCTTATTAGAGTCATGAGAAAACAGTTTAACACAATGAATCTTCCCACATCTGGGGGTGAAAGATACACAGACCTACACAAAGTGGTCCCTGGCATGAGCCAGTGTTTAGATGGGGGTCCCTGGCATACTCCAGTCTTTAATGAGGGGTCCTTGGCACACGTTGGTGTTTAGGGTCCCGGGCATGCTCCAGCCTCTGAGGGGTCCATGGCATACTCCAGCCTTTAATGAGGGGTCCCTGGCACACGTTGGTGTTTAGATGGGGTCCCTGACAAACGCCAATCTTCATGGGGGCTCCCTGGCACATATCAGTGTTTAGATGAGCTCTCTGGCAGACACCATTGTATAAAGAGGGAACCCTGGCACACATCGGTGTTTAGTGAGGGGTGAAAATCTCTGCTCAGTACACTGAATGTAAATCGCACTTTAACATTTCACAAACAATGAAACAAAAAAGGGAACGTTGTTTCCCTCATTAGAGTCATGAGAAAACAGTTTAACACAGAGGACAATGAATCTTCCCACATCTGGGGGTGAAAGATACACAGACCTACGCAAAGGGGTCCCTGGTATAAGCCGGTGTTTAGATGGGGTCCCTGGCATACTCCAGTCTTTAATGAGGGGTCCCTGGCACACGTTGGTGTTTAGATGGGGTCCCTGGCATACTCCAGTCTTTAACGAGGGGTCCCTGGCACACAGTGTTTAGATGGGGTCCCTGATACACGTCATTCTTAATGAGGGGTCCCTGGCACACACAATGTTTAGATGGGGTCCCTGGTACACGTCATTCTTAATGAGGGGTCCCTGGCACACACAATGTTTAGATGGGGTCCCTGGTACAGGTAATTCTTAATGGGGGCTCCCTGGCACATATCAGTGTTTAAATGAGCTCTCTGGCAGACACCATTGTATAAAGAGGGAACCCTGGCACACATCGGTGTTTAATGAGGGGTCCCTGGCATACGTTGGTGTTTAGGGTCCCTGGCATACTCCAGCCTTTAATGAGGGGTCCCTGGCACACGTTGGTGTTTAGATGGGGGTGCCTGGCAAACGCCAATCTTCATGGGGGCTCCCTGGCACATATCAGTGTTTAGATGAGCTCTCTGGCAGACACCATTGTATAAAGAGCGAACCCTGGCACACACCAGTGTTTAATGAGGGGTCCCTGGCACAGGCTGGTGTTTAGACGAGCTCCCTGGCACACTGCAGTCTTTAATAGGGGGGTTCCTAGTAAAACACCAGTTTTTAGATGCAAGTCTCTGGCACACACTGGTCTTTATCGAGGGGTCCTGGAGCCTGCTGGTCTTTAGATAGGGGTCCCGGCAGTCACCAATCTTTATAAGGGTCCCTGGCACATAGAAATGATCATGTTCTCACAACAATCTTTAGTGAGGGGTCTACCCCTGGTTCTGTATCCTCACACACAGGAATGCACACAATGGGGGATGTTGCAATGGACAGTACATAGCTGCAGCTCAGTCCAGCCACAGATGATGAAGTCTGTGTTTGGATCCTGATAAGAGAACTTCTCTCTCTCCCAAATATTCTGATCCGATTGGGTGACACGAGGTGAGCCCGGGGGTCAGACCTCTCCAAGAACCCACCCGGGGATCCCCCTCTGGGAGTGACCCTGTTCAGGTCTATTAATAATGGTAAAGAACCTGCGCCAAGTTTTATCAATGGACAGATGACGCCTCCCTTCGCCTTGCATGGAAACATCCTGTGACCGAGCCTGACCGGGGAGGGGGGGCTCCCAGGATCACTGACAGCATGCAGAACCCTTAGGTGGGTCAGGGGGCTCACCTGGCACACTGGGTGATGCTACCGGTATCTGCCACCAGTTATGGGCAACAGATAACACCATGCACACCCTTCATACAGATGTGCCAATTTAATGACAGAACTCTCCTAAGAAGTTTTTGGTGAGCTAGGTGGGTGCCAAGAGGCTCCACAGCAGCTGCAGTCAGATGCCCAGTGAAGAGGACCAGTCAGTCCCCTGCTGGGAGGAGACAACACTGATTACACAAAGGATTCTACATATCACACATACTCATCTCTTCATCTACAGCCTGGGGGCCAGGAGACGGCACCCCCCCCCCCCCCCAACTGATCATCCCCAACCAAAGACAATCCAAAACTGATCACCACCAACAGCACTTATCACCCTCATCCTGGGCACCCCTGCCCACTGGTCCTCATCCTGGGGCACTGCAAACTGGTCCTCACCCTGGGGCACTGCAAACTGATCCTCATCCTGGGGCACTGCAAACTGATCCTCATCCTGGGCGCTGCAAACTGATCCTCATCCTGGGGCACTGCAAACTGATCCTCACCCTGGGGCACTGCACACTGATCCTCACCCTGGGGCACTGCACACTGATCCTCATCCTGGGGCACTGCAAACTGATCCTCACCCTGGGGCACTGCACACTGATCCTCACCCTGGGGCACTCCAACTGATCCTCATCCTGGGGCACTGCACACTGATCCTCATCCTGGGCATCCAAGCTAGGCACCCCAAAACTGACCACTGCTCTCTCGGATCACCTCCATTTAGGAAACCCCAGCACGGATGCCCCTCCTGAGTAGCACCATCACCCCCATCCTCCGGTCCTCACAGCAGCCGGTCTCTGTGCTTGCAGTCAGTGTCCGGCAGCAGTGACAATGGGCATCATCAGGGTGCGGCCAGCTCTCAGGCCTGTGTGGCCCCCGCGGGTATCAGTATGTGGGGCCCCCCCAATCCTTGTCGGTCCTGGACACTCACCGGCACAGGAGATCGGCTCATATTCCACCTTCTCCGTCTTGATGATGGTCAGTCCGGGCTTCATCTCTAACGCCGCCTTCATCGTCCCGATCCGAGCACACACTGATCTCCCCCTGCCGAGCGGCCGCCTGCACTGACAGGGGGCGGGGCCGGCTCGGGCCAATCACACGGGAAGGGGCAGGACAGAGAGCCATCAGCAGCACTCTTCGATCTATGTACGAAGATACACGATTGTAGAGAGAGAGAGCTATGTACAGTACAGACATCATGCAATGATCACTGATGGGACATGGAAACATGCAATGATCACTGATGGGACATGGGGACATGCAATGATAATTGATGATGGTACATGGGGACATGCAATGATCACTGATGGGACATGGGGACATGCAATGATCACTGATGGTACATGGGGACATGCAATGATAATTGATGATGGTACATGGGGACATGCAATGATCACTGATGGGACATGGGGACATGCAATGATCACTGATGGTACACGGGGACATGCAATGATCACTGATGGGACATGGGGACATGCAATGATAATTGATGATGGTACACGGGGACATGCAATGATCACTGATGGTACACGGGGACATGCAATGATCACTGATGGTACACGGGGACATGCAATGATCACTGATGGTACACGGGGACATGCAATGATCACTGATGGTACATGGGGACATGCAATGATCACTGATGGGACATGGGGACATGCAATGATCACTGATGGTACACGGGGACATGCAATGATCACTGATGGTACACGGGGACATGCAATGATCACTGATGGTACACGGGGACATGCAATGATCACTGATGGTACACGGGGACATGCAATGATCACTGATGGGACACGGGGACATGCAATGATAATTGATGATGGTACACGGGGACATGCAATGATCGCTGATGGGACATGGGGACATGGAATGATCACTGATGGTACATGGAAACATGCAATGATCACTGATGGGACATGGGGACATGCAATGATCACTGATGGGACATGGGGACATGCAATGATCACTGATGGGACACGGGGACATGCAATGATCACTGATGGTACACGGGGACATGCAATGATCACTGATGGGACACGGGGACATGCAATGATAATTGATGATGGTACACGGGGACATGCAATGATCGCTGATGGGACATGGGGACATGGAATGATCACTGATGGTACATGGAAACATGCAATGATCACTGATGGGACATGGGGACATGCAATGATCACTGATGGGACATGGGGACATGCAATGATCACTGATGGGACATGGGGACATGCAATGATCACTGATGGGACATGGGGACATGCAATGATCACTGATGGTACACGGGGACATGCAATGATCACTGATGGTACACGGGGACATGCAGTGATCACTGATGGTACACGGGGACATGCAGTGATCACTGATGGTACACGGGGACATGCAATGATCACTGATGGGACACGGGGACATGCAATGATCACTAATGGGACACGGGGACATGCAATGATCACTGATGGGACACGGGGACATGCAATGATCACTGATGGTACATGGAAACATGCAATGATCACTGATGGGACACAGGGACATGCAATGATCACTGATGGGACATGGGGACATGCAATGATCACTGATGGGACATGGGGACATGCAATGATCACTGATGGGACATGGGGACATGCAATGATCACTGATGGGACATGAAACATGCAATGATCACTGATGGGACATGAAACATGCAATGATCACTGATGGGACATGAAACATGCAATGATCACTGATGGGACATGAAACATGCAATGATCACTGATGGGACATGAAACATGCAATGATCACTGATGGTACACGGGGACATGAAATGATCACTGATGGTACACGGGGACATGAAATGATCACTGATGGTACATGGAAACATGCAATGATCACTGAGGGGACATGGAATGATCACTGAGGGGACATGGGGACATGCAATGATCACTGATGGGACATGGAAACATGGAATGATAACTGATGGTACATGGGGACATGCAATGATCACTGAGGGGACATGCAATGATAACCAAGATCCATCTCTGGACAATCTATGCACAAAGAGACACTGCAGGCTACAATTGTATACTCAGATACAGCTGATGCAGAGATATCAGGATTAGCATCATAGGCGTACGCACAGGGTGTGCTAGGTGTGCCTGGGCACACCCTAACCATCCTGTGTGGTGCAGATTTCGCCTGTTTAAGCCCTGGATTTTTCATCAAAGCCCCCTAAAGGGGCTCCTAAAAAATGTGTAAAAAAACTAAAAATCGTGAAAAGAATTATAGTGAAAACTACTGACACAATCCACAAGCCCTACTGACATTGTCCACTGCTCTACTGACACCATCAGCACATAAACACAGGCACGCACTTACGTGTTTGAGGTTTGAGGTGCACACCCTAATGCCATACCCTGTGCACACCTATGATTAGCACACATAGGATGGAGACCAGCAGAATTTAGTTTAACAGTTTTCACTTTTAAGAACATTCCTTTTGAAATTGCTCATCACTGAGGTACAAAACTAAAGTCGCTTCATCCTCACTAATGATTAGAAAGTGAAAGGCGCAGGATGAACATTTTCTCTCAAACATACAAATGTGATTTTCCTTCAAGAAAGTGCATTCATTCCAAAATCAAATGTTGAAATCAAATACAACTTTGAAGCGCTTTCGAATGGCCTTCAAGTCATTGCGTGGTTACTCCATTACTCCATCACAACAGAAAATAAAATGTTTTTCATGTTTGACTATTTGCAAAAAAAAGCTTCTAAACGCAAACGCGGCATGTAAACGTCGTTTTTTATCTGTCAAGTTAAATCTTTCAGGGAAAGTTGTAGAACGTCCCATGTACATAAAAGTGGTGTTCCACCCTCAAAAAGTGTAGCTGCTGACTTTAGATAAATAGACACTCACCTGTCCCAGGATCCAGCGATGCCGGCGCCCGAAGCCCCGCCCCTCTCCCTGTCCTCTGAGCAGCACTGGCATTGTAACTATGGGCACCCGGTTGCCAAAAACTGTCAACCCCCCCCCCCCAAAAAAAATGTCAGGGGGTCACCAGAACTTATAGTGGAAGATTTGGGTAGAACTCCCCAGTAAGGCGTTCAGTAAGCTGTTCTAAATGACTTTCCACCACTCGGATGATGGTGGAAAGCTTACCGAGGAGGAACAGGAAGTGAGAAATTCAAACAAAGAAAAAAAACATTTAGAAGGGAAATGGAAGGAAAAGGTAAGTGAACCAACAATGCACTAGCCTAAAGGAACCTATTTAGAAAATAAAAGACGAACCTTTACAACCACTGAAAGATACAATGATACAAACTGATACATACATATCATTACTGTATGAACTGTAACATTTCTTGGCTTGTAAAGGTAATCTTATGTTGATCTCTGCACTGATTTCTAACAGACCCCATCCTGAAGGATTCCTGTTAGAACACACAATTTCTTTGTATAATCTAAGTTTATAATTTGTATTTAATAGTTGTAGTTTTTTTTAGATCAGATTTGTATTGGTTTCACTGAGCCAGATACATCCCACATGATCCTCCAGCGATACCCACAGGGTGCTGGATGCCCACTGATCCTGCAGTGTACCGATCTGTGTCCCTCTGCCATCTTACACTCTCCAACCAATATATCTTCTTATATATTGTTCATTTGGATGGAGTATAGAGAAGTTAAAACTAGAGGTACGCCGAATGGAAATTTTGGATCCAAACTATTCCTCGGCTGTTTTTTCACCTTAATGCATAGAATGCATTAAGGTGAAAAAACTTTTACCTTTCCAACCCCTTTAAGAAAAATGCATCCCTTTATATGTAGGTCTTCAGTGTGAAGACCTACATATAAAGGGATGCATTTTTCTTAAAGGGGTTGGAAAGGTAAAAGTTTTTTCACCTTAATGCATTCTATGCATTAAGGTGAAAAAACAGCCGAGGAATAGTTTGGATCCAAAATTTCCATTCGGCGTACCTCTAGTTTTAACTTCTCTATACTCCATCCAAATGAACAATATATAAGAAGATATATTGGTTGGAGAGTGTTGGGTCTGTTCTGCTTCTGTTGTGGTGTTAAAAATCCAGCTTGCCGCATTTTTGGTCAGTTAAACAAACCGCATCTTCTCGTTGAAATGCATTGAAATTGCAGCAAGAACGCATCAATAACCCATCTGTCTTACATTTTTTATGAGTTTTTTGAGTCACATGACCTATGAAAAACACACCATAAGCACCGTAAAATCGTGGTAAATTCACATGCGTTTTCTGCGCCATTATCGCCACCTTTCTCTCTATCAGCAAAATGCTGAAAATACCATTTACTCTTATGTTTTGTCTGTCGAAATTTCAGTGCATCTCTAATTAAAACTTCTGCATGTGACTCTATTTAGGTGATTTTTTTATTCCTGTCCCTGTGACACCTATACAAGAAATGGGGGAATGGTTGTCCCTGGGACTAGAAAGTACAGTCCGCAATAAAGCATTGGAGGAAAATCTACCCCCTCCCCCACTTTATTAACTTTGGTTTAATCAAAATGTTTGTGTCCCCCAGTGCAGGTCATCGTAGCTCCAGCATCCACTGGCCTAGGTACATTATAGCTCTGTATAGGCGTTCTATATACTGTATTATTTTCCCTTCATTGTTACACGGAACGTCCCACAAGAGGCAGCGCTGTCCTCAGGGTACCTGTACTGGAGGTTATGAATGACTTTGCATACAGCAATGTTCCTCCATCTTACTGATCACCCAATCCATGAATGTCTCGTCCTACTATAACAGCCGGTCTGTAAATACTTGTCACAATATACAGAACAGTATCATCTTTCAGAAAAGCTTTTTATCATAAACCTTTTATCATTAAAAAGCAATCCTAATCTCCAGTCAGTGATTTTTCCCTTGGCTGAGTGATGTCGTCAGTCTGCTGCAGGCAGGAGGAAGCATTTCCCCAGTCTCCTCTCTTGCAGTGATCAGACTGTACATTGTAACTTTGTAGCCTGTCACAAGGCGACTCCAGTTTCCTCTTTTATAAAGCGGTGATCCGGCGATGTTGGATCTCCTATTTCACTGAACTTTATAAATAGTCCCCACATATAAATAACAGGCGGTATGCGCCCAGGGAAGGCCCGGCTTCTGCACGGATGATGGTGAGATGCGGCCAAGCTGATGTGAAGCCGCGTCACTGTTTTTCTTCTCCAAAGAATCCACTAAATAAGCAGATGGGGAAATATTCTGTGAAGTTTAGCAATTGGCTGAGCACATGAGAGGCCTTTCATGGCCTGCCAAGTCCTCCCGCCAGATGCTGAGTACGAGGGAAGTCATAGCACACACACACACTCAGGCCATCTTCTCTCCCCAAATAGATGCCACATTTCCTCCGCCCCATCCTGGTGGGCAAAGGCAATGAAGTGGCACTATTCTCACCATGAGCTCCGCCTGACTTGGACTACAACAATCTACCATGAGATGGCGCCGGCTGACATTTGTCAGTCTCTCTTGTGTTACTACACTGCAGGAACCTGCTGAGGTTTTGTAGGCGACAAGCATGCAAGGTACCCACACCAGTCCCAGATTAATTCCTATCACCTTGTATCATCGTCCAATCCCAACATTCCGTTATATAGAACACAGAGCCAGTCACATGAGTCTCTGCACCAGAGGAGCTTGCACTCTTATGTCACACCCTATTACACATTTATACAGGCATACCCCACTTTTAAGTACACAACGGGACCAGAGCATGTATGTAAAACGAAAATGTACTTAACGTGAAACAATACCCTTTTTCACTACTAGGGTTTAGTGGGGGATCAGAGGCTGTAGTTGAGGTCTCAGAGGCTGTAGTTGAGGTCTCAGGGGCACACTGGAACAGGGCGGGCTATGCTCTCGGAGCTTCAGCGCCTTCTGCTGCGGCTGCAAAATGTCTGTACAGTACTTGTAAGGCACTTTACACACACTCGCAGGTATGTCCTTACTCGCGAGTGTATGTAAAGTGAGTGTACTTAAAGCGGGGTATGCCTGTATAATGCTGACATATTCTGCAGTGTTGTACAGAGAACACTCAGCCAGTCACATGAGTCTCTGCACCAGAGGAGCTTGCACTCTAATGTCACACCCTATTACACATTTATATAATGCTGACATATTCTGCAGTGTTGTACAGATAACACAGAGCCAGTCACATCAATCGGAACCAGAGGAGCTTACACTCTAATGTCACACCCTATTACACATTTATATAATGCAGACATATTCTGCAGTGTTGTACAGAGAACACAGAGCCAGTCACATCAGTCGGAACCAGGGGAGCTTACACTCCAATGTCCTACCACAGTCACACACTATTATTGTTATACATGTACACAGCTCTGACTAGAGCCAAGTATAGATTAGTAGAACTTAGTTTGGCATTTTTCCGTTCTTTTTGATTTTCTAATCAGTAGTGGGGCCAAATCCACATTCCTTATAGACTGCAGTGATGAGAGAATTTGAAGAAGCAAAAATGGGAACATTTTCTCAAACTAACGCATTTCTAACAATCTATATGGTTTGTATTCAGTAGAGTCCATTTGTTCTAAAATCAAATGCTGAAAGTAAAGCATTTTTGAAGTACTTTACCAAGGGACACTAAATTTTTTTTAAAATACATACCTCCTCTGTGCAGTTGGTTTTGCACAGAATGGCCCCAATCCTCCTCTTTTAGGGTCCTTCCTCGGCGCTCCTGGCTCTTCCCTGCATCAAGTTACCCATCTGAGAAGCGCTCTTCTTCTGGGGGACCCGTGTGGGCCGCGCTCCCATGTCCTGCTGCTGGGTCCATAGACACAGACAGCAGGACTCGGGACCACCCCGCCTGATTGACAGCAGCGGGAGCCAATGGCTGTGCTGCTATCAATCTATCCAATCAAGAGCAGAGACCTAGGCCAGATAGGGTGTGTGCCTCTCTGGGGGGGAGACAAACTGGCTTAGGTGAGTAAAACGAGGTGGCTGTTGATGCACAACAATAGGTTTACAAGCCCTTTAAGTCATGGAATGTACTAAAAATTTTACAACTGTCTGTACGAAAGTCTATTAGCGTATGGCCAGCTTTATTCCAGTGCTGTACAGAGGACACTGAGCCAGTCAGAGGAGCTTACGCTCTAATATCCTATATATAGCTCTGATATATTCTGTACACATGGGGAAACAATGACCATGTCAGTAGAGCTGTAGAAGTCCAGTATGCGGGTGATCACGGTTGCTCAGATTATTTTGGTTTTGGCCTTTTCTCTGGAGGAGATATAAGACAGGCCGTAGTGTCCTGAGATTATGTACTGTGCTCTCCCCCCAACCCCCTTCAGAGGTCATCAATGGCTGCTCAGCTACTCATCTGTTTGCTGCAGGCAGTTCCAACATACGTTGGAGCGATGCTCTGCAGCAGCTCATTCCAGTTATAGACCCCCAGCTGAGCAGGTGATTAATATCATTGGGCTGCCCTCTGGCTAGTGCTACTAAATCATATACTTGGCCAAGTAGTGTACCACTCTGGGCCCATCAGTATTCTATCGATCCAGTGCCAACCTCTTCTGCAGCGCTGTACAAAAAAACATACCTTTATACACAATCATATGTAATGACTAAAAGAGCTTACAATCTGAAAAGGAGAAGAGAAGGATATAATGTAAAGATTCAAAAATAACCTCCTTAACCACTGGGCACTGTGCACCCCCTTCCTAACCAGATTAATTTTCAGCTTTCTGGGCTCTCGCAATTTGAATGACAATTACTCACTTATACAACATTGTACCCATATGAAATTTTTGTCCTTTTTTCCCCACAAATAGAGCTTTCTTTTGGTGGTATTTGATCACCTCTGGCTTTTTTATTTTTTTGCGCTATAAAAGAAAAAAGACTGAAAATTCGGTAAAAAAAATTTTTTTTATCTTAATAGCTTTCTTTACCTTAATGCAGTGCTGTTTTCATGTCCTCATTGTTCGTTTTTTCTCTCAAGTTGCTGCAATTCTTCTCTGATCTCCACACTTCCTGGTTGTCCGTTTCCTGATGACCACAGTACCGAGAGCTTTCTATCTGTGGTCACTAATCAAGGAGGTGTGATTACTGTGCGTCTAAAACCCCTCAGCACCAATCAGTTTAGTTTTCTAAACCATCACTGCCCTGTATTGGCTCTGTACATCACAGAAGCAGGAAACAACATGCAAAAACGAAACTAGAAACTGCAGGTACATTATATGATTGATTTTTATCAATTTTTAAAAGGAATCAGTTAACCATTATGTCTCTATACTCTGTAAACAGCCATTTCAGCAAAAACAATTTTTCCTTTACAACTCCTTTAAATGGTGCCATCATTTGCCATGGTGTTGCATAAAAAAAATTATATCTATATCTATCTATCAAGTGGGGAAATCCAATACACAATGTCCTTTACTGGACTGAGCAAAATATAGTGATAATAATAAGAAATAGGAGAGCGAGTCCTGCCCATAGGATTTGACAATCTAGAGGTAAGGAAATAGCCAAGCTTTACATTGCATTACTCTTAATGTAGAGCCAAGCAAGTTTTTAGTGTCAGTTTTTTGTTGTTTTAGGTTTTATGTTGTGGATTGTTGTGTGTTTTAGCCAAGCAAATCCAAGCAGAAGATGGATCCCTCCAATAAGCCCCTTATATGTACGGTTGCCTCGTTTTTGAAAGGTTGAAATGTAACTTTTATGTGCATCGAGTTGACATGGAATGTACAGATGATAAAATTCCCCCCCCCCCATCAAAAGATGCTGTTCGCAGTCCCTTCCATTTTCACCAGTTCTGAATAGCGGTGAAAACAGTCCACAAAATATTCTCTATTTTGTAGGTGAAGATCTCTCCTTCTGTACAAAGACTGAAACTTTTTGCACCCCAATATCTTGAATAACTTTTCTTTGCCTTTGCAAATGTTTAATCTTCTAAGAACTTTCCTGGAAACCCAGATGGTGGAATTGGGGGAATGAGACGCAGTTATTTTGCTGATGCGTTTAACCAGGTCTGCGGTGTAGTTGTGAAGAATGTGGCTCTTGTCCCCTTCCTCCTACACAAACACACAATGAGCCCCAGCGCAGTCACAGGTCACAGACACCCCACCGGCCCAGATAAAGGATCCGCTCTACCCAGACAATTAGAGCAGCTAAAAGGCCGATTGTTCAGATCCGACACAGACAGCACGTGTCCCCTGAGCTCCATTGTGGAGTCAATGAACTAACACGTCGGGCTTAATTACCCCCCACCATGTCCAATGAAGCTTTTGTCACACTTCGGAGTGTCTTTCTCTGCCGAGAGACAGCAGAATACATGACAGGACCACAAAAAACAATTTACACACTGCCACATTTAATTAAATACAAGACTGGTTCTTCAAATAATGTCAAAAAGATTCAGTTAAAAAGTCTATAAAATGGATCAATGACAGGAGCTTTCTAAGTACAATACCAATCACGGGTGACCAATAGTTCAATTATATATCAGCTCACTGGAGAATCATCCCTTGCAAGTTATCATGTAAAAGATGTCTTATAATTTAAAGTGCATTACATGCACACTCTGAACGATCTCTACATTTTGTCATCAAAATCCCAATATTATTATTATTTAAGATAGAATGTCTATAAAGCCAACAGTGCGCATCGCTTTACCATATCCCCTCCTACTATATAATCACTATGACCGCAATGTTTTATTTTGTATCTTTGAGCTTCCTTGGCTAGCCCATAGTATATACTGTGGGGCAGATCCACAGAGATCTGCACCCGCGCAGCGTATCAGAGATACGCTACGCCGCCGTACCTTACCTGGCTTTAGTTCGAATCCTTAAAGATTTCGCGGCGTAGTCTATCTCTGGCGGCGGAATTCAAATCGGCGATTAGGGGGCATGTTTCATTTAAATGAAGCACGTCCCCGCGCCGAATGAACTGCGCATGCGCCGTCCCGAAATTTCCCGCCGTGCATTGCGCTAAATGACGTCGCTAGGACGTCATTTTTTTTTAACATAGACGTGAATTACGTCCATCCCGATTCACGGACGACTTACGCAAAAAAAAAAATTCAAATTAAACGCGCGAACGACGGCCATACTTAACATGGCAAGTCTAACTATACGCCGCAAAACACCAGCTTTAACTATACGCCGGAAAAAGCCGACTAGAGACGACGTAAAAGAATGCGACGGCCGCGCGTACGTTCGTGGATCGTCGGAAATAGCTAATTTGCATACCCGACGCGGAAAACGACGCAAACTCCACCCAGCGGACGCCGAAGTATTGCATCTAAGATCCGAAGGTGTACGAAGCCGTATGCCTGTCGGATCTAACCCAGATGCCGTCGTATCTTGGTTTGAGGATTCAAACTAAAGATACGACGCGGGTAATTTGAAAGTACGCCGGCGTATCAGTAGATACGCCGGCGTACTCGCTCTGTGGATCTGCCCTATTACTTCTAATGCAGTGAGGTCAGCTACCATTCCTTTTGATATCAGTATTGCTGTGTCTCTAATTCTATGGTACAACATATAAGATCTGTTTATATTGACAAAATGGGTATAGTAGATTTCCAATGTTCTATTTTCATGTTTTGGAAACATAGGTTGCCTGGTTAGATACATACATGTGTTTCTCATGATTGAATATGCTCTATCCTGTTCTATTTGTATATGTGAACAATTGTATAAGCATAGATTAAACATAAAGGGAGATAGTACGGTTACAATACAAATGTTCACAAGATGCACTGTACACATTTTGTCAGGATTATTATTATTATACAGGATTTATATAGCGCCAACAGTTTGCGCAGCGCTTTACAACATCAGGGAAGACAGTACAGTTCCCAGAAGAACCATCTGAAATTTGCTCAGTGGCAGGCCCTAGCCACCCTCCGGTTTGACAAAAGATTGGCTTTTATTGAAGAAGCCTGCTGGGTAATTTCTGGGTATTGACAGCCCGACCCCATAATAACCACAGAGGGCCCACTTTTAGTATTTCCTTACACTGACAGATTGTTTTCATTCAGCCTGCAGGCTGAACAAAAAAATAAATATATAATAGGCTATACAGTGTGGAAGGATGAATCCCCCTGCTGGGCTATTGTATGGTTCCGACGGCTGTCAGAATACCCCAAGGCATTCATGCTTAATTGTTTTTTTTTTTTTTTTTTCATGTAACCAGGAGGTTGAATGAAAAAAAATGACCTGATTCCCCCATTCATATTGGGTGTGCAGAGCAACAAAAGTCCATCCAGCAAAGTGACTCGTACTCCAATAAAGTACATAAATAATCGTCTTCCAAATTAAATCCTCATCCACAGTGCTAAACCTCGTGTCCTCCACCTTCCAAACCAGCAACTCACCAGAGGTCATAATCAATAGCTCTTATCTCATTTTACTTTAAAGGGCACATGATTCAATTTCTTCCAACATCTATATAGTTAAAGCCCTTTATCCCAGATTCCTCTTCAATCCTCAAAGACCATCCAGTGTATGTCAAAAACAAAAAAACAAGAGAGTGCTACATTGTGTAAAACCCTCTTTATTACTTAGGCCCCTTTCACATGTATGGATCCCGCGAGGATCCATACATGTCTCATCCGCTTCTGATCATCTTCTAAAGTTGCCTTAAAAGCCTATGGCCCCTTTTAGACGTGCGGACCGTATGTCCGCTCTTTCATCCATCCGTTTGCGGATGAAAAGGGGACATACATTGGTACCTATGTGATTGCGGGTGTCAGCGGATAAACATCCGCTGACACCCGCAATCACCCGCCTCCACAAAGATCCAATTTTGCGGACGGAAGAAAACCCTATTTTTTCTTCCGTCCGAGGATCGGATGAACACGGACACACGGTCCGTGTTCATCCGATCCCCCCCATAGGGGAGAGCGGAGAAAAGACAGGGCGGTCCCTGTACAGTGTGCGGAGACCGCCCTGTCAGCCGCCGGCTCAGCAGGGATATACGGAGCGATCCCCGCTGAGCTTATGGACACACGAAGGCGGATCATTACTGATCCACCCGTGTGAAAGGGCCCTATGAAGGATATTATATTTTGAATAATCTACTTATTTGGGGTGTTGGCAACTATCTAGTCATTCCAGTTGAAGCTCTCTTTTCTCAAAGTGATTGGATTAGTGGATGAAAGGAGAGGTCAAAGTACAGGAATACACCTAGCATCCTGACATGAGGAAAGAGACTGGTAGTTGTGTTCTTCATCACAATAGAAAAGTTGGGTGGCGGGAAATATTATGAGCTCAGTTTTGAAAAAATGAAATTCTAGGAAGTGGTGTGATATGCATACTGATCATTTAGTAAATTAGTGATGCATGAGAAAACTAGAGGGGTGAGAGATATATTTGGGTGTTGTTAGTGTTGAGACATTATTGGAAGCCAAGGAGGGTTGACCAATGGAGGTCTAGATGGAGAATAGAAGGGGTCTGAGAAAAAGGAGAGAAGGAGACAGAGGTGGAGGTGACACTGATCTTTCCTGGTCCTCTTTCTACCTACAACGCCTTAAAATAGTATTCATACCCCTAGAACATTTTCCACATTTTGTCATGTTTTATGTGATAGACCAACACAAAGTGGTAGATAATTGTGAAGTGGAAGGAAAATGATAAATGGTTTTCAATTTCTTACAAATAAAAATATGAAAAGTGTGGCATGCATTTGTATTCAATACTTTGTAGAACCATCTTTTGCTGGAATTACAGCTTCAAGTCTTTTTGGATATGTTTCTACCAAGCTTTGCACATCTAGAGAGTGACATTTTTGCCCATTCTTATTTACAAAATAGCTCAAGCTCTGTCAGATTGGAAGGAGAGCGTCTGTGAACAGCAATTTAAAAGTCTTCCCACAGATTCTCAATTGGATTTAGGTCTGGACTTTGACTGGGCCATTCTAACTTCTGCCCCGGTCTCAAGTCTTTTGCAGACTCCAACAGGTTTCTTCTAAAGATTTCCCTGTATTTGACTCCATCCATTCTCCCTTCAACTCTGACCAGCTTCCCTACAACATGATGCTGCCACCACCATGTTTCACGGTGGGCATGGTGTGTTCAGCGTGATGCGCAGTGTTAGTTTTCCGCCTCACATAGCGTTTTGCTTTTAGGCCAAAAAGTAAAATTTTGGTCTCATCTGACCAGAGCACCTTCTTCCACATGTTTGCGGTGTCCCCCAAATGGCTTCTCGCAAACTGCAAACAGGACTTCTTTTGTCTTTCTTTCAACAATGGCTTTCTTCTTGTCACTATTCCATAAAAGGGCAGATTTGTGGAGAGCATGACTAATAATTGTCCTGTGGACAGATTCTCCCACCTGAGCTGTGGATCTCTGCAGCTCCTCCAGAGTTACCATGGGCCTCTTGGCTGATTCTCTGATGAATGTTCTCCTTGCCCAGTCTGTCAGTTTAGGTAGATGGTCATGTCTTGGTAGGTTTTCAGTGGTGCCATACTCTTTCCAATTTCAGATGATGGATTGCACAGTGTTCTGTGAGATGTTCAAATCTTGAAATATTTTTTTATAGCCTAACCCTTCTTTAAACTTCTCCACAACTTTATCCCTGACCTGTCGGGTGTGTTCCTTGGCCTTCATGATGCTGTTTGTTCACTAAGGTTCTCCAACAATCCTCTGAGAGCTTCACAGGACAGCTGTATTTATACCAAGATTAAATTACATACAGGTGGACTCTATTTACTAATTAGGTGACTTCTGAAGGCAATTGGTTCCACTAGATTTTAGTTAGGAGCATCAGAGTAAAGTGCAGCGAAAAGTGGTTCTTCAAAGTATTGACTCAGGGGGACTCACTACAAATGCACTCCACACTTTCCAGATATTTGTAAAAAAAAAAATGGAAACCATTTATCATTTTTCTTACACTTTACAATTACCGGTATGTGCCACTTTGTGTGTCGGTCTATCACATTAAATTCCAATAAAATACATTAGCTAGTGGAGATCACTGAAGTAGCAATGCCTACTTTAGCGATTTCCAGATTCTAGAGAGATCACACAGCAGGTATGGTATAACATAGGTACATTGGTCCAGCTTAGGCCACTGAAACTGTAAAAATATCCCTACCTGGAATTCTTCTTTAAAAGTGGTTGTAAACCCTTCCATATACCCAGTGAAGTGAATAGCCTTGGATAATACACAGGTTCTCTTCATCCAATGTCCAGAATTTATAAAGCTTGTCTGAGTTTTCAGAAAAAAGTAGGCGGAGAGCTGAAATGACACTGCAGAGCTCAGTAAGGAGACGTCTGAGAGCTGATTGGAGGGAAGTGACACATCCTACTTCACACAGTAACAGAGCCGAGGCTGTCAAGCATCTGGAGGTCCCTTCACTGTCACCATTTTCTTCTTGGTGTCAGCAAAACTTGTCAGAAGTGACTCATGCGGATAGCAGAATAACAAAGCAGCAGACAGAAATTACACTTGGTGCTTTGGATTGAGACAAATACACACTATAGAGGGATATGCTTTGTTCACATTTCATGTCTGGGGTTTATAAGCACTTTTAATCTCTGCAGTCTCTCCCGATTCGTTTTATCTCTCAAACATTTCACATTTCTTTCTTTGAACTTGTTCTGTCTTAACATCTTTTTGGAAGTGAGGTCTCCTGAACTTATACCCCTTTCTTTTTTTTACTAAAGGGTTAATTGGGAGAAAAAAAATATACATACTGTATGAATGGATTCCCCTATGCATGCTTGCTAGGTGGATGGAAGAATCCTCTCCAATGTGCCACTGTATCCTGACAGCGGGACTCCTCCACTCCCAAAATACACTGATAAGAGGCTGCCGATTGATGCAAGTTTTCCAGCCGTCCCATTTGACAGAAATCGATCATTAGATTGTCTTCTTTTGAGCAGAACGGCCATAGATGGAACGACGTTTAGCTGGTTCAGCAGGGACCAGCCAAATTTTGATCTATCTCTGGCTGTTCTCGCTTGAAAGAAGTCAATCTAACTATCCACTTCTGTTGAATGAGACTGTTGGAAAACTTGTGTTGATCCATCTATGGGCAGCTTAAAGCAGAGGTTCCCCCAATTTATTTTTATTTTTTTAAAGCCAGCAGCTACAAATACTGCAGCTGCTGACTTATAAAAAATGGACACTTACCTGTCCAACGCGCCCACTATGTCTTCAGCCGAGGACAAGCAATCGCTTGTCCCTTGGCTGCACCCGCCGCCATTCTTGGTTAGAGAATCGGGAAGTGAAGCGTTGCGGCTTCACTGGCCGGTTTCCTACTGCGCATGCGCGAGTAGTGGGCCGTCACTGGTCCCTGTGCTCTCCTGGGAACAGTGTGTTTCCCAGAAGACAGCAGGGGCTGTGGGTAGAGGCATGTCTGCCTATTCCCGGAAGTGGGTGCAAATACCGCTTTAAAGATCTATATACAATAGAAGAATCAGGACCTGCTGCTGATGACCCCTGTAGAGATGACTAAAGATCTATGAGGAACCCCTTCTCTCTCTCCTGTTGGTGATCCCTTTTGAAGCGCGAAGGCCACTTAAGCGACTTGGTAACTGGTCACGGGCCACAATGAGCGGAGCGGGCGGATGCCACTTCTTAGAGGTGAATGGAGGGTCCAATTGGGTCAGACTGACCATGTAAAAGGGGCCAATGGCTGCTTTCATACTGATGCGCTGCAGGGTTTACTCGCACTGCGGGTGCAACACAGTGTTCATTTGGCTTTTCTGCACTTTGGAATAGACTTATATTAGATTCTGAAGGTGTGGTGCACTTTCAGAAAGCTCACCAAACTCGCAATAATAGAAGTCTATGGCTCAGTGCAGGTAACCCGCACCAGCACTGCTCTGCATCTGCAGATTTGTTTGAAAGCAACCCAGTAACCACCAGAACAGAACAGATATGCCCATATATACACTATGATTTTAGTAATAAACTGACCCTTAATAACAGTATTTTATTCTATCCCAGAGCAGGAGGTTGCAGGCCACATCAGAGGGCTCCGCGGGCCACTGGTTGGGCACCCCTGCTCTAGTGATAACTAAAGATCTATATAAAGGGCATCAGGACCTCCTTCCTCCCGTGATCCCTTATCTATTTGAATTCTATTTGCTTTCCCCACTGCCAGTCCACACTGTTTGCTTATTCTGCAATCTTCACAAAAAAAAAAGTACCTCAGAACTTTTCCCTGTGTAGTTCTGGCCACCACTGTACCCCCAATATTGCATTCTATCAGAGGTTTTTGTTTCCCTAAGCCTAGGTTCACACTAGTGCTGCTTCATATTTATCCATCTTTAATTTTTGTACCAAGTTTATGTGCGTTTTTCATGCATTTTAATGTTTCATGCATTTTTGATTTGGCCAGTGGCTAGCAATGTGTGCCATGACATCGCTGTTGCTAGGAGGAAGAGACTAATCGCGCCGAATACGCATATTCATGCAGTCTATGTAGATAAAAACTCTGCAAAAGATGTGCCTTTTAAAAATAAATCACACTGCACTATGTTGCATTGATGTAAAGGGGAACTAAAGAAAATACAGTGGGGTAGATTCAGATAGATTAGCAGATCTTTAGATCCGCGTAATCTATCTGATTTACGATCCGCCGGCGCAAGTTTGAGAGGCTAGTGCTGTATTCAGAAAGCACTTACCTCAAAACTTGCGCCGGCGGATCGTAAATCCCCCGGCGGATTTCAAATTACGTCCATCCGTATTCGCGAACGGCTTACGCAAACGACGTAAAAATTCAAAACTCGCGCGGGAACGACGGCCATACTAAACATAGGATACGCCTCACATAGCAGGGGTAACTATACGCCGGAAAAAGCCGAACGCAAACGACGTAAAAAAAAAGCGACGGGCGGGCGTTCGTTTCTGAATCAGCGGATCTCCTCATTTGCATATTCGTCGCAAGTAAAACACGAAATGCCACCTAGTGGCCAGCAGGAGATTGCAGCCTAAGATCCGACGGTGTAAGTCACTTACACCTGGCAGATCTTAGGGAGATCTATGCGGAACCTCAGAGATACGACGGCGTATCAAGAGATACGACGGCGTATCAGGAGATACACCGTCGTATCTCTATCTGAATCTGCCCCGGTAAAACATTGATTTGAGAGTAACTTGGTTTGAGGGCGTTTTGCAAGACAAGCAAAATGTTTTAATAAATTTTGCCTTGATATACAAGCGATGTCTTGATATAAGAGTAGCGTCATGTCACAACGGAGTATAAAAGACAATAGAGGCGCCTCTAAGTGTAGTAATATGGTTACATTTAATGAAGGTACAACATTTAGCAACGTATTGCTACACTTAGAGGCGCCTCTCTTCTCTTTTATACCCTGCAAAAAAAATGCTTTGATATACAAGTGCTTTGGATTACAAGCATGTTTCTGGAACTAATTATGCTCGCAATCTAAGGTTTTACTGTAATGTGATTTCTATTTCTCATGGCAGCACTGCAGCGGATGCACAACAAATCGCCCTGATGTGAAAGGGGGATGAATGCATTGTTTTCCTATTAGAAACATTGAACTGCTGCGTCCACTGCTTTGACCAATCATCCAGCACAGCCAAATTATATTCCATGTTACAAATAGGTCAAGGGATATCCACCCTATTGCACGCCTTTGTGTCATCAGACATACGTTACCCACTACTATACTTTCCATTATATCAATAACAGACAGATTGAATAGTAGAGGGCCCAGTACAGAGCCTTGTGGTACACCACTAGTAACTGGTCTCTGTGTGATTTGATCAGACACGGCATGGTTTCTGGGCGTCATCTGACGTGTGAGAGGCATGTGATCAGGACAGGAGCTGTACAGGATTGTTCATTTTGTGATGGTTGTGACAATGTGTGTTGTTAGCTGGTCTTTTGTCTTGGTGTCTAGTCTGACTGTATGGAAAAAAATATATATTTCCACATGACACTATTAATGTACAACTAGGCAAGAATGGGACAACATTCCTCTCCCAAAACTCCATCAACAGTTATTGAGTGTGTTGTTAAAAGAAGAGGACAACTGTGGTAAACATGACCCTGCCACCAATTTCCACAATTCCTTAAAAGGCTACATTCTTTCTGTTGAAATATTTGATACGTTTTCTATTTTCTATTGTGAATAAAATATGGGATTTATAGAGTCCCAACTTTTTTGGAATTGGGGTGGTAGAAGTAAAATCCCAAATAAACTAAGATGTTAATGTTATTTCCAAAGTTACTTTCAGTCTTTTTGAAATCTGCAGTTTTCAATAAAAAAAATAGATCCTTGGTGATTCTGCCATCAAGATCCTTGTTCTGACATTTACAGGGTGACAACACTCTGTTCTTGTGTAATTTTCCATTTGTGCTCCTCCATCTGGACCAAATAAGTTCATCTTGGTCTCATCAGACCACAGGACATGGTTCCAGTAGTCCATGCGCTTAGTCTGCTTGTCTTCAGCAAACTGTTTGCAGGCTTTCTTGTGCATCATCTTTAGAAGAGGCTTCCTTCTGTGACGATAGCCATGCAGACCAATTTGATGCAGTGTGCAGCGTATGGTCTTAGAACTGACAGGCTGGCCCCCTCTATCCCTTCAACCTCTGCAGTAATGCTGGCAGCACTCATATGTCTATTTCCCAAAGACAACCCCTGGATATAACGCTGAGCACGTGCACTCAACTTTTTTGGTCGACCATGGCGAGGCCTGTTCTGAGTGGAACCTGTCCTGTTAAACAGCATAATGGTCTTGGCCACCGTTCTGCAGGTTAGTTTCAGGGTCTTGCCAATCTTCTTATAGCCTAGGCCATCTTTATGTAGAGCAGTGGTACTCAACCTGAGGGTCGGGACCCCCTTGGGGGTCTAATGATGATTTGCCAGGGGTCACCAAATCCTGGCCTGTTTCTGAAGCCCACACCGCTCTCCCAGCCTTGACTCAGCCACCCAGCTGGGCTGTTCCTAGAGCCGTGGCCACCCACTCTCCGCCCATTCAGTTCAGGGCATGGCTGGGGGGCAGTAGACTAAAAATCCGCTGACTGGTGAGGATTGTGAGGTGGGAGGGGCTGGAGGAGACCCTATCTGCTGATTTTAGCATAGGTGTTACTGCTGCGAGACACCACTGTAATACAGGTTCCAAATTTGTGAAATGTTATCAAGGGGTCACAACACTAGAAAGGTTAAGAACCACTGGTGTAGAGTTTTCTTTGCCATGTTGAACTTCCAGTGACCAGTATGAGCGAGTGAGAGCGATAACACCAAATTTAACACACGTGCTCCCCATTCACACCTGAGACCTTGTAACACCAACGAGTCACATGATACTGGGAGGGAAAATGGCTAATTGGGCCCAATTTGGACACTTTCACTAAGGCCCCTTTCACATTGAGGAGTTTTTCAGGCGGTACAGCGCTAAAAATAGCACTGCTATCCCGCCTGAAAAACTCCTGCCCAGCTACCTCAATGTGAAAGCCGAAGGGCTTTCACACTGAGGCGATGCGCTGGCGGGAGACAAAAAAATCTCCTGTCAGCATCTTTGGAGCGGTGAGAGGAGCGGCGTGTATACCGCTCCTTCACCGCTCCTTCCCATTGAAAACAATGGGAACCGCGGCAATACCGCCCGCAATGCGCCTCTATATAGGCGCATTGCGGGCGGTATTAACCCTTTATCGGCCGCTAGCGGGGGTTAATACCGCACCGCTAGCGGCTGATTTCCACGGCAATCCCGGCGGTATAGCGCCGCTACTTTTAGCGGCGTTATACCGCCACCGCAGCTCCCGCCCCAGTCTGAAAGGGGCCTTAGTGATGTATTTACTTTTGTTGGCAGCGGGTTAGACATAAATGGCTGTGTGTTGAGTTATTTTGAGGGGGCAGCAAATTTACACTGTTATACAAGCTGTACACTCACTACTTTACATGTAGCAAAGTGTCATTTCTTCAGTGTTGTCACATGAAAAGTTATAATAAAATATTAAAAAAATGTGAAGGGTGTACTCACTTTTGTGAGATATTGTATCTGTGTACTTAGATGTTTAGTTAGAGTTCATCTTTATCACCCTGCTTTGCTTTTATTTTCACATTCAGCAGCCAGGACGGCTCTCCCACTGTCAGACTGATTAACATTTACAGACCAAGACAGGAATTTTATATAAAGAAGCATAACACGAGCTTACAGCATAATGTACAAATACCGTATGTTAAATGTGGATATTTAGCGAGTCCCTGTACGTGCACACTGAGGATTTATAACATCTCACTGCGCTCCTACTATACAACCATATAGTAGAGGGAATCCGTATGTTGAATAAAGTGACACACTCCATGTATCTGCGCTTTGGTTTCCAGGCCTTTCGGAGATTTTCCATAAAAGCACGTGGAACGTAAAATCTGACCAAATTAATGACAGAAACACGCTGAGCAGCTGGGTAATATAAAGAGCAGCATTAGATTATTAATACTAGATTATGATTGTCATAAATCTGGCCCTGACAGTGCCCCCTTTAGGTTAAAGGGTTAACCCCCCATGGGTCAGACACACATTTCCCACAGTTTATATAACCCCTTTTCCCAGCTCCCACCCTCCCCCCCTTACGCCCTGTTCCGAAGAGGAATCTGCCCTAACGACCATGAGCCGGAAACTAAAAATATCTCTCCGTTTATAAACAAGTCTTAATGAGAGCAAAGATGTCCAAAGTGAGGAGGAGGAGGAGAGAGTGGACGGCGTTCTGGAAGGGCTGCGCTCACTCTGATAACATCGTACGCCGGAGAGCGTGTAGGGGTGCCCTTCCTCATACAGCCCTGGAGACCTATTCTAGTCTTCAACAAGAGATATACAGTGTGCGTGTGTGTGTGTATATATATATATATATATATATATATGCTTTTGTGTAACAAAGTAAATATATATTTTTCCATGTTGATCTGTGGAAGCCTTCGGAATGTCTACAATACCTGTTGCTATATATAAGAAAAAAAAAAGACTATATATATATAAATAAATAAATAAATACACTGGGCTAGATTAATCAAGCATTTACGGCGGCGTATCTCCAGATTCTCCAAGGCAGATACGTCTAAAAAATAGGCTTCCTCCGCCTACGTAACTTGAATTTGGCGGCATATAATTGTGTGCAATATTACATTGGCCGCTAGGGGCGCTTCCGTTGTTTTCAGTGTAGAATATGCAAATTACCTAGTTACGTCGATTCACGAACGTACGTGCGCCCGGTGGTAGTTTTTTACGTCGTTTGCGTAAGGCTTTTTCGGTGTAACGTTGCTCCTGCTATTAGGTGGCGCAGCCAATGTTAAGCATGGACGTCGTTCCCGCTTCGAAATTTGAATTTTTTACGTTGTTTGCGTAAGTCGTTTGCGAATAGGGCTGGACGTAATTTACGTTCACGTCGAAACCAATACGTCGTTGCACCGTACTTGGGAGCAATGCACACTGGAATATGTACACGGACGGCGCATGCGCCGTTCGTAAAACACGTAAATCATGTCAGGTCATCACACATTAGCATAAAACACGCCCCCCCTTCCACATTTGTATTACGCGGGCTTACGGCGGCCCCATTTACGCCTTGCCGCCGCAACTTACGGAGCAAGTGCTTTGTGAATACTGCACTTGCTCCTGTAAGTTGCGTCGGCGTAGCGTAAATACAATACGCTGCGCCGCCGTAACTATGCGCGCAGGAACCTGAATCTAGCCCACAATGTATTTGTTGGTGTATAACACTCACTTTTTTACCCTGAAAATAGAGGATAAACTGTGCCTGCGTGTTACAGTATATGGAGGGGGCTGTGGAAAGTTTTTTCCTGAAACTTCCCTCTTAAAGTTAGGGTGCGTGTTATACGCTTGTGCGTGTTATACACGATAAATGCGGTATATGAAAAGAGAGCAAGAAAGAGACATATTTAACCTAAAGCAGATGTAAACCCTACCTGAAGGAGAAAGTTTGCTTTGCGCATTGGGCATCATATATATTTGCATTTTTTAATTTAGGATAGTTTCACCATTTTTATCTTTTGTTCCATCTTAGTGCTGCCTATCTCCTGCAGTCTCTTTATATGTACAGGAGCATTGCTAGGAACATAAAAGACCTGAGGCATCTTTGGGCACCCCAAGGACAGCAGTAGTAATGCGGCATGCATAGCGCAGTAAACAGCGAGTGTGGGAGCGATATGTGTTATCAGTGGGAGGGGCTGAAAATGGGAAAAAAAATTGTATCCATAAAATATACTTTGATTGCTGCGCCACAAGCAAGAGTCTCAGACATGCATAAACCTCAGCACTTCTATTACATATGATTTTGTGTACACAAAAAATTTAAGCAGAGAGGTAAAACTTTATCCGAGGATAGGTTGACCTTTGGGAACATGTTACATGTTCCATGCATTTTTAGGGTGGAACATGTTGCCACTCCTGCAACCTCTCCACAATCCGCCTTCTAAAGGCCCGTACACACGATCGGATTTCCGAACAACAAATATTTTATATCATGCTCTCAAATTTTCTGACAACAAATGTGTGCCATCGGATTATCCGATCGTGTGTACACAAGTCTATCGGAAAAAAATCTAAAGTACAAACACGCACGCGCAGAAGAAATGCCAACCATAGAACAACATTAGCAGAAGTTGCCCAAAGGGTGGCGCTAAAGAGCAGAAAAAACATGTAGTTTCTGTTTGTTAGCCGACAAAAGCTTTTCAGTTTGTATGCAGAACAAGTTCTGCGTCTTTGTCCGATGGAAATCCGATCGTGTGTATGAGGCTTAATGGTGACAGCGGGCCAGGGATATTCTCCCCGCACCCTCTTTTACCGTTTGAAAAGAACGCAGCTGTGCGGGGCTCCACCCACACAGCATTTATTCACAGAGTGTTTTGAATAGATGAACTACAAGTATTGACAGCCTTTGCGGCTGACGGCGTGTAGTTCTCAATGAACTATTAGGGCGCTGATGCGCACCCTGGGTAGTTCTATGATGCTTCCCGTCATTTAGTAACTGGCAGCCAGTACAAGGTATGGGCAGACATCTACACACACAGAGTCTGCAGGAGCCTGAGATTGTACCCATGATTTCCAGATAACAGCGGATCATACAATGTAATGTGTTGAAATGGCCACTTGTAGTCACCATGTGACAGTGTGACAACACAAAAACATATTTGGGAGGCAGGGATAGTATGTTGTCACCCTAAGACAGGAAATACTTGAACAATGATCTAAATGGCAGGGTCAACAAGAATTATTATTTTAATGAAAACTGTGGCTGGAAAAAAAGGTTGAAATTATATGAAATTTTTAGTGATTGTTTTTTGCACTTTATGTACTTTAATGTACTTTACTTTAATGTAAACAGTCTTTAAAGAGTTATTTTTTTGGTTGACACTGTCCCTGTTGGAATTTTTCCCTAATATCCTGTCCTGGTGACTTGTGGTTCCAAGTCTTCTCCACTCAGTCAAAAGTATTTAAAAAAAAGGTTTTGACTGGACTTTTGAAGTTACATTTTCTTAGATTTTCTTTACTTCCCCCTCATTCACATGCTAATGGCATTTTTAAATAAAGGGTTTCCTTTTTCAGTACATACCTTGTTTTAGTGATGAACTCACTGGGTCTCTTTCTCTTCTAAGCAATGCGGGCATATGGCAGATCATGGCAAGGTGAAGGTCAGAAGTGTGGGCATAACCGAACTCAAGTTAGCATACGCCAATGACTGATTCATATTGAAATGAAATGAATTGCTCAAAAACTTGGATCATCCGTGTCAGAGAAGCTTTATTAGTGCACATGTAATTGGTTTTATCTCAGCAGTTATTTTGCAAGGGTGACAATAGCACTTGTGTGACGCACAGTCCCTCAATGGAGGATGAATCTGCATTCGAAGATGTACAGTCTATCTAGTACTAAATGGTAAGCATTTAAGTGTACACACTGTCAGGGTAACCATGTTATGTCCAAGTGTGCTGGGCAGTGAGCGCCTTCCTTGACCACAGTCCATTCTGGGACGCTGCGTCACACTGCACTGCAATCCGTTGACCTACATCAGTCCCCCGCTAGACCCCCCCCCCCCCCCCGAGGACTGCAATAAACCTACAGGACCTTGTGGAATTCTAATAAATGCATGCAGGGTCTCCCGTAAAACGTGGCTTTGGTTCTCAGTGAATTGGGCTTTTTTTGTGAATGTTCGGGAACATTAAATCTTGTTTCCCATTCACAGAATTCTGTGTAATGAGGGAACTATGCACAGTGAACCATCTCCACAATACAAACATTTAACCACTCTGTATCACTTTCTGTGTTTATGGGGGATATAGTTTGGGAAATATCCTCCTTTTAGGAATGCTCTTGTTAGGGGGGAAGGGGGGTAGAGAGCCAAGCACACCACCCAGGTTGTCCTCAATTACTTCCGGGCTCAGCACACCAAGGAGAACCTGGTGATAATTTCCCCCCTCCAGTCAGGCAAGAATTAGGTGCAAAAATGGTAGGATCATTCAGACTACTGTGACAGGGACGTGCAGTAAGGGGAGAGAGCCCCACCTGCCATGAACAATAAAAAAAGAAAAGAATTACAAAAAAACTATCGAGTTTCGAGGGTTAAAGCTCGGGACCAGTTAAAGTTTTGGGGGTGAAGTCCTACCCCACACCACTGGTCAATATTTGGGGCTCCTACGACCTATGGTTCCGGAGATACTGGGCTTCTTTGTGCAGCCTGTCAGAAGCTACATACAGAGCGGTCAGTTTAAATACAATACAAGCTGGCACACTCTGTTTGCAGCAGACTGGGAGGATGAGCTCACAGTGCCTCTCCTCACGGCTTGTCAGAGGCACTGAGCTCAATGGACAGCTTGGAGTCTTGGACCAATGGTAAAGTACCATTAGCCCCAGCTGTCCAATAAAAATGCTGCAGTGGAGGCACGCCTCTCACTGCAATGTCATAGAAGGGGGCATGTGTCTAAAAGACAAAAACTCCCTTCCAGCCCAGCCATCTTAACTACAAGGAAATACATAGGTTTATGGGTATAAGATTTACCCACAATCCCATTTTTTCCTCCCACAGTTAAGAGGGAGAATGAGAGTCTGCTGCTGTTGAAAAGGTACTGTTATAATCAAGCTAAATCATATATTATCATGCTATAAAATAATAACTTATTATTTATCCATATACTATGAAATTACTGGTTGGAAGTTTTAACTTCAAACTTCAGTAATTTGTCCGTTAAGCCTCCTGCTTGAGTAAAGTGTTTGAAAATATAGTAAATACACTAAAAACAATATATATAATAATTATTTGTATATTACTTACTTATGGTAATTTACCCCTTGCCACCCAGGCCAATTCTGACACTTCTCTCCTACATGTAAAAATCATCATTTTTTGCTAGAAAATTACTCAAACATTATATATATTGTTTTAGCAGATACCCTAGGGAATAAAATGGTGGTCGTTGCAACTTTTTATGTTACACGGTATTTGCGCAGCAATTTTTCAAACACTTTTTTTTTAAATAAACAGTTAAAAAAAGAAAAACAGTAAAAGTTAGCCCAATTTTTTGTACAATGTGAAAGATGATGTTACGCCAAGTAAATGGACAACTAACATGTCATGATTTAAAATTGCGCACACATGTGGAATTGCGCCAAACTTCAAGGGGTTGTAAAGGTTCACGTTTTTTCACCTTAATGCATCCAATGCATTAAAATGAAAAAAACATCTGACACTACAGGCCCCCCAGCCCCCCTATTTACCTGCTGCGCTAGCCCCCAACGTCTTCTTCGCTGCTCAGCCTGCCCATTGATTGGCTAAAGTGGATGGATTGAAAGCAGCGCAGTAATTGGCTTGTGCTGCTGTCAATCACATCCAATGACCCGTGGTACAAAGTGTGATAATCAGTATTATTTCACAGGCATTTGTTGTTTGTGCATAGGTTGTTCTATATATGTTGTTAGCTGTGTAAATGTAGTGATTGGTTGTTCTACATCATGTGATTGTGCCCTCATTTCCTGTTTGGTCTATAAATTTTAGTGCCAAGGTCAACTGTGCTTTTTTCTCTAATGCCACGTACACACAACCGTTTTTCAGGTTCTAATAAATGACGTTTTTAAGGGTCTAGCAAAAACAAAGTTTTTTTCAACCCGATCATTGAAACGGCCTTGCCTACACACGATCGTGAAAAAGAAAAGCGCAGTGACGTACAACACGTACGACAGCACTAAAAAAGGGGAAGTTCCATGTGTATGGCGCCACCCTTTGGGCTGCTTTAGCTGATTTCGTGTTAGTAAAAGATGATTTGCGCTTTTCAGTCTGTTACTGCGTGATGAATGTGCTTACTCCATTACGAACGCTAGTTTTACCAGAACGAGCGCTCCTATCTCATAACTTGCTTCTGAGCATGCGCGGGTTTTTCCACGTCGTTACAGCCCCCACACGACCATTTTTTACAACCTTAAAAACTACAACGTAAAAAACGTTGTGAAAAAATAGAGCATGTTTGAAATTTTTAATGGCCATTTTTTAGATCGTGAAAAATGCTCTGGAGCCCACACATGATCGTTTTTAATGACATTAAAAAAAAACTTCATTTTTTAGAACCCGTGTACGTGGCATAAGTGTCTTGTTCCATAAGTGCCAAGATGAATTAACTACCAGAATAAATCAGAAGGACACAGAAGAAACCGACCCACCCTTTAGACTAGCTAAGCTGCATTTTTAGTACTAAAAATCTTGCCCCTAAACCTAGTGTCCTGTCGATATGTGGCTGACAGCAAAAAGTGCTTGCGCACATCATAGGAGCCTTTTTTTCGATGGGAGATACCATTTCTCTGGCACAATTTAATCTACAATTCAATCTACGATGTCCCTCCACTCTTTGTATATCTTTAAATTGTGGCCGTGAAATGGTATCTCCCATCGAAAAAAAAACTCCTACGAAGACGGCATGCTCTATGGTGACGTCACTCCAGCTGATCGGCAAATGCCCTTCCGTTCTGTGCATTCACAGGCACTTTTCGGCGGAGGGCACAAATCGATAGAACACTGGCCATACATGGATCAAAATACAGTCGGTTCAGCCTGTTGGGTTTTTCCCAAACATTCAGTGCCACAGGCTATAGCTAGCAACACTGATCATTGTATTCTGACAGTAGGGAAGGCACCCCGCTGTCGGAATACAATACGATTGTGGGAAGGATTCCCCCACCTTCCTTGAATGTGCAGAAGGAGGAATTATCAGTTGATTGAACAAAAAAAAAAAATACTACTACGCAACATAACATACTAAGCATGCTCATTCTAAACTACAACTAAACATTAAACCTTAAAGGATGCCTTCCAAAAGACAAAGGGCAACCATTAAAAACCTTCTCAGTCAAATGTGCGAAACGAAAACTGTAGTTGCTGACTTAACAGACACTCACCTGCTCAAGGATCTAGCGTTGTGCCCAACTTTACTGGTCTTCGGTTCCTGGCATCGTCACATTAACTGTGGGCAACCAGCTGCGATGCCACACTTTGTGATTGGTCCTGCAGTCTTCAGAGACCTGTGACGCATCTCAGAAGGATGTGTGTGGCGGGGGGGGGGTACGTCCGCTCAGATCGCATAGCAACCAAATCGGGTATCTGTTAAAACTAGGTAGCAGCCACCCCTACCCCCAAAAAATGCACATGTGGCAAATGAAGTAGGGCGCAGGAGGAAAAACAAAACTTCCCCTTTTGGGTGAAGTTCCGCATTACGCACATGCAAGTTGTTATGCCAAGCCTCTAAGCTGGGGGGTCAGCCTGTCAGTGCTAAGACCATATGCCACACACTTCATCAAATTGGTCTGCATGGCTGTCATCCCAGAAGGAAGCCTCTTCTAAAGATGATGCGCAAGAAAGCCCGCAAACAGTTTGCTTAAGACAAGCAGACTAAGGACATGGATTACTGGAACCATGTCCTGTGGCGTGGTCTGATGAGACGAAGATAAACGTATTTGGTTCAGATGGTGACAAGCGTGTGTGGCGGCAACTAGGTAAGGAGTACAAAGACAAGTGTGTCTTGCCCACATTTATGCATTGTGGTGGGGGTGTCATGGTCTGGGGCTGCCAGCACTGGGGAGCTACAGTTCATTGGGGGAACCATGAATGCCAACATGTTCTGTGACATACTAAAGCAGAGAATGATCCCCTCCCTTCGAAGACTGAGCCGCGGGGCAGTATTCCAACATAACGACCCCAAACACACCTCCAAGACGACCACTGCCTTGCTAAAGAAGCTGAGGGTAAAGGTGATGGACTGACCAAGCATGTCTCCAGACCTAAACGCTATTGAGCATCTGTGGGACATCCTCAAACGCAAAGTGGAGGAGCGCAAGGTCTCTTAACATCCACCAGCTCCGTGATATCGTCATGGAGGAGTGGAAGAGGACTCCAGTGGCAACCTGTGAAGCTCTGGTGAACTCCATGCCCAGGAGGATTAAGGCAGTGCAGGAAAATAATGGTGGTCACACAAAATATCGAGCAAAGAGGGGACAGTGGGACTTTAAATGAAGCAGTTCACAGGCGGGGAGGAAGGATGAAAATAATCAAGTTTAATGAATGTATAAAATACCAATGTATTAATGTATGAAAGGTGACATGTGTCAGTGCACACGGAAACAACCTACATGGACATATACATATAATAAACATAAATCATTAAACAGTAAAAAAGATTATAATCATAAAATAAAAACAGATGTAAATTCAGCAGCACATGACAACATGATGTACAGGTGTAAATCATAGCAGGTATAGATGGGTATCGTCTTGTTGGGACAGGTAACTGCATCCTTCGTGCCCGACGCGTTTCTGTAAAAACATTTCCTCAGGGGCGGATGCTAGGAGTATCTGAAATGTTAAGGTATGATTGTGTCAAAGTATTGGCCAGGTGCACTAGAACGGACAGTATGTCAATTTACGTACTTACAATGTATATCACATCAGGGTGCAGTATGGAAAAACGGGCCAGGGGGCATATGTCTCTCCCAGGAGCTGGGGCGGCGAGGAAACCAGCACAGCACGAAAGCAAAACGGCATCACCTCCGGAGTACAGGCCACCCATCAGGGCCGATCCTAGGGTCACAGGCGCCTGGGTGCAGAAATATTTCTGGTACCCCAAATGGGTGTTGTCATTTTACTAACCCCTCCCCTTTGTCAGTGTGAAAGGGCTCTTGGTACATCTTATTACACATCACATCTGTAGATGGACTACTGAGGCGCAGGAATGGGCAGAGGTTGTGTATCCTATGCAATCTATCATGCCATAAAACATCTAGAGCAGGGGCAGCCCAGAGCACATGTAAAGGGATGCTGGGAATGCCATCCCCCAGCACACAGCACACTGAACGCCTCAGTAGTCCATCTACAGATGCAGTTACCTGTCCCAACAAGACGATACCCATCTATACCTGCTATGATTTACACCTGTACATCATGTTTATGATTATAATCTTTTTTACTGTTTAATGATTTATGTATATGTCCATGTAGGTTGTTTTCGTGTGCACTGACACATGTCACATTTCATACATTAATACATTGGTATTTTATACATTCATTAAACTTGATTATTTTCATCCTTCCTCCCCGCCTGTGAACTGCTTCATTTAAAGTCCCACTGTCCCCTCTTTGCTCGCTATAACCGGGATGGAGGCACTTTCCCATGCCTCATTTAAAGTCCCACCAATCTCCTTTTGTCAGTTGACACTTTGGGCCCAATTTGTACATTTTCACTTAGGGGTGTACTCACTTTTGTTGCCAGCGGGTTAGACATTTATGGCTGTGTGTTGAGTTATTTTAAGGGGACAGCAAATTGACACTGTTATACAAGCTGTACACTCACTACTTTACGTTGTAGCAAAGTGTCATTTCTTCAGTGTTGTCACATGAAAAGATATAATATATACAAAAATGTGAGGGGTGTACTCACTTTTGTGAGATACTGTACACTCATGTTTGAGCTTTGGGATGTACACCTTAATGCAATAAAGCCAATTTTCACTTTTTTGCATGGATACATTTTAATGAAGAGAGTTGAAACCCACTAATACATTACAAATGCAGATTGGAGGGTGCAGTGACATGGCACTGCTCTACAGACTGGCAGAAGGTGATGTGAAAATCTGGGATATAGAACAGCACAGAAACAACTTCTCTGACTACACACCAGAGAAATCTCATCTCATTTAGTAGGCCTGAGCCTCTGGCAGGAAGCAGGTTAGTCCGGAGGTCATTCTGTGTGATTATATATACAAGTCAGAGGATGGTGGAGTTTTGGCAGGCCTATGTGTGTGGGGAAAGTGTTCAGCTGCTGCTCTGAACCTGCTGAGTGAGCTTATAGCAAACGCCCTTCTAAGCAGAGGAACCTTCCCCACCGTCCTTTCTATTGGTAGGAAGAGACAAAGAAACTCCACAAAAAGATCTTCAGTTCTTAGGGCTCATATACATTTTACAATCACCAACAGCTTCACTATTTATGTAAAACCAAAGTCATTGTTGCATGTCATGTCAGATGCAGGATTGAGGCATGCTATTCAGTGCATTATGGAAATCATGGCTGCAATAATCTCATATCATCAAATACTGAACACTGAGGGCTGATGCATGTTACCATGACATGCAGCAACCCACATTAAATGCATTGGTGAAATAGCAAATTATATGCAGTGTATGTGTTTATGGAATGATTGTATGATATATACATTATTTATCACATTTCGTCCATGAGATGAAAAAAATATATTTTTTAAATATGACTACCAAATGTTATGAAGATAAGATTGAGTGCAGAACTCATGAGTGCACTACATTAAGAATGCAGGGCTCAGCTGTGCCCATGTATGTAGCCTCACCTGTGTCCATCTATGCAGCCTCACATGTGCCCAGCAATGCAGCCTCACCTGTGCCCAGCAATGCAGCCTCACCTTTGCCTCCATGTATGCAGCCTCATCTGTGCAGGGGATGGGAGAGCCGGCATCATCACTCGGGCCAGAATCACCCGCTGTAACAGCTTTAATTTGAGATGCCAGGTTCCTATCATCACACAAATCCCACCTCCTCGGTCAGCTTCCAACCTATGATCGACAGCACACGTCCCGGCATTGGACAGGTGTGCCGTCTATCAAAGGAGCCAAACTAGAAGGTTGGACTTGGGTGACGGTGGGCACCCTGTGGTTCAAATTAAAGCTGTTACAGTGGGAGATACTGGCCTGACACTCCCCTGTGTGTGGCACCTCGGACTTCTACCACCATAGTGCAAGTAAACTTACCAAAGCCAATGGTCCTTTGTGATATAGGACCTAAACCAGCATGAATGTTTAACCCGGCAAACAGGACAAAACACTGCATTTGTGATGCTCTAATACGACGTAGTAATACGACAGACTCCACAGCATGGGCATCAGTTGGTATGGTATCATGCAAAGCAGATGCCTCGATAGTATAAAACCAATGACTTTTATTGGAAATAAAACAAACAGTAAAAAACTCACATTTAGTAAGTGTAAGACCAGCCTTAAACCTGTTGCGCTGGCCGGACGCAAACAGGAGAACCCGTCCGTATGGAAAACGAGCAGATGAGAGTGATGACGTCATGAAGCCGCTCGTTCCGCCCGATGCGTTTTTCGTGATAGGTTACGTCGTCTTGGGCCCTCGGTTGTCTCAGAGGAACAAGGCTCAGGGTTTTATTCAAATCTCTTTACGGTTCCAAAACTAAACGGAGATGTCAGGCTCATTCTGGATCTAAAAGATATGAATCAGTTCCTGAACGTTCGCTCTTTTTGCATGGAGTAAATCTGCTTAGTGGTCTCCACCCTACAGGGGGGAGAGTTCCTGGCAACAATAGACATCAACGACGCATATCTACATGTGCCAATTTGTCCCGCTCACCAAAGGTTCCTAAGGTTTGCGGTAGAACAGCGCCACTTCCAGTTTGTGGCTCTACCCTTTGGTCTAGCTACTGCACCTCGGGTATTCACCAAGGTTCTGGCCCCGCTCTTGGCAAATCTAAGTGCACAGGGCATTGCAGTAACAGTATATCTAGACAATCTACTTACTGGTAGAACAGTCGGTTGCGCGATTAAACCACAATGTGCTCAACACGGTAGAATACCTAGAGCACCTAGGCTGGGTCCTCAACCTACAAAAGTCATCCTTGCAACCCAAAAGAAGGTATTTTTACCCAAGCCGAAGGTCAAGGCTTTAAAAGAGTTGATCCGGCTGGTCAAAACAAAAAGAGAACCTTTCATTCGCCTTCGTATGAGATTGTTGGGGAAAATGGTGGCCTCCCTTACGCCCAGTTCCATTCAAGACCATTGCAAAGCGGCATACTGTCTGCTTGGAACAGGAGAGTCCAAGACTTGGACTTACCGATGCGGCTGAAGTCGGAAGTTCGGCAAAGTCTCAGTTGGCGCATGCCAACCAAGAATTTACAGAAGGGAAAATCCTTCGTCCCAGTTACCTGGAAGGTGGTAACTACAGATGCCAGCCTTATAGGCTGGGGCACGGTCCTAGAAGGAGCTACGCTCCAAGGAAGATGGTCCAATGCGGAGAAGATCCTGCCCATCAACATTCTAGGGATTCAGGCAGTATGTTTGGCTCTGAGGACCTGGACATACAGGTTACAGGGCTGTCCGGTTCGGATGCAATCTGACAGTACCACAGCGGTGGCCTATATCAATCACCAAGAGGGCACCATGAGCCTGGCTGCCCAGAGAGAGGTGAACCACATTTTTGGGCAGAAAGACATGTTCCTCGTCTCTCGGCGGTCTTCATTCCAGGGGTGGAGAATTGGCAGGCAAATTATCTAAGCCATCAGCAACCGTCTTGGGGAGAGTAGTCCCTGCACCCTGACATATTTCTGCCCATATGCCAGAGATGGGGTACTCCGGATGTGGATCTGCTAGCCTCCAGGTTCAACATGAAGTTGGACAACTTTGTTTCAAGGACAAGAGATCCACTAGCATCCGTAACGGATGCGTTGGTAATTCCGTGGGATCAGTTTTCTCGGATCTATGCATTTCCTCCAGTCTCGTAGAAATCTATCTCTAGGTGGATTCGCCAAGTTATTGTTCAGGGCTATGGTTTGAAGAAGAAGATTCCTCCTTTTCATGTGAAAGTGCACTCGACCAGAGTAGTAAGTGCTTCATGAGCAGTGCATCACCAGGCCTCCATGGCTCATATCTACAAGGCTGCAACCCGGTCTTCAATCCATATGTTCACAAAGTTCTACCAAGTGGATGTAAGGGGGCATGAGGATACCGCCTTCGGGCGCAGTGTACTGCAAGCAGCAGTATAGGTCCTCACGTCCAATGGCGGTCTACTTTTTTTGATCTGTGTCTCTCTCCCCTCAAGTTATGCATTGCTCTGGGACATCCCACTAATTAATTAAAAGAGCTCTGTGTCCTGGGATGTATGGAAAAGAAAATAGGATTTTTTAAACAGCTTACCTGTAAAATCCTTTTCTTGGAGTAGATCACGGAACACAGAGCTCCCGCCCCTCTAATTGGGGTTACCGTATATATTCATATGTTTAGATTGGGATACTTATTGCTTTGCTACAAAACTGAGGTACTCTGCATATGGGAGGGGTTTCATAGAGGGGAACTTCCCTTGTAATTAGGGTGTGCCAGTGTCCAATCACCTGGAGGTGACATAGCCCACTAAGTATTTAACAGAGCTCTGTGTCCCGTAATGAAAAAAGGATTTTACAGGTAAGCTCTTTAAAAAATCCTGTTTTCAAGCTTCTAGATGATCATGGAGGGCTATTTGTAAAGATCAGGGTAATAATCATTTTTCACTTTCCTGTAGCTCTTAACCAAAATGTTGCTTGTTTTTTTTGACAGGCTGTAACAGCTGGACTTTGGAAGGTGCTGTGAACAAAAAACAAGGAAAAAAAATAAAAAAGGTAAAAAACTGCCAAAATGCAGCCCCAAAAAATAAAAATTTCCCATCAGTGAGAACAGTCTTATATTATTCCTGGTTTATAATGACCCCCATGTATGACTCTACACAGGTATATAAACTATTAACACTCAGCAATAAAATTACTCATGCTAAATTGATCATGCTAAATACATTCATTTCTAGATTTAAAGCCCAAATTAAAGCGGAGGTCCGGTTAGAAAAAAAAATAAAATTAAAAGTCAGCAGCTACGAACACTGTAGCTGCTGACTTTTAATAAGGAGACTTGCCTATCCAGGTTTCCCTCGATGATTGCAGCCGAAGCCGAGCAATCGCTCGGGTCTCGGCTGCCCCGCCGCCATCCTCGGTGAGGGAATCAGGAAGTGAAGCCTTGCGGCTTCACCGCCCGATTCCCTACTGCGCATACGCGAGCCGCGCAACGTGAATGGATGATGTCTCCTTGGACACACACAAGCTCCCAGAAGACACCGCTCCCCCATTCCACAGGAGGCAGTCGAGGAACAGAAGAATAGAGAAGATTTGACTTTACAAACAGAATACGTGGAGCTGCGGTTAAGGAGGATTGTTTACAACCGCACACAAATCTTTAGGTTTGATGAACTTTTTGGAAATTGTAATCACAGCAAAAAAATGCAACATGTAGATTTTATCTTGGGTACAATGTGATGCGAATGGTTGAACAGGCCTGACACCCTCCTTGTCCTCTGCCTCAGTAAAGAAGCCAGTTTGTGTCCCATTGAGAGGGAAGGATGAAGAATTTGGGAACATCCATGAGGATTGTGCCTCCTCCCCCCTTCTGCCCCGGGGTTCATCCATTCCGGTCACAGCTGATAAAACACTGATTTATAGAGAGGCAGCTGACGCTACAGTAAGAGACGATCAGTGCTGCATGTTTATACAGAGCCCACATATCCCACAATGTTTAATAAACTGTCTGTGCTCCACACGGCACGCAGGAATTCTCACCGTGTACTATTAATATGAGCGCAGCCTGTACCACTGCCATTGCAGCAGTTTAGCATCAATGGTCTGACCACAGCAGATGTATGTACCACACAGGCCCTACAGGTCATATACAGCATATTACATATATACTGTATATATATATATATATATATATATATATATATATATATATTGTGGCATAGGGGATTGTAAGCTCTCGTGGTAGATGCGTTTTTGTGTAGTGAGTCCACAACAAACAGGCATATATTGTTAAGGGTCTGTTAGCCCACGTTTATTAAAAAAGGAAAAACGAAGCAAAAGTCCATTCAGGAATCCCACGCAGGGCTTTAAACTTTGTTTAGAAATAACTGAATAGCAGTTTTCTCTGTTTTTAAATTTACGCTCTGTAGCTCTGAAATCTGGCTATATGCAGACTCTGGGCCAGATTCAGAAAGAATGGTGTAACTTTCGGCGGGCGTAGCGCATCTCATATACGCTACGCCGCCGTAACTTAGAGAGGCAAGTACCGTATTCAGAAAGAACTTGTACCCCAAGTTACGGCGGCGTAGCGTAAATGAGCCGGCGTAAGCCCGCCTAATTCAAATTATCAAGGCAGTGGGCGTGTTGTATTGCAATGAGCAGTGACCCCATGTAAATGAGGGGCCGAACAAACGGCGCATGCGCCGTCCGTGGACGTATCCCAGTGCGCATGCTCAAAATCACGTCGGCTAGAATGCCCAAGATACGTCGAACACTGCCTACGACGTAGACGTAACTTCCGCACAGCCCTATTCACGTACGACTTACGTAAAAGACGTAAATTTCGAGGGTCGTTCTGACGTCCATACCTTAACATGACTTACCCCTGCTTTATGAGGGGTAAAGTTACGCCGGTCGTACGCCATACGTAAACAGCGTATATTAATTCGCCGGGCGCAAGTACGTTTGTGAATCGGCGTATCAAGGTCATTTGCATATTTATAATGGGAACGCCAAATGCGTCCAGCGTAACTATGCGCCCACGATACGCCGGCGTAGGCAAGATGTCCCTGTACTTTGCTGCAGTCATCTTTCCCTCGATCCTGACTAGTCTCCCAGTTCCTGCTGCTGAAAAACATCCCCACAGCATGTTGCTGCCACCACCATGCTTCACTGTAGGGATGGTATTGGCAAGGTGATGAGCGGTACCTGGTTTCCTCCAGACAGGACAATTGTCATTCAGGCCAAAAAATTCCATCTTTGTTTCATCAGACCAGAGAATTTAGTTTCTCATGGTCTAAGAGTCCTTCAGGTGCCTTTTGGCAAACATCAGGCAGACTGTCATGTGCCTTTTACTGAGAAGTGGCTTCAGTCTGGCTACATACAGGCCTGATTGGTAGAGTGCTGCAGAGATAGTTCTCCTCTCTCCACAGAGAAACGCTGGAGCTCTGTCAGAGTGACCATCAGGTTCTTGGTCACCTCCCTGGCTCTTCTCAGTTTGGCTGGGCGGCCCGCTCTAGGAAGAGTCCTGGTGGTTCCAAACTTCTTCTATTTATGGATGATGGAGGCCATTGTGCTCATTGGGACCTTCAATGCTGTAGAATTTTTATTGTACCCTTTCCCAGATCTGTGTCTCGATAATCCTGTCTCGGAGTTCTACAGACAATTCCTTGGACTTGGGACGTGGCCGTACGGCAACCAGCTGTGAACATTGGCGCTACACTGGAAGTGAGGCTCCGAGTTTTATGATTTTGTGTGGGTGAGATACAGAACAAAAAACGGGTCCGCTGTGACTACAATACCCCAGCTCTTGCTGTGGCAATTGGATAATATATGCTTTTACTTGTTTGAATACATGTGAGTGTAATGTTTGAAGATTCACTTTTTATTTAATAAATTTATTTTAACGTTATTACACTATCTGAGCACTTAACTTTATTACATGTGGAGAGGACATGACATCATATTCATGATTGGATATCATTGTATAGCACAGCCCCATTGGGGACTGCTTGGATTTACCTGCTCATCTGCATCGCCATGACCCTGTAAACATTCCAACACACCTGAGGCCCCGTACACACCAGAGGATATCCGCTGGAAACGGTCCGCCGGACCGTTTCCAGCGGATAAATCCTCTGGCGGATTTGGATCAGATGGCTATACACACCATCAGATCGAAATCCGCGCGGAATACATCCGCGGTGACGTGTCGCGCCATCGCCGCGACGATGACGCAGCGACGTGCGCGACGCTGGAAGTCAACTACTTCCACGCATGCGTCGAATCATTACGACGCATGCGAGGGATGGGAGCGGACGGATTGATCCGGTGAGTCTGTACAGACGACCAGATCAATCCGCTGGACACGATTCAAGCGGATAGATTTCTTAGCATGCTAAGAAATTTCTATCCGCTTGAAATCGATCGGCTGGACGAATCTCCGCGGAAAAATATCCGCTAGGCCGTACAGACGACCGGATTTGTCCGCTGGAACTTATCCGCGGATCAATCCCAGCGGATAGATCCGGTCGTCTGTACGAGGCCTGACACTCTGGGTCCAGACATCATTGCAGCACCTTTAAGAATAAAGACAACACTTGTTGCGTTTATGTTCTATTAACATTTACTGGAATACTTCAGATAAGGCATTGTTGGAATGGTTCAACTGAGCTTTGAATAACAGCACAAACTCAGTAGAATGATTCCAACAGAGTATTATATATACATATGTACAATAGAGCACCACTTGGACATAACCTGAAAGGATAAGCAAAGGTACATCAATTCTGACAATACTTTTGGAGAGGAACCCAGGCCGGCCTGTTCAACCTTTTATCCTAATGAGGGATGATGCTAAACAAGGATGGTATGAGGGCCCTTTTAAGCAGCAATGACAGAATGTCCCCGTTGCAGATCTGATAGTCTTTACCGGCAGTCGGAGCTCATTAACTATATCCAATAAGGTGTAGTAACAGAGTGGTAGTATATCTTATGATGACTGTAGCTAAAGATGCCTATATACAGTGTTCAAATAGAAATGCAGTAAAGTGTTCCCAAGGTGATACAGTACTGTCTGTATACAGTCTCCCAGTAAAACATCGAAGGAAAGGTTTGCAAAGGTGGGCAATTGCCCTCTCACCAACGACCAGACCGATTCAACACCTTGCAGATAGCGCCCCCCGAATAAACGTCCTGGCTGCGGACTCGCTTGTCATGATCCCCAGAGTGTCGATTACTGTACGGTTGAGTTGGTGCTGGTCCGATGAGCAGCAGGCAGCGCTGGACCCCTTCTCGGTCGAGTAGGAATGATGTACACCCGCATGGTAGGCCACGACCTCATTCTCCCTGTGTGGAGAGATCCATTACACACGAGGTCCGGGAAGAAGAGAGCCTGGTGCTGGTCTCTGGTTTCTTTTATAGCCCTTCCCAGCAATCTCTCTGATGGTAGCAAGGATCCCTGGGATATGTAGTCTGAGCATATAGTCATGCAAGGGAACAGCCAACTGGTGGAACTACAATCCCCTTGGTTGGGCTCAGAAATATGATGTCAGTTTAATAACATAAGATAGGGCAGGGAATAGTGTTTTTTTGCAGTCATGGTCCATATTGCTGGGTTGATGGATGTGTGCCTAGCATGAGAGTGCAAGGCATATTCATTTGGTGAGTGCATTTCTAAAGGGGAGTGGATTCACTAAATGCACACAGTGTGGTGGAAGACTTGGAGGACCACAATTCTTATTTAACTTTATTTGGAGCCATTTTGGCCTATTTATGGACTGTTCAATCACGGACTATAAATATAGTCACTATTTCTATAGTGACCAACACTGGGTGTTCATTGTACAGTATTTAGGCACTAGCGCCACTATTTACTTTAAGGTCATAGGGTAAATACCTTTTATATTTGTTTTATTTAAAGTGTCAGCTCTCTTTATTTCATTTATTTTTCCTGGAGCAGTGTTGAGACTTGTGTGGGCATAGCAATTTTGTAGACCATCAATTCCTTAGACGGCACAAGCTCTGACATGCACTGTTAAAGCGGCTGTATACCCACGATTAATTTTTATTTATTTTTTTCACCTGAAAGGCAAAAGCCATAATGAGCTAGTATGCACGGCATATTAGCTTATTATGAAATACTTACCTTGGAACGAGGTGAAGAGAACTTACCTGGTCCACGCCGAGCGAGATGTCATCTTGACTCGGCGTGTCTTCCAGGTATCGCCGCTCCAGCGCTGTGATTGGCGATGTCGTCACTCCTGCGCATGCGGCCCTTTAGCCGAGGATCCCCGCTGCGCATGCGCCGCTGCAATTAGCGGCGCATTGCGGGGGGAATATTTCCTAAACCATACAGGTTTAGGATATATTCTTTATACCTACAGGTAAGGCTGGGTTCACACTACGATTTTCCCGTCCGTCAGCCGCATACGATTTCAGTATTGAAAACGTACGGGCCCGTACGGGAAAACGCATACATAGACAATGCATTGCAAATCGTATGCACTCAGATGCATCCGGGTGCGTACGATTTGCTGGCAAAACGTTTTTTAACAGTACGCAAAACCGTGTTCAACCACGGTTTTGCGGCCGTTTTTGAAACCGTATGGCAAACGCATACGTTTTTTTTTAACATTAAAGTCAACGGAAAACGCACATATGTGCGGTTCCATACGTTTACGTCCGTTTCAGCCGCATATGTTTTTTCATATAAATCGTATGCGGCTGACGGACGGGAAAATCGTAGTGTGAACCCAGCCTAAGCCTTATTATAGTTACAAAACCCCCTATACAACCACTTTAACTGTGGGACCTTATATAGACAGGTGTGTGCCTGTTGATCTGATTTTATTTTGTTTATTATTTTTAATACATTTCCAAAGATTTCAAAACAAACTTCTTTCACAATTTTATTATGGGGTATTGTTTGTAGTATTTTGAGAAAAATAATTTAATACATTTTGGAATAAGGCTGTAACATAACAAAACGTGGATAAAGTGAAGCGCTGTGAAAACTTTTCGGGAGCACTGTATTTTCCCCACTGTATATGGTTTCTGAAGCAATTAAGTGATGAAGCACAGTATTCATGAGAGGTTGGTTTAAGACTCGGTTCACACTGCTGTGATAGCAAAGTCGTAATCCTTCCAAATTAATCAGACTTGGATGCTATTTAGGAGCCTGTGCAAGGGCTGAAACCGCACCCAAGCTGGACCAAAGTAGTGCAGGAATCTTTTGTAAAGTCGGAGCGACTTGTGTAGTATAAGTTAAGACAGCTCTCATAGGGAAACACTGAATTTGAGTTATGTGACTTGGTGTCTCACAAGTCAGATCCCATGTTGCAGCAGTGTGAACGGAGCCTTGGGAGGCTTCATCACTTAATTTGTTCTGTGCCATATACATCGTATCCTATAGACCAAGAACGCACCTTCTCTAGGTTGGATTGTGCAGGTTTATAGGACAATCTTTTATTAAAACAATATAAAAAGCCGCGCCAAGTATCAACAAAAAATTGAATATAAAAGTTCAACAGTCCACAAATGGTATGAGTAAGTGGAATCGCTGTATTGATCAGAGGCTGATTTGCATGCAGAGATGTTCAGCTTTTCAATGCACCAGGTGACATATATACAATGTGTGAGATCCCACCACCGAAATTGTATATCAGCTTACCAGATAGCAAGCCTTTAGTGCAGTTGGCTATAGCCCAGCCACGGCCTTTGAATCCCCTGGGCTAAGATGTTTCAAGATTCCCAATCAAATGGCAGACTTGGAGTTGAAAGCGATGCTTGTTTGCGATTTAAGACACCCAGCACCTCCTCAATAATCACAGTAACGTGATAAGCGTAACCCAATCCGGTTCACATGCGGGCAGGAAGATAGAAAGGGACGCAATAGCGTGATATCGTATGTAACAGATTTATTAAAAAAAGTATTGTACTTACACTTAGACAGTATAAACACAGCATATAAACAGGTAAAAAAAGCCGGCCGGCTTACGGAGCCCTCCTCCTCGGCGTGATGACGTCACTGACGCTGCCTCCACGTCATCACGCCGAGGAGGAGGGCTCCGTAAGCCGGCCGGCCGGCTTTTTTTACCTGTTTATATGCTGTGTTTATACTGTCTAAGTGTAAGTACAATACTTTTTTTAATAAATCTGTTACCTACGATATCACGCTATTGCGTCCCTTTCTATCTTCCTGCCCGCATGTGAACCGGATTGGGTTACGCTTATCACGTTACTGTGATTATTGAGGAGGTGCTGGGTGTCTTAAATCGCAAACAAGCATCGCTTTCAACTCCAAGTCTGCCATTTGATTGGGAATCTTGAAACATCTTAGCCCAGGGGATTCAAAGGCCGTGGCTGGGCTATAGCCAACTGCACTAAAGGCTTGCTATCTGGTAAGCTGATATACAATTTCGGTGGTGGGATCTCACACATTGTATATATGTCACCTGGTGCATTGAAAAGCTGAACATCTCTGCATGCAAATCAGCCTCTGATCAATACAGCGATTCCACTTACTCATACCATTTGTGGACTGTTGAACTTTTATATTCAATTTTTTGTTGATACTTGGCGCGGCTTTTTATATTGTTTTATTTTTTCTTGTCATCACACGCTAGCCGCTGCCTGAAATTACTGTGTTGTGATAGCGCGGTTTTTTGGTGTATAAATCTTTTATTAAGGCTGAGTTCACACTGATGTGGCCGCGGCTCCGGTGCATCCCTGTACACCGAATCAGGTGCAAATCAGGTCAAAATTTTTGCCTGAATTGGCACCTATAACAGAGCCAAAGATGCACCAGGACCCTTTTGTGTGAATCGGCTCCATTGAGTGCTGGTCACAGTCTCCTGTCATGCAAATTGTATGTCAGGGAAACCTTCATCCAATTCGCAGAAGTGTGAACCTGTCCTAATAGATCATTTGGCATCCTCAATATATACAGGTGAAACTCGAAAAATTTGAATATCGTTCAAAAGTTCATTTATTTCACTAATGCAACTTAAAAGGGGAAACTAATATATGAGATAAACTCATTACATGCAAAGCACGATAGTTCAAGCCGTGATTTGTCATTGTGATGATTATGACTTACAGCTCATAAAAACACCAAATCCACAATCTCAGAAAATTTGAATATTGTGAAAAGGTGCAATATTCTAGGCTCAAAGTGTCCCACTCTAATCAGCTAATTAAGCCATAACACCTGAAAAGGGTTCCTGAGCATTTAAATGGTCTCTCAGTCTGGTTCAGTAGGAATCACAATCATGGGAAAGACTGCTGACCTGACAGTTGTGCAGAAAACCATCATTGACACCCACCATAAGGAGGGAAATCTCAAAAGGTAATTGCAAAAGAAGTTGGATGTTCCCAAAGTGCTGTATCAAAGCCCTATAGAAAGTTATGTGGAAGGGAAAAGTGTGGAAGAAAACGGTGCACAAGCAGCAGGGATGACCGCAGCCTGGATAGGATTGTCAGGAAAAGGCCATTCAAAAGTGTTGGGGACTTTCAGAAGGAGTGGACCGAGGCTGGAGTCAGTGCATCAAGAGCCACCACACACAGACGGATCCTGGACATGGGCTTCAAATGTCATATTTCTCTGGTCAAGCCACTCCTGAACAACAAACAACGTCCAAAGCGTGTTACCTGGGCTAAGGAAAAACACACCTGGTCTGTTGCTCAGTGGTCCAAAGTCCTCTTTTCTGATGAGAGCAAATTTTGCATCTCATTTGGAAACCAAGGAGCTGGAGTATGGAGGAAGAAGGGAGAGGCACACACTGCAAGATGCTTGAAGTCCAGTGTGAAGTTTCCACTACCAGGAGATTTTGGAGCACTTCATACTTCCTTCCTCAGACAAGCTCTATGGGGATGCTGACTTCATTTTCCAACAGAACTTGGCACCTGCCCACACTACCAAAAGCACCAAAGCCTGGTTCAATGATCGTGGTAGTACTGTGCTTGATTGGCCAGAAAACACACCTGACCCCCATAGAGAATCTATGGGGCATTGCCAAGAGAAAGATGGGAGACATGAGACCACTGATGCAGAAGAGCTGAAGGCCGCTATTGAAGCATCCTGGTCTTCCATAACACCTCAGCAGTGCCACAGGCTGATCGCTTCCATGCCACACCGCATTGAGGCAGTAATTTCTGCAAAAGAGACTCAAACCAAGTACTGAGTACATATGCATGCCGATACTTTTCAGAGGTCCGATAATGTTCTATGTACAATCCTTGTTTTATTGATTGCATGTAATATTCTAATTTTCTGAGATTGTGGATTTGGGGTTTTCATGAGCTGTAAGCCATAATCATCACAATTATGACAAATCACGGCTTGAACTATCTTGCTTTGCATGTAATGAGTCTCTCTCATATATTAGTTTCACCTTTTAAGTTGGATTAGTGAAATAAATAAACTTTTGCACGATATTTTAATTTTTCGAGTTTCACCTGTAAGCACAACAAGCTGCCATCTAAAATCTGCAGGCTACTTTACCTGGAGATACTTCGTCCACACATCACCCCGCATTCTATAGGTCACCCCTTTTATATTGGGGAGTAGCCTAAAGCCTCATTGCTTGCCGGCTAAATTACCAAACACGTGTCTGGAGAGCCAGCTGTGTTTTGCCTTTAATGGGGCACCCCAATATCTCACAGGCTTATTTTTATATTTTTTTACAAACTGCAAAAATATGTTGCTGAAGTAGTTCTCTCCTCGTGTAGGGTGCACTTTGGCTTTGGTGCCCTGGATGTTAAAGGACTTTGACCAGCAATGCCTGAAGTTCCCAAAGGTGTGACAATTAGGAAATTGTCAGCCAGTGAAAGTTCACCTTTTATTCCTAATTTACCAAATTCTCTGTTCTGCTAACAAATCAGTTGCACAGATTGGAAGCTCTTGTGTATTCATCATTAGATCTCTCTTGGCTGACATCAAGAGACATTACAGAGGTATGCAATGAGTAGATATGGCTACCCCCATTATGCAAACTCTATACAGTAATTACAAACAATACATAGAAACAAGGTTCTCACAACATTAGTTCACAATGATAAGATTATCCTCAAACTCATAACATATATATCTAAAAATAAAAACTACAATGACTGAGTTCCCGTCCTTGTGCCATGTTGGTAAATAAGGCCAGTGTGTGACGGTGATGAGAGGACAGGATAGGACACTCACACTGCCAGTATGTAGTGCTGACAGTAGGACAGATATGCAGAGGTGGCAGTTGGAGGGTTAATGCGCTGGGGCAAAGGCAGAGATGGGAGCTCTCTGGTTTGTCTCAGTAAGGGAAGTGTGTTCAGGCCCGATTAGAGGGATGGCTTCCTCTGTTCCCATAACCTCCAGACCCCCAGTGGCCCGACTGTTTAAAGCTGCCTGCTAGTTTTTTTTCCCTTTATTTTATGCCTGTTTATATTTGGGGAGGGGAGGAGAGAAGAGCGCCAGCACCCTCCCACTCTATCGCTGGGTCCCCTCACCCAGATCCTACACAGCCACATTCATACATCTCTCAAATATGCACTAATCCAACGAAACTGAATGTCTCTGCAAGAAAGAACAATCTCCACCCGGCAACTCGCTCCACTTTTATTTTAAAATGTCTCGTATCACTTACATCAGTCTCTGCACCAGAGGAGCTTACACTCTAATGTCCCACCAGTCACACATTATTATTATACATATATTATATAGCTCTGACATATTCCACAGAAAACACTTGCACTCTAAAGTCACACCACAGTCACATAGCTATACAGATGTAGAATAGTAATAGTGTTTGACGGTGGTGTGACTTTAGAGTGTAAGCTTCTCTGGTACAGAGACTGATGTGACTGGTTTAGTGTTCTCTCTATGTACAGCACTACAGAATATGGCAGAGCTATATAAATAAAAAAATAATAGAGTGTCAGTGTGATGGAGACATTCAAGTATACACTCATCTAGTACAGAGACTGATGTGACTGGCTCAGCATTCTCTGTACAGCACTGTACATGGTGATTATGCCAGAGCCATATAAATATATAATAATAATAATAATAGTGTGTGACTGTGGTGGGACATTAGAGTGTAAGCTCCTCTGGTACAGAGACTGATGTGACTGGTCGGTGTTCTCTGTAAGGCACTGTGGAATATGTCAAAACTATATAAATGTATAATAATAATAATAATAATAATAATAGTGCGACATATTCTGCAGTGTTGTACAAAGAGCACCGAGCCAGTCACATCAGAGGAGCTTACACTCGAATGTTCTGAAGCCGATTATCCCAATACAAAGTTGTAGGACAAGACTGGAACACTACACAAATACAAAGAGAATGTACAAACTCCTTGCTAGTGGTGTGTGTCTGAGAACTCAGGACTTGTGTCAAAGGTCCCAACTGTCCCCGATTTTGAGGGACTGCCCCTGATTTGGAACAAAGTCCCTCTTGTCCCTCTTTCCTCCTCATTTGTCCCTCATTTTGGTCTCATCTATATAGTTTTATAGTTATAGTTTTATATAAAATGCACTTTTTATCTTTCAAAAAGGGTTTCCCAGTGTTAAACCTTTCATCCAATTTCTAAATTGCTGCATTTGTACATTTTAAAAGCCAATATAAAGGAATAGTAGTGGCAATAAAAAAGCACTTGTGAGTTTAAAAAACATATATTTTTTGTATAATTCTCCTTTAAAAGGGATGTGTGCTCTGCCTACATACTTTTGCCAATAGGTGTCCCTTGTTCCCATCTCAGAAAGTTGTCAGGTATGGTTGTGTGGCAAAACAAAGCGACTGTACAGCCCTTATGACAGCACTGCCCCCCCCCCCCCAAAGCCTCAGAATACAGTGATGTCATCAATGGCACCCTAGAAAATAGACCAGCTGTGTGTCTACGCTGGTCCCTTGTCCCCTCTCAGTGTCCCCTAACCTTCACACATCCACTTGTACTCTTCTTTGGCCTTCCCTTCTTTCCCACCAGTTAGGGCCTTATTCCCCCCCCCCCATCCACCCCCCAATCTCCGCACAGCTGCAATGCTCCCAGCTGATGCCTTTAATGGAGGCCTGGGGCCTGCGTCACTTCTAAACACCGCACATCTGGAGAGGCCGATTCATGGTGAAATGAATGGGCTGCGAGCGAGTCATTCCAAAGGCTGGGAAACTCAGCAAGAGAGGGATGGTGGGGGCTCTGCACTCCCCCTGAACATGAAGGATAAAAATAACTCCGCATGGAAAATATGCAGAATGCAAAAGGTATACGCAGAGAGTATGCAAGCCCGTTAAAGGGTAAACAGAATGATTAGGAAAGCAAGACATCACATTGTTATCAAAAGATAGAAACATTTTTCTCAGCAATAACCTATGCAGGGTGTTTACCCGAGACTCATGTTAATATTCTTAGAAAATAAGTAATCTCCGAAATCTGATAAAAGACTTATGTTCATGTCATTTTTATTTTTTGTAAAGCTCTGGTGATTCTGCCATGGAGATTGTTGCTCAGTCACTTCCTGTTCTTGTCTCCCAATTGTGCTCCTTTGTTGTCACCCAATCACACAGACTTCCAAAAGAGCCTCCCGATGACTGTTTCTACACACATTACACAGGCACGGTCCACTATTGTTACCATCAGAAAACCCTTTGGAGAAATGCCACACAGCCATTGCTGAAGTTTATGTAGATAAAAAATTGCTGCAAAGAGGCTGAATGAGATCAGCAGCACTAAGATGTAACAAAAAATCAAATAAAAGGGGAATACAAGGATTTTATAAAAATAAAAAAAAAGCTAATTGTTTATTAATACACAGTGGCAAATTAAACGTCATCCAGTTATGGTTTACTTAAAGACCAAGGCCCAGATTCTCAAAGGGCTTACGACGGTGCAACGCCATGTACGCCGTCGTAAGTCCTAATCTGGGCCGTCGTATCTATGCGACTGATTCTTAGAATCAGTTACGCATAGATATCCATTAGATCCGACAGGCGTAAGGCTCTTACGCTGTCGGATCTTAAATGTAATTTTTTTTTTGGCCGATAGGTGTCGCCTCCGTAGTTTTCCCCGTCGAGTATGCAAATTAGCTAGATACGCGAATTCCCGAACGTACGTGCGGTCGACGCAGTGAAGTTATGACGTTTATGTTAGGTTTGCGTGGTGTAAAGTTGCCCCTGCTATGTGAGGGGCAACCAATGTTAAGTAAGGCCCGTCGTTCCCGCATCGAAATTTTAAAAGTTACGTTGTTTGCGTAAGTCGTCCGTGAATGAGGCTGGACGCCATTTACGTTCACGTTGAAACCAATGACGTCCTTGCGACGTCATTTGGAGCAATGCACCCTGGGATATTTTCCGGACGGCGCATGCGCAGTACGTTCGGCGCGGGAACGCGCTTAATTTAAATGCTCCACGCCCCCTACCCGGCTAATTTGAATTAGGCGGGCTTGCGCCGGGTGATTTATGCTACGCCGCTGCAACTTTACAGGCAAGTTCTTTGTGAATAAAGCACTTGCCTGTAAAACTTGCGGCGGCGTAACATAAATCAGATACGTTACGCCCGCCGAGTTTTACGCCCATCTACGAGAATCTGGGCCCAAGTTCTTTTTTAATGAAAAAAAATAAATGCACATATTTTTGCAGGAAAAAATAATTCTATTTTATTTTTTTACACAGGAGCTTGTAAAGCAATACACCCACAATCAGTTGATTGTGGGTACAATGTCTCTCTTCCTCCAGGAAGGAATTGACAATGGACTACAAAAGTGCTCTGATAACGGCACTCCTAGTCCATTGAAATCTACAAGTCTGTCTGCTGTGGATCTCTGTGGATGAATGATGCGGCTGTCCAAAGCTGGCTAATGTGAGATAGCAATTGTTGCTGCTGGCTAATGATGGGTAGGGCTAATTTTGGGCTGTGTCTGTATGGGGATCGCTGCTCAACCCAACCAGTCCGTGTAATCCAAGAATAAGAAGCGGTCTCAGCCTATGGGTCCGACTCTATGACTAAGCCCTGGTAGGCGGGGTGAAACACGTCAGTGGGTGTAATTTAGCAGACACACACAGGCCTTGGCTGCTTCTCACTCTTGGATTACACAAGATGGTTAGGTTGAGCGGCGATCCCCATACAGGCACACAATTAGCAGATGGATACTGCCAGCCCCTCGTTAACCATGAAGATCTTCAGCAGAGGTTTATCCCTGCTTGGGTGGCACCACTATCTATGTTCATATTGGTTTGTGTCTTATGACTTGGGTTATGTGAGATGAGTGCTGTTAAGCCTAGTAAACACGGGCTGAATGTCGGGTGGCATTGGCTCAATAGAAACTGGTCGACATTCGGCCTGTGTGTTTTTTGCGACTGGTCTGGCAGAAGCCAGCCATTCACCCAGTTTCTGTTAAAGGGTCATGACTGGAAAAGGTCTTCCGTATGGCTCATAATGTTCTCACTGGGGGGCCGTCCCCCTGCCAGAACACAATAGCACAGCAGGGGAGAGTGCTGTACTAACATCAGATTGTAAAGCCTAATACCCATGGGCCAAATTATGCCGGCTCAATAGAAACCAGGCAACATTCGACCCGCGTGTATGGCAACTGGCCCGACTGAAGCCCTGACCTGAGCTGTCAGTTTTTTCCATTCAACCTGCTTGGTTAAATGAAAGAAATAGTAGTAGTGTGTACTAGGCTTAAAGCCTAAAAAACTGACATCTTAGGTTGCAACCGCTGTACTGTTTAACGTGAGTACAGTGATCTCCCCTGCTGAGCTATTGTCTTCTTAACATTGCCCATTAAGACAGCGCCCATCACCAATGTCACATCACCCATAATTTATTTGCCCATAAGACTTTGCACCAACCTCATATCACCAAGCGTAAAACATCAGTCAGCCAGCGCCAATCTGACATCAGTCAGCATTAGTATCTACTTTAAGATGACGGTCAGTGCCAATCTCACATTATCCAGCATTATTATTGGTCATAAGTGCCCATCGCCAGTCTTGCATCGCCCATAAGACACCAGCCACTGCCAATTCTGCAACACCAAGCCCTTAAGACATCGTTATCTCCCACTGTTAATACTGCTCATAAGACATCAGCCACTGCAAATCTCGTTTTGCCCAATGTTACTTTATCCATCCTGAATCTTGCATAAAACACCAGCCACACCCAATCTTGCATCACCAAGCCTTAATATTCCCCTTAAGACAGCATTATCATCTCCCAGTGCCAGTCTTGCACTGCCTCGTGTTTATATTGCTCGTAAGACTTTGTGCCAATCTCCTAAGGCCCAGCATTTCTATTGCTCATAAGGCAGCTTGCATTGCCCATGACACATATGCCAGTGCCAGTCTTGTATCTCCCATGGTTACTATAGCATGTAAAACTTTGCCCAGCACCAATCATGGTTTGTCCTGCCTTAATATCACCCATAATGGTGGCCATACACGTACAAATATGATTAAACCATTCCTCACAGTCAGTGCCGGCCCAAGACATTGTGCTGCCTGGGCCCAAGAATGAGATGCAGAAAAAAAATCACGCCAACCAAAAGGCCCCCACATTCATTATTTTATATCATGATAACTAAAGGGGACCCGTCATGGCTCTATACATGTATAAAGGAGTATAAAGAGGACCTGTCATTGCTCTATACATGTATAGGAGTATAAAGAGGACCTTTCATGGCTCTATACATGTATATAGAGGACCTGTCATTACTCTTTACATGTAAAGTAATATAAAGAGGACCTGTCATGGCTCTATAAAGGTATATAGGACTATAAAGAGTACTTGACATGGCTCTATACATGTATAAAGGAGTATAACGAGGGCCTGTCATGGCTCTATAGATGTATAAAGAGAACCTGTCATAGCTCTATACATGTATAAAGAAGTATAAAGAGGACCTGTCATGGCTCTATACATGTATATAGAGGACCTGTCAAGACTCTTTATATGTAAAGGAATAAAAAGAGGACCTGTCATGGCTCTATATATGTATAAAGGAGTATAACAAGGGCCTGTCATGGCTCTATAGATGTATAAAGAGGGCCTGTCATGGCTCTATACATGCATATAGGAGTATAAAAGGACCTGCCATGGCTCTATACATGTATCCAGGAGAATAAAGGGACCTGTAAATTGCCGGCGGCCACAATGTCTTTTGCGCAAACTAATCAATGTACGCTAATTGTGTTTTTTTTTGGTACCAAAAATATGTAGAAGGATACATATTGGCCTAAACTGAAGAAAATAGTTTATTGTTCTGAATTTTGGGGATATTTATTATAGCAAAAAGTTAAAAAATATATTTATTTATTTATAGCACAAAAAATAAAAACTGCAGAGGTGATCAAATATCACCAAAAGAAAGCTCTATTTGTGGGAAAAAAAGTACATCAATTTTATTTGGGTAGCGGAGCTGGCGGAACGGGCTGGTGGGCATCAGTATGCTGCCCCCCTAAAAGTGCTGCCTGGTACCCATGGTACCACCTGGTCCCATCATAGGGCCGGCCCTGCTCACAGTATAGAGACTATGGGCCAGATTCATGAAGCACTTACACCGTTTTTTTGGTAGATGCGCGGCGTAAGTGCAGATTTGCACCGGCGGATCCCTGCACCGTACCCAGAGAACCAGATTACGCCTCCAAATAGACTTCATCGCCTCGGTGTAACCTTTCCACGCCGGCGCGGCGTTGGCGCAGATTTACGCTGGTCGGATCTGGCGCGGCCATGGTTTTTGTGTTTTAAATATGCAAATGAGGTTGTTGGGCCGATTCATCAACTTAAGCTTGACCGGCGCAGGCTACTCCCGGTGAGCGGAGCTGAAATTTCCGGCGCCAAGTTACACCTCATAAAAGCAGGGGTAACTTTGCACCAAAACTTGCAGAGGTCAGCTGGAGAGCAGCTAAAGCAGCAGCGTTACAAACGAACTGAGCAACAACACTTGCTGGACAACACATCTGTGTGCCAACATGCCAGGGGCAGCCGCGGTCCTTGCACTATGGCGTCGAAGGGCATGTAGGAGGGCACGGGAGAGGATCTTCCGCCCGCGCATTAACGTCTTTGACATGGGGGAAGTGGAGGTGTATCGCACCTACAGGTTCAGCCGTGAAGTCATCCTGGAATTAACCAGCATCCTGCAGGATGACCTCACCAGCCATAACTGCCCCACCACAATGCAAACGACCTAGCTTGGAAAAAAAAAGCTTAAGTACATTTGCACCTGCAGGGCGGAAGTCTGGGCTGATTTATGGACTGGGCATTGGTAGTGGACCGGCGTAGCTCAGGGATCACGCCAGGGCGCAGTTCTGAGCATGTGCAGATTGGGGCATTTACCCCTGGATGTCACTGAGCATGTGCGGTCTAAGATGCGCCCCGGCGTGACCCCTGCGCCACGGTCGGCACTTCATTAGCATAGGGTGACTCCCAGTTGGCCTTACCCCACCTTACGCCGTCTAAAATCCGCCCCGCTGGGGCATCGTAGACAAAAAAAGTTTCTTGAATCACCTAACTGCCTCTCCGCGCTGGACTGGTGTAGTCTAAAAATGATGCACCACGCCGGTGCAAATCTGCACCATTGTTCATGAATCTGGCCCAATGTGATTGAATACATGGATCAAAAAGACACATACCATATCATCAATTTTTAGCAAAACCAATCAAGTTCATATAAATGATTCTGATTGGTCTGGACGGAAAAAATATGATTATAGTTAAGTAAATAAATCTATATGATCGTTAAATGTAAAGCGCGTTGAACAATCTTTTTGATATTCCAATTATATTTTAATCAGTAAAACAATTTAAAGTACGATCATAGATACAATTGTTCTGTGGATGGCCACCATAAAACACCAGCCAGCCCCAATCTTGTATTGCCCAGTAGTTAATATTGCCCATAAGACATCGGCCATCACTAGTCTCGTGTCATTCAATGTTCATAGTGACTGCCTGGCTCCCTCTTGCCGTTTTTCTTTCCTCTCAGACGTACAGGGCTGCCATCCCTGGTAGGACAGTGTGAGCCATCGGCTCTGTGAAGTCATGAATGGGACACAAAGAGCGAGTGTATCCACGGCCAGAGATGACCCACATAGTAATAGCCTGCGGCTCTCCCTCCTGCTGCTGTCTGCCCACCGCCAAACCCATCCACAGAAGGAGCCCATTCATATCATGAGCAGAGAGCTGGAGTCCAAGACAGAAGGGGGGGAAGGGAATGGAGACTGGACATTAGATTAGGGGGAGAAGAATGGAGACTCTCAGAGATGGAAATGTGTTTCTTGTGAAGTCATGTGCAGCTGGATTGGGATCTTTAAGGAATTGTCTGCTTCGTGCATATTAACTCCTGTGGAGCCGCCAAATCACATTATTGAGTTACGAGGAGGCCTGCTATCTATTCCGGTGGTTAACCACAACGTTGCAGGCTGGGGAGGGGTTCCACGCGGCCTTGGTATCAGGCTCAATAAATGACCACTCCACCCAAATCTGACAATTTAGTGTTTGGTGGGTGCTGGAGAGTTAAATCAGTAAACAGTTTCCTATAATTTGCTGGGGGCTCTCATGAGTCTGCACACCTGCCGGAGCCATTAAAAAGGTTCCTGACTTATTATCAGGGGGGTTGCTGCATTAGAGGTAAAAGATCTGAGCTGGAGCAGGAGGAGTGAGACTGCATGTTGGGTGGGAACACAGCCCAGAATAATAAACGGGGGAACTTGCAGCTGGAGTCTCCTAGTGATATTGGAAGCCAGTTGATGACTCTCAGATGCCATCAACAGCCAAAATATCACTTTTGGGTGGAAAAATTGTAGTTCTTTTTACTGTGACCATAGTTTGTATTATGGCATGACAGTATCGGGATGTAAACAAACTTGTGCAGCCCAGAGAAACTTACTTATGCGAGAAAATAAAACACTACACCCAAAATCGGACCCTACCATCAACTAACCAGAACCAGAACCGCATCCCCAAGTCCCGCTACAAATCTAAAGGAGAACGACATTTATGGACGGCGACATTGGATACAAAGCACCTTGAGGCGATTTATTTCGCATTTGTAGCGCTATACAAGTTACTCACTCACTCAGAGGGAAAAGGCGAGTCAGGGACATCCATGCCTAAGTGTTATGATGGTAGGCAGAAAGGGAAAGAGAAGCATCTAATTTCTTGATCTTCCCTAGAAGCAATGAACCGGGAAGTGCTCAGTTCAGATCAATTACGGGGTCAGAGCTCTCAGAAAGAACCAAAAAGACATGTTGGTAGGATAATTGCATACGGTCTAAATTGGCCCTAGTATGTGTATGCATGAATAGGAGTTAGGAACCTTAGATTGTAAGCTCCTTGAGGGCAGGGACTAATGTGAATGTATATGTAAACCGCTGTGTAAATTGATGGCGCTATATAAGTGCCTGAAAAATATAAAATAAATAAATACATTTTTTTGGGGGGTGGGGGGATGCAGAGGAGGCATTAGGGGTCCAAGAGACCCCTGAAGCATCTGTAAATAGTACCTGTCACACAGGGGGCTTGTCAGCACAATAAAGTTAGAAAAAAAAAGGATTTACATTTTTTTTTAAATATGTTATAAATAAATGTAATAAAACAAAAAAATTCAAGTGCCCCCTATATGCACGCTCATACAGACATCAGCATCAAATAAAAAGAGATATGTAAACAATGATTGTGCAGCACACATATTGGGTGTGCAGGATGCCAGAGTGAGAGGAACAATTCTTGGGCTGTTATTTGTGGTTTACTCCAAATTGATGAGCTGTAAAGGTTTTTCAATTATGTATTGTAGTTTGTTCCCATTTTTCAAAAGCATGGATTTTTAAGTTTTGACATGTTTGGTATCCATTTACTCAGCTTGACCTCATGTTCTTTACCTTGTTGAAAATTTCGAGATGTAATGTTGTTTGTGTGTATTAAATTGAATTTGAGTGTATGTTTTCCTGAATACAAATTGTATTCCATCTTTTTATTCTACAGGGCCTCTGCTTTCCGAAAATATATACGGTTAGGGGTGAAAGTGTTTCAGGTAAGCTATTTGCATTTTAACGTATGCAAATTTTTTTTTAAATAAAATGGCTCTGGCAGTGAAGGGGTTTCAAGAACTAAGCAGCATTTGACTTAGGCAGGCCATACACAGTTCGAATCTTGGCTGGTTCAGCAGGAACCAACTGAGATTTGAACCATGTATGGGCAGGCTGAATGTACCAAGTTGATCGATCAATCGACTTGGGCACAACCAGCATCTCAGGTTTTACCTGCGATTATCGCTAGCGGATGCTATAGTCCCTAGCAACTATCACTGTATTCTCCTGGCGGGGATGGCTTTGAACACAATGGCCCGGTAGGAGGGATTTCCGCATCAATCGATGGGGGAATCAAGTGAATTTCTTTCCGGCAACCTATGGTTGCCGGAAAGAACTTCGCTCTGTCTATGGCCGGTCTTAATCCAGAAAGAAAAGGACAGGCTGGATTCACTGGAGTGTGACACGATTTGCGATGTAACATGTGTTTGCAGTTTACATTGCACATCAATCTGTGTCATCACATTTTTGGGGGGGTATTTTGATATTTGTCAGCTGGTGACAACTGTTTTAGGCTGGCCATACATTATAAAATGTTCTTGTACAATTTTCCTTTAGATTTTCCAAAATCATATAAGGTCAAACCTATACACTTTCAATTTGCATACAATCAGGCAGGCCCTTGCATTACATACAAATGGCCACTGCCCCCAACTATAACTGGCCGTGGTAGCAATGAGCACATGGAAGGGCAATGCATGTAAATCAAAAACAAAGAAAAATTCCCAGCTTAACTTGTCAGCCAGCCTGCAACCAACCGAATAAACCTGTCCAATAGTCGAAAATGTATGGAGTTGGGGCTGCGGATAATAATGGTGTAGCACCCTGGTGTTTAGGCAGGAATGCTCCTAAATTTATTTGCCGGTATAGTTACCTTGGCTAATTGTTGAGGATTAATTGATTTCACTCTTAGTCTGTAATTACTGCACTTCTCTCTTTTGCCGCTAGGTGGCCGGGCATTTGGTGGCATTATATAAGACAAGGGCAATGCAAGGTCAGATTATATGGGGTATCTCGGCCAAATGGGCAGGGGTTTTCTTAAATCCCTTGGCCTGCTGGGAGAACTTCTATATTTGTGTGGAGTCAGGTGATCAGGGTTAGCACAATAGTAAAGTTAGCCCAATTTTTTTTATATTGTGAAAAGATGATTTTATGCCGAGTAAATTGATACCCAACATGTCACGCTTGCGCCCACTCGTGGAATGGCGACAAACTTTTACCCCTAAAAATCTCCATAGGCGACATCTGTGGCGTCGCTAGGGGGTGGTTACTGGGGCTATAGCCCCGAATCTGGGGCCCATAGCCCAGAGTCTCTTACCGGTAGCAGCAGTGCCGGATTAACAAAGGGACGTATCTGCCTCGTAGGTTTTCCACGGAATTCTACAGGGGGTGGCGCTGCATGCACACATGCCCGCAGAAGGGACACTGGCGGTCAGGGATGGACTGACCATTGGGACTACAGGGAGTTTCCCGCTGGGCCGATGGCTCAGTGGGCCGGCTTCAGTGACAGCGGACTGCCGCCCCCTCCGCTCCTCTGTCTCTCCCTCCCCTGCAGCGGTCACCTGGGGGGAACAAAGAAGCAGAGGGAGGACCAGAGGAGCAGGGGGGAATTACAGAGGAGCACGGGGGAGGGGACAGACAGCTGACTCAACAGCTATGGCCTGGGAGTTTCTCACTTCTGCCTAATCTTGTCCCATAAGGGGGGGGGGGGGGGGGGCACCGAACTGATTCTTTGCCCCGGGTGAAATAATGTCTAGCTTACCCTCTGGTACTGCCTAAAAGAGTACCAGTACCAGTCGTTCTACTCTAATAAAGTAGAACGGCTAGTGGCTAGTGAAGGTGGAGAGGGGGCTTGGGTGGCCGGGGGGGGGGGGGGGGTGTGGGAGTTGTCCGGCCGCCATGGGAGAGACCTGTCAAAATGGGCCAGTCTGGATGAAGTCCATGGCCAAATTTCTGTCCCAGTCCAGCCCTGCTGGCGGTGAAGGACTACAGTTACAGTGAGGAAAATAAGTATTTGAACACCCTGCTATTTTGCAAGTTCTCCCACTTGGAAATCATGGAGGGGTCTGAAATTGTCATCGTAGGTGCATGTCCACTGTGAGAGACATAATCCAAAAAAAAAATTCCAGAAATCACAATTTATGATTTTTTAACTATTTATTTGTATGATACAGCTGCAAATAAGTATTTGAACACCTGTCTATCAGCTAGAATTCTGACCCTCAAAGACCTGTTAGTCTGCCTTTAAAATGTCCACCTCCACTCCATTTATTATCCTAAATTAGATGCACCTGTTTGAGGTCATTAGCTGCATAAAGACACCTGTCCACCCCATACAATCAGTAAGAATCCAACTACTAACATGGCCAAGACCAAAGAGCTGTCCAAAGACACTAGAGACAAAATTGTACACCTCCACAAGGCTGGAAAGGGCTATGGGGAAATTGCCAAGCAGCTTGGTGAAAAAAGGTCCACTGTTAGAGCAATCATTAGAAAATGGAAGAAGCTAAACATGACTGTCAATCTCCCTCGGACTGGGGCTCCATGCAAAATCTCACCTCGTGGGGTCTCAATGATCCTAAGAAAGGTGAGAAATCAGCCCAGGACTACACGGGAGGAGCTGGTCAATGACCTGAAAAGAGCTGGGACCACCGTTTCCAAGGTTACTGTTGGTAATACACTAAGACGTCATGGTTTGAAATCATGCATGGCACGGAAGGTTCCCCTGCTTAAACCAGCACATGTCAAGGCCCGTCTTAAGTTTGCCAATGACCATTTGGATGATCCAGAGGAGTCATGGGAGAAAGTCATGTGGTCAGATGAGACCAAAATATAACTTTTTGGTCATAATTCCACTAACCGTGTTTGGAGGAAGAAGAATGATGAGTACCATCCCAAGAACACCATCGCTACTGTGAAGCATGGGGGTGGTAGCATCATGCTTTGGGGGTGTTTTTCTGCACATGGGACAGAGCGACTGCACTGTATTAAGGAGAGGATGACCGGGGCCATGTATTGCGAGATTTTGGGCAACAACCTCCTTCCCTCAGTTAGAGCTTTGAAGATGGGTCGAGGCTGGGTCTTCCAACATGACAATGACCCGAAGCACACAGCCAGGATAACCAAGGAGTGGCTCTGTAAGAAGCATATCAAGGTTCTGGCGTGGCCTAGCCAGTCTCCAGACCTAAACCCAATAGAGAATCTTTGGAGGGAGCTCAAACTCCGTGTTTCTCAGCGACAGCCCAGAAACCTGACTGATCTAGAGAAGATCTGTGTGGAGGAGTGGGCCAAAATCCCTCCTCCAGTGTGTGCAAACCTGGTGTAAAACGACAAGAAACGTTTGACCTCTGTAATTGCAAACAAAGGCTACTGTACCAAATATTAACATTGATTTTCTCAGGTGTTCAAATACTTATTTGCAGCTGTATCATACAAATAAATAGTTAAAAAAATCATACATTGTGATTTCTGGATTTTTTTTTTTGATTAGGTCTCTCACAGTGGACATGCACCTACGATAACAATTTCAGACCCCTCCATGATTTCCAAGTGGGAGAACTTGCAAAATAGCAGGGTGTTCAAATACTTATTTTCCTCACTGTAGGTCCCAGGATGAACCCCTCAGAGCTGAGGACATGACATCCCCTGCCCAACTAGTAAGGGACTACAAATCCAAGCATGAACTCCTGGGATCTAAGACTGTAACCCCTTAGATCTCAGGGCCGAAGGTTAATTTATGCTTGAACCACCACCAGAGACCCCAGGCTGAGGACCCTGATGTAAGTGTGGGGGGGGGCTCTCGATGGGGACCCTGATGTAAAGGGGGCTCTCTGGTGACCTGGATGTAAGGGGACCCTGATGTAAAGGGAAGGCTCTCTGGGGACCCTGATGTAAGGGGGGGGCTCTTTGGGGACCCTGATGTAAGGGGGGACTTTCTGGGGACCCTGATGTAAGGAGGAGGCTCTCTGGGGAACCTGATGTAAGGGGGGATCAGCACTCACATATGTAATGACATTATATAGGGAACCGGAGAGCAGCGGGAGGGTAGGGGGGCCCTCTCTCCCACTGCCGATAAAAGTGATCTTGTGGCGAATGCGCAGCAAAGACCACTTTTATCTTGAAGAAGACCACCCGCTGAAAAAGAGGATACTGGGTTATGGAAGCTAGCTGCTGACATAACAAAGATATTACTCTTTAAAGTAGTGACGTAAAACAATAGCGGGGCGGTCCGGAAGTGGTTATGGAAGGTTGGGCTCCTTCCAGGCTCACCTGCCCTCTGCCTATCCATTTTAATGCATGTGCTACTATGGAGGCTCTCAAAAATGTAGAGAGGTAGGACTGTGGATAATAATGGGGTGCCTTGTTGTGGTTTACGCATGTCCTTGACATAGTTGAAGGTAAATCTAAAGGAAATTAAACAAGAAAATTGTATAATGTGTGGCCAGTTTAAGAGGGGGTTTCCTCCAATTAGCAGAGATTTCCTCTAACTTCCCTTTGTCTCTCAAGAGAGAAAGTGAATGTAAATCTTCCCAGGGAGGACACAGACAAAAAAAAAAAAAGAAAAAAGTCAGGGCTTTTAAATATTTTTTACTCCAGACAAAACAAAAGAATAATTTGGACTTTAGATATCCATAAACTTGTCTTTGTACATAGAGTAGAGCGCTCTGCTCTGCCGTGTAGAAATCCATTTTCGGAGGCCATGGTGGGTGACGGCAGAACAGGGAGGGAGGGGTACGGATAAAAATAACATCAAATAAAACAATGGGAGACATATTCTGGGTATTTGGCAACATGGAGTATGAATAAGCATGCAGCTACACATATGAATGTGTATGACTCCATGTGATGCACTCTGCGTCAGTGCGTGTGACTCAGGGCCCGCAGCTTGGTGCAATCTGTGCAGCCCGGTGTCTGTCCATCTCCAGGAGTTCATGAGAAGTATCAGTGCAGGCGCTGTGTTTACATCTGGTTGTGTGCACACATCTGCTGTGTTTTGCGTGGTGGCTTTGAGAATTCTTTTGTGTGTTTGTTTTATACTGACAGTGACAATGAGGTCTAAAGTGCTGCTCGGGGACCGCAGGGTCGAGGTGCCCACTGTGGGAAATTAGAAGTGGTACATGGGTACTGGAACTTCTGGATACAAACATGATTCTTTTACAGCCCATTTATATCTCTGCAGTGCGTTTAACACACACGTGCTATGCTTTGAGGTGCCATTCAGAAGCCAGCACAGAGATGACACACTCATGTAAATCCTTTTTTTGGCTGTGTTCACAAATGTCTGACACAAAAAAGACACTGCTGCAGCTTCTCACCTTGTGACTTGCTTTAAAATTACAATGTAGAAGTCTGAATTCGCTTCTTCATAATCTCATATTATGAATACGCGGATTTTGATTAGTGAAACGCGTTAATCTCTTTCAATCTGCTGTTGATGTGTTTGGATGTCATAACGTATAGTTTGATGGGTTTTTATCTTCAATAAAGTTTCACAATTTCTTCACACCTGTAAGTGCGGTCAACCTTTTCCTGTGTCAGTGGCTCTTCATTCACATTGCGGACTGGACTCCTAAAGGTTGGAGAAAACCATTGTGCTCACCTGATATAGGCAAAGTCACTGACTGCAGCTCAAGGACATCCTTTTAGTGATGAAAGGTAGAGATAGAAGATACTGTTGCTGTATATTGTGTCATGTCTGGAGTTTATCAAAGTTTGAGTAAACCACAAAAAAAATAATTAAAAGTGGAGCTCCAGTCATTTTTTTGTTTGTTATAAGTTTTAATAAACAGCCACTTACCACGTTCCAGCAGTGCACTCACTCCAGCCGTGTTCTCCCAGTGTCCTCCCTCGGAGGTGCCGGCATCTCTACTATGGGCACCTGGCTGTGACAGCTTTGTGGCTTCACAGCCGCGTGCCCGCTGCACATGAGTGAGTGACGTTGCGCTCTGTGACTGGTCCCGAAATCTTCTTGGACCCATCATGTGTCCCAGAAGACTTCGGGAAGGAGAACTTTTGCTTCCAAACGATTAAGGCGAGCAGAACAAAATTGGGAGCAGGTAGCTGTCAAAATTGGGTACCTACTCCCCCCTCCCAAAAAGCTCAGTTTCACAAACAGGAGGTGGGAGGAGGCTTTAAAGCAGAAGTTAAATTTTTGGGTGGAACTCAGCTTTAGGATCATAAAGTGCTAATATGCATTGCATGCTTGTACATTATGAAAGACTTACCTGAAATAAAAGTGCTCCAGCCACACATTGTCACTGCTGACTGGGCTTCCATCTCCACCTAATCTTCCTTCTGGGTTTCCGTTTCAATGGCTAAGCCACAATGACCATTCAGACCGCAGTGACATCACCGGCTGCTACTAAAGTGAATATTTCCTAAGCGGTGCACGTTTAGGAGATCGTTACTGCACCTACAGGTAAACCTTATTATATGCTTACCTATTGGTATACATAAAAAAGCAGACTTTATTAATGAAGACTTGTAAAGTTACTGACAGGTCCACTTTAAATTAACCTTTGTAACAAATTAATTGAACTATTCTTTTGCAGCATCAGACGCATAGTGGCACAATGGCGCAGGGTAACCTGGAGGCCGTCTCATGCGATGTCAGCACAGATTTCTGGGATATTTTACCGTAATCGGCTGTGTTACAACATGACTCTCACACACTCATTGCAGTAATCAGGGAGCTGCCACATAACACGGACCCCAGCGCTTCCAGCCAGTACAGGTGCCGTCACAGGGGCAGAGACTGCGCACACTGTGACCAGTTCAGCAATTGTCACACATTGCCAGGTACAAATGTGAGTAAGAATGAAATTCAGATTGTGCTGCTACAAGTGTCGGCAGTGGTGACTCAGTCACCGCAGAAGAAGCAGATGTGTGACAGACGAGAGAGAAATACTCCACATTTATAGGTGTGAGCTATTCTGCATTGTAGTAAAAACTCAAGGCCAACTTCAACCAAACTATTTATCTACAAGAAAAACAGAAATGGAAGGTGCATTAACAGAGATCATTTAATAAAATATTTTTTTGTATAACAGTGGGTACTTACAAAATGCAACTGACAAAAGGCCATAAAAACAGTGCATGGACATGCACAGAACATGGGGTACAGCTAACGTGTTTCGGGGGGCCAACCCCCTTCCTCAGAGCTAGTTGTTAGTTGCATTTTGTGAGTACCCACATTTGTACAAAAAAAATGTATTATTAAATTATCTCTGGTAATGCACTAGGTGTGCTTTGCTTCACTAGTACATTTCAGACCTGGATCAAGCATGCATGCAGTAAAGTAAATCTTTATACTTGCTTCATATCAGTGACTAAGTACAGAAAGGTTGAAGAAGACATGGGCACTCATTCTCAAAACCAAGCCAAGATTAAAAGATGATATTTCTAGATTTTAATTCACCCTGTGTTTGCGGGGCTTTCAATAAGCCTGGTGTTCATAAGGGGTGTAATAATAATAAATTAGAAGTGTAATGATAATATTGAGTGGAAAAAATGGGGATTTGGACGGAACAAACCTTTATTTTCCAAAGGTTAGCGCACACCACTACAACAACCAGCTCAAGCAGTACCAATGCCCAATGGTCTGCACAGCCTCAGAAGACTTCTAGTTGGGCCTCATAAAATTGCCATGTCATAAGACCTCAACAGACTCGAATGTATCCTGGTTGTAATTGGGTCATAAATCTCCATCAGGTCAGAACCTGCTAATAGCTATTGTAAATAGTCATAACACAGTCTAGGAAAGGTTTCAAGTAAATACACATCCCAGAACCAAATTCTATTCATAGTTCATAATTTGTGTTGTAATAGACATATATATCCATAAAACATGACGATCCTATAATGTACAGAAGGCAAATTGGTCACATTACATCTCCTAAGAAGAATGTGTTGATCAAGTTAAATGTCTATCAAATTGTGAGGTCATCCTGTGAAACATGTTGGTTATTGGACTGCAAACCATGGCCATCTGAAAATATAGATATAGATAATAAAATTGCTGTTCAGAAAGTATCTGCTGGAGCATCAGAAAACACTTTAATGCCCCTCAGACTTTTTGCATGATTAGATGTCATTTCTGTAAAAGTCTTCTTCAGGGGCCAGAAAAGATGGCTGCATCTGCTGCTCAGTAGCTGTCAATTGACATTGAAACTACTAAGGCTGGTTTCACACGGGCAGTCTCCATAATACACATCTGCCTAATCAGCAGGGGATCTCTTCACTGATCCCCGCTGAGCAGGCGGGTGACAGGTCTTTGTCTGCTCCGCTATGCAGAGCAGACACAACCCGGCTGTTCTCCATGGGGCTGTCACCCCATCCGCCTGATGGGATTGGATGCCAGTGGGAGTCAATGGACACATATCCACTAACATCCGCCACTCCATAGAGAGCAATGGCTGTTCCGATCTTGTCTGCCTGAAAAATTGACAGGAGGACCCGAACAGACCGCCCATGTGAAACCAACCTAAAGCCTGCTACACACTTTACAATTTTCTTTAGATTTTTTTCCCCCAAAACCATATAATATGAGGTCAAACCTAAACACTTTCAATTTGTATGCAATCAGGCAGGCCCTTGCACTACATAGTTAAAGGAAAATCTAAAGGAAATCAAATAACAAAAGTTGTATAGTGTGCACCCAGCTTAAAGATACTGGAAGAGTGGTTTATGAGAGAGTCAGTGACTCTGCCAGAATGGACTTACTCTGAAGCCAACTGGACTCCGCACTGAAAACAAAGACCAGGCAAAGTTTTTCTATTAAAAAGATTTTAAAAATCGTTAAGCTGAAAGCACGCATTTATTATATTGCAGCTTACCAGTTCTTAGATGAGATGGCTGCATTCATTTTATTTTTTAGCCTTTATTTCTTCTTTTTTCATTGGGTGATCCAACCAATAAGTCTGCTCTTATACAGTTACAGGGATGAGACAAACCATTTAGCACTGACGGGTGTATACAATGATCAGCTTTTATTTATTTATGGAAAACCTTTATCCCAAAAGGAAAACAGCTGTTTACTGTAGCCACTTATCAAGTATTAGCTGCAGTTTGGCTTCAATCTGTGTATCTAAATCTGCTAGTAAATCTAAAGCCTCATACACACGATCGGACTTCCATCGGACAAATCCGCGGATTTTTGTCCGAAGGGCATTGTCCGTGAACTTGTTCTGTATACAGACGGCAGAACATTTTCAGCCAACATACACCAAACTACGTGGTTTTTCAGCTCTTTAACTCCACCATTTGGGCAACTTCTGCTAATTTTGTCTGATGGTTAGCATTGGTTCGGAGCATGCGTGTTTGTACTTTGGATTTTAGTGCGGAGGAATTGTGACACACGATCAGATAATCCGACGGGAACACATTTGTTGTTGGACAATTTGAGAGCATGGCTATCCAACATTTGTTGTCGGAAATTCCGACAACAATTGTCCGATGGAGCATACAGACGGTCGGGTAATTCCACAAAACAGGTCCATCAGACAATTGTCGGAATATCCGATCATGTGTACGGGCCTTAACACTCTCTTCCCCCCAGACTGACTATGCTGCTGTTCAAATGTGCCCCCTGTGTTCCTTCATCCAGAGTGGGAGCATTAATACAGGAGGTGTATTGCTGGCCAAGATCCCCAGGTAAAAATAGAGGGAAAAAAGCCAAAAAAAAACCCCCACAATGCAGCCACCACATCCAGTACTGTATTTGGTAAGCTTCAATAGATTCCATTTTGTGGTTTTGGGTTTAATACCACTTGGATTTTTGAGTTCTCTAAATAAGATGTAGCGCCCCCTTGCTTTCAGCATGGGCACTACGCTTTGATTTAGTGGGGAGCGGGAGAGTTACCTTGCTCCCCGTTCAATGTTTGTCTAAATTTGATGATTTCTGTCATTCTGGAAATTCCACTGGGTCAGACTGTGGTCAGGGAGTGCAGTGTCACCCCTGGCCGGCAGCTGGCGCTAGAGGGGTTCTGGCGGAACAGATCTTCTCCCAGCAGCCAATTAGAGGATGTTTTCCCTTGCGGAGCATGCTGGGGGAGGGTATATCTGGGAGAGAGGTCATGTGTCGAAAACTTTCCGCGGGGTCCCCGTTCCAGGTGCGGTACCCACCTTCAGGGTACACACATCCATGGACCCCGCCGGCGTGGCCCATCTGGCCAGAGCTGAACTTTGCAGCGAACCTCATCCTGATGAGAGAAGGGACCGCAGTGCTCCACTGGGTTCCGAGGCCTAATAAAAGGATTCTAGTTTGGGATCGGGTGTCCGGACCACTGACAGGTATGCTTGCTGTCATCCGGGGACCATTTGCAAAATAAGTTTACTGGGAGGATTCTCTGTCCTTATTTACTTAAGTCCTCTATTGAAATTGGCCTGTGGCAGGGGCCCTAGAGACAGGTCTGTGTGAGAGACCTGTTCCTCCCAGTACTATTCGGAGTGACGCTTCGGCTGCCAGGCCTATTATAGGGGTCTGTCCGGGGGCACTTTACCCACTCCGAGCAGAGTAGCGACGTGTATATAAATTTGGTTTAATGCAGAGCAGTGTATTGCTCAGTTCTATATCCAGGCCTGATACCGCATGGTTCTATTTCTTCCTTCATCAACCTTGACCTTCCGAATGTGTGTTGATGTTGGCCGTGTTTGGCCTGGACAATAAAGCATTGAAAACTCTTTATTGGATGTCTGGACCTCCACTCACTGTTACTATTCTCACAGTTACACCCTTAGACACTGCCAGGGCAACTTAGTAGGCCGGTCCCAAATCATTTAGCGGCTCCTCCGGGGGTAGCGCTACAAAGATATTAAAGAACCCATGTGTCTTTGAAGAAAAACTACAATAAAACTTTGTAAAGTCCTGCCAGGACATGGAGGCGAGTGTCACTGACATTTCATAGCATTCACAATTGCTACAACAGATGCTGTGAACTGCCATAACATAAAGTAATGGTGGCTACTGCTTGTGCAAAGGATTACCTGTGGAGTTATCCAACCTCAGTGACGATCACTCTCAGTCTACTAGCTATTAGATTGTTGTTCCACAAGCTGGAAAATCTCTATGCAGGAGGAAGCTGAGAGTGCAGTCATCACTTTCTGGTGGCAAAGGTGGGATCTGAGCAGTGGCGGCCCGTCCATAGGGGCGCCGCCCCCCATCCCCCAGTCAGAAAAAAAAAAAAAAAAAATTTTTTAAATCTGTCCCTTTAAGGGCCTTATGTGCTCTGTGTCCGCGCGCCGGACGCCGGCAACAGTGCTGTAGGAGTAGCGGCACGTCTGTGCAATCACGGGATTGCAGACGCGGCGCTACATTGGCACAAAAAATATGCCTTTGTGGCGTTCTCCATCGCGCCACATGCTTCCGGCGCGATGGAGTGTATTGTTATGGCCGGGCGGGTGCATACACTGTCTGTGTGCACCCGCCCGTCTCTCTGTGCTCGTTCCGACGTCACTGGAAAAACAGGAAGTGACGTCGGGGCAGCTCGAGCTCAGTGCGCCCGACCGTGGAAGAGGTAAGCCTACCTGTCTCTACATCGTTGGCTGTTTCACAGCAGCATCCAACCCCTCCCGCGATTTCCACAAAGTAGTTTCGTATTCGGCGTATTTCGTATTTTTTCCTATGTACTATTCGGCGGAAACCCCCCCCCCCCGCTTATTCAAAGTCTTTTTTTGCATCTAATATTCGGCGGCCGCCCCCCCCCCACCCCCGCTTATTCAAAGTCTTTTTTTTATCTAATATTCGGCGGCTGGCATCCACCCTCCACAATATTTAATATTCAACAAATATAATGCCAGGCAACAACCCCCCCCAATCAATGTTTTTTTTTATTTAATATTAGTTAAATATATTTAATGTAAAAATGTATTCTATGTAAAAATTCATTACAGCACAAATAGCGGGCAGTAACACTACCCCAGTTATTAAAAAAAAAACTTTTTTTATACTTAATGTGCAGGGAAAATATCGGCCGTCAACACCACCCCACCCCCCGCTTGCAAATTGTCCTGCGACTTGGGACTGGAAAGTTGCAGGATAAGTTGGACCCGATGATTTCCAATGAGAACTGTTCATATCTGTGCAACTTTGAAGTAGTCCCTGCATTACTTTTGTCCCATCTTGATGTGACTTGAGGTCCATAGACCTCCAGAATACATAGGCATTGCTTCAAGTCGCTGCAAAATCGCACCAAAAAATTGTGGCAGAATCTTGCGACTTTCAGGCTAATGCAGTCTGAAAGTTGCACAATTCTACTGCAATTCTGATGTGACTTAAAGCAATGCCTGTGTATTCTCGAGGTCTACGGACCTCAAGTTGCATCAAAGTGGGACCAAAGTAATGCAGGGACTACTTTGAAGTCGCACAGATATGAACGGTTCTCATTGGAAATCATGGGGTACGACTTGTCATGCAACATTTAAGTCCCAAGTCGCAGGACAAGTAATTCCTGCAGTCTCTGGTAATCTTGTGCAGTAATTCCTGCAGTCTCTGGTAATCTTGTGCAGTATGTCCGCAGTCTCTGGTAATCTTGTGTAGTATGTCCGCAGTCTCTGGTAATCTTGTGTAGTATGTCCGCAGTCTCTGGTAATCTTGTGTAGTATGTCCGCAGTCTCTGGTAATCTCGTGTAGTATGTCCGCAGTCTCTGGTAATCTTTTGCAGTATGTCCGCAGTCTCTGGTAATCTCCTGCAGTATGTCCGCAGTCTCTGGTAATCTCGTGCAGTATGTCTGCAGTCTCTGGTAATCTTGTGCAGTATGTCTGCAGTCTCTGGTAATCTTGTGCAGTATGTCCGCAGTCTCTGGTAATCTTGTGCAGTATGTCCGCAGTCTCTGGTAATCTTGTGCAGTATGTCCGCAGTCTCTGGTAATCTTGTGTAGTATGTCCGCAGTCTCTGGTAATCTTGTGTAGTATGTCCGCAGTCTCTGGTAATCTTTTGCAGTATGTCCGCAGTCTCTGGTAATCTCCTGCAGTATGTCCGCAGTCTCTGGTAATCTCCTGCAGTATGTCCGCAGTCTCTGGTAATCTTCTGCAGTATGTCCGCAGTCTCTGGTAATCTTGTGCAGTATGTCCGCAGTCTCTGGTAATCTTGTGTAGTATGTCCGCAGTCTCTGGTAATCTCGTGCAGTATGTCCGCAGTCTCTGGTAATCTTGTGCAGTATGTCCGCAGTCTCTGGTAATCCTGTGCAGTATGTCCGCAGTCTCTGGTAATCCTGTGCAGTATGTCCGCAGTCTCTGGTAATCCTGTGCAGTATGTCCGCAGTCTCTGGTAATCTTGTGCTGTATGTCCGCAGTCTCTGGTAATCCTGTGCAGTATGTCCGCAGTCTCTGGTAATCCTGTGCAGTATGTCCGCAGTCTCTGGTAATCTTGTGCAGTATGTCCGCAGTCTCTGGTAATCTCCTGCCCATTTCGAGTCCTTCATTACTAACAGTGTCATATTTTAGTTTGTTTGCACCGATCTGTAAGGCTGCGCTATATACCATGATTTGTGATGCTGGGGCTATATACTCTGTGCTGTGACGCTGAGCTGTATACTCCTGACATTGAGTGGAATACAGGGGACGGAGTGGTGAATTCTATAAGGGGTGTGGCTTATGAGAAGTGGGAGGGACCAAATGTGGAAGGGCAGGGTATTGCGCCCCCCCATCATAAAACTTCACCAGCCGCCACTGGATCTGAGACTGCTGCGGCCACAAGGGGGATGGGCACAGACATAGGGCTTGGAAGGGCGTCAGGCCTTTGATTGCAAACTAGCAGTTATGTTCTTGCTAGGAAAGAATGTGACAGTGTTAAATGCTTGTATTTATGTCCCTCTCTTACTGTGCATGTATGCACTATAAGGCAGCACGGTGAAGGCCCTTTTATAAAGTTTCAATATAAAATCATGCAATGGCTAGAATTTAGCTCTGCGTGTCACCGTCTCCTTCTTGTTAAGCCATCTGAGAGGTTAATCACACAGTGTAAATGATGGTGATAAATCGTGTCTTTCCTGGGTGGCATGCTGCCATTCTGAATGCCATCACCAGCCCCACAGTGTATGTATAATCATGGCTGTGGTTGCAGATATCGTAGAGCCTATACTACGCTGCAGATCTTTCATCGCGCGGCTCAGGAAGACGTTTCCTGTTTTGCAGGTGCAGAAATTTCTCTGATCTGCACAATTTCTGTTTGGTTGGCGAATAAAAATCATTCTTCTGGGTTTTTATAAAGTAGGTCAGACGAGTGTCATAGCATTTCTATAGAGGAGACGACTGTATGAAGTTCCCCTCTCAGCTACATGCCATTCAGAACTTTTAAAAGACTTGTTTGTGGAGTGCCAGAGCCAAGGATAAGTAAAAAGCAAGTTTAAAGTATACGTAAATCCTCGCCTTGTGAAACAACCCACTCAGTAGGCATTATGTACCCGGGACGTGGTTTAACCTCTCCTGAACAATTTAACTTCACAGCTAGAAACCGCCATCTAAAAACATCAGTTTAGCCGTGTTTACGTGCCGTATTTATAGAAATGAAAGGCAAAGCATTTGTGTGTATATATATATATATATATATATATAAAAACATTGGACGCACTCCCCCCCCCCCTTTTTTTTATATGTAGCACTACCCCCGGAGGAGCTGCTGATTTGTTTCGGGTGGCATGTTACCTCGTGTTCCTCCGCCGTCTAGGGGTATTTGGTGAAAGTTGCAGTAACGGAATGTCCAAACGACAGGTGTCTTTTTCTGTGCTCTTTATTACCCAGCCGGGTAAAAACAATAAAACTTGGTGAAGAGTAGAGGTTTAGTAGAAATGGAAATAGCAGATTCAGGTTCGAACAACAAGGAAACAGTCCTGCTTCCATACGATACTTTCTTAGGCCGCGTACACACGGTCGGTCAAAACCAATGAAAACGGACTCAAGGACAGTTTCATCGTCCTGTGTCTTAAGAGGTGGGTCTTACGTTTTTTTTTCTGAAGGCCCGATGGTTTTCTTCCATGCGGATGTCCGTGGGTAGAGCGTTCCATAGCCGTGGTCCTTGGACTGCAAATCTTCGTTCTCCTCTAGATTTGTAGCGGGTCTTGGGGATGTGGTGGAGGTTTTGGTTAGTTTACCGGAGGGTGCAACTAAGGGTGTAGTGTTTTATTTTCTCGCATAGTTATAAAGGAGCGTTTCCTTGTGTGCATTTGTGAGTGAGGCAGAGCGTCTTGAATGTAACCCGATACTTCACGGCTAGCCAATGGAGGGTCCTCAGGGACAGGGTGATTGATTCCCAGGGCTTTTTCCCCCGTTACTAGTCTGGCTGCTGTGTTCTGGACGACTTGTAGATGCAAAATTTGGTATTTGGGGAGTCCAAGGTAGAGGGAGTTTGCGTAGTCAAGTCGGGAATTGATGATTGTTCCAACTACTACTGCTGTGTCCTCTTCCAGGATGAAGGGGATGAGTCTACGCAGTAGGCAGAGAAGGTAGTGAGATCCGCTGACCACTGATCCTATTTGTGCGTCCATAGTCATGTCAGAGTCAAAGAGGACTTCGAGAGGCTTTTGACTTTGGTGCTTGGGGTGAAGATTTGACCAAGGATGGTGGGTGGTGTGCATGTTGTCCTAGAGTTTTTCTTTCGGTTTGCGTGGAGAAAGAGAAGTTCTGTTTTGGATCCATTAAGTTTGAGGGAGCTCTCCGTCATCCAATTATCGATCAATAAGAGGCAATTTTCTAGTGTGTGGCATTGGTCCTTTTTTTCGGTGATGCGAAGGTAAAGTTGAGTGTCATCAGCGAAGGAGTGATAGAGCAGGTCCTGTTTGCTGATGATTTTGAGGAGTGGGTGGAGGTGGATGTTGAAGAGCACGGGCGATAGGGGTGATCCTTGAGGGTCTCCGCATGTAATTGTACGTGCATTCGAAGTGAAAACTTCTCGTTTCACTGTCTGAGATCGATTCTCTAGGAAGGATGCGACCCAGGGTAGATAAGAGTCTGCGACTCTGGCTACTTCTGTTAAACGAGGTAGCTGAATGTGACTTGATATTGGCCTCTTATATAGCAGAACTCAGGCTGGGGAGGTAGAAGCAGTACAAGGAGCCAATCGGGTGTGTTGCAGTGCAAGGAGTAAGCTAATGGAAGAGGGGAGCAAAGTGATAGAGAAGTAAGCCTAGGAGTCTGCTGATTCTCTTTCGCTGTCCATTTACAGCCTGAGAAAGGGACAAGACCTGTAAGTGTTAATTAACTGTAGCAGAGAAAAAAGTTTCTTGTTCAGCCGAATTGCTGTGGTGATCCAGGCAGAAATAGGAGCAGGTGCCTGTTAAATCCAGGTACCCACTCCCCCACCATCTCTCAAAAAAAATAAAAAACGTGCCAAATGTGACCGGGGGGAGAAGGTAAATAAGTGAAACCTCCTCTTTTGGGTGAAGTTCTGCTTTAAAGTGAGATTGTACAGTCACAATTACTGCCAGACCCTCTGTTATAACAAGCTATCCTACCCAGTGTTTGTGTGTTTTTTTTTATTCTGCAGCTAAATACCATTTTTTACATCGCCAATACGCGATATGTGACCGCCCGCCACTCTTCCTCCCCGATCTAAGCACTCCAGTGGGAGGAGCTGAGATTCCCCACTGACGTCAGCTGGGCGGTCACATGACCACACATCGGCGATGTGAAATATGGTATTCATGATCTTTTTTTTTTTCTTAGGGTTACAATCTCTTTAGGTAACTTGGTGTTGCCCCCTAAAGAAATCGAATACTTCCTTCCCTTAGGAGCAGTGGTTTATTCTGTGTAAACTATTCTGTGGAATTAAACTTTCTAAACACAGACAACTCAATAGCCAACAGACGGTTTCAGAAAAAAAGAGCCTAAATGGTTAAATCATTTCACTATAAATGAGATTTTGCAGGTGCTTCTGTTATTACCTGGCACGTGCACCCTTTAGAAACCGAGACAGATAAAAGGGAAATTCTTCCACTAGCAGTCATTTCCTGTAACCTTCATTATTTACTTATTTTACAGACACTCATAATGAGAGAAGACCCTGAAGAGAAATGTAATATGCTAAGAGCCATAGTACAGCCAATAAGACCATAGTCAGCCTCAATAAACTCCAGTCTGACCCGTTTACTAGCAACAAGTACCATCAAGGGGTAGGACTGTGACAACTATGATCTCCTGCAGTCTGAACAGCAGAAGTGAGCAAGCACAGTGTGCAACCCCCACAAATACATAGCAGCCAGCATAAATAACATTTTTTCCTGATAAGTGCAGCATGCTTAGTAGTGTGCCAGTGTAACATTTCCAGGTATTTACTACCTCCCACAGATATCACAGTATCAAAGACAGCACCATATTTGTTCAGGTATCATACACGGTCACCATCTACGTCTTGCACTGAGACATGCTCAGAGATGACACAATCATGTACATCCTGGTGCCTGTACTGTTCTTAGCGGTGTTCACAAATGTTGATATTAAAGTGGTTGTTAAGCCACTCTAACCTGTATACACCATCAGCACTGCCTCCTATTGTAGCATCCACCTCTGTGTGTGATTTATAAAAAATAAATGCTGCAAATACCACATTTCACTGAGATTGCGATCACATGACTGGCGAGGAGGACTGGTCATGTGATCACAATCTCAGCTCTTAAATAAGGTATTTATAGCATTTACATTTATAAATCATTCACAGAGGGGGACAATGCAATGGGAGGAAGTGCTGATGGTGTATACAGGGTAGTATTATGAGAGCAACAGGAGAGGGGAGGGGCGTCTCGCACACAGAGGGGAGGGGGAGGAGGACACAGGAGTAGAGAGGAGAGCAGATAGCAGGCTGCTAATGACAAAGGCACGTAAACGGATCACAATGTCAGGGCTTAGCAGCCATGATACACCGTAGTCAGTTTACAGAGGGGCGGGGAGAAACCAACAGGATCAGCCAGGTTTTTTAGGTGTTACAGGGTGTCAAATGACACAGGACAAGCAACGTGTCAAATAATAAGCTTAAGGGCCAGTTCACACCAGATGCAGTTCAATGCAGTTCTGCTTGTTCTTCACCAATACAGTCAGTTCCGGTCAGTTTCTGCACCGGAAACTGACTGCATGTTGTGAACTAGAGCCATTGGAAAACATGAAAAACACTGTGCATGCATTTTTAGTGCAGAAAAAATGCACATGGAACTGAACGAAACTGCGTTTTTTTTTTTGTTTTTGTTTTTTGGGGCTACAAACGCTTTAAAGCTTTGTGAATTGTTTTTATAGTCACATTCTGGTAAAGTTCTTCTCCAATAAGTGGAAATCAGAACCATTAAACAAAAGCTTTAAACATTTCTTTAAACAAATTCTGTAAGCAATTACTTTGATATTTTAATGATATTTTGTTTTTTTTAAGTTACTAATTTAACTGTGGCACATGGGTGTCTCTATGTATCGACCATTCTGCTGTTCCTCCATTTGCTGTGCAGCACAGAGAGCAAATATTGCCATGACAGGATGCATCAAGCATGGACTTTGCATGTTCTCCCTGTGCCTGCATGGGTTTCCTCCCACACTCCAAATACATACTTATAGGGTAACTGCATGTAGAGCGAACATAAATTGTAAGTATTGAACACATCACCATTTTCTAGAGCTGCTATTGACATGAAATTTTCACCACATGTCAATAACAATCCATGCAATCCATACATTCAAAGAAACCAAAACAAATAAGTTCAGAGATGAGGTTATGTGTAATAAAATGGAATGACACAGGGAAAAGTATTGAACACGCTAACTGAAAATTATTTAACACTTCATACAAAATAGTTTGTTGGTATTGACAGCTTCAAGATGCAGGCTCCTGTATTAAAGAAACTAGCCGCATACATTGCTCAGGTGTGATTTTGCCAACATGTACTGTGACATACTGAAGCAGAGCATGATCCTCAACCTTCGAATACTGGGACGCAGGGCAATATTCCAACATGATAACGACCCCAAAAACGACCACTGCCTTGCTAAAGAAGCGGAGGGTAAAGGTGATGGACTGGCCAAGCATGTCTCCAGACCCAAACCCGATTGAGAATCAGTGGGGCCTCCTCAAACAGAAGGAGCGCAAGGTCTCTAACATCCACCAGCTCCGTGATGTTGTCATGGAGGAGTGGAAGAGGACTCCAGTGGCAACCTGTGAAGCTCTGGTGAACTCCATGCCCAGGAGGGTTAAGGCAGTGCTGACAAATAATGGGGGCCACACAAAATATTGACACTTTGGGCCCAATTTGGATATTTTCACTTAGAGGTGTACTCACTTTTGTTGGCAGTGGTTTAAACATTAATGGCTGTGTGTTGAGTTATTTTAAGGGGACCTCAAATTTACACTGTTATACAAGCTGTACACTCACTACTTTACATTGTACCAAAGTGTAATTTCTTCAGTGTTGTCACATTAAAATATATAATAAAATATTTACAAAAATGGGACACCAACTTAATTTCTGAACTTTTTTTTATTTGGTTTCTTTGTATGTATGAGTTGCATGGGTTGTTACTGACATGTGGTAAAAACTTTATGTCAATAGCACCTTTAGAAATAGATTTACCTAGAAAATGGTGATGTGTTCAATACTTATTTTTATCCGCTGTACCCGAAATAATCATTTGTATTTGTCCCAATTGCAGCGCATTTATCATTGGACACGATAGGGGAATGAGGGATAATTAATTATCAAGCAAATTAGTTACACCAGCCCTCAAAATTTCCACTCGCCTGCTAGCATTTGGCGAGTGGATTTAAGCTGTGGGCGAGTGATAACAGTTCTGCATGTCCAACAGTCCAATCTGTGCCCATACTTAGAGCCACGCTGCGATTGGTGGCCGAAGAGGAAAGGTGCGGGCCCAGGAAAAGTAGTCGGGTGAGCCGCACACATGCAGAGCAGTACACAGGTGCTCTCCTTACAATTCTCGTTAAGCCATGGGACCTGATAGTATGACCTCTCTGAGCCTGGCTTCCCAACCTGACCAATGTATCTGGAGAGCAGAGAGCAGGAAGGAACAAGTGAGCTGGAGGACTGCGATTATCTGGGTGTCCCAGGTAGGCAATGCAGCACAGCGCTCACCAAGAGTTGCCCTGACAAGAGAGCGGCAGTATGCTGTGTGGTGTCAGTGTGCGCTGTGTTGTGGTGTCAATGGCTATGCCGGTGTGTGAATCTCGGTGCTGGATTGTTCTCCCTCCCGCTGTGCTGCAGCCCCTCTCCTCACTGCCCGACAATGAAAGGGGGAAGTGGGGACATGCAAGTGTGGAGCCGCACACAGGGGCTCCTGATTATGAAAGTGGGTAGAATAGGAGAGGGAGAGAGAGAGGAGGATGGATGGGGGTTGCAGAGGAGACAGCAAGAGAATGGGGGGAAAGACCTGGTTCTAGAGAGAAGGCAGAGGAGGAGGAGGGAGTCTTGTACGTAAGAAGAGGGAGAACAATATTTGCAAAAGTAAAAAAGTCCATGTCCCTCTGGTTTGCCCCAGTGCCATGTCCCTCTGGTTTTCCCCAGTGCCATGTCCCTCTGGTTTGCCCCAGTGCCATGTCCCTCTGGTTTGCCTCAGTGCCCTGTCCCTCTGGTCTGCCTCAGTGCCCTGTCCCATTTTGTTAAAGTTGTTGTTGGTAATATTTAATTGTGTAACTTGATTCGGCATAAAACATTTAACAGTGTCATTCCAAGAGATAATCTACAAGGGCGTTTTTAGGGGCGGAATTAGGGCGGGACAGTGTATGGGTTAGGTGAGGCAACTGGTGGCGAGTAACACTTGAGGCCTGGCTAGAAGCTCAGGGCTTGAAATTTTGAGCCCTGAGTTACACAATTAGGCATAATCCCGGGCAGTCAAATAAGACTGATTTGTGCAGGTCTGTGGCCAATTTGTCACTATAGATTAAATAGACGCACAATGAAGAAGCAAAGTGGTCAGGGTCAGGTTTTATTCTATTGTAGGGCTACCTTACAGCAGCTGAGGGAGGTATTTATGACTCAAGCTTTAATCTTGTTGCAAATCTGCTGCTTGATCTGTTTCACTGCTTCTGTTTAGCATTGCCTTGCTATGCAACACAATTAGAAAATATTCTCCACTTCTTTTTGGCAAAAACATACCCAAGGAGAGCAAAGAAAAAAACACTTGTGTGCACATGGCCCTTTTCAGACATAGTTGCGTCGGTCTGCTCATTGTCTTGCGTTTGATGACACAAAATCAGAATGTCCAGGCTGAGGTCTCTGCCATGGAATTTGGAACTTGCTAATAATAAAGACCACAGAACAGGCTGTGTACATCAGATGAGAATTACAGCCTTCTAAGCACCATAAACCAAGGGCCAGAAATTGAGCAACAATACCAGAAGGCTGTTGATCCAGGCGGGACTGAAGCCAGGGCTATAAAAGCAGAAAAGTGCAGAATCCGGCCAGTCGGCTTTATACAGCAACAAAGAATCTGAACAATGAGGCCGCGAGAATCAGAACAATGCAACGAGTTTATAAACAAGAAAAGAGACTGGCGGAGCACAGAGAGGGGTCAGAGGACAAGTAAACGCTGCGTTGAAACAATGCCAGGCCTACAGATAAAGATATTTTTATATTTCTTGAAAACAATGAGGTTGATTAATAGGGAAGGGAGACACCCTTGACACCCCCCATTACTAGAATACACGCACGTAAGGGACCGGTGTCATCATATCCAATAATTGTCCGGTCACCATTCATCGGAAAACATCCAGACACCACACTGTCATATCCCCCTTTACAGTTATTAATATGACACAAGGCCAGTTAATCCACAAGAGATACATTAAGATGGTTCCAGCATGTACCCCATATACACCAAACAGGAACAAGGGTGGACCAGTGTTCTGTCAAATTAGCCAACTCATCAGAAACTCCAACCACGTCACTTACAGTTTCTTTAAACCATCAGTAATTGGAGATTTTTATGAATTGCTGTTTGGATACAACATCAGCAATTGAATACAGTCAGGTACAGGAAGATTTAGCTGTTTTGACAGCATAGCAGCTAACGAGGACAAAGTTGTCGTCACCTCGGAGGCGGACGTTTTGTTGGCTAGTATCGGAGCGGAGTAACAATCTCTGCTCATAATACTGTGCACCGGACTCTATTTGGTTGTCGGCGGTGTGTCCAAACAGCAATTCCTCAAAATCTCCAATTACTGATGGTTTAAAGGACCCGGAAGTTAAGTAGTTGGAGTTTCTGACGAGTTGGCTATTTTGACAGAACACTGGAGAACACAACTCTGCAAACCTCCATGCTTGTTCTGGGCCAGGGGACCAACTTCTGAAGGTGGTCGTCAGTGGCAGCATAGATATTTTCCATAAAGGTTGCTCTTTAGTTAAAAGATAAAATCAAACATTTCTGGATGTTTCCAGAGCAGATTGAAAATCTCTGTTTTTTGCAAACTGCAGAACAAAGAATGTGTGCTGTTTTACAAGTTATGTGCATATCAATCTATAGAGCATATCCCATATTCAGAAAAAAATTTTAAAAATAAAACCGCACTCCTCTTCTGCACATAACAGCTGTGATATCACCAAAAATGATAAAACAACAAGGTGACAATCTCTGCGATCCAACACTGACACTCCAGATCCTTACCAGGAAAGCATTAAAACCTCCAGGGAGCCAATCAGTTTAACCCTTCAAGGCTCGATATTGGGAAATCATATTGGGAAATCCCTTTTAAAGGGATGTTTGGCAGTACACCTCTGCTCACACACAAATGCAGCCTCAAAATCCAAGGAGGAAATACAAAGGACTATAGTGCATTATCTTCTAAAAATGCATGGATTATTGTACATAAACACACTCACAAGGATGTAGAGAACAAACAGCAAAACACAGCAACAACACACCGCTCAAATGCATGCATGATAATGTCACTCTCAGGCCCTGTCCCAACGCGTTTTGTCTATATCGGACGTCTTCAGGGCTACATACCCTCCACAGTATTTTGGACTTACTGCCTGCCATCATGCAGTCACTGCTCTACTCCACATACTACCCTACAAAGCATACACACTTTTTTCCTCCACATACTACCTGCATTCAAACCTTATGCACTGCTGTCCTCAACATATTGCCCCATCATACCCTCTTGCACTCCTCTTCTGCACATATTGCTCCAATCATACCCTCTGAAGTGCCAGAAATCAATAACCTTTGTGCTGGACTCATGGACAAAAATTAGTTTAATTGAATGTGTGTACACTAGCACTCCTAAAATGCAGCCAGCACTTAAAAAGTGTACTTCATCTATTAAAAAATTCCTTTAAGCATCTTTATAAGGCATACTCTCTGCACTTTTCTCCAGCACATACTTCCCACTCTTCTCTTCTCCATACTCCTGCACTCGGTCATACCTTCCACACTCCTCTTCTGCATATACTGCCCATTTTAATTCCCTCCACACTCTCCTGCGGTCATATATCTGCACTTCAGTTTGGCATGTACTGTCCACTTGACATACTGTCAGGGCTGGGCTCAGCCCTCCCTTCTCAGTGCATAGCTGTCGGTTAATTGCCAGCACTCATTGTTCCACAGTGCCTCACCTGGTGACCATTTTCTGGCCAGTTAAACTACCCGGTTCATTTGTCCCATGCCTTCGCCTTGGTCAACATATCTGAACATTCTCTGCTGGGTTCCTGTTAAAGACTTGCTTGGTTGACCTGGTTCCTGATCCTGTTTGCTGTCTCCGACTACGCTGATCTCAGGCTTCCTGATTTACTGGTTTGCATGGACTACCCGCTTTGATTACCGAACCCTGGCTATATTTTGACATTTACTATTTGTACCATTTTAACCACTACATTAAGGCCCCTTTCACGCAGTTTTTTAGGTGGACCTGAACCGGCGCTCCGCGCACCTCTATGGAGCCACGGGTGTCAGCGTTGACATGCCCGCTGACATCTGACCCGTCAAAGTGTGACGGAGGAAAACCCTACTTTTCCATCCGTCTATCGGATCGGATGACAACGGACTCTACGGTCCATCGTCATCCGAGTGTCGGAGAGACACTCTGACAGGTTGGTCCCTGCACAGTGTGCAGAGACAGACCTGTTTTCTGCCTGCTCAGCAGGGATCGATGGAGCGATTCCCGCTGAGCAAAGAGGAGCCCGCACACGGACAGCACCGTGTGAAAGGGCCCTAAAATTTGTGATTTTTACTGCATTGTCTTTGTCTTCGTCTGATTCATGGTTCCTGACACATACCTCTTGCACATACTGTCTTCTTTCATACCCTCCGCACTCCTCTCTTTCACATACTGTGTGCCGTTATACCCTCCGCACCCCTCTCCTGCACATACTGTCTACTGCCATACCCTTCATACTGCTTTCCTGCAAATACTGTCTGCTGTCATACTTTCCTGTACTCTTCCCCTGTACATATTGCCTTCCATCATGCCGTCTACACACCTTTCCTGAATACGCTGCCAACTAAAACATTTATTCAGCACTATTTGTAAGATACTCTACCTTTCTCATTCTAGAATGGGCAGACTTTTAAAAAGCCAGGGAACGATGAAATTACCAAGGGACGTGACATAAATAGATGACAACATTTCACATCACAGCTCACACAGAAGCAAGCTTGGCCCAGCGGTGAAGCCAGGCTGGTTTATAAACAATAGTATTAGGTAACATGACACAGGCCAGAGTGACCACAATTTGTGATACATTTCCAGATTCACTTAACAATGCAAAAAATTACAGTGAGACCAAAGGAGAGGATGGACAGGGGTCCTCCTATAAATAGGACAGTGGATCAGTCAAGACAAGTCTTTGATTGCACAATATACTGTGACATGAAGTCAGGTAAATCTGGGGGTGTTGTCACAGACAGGAGATACATTTCTGCCTTGTTTAGAAAATTCACCAATTACTATCAGGTGTCGGCTGCAGAGGTAGCCAGAAAGGTTCAAGGACGTTGGATAGCTTCAGCTGTTCAGAATGAGGCAATTAAGGCCTCTATAAGTTGTCCAGAGGATTACTACTGAATGCTGCATCCTGAGGCTTGTTGAGTTAAGGAGAGCAGTGAGCTGGGGAAGACTTCTGAAGGTGAAGTGGTTGTTGATATTTTTGCTGTGTGATAAAAAAAATCAAAAAGACTATTGTTTTCTGCTGGAAGACCAGCCGTGTCTGCCCAGCAGTAGGCTGTGCCAGACTCCATAGGTAGGTTCCTGTGTTGTGAAGGTAGACGGCTCAAGTGGCCAGGGTTTATTTTATGTTTTGTTTTGTTTATGCTGTTTGATGCTTGCACTTGTTTCCAGCAATATGGAAGAATAAACCATAATCCTTGTTTTTCAACCACCCTCGGCTGCCTCTCTGTATAGTTCAGTGTGTAGTGAACCCACTCAGGAGGTCACACCCCCCCGCTACCGAGCTAACCCCTTACAATACATAAAAACACACTCTGCACAAATGTGCATAACAATCCAATTTGAAAATTAAGCTTTAAAGCCCTTGCAAGGGCAATTTAATTTGTCTGTTTTTCATCTGTCTGTATTCGGTTAAAAAACAAACTGCAGTTAATTCCTATGGGCTTGCAGATGTAAACAGATGATTATCCGTTTACATCCACGTACATCCATGGTCCATTTTTTCAAATGGAACAACAAGAATATATATTTTTCCGTTAAGACATATCTGAACAAATGTAAACAAATTCCATTTGTTTACATCAGTTCTGTTTATGTCTGCTTTTAGGCAAGAAACATCATATTTTTTTCAATTTATTTATGCTTTTGTCATCTATGATTGGTTGCTTTAACAACTTAAAAAACAAAAACTATGCAAGAAAACAGGATGTAAACTGAAGTGCAAACTGATGTAAAACGATCAGAACTGAAGATGGATGTGCAAACTGATGTAATCTGAATCAGAAATTATCAGATGTTTTTCTTAGGAAAAAATGTGATGCGATGACACTCATGCAAAAATGCCCTTAGGTGATCATTCAGACATACTCTGGCACCTATCTAGGGATCTAGGGACAGGGAAGACTTGGTCCTCCTGTAAACAAAGGTCAGGACAGAGTTAGTTCGCCTGTATCCAGGGATAAGAGCAGAGTTGGCTCTCCTGTGTCCTTGGTTGGGAAGAGTTAGTTCTCATGTATCCAGAGTCAGGGTGCAGTTGGTCCTCCTGCAACCAGGATCAAAGAAAATGTAGTCCTTCTGTATTCATGTTTAGGGCAAAGTTAGTCTTCCTTTATCTGGGGATAAGTGTAGATTTGGTCCTTCTGTATCCAGGGCCAGAGAACAGCTGGTCCTCCTGTATAAATGATCAGGAAAGACTTGGCCCCCTGTAAACAAGGTCAGGACAGGGTGGGTTCTCCTGTATCCTGGGATAAGCATAGCATTGATCCTCATGTATCGAGGGTCAGGGGGCGAGTTAGTCCACTTGTATCCAGATTCAGGGTGGAGATGGTCCTCCTGTATCAGAGCACATTTGATTCTTCTTCAGATTTTGTGAAAAGCAGGCACGCTAATGGCACAGGTGTATACTGGCATAATATGAGAGCCAGTGGTAGAGCTCAGAGCCCCACCTTCCCGAGAGAGTCAGTGTGTGAAGGGAGCTGTGGGAAGTGCTGCTATGCACCATGGTGTCCAGGTCAGGACAGACCAAGAAAAAATGTCCATGAGGAACAGAGCAGATAGAAAACTGTAAGGAAAATGCAGAACTGAGGTGCAGCGCCTGTGCATAAACACTGGGATGTTTTACATTGTCAGGAGGACCAAAAACTCAACGTCAGGAAGTTTTTGGTAACGTACTTGGAGCAGTAAAGCCGCCAGGAGCCTGAATGTTTTGTTCGAATCATAGTGATGGTGAGAACCCCCTGCGTGGGAAGACATACCTATACGAATTTTGACTTTCTTCTAAATAAAACTGGGCAGGAAAACCCTAAAAAACTATTTCAGGATAAACTGACCGTTTATGTATCTGGGGTCAGGGCAGAGTTTGTTCTCTTATATCAGGGGTCAAGGAAGAGTTGGTCCTCCTACAACCAGGATCAAAGAAGACTTGGTCCGTCTGTATCCAAATTTAGGACAAAGTTAGTCCTTTTAGTTATATGGAGAGGAGTGTAGAGTTGGATCTCCTGTATCCAGGATCAGTAAGAGTCGGTTCTCCTGTATACAAGGTCAGGGCTGGCTCTTTTTTATTTGGAAATAAGCGTGGAGTTGATATATCTGGGGTAGGGGTGAGTTTTTCCTCCTGCATTCAGAGTCAGGGTTGAGCTGGTCCTTGTTTATCTGGGGTCAGGGTAGAGCCATTTCATTTGTATCTAGGAACAGGGCTCAATTGGCCGTACTGTATTTTGGATCAGAACACAGATGGTTCTCTTGTATCTAGGGATAAGCCTAGAGTTGATCCTCTGGTACCTAGAGTCAAGGAGGAATAAGTCCTCCTGCATCCAGAGTCAGGGTGTCAGTGATCCTCCTGTATCCAGGTTCAGGACAGAGTTTGTCACCTGTATCCAGGGACAGGGCACAATTGGTCCTACTCTAATTAGGGTCATGGCACAGCTGGTTCTCCTGTGTCTAGGAACAGAGAAGTGGTGCTTCCCCTATGTCCAGGGTCAGGGAAGCGTTGGTCCTCTTGTATTCAGGGTCAGGGCAAAATTTGGTCATACTGTAACCAGAGCTAGAGCAGAGTTAATCTTCTTGTGTCTGGGATCAGAACAGAGTTGGCTCTCATATCAGGAGTAAAGGAAGAGCCCCCCACATCCAGAATAAGAGAACATTTGGCACATCTGTATACAGCTTTATGGCAGAGCGTGAGCCATGCAAGCTGTCTATATGCATGCTCAGGGCAGAGTTGATCTTCCTTTATCTGGTGTAAAGTTGGTCCTTCTGTATCCAGGGTCAGGGAAGAGTTGGTCCTCTTGTATCCAGGGTCAGGGAAGAGTTGGCCCTGCCGTATCCAGGGTCAGGGAAGAGTTGGTTCTGCTGTATGCAGGGTCAAGGAAGAGTTGGTCCTCTTGTATCCAGGGTCAGGGAAGAGTTGGTTGTGCTGAATCCAGGGTCAGGGCAGAGTAGGTTTTCCTGTATTTGGGGTCAGAATCAGGACAGATTTGGATTTTCCTGTATAATAGTAGAATTGGAGCCTCCCATCCAGGGATTTTCCTCCCTGTGTAGTATTTCCAGCACTGACTCTCAACACAAGATCATCAGCCAGCGGACAGCAGTCTAGAATAATGGAGATTACACAACAAACTGGAAGTTACTGGGCTGATGTCTAAGGGAAATTCTTCACAGTGGGTATTTCATGGCTCACACAGCCCAATACGTCATTTATGAGAAACATTTAAGTTTGGGGTATTTACATAAATATGTATAATCGGACTTTAACATCTAATACATCACAGCTGTAATACTGGTTGTCCAGTCAGAAGTATCCATTTGTATTGTAATTGTACTGTCTGTCCTACTATTGTAATTCGCTGCGCAAACTGCCAGCACTATATAAATCCTGCATAATAATAATAATACAATAATAGCACATTCTGTCCTGTCCTCAGGCCAGTTACTTACATGAGGGGATAATTAACATTTAGCAAATGTAAGAGAAAGTTGAAACATTAGTGAAGTTTAAATACTGAATAATTAAGCTGTTAAATTCATCAAATTAGGAATATATATGTAGCGCCTGGTTACTTTAGGTACCGGTGCTATTTAAATTTAGAGGGAGATCAGAGTGTAGTTAAACTCTGATCCAAATTGTTATGTGCAAAACAGAGTCTCTGTCTCAGCTTGGCTGTGCTTGTGGGCTTATTCTGTTGTGCTGGGGTGTTCTTCCCACCCCTGCGCAGTAGGTGGCAGCAGTGAAGTCGAGGTTTTGGTGCTCTTTCCCAGCAGCCAATCAGGAGGGCTTGTCCTCGCTGTGCATGCTGGGGGAGGGTATTTATGAGACAAACGCCATTGGTTCTGGGTTCTCCTTCGTCCAGTGTGGCACCCACCTTTAGGGTGGACACATCACGGCGCCCCTATGTTATGGCCTACCTGGACGGGGTGTGCGTGCCATGCGGTGTTCCTGGTTCCGGGGCCATGTTGGCCTGGCGCCGCCCCCTCTGGCTCTCGCACCGCCACTGATTACAATACATAGATTCATGCATTGCATGAATCTATGTATTGTTGGCGCTGCCGCCGACTATTCAGATGGCTGGTCGGATGGTGAGCGCTGGCCATCTGAATAACGGCAGCTGGTTGGCTGTGTGGAAGTGCCTATCAGAGCCAACGGTTCTGGTTACCGGTAACCTGATTGGCTGAAGCGTCATTGAGGGCGGGAGAAGACACAGAGGGACGTGGAAGGAGGATGGCCGACCCCAGAAAGGTAAATGCCGGGCGGGGGGGCATTTTACAGGGCACAGCGGTGACAATTGACACAGTGACAGTGGCGACAATGGGCACAGTGGCGACAATGGGCACAGTGGCAACAATGGGCACAGTGACAGTGGCCTCAATTGGCACAGTGGCGACATTTGGCACAGTGGCATCAAAGGGCACAGTTGCCACAATTAAAGGGCACAGTGGCGACAATTGATGGGCACAGTGCTGCGTTTGATGGCATGGCACAGTGGCTGCTTTAGATGGCATGGCACAGTGGTGACAATTGAAGGCACAGTGGCTGCGTTTGATGGCATGGCACAGTGGCGACAATTGTGGCAACAATTGATGGGCACAGTGGCTGCGTTTGATGGCATGGCACAGTGGTGACAATTGATGGCACAGTGACTGCGTTTGATGGCATGGCACAGTGGTGACAATTGATGGTACAGTGGTTGCATTTGATGGGCCGAGTGGCTGCATTTGATGGGCACAGTTGTTGTTTTTGTTTTTTTTTTTCGTTTGCGCCCCCTCAAAATTTTTGAGCACCAGCCGTCACTGGCCTGGAGCATTTGAGCAGCGACAGGGACCCAGTAAACGACTGGGTTCTCACCTTTGAGGATCCCAAGCTGTATTGCTGTTCGGTGGGGGGTCCGTCTGAGGAGCGCCATTGAGAGGCTTGTGGTCCAAAAGGGCCTCGACAAACCACCGGGGATCAAGGTAGCCAGACACTGAAGGATTGATCACCTGTCAGTCGGTTCCTGAGTGACAAGTTAAAGGCGTAATTCACCAAGGAGGATCTCCTCCGAAATTACAATCAGAGAGGGCCTGTGGCAGAGACTTTTCCTCAAGTTCAAGTTCACTAAGGAGGGTCTGTGGCAGGAACTTTATCCTACAAATGTTTGAGTGATACTCCGGCTGCCAGGTCAGTGAGAGAGGCCTGTCCGGGTACGCTAATCTAACTCTGGCAGGAGTGGCGCAGAGAAGTGTTACGCTTGGGAGCAGGACTGTTTCCTTGCTATTCTCCTTTCTTCTTCAACTTTACTTTCCTCATCACAAGTTTTATTGTTTTTACCCGGCTGGGTAATAAAGAGCACAGCAAAGAGCACCTGTTGCGGACATTCCTTTACTTCTACTAAATGCATCATGCACTCCTAGGAACTCGGAAGAGCCAGGAGGTAAATGTGCCACCCAAAACAACCAGCAGCTCCTCCAGGGGGCTAGTTTATCTTGGTCTCATCAGACCACAGGACATGGTTCCAGTAATCCATGTCCTTAGTCTGCTTGTCGTCAGCAAACTGGTTGCTGGCTTTCTTGTGCATCATCTTTAGAAGAGAATTCCTTCTGGGACGACAACCATGCAGACCAATTTGATGCAGTGTGCAGCATATGGTCTGAGCACTGACAGGCTGATCACCCACCCCTTCAACCTCTGCAGCAATGCACACTCATAGGTAGTGTTAATTTAGTCGACTAAAGTGACTAAAACATTTTAGTCGACTAAATGAATACTATTTTAGTAGACTAAAATACGACTAAAACAATTGAGATGACTAAAACTAAAATGGAATTTTAGTCAAAAGATTAAAATGGGACTATAAAAATAAAATGCCATTTTAGTCAGTTTTAGTCTTGTCCTCCGACGAGAGGACATCCGTGATAGGCAGAACACAGAACAGAGGCGCTGCTGGGAAGATTTGTGTTCTGCCTATCACAGGACAGTCTGAGAAGAAGGCGCAGCTTTCAAATCATGGACGCTCGCAGCAGACGGAGACTGTCACCGGCCTGGAAGCCAGAAGCTGCAAAACGTGAGTGATGGCACAATGAGGGGGAAAGTGGGGGCAAGTGATGGCACAGTGGGGGCAAGTGATGGCACTGTGGGGGCATGTAATGTAATAGCACAGTGGGGGCATGTAATGTAATGGCACAGTGGGGCATGTAATGTAATGGCACAGTGAGATTTGAAAAAAGACTTTCTGTCAGCGGTTGTTCCGGCTACCCCTCAGCTTCCAGAAAGACTAGTAGGAAGGGGGAAGTCTTATATGGTGAGTATATCCCAAAACCAAATTTTTACCTGGAAAATTAGGGGGTCGTCTTATACGCCCAGTCGTGTTATACGCCGGCAAATACGGTAATTACACTCATTAGATTTTAGACGACTAAAATATACTGGAGATTTAGTCGACTAAAACTAAAACAATTGCAGAAGACTAAAATGGGACAAAAACTAAAATGCCATTTTAGTCCCAAGACTAAAACTAAATCGAAATTTGCTGCCAAATTTAACACTGTTCTTAGGTCCATTTCCCAAAGACAACCTCTGCATATGAAGCTGAGCACGTGCACAAAATCTCTTTGGTTGACCATGGCGAGGACTGTTCTAAATGGAACCGGTCCTGTTAAACTGATGTATGGTCTTGGCCACCATGCTGTAGCTCAGTTTCAGGGTCTGGGCAATTTTCTTATAGCCTAGGCCATCTTCATGTAGAGCAACAATTATTTTTTTCAGATTCTCAGAGAGTTATTTGCCATGAGGTGCAATGTTGAACTTCCAGTGACCAGTATGAGAGACTGAGAGCGATAACACCAAATTCAACACACCTACTCTCCATTAATACCTGAGACCTTGCAACACTAACGAGTCACATGACACCAGGGAGGGAAAATGGCTAATTGGGCCCAATCTGGACATTTTTACTTAGGGGTGTACTCACTTTCGTTGCCAGCGGGTTAGACATTAATGGTTGTGTGTTGAGTTATTTTGAGGGGACAGCAAATGTACACTGTTATACAAGCTGTACACTCACTACTTTACATTTCATCAGTTTGTTTGGTTGAAAATATATAATAAAATATTTACAAAATGTGAGGGGTGTACTCACTTTTGTGAGATACTATAATTACATTGGTCCAAGCTGGACCAATGTAACTACAGTACAGACCAAAAGTTTGGACACACCATCTCATTCAAAGAGTTTTCTTTATTTTCATGACTATGAAAATTGTAGATTCACACTGAAGGCATCAAAACTATGAATTAACACATGTGGAATTATACATAACAAAAAAGTGTGAAACAACTGAAAATATATTTCATATTCTAGGTTCTTCAAAGTAGCCATCTGTTGCTTTGATTACTGCTTTGCACACTCTTGGCATTCTCTTTATGAGCTTCAAGAGGTAGTCACCTGGCGCAGCACCCCATCACTCTCCTTCTTGGTCAAATAGCCCTTACACAGCCTGGAGGTGTGTTTGGGGTCATTGTCCTGTTGAAAAATAAATGATGGTCCAACTAAACGCAAACCGGATGGAATAGCATGCCGCTGCAAGATGCTGTGGTAGCCATGCTGGTTCAGTATGCCTTCAATTTTGAATAAACCCCCAACAGTGTCACCAGCAAGGCACCCCCACACCATCACACCTCCTCCTCCATGCTTCACGGTGGGAACCAGGCATGTAGAGTCCATCCGTTCACCTTTTCTGCGTCGCACAAAGACACAGGGGTTGGAACCAAAAATCTCAAGTTTGGACTCATCAGACCAAAGCACATATTTCCACTGGTCTAATGTCCATTCCTTGTGTTCTTTAGCCCAAACAAGTCTCTTCTGCTTGTTGCCTTTCTTTAGCAGTGGTTTCCTAGCAGATATTCTACCATGAAGCCCTGATTCACACAGTCTCCTCTTAACAGTCCTAGAGATGTGTCTGCTGAAAACGGTGGCTACTTTGAAGAACCTAGAATATGAAATATATTTTCAGTTGTTTCACACTTTTTTGTTATGTATAATTCCACATTTGTTAATTCATATTTTTTTGATGCTTTGATGCTTTCAGTGTGAATCTACAATTTTCATAGTCATGAAAATAAAGAAAACTCTTTGAATGAGAAGGTGTGTCCAAACTTTTGGTCTGTACTGTATGTATAATATAGCCATGGCTGGAATTATTCTTTAACCGCTTCTGGACCGCCCATTGCACATTTACTGCGGCAGGGTGGCCCGGTTACGCAAAACAATGTACCTGTACATTGTCTCCCCCTTTTGGGTCTGGGGCACGCATGTGCTCCGCCGGTGACCCGCTCTTACTGCAATTGGACACAGCAGGAGCCAATCAGTGGGTCCGGATCTCAATTTTCCTCCAGTTAAGCCACCCCCCACACAGTTAAAAATCACTCCCTAGGAGCACACTTAACCCTTTGATCGCCCCTGATGTTTACCACTTTCCTGCAAGTGTCATTAGTACAGTGAGAGTGCAATTTCTTGTGGATACTGCTCGAGCGACTTCTGTACACTGAACATAGGGAGAAAATCTTGTATTTAATTTTTTTTAATGGAAGAGGCAGAGAACTGATAAGTCAGTCACATACTGTCACTTTATATGTACAGTGGGGCAAAAAAGTATTTAGTCAGCCACCAATTGTGCAAGTTCTTCCACTTAAAGGGTCACTAAAGGAATTTTTTTTTTTAGCTAAATAGCTTCCTTTACCTTGCTGCAGTCCTGGTTTCATGTCCTCATTGTTCGTTTTTGCTTTCATGTTGCTGTAAATCCTCTCTGTTCTGGACACTTCCTGGTTGCCTGTTTCCTGATAACCACAGTACTGGGAGATTTCTCACGGTGGTCACTAATCAAGGAGGTGTGAGTAAAACGAAACTGGATTGGTGCCGAGGAGTTTTAGACAAAGTATCACTGCTCTCTATTGGCTGACTGCCCTCTAGTGGCTCTCTGTACATCAGAGAACCAGCAAACAACAGCAAAAACGAAACTACACTGCAGGCACATTATATGATTGTTTTTTTATCTATTTTTAATCATTTTTAAAAGGAATCAGTTAACTATTATGTCTCTATGCCCTGTAAACAGTCATTTCAGCAAAACATTTTTTTTCCTTTAATGACCCTTTAAAAAGATGAGAGAGGCCTGTAATTGTCATCATAGGTATACCTCAACTATGAGACAAAATGTGGAAACAAATCCAGACAATCACATTGTTTGATTTGGAAAGAATTTATTTGCAAATTATGGTGAAAAATAAGTATTTGGTCAATATCAAAGTTCATCTGAATACTTTGTTATATGTCCTTTGTTGGCAATGACAGAGGTCAAACGTTTTCTTTAAGTCTTCACAAGGTTATCACACACTGTTGCTGGTATGTTGGCCCATTCCTCCATGCAGATCTCTAGAGCAGTGATGTTTCGGGGCTGTCACTGGGCAAGACGGACTTTCAACTCCCTCCAAAGGTTTTCTATGGTGTTGAGATCTGGAGACTGGCTAGGCAACTCCAGGACCTTGAAATGCTTCTTACGAAGCCACTCCTTCATTGCCTGGGCGGTGTGTTTGGGATCATTGTCATGCTGAAAGACCCAGCCATGTTTCATTCTCAATGCCCTTGCTGATGAGAGGAGGTTTGCACTCAAAATCTCACGATACACGGCCCCATTCATTCTTTCATGTACACGGATCAGTCATCCTGTTCCCTTTGCAGAGAAACAGCCCCAAAGCATGATGTTGCCACCCCCATGCTTCACAGTAGGTATGGTGTTCTTTGGTGGCAACTTGGCATTCTCTTTCCTCCAAACACGACGGGTTGTGTTTCTACTAAACAGTTCTACTTTGGTTTTATCTGACCATATGACATTCTCCCAATCCTCTTCTTCTGGATCATCCAAATGCTCTCTAGCAAACCTCAGACGGGCCCGGACATGTACTGGCTTAAGCAGGGGGACACATCTGGCACTGCAGGATCTGAGTCCCTGGCGGCGTAGTGTGTTACTGATGTTAGCCTTTGTTACGTTGGTCCCAGCTCTCTGCAGGTCATTCACTAGGTCCCCCCGTGTGGTTCTGGGATTTTTGCTCACCATTTTAGTGATCATTTTGACCCCATGAGGTGAGATCTTGCGTGGAGCCCCAGATTGAGGGAGATTATCAGTGGTCTTGTATGTCTTCCATTTTCTAATTATTGCTCCCACAGTTGATTTCTTCACACCAAGCTGCTTGCCTATTGCAGATTAGGTCTTCCCAGCCTGGTACAGGTCTACAATTCTGTTTCTGGTGTCCTTCAACAGCTCTTTGGTCTTCACCATAGTGGAGTTTGGAGTGTGACTGTTTGTGGTGGTGGGCAGGTGTCTTTTATACTGATAACAAGTTCAAACAGGTGCCATTAATACAGGTAATGAGTGGGGGACAGAGGAGCCTCTTAAAGAAGAAGATACAGGTCTGTGAGAGACAGAAATCTTGCTTGTTTGTAGGTGACCAAATACTTATTTTCCACCATAATTTGCAAATACATTCTTTCCAAATCAGACAGACAATGTGATTGTCTGGATTTGTTTCCACATTTTGTCTCTCATAGTTGAGGTATACCTATGATGACAATTACAGGCCTCTCTCATCTTTTTAAGTGGGAGAACTTGCACAATTGGCAGCTGACTAAATACTTTTTTGCCCCACTGTAGCTTATGTATCCAGCTCTACTTCCTCCTCCACTATCTGACAAATTACATACTGTCACTTTAGATACAGTTTACTGATCCAGCACCACTTCCTCCTCCACTAGCAGACACAACACATTGGGGTTTATTTACTAAAACTGGAGAGTGCAAAATCTGGTGAGATTCTGCATAGAAACCAGCTTCAGCTTCCATTTTTTTTTTTTTTTTTGAGAAAGCTGAAGTTATAAGCTGATTGGCTACCCCAAATCAACCCCACTTTCACTTTGTATAATCTACTGCATATGGATGCAGCACTACTTTTCCACCATCTGACATGACACACACTGTCACTTTCAATACAGTTTATTAATCCAGCCTTGCTTCATTCTCCATTATCTGACATGACACACATGGTTTAAAAACTTGCAAAAACTGGTGCACTCTGAATCTGGTGCAGCTAGCTGTGCATGGTAGCCAATCAGCTTCTAACTTCAGTTTTTTCAATTAGCTTTTGACAATAAAACCTAGAAGCTGATCATGCACTGCTTTCTCCTCCTCAGGCTGTCACCAAATAAAAGCTCCCTAATCCAGCACCACTTCCTCTGCCACTATATGACAAGACACACCGTCTAGGGTGACCACATTTCCAAATTAACATTCAGGTACTCCCCCCCCCTCCCCTACCACACTTTACAAAAATCAGCACGCTCTACCCAAAAGCACTGATCACACCCCCAAAAAAGCCCGCCTCATCGCCACTTTACTCACGCCGTCCGAGACCCGCTTTACCTTGTTCCAATGCTGGCTCCACACTGCCCTGCGGGATATTATGATTTCTCCAATCACAAGCAGGGGGCGGGGATTTTGTCACTGGACAAGTACTGTCAGTGAGTAAAGTGGCGATGTGGCGGACTTTTTGGGGTGCATCAGATCGGCCCAGTGGAGGGGTGGCTGTGTCCATTTCATTCCGGGACACTGAATTGTCCTAGAATTAAGGTGCCCAAGACAGACCTGCAAAATGCGGGACTGTCCCGGCAATCTGGGACACGTGGTCACTCTAACACCGTCACTTTAGATTCATCTCACTCTGCCAGTGCTGCTTCCTCCTCCACTATCTGACAAGGCACACACTGTCACTTTACATACAATGTTTTGTTTATTACATTGTAGATTACAATGGAAGTTGATAACACTATATAAATCAATAATGACAATCTTCTCTGTGTCTGTGTAACATAAGATGAATCCATTGCAATCTCTGGTATATACCATGTTTTGTGTAGACTGACAGGTAACGGTTGATGGAGTTAGCTCACATGCAATCATAAAGAGTCTCACAAATGCCTCACTGTTAAACTGTTGGGAATATTTTCACTTTGATGTGTTTGGTAATCTGCACGGCTCAGGAACCGGCAGCCAAATACAACAAGGCCAATAATGCGGCAGGATATGCTCTATTTTTAAACCACTCGCAGCTTCAATAGTTTATCCAAACACATGCTGCCAAGGAAAGCTTTGTTCCGAGGCTCGGAGCAGAGAGGGAGAAGGGAGTCTGGGGGTGGAATGGACACACATTGAGACCTGAGCCCAGTGCTGCCACCCCCGCTTCACAGGTCAATAACTGGGCACCACAATGGTCCTCACTCTCCTACTCAGCTCCAACATAATGCAATAGAATTGATCAGAAAGTAGTGAGTGCCATTATCAGAAGACCTGGATCCTTAAAGTGGGATTCCATCTCTGAATTCGCTGGCAGGGAGAAATGCAATGCTAACCTCATCCGTTTCCACCATTATAACCAGTTTGTCTTTTATCGGATTCTTTGATGGCGAGCACGCATAGCCCAATTCTGCACCTAATGTGAGTTTCAGACACTAATAGACTCTTTTAAGGCAGATGTCAGCCTATCGCAGAGCTTGCAATTGCAAGATATTCTTGCGTTTATGATGGGACCATTACGCAAGAAGATCATTAGGAAAAAGAAAATGCAACCTTCATGTGCAATTTAGCTTTTTTAAGCTACTCTACAACTGCTTCGAAAAAGAAGAAATGTCTTATGTCCTTGATGAGATATCTGCCTATGGCCAGCCATATATTTCACCTATTTTCCCCATTAATACATCATTATTTATTATTTTTAAGCACCACTCTAAGATCATTTTAAGCTCCAGAACACTCCTCTCCCATCTAACTGCTGAATTTAAAAAAAGCGGACATCATTACAAAGAAACAGTAGGGAACAAGCAATCTTGGGCTCCACTGACACCAATGAATTTGTGGTCCCCTACACCCGCAACAATTGTGGATCACCACACTCCGGTAAAATCGACTTCTTTATTGTTGTATATCCATAAAAATAAAATGCAATACAGCAGGATAAGTGAGGTTACTAATGTATTTCACACTGTGGAGGGCTCACTCAGTGTCAGAACCCCTGGCAGTGAGGAACCTGGTGGGGCGATTTAAAGTACTTGTATAGACAGAAGGTTTTTTATTTTAATGCCTAATACTTGCCTAAAGTCCATCAAGATCCAAGAAAATTTTTCATTTTCAAAAATAAAAAATTAGAATTTTTTCATTTTGAAAATTCGAAAATTAAAAAAAAGGAAATTAAAAAAAATCTGAATTTTCGAAATTCGAAAATTAGAATATTCCGGAATTTCGAAAACTCAGATTTTTTTATTTTCACATTTTTCATTTTCGAAAAGTTCGAAAATTAAAAATTCGAAAATTAAAAATTTCAAAAATTAAAAATTTGGAAAATTCGAAAATTAAAAAATTCGAAATTCAAAAATTTGGAAAATCGAAATTCGAAAAATAAAATGTTTTAGATTTTTGAACTTTAGATTTAGATGAATGTTACAATTTCGAAGTTTCGAATTTCAAAAATTCTGTTTTTTATAACTTTCGAAAATTCCGAATTTCAAAAATTTGAAATCCAAATTTCCATAAATGAAAATTTTCGAATGAAAAAAATCAGAAATTTTTATTTTGAAATTCGAACATTGAAAAATTTGAACATTTTGAAAATTCGAAAATTGAAAAGTCGAAAATGAAAAATTCAAAATTTTGAAAATCGAAAATGAAAAATTCAAAAAAATTCTAAAAATACTACCTCACTATACTTCCATTCCCCCCCCCCCCAGGGGACCTAGATCCTGACGGGGTGGGTACCACTAACGAACCATGTGGAGACACCATACCTTAGATGGGCCCCACAATTTAGCAACATTGTCAATCACTGACCCCCCAAAGACCTGCTGTGACAAAATCCCCACCAACATAAGTGCTAACTGTTTTTTTTTATACAAACAGAAACACAAAAAACAAGACATATCAATCCCCAAACTTAACACCTCAGAAAAGCCTTGACACAAGGGCAGGCGGGAAGGAAGTTTATTCTTTGCCTGAAAAATCACAGAATGCCTACACTGCCTGTCTGCCTCATAGCCCCTGCAACAGCACCCACCTCTCTAGCCTGCTGCCTCCGAAATTTGAAATTTCGAAAATTGAAAAATTCGAAATTCGAGAAAAAAAATTAAAAATTTGAAAATTCAGAATCTCTAAAATTAAAAAATGTGAAAAAAACAAAAAAAATTCTTCGGAAGTCCGAAAATTCGGAAATAAAGAATTTGTTAATACGAAAATTCGTAATTTCCGAATTTCCATTAAAAAACGAATTAGAAACTAAACAAATTGCACATGTCTAGTTGTGAGTGACCCCACTCCTTTGGCTGAGAAGCAACCCCACACATGAATGGTCTCAGGATGTTTTACTGTTGGAATGGCACATGACTGATAGTAGCGCTCACCTTTTCTTCTCCGGACAAGGTTTTTTTTCCGGGTGCCCCAAACAATCGGAAAGGGGTTTCATCAGAGAAAACCACTTTACCCCAGTCTTCAGCAGTCCAATTCCTGTAACTTTTGCAGAATACCAGTGTGTCCCTGATGTTTTGCCTGGAGAGAAGTGGCTTTTTTACTACCCTTCTTGACACCAGGCCATCCTCCAAAGTCTTCACCTCACTGTGCATGCAGATGCGCTCACACCTGCCCACTGCCTTTCCTGAGCAAGCTCTGCACTGGTGGTGCCCAAATCCCGTGGCTGAATCAACTGTACGAGGCGGTCCTGGCTCTTGCTAGACTTTCTTGGGTGCTCTGAAGCCTTCTTCACAACAATTCAACCTCTCTCCTTGAAGTTCTATGACTGTTCGTGTTTTCTTGCAGGTAACCATGGTTAACAGATGATTTCAAGTACCACCCTCCTTTTAAAGTTTCCAATCCATTATTCTAACTTCATCAGCATTACATAGCGATTCCCAACCTTGTCCTCGTCAACATTGACTACTGTGTTAATGAGCAAATCACTGACACGTCGTCAGCTAGTCCTTTTGTGGCAGGGCTGAAATGCAGTGGAAATGTTTTTGGGGGCTCATTTTCATGGCAAAGCGGGACTTTGCAATTAATTGCAATTCATCTGATCACTCTTCATAACATTTTGGAGTATATGCAAATTGCTGAGGCAGCAGACTTTGTGAAAATTAATATTTATGTCTTTCTTAAAACTTATGGCCACAGCTATATATAGTGTTGTACAGTGATGCCAACTGTCAAGAGAACCAGCAACCGATGCATTGTCTGCCATGTGAACTGCATGTTGCTGATACACCTCTGCAGGCCATTGACCCCCCCCCCCCCCCAGTGAACAAACCGTTCTGTTCTGCTTAAACCAGTAACATTTCTATGTGATGTAATATTTTAGTACAAAGTAGTCCAGCAAGGGGCTGCTGAAATTTTACCCCACTGTGCTCAGTCTACCTGACCTCTCCACAACCCCAACCATGCACATGAGACAAAGACGTTTTGCTGTTTCTTGTAGACCCGTCATAAAAAGCACAGAGTGAGCAGAAGGCAGAGCCAACAAGAGCAGTAGAGCTGTATCACTCATGATGTTCTACAATACTGAGCTACAGTATATATATATATACACACACACAATGTCAATTCCAAATGCCTCATCGTGGAATGCGAGTTCTATAACAAATTATCTGCTTTTCATGGTAATATTTGGATGATGGAAATCATATCTGCCATTATACAGGAAATATTATTAGAAGTCGTATCAGTAGCAGTGTGTGACATGTGACCATGCAGATTACGGTGTACCCCGAGCAGTGGCTGGTACACGGTGTGTGGTGTGGAGGGCTCATATAATACGTCACTCTGCATTACCTGTGTGCAAACACATCTCATGAGAACCAGAATCACCAACATACAGATAACCAGACACAGATCGCAATATAAACAGAGTGCTCATTCACTGTAAACTACACACCTCCTCCCCTATAAACACGGAGATGTCCTCACTCATACAGGGCCAGTGGGAATGGGATGGATGTTGGGGAAGTAGTATCAGACTGAATCCTCCATCAAACTCCACTCATCAGATGCAGATTAATGTTACCTTCCTGCCTCTACAGTCCAAAATTACACACCCAAGAGGCTCTGGGACATTAAAGAGGGAGTAAAGCCTCCTAAAAAAAAAAAAAACATATACCCTGCAAGACAAAGGCATAATGAGTTAGTATGCATAGCATACTAGCTCATTATTTAGGTACTTACCTGAGATCGTAGCCCTCGCAGCAGCCCTCGTTCACCTCCTCCATCGCAGATATTACTCGCAGAGTGACTTCCGGGAATCGCGGCCCCCTGGCCAATCTGGGAATCGCGATTCCCGGAAGTCACTGTGCGCGGAAGCGTCAGCGATGGCACGATCACCTTCACTAACGGCACGCTCAGTGCGCCTGCGCTGTTGTCTACGGGGCGCATGCGCCATAGACATCGGTGCAGTCTTTTCTGCAAATATCTCCTAAACAGTGTAGGTTTAGGAGATATTTCTTGTACCTACAGGTAAGCCTTAATCTAGGCTTACCTGTAGGTAAAAGTTGTCTGTAAGGGTTTACAACCACTTTAAAGCCAAGTACACGTCACTAACTTTTTTCCATTTAACCCAACTCGCAGCTCTGGTTAGAGCCGATGTACTAACAATCCAATGTTAGTACAACAATCTCCCCTGCTGTTCGATTGTGTTCTGACAGGGGGATGGCTTCCCGCCAAAACACTCCGGTCAGCGCTCTCAGCCATTGGCTGAGAGCGCTGATTGGGAGCCAGTTGGCTGCTAGTTTTCCAGCATGCATGTTCAACAGAAGTTGGCTGAATGGTTGGCTTCTGTTGGACCAGCTACCATATACACAGGCCAGATGTCAATGTTAAATAAAAACCGACCAATGTCACCCAACATTCGGCCCGTGTGTACTAGGCTTAAGACTTATTTGTTCAAAAAAAAAACAGAGAAAACATAATTATTGAATAAGCACACTGGTCCTGGTGAGACTACTCACATAAAGCAAGGATTCCCATCAATGGGTACCTAGAATATTACTTATAACCTAAAAATGAACAGGAGCAACAGAACAAATGGTAAGAGAGTCCAAATCTCTTAAAGAGGAAGTAAACCCTGATGGGTTTTACTTCCTCTTTATTTCCCTGCAAAGGTAAAGCATAATGGGCTACTATGCATCGCATACGTAGTAGCCCATTATGTGTTGCTTACCTGAAAACGAAGCCTGCGATGTTACCACTGTCCCCGCTGGCTGGAAGCGTTCATGTTCACCTCTCTTCCTTCCAGGGCCGCCAACTCCGGCTCTGTGACTGGCCAGAGGAGCGAGAGCCCCCAGTAACGGCACGATCCCTTTAGAAACGGCAACGATCATGCCCTTTCTAAAGTGCGTATATTGTAAATATTTCCTAAACCGGCACGGTTTAGGAGATATTTCCAGCACCTACAGGCAAGCCTTAAAGCGGGGTTCCAGGCATAATTTTTATTTTTTTCTTGCAAGCTAAAATTAATCACATTAAATAGTCCCTAAAACATATTAATAGCTCCCCAATCATTCCAGAAATCATTGCAAACACATGCCTTATATCCTCTAGCTCATGTTGTGGCCGTATCCATCATATGTGTGGGCATGTGAAGCCCAGTTCCTTTTTCTTCCTGGTTTTCAGGGAGAGGAGCATGCTGGGAGATTTTTACGCAGAGTAATGCCCAGAGACTCCTGGGAAATGAGTGTCATAATTTCCCAGGAGGCAATGGGGTCCTAGGACAGGAAGTTGAACCACCTAGGACCATGAAGAAATATTTATGTATTTATTTTTTTACATTAAAGGCAAGCTGTTAATAGAAAGTTCATTTTTAGGGTGGAACTCCACTTTAATATAGGCTTACCTAATTAAAAGTGGTTGTACAGAGTTTACAACCACTTTAAAGTGGAAGTTAAGGCAAAAAGGAACTAACTCTGATCCTACTCTATACCACATTCTAACACTAATCTATCTAGCCGTGTAAAACAAAAATCACTATACTTACCTGTTCTGCAGACGGCCCGGTCCCATGCTGAGTTGTCAGCAGCGGATTTAGTGTGGGAGTGTGCTGGAGAGACAGCCGACAACAGAAGCTCTATAGTAACTCTATGGGTGATGTCACTTCCTAGGCATTTCCTAGTCGTTGGTTCTCTCCTACACACAGCATCAGCCGCTGGAGACTGGACCGGACCAGCTTTAGAAAGGGTAAATACATTGATTTTTGCTTTACAGGGCTAGATAGATTAGTCTTAGAATATGGCATAGCGTGGGATTAGAGTTAGTTTTTGCCTAAACTTCCACTTTTGATCACACAAAACAGCCAACATGTTTTGGGGGCTCAAAGCTTTCCTCCATCAGGGCTACAAAATAAATATAAATAAAAAAGGATTATGTGATTGTACAATAGGTAAAGCTCTGCGTAAATACCTGGCGCTATATAAATACCTGTATATCTATCTACATGAATAGTTACACAGTTAGTCAGGTTAAAAAAAGACACAAGTCCATCCAGTTCAACCAATAAAAAAAAATTATAGTAATATCATACAATCCCATATACACAATCCTTCACCCACAGTTGATGCCGAGGAAGCCACAAGACCCCAGCAAAGCATGCTCCAATTTGCTACAGCAGGTGGAAAAAAAATTCTTCCTGATCCCCCAAGAGGCAATCAGATTTTCCCTGGATCAACCTTACCTATAAATTTAAGTACCCAGTTATATTATGTACATTAAAGTAGAAGTCCAGCCAAAGCTTGTTTGGCTGTTCTCCTATGGATCACAGGAGTGCATTTTGTTTTGTACTCCTGTGACCCGTTTTGAGCTGAAGTCCGCTTTCTGCTAACGACACAGAAGTCAGTCCAGGCATTGCGTCATCGCAACAATAAAGTCTGGATCGGCCAGGTGCCTGGACTGACGCCCGGCTCAGCCTCTCAGCAAACCGCCCCCTCCACTGCTCAGCACTCCAACGAGCAAGGAGGGAGTGAAGCAAAGAGCTGTGGCTGATAGTCACCAGCTCTCTGCTCGGGGAGCTCTGAAAACCAAGGGATCGGTGGTGTTCCATCGCTCGGGTCTCGGTACAGAGGCGCTGGGGGACAGATGAATCATCGGACCGATGCTGCATTCTCCAAGGTTAGTATGATTCCTCACATTACATACAATATGACCAATTGTATGTACCAGCATCAGAAATGCTGCACACCAAGATGCAAAAGAATATTCTTCCATTATTAAAACAACCTTTGGGAACAAGTTCCATACTGCTATGTTTTATGCTAGGCACAGGGCTTTCTTTGAGAAGGTGCTGTGTCTAGCACAAAACATGCCAGAATATAACTTGTCCCTACTGGCTATTTTATTAAAAGGAAGCATCTTGGTGTGTGACTCTCCTTGTTGCTGGATTGCTTCAGGAAACAAGCTGAGCCAGCACCTGAGATGTGATTGTGAAGTGTGGTGCCTGATCTCGACTGGAGCAGCATGTGAAATCTTTGACAGAAATACGACCAGCTCAGCAAAATACCACATTTAAAAGACACAATTATAGAGGAGTATTCAGTACAAACAACATACAGTGGAACCTCGGATTGTGAGTAATGCGGTTAACAAGCGTTTCGCAATACGAGAACTGTATTTAAAAAAATCCTAACTCGGTTTGCGAGTGTTGTCTCGCAAAACGAGCAGGATTCAGGCCAAAGCGGTGTGCAGTACTGCGTTTGACCTGAGGAGGGGGGAGCCAGAGCTGAACGTCTACGACCCCAGCCAATCGGAGCCTTTCGAAAATGCTCGGAAAGATACGGAAATACTCTGTTCCCGAGCCTGAGGTTTGCTGAGGTCAGCCGAGCTGTCCTCGGTTCTTTCCGTCTGTTTCCGAGGCTTTCTGGCGCCCCCCACCTCTGGCCGCATGCGGTATTGCATGCCATTGAAGTCAATGCGGAACAAATTATTTTATTTTCCATTGACTTCAATGGGGAAACTCGCTTTGATATGCAAGTACTTTTGATTAGAGCAATAAAACAGCTATTTGCATCTATATAAGGTCTAAACAGGCTAATATGCTTAAATAGTGTTTGCAAAAACAAATAATATAGCTATAGAACAACACAAGCATAAACCAAAAGAAAGTTATAAAGCAGACTGGCTTTCTGAGAGAATGGGAGGACTCGGAGTAGTCCACACACACAGGAATTTTGATATGTGCTTCACATTTATCAACGTAACCTTTTCGGGAAATTCTTATTTGGGAAACAGTTGCAAATACATAAAAAATATCAGTAAACAGCAGTAGTAATGTCAGTTGTAAGTAAAAGTATAGAAACATTAGAACCTGTACAATGCTCATTGGTAACAGTGCAGGAATTATGCAGTAAAAAACACAGTATATATACAGTATATGTTTATACAGACTATTAATCTTTTTTTTAAAGTAATGCACATACTTTGTACCACCACAACCCCATACTACTATATTATTCCATACCAGTGACATCGTTTTTTAAATAATAAAAAAAAAACTCACCACACTGGTGTCCCTATCCTGATCGCTTCTCTTCCTAAAAGCATACAGTCACTCCCACTGTAAGCCTGTTTTCATCGGCTCGCTGGTAAGCGGCAGTTTTGTGTAAACAGATGATTCAAGTAACAGTTCGGTAAATCAATTAATTCAGGGAGCATATTAACTTATTGGTTCCTGTTGGATTATCTTTAGAACAGAATTCAGTTCAAAAAGAGAACAAATATCTGAGATTTTACAAGTAATAAAGTCAGACACAGTTGTATGACACCATTTACAATCTAAAAATTAAGTGCCGATTCACACTACAGCGACATGAAAGTCGGCACGACTTTGCGAGGCAACTTCGAGTCGCCTCCAGGACAGGCAACTTTACCAGTGGCCAATCAAACAATAATCAGCTCTGTGGGAGGGAGGGGTTTGCCTGAGAAAACTTTTTTCTCTTCCTGTAAAGTTGCTTCAGTTAAGACAGAAACCCCACTTTGAAGACGACTTCCATTGAAATCAATGGGTACAAGTCACCTTGAAGTAGTACAGGAACCTTTTCTGAAGTCGGAGCGACTTCAGTAGTGAACATTAAGATGGCTCTCATTACTTTAATGTAATTTCTCATGTCGTGCGACTTGGGGCGACACATGTCGGATCCCAAGTCGCAGTAGTGTGAACAGGCACTAAAGTGGTAAAGAAAAACCTGACCTGGCTGACATTTAGTTTGCTCTAACAATAGGCGATTGTAATTTTATAACTTACAATTCTGTTTTCACCTTCATTTATCCTTTCCCCCAACTGCTGCTAATTTCCTGCAGGCTCAACCACTTTCTGTCTAAATGCACTCACTCCAGTGCCGGCTGCACATCATTGCTGTGGATCGGCAGAGGACCACATGCAACGTGGGTCAGCACGCCCGCTTGTAGTCTCCACCAAGGGAAATGACTAGTAATCACGTAGGAGAGAAATCGAGAGACAGTTTTCACCCCAAGAAAGAAAAGGCCTTTACATGGACCCTCATAATAGGATTACCCAGCAGGGACCGACCAAATTTAAATCAGTGTGTGGCCTCCCCCACTCAACAGACTTTAACTAAATAGGGACATTCTGCAATGATCAGTGGCTGCAGCCAATTAGCTGTAGCCACTGATCAATGTACTCTGACAGGGGTGGGTGTAGCTGTCTGAATACAATGGTTTGTTTGGGGGATTCCTCCATTCACCTAATTTGTGCATATGGAGGAATCCGCCTGTTGACTAAATGCAAAAAATAGCTCTGTACAACCAGCCTTTTTTTTTATTTTCCAGTGCTTTGCAGGCACTTTGGCAGCGCTGTCTATTCATTTCAATGGGTAGAGGAGCGGTGTATATATATACCAATCATGCCCCAAAGGTGCTGCTTGCAGGACTTTTTTCACCATCCTGCAAGCACACCGCCCCAGTGTGAAAGCACCCAGGCTTTCACACTGGGGTGGCTTGAGAGGCACTAAAACGCCTAAAAAGCGCCCGAGTGTGAAAGGGGTCTAAGGAATACAAGGTACTGCTGTAGGCATTTCAGAGGCCTTCTTCCACACAGCATGTCAATGTCTTCAGCTGGCGAGCTTTCAAGGAGGTGGAGAGGCCCCCTCACTGCTTAGTGCACCCCTTGGATCAGCAGCCAATGATATCATCCCCAATACTATAATGGCCTGTTCTGGTACTGGCTGTGGACGGGGCTTTGTGGGCCGCTCATACAGCTGCTGTGTTGGTGCAGATGTTTCATAGATGAGCTCTGAATCCAGCAGACATATTCCAGGCCCAGTGCATCTTTTAAATGAGTGTGTGGGGGGAGAGCCAGGCCTGGCTGTTTATTCTTGCCAGCTGCTATTGTATATAAGAAGCCAAGCCTGTTAGCGGCCCAGGTCGATGCTGCTCACTGTATATTTTCATGGCTTTTGTTTTGCTTATTTAACAGAAGTGGGGAAAAAATTACTTGTAGATTTACTGCCTAATTGACGGTGAGAGAGACTGGGGCCTTCTGTTCATTCACAAATCGCAGGCGTAGTGGCAAGGCGGATCTCCGCAGGCTGGCGTATCAACGTCCACTAATCCGCCAAATCCGTCTGACACCAGATACAAGTACACAATGCACTAGAAGGAGGAGTGACTGTGCAAATCATGATGGAAATCCACCTACAGTGCATTGTAAGGAAAGGATGATTTATGCCTTGTAGAAAAGAACAATTTGTATCCAGATGTGGAAATGGTTTTCTCAACTGTTCCTGTTCTCTCTATGCCAAAATGAAACAAATGTACTGTAAACACTTGTTTGTAGCAAACCGGTTCTTTTTATCAATGTGTACTCTGCAATGGTGCGATGTCCATCCGTTTCTGAGATTTACACTGCTCTGGAGAACTGCTGCAGTTTAACTTTCATTTACAGGTTCTTTCCTTATCCCCAACCTGTGACTGGACAGTGAGAGGATGAATAGACATGTGCAATTAGTTTAGTTCCAAATTCATTCATTAATTCGGAAATATTCTAATTAACGAAAACCCATTTGAATTTTTTTTCTGAAAATTCGAAAATCCTAAAATAAGAATGAAAATAATAATAATAACTATTACTAATTATTACATTATAGGTATTGGAATTTCCTTTCATTTGTCTCGTTAGTGAACATAACGAACACAACTTTATCCGAAGTTATGAATTATCCAAAATAACGAATGCTGCATCTAAACGTATGGAATGTAACTAATAGTAAAAACGTTTTATTATTATTATTATTATTATTATTATTAATTCCAATACCTATACATCTAATAGTTATGATTAGTTAGTTATTTCGGATTTTCGATTTCTCAGATTTTCGAATTTCCGTATTATCGAATATTCAAATTACCCAATTTTTTCTATTTGCGAATTTACGAATTTGCCAGTACCACAACGAATGGAATATAATGAATTTGAATTTTTACAAAGTTACAAATCTATTCGAAATAACGAATTTCGATCATAAAGAATGACCTGAAAAATGAAAGAAAGAAAAACGTATGAAAAGAAAATTAATACATTTTTCGGCAGTGCACATGTCTACAGATGAATGAGTTGCCGTTAATGGGTGTGCGCCAACGCAGTACAACAGTGTTAACCCAGCCAAAATTACAAAATGGCTTGTGCAGAAATTCTATACATTGTGTTCATTTTTAGGAAAATGTAGTTTTCCTGTAACGACTGCTTATCTTATTCCCTCCTGGTGCACCAATGGAAGCGCCGTCTGTCTATAAATAGAACCCTTGAACTGTGCGCCTTAGATCCTGTTGCAGTTTCAGAGCCACATCTGCTGACTTGCTTCCTCCATGGAGAGTTTTCTGGCCTCCATATCAAAGACAGAAGGAACAATGAGCCCAAACCTCGCTCAGAATCTGCATCTTCCCCCTAAATGTCTACGTTTAACCCATTACTTTCAATACCATAGAATAAGAACCAATACCGTATCGATGCTTTGATGAGGGGTAAGCTTTGTATGTAAAATTATGCAGGTGCAAAGTTTTATCACTATGCCAGATCAGCTGAGTTACTGGAAAGTTAGAACAATTTGCAAATCTGTTTGGGGAACCAAGCAGAACCTCTCAGGGCCCATGTCTACTTCTATGCCTTGATAGTGCAAGCGTTATAGTAGCAACTGCAAAAGACTGATACCAGGTGTAATGAAAATAAATACATGGAAGTATTAATAAATACAGAACTGAAATAATTTGTGTTGTGTGGCGAGGTGTACTCTGCGATTAGGTTCTCGACTCTTACCTATAATACTGGATTCCCACCATGGTTGCTTTACAACCTACAGTGCCAAAAAACAGCCCCTTGTCCTTCCTGCCAGGTCACCTCTGCTACACTCAAACTTTCTCCTCATCTGGCCAAGAATAAGCTTATTGGAAGCTGACCATTTCTGGTACATAGGTGAAAACTCCCCATTTTGACCTCTGTAGCCTATAAGCAAAGGCCTATATTGGTTAATTCTGACTTGTATACCCACATAGATGTAGCTAGATAACAAGATTTGGATGGAATAAGTTGACTGGCAATACCTGTCTGTCGGGGTTCCCGGCTAGGAGAAGTCCATCCTGCCCAGATGCTCAGCATGTAGGCGACTGTCACACTTTGTCACCTATCTAGGGACGTCTTTAATATTGATTGGACCCTGGGCAAACATTTTCTTGGGCCCCCACTCTATGCAATTTCGCTCTCCACCTGCTCTGAGACAAAAAATAAATAGCAGCTAGACTCAAAATCAGTTTAGTGAATAAGATCAGGCAGCGATTACGATTGGTTGCCAGAGGTTACAGTGTATCATTACCGCTTACTGACTGGTTGCTAGAGCTTACCCCCCAATTTGCTTACCTTTGCAGAACAGGCTGATGTTAGGCTTAATGACCACAGCTGCAGGCAGGACTTTTACGCATTCCCCTTTATCTCCTCAGTGGGCAGCATTCAGTATAGGTGATGGTGGATATGACCTCAGGGAGGCATGATATACATATCTTTTTACATATCAATACATTTTTTACATGTAAACACAGGGTCTGCAGATGAGTCATCTGTACACAACAGGGCAGAGCTGGGCAGCATTAGTAGCAGCACTTCACACTGAGATATCTGGACACAGCACAGGACTAAAACTTTAAGGAAATTTTAACTGGCATAGCTGGCAAGTATGAGGCAGGCTCTTTGGGCCCCACAACAGTGATGGGACCCCATTTGCCCAGCCTTAAAGACAGCCCTACACCTATAGGTAGCTGGGCAATACAAAGGCTACAATAATAATCTATGGGTATCCATAAAAATTACTGCGCTTATGTCATTCTGCATGGATAGCCGCTAGCACCACAACCTGACAGGATATTTTGTATCAACCATTTCTACAAAACAAGTGCTGTGCTTAATGTGAAATAACTTTGAAACTTATAAATGAATCTAAAAGAAACCTATAAATGAAAATATGTGCAAAAAAAAACTAAATATATAACATCATATGACATAAATATAAAAATATGACGCCATTGATTGAGAAACGTCAGTATCTCACTAAGTAAATATAATCACTGTGTGTGTAAAACAGTGAAAAAATATGAACAAAACCACCAAAAAATGGAGTGAAAGTAATTGTGCTAATAAGTCCATATATAAAAAGAAAGAAAATATATGTCCATCAATATGGCATGTGGATTGACGGTGAAGAAAATAAAACGTGTAGCCACGTACATCATCATGGGAATATTTCTTCAGACTAAATGACATAGATGGAATACACTTACCAGAACCAGTGGATCTACCTGTCAGCGACAGTAGATCATAGGCATGGGAAATCCCAGAACAAATCAGCTCAACTTGTCTGGCGACTCTGAGTAGTTAGGACCATGAACTTGGCCGTTAGGACCCGACAGTCCTCGATAGGAGACCCTGGATAGATGGTATCCTGGATAGGTGGAACAGACCAGAGCTCACAGGGTATCCACCCTGTTTCCGTCTATTTCATTTAGTCGGAAATACATTTTCCCATGATGATTTACATGGCTACACGTTTTTTTTCTTTGCCGTCAATCCACATGCCATATTGATGGACATATATTTTCTCTCTTTTTTTTTTAAATATATGTAATTATTAGCACATTTACTTTTACAAATGTTTTGGTTGTTTTGTTCAGAACCACTGATGTCCATTAAAGGAGTCACCATCACACGTGCATCCACCACCCAGGAGAGGGAATATATACTCTTACCAGAGAAATTGGACCCAGATGCCAGTAGCACTGGGTCCAACAGGCATACAAATGGAAATAATCCTCAAGGATCAGACACCATATCTCTCCAACAAACCAGCCCTTATACTCATGTAGCACTACCCCCGGAGGAGCTGCTGGATGTTTGGGCGGCGTATTATCTCATGGCTCCTCCGAATCCCTAGGTGTGATGTGATGCGTATTGCATATAGTAGAAGTAAAGGAATGTCCACGACAAGGGCTCTTTGCTGTGCTCTTTAGTACCCAGCCGGGTAAAAATAGTAAACTTGTGGTGAGGAAAGTATAGTTGAAGAAGGGAGAATAGCAGATTCAGGCATGATAGGGAAACAGTCCTGCTCCCAAGCGCAACACTTCTCTGCGCCACTCCCGCCGGAGTGGGTTTAGTGTACCCGGACAGGCCTCTCTCACTGACCTGGCAGCCGGAGTATCACTCGGACAATTGGATAAAGTCTCTGCCACAGACTCTCCTCGGTGAGCCTCGGAAAGATACCTCTGCCACAGGCCCTCTCTGGATTTAAATCTTGGAGATATCCCTCCTTAGAGGAGTTACACCTGGATCTCCTTCAACTTGTCGCCCAGGTACTGACTGACAGGTGATCAATCCCTCAGTGTCTGGCTACCTCGATCCCCGGTGGTTTGTCCAGGCCCTTTTTGGACCGCCAGCCTCTCAATGGCGCTCCTCAGACTGACTCCCCACCGAACAGCAGTACAGCTTGGGATCTTCAAAGGTGGGAACCCAGTCACTCACTGGGTCACAGTCGCTGTTCAGATGCTCCGGGCCAGCATGACCCCAGAATTAGGAACACTGCGTGGCACGCACACCCTGGCCAGGTAGGCCATAACGCCGGGGGGCCGTAATGTGGCCACCCTAAAGGTGGGTGCCACACTGGACGAAGAATACCCAGAACCAATGGCATCTGCCTCATAAATACCCCTCCCCAGCATGCACAGCGAGGTCAAACCCTCCTGATTGGCTGCTGGGAAAGAGCACCCAAACCTTGACTCCACTGCTGCCACCTGCAGCACCGGGTTGAAAGAACACCCCAGTACAACAGAATAAGCCTGCAGCACAGCCAAGCTGAGAGAGAGACCCTGCTTTGCACTTAACAATCTGGATCCGAGTCTAACTAAACTAAGATCTTACCCTTAAATTTAACTAGCACCAGTACCATAAAGTACACAGGCGCTACACTCATAAAAGACAAAGACCTCTACATAGTGTAAAACCTTCTCATATGAAGTTTATTTAGAAGGTAAAAACACTTACATCCACTGTAAACTAACTGACATATCATCACATCATCTCCAGCTGAACACCAAGACATTCAAAGACACAATGACAAGGAAAAGACTCAAGCAAACCCGAAGCGGTTCGTCCAATAGAAAATCATCTGGGGTTTATGACTGAGGAATATTGCCCTTGAGTAACCAATGAACTAGCGTTCGGGTTTCAGGGAGCCCCTGACAAAAATTATTATATCTACAGCTCACAATACATTAGCCTAATCACAGTGGTAGTCAATGATAGTAGGGGCCCTTTAAATTGGTGGTCGATGGAAAGAATGCATGTTACAATGGTGGTTAGTTTTGTGCTTCTATACATTTGCAGTCAGTGGAAAGAACACGCTTTACGTTTTGCAGTCATAGGGAAGAATGACCCCATACAGGCAACTAACATCATTAATTTTGGTGGTAACTTACATGAGAAACAAGAAAAGAAGCTACACTGGTCTCATGTCTTTAGCTTTGCCAAATGGCTCTGATGACAGAACTATAAGGGCACCATCAGGCAGAAGGTTAATCCATCCCTGAATCCTCAAGGAACACTTTGCAACCTCTGAAGGAATATCAGAATTTCACAGATCTCTGCTTGAAATAGCTGCTTTAGAAGATTAGAAGTTTCCGAGACTTTAAATCACCAACAGAATTCAATAAACATATATTGGTGCATTTATGTTTTCTACAGTCAAAGCATCATCCTATGTATAATTATAGCTCTTATAAGCATTTCACAGTCATCAGGGTAAGAAATCCAAGGCTGTTGCTACTTTCCTTAATGGCCCTTGTATGTCTTCTGATCTCTTGTGTCCTGGTTTATTTCAGAGACTGTATTCAGCATATTAGGTTTGCTGTGACATCCCACCAACTGAGGTCAAATGAGCAGACAGTCACAGAAGATTGAAAAGTCATGTCCCTAGGAGAAAAACCAATCAACACGGACCCCTCTCACCACCGTACACAGTGTCTAGTGGGGCTCTTAGTAAAGCAAACAATGACTTAATAAACAGCATCCAATCAGAATTAATATTTAACTGGGTTGATTGCGCTAAACCAAGAAGGTGAAATTTTCTGGTTGTTGTGTACATTGGTGATCTTTCTGCAGTCAGTGCAGACAATGAGGCTGATGGCTCTCAAGGCTCGGTTGCTGTGCCATTTGTCAATAATCATATTTGTTAAATAGAGATGAGCGACGTGATATTGGTGAAATAGATTTTGCACCATTATAACAATTTTTCTTATAGAGCTGCTTGGGCTCAATTTAAAGAGGAGTTTCACAAATACTGTAGCTGATGACTTTTACTATTTGGGTACTTACCTTTCCAGACAATTAGCAGTGTCTTTACCCAACGAGGAGGAGGCAGACAAGCGGAGCGTCCCCTTTTGGGTGGCACCCCACTTTAATTTTCTTTATTTTTTTTAATAATTTTTTTTTGCAGCCAGAGTATTTTTTTTTTTTTGCATATTAAGTGCATCATTTGTACGAGAAAATACTGAAAAAACTCAAAACAGTATACAGTATATTTTCTGAAACTGAGACCCTGTTTGGTGGTATATGGTGTATAAATGGTGGTAGTTGCAATCTTTTGTATGTGATATTTGCACAACTGTTTATCAAAGCTATATTTCAGTCGAAAAATACACTCAAAGTAATTTTAGTAAACACAAACACAATATTTCAATTTTTTTGTGGTAAAATATAAAAGATGAGGTTGTATAGCGTAAATGGATGCCAAATAGGTCCAAGGTCCCAGACTATGGAACGCTTTACCAACCAGCGTTCGGTTGGAGGAAAACCACTTAGCCTTCAGGAAAAAGATCAAAACTCATCTCTTTTGATATCAAAGGAGACAGGTACATCAAGCGCCCAGAGGCGATTCAGTTCGCATGTGTCGCGCTATATAAGTTTCTCATTCATTCATTCCCCAAAATTGCAAGGGGTCATGAAACAGCAAAAAAAAAAATGATACCCAAAACTGTCCACAGGTGACACTGTAGCAGCTGGGAGTTTGTTTACATTCTGGTGCTACCACCAGCAGCAGTGAAGTGGTTAAGTAGAAATACCAACATTATGATCCTGAAACCCACGACTCTTAACCCTGCCCATGGCCCACATTTCATCTGTTCTTTTCTCTGGTAGGTCGTTTCCAAATTATGACCACGTTGCAAGTTAGTTTTGCTCAGACCCCACCTCTAAATATGTGGGGGCCACCCAACATGTCACTTTATGGGTTGGCCCCGCCTAGACCCCACCTCTAAAAATGTGTGGCCCACCCGCTGACAGCTCTGATCACCTCACTTTTACTGCAGTAACTCAAGGTTGATGCTGTGATGCAAGTGCGCAGCAGCCAACATTCACAGCACTGGCTCGAGAGGAACACCACGTTGGCTGTTCCTTCAGAGCACATGCGCCAGTGATGTCAATGGCTGCATGCACTGTAAATATCCCATAAACTGCAAAGGTTTAGGAGATATTTTCAACACCTATAGGTAAGCCTTATTATAGGCTTACCTATAGTAAAAGTTTGGAGAGGAAGTTAACTTCATCTTTAAGGCCTTTTTTCCCATTTCTTCATAGACACGGCTTACTTCTGCTCTATCCCCTAAAGGAGGAGTTTCTCCGAAACAAGTCGGGTTTTGTCCTGGTGTCTTTATTAACATTCAACCCATGACAGGCATACAACAATTTTTTATATACCATAGACATGGGGTTTTACACAGTGGCAGCCCGTCCAATAGGGGCACTGCCCCCCATCCATGTGTCTGGCCCCTCTAATCTACATTGCAATGGGGGGGGGGTTAAGCATGTCATTAGAGCCAGAGACTCTAATAGGCTTCAAAAAGAGTGGGCTTGAGGTGCAGAACAATGCTCTCCAAACCCACCTAGTTGTGTGATAATAGCGAATGAATATTGGCTATTGTCACACTGAATCGCCTCCACATCCTGAGACCTGTTTCCTGATTGGCCAAAATGACAAGCAATCCAATTGAAGAATAACGAGGAGGGAGGAGATGTGGAGGCCGCCGGAGTAGACACAGGGGACAAAGCTGCCAACCGGAGGGGAAGTGCTGCCTGTGGCCAAGTGCGGGGCCTATCGACCGACAGATGGTTGTGGTGGTCGTGTGCGGACCCAAGCGTCCCACGGGGGTGCTGGTTGGGGGGGGGGGGGGCGTTATGGGTAACCCAACCAACTGGGCCAGGGAAATGGTTGGGGGTTAGTGGGTGCTTTGTTTGCCACCATGTTTATGTAATAACACTGATATAATATATTTCTTTGTATGTTATGTAACTAGACTGGATTTTTTATTTATTTTTTGGCATACCAGCCTTTCATTGAAATATACACAGTTGTCTTAAGAGTCCCATAGGAATCATTTTGTTCACTAAAATTTGGGACATTTTGCTGAAATGTTGTCAATCTAGTGAAGTGGAGTAAATAGGGAAGGTGAAATTATGGTGGTTTGTGAGTGTACAATGGCCTTTAAATGGTTCATGGGGGTTGCAGAAGCTCATTTTGACTATCCTTGACTTGTTCTTGGGTAAAAAAAGCATGAGCTTTGCACATTCCTTCCTTCTTTTGCCAATGTGGAGTGGGGGTGTGTGACTTTCATCCAATCAGCTCTCTTGGCTGTATGCCAATAATCCACTCCCAGTGCTGAACAGGAAGAAGAAATCTGTAACACGATGTGCACTTTCTAAAGAATATATAAAGATGAGGCTTCTCTGAAGAGGAGGGTTTTCAGGGATCCTCTAAAAGCTAATAGAGAATGAGATAGACGGACAGATTGGTGTAGGGAGTTCCATAGGCTTGGAGAGGCTCTGGAAAAGTCCTGTAGACAAACATGGGAGCAGGCAATGAGAGAGCTAGAGAGCAGGTCTTGAGAAGAACGAAGAGAACGATTAGGTTGGTATTTAGAGACTAGGTCAGTGATGTAACTGGGGGCAGAGTTGTGGGTGGCTTTGTAGATAGCTGTTAGTATTTTGAATTTAATTTGTTGGGTGAGCGGAAGCCAGTGGAGGGATTGACAGAAAGGAGTAGCAGAGAGAGCGGTTGGTAAAGTGGATGAGTCTTGCAGCAGCATTTATGTCATTGGTTAGAAAGGGGCTTATTTTGGAGATGTTAAGGAGGTAGAGGCGGCAAGAAATTATGTTCTATGTACATATAGTATAACAACTGTATTTAGGCCAGACTGCAAAAAACAATTAGGCTGCCGTCTTTACGCGTTTCGCCATTAACTGACTTCCTCGGGAGACCATATATATAACAAAGATCTGGTGACACTAAATCCACATAGAGAATACGCAGTCTCAAAGCATGGAATGGGCACGTAGTAAAACCGGTTAGTAGGAACCACAGAAGGGCAATGCAAAATTGTTCCAAGAGACAGAGATTAGAAAAGAGAGTACCTTCATAAATAAACCACCCTCCCATGAAGGCCAAAAGCCAAGCAGCACAGAGTATACTTGCAATATTTCAAAATATGTTGTGCCTCTACCACCCCCTCATGCAGCTGCCTATTCCTAGCTTCAGCCCTCATTCACATTGGAGGGACTTGTCATGCGATTTTGACAAGCCGCATCCTATTGGCAGCAATCGCACTGTTAGAATTGGTGCAACACCAACTTTGCAGGGGCCGCGTCGATTTAAAAAAAAAATTCTTGCACTACTTTTGGCGATTTCAGGTACAACTTGCATAAACCCGCACAGATGTCTTCCAAGGCGCACTGACATTCGGATTTGAAATAATGCGATTTTAGATGAATTCGCACCATTTCAAAGCCGCATTCAATGTGAATGAGGGCTTAAAAGGAGAAATGTTTTATTTGCTTCACCAACTCAACCCTATGAGACAGAAAGTTGGTGTTATAATATAACTTCTTCTCTACATAAATGTCTTGTTCTCATATTGTTATTCCCTGTATGTTTTGTGAGCAATAAAAACTTCTTTGACGTAAATTTTTTAATAAATGTCTTGTTTCAGTGACTCAAAAAGTGCTTGAATCAACATGCCAGCCAAGAAAGCAGCATTTGCAGCAGCAGCATCCATATTGTTTGGTTTGCCTCTAATTCACCTTAGGTCTTGTCAGTCTTACTTTCTCGTGTGAATTGCTGTATCCTGTATTCTCCCAGCCTCCACGGTAATCTCTTGTCAGTACAATGGGATATCCAGGGAGTTATAGAGGGAGCCTGGCCTGTCTTATATCACACATCTCTTCTAGAGAAGTGTACATGAATTGTCATCCCTGTGCAGCACTTGGGCTGCGTTCTATCATGCAGAATTAGGCTGTATGTCCTGCATTGGTCCTGGATACATGGCAGTTGGTGTATCTTTTCAGCCCCATTTACCCCGTGTCAGATAAACTATAATTGTGGTCCACATTCTTCATTTTATGACAGCAGAACACGCACACAGAGCACATGTAATGCGGACATAACGTAGAGCAGTTTAATACCCTGAGGAGCAGCCAGATCAGAAACATCTGGATGTGATCTGCAGATAACCCCCTGTGTGATGACAGGCCTGCACACTGATCGAGGCCTGGGATGCTCCTGGTCTATTTTCATGTGTTGTGTTACAGTAATGGGAGACGAGCACCCCCTCCCCCACCACCCTTCCAGCCTCTGTGGACCTTTAAATCCCCACACTGACCTATGAATCCAGCCTGGTCACCTATACACAGTAAAGGTAATACATATAAATATATACATATATATATATATTCTAGACGCAGCAAACTGTGAAGTGAAACATGTGGTGTAAGACTGTACATTTAAAAGCCAGATTGAAATCTCACAATTTTTTCTTCTTATATCCACTCTTCCACCATATTACTGTAATCTTTAACTGATTTTCACAAGAAAATACTTCAAAATATTTGGAAATTATGCTTCCTGCTCTCCCACTGCAGTGTTCTGTGCTAGTAGAGATGAGTAACAGCCACACCCTTCATCAAGGCCATCCAAGGGGGCGTGTCTGACCAGATCTGTTATTAGCCAATGTGGTCAATTTCTACCACCCATTGGACTGCGCAGTCTTAAGCTGGATACCCACTATACAACTTTTGTTGTTAGGATTTCCTTAAGATTTACCTTTAACTACGTAGTGCAATAGGGCCTGCCTGCTTGTATACAAATTGAACGTGTTTAGGTTTGACCTCATATTATATGGTTTTGGTAAATCTAAAGGAAAAAATCGAAAGAAAATTGTATAATGTGTATCCAGCTTTACTCTGACACACAGGTGCATAACAGCAAAGTACAGCAAAACTAAAAACTGAGGCAATTGATATAATGGGGAAAATTTACTAAACCCGGTGCACACAGAATCGGACACAGCTGTGAATAGAGGCTCAAATAGGCTTAAACAATGATGGTCTCGGAGCGCAGAGTACTGCCAGTTGAATGAATATTCGCTATTGTAACACCGATTCTCCTTTGGGTCAATCAATAAGTGGGTCATGAGACCCGTGAGCCGTTTGGCTGAAAGGAGATTCGAACAGATTGGCCACCAGGAGGAGGAGAGAGAAAACAGCAGAAGAAGCAAGGAAGCAGTCCGGAGAGAAGCTGCCCGCGGGATGGGGTAAGGGCCCCGACTACTGACTGACCGACCCGGGGGTATTGTTTACCAACCCCCCCCCAAAAAAATCAGCGTATTCTGACAGCAGAGGGAATACAATATCTTAACGAGGAGGATTCCTCCATCCATCCCGATTGTGTGGATAGAAGAAGCCTTTTTTTTTATTGTTTTTTTTTTGTTCAGCTTGCTGGCTGAAAAGAAAAAAAAAATCTATGGGCAACTTAAGGGCTCTTTCACAAGTGGCGGATCAGTGATCAACCTCCGCTTGCTCAGCGGGCATGGCTCCGCTGATCCCCGCTGAGCCGGCGGATGACAGGGCGGTCCCCGCACACTGTGCAGGGACCGCCCTGTCTTTTCTCCGCTCTCCTCTATGGGGGGATCGGATGAACACGGACCGTCTGTCCGTGTTCATCCGATCCGATCCGCAGACGGATGGAAAAATAGGGTTTTCCTCCAGCTGCAGAATCAGAGGATTGCGGAACCGGGTGAGATCGGGTGTCAGCGGATGTTCAGAGCCCTAAAGGTGGCCATACACTGTTTGAGATTCATTCGGTTCTTATTGAACCTGTCTGACATCCTTTGATTAAAAAATCTAAGCTGCTGGGCAGAACATCGACGTATCCAAATAGACGCAGCCACTGTTTGGGTATTTAGGAATGAAATAGCCCAGTAGGGGGATTCCTTCATCAGCGTTGTATAGATTTGATGGAAGAATCTGTTAGATTTAGATGCATAGATTTCTATCAGTACATGGCCAGCCTTATGCCGCGTACACACGATAATTTTTTGTCATGAAAAAAAAAACGTCATTTAAAATGATCGTGTGTGGCCTGCACATTGTTTTTCAGTTTCTGAAAAACGACAAAAAAAAAAAATCGAACATGCTGCATTTTTTAACGTTGTTTTAAAAAATTTTGTTTTTCGGGTATAAAAAAAAGATCGTGTTGTGGGCTAAAACGACATTGTAAACCCGCGCATGCTCAGAAGCAAGTTATGAGACGGGAGCGTTTGTTCTGGTAAAATGACCGTTCATAATGGAGATAGCACATTCATCACGCTGTAACAGACAAAAACGCGCGAATCGTCTTTTACTAACACAAAATCAGCTAAAGCAGCCCAAAGGCGAATAGAACTTCCCCTTTAGAGTGCCGTTGTACGTCACCGCGCTTTGTTCATCATTTTTTTAAAACGATGGTGTGTGGGCAACGTTGTTTTTAATCATGAAGTTGGAAAAACTTTGTTTTTTGGACATGTTGAAAAACTATGTTTTCTTTCATGCCGAAAAATGATCGTGTGTACGCGGCATTAGGCTCTGCTCACATCTGCACATTTTAGGTGTGTTGCATTAAGAAAGTCCTGCTAGCTGCATCTTTGATGCGGTTTCCTCAGAACGTGCGTTACATAGCGTTTCATGGCGACACGCGTAAAATGCACATACCACCCATAATTCAACACAACTAAAATACACATGTTTTTGGCAACTATACTTTGGAAATCAGGTAGTGATGACATCCTAGTCCTATTTAAAGGACTTTATGTCAATGTTTGGTTCCCTTCATACAGACCAAGCCTGAGGGTGAGAAAATAAAGCTCTGCCGTTAACGGGTTAAACAATCTAATCTATCTAATGAATCTAACAGCAGCAGAGATCTGATTTCCTTCTCACCTGCTGTTCTGGGTGACATGGCAATGAAAGACTGAAGCCTTTGCCCATTAGCTGCCTGTCAGCCAGAGTAGTCATACGAACCTCTGGAACTTGAGGCAGAGATCTTCCAGAAACCGTGACAGCAATTTCCACATGTCTGCATGGGTCTGAGATATACAAGAAGCTCTCTACCTTATTAATGTGTCCTCTGCGTCCCCATCACAGCCGAGTTCTCCTGCTGTCACTGGATGACCACGGATACCCGGATGACACTTCTCCAAGGTGGACTCTGAATTCTTCTATCTGTATCCTTAAACTGGAATTCTGGGGAGATATGCAGTGTATATAGTTATTTTTAAAGTGGACCAGTCATTAGTCATTTGCAAGTCTGTACATAACAATATACAACAGAACAGTATGATTTTTTTTCCCCAAAAAGCACCTTTTATCATTAAAAAACCAGCCTTGAGCTCCAGTCAATGACTTTGTCTATGCTGAGATGATGAAGGATGAAGGATGAATGAAGTCTTTTCTCAGTCTTCTCTCCCCCAGGTGATCAGACTACAACCATAGGTGTGTGCAGCCTATAGCATTAGGGTGTGCACCCCAGCTCAAACAGTGTGTGTCTGTATACACATATATACACAAACAGACACTCTTATAAATAAATGTAAACAAACATTTAACTATTTATAAAAACATGGACAGTGTCAGTAAAGCAGTGGGGCTTGGGCAACAGGGAGAATCTGTGCTGCCCTGGGAGATTAGGGTGTGCCCAGGCACGCCTGGCATACCCCACGCACACACCCAGGCCCGTCGGAACAAGACAGGCAAAACAAGCAACTGCTTGGGGCCCCGAGCTGGCCTGGGGCCCCAGCAGGGCTGCAGCCTGTAGCGTGGCCGAGCTCCTCTTCCTAGTTCCTCCTGCAGTCCGGCGCGGCGCGGTACAGGAGATTCAGTTTTCTGTTCCCAGCCGGACCGACAGGAAGTGCACACACTCGCTTCCTTTCAGTCTGGCTAGGAACAGCAAACTGAATCTCCTGCTGCGCGGTATGCGGTAGGGAGGGGGGGTAAAAAGAACATGGGGGGGTAAGGGGGGGAGGCAGTCAAAAGTACTACCCAACGCTTATCAGAAAAAGTACTACCCGTTCGGCGCTTCCACAGCGACAACCCCCACCCCCCGGTTCTTGCTTGGGGCCCCCAAATTCCTTCAAACTCCCCTGCGCACACCATGACTACAACATTGAACTTTTGTAGCTAGAGCAGGGGCTTATCTGTGTCACACATTTGTGAACACAGCTAAGAACCATACTGGCACCAGGATTTACATAATTGTGTACTCTTGGAGCCAGGATCACCAGTCCAGAAAGTGGATGGTGACTTGATTATGAGAAACAGTAAATACCTGGAAAGGTTACACTTGCGCATTACTTAACAAGCATGTATATAATATGAAAAAATGTATCTGATGTTAGTTCCACTTTACAAAGCCTTCAGATATATTTTTTAAAGTGTGTGTGAATTCAATATTACATTTTTTGTTATGTGTATTGCCATGCACCTTTAATCCGCTGATATATCCTTTATGAGTTTGGATAGTAATGTCTGCAATTTTACCTTTTCATCTTCACAGTCACTTTTAATGGAAAAGCACTTCCTGTTGTAGGGTGACAATACTCATCTCCTGCCTTCTATTGCAATGGCTGCATTGTCACCCCTGCTCGTGCCCCCACAGTGGGACTCCAAGCAGTTGTGGCAATGCACAGGTATCCAATGAGTCTCTACAAGGGCGCCACATTTCCTAGTAGTGCCAGTCTAACACTGTGAACACTCTTACAGGACAGGAGAGCACAGAGTTCACCATAGCTCCTGAGTTATAGATCTGTGTGTGGGCCCCTTGATTCTCTTCCGTCACAGTGATTTGTCTCCTGTATCAGTTTACAAAAATGGAAGCTGGCAGTTCCTTCCATACCTCTTGTCCTGACAAGGTTTGGTGGTCTGGATGTGAGGGGGGGTCATTCAGTCTGGGGATGGTGTGATTCACCATGGGAAATCCTGGTGCTGTCAGACTGATGACGGCGGTGGGGTTGGAGTTTATATATTGTGGTGGTGGTGTAAAAATATAGCATATACAACATAAAGGTTATGAATGATGCTGGAAATACTAGATACCAACAAAGATACAATTGGACAAATCTCTCTCATGAATAATCTAAAATAATTTATGATGTAACATTCATGATATTCATTTCCTCCCCAAACAGATCTCGCGCACAAGTGACGTCATCGCCAGCTAAGCCGCTCATATCACCGAAGACTGGGTCAAGATGTAAGCGCCTACAGCGGTGATAGCGTGCTGCTGGAGGGCTTAGTTGTCAGGTAAGTCTGTCATAATGTGCTAGTATGCAATACACTTTACGACTTAAAATGCCCGGGGCTCAATTTTTTTCTTCTTTTGATGCAGTTTACTACCGCATTAATTATTATTATTATTATACAAGATTTATATAGCGCCAACAGTTTACGCAGCACTTTACAATATAAAGGGAGACAATACAATAAAATACAAGAGGATTAAAAGGGCCCTGCTCAGAAGAGCTTAGGCCGCGTACACATGGTCGTTCCAAACCGATGAGAATGGTCCGACGGGCCATTTCCATCGGTTCACCGATGAAGTGGCCTGATGTGCGTACACACCATCGTTCCAAAAACCGATCGGATCAGAACGCGGTGACGTCAAACACACAACGTGCTGAATAAAACGAAGTTCAATGCTTCCAAGCATGCGTCGACTTGATTCTGAGCATGCGCGGGTTTTGAACAGATGCTTTCTGTACTAACCATCGGTTTGGACCGATTGGGCAGCGGGCCATCGGTTCGATTTTGAAGCATGTTTTAAAATTTGGGACCGAAGGACAACAGACCGATGGGCTATACACATGGTCGGTTTGGACCGATGAAACTGAACCACGGTCCATTCTCATCGGTTTTGTCCGACCGTGTGTACGCGGCCTTACAATCTAATACAAGAAAACAAATCAGTCAATGCATTTCGGGGGTGTCTCCACCTTCCTCAGGGGGAAATGCCTATAATATTAAAATTCATCAATTTATATATAAATGCAGGGGGGATTTCCCCGTGGAGTAACAGTTAAGAGAGGCTGATCTATACAATATCTAATTGACACTGGGGATCAGGAAGATATTTTTTCACTGACAAAATTGGTCCACGCTTTATAAAAGGACCCAGTCACACTGTCCTGCACACTAAATACGGAGCAGTTCAGCCTGCGGGCAGCAGCGGTTTGGGCTGCAGTTCTGTGCAACAGGGTGGGTGTGATACGCATTTTATATACTGTATTTAGTGGCGTATAACACTCACTTTTTCACCCTGAAAATCAGTTGCAAATAATGTGTGCGTGTTGTGTCAATACTGCAATTTGGGCTGCCTTGGAGAGAACGGGGAGGGGGGCGGGACGAGCGCCATAAGATTACATACAGCGAGAATATCCTGTTTACTCAGCGGCCTCTGTAATAGGAAGTCCCGTCTCCTGGGCCGGCATTGGACCAATGTTCTGTCTATCATAGCAGCCGGTCCAGGAGGTGGGACTTTGTATTAAAGAGGCCACTGAGTAAACAGGAGATTCTCGCTGTATGTAATCTGACGGCGCTCATCCCGTCCCCCTCCCTGAGATGGGCATGGATCAGGCTGCATTCATGGCAATGGGGAGGCTGCAGATGGGCATTAATCAAGCTGCATTGATGGGAAATTGTGAGGCTACGGATGGGCACTGATCAGGCTGCATTGATGGGCAATTTTGAGGCTGCAGATGGGCATTGATCAGGCTGCATTGATGGGCACTGACCCTTATTTTGCTTCAAAGTTCTTTATTTAAAATTTAAGTTTTTTTCCTGAAACTTCCCTCTTGCGTGTTATACGTCTGTGCGTGTTATATGCCGATAAATGCAATATTTTTTTTATTAAACTTTATGTGAGGTGCACAAACTGACACTTCATTCATGTCACTGCATAGCAGTGCAAAGCGCTGGGTTTGCTGTGTAGTAACCTACAGAACCATCCAGAGAGGTGCGATATTATACAAACATGTTGCGTAATATCACACAGCTCTGGAATGCAGAGAAACACTGCATTCTGATTTGACCATGACACACAGAAAACGTATTGTTTTCTATGGCCCAGATTCTCAAAGGGCTTACGACGGCGCAACGCCATGTACGCCGTCGTAAGTCCTAATCTGGGCCGTCGTATCTATGCGACTGATTCTTAGAATCAGTTACGCATAGATATCCATTAGATCCGACAGGCGTAAGGCTCTTACGCTGTCGGATCTTAAATGTAATTTTTTTTTTGGCCGCTAGGTGTCACCTCCGTCGTTTTCCCCATTGAGCATGCAAATTAGCTAGATACACGAATTCCCGAACGTACGCACGGCCGACGCAGTGAATTTACGACGTTTATGTTAGGCTTGTCCCGGCGTAAAGTTGCCCCTGGGTATATGAGGCGCAATCAATGTTAAGTATGGACGTTGTTCCCGCGTCAAAATTTGTAAATTTACGTTGTTTGCACAAGTCGTCCGTGAATGGGGCTGGACGCCATTTACGTTCACGTTGAAACCAATGACGTCCTTGCGACGTCATTTGGAGCAATGCTTCCTGGGATATTTTTTGGATGGCGCAATGCGCAGTACGTTCGGCGCGGGAAGGCGCTTAATTTAAATGCTCCACGCCCCCTACCCGGCTAATTTGAATTAGGCGGGCTTGCGCCGGGTGATTTACGCTACGCCGCCGCAACTTTACAGGCAAGTTCTTTGTGAATAAAGCACTTGCCTGCAAAACTTGCGGCAGCGTAACATAAATTAGATACGTTACGCCCGCGGAGTTTTACGCCCATCTACGAGAATCTGGGCCTAAGTGTCTGTCATTGCACTTGTGTTTACTGCACATAGTGTGAACTGCCCTAAAGGTTTTTTGCCTTCCGCTAAATCAGCTGCAGGTTTATTTGGCACAAGAAGTCGTCACAGAAGTAACCAAAACATTTTTGGGGCTCATTAGTCCCCCTTCATTAGGGCTTGTGGTGAAAAAAAAAGAAGCTTTGGACCAAATTGACTGCTTAGCCTTATAGGAAATGTTCAATGTGCGAAAGTGGACTCTGGGTTCTTCTCGAAGAAGAGCGAAACCCTTTCACTGTTCAAGTCAGAGAGAAGATCGCTCACAGTACAAGGGAGGAGAGAATATTCTCCCCCCACATCTCATTCTCCATCCACCACCACCCATCCAGAAAATTCAACTCTCTACCTCCCTATACTAACATTGTCTTTATGTCCTGATAGGAAGTCAGGGGAATTTCACCAACAGGGACACAGATGGCAATAAAAACTCCTCAAAATAAAATGTTGTGGCTGGCATTGGGCTTTATTGCAGTGATTGGTCACAGTCCTGTCTCCTCCACCAATCACATCCACAGATCAGTATACCGACTCAGTAACTCGGCAGTTCTTTTCGCTGAGCACAAACAAGCACAAAGCAAACAAGATATCGCATTACTCGAGGGCCAGGCATTACCCAGCTATTCAGTGCAAACCGCCTAATGAAATTGTCTTTGATGAGACGTTCAGAGTAAACTTTTGGCTGAGGCGATTCCAGGCCACCCAGAGCACATGAAAATAAATAGCAGCGCTGAGACCCAGTACTCAGTGCCGAAGCTTTATTTGTAGAAGAATTAGCTGGAGCGGAGCGCAGTCACTCTGCCATGTTGTGTGTTCACCTTCAGTCGAGTCCATTCTCAGTCTTATTGGTAGATTTACATTATATTTAAGAGAAGCTAACACTACATCTGCGTACCACCAAATGATCAACACCAAACCAGAGAAACATACATTGCTCACACCACGATAGAATGGGACATACAAAAACAAAAAACGTGACATGTTGGTAGGTTAAGTCCTGTCCAAATTAGCTCTAGTATGTGTATGTGAATTCACAACCTTCGATTATAAGATCCTAACAGACCCCTGATGTCATGTTTGATACAAAGAAAGGAGATTGAGGACACGGCCTTCAATCTCCATCTCTGCAGCCACAGCTGCACAGAATGAATGGACAGTTAAAGCTCTGTATAGAGCTTCCTGTTCATCCACAAACTGAAGCATAGTAAACACAGTTTACTGTGCTCCAGTTATGTATGAACACAGGATCGATCGGTACTGATCACTCATTGTGTCCATTCAGAAAAGAAAGGGGCCAGTAAATGTCATATTTAGTGGCCCCTTGCCCACTCGTCTCCATCCTAAAAGCATCCCCCGCAGCAGCCAGTGGGAGAGGAGAGAAGGGAAAACAGCAGAGCTGGAAGCCAGGAGAGTACACAGGGGTCTGGGGGGCAGCAAAACCTGGATAGGAGGGGTGGTGGGGCAGCAAATGGAGCAACCAATGCCCTCCATTTTTCTCCGGCAGCCGCTGAATGCCCAGGGGAGGGAAAGGAGGAGAAGCAGCTCTCAGCAGCTGCAAGAGAAAAATAGAGGGGATCGGTTCCTCTATTTGCCCGCCCCTCCTATACATGTGTACAGTGGAGCTGCACGGGCCCCCTGGAGCATGGGTTGCAACCCTTGTAGTTACACCCCTGATTGTATCTCCATTAGAAGATTTCCCTGTTCTGATGACGACTCAAATATTTGGATTGTTCTACCACTTTTTCGGTGGGAACAATAGAGAAATCAAATCTCCCCAACAGAAACACGGACGGCAATAAAACATGACAGAGATTCTACCCTTCCAGACCCCATCCGAAACTAAAACATTTCTGGAATCAGCTTTGTTTCTGTGTATATCAGACATAGTTTTGCAGACGGCATCCACATCTTCATTGCCATGAGCAATTGTCTATCATTTTTTACATTGCATGTTTCGTAAATAGAAGACAATTTGATTGAAAATACATACCTAATACATGCGTGTGACATGTATACTGTATATTTATTATGTTGCCTGTTTTACATCATAGATATGTTTAAAGACAAGGAACTAAAATCAAATAGGAAATGCTTACTACTTGGACCTGAAGAAGACAATCTCAGAAACACCTGGACATTGTCCTACACACATTATGGAACTGTTTATAAACAATTTAGGACATGTTAGTTGATGTGATCAGTAAATGTATAGTGTATGTTGATGTGTGAAACAATCTATTTTAACCTCTTGCCGACCATGAAATGTGGCAGGGAGGGTGGACCTTAAAGGGGTTGTAAAGACAAAAATATTTTCCTCTTAAATTAAAGTCTGACAGTAGCTGATAAAGTAAAAAGTAATAATTTTGCATTATAACTAGTTTGATAACTGTTGAAATTGAGCTGTTTTATTCACCTCCGTCACTCCTGAATCATTATTCTCACTGACTTCCTGGTTTGCGGTGCGCATTCATTCTTGCTACATCACGGCCTAATGGGAACTACAGTTCCCATTAGGCTTAGCCTCCATGCCTGTGAGGGATAAGAGAACATCTTCACGCAGGGCTGTAGTCATAGGGAGGGGGTGACCACATTCTGCTTTCCACCATGCAAAACGGCTCAGATGCTGGTGGAAAGCAAGAAGAGGAGTGACAGGAAATGGCATTTTCAAACCTGGATTACTGTATTTTGGAGGTCAAAAGGAAAAACGAGGTAAGTGATATTCAAATGCTCTAGCTTACAGCAATCAATTGATCTAATAAAAAACGAACCTTTAGTGTTCCTTTAATGTCTACACGTCACACATAAGCATTCAGGTTGGCCAAGGTTTCTGTGCTGACAGTATGCTCACCTCATGCTCCCAGCATAGTGACTGAGCTGTTAGAGACAGCTACTAATCTTAGATTGGGAGCTGGTGGGACAGGCTCCTAATCATGACGACTGTAAATGCCAATCACAGTGATCACATGATTGAAGAGTAGGGTGACCACATGTCCCAGGTGGCATCTTGCAGGTCTGTCCCGGGTACCTTTATTCCAGGACTAAACAGTATCCCAGAATTAAACTGATACAGACCCCCCTCCTCGGCTCGATGCCCCCAAAAAAGGGCGCCACATCATCGCTTTACTCACTGGCAGTACTTGTCCTGGTAGAGAATGTCTGAAGAGGCACAATCTCCGTCCCTGCTTGTGATTGGAGAAATAATGAATCCTGCCTCTTGTGTCTAATCACTGCAGGGCAGTGTAGAGCCAGTGTTGGAACAAAGTAAACCGGGTCTCGGCCGGCCAGGACAAGTACTGTCAGTGAATAAAGTGGCAAAGCCTTTTTTGGGAGCACGATCAGTGGTTCTGGGTAGAGCGCGCACCCGCCGCCCCGGCTGTGCTGTGATTTGTTACAGCACAAGCTGATTTTTTGGAAAGGGGCGGTGTCCCTAAATGGCAGTTTGTAAATGTGGTCACCCTATTGAGGAGTCTGTCCCCCTTCCCAGCATTTAGACCCAGTTCAGGGCTGCCGAGAGGGTGCGGGAGGAAGTTAATAGAGAAGATGACTTTCCAAATGATTTTACAAAAGAGATGTAAACACTTGAGATAAGACTATTTATAGTGAAATTCTAAATGTAAAAAGAGCACTCTTTATTAAACGTATTCTTCATATTCTTCTATTTTTAGATTCCCGGATGCTCAGAAAATGCCAAAAAGAATCTGCGTGTAAAGATTTGTTGCAGGAAGTTTGACCCCTCCTCATTATCAATGAGACAAGACCGGGGAACTCTAGAACCTTATCTAATGCAGTGTGCATGACCCAGGCGTTTGCTCGTCATGCATTCAGGAAGGGAATCCAATTCTGCATGGCTTAGATAAGCTTATTTGTTCTGACTCAGAGCATGCTAGACCCCTAACTGGATGGGAACTGCACTAAGAATAGGCCCTGTGAAATGTAGACGTTTTATTATGCTGTGTTTGACGTGGGCTCCTTGCATACGGGGTGTCAAGCCCCTGTGGGTACAATCACAGCGTTTTAGTGTGATCCCCAGGAGTCAAAGGTGCTGCATCCATCCCCACTGCTCACAGCCTGTCAAAGTCTTTGGCAAGCTGAAATATGCTGTACAGATTAGAGTCCTATGAAAACAAATTTCCAGAATGCAGTTATTCTGTGCATTTGTACAGTCCAGAGTATAGCTGGCCAGCTAAGACCTGTCCTAGGTTGCTAATATGACTTACATGTATATACAGCTAGACCTGCTAACAACCTTAATACAATTCATATGCTCATATGTGAGAGATAAAAGCAGAGTTATTTACTGTGATTTTATATATGGATGTCATGTAACAGTTGTATATTGTTTTCACAGAAGCAAAAAGAGAGAATATGACTTTTAAGATTTGTTGTGTGACTGTAAGGTAGGCTCAAGACCCAGCAGAATTGAAACCAGAAAGCATAGAGTTAAGCTTTTGTGACTTATCAGGAGTCTTGGCCAATCACAGCCAATCTCACATTGAGCAGGAGTCTTGGCCAGTCACAGCAAGCCTTACACCCATTTCTGTCTGGAAAATTCCCAGCACACTGCTAGAAATTCATTACACCAGAGAGAGAAGATCTGAACAGACCCACACCACTCAGAGTTCAGTTTTATGGAAGCAAGTGGCCAAAATAGGTATTTAATACAGTTATATATGCTTCTATTGTTAATAGTGTGATTAGGACTGTATACTAACTAGTTATGTGTTTACTTGTAGTTCCAACAAACCAAACACCAAACTTCAATTCCAAACATCACAGCAAATGGTCAAACAAACCTCAAACGTGCTATCTAACTGCAATAGCAAACGTTCCAGCAAACAGCAATATAGAGCGAGTAAAACTATTGATTAAGCCTCAGAGAGATCATAAAGTTTAAATAACTTAAAGAGAGAGTACAGATACTAAAGTAAGAAATATATCTACCATTTTATGTAGAATGACAAGATTGAACAGTTGAACTGCCATTTGTTGTACTTTATTCAACACGTCCTTGTACATGGACTGCCTGCTGCAAAATTGTCAGTGTTATATATGAAGAAAAGCTGAAGTTAATAAAGAAGTTATCTCAAGTTTGGTGTGCTCTTTAAACCTACTGATTCCATAGAACGGCACTAGAGGAATTATAGACTAACAAATAGTCTTGTTTGGACTAAAAGATCAGAGAAATCAAAATTCTTCTAATGCCACAGCGCATAAAGGCACTTCATAGTGCTGTGCCTGCCACACAGAGAGAGCTGCAAGGCCATGTATAGAAGGAGGAACTCATAGGAGGGATAATGGTAAACCCTCATTGGTACAGAGCTAAGTTCAAGAATGGTGTGCAGTGCCGGGACAAGGTCATCTGGTGCCCAGGGCGAGGATGGCAAACTGCACCCCCCAGGTATAAAGAAACAGACAGGCCTGGTTCACACTGGTGCGTTTTGACATGCGATTTGGCATGTCAAATCGCGTGTCAAAACAGCTATATTTGCCTCAAATTGCCGGCAATGGCACCGTCCTAATCCGTGCGACGCCGAATCTGCGGCGCTGCATCAATTTTAAAAAGTTCCTGTACTACTTTTTGCGATTTCGGCCCGCGATTTACATTGACATCTGTGCTACCGAAATAGGGACTGCCAGCAGGAGTAAAATCGTGCGGGTTCAGCTGAACTCGCACGGCTTCACTCCCGCAGCCCAGTGTGAACTTAGCCCCAGTGTCATTTCAAAACAAGAAAACACTTAAAACAAATACAACACTCTAGCTGTAGCCCCGTCGCAGTATATGTACATGTATCGGCTATTCTGACGCCAATTGTTGTGAAGCGACTTATCCCTTGTGAGACCTCTATGCCTGGCCTGTATAAGTAGATATAATCACTGAAGACAATTGTTATCAGATAGCTTGAACTCACCAATACCGATTCTATTCACAGAAGTTGCTTTAATCCAAAACATCAGAATACATAAGATGACAGGTTACAGCAGATAAACAGGTTGTAGTATTGTGCTGTCAAAAGATTATACTGCCTGTAGCTTACATGTGCCCATGTTACATGTGGCCTGTAGCTTTCTCCATTATTCAGGAAGTACAAACCCTGGAAGAAGGGTGGAGCATACACATAAAGGAAGTGTGTCATAGATCAGACAAAGAAATAACAAATAGGTGCATTACCACAAAAGGTCACTAGATGACAGCATGTAAACAAAACATAACATCCATAGAAAATGGTTAAGAGAAACAGTATTATATATAACAAATCTATGCCCATCGGGCAGCACATCGGCAAATGGTTAACTGATACACCCCCCCCTCCCCCGGTCCCGCTAACCTGGCGTCTGGCAATCCTCCGCACTGACAGCTCATATCGCGCCTGTCCCGGATGGGGATTTGAAATCACTGCGGCTTTCTCTCCTCTTCGCCCACAGTGGTGAGGATGGAGTCCTGTGTAAGTTGCCCTTACAGATTTTTCTGTAAAGGTGAACTGACCCTTTAATTACCAATGGCATTTGTAATATGCAGCATGAGGGGGTTCATGTATTGCCACTGGTCACGAATGCATTAATGACCAGTTTTAGTTAATTATCCCTTTTATACTGCATTAGAGGCAGTGGTGTCAGTGTTATGCTGCAGCATGAAGGGGTAATGAACACTGATACTGGTGCCACTAATGCAGCACAAAGGGGTTAATTAACTGACACTGGTCATTAATGCATTAATGCTCATGCTGCATATTGCAAATAACATTGGAAAATTATTAATCTCAACTCTTCCCCCGCCGCCACCACCTGCAGAGTTAGCCGATTCATTGGTAGATGCCCATCTTACTTTTTTTTACTCGCTGCCTAGTTGGTTCCTCCTCTCGCACTCACTGTACTGCCCCAGCAGCTTTCTATGGTCCTCTGTAATCCCACCTCCCGACGGTGTTCCAACGAGAAGTGCCCCCCCCCCCCCATCGAATCATGCCTGGGACGAACTGCGCATGCGCTGTAGGTCATAGCACAACTGCTGATTTGCCAATCAGCTGGGCTGACTTAACCATGGCACATGAGCCCTTCGTAGGAGGTGCGCACATCATTGGAGTTATCTCTCGAAGGGAGATCCCATTTCACAGCCACAATTTAAACCTATAAATACAGCGGGGAAACCAGACAATCAGCACACTGTAAAGCCGCCCCGCAATAGCGAGGCACAATGTGAGAACTACAGTCTCCCCCCGCTGTGATGTTTCAATTATCCCCATGAAATGGTATCTCCCATTGAGAGATACCTCCTACGATGTGCGCTTGCGCCTTGGTCACATCACTCCAGCTGATCGCCAACTAAGCAGGAGTGCGGCTCCATCCTGTGCATGCACGGGCACTATTCGGTTAGGGGCAGTTCTCAATAGAACACCGACATCTCGGTGATGTCACACCTCGTCAGGACTCGGAGGCGCCTATTGGGCGGAGATTACTCCGCAGTTCCGCCTGACAGGGAAGCGAAGACCGGGTCCTTCACTTGGCACATTTTTGCAAGGAGGAGCAGATCTGCAGTATTGTAGTGGCGGCCGGCGGTAGTCAGTCACTTGTTGCCCAGAAAGTTTTAGCAACACACTGCCAGCACTGCGCCCCCTTCCCTAAAATATAATTTTCTGCCCTCCCCCCACCTTTTGTAATGACCCTGATGTTGGGAACCCCTCATAATAGACACAGCAGGTATACAGACCTGGGAACTCAGTGTAGGGGAATGGCAGAACCCCTCATACTGGTCACATCAAGAACCTACCAAGAGTTCTTATAAGATTTAAATTAAAAATACATTAAGGAGGTTAAATATCCAGGAGCCACCAAACACAGAAATTAATGACTGTCATCAGAGTTCAGATGTCAGGTGGTCATAACTTTTCCAGCATATACCAAATACCAACTTTGGGTGGTTTGACCCTTTAATCCTAATGAGCTCTCACTCTCATCTGATATTGCCTCTCCCACTTCTCTTTTCTCACACAGCAGTTTACTCAAGAATTTTGTTTTAAATGTTCGTTTATAAACATAACCAGTGACGTGCTGCTGATGTTGCGAGATCTCCGTTTATACAATAAGGAGATTTCTTAATAACTTTATTAGCATGTAATAAAATACAATGCAAAACATAAAGAACTCCAAGCATCAGTAATGATCAGGTGTTATTAGTCAGCGGGCTACAGGAGATGCAGAGTAGCTGGCCAGGCCTTCCCATCTCCTGATCCCTCTCATACTATTCCTGAACACAATCATTTAAATATATACACCTAAACAACCATAAAGGATATAAATCCACTTTGCCTGCATCAAATGTCTTTGTAAAACCAGATATTACCTTGGGAAAATAACAGTGACAATATCACTATGCTGTACATAGACTGTGAAGAGAGAAAAAAAAAAACGGGCCCTTTGAGAATTTTTATTTTACTTGTTCTGTCATTTTACTTTAACTTTAACTGCAGTTGTGGCGGCCGTCTATAGAGGGCGCTGCAGCGCCACCCCCTCTCGCAAATAACATACATTCATGTATTGCATGAATGTATGTTATTATTGTTGCCAGCTGCCTCTGGACTCTATTCATATAACCGGACCTTAGGGCGCCGATTACATGAATAATGGCAGCTGGTTGGCTGAGCGGAAGTGCCTATCAGAGCCACCAGCTCTGATAGGCTTTCCAAGTACAGCCCTCCGGCTCTCGGAAGTCTATCTAAGGAACGCAGCCCACTTGCGTTCCTTAAATAAGACTGACGGCCGTTTCAGCCAATCAGGTTCCCGGATTCTTGTTATTGGTAACCTGATTGGCTGAAGTGTCACCAAGGCGGGAGAAGATTGAAGACATCGCTTCCTGTTTTCTCTCTGAAGTATGAGGACGGAGCGGACCAGTGGAAGAAGACACAAGGAGCCTGGAGACCAACACACGCAGCTGAGCTAAGTGATCTATTTGTCTCTCGTTCGGCGGCACTCACCACCCCCCCACCGCTTATTAACTGTAATGTAAGGCTGCATTTGATGAGGGACAGGCTGCATTTGATGGGGGGGGGAGGATGCATTTGATAGGGGGGGAGGCTGCATTTAATGGGGGGGGGGAGGCTGCATTTATTGGGGGGGAAAGGCTGCATTTGATGGGGGGAGAAAGGCTGCATTTGATGTGACACAGGGCTGTATGTAAGGAGGGACTCCGCTGTGGGCAGGCGACATGCTCGGGGCTCCCACTGATTCTGCATTATGGTGAGTTGAATGATTTAATTTTATATAACAATGTAATAATATAAATAATGTGCTTCAATCATCCTGACACCATAACAACCATGGTGCCAGGATGATTGAAGTATCTTTATCTGTTGAATGTTAAACTTTCCAGAATACACACACACACATATATATATATATATATATATATATATATATATATATATATATATATATATATCTACACCACCTTAGAGCTACGCCCACTATTTTGCTGAACCACGCCCATTTCCACCAAGTGGGAGGGGTCAAAAATGAAGGGCGGGGTCTGGCGCCCCCCCATCCTAAAACTTCACCAGCCGCCACTGCAAGTGGATGATAATCAATTGGAAGGTCATTAATTAGCAATCTAGCTTGATATCACTGGGTATATTATATATTATAGACTGTTTTGTACCAACAGGTAGGGTTTGAATAAATGATTCCCAAACATGATTCCCAAACATAAAAAAACATTTTTGACCTAAAAGAAGGCTTTGATCCAATCCATGCTAAAAAACATAAGATAATTTTGCTATAAACAAACAAATGGTGTGTGTGTGGGGGGGGGGGGGGGTCCGTATAGATCCACTTGTGGAGGGTGGTCTGTGCTGCAAGGGATATACAGAGGAGTCGTTTGCAGCCTCTTGAGATCCTTGTCCCCGGGATGTCAATTAAGTCAGCAAGTGCCCTAAATATATTTTTTTATAATTGCTGTATTATGCTGTAAAGTAGTAATTTTTTTCCACTTATGTCAATGTGTTAGGAACCAGAATGGTACTTTAGGCATTAGATTTGTAAGCTGGTCTCTTTGTGGCTTTTGTTATGGAGTTTCACATTCCTCCATTACAGACAATGACCTCCAGGACAAGTAAAACTCAGTTAGTGACACTTAAATGGGTTAACATTCTTTCAAGAAAATCAGCATGTTATGTTTTATTTTTTTATTTCAGAAACAAAAGGAATTTAGGGAGTTCACATTTTGAGAATGAAAATACTGTTTTTCTTTCTCAGACATAGATTTCCTGGGTTGTGTCCAGCTATTTAAAAAGAAACGATGTCAAAAGAGGAAAATGCAATTAAACAAACTTGGAATGGTAAATGCTGCCTGGCTGCCAAATCTACTGCAGGGGCAATTTAACCCCTTCTGTCCTCAACAGTGAGTGCCGTATTGATATTATGGCCATGGCTTTTCCTCCTATAGCTGGTAGTGAGAAGAATAGGAAATATATTTTCTGTCCTAGAGTTGTCAATGCTCAGTTACCATACTGTATCTATGGGGAAGCAGTGTTGTCAACCTAGAACAGGATTACATTACACCTCCCTGATGTCTTCTCCCTCTGGTGATTCCTTTTCCCTTTGCCGCCACTGACCCACTAAAAATAAAAAGGTCCACCTCCGACGCTGGCTCCCTCTGTTGTCTCAGCTCCAGGGTCCGCTAGTTCTTATACAACCATGGGGCGTGGCGATTGAGTGACATCACCCAGAGTACCCACTCCCTTGTGATGTCACAAGGGGTGGGTTCTCAAGGTAATGTCACTGGATGGCCACGCCCCCGATGGCTATATAACTGGCAGACACCAGAGCTGACACAATGGAGGGAGCCAGCGTTGGAGAAGGACGTGACGTTTTTAAAAAAAAATTAGCGAGTCAGCAGTGGCAGAGAGAGAAGACATCACCTGAGAGGAAGAAGCCTGGAGGGTGGTGGCACTAGAGAAAGGAGACACGTTGGACCTACGATGGGAACATTCTCCATTTTTATTAACCACTTCAGATCCGCGCTATAGTAAAAATACGTCTGCAGCGCGGACCTGAAGTGCCAAGTGGCCGTTTTTAAACGGCCTGTCGTTTCTCTGCTGGAAGCGCGTCCCCGCGATCGCGCTTCTGCAGAAAACTGTGTTGGCCGTGTCCCTCGGACACAGCCAATCACAGATCGTGCTGAATGGCCAATCACAGCGGCCATTCAGCACTCGATCGAGCCGTCCAATGAGAGATGATCTCAAATGTAAACATATGAGATCATCTCTCATCGCCGGCTTTCTCTCCTTACACACAGACCGCGTGTGAGGAGAGAAAGCCGTTTACAGTGTAAAAAAAACCAGTGAGTGACATAACACTACCCACAGTCCCTGCCAGTGCCACCTTCCAGTGCCACCTTCCAGTGCCACCTTCCAGTGCCATCAGCCAGTGCCAGTGCATTTATCAGAGCCACCTGCCCCTGCCATCAGTGCCACCTGCCCCTGCCATCAGTGCCACCTGCCCCTGCCATCAGTGCCACCTGCCAAAAGTGCCACCTGCCAAAAGTGCCACCTGCCAAAAGTGCCACCTGCCAAAAGTGCAATCTGCCAGTGCCACCTGCCCGTGCCACCTGCCCGTGCCATCTGCCCGTGCCATCAGTGCCACCTGCCGCCAGTGCCACCTGCCCGTGCCACCTGCCCGTGCCATCTGCCCGTGCCATCAGTGCCGTCAGCCATCAGTGCCACCTGCCGCCAGTGCCACCTGCCCGTGCCACCTGCCCGTGCCATCAGTGCCGTCAGCCATCAGTGCCACCTGCCATCAGTGCCACCTGCCGCCAGTGCCACCTGCCGCCAGTGCCACCTGCCGCCAGTGCCATCTGCCCGTGCCGTCAGCCATCAGTGCCACCTGCCATCAGTGCCACCTGCCATCAGTGCTACCTGCCATCAGTGCCATCTGCCATCTGCCCGTGCCATCTGCCAGTCCCATTTGCCGTCAGTGCCACCTGTCAGTGTCATCAGTGCCACGTGCCATCTTTTGTCATGGCTAAAAGATCTTTTTCACTTACGGAGGCATACGAAATTATTGCGGCCGACGAGAGCAACGGGGAGCTCTGCGATTCGGATTCCTCCGCAAGGTCAGACGCCGGATCTGATGTTGACTATGAGCCGATAGTTAGCAGTGAAGAGGAAGAGGAGGAAGAGGAGGAAGAGGGGGAAGAGGAGGAAGAGGGGGAAGATGAGGAAGAGGAGGAAGAAGAGGAAGAAGAGGAGAAAGAGGAAGAAGAGGAGGAAGAGGGTCCGCCCGCCAGACGAAGGCGTATTGCTAAGGAGGCAGTGCCATCCACCAGCACTGCTGTGCCATCCACCAGCACTGCTGTGCCATCCACCAGCACTGCTGTGCCATCCACCAGCACCGCTGTGCCATCCACCAGCACCGCTGTGCCATCCACCAGAACCGCAACACCTCGTCAAGCAAGGTCACGTACCAGTAGGTCCCATGCCAGCCTTCCCTATTCCCTTCAGTACCCCTTGTGGCTTCCTCCTAATTCAGGAGAAGCCAACATTCCCCCTTTCACTGCCCAGCCAGGAGTCCAAGTGGACACAGAAAATTTTGCCCCAATAGATTTTTTCAGTTTAATTTTTACTGAGGACTTGCTTTCCTCAATTGTTTCCCAGTCCAATCTCTATGCCCAACAATTTATTTCCAGTCACCCCACATCCTATTATGCCCGTCCCTTCCAATGGAGACCCCTTACAGTGGAAGAGTTTAAAATTTTTTTGGGCCTCGTATTCTGTATGGGACTAAACCACAAAAACGAAGTACGTTCATATTGGTCAAAACGCCCCATATACCACATGCCCGTCTTTTCCTCAAAAATGCCCAGGTCCAGATATCAAATGATTATGCGATTCCTACATTACAGTGACAATACCCAGTGCCCTCCCCGAGATGACCCAAATTTTGATAAACTTTATAAGATTCGGCCACTACTAGATTATTTTTCCCAAATTTTCCCCCAGTTGTTTACCCCGGACCAAAACATCTGTGTTGACGAGTCACTTGTCAAATTTTCTGGCAGGCTCGGCATAAAGCAATTTATGCCCTCCAAAAGGGCCCGCTATGGAGTGAAGCTCTACAAATTATGTGACCGTGCCACCGGATATACCTATGCCTTCAACATATATGAAGGAAAGGACAGCCAGCTACACCCCCCTAATTGCCCAGACTACATAGGAACCAGCGGGAAAATTGTTTGGCAACTCCTAAACCCGCTCATGGAGAAAGGCTACCACTTGTATGTGGACAATTTCTACACAAGTTTGCCCCTTTTCCGAAACTTGTATAGAAAGAAGACACCCGCATGCGGCACCGTACGGTCGAACCGGAAGGGCTTTCCTCAAAGCCTCGTCACCAAGAAGCTAAGAAAAGGGGAGACGGCGAGTGCACGCAATGAGGAAGTTCTGGCCGTGAAATGGAGGGACAAAAGGGATGTGTACGTGCTTTCTACCATCCACAACAATACATGCGTTACCATCAGAAGGAGGAATGGGCAAATCCAGAAACCTAAATGTATCCACGAATACAATAAGTTCATGGGGGGTGTCGATTTCAATGATCAAATGATCGAGCCCTACCTTTCCACAAGACGATCATACCAGTGGTATAAAAAAGTTTCAATTTACTTATTCAATTTGGCCATATACAACACGTACGTATTATATCGAAAATCCACTCCAAGACCCAAATCCTACCTTTACTTCCAGGAGGAAATCACCACTGCCCTTTTATACACCAGCAACCCACCAGCAACCATTCGATCCGATGTGGTAAGCCGACTCTACGAGCGCCACTTCCCAGATAAAATCCCTCCCGGACCAACAGGCCGAAATTCCCCAAAAAAATGCCGGGTGTGCTCCAAAGATGGAGTGAGAAGAGACACCCGTTTTCATTGTGCCCAATGCCCTTCCCAACCAGGCCTCTGCATAGGCGGCTGTTTCCGCCGTTATCATTCCTTACTAAATTATTAGTCACTTCCTGCCATTTACCTTTACACCCCTTATGCCTCTGCTTGCTCTGTATTTGACCCTGGCTTGTTATTTGACCACGATTCTGCCTACCGATTTTGTTTATACCTCTGCCTGATATGGAACTGACCCTGGACTGTTATTTGACCACGCTTATGCCTACCGATTCTGTTTATACCTCTGCCTGATATGGAACTGACCCTGGACTGTTATTTGACCACGCTTATGCCTACCGATTCTGTTTATACCTCTGCCTGATCTGGAACTGACCCTGGACCGTTTGACCATTCTTTTTGCCTGCCTCTTGGACTGATCTTTTACCCTGCCAGTGGACTAGTGGGATTCAAAGCACAGGGGTCTCACATGTGAGGGGCTCCAGAATTGTTTTTCTGGATGAAGAAAACTATTGTTTTTGTTTTCTCATTCTAGATTAGGGTCTGGTTGCCCGGAGGCTTCAAAGAGATTTGGGTGGGAGAAGCCTCTACCCCTGTCCCCATTCTGTCCTGAACGAGGCCCTACTTCTGCCTGCTGCCTGTAGGACCTATGCCATCATGCCTGTTGCCTGGACAATTGCATTTTCTTTTGCTGACCAAGTCCCTGCCTGCTGCCTGGACCAGTGCTATCGTCCCGTGGACAACTGCGCTACTAAAACCACAGGTACATTTTTTGTTTACCCTTTGCTTAGCATAATGTATTTTGGTGTGTAATTCTTGTCATGTGTATGCTATGTGTCCCTAGAACACCGGTTGGTCTTCCTTGCATGTTGGGCCTCTGTATGTGGTCAGGCTGTGAAAAAGTCCCACACATGTGGTATCGCCATACTCAGGAGGAGCAGCAGAATGTATTTTGGGGTGTAATTTTTGCTATGTACAGGCTATGTGTTGGCAATATCTTATAAATGGACAACTTTGCATAAAAAAATTGCGTTTTCATTTTTTTTCCACATTTTCCAGAAACGTTTGGAAAAAAATGAATCGTTCAAAAGACTCATTATGCCTCATAGATTATATGTTGGGGTGTTAGCTTTCCAAAATGGGGTCACTTTGTGGGCATTTCCATTGTCCAGGTGCTCTAGGGCCTTCAAAAGTGTAATAGGTAGTCAACAAGTTAGATGTGTAATTTATGCTCCTAGAACACCTGATGGTGCTCCCTGCATATTGGGGCTCTGTATGTGGCCAGGCTGTGAAAAAGTCCCACACATGTGGTATCGCCATACTCAGGGGGAGTAGCAGAATGTATTTTGGGGTGTAATTTTTGCTATGTACAGGCTATGTGTTGGCAATATCTTATAAATGGACAACTTTGCGTAAAAAAAATGCGTTTTCATTTTTTTCCCACATTTTCCAAAAACGTTTGGAAAAAAATGAATCGTTCAAAAGACTCATTATGCCTCATAGATTATACGTTGGGGTGTTAGCTTTCCAAAATGGGGTCACTTTGTGGGCATTTCCATTGTCCAGGTGCTCCAGGGCCTTCAAAAGTGTAATAGGTAGTCAACAAGTTAGATGTGTAATTTATGCTCCTAGAACACCTGATGGTGCTCCCTGCATATTGGGGCTCTGTATGTGGCCAGGCTGTGAAAAAGTCCCACACATGTGGTATCGCCATACTCAGGGGGAGTAGCAGAATGTATTTTGGGGTGTAATTTTTGCTATGTACAGGCTATGTGTTGGCAATATCTTATAAATGGACAACTTTGCGTAAAAAAAATGCGTTTTCATTTTTTTCCCACATTTTCCAAAAACGTTTGGAAAAAAATGAATCGTTCAAAAGACTCATTATGCCTCATAGATTATACGTTGGGGTGTTAGCTTTCCAAAATGGGGTCACTTTGTGGGCATTTCCATTGTCCAGGTGCTCCAGGGCCTTCAAAAGTGTAATAGGTAGTCAACAAGTTAGATGTGTAATTTATGCTCCTAGAACACCTGATGGTGCTCCCTGCATATTGGGGCTCTGTATGTGGCCAGGCTGTGAAAAAGTCCCACACATGTGGTATCGCCATACTCAGGGGGAGTAGCAGAATGTATTTTGGGGTGTAATTTTTGCTATGTACAGGCTATGTGTTGGCAATATCTTATAAATGGACAACTTTGCGTAAAAAAAATGTGTTTTCATTTTTTTCCCACATTTTCCAAAAACGTTTGGAAAAAAATGAATCGTTCAAAAGACTCATTATGCCTCATAGATTATACGTTGGGGTGTTAGCTTTCCAAAATGGGGTCACTTTGTGGGCATTTCCATTGTCCAGGTGCTCCAGGGCCTTCAAAAGTGTAATAGGTAGTCAACAAGTTAGATGTGTAATTTATGCTCCTAGAACACCTGATGGTGCTCCCTGCATATTGGGGCTCTGTATGTGGTCAGGCTGTAAAAAAGTCTCACACATGTGGTATCGCCATACTCAGGAGGAGTAGCAGAATGTATTTTTGGGTGTCATTTGTGGTATACACATGCCATGTGAGAGAAATAACCTATTACAATGACAATTTTGTGAGGGGGAAAAAAAAAATAAAAAAAATATTCATTTTGCAAAGAATTGTGGGAAAAAATTACAACATCAAAAACCTCATCATGCATCTTACTAAATACCTTGGAATGTCTACTTTCTAAAAAGGGGTCATTTGGGGGGTATTTGTACTTTCCTGGCGTGTTCAGGGCCCCAAGAAATGAGATAGGCACCGGTACAACAGGTGTGATATTTTTTTTATGATTTGCACCATAGCTTGTAGACTCTCTAACTTTCACAAAGAGCAAATAATATCCACTAATTTGGGTTATTTTTACCAAAGACATGTAGCAGTATAAATTGTGGCCAAAATTTATGAAGAAAAATTAATATTTTGCTAAATTTTATCGCATAAACTAAGAAAAATTCATTTTTTTTCAAAATTTTCCGCCTTTTTTCATTTATAGCGCAAAAAATAAAAAGTCGAGAGGTGATCAAATACCACCAAAAGAAAGCTCTGTTTCTATGAAAAAAAGGACAAAAAATTCATTTGGATACAATGTTGTATGACTGAGTAATTAACATTCAAAGTGTGAGAGTGCTGAAAGCTGAAAATTGCTCCGGGAACGAAGGTGGTTTAAGTGCCCAGTAAGCAAGTGGTTAAAGGACTTGCCAAAAAACGTCTCGTTTTTTTGTAATACTACACTGCTTTTTTTTGGTGAGTGGGTAGGGTAACAATGTACCCTCCAAATCCATATCAGACGATCAGAAGATCCTGGTATGGATTTGGGGGTAGACATGTGCATTTTGTTTCGTTAAGAATTCAAACAAATTTTTCATTATTCGGAAATTCGGATGCATCCGAATTTCCGAATTACAAAATTAACGAATTTAAACAAATTCGAAAAAACGCAAACGAGATTCGAAAACAAATTCTAATCGAATATGAAAAAATAGAAATCGATTTTCTAAAAACTACAATAAAATAGAATATAAAACAATAAAGCAATAAAATCAAAAAGAATAGAAGTTAATAGAATGTGATAAAATAGAACATGACAGTCTTCCGAAATTCGAATAGTATAAATTTGAATTCTAGAATAGATTGGAAAATAATTTAAATTTATGGAAACTAAAATATAAAAGAATAGAAAAACAATAGAACAGAATAGGATCAATTATAATATATATTATATTTTATTCTATTCTCTTGTTTTTCTTTTCTATTCCATTCTAATCTTTTTCTATTCGAATTTGACTTCATTTTATACGAAATTAGAATTTCTTATTAAATGAAATCGAATTTGAATAGAAAAGATTATAAAAGATTAGTTTCATATTAGAATTTGAAAATTTTTTGACCGAATTCCTAAAAAGTCGATCAAATTTGAAAAATTTCATTAGATTAGAAAAAATCGACTGCATTCGAAAGAATTCTACTGCATTTGAAAAAAATCTACCGAATTAGAAAAAACTACCGCATTTGAAAAAAATCTACTAAATTCGAAAAAACTACCACATTCAATTTTTTTTTTACATATAACCATTTTCCAAAATTCAAATTTCATATAGAATGAAATCGAATTGGAATAGAAAAGATTAGAATAGAAAATAATAGAAAAGTTAATAAACTAGAAAAACAATAGAACTCTTGTTTTTCTTTTCTATTCCATTCTAATCTTTTCTATTCGAATTTGAATTGATTTTATACGAAATTCGAATTTCTTATTCAATGAAATCGAATTTGAATAGAAAAGATTATAAAAGATTTTTGTTTTGCCAGCAATTATTTTTATTTATTTTTTGCATTCAGCTGATGACTCATTGGCTGTTAAAGAGGTTGTAAAGTTAATTTTGTAACTTTTACCTACAGGTAAGTCTATAATAAGGCTTACCTGTAGGTAAAAAAAATATCTCCTAAACCTTTACGGTTTAGGAGATATTCCCCTCGCAATGAGCCGCCGGACCTTGCCAGAAAGAAGTCTACCACGTGCATGCGGGTTTACTACCGCTTTAAGGATGTGGTGGATGGCTACCATCAATATATAGTGTGTTTAAAAATAAAAAAATGCATGAAAAACACAAACAAATGCAAAACGTGCCTGAAAAACTCAAAATCAATCGCAGCCCGCATAGATGTGAACAAATATAAGACCCCTTTCACACTGCCCTGCTGCAGTTTCCTTGCAGTGTGGGTTTTTATACAGATTAACTGGGCTTTCCTCTAGACTTCTATTATATTGGGTGGTTTCGGTGCGTTTTCTAAACATGCATACCAAAGAGGCAGCATGCAGGTCTTTTAAGGGACTTTAAAAAAAAAATGCACAAAAAATGTATTAAATAAAAAGCACAGGTAACCTACATAAAAACCATGGGTACACTGGACTGCCCCTGTGCTGCGAGGAAATCGCAGTATGGAAATGCCCTAAAACACTTTCAGTGGTATATTTGACAGACCAAAATGAAGCCAGTAAAAGATTTATTATTAGGGTTTACATTTACGCTTTTCTATTAATAGTGCTGTAATTCTCATTTTAGTGGCCAGGGCCAGGTGGGGCTCATCCTGCACTTCACATCAACAACTTCCCACCAATAAGAGGTTAGTATTTTCAGAGTTTTGTATATCTGGGTTTAATTAGGTCTGGAAAAGGTATTGGCTATTCTAAAATTGTCTGTACCAGCTCTAAAGTCAATAGACGAGTGCAACTGCCTCAACAACTGATGAGTCATCAGCTGACTGTAAAAGGAATTGCTGGCAATTTTTTTTTTTAAAAGCCACATGGGGTCCCCCCAAACGCAGGACAACACCTGTTTTTTATTTTTAAATAAAGTCAAAAACTGCCTACTGTCATTTTTTACACAACACTTTTTCTTTGATGAATAAGTAGGGGTACTGTGTATATGGGTGCCGTGTACCGATGAAAATGAACTTCGGTTCATTCTCATCGGACCAAACCGACCGTGTGTACGGGGCCTTAGGGGGAAAGGGCTAGATGATCCCTGAAGTTCTCCAGCCAGGAAATGAGGTGGGCTCGATCTGACTTCTGAGACATTGTGAGAAGCTCACAGGGTGCAGTGAAATTAGAGTAAGCCATTTCAGTCCAGGAGAAGAGCCTGTACAACTGTGCAGGACTGAAGGGAAGGCTGGATTTTAGCTTCAACACCCCAGAAAGGTACCCAACCCTCAATGGATTGTGAGTTTCAGACGTGTAGTTGGGTTTCACCCTAGCGGGTACAGGATGCAGAGCTGCGGAAGTTTTGGGATTGGGCCAGTCTGGATTACTAGTTCCAGCTGAGGACAGTTCTACACACTCATTAACCTGTAAGGCTTTGGAAGCTGGCCGGGGTTACTGCACATGAGAACACAAGTGGTAAAATGAAAACCTCCCTCCATAAATCCCATCTACAGCCAAATAAAGCTTTTACAGAACCGATAAAACAGCTGGGACCTCTTCATGCACACCACTTATATAGTCTGTCTGTGAGGATATCAGAGCAGCAATCCATACAAGACCAAATTTCATACCTCCATCTGCTGGGGAGATTGGAGTTGTGCTGTGGGGTGAAGCACAGCTCCACTCTTAAAGCGGGGTTCCAACCACAATTAGCATTTTTTAAATTATGTCCTTTCATCATGTGTTTTTATAATATAAATCCGGTAACTTACTATTTTACAAAATCCGCCGCCGCTCCGCATTGTTATTCAAAAAAGATATTCCACACTGTTGTCATTTGCTTGTGGGCATTGTGAAGCCCACAAGCACTTACTTCCTGGAAGTCTTGGATGGGGAGTGATAATTGGGTAGCGCACTGCATCCTGGGAAATGATGACACACATTTCCCAGGAGCATTAGAGGGAGATGATGTCAGGATCCTAGGTAATTCCAAAGGCAGATTTTGTGGGACTGCATAGCAACAGGCATTTCCAGATGAGTAAAACATTTTTTTTCTTTTTGAGGTCTAATGAGCACAATAATGAAAAAAAAAATTTGGGATGGAAACTCCACTTTATATCTTATTAAAAGGGACTGTATAAACCTACAGTTATTATGGTGTGTAGAGATGAGCTCCTCCAGAAAACTCCGAACAAGCGCTCTTTTTTTTACTCCAGTGAGCTTCGGACCAGGTCATTCCCACCCCATAAGCCCACCTCCTTGTTCATGTGAGCTGTGAGGCGAGAATGGATCACCGGAGGAAACAAAGATCGCAAGTTCTGAGTTTGGCTACAGATGAGTTCAGAGGACGCCGCAGCTTCATCTCGAAGCCTGGCTTCACCCTGGTGAGATGCAGACATGACATGTGATTTGCACCGTATTTCCTGCAAAGTCTGCATGGTGCAATTTCAGCCCTACATTTCATATGGATAAAATTGCATCCGCACCAAAATGCTGCAGGACCATCCCCCTGCACCTGAATCGCATCGCATGAGTGTCCACACCCATGCAATACGATTGTGGCAATTGTGCTGCGTTTTACAATTCGTTTCAGGGGTGTAGTTAAGAAAACATCAACACCCCCAGCAGATCGCATGGATGTCGTGCAATTGCAATGTGATGTGGGAAACGCACAGGATTTGCTGTGTTTCCCGCATTGTATAAGTGTGAACCAGGGCTAATGGTCAGAAGGGACTAAAGGAATCAAAAAGCCTGTGTGCAAAAGTAAAATTGGCTGTATGCAGTTTGAAAAAAATGACTCTGCATCATACACCTTCCGTACTGGATGTTTACCTGGCTGATGAGGTATAAAAGGAATGAATTGCACGGGTCCACCCACTGTCCTGGAGGAATAAGCCTCTTATTTTGAATGGGGCATGTGAATACCTTCTGTTCTAAAAAGACTGTACTATTCTACATAAAAAAAAAAAAAAAAAGGGAAATTCCAAGTTGCATCAGGCTGGTTACAACCCCAACGAGATGGATTACACACCAGGGACTCATTTGTGATTATCTGCAGCCTTGAATTCCTCCACCACCCACCTCTCAGAGTGAACTGCTCTAAAAATATAAAATATTATCACAGAGCAGCAGCCCTGGGTACCCGAGATACCATCATGATGCCGCTGCACTGCCATGAAATGTGTTTTGCCATGAAATGTGATGGTCCGCCTCCATCACATCCCATTGGCTCACTCATGTCATGTGACATATACACACGTCATCAGTCTCAGCTAGGCTATTATAGGGAGAGGATCTCCTCTCTCTGTGATAGCTTGAGTTATATATGTGGATGAGGGCTGAAGTGTCGCCCCTTCACATCTTCTGCGCCTGCTCCTTCCATAGAACTGAGAGTGATACCCGTGTAACCAAAAGATAATATAAAAGTCGTATTGGAGAGTATGGGGGATTTCCAGGGTGCAGAATCCAACAATGAAAGCACGGAGCTGGTATATAGTGTTAGGAAGGAGAAGGCAGTGTGATATGCACAGCTCTGTGAGGAGCAGCCTGTGTTGCAGTGAGTGCATTGCTCGTGTAACAATGTATAGAAACAATGATCTCTCACACACATCTATAGGCTGCCTCTCCCCTCCTCCTGCTCTCAGGCTGTGTGTCCAGCAGCACACACACACCATGGGCAGCCTGTATAATGGAGCAGCCTCCCATCTGCCTGCCCCCCTCTCCTCTCTCTTAGCCCTTTGATAAGCTGCACGGGGGTTGACCTCCCTGGGTGTGCGAGTAAGCTACATTTACTACTACAGCTCCGTGCAGCTATTACAGGGGGAGGAGATCCTCTCCCTATGATAGCCAATAGCCTAGCTGAGACTGATGACGTGTCTATATGTCACATGACATGAGTGAGCCAATGGGATGTGATGGAGGCGGACCATCACATTTCATGGCAAATCGCATTTCATGGCAATGCACCGCCAACAGAGAACGCCTATGCTTGAGATATTCAGCCACTAAGGTCTCTTGCAGAAGGGCATCAGACTTGGAAGCAGGTCACATTAAAGGCCCATACACACGTGACAAAAATCTGCAGTAAATTTTGTACAACAAACGATCTGCCAATTTATAGATCGTTGGTACGGTGCTTTCGAAAGCCAATTCCGTTTTTTCATCAGACAAAAGCGGGATGTGCAGACTATAATTGTTGTTATACGTGAAATCAACGTCTGATTTTCATTTAATTAGTATGGTTTTCGTACGAAAAAAAATTGTAAGAGCAAGACTGCGCATGCTCAGAAACGAAAGAACACATACAAAACTATTCAACTCCCTTCTGACGTATTCTGTCGTTTGAGAATTTTCATATGGTGAATAACCTCTTCACCATCGACATGAGACTAGCACGCCACAAAAAACGGACGTTCGGTCATCTGAAAATCTGATGGTGTGTTAGAGGCTTTAGAATGCTTTCAGGTGCCCCTGACTTGCTTTGTTTTTGAGCTGTTCAAGTAATTACTTTGAGATGCGTCCGAGTTCGTTTTTCATTCACAATACAACCTTGGTTTGAGAGTAACTTGGTTTGAGAACATTTTGCAAGACAAGCAAAATCTTTTTAATACATTTTGACTTGATATACAAGTAGTGTCATGTCACAACTGAGTTTAAAAGAGAAGAGAGGCGCCTCTAAGTGTAGCAATATGGTTACAATATGGAGTGTAGCAATATGGTTATATTGAATGAAGGTACAACATTTAGCAACTCACGTGGTTGATGATTTAAAGAGGCACATCTAAGTATGCAGGCACCCGGGGTAAAGCTGTCCACATAGACCCATTCCTCACCGCTGTCGTCCCTTCCACGCTATGCTCCACGAGCGCTTCAAGCCCTGCAGGGTAGTCTTCCCGGTCACGATTGCAGACTGACAATGGCGAGAGCCGGCGGTGTGGGGGGATGGTCTTTGTGGAACAGCTTTACCCCGGATGCCGGCATACAATAATTATGTGCCTCTTTTAATCATCAACCATGCGAGTTGCTAAATGTTGCACCTTTATTAGACGTAACCATATTGCTACACTTAGATGCGCCTCTCTTCTTTTTAAGGCCCCTTTTAGACGTACGGACAAACGGTCAGTTTATTACAAGTCCGTTTACGGACTTGTAATGGATCCCTATGGGATTGCAGACGTTAGCAGATGATGCATCTGCTAACGTCCGCAAACCATCCGCGTCCGCAAAGTTCCGTATTTGCGGACGGAAGAAAACCCTATTTTTCTTCTGTCCGGCGGAACGGATCGGATGAATACGGACACACGGTCCGTATTCATCCGATTCCCCATAGGGGAGAGCGGAGGAGAGACAGGGCGGTCTCTGCACTGTGTGCGGGGACCGGCCTGTCCGCCGACAGCTCAGCGGGGATTACGGAGGAATCCCCGCTGAGCCAAACGGGCTAACAGAGCGGATCAATTACGGATCCGCTCTGTGTGAAAGAGCCCTTATTCTCTGTAGTTCCTGCTGAATTTTGCTTCTAATCCCCTTGTGGAGGCTTCCATTTGTGGAGGGACATTTTATGGTTAAACAACCCATCACATTGCTAAAATCTTTTTATATGGACTATAAACTGAAGGACCTATGAATAAATAGTTGTGGAACGAATCATCTGAGTTACCATTATTTCTTATGGGTAAATTCGCTTTGATATACAAGTGCTTTGGATTACAAGCATGCTTCCAGAACTAATTATGCTCGCAATCCAAGGTTTTACTGTAACTTGTATGGAGAACAGCAGCTCAGATACAAACAACCATGTACTGAGCCCTAAGTGCCGGTTCACACAGGGGCGACTTGTCAGGCGACTTAGCCACCTGACAAGTCGCGCTCCGTTCTGTACTATGGAACTGTTCTAATAGGCCTTGCAAAGTTGCACTGCAAGTCGGACTGCTCCTGAGTGAACCGGCAGAAATTGAAAGACACACTGTAAAGCTGGATACACACTATACAACTTTTGGTTGTTCGATTTCCTTCAGATTTACCTTCAACCATGTAGTAGTGCAAGGGCCTGCCTGATTGCATACAAATTGAAAGGGTTTAGGTTTGACCTCATATTATATGGTTTTGGTAAATCTAAAGAAAATTGTATAGTGTGTATCCAGTTTAAGATTGAAGAGACCTTCGTTCGGCCTCGTGCACATGGGATGTTTTGGAAACTCTCCTAAAAGTGTTTCCCCCTGTCAGCAGTGTTTAGGAAGAAAAAGCACCTGGCACTTGTAAAAGTGTATAACGCGTTAGGACGCGCTTACAGGTGTCAAACGCTTTGGCGTTAATTCATTTTATTAGCCAGAACAACAATTTATTCTGGCCAATCGCTAAACATGCTCAACGTTAAACAAGCGTCAAGTGTTTTGTTCTCCAAAAACGCTGCTGCTCCTGGGCGCACTGGCAGTGGGGTTTTTCCTGCCACTAAATGCTGCTAAAAGCCTACGTGTGCATGAACCCATAGGGTAACATGCTGGGGAGTTTAGAGGCAGGGAAAATTAAAAACTTTTTACACCCCTAAGGCTTCGTACAGACGACCAGACAGTCCACTGAAAACACACCATCAGACAGAAATCCGCGCGTAAACAATACGCAGGGACGTGGCCGCGACGATGACGCGGCAACGTGGGCGGCCCTGGAAGTTCAAAGCTTCCACGCATGTGTCGAATCAGTACGACGCATGCGAGGGATGGCGGCCAGTCGGACATGTCCGGTGAGTCTGTACAGACGACCAAACATGTCCGACGGACATGGTTCCAGCGGACAGGTTTCTTAGCATGCTAAGAAACATTTGTCCGCTGGAAACTGTCCGATCCGCCGGACAACTGTCCGGTCGGGCCTACACATGACCGAACATGTCTGCTGAAACTGGTCCGTCGGACCAGTTTCAGCGGACAGATCCGGTCGTGTGTACGGGTCAGGAAACACTGTGTTCTCTAGTACAAGGGAAATGTAAATGGTAATTGCCAGAACAGAACCAAATGACTAAAATCACTTATTTTCAACAGGTTAATGTCATTTCAAAAGTAATTTTTAAAACCTGCATCTTTCCTGGTGATCCTGCCATGAAGGTCCTTGTCCAGGCACTTCCTGTTATATGGTGACAATGCTCAGTGCCTGTCATCCAAATGTTCTCCTGTGTTGTCACCCTGTCACTGAATTCTGAAGGAGACTACAAGCAACCGTTTCGGTGCACATTCCGCAGTCATGGACCACTGTTGTCACAATGAGAAAACCTACCCTGAATGTTGCTAGAGTGCATATAGACAGGAAGAGGCTGCATGAGATCAGCAGCACAGAGTTATAACAAAGGATGAAAAAAGGATTCAGTTAAAAAAAATGTCAATTGTTTATTATACACAATGCACAGACTAGACTGAATGGATTACAGTTAGACCCCTTTCACACTGAGGGGCCTTTCAGGCATTTTAGCGCTAAAAATAGCGCCTGTAAAGCTCCTGAAATGTGCTTCTCATCCCTCCCCACTGTAAAAGCCAGGCTACTTTCACACTGGGGCGGTGTGCTTGCGGGACGGGAAAAAAAGACCTGCAAGCAGCATCTTTGGGGTGGTTTTGGGGCGGTGTATTCACCGCTCCCAAAACGCCCTGCCCATTGAAATGAATGGGCAGCGCTGCCAAAGGGCCTGCAAAGCGATTCGCCAGCATCGCAACACGGGAGCCGCTAAAACAATGGTAAACTGCCGCTAAAACTAACGGCGCATTAAGGCTAACGTACCCCCACCCCAATGTGGAAGTAGCCTTAGATTGGATGTATCCAATACCAATTGGAAATGGAGTCCGAGAACCAGAGTCCTTTCACACTGGAGCGGTGTGCTGGCAGGACGCTAAAAAAAGTCCTGCAAGCAGCTTCTTTGATGTGCTGTAGGAGCGGTGTATACACCACTCCTAAAGCACCCCTGCTCATTGAAATCAATAGACAGTGCTTGTTTTTTACCCTATTTTCTGGCGTCAGCAGGGGTTAAAAGCGTTCTGCTATCGGCCGAAAAGCGCTGCAAAAACTACGGTAAAGTGCAGCCAAAGATAGCAGTGCTATAATGCCGTCACCCGTCCCAGTGTGAAAGTGCCTATAAACACTGAGCGCTTTTGAAGAGCTTTCCATTAATTTCAATGGGGAGGGGCGTTTTTTCACCGTCCTGCCAGCGCACTGCCCTAGTGTGAAAGCAATCATTGATTTTAATAGAAATACGTTTTTAGGGAGCTTTTCAGGCCCTTTTTTTAGCGTCAAAGCAGGTCTGAAAAGCACCTCAGGTGTACGTTTAATAAACCGTGATAAGCGGAGATCATGATGATCACGGCTGATCACTGCTTATCACAGAGCATTGCCGGTTTAATAAACTGTGATAAGGAGCAGAGAACACATTCTTCACTTCACATCACAGCACATGGATGTTTTGTCACAAACGGCCAGTTTAATAAACCGTGATATGAAGATTTCACAGCTCTTCACCTGAAATATCTCCCTTCCAGATTCACCAGCTCAGAGGTGGAGAATCTGGGAGAGAAGCTGGTGTGATAAGAGGAAGAAGGCTTATTTCTTCCTAATTTCAACACCAGTGGGTTAAAAATGAATATTAACAACAATATACGCGTGTGTGTGTGTATGTGTGTATGTGTGTGTGTGTGTATATATATATATATATATATATATATATACACACACACATACAGTATCTATATAACACGTGTGTGTGTGTGTGTATGTATATATATATATATATATATATATATATATATATATATATATATATAGATATATATATAGATAGATAAATATATATACACACACACACACACATATATACCGTATTTATCGGCGTATACGCGCACTTTTTTTCCGTTAAAATCAGGGCAAAATTGTGGGTGCGCGATATACGCCGATACTTGCTTCCCGCACTGTGTTTGAACTTTGCCGCCGATCCCTGCTTCCCGCGCTGTGTTTGAACGCTGCCGCAGACATATACCGAGCGCAGTATACTCGGGTACAGTCGGCCAGGCTCGGCTCCCTTCTAGGTTATGCGAGAGGAGCCGAGCGTGCCCGAGTGTACTGCGCTCGGTATATGTCGGCGGCGGCGTTCAAACACAGCGCGGGAAGCAGGGATCGGCTCAGAGACAGCGCAGAAGCAGCGGGGAGGACACCACGAAGGTCGCAGACGGACGCCAGACCGGACAAGGCCGCCGATGGACGCCAGGCAAGACACCAAAACTGTAAGTAATAAAAAATAAATAAAATTCAGGAATTTCACGTCCAGAGTAGGGGTGCGCGCTATACGCGGGTGTGCACAATAGGCTGATAAATACGGTATATATATATATATATATATATATATATATATATATATATATATATATATATATATACACACACACACACACACACACACACACACACACACATATATATATATATACACACACACACACACATATACATACAGTATTTATATATATATATATATATATATATATATATATATATATATATATATATATATGTTATCACATGTCTGAAAACATTAATTACATGTTCTTTTAAACGTTAGTTTCACTGTTTGAATTCGGCTGCACCATAATCTCACAATATCTCACGAGATTACAGGCAGTCCACCCAGTTTTACACAGATCTCGGCTGTTTTCAGAGAAAAAACTTCACCTCTGTTCACCATCTGAGAACTGAAGTTCTCAGTTTATTAAACCGGCTGCAGAGGAGATAATTCTCCTCATGAGAACTGCTGTGAACTGAACGGAGAAAAAACTTCACAGTTTATTAAACGGACACCTATGTGTGAAAGCAGTCAAAATCATTTTTGTAGATGTATACAGCCAGACTGGACATCCATTAAGCAGACTCTCGGGGACATCTGCTGGCTAAATATTTGTATTGCACTCTATCATTTCATTGCAACCTGTTTCTTTTATGTGCCAACGAACAGTAGAAAATGTATTTGCAGCAAATGGACTAGAGATGAGCCTTAATACTTATACAGGATAAACTATGAGGTTGATCTATGAAGAGATATGTGCAGTCGTATTATGATTTCTGTTATACACAAACCTGTTACTTGCACGATTGCCTCGTCAATTTGAGACCATCCATATAAGGTGCACCTGACCGCATTCCTGGCCTGCAGCCTTGGTACTGCACCCATCCTGGCTGGAAAGCTTGGTAGTGTTCCAATCCTGGCCTGAGGCCTCTATACTGCACCATGCTGGTCTACAGACTTTGCACTTTATGCTGTTTCACCGACACAACATACTGTGTTTACATCCCAGTATAGCAGTGCAGACCTGAATGGAAGGAAACCAGTTCTAAGTATAGAATTCAGGGACACCTTTTGATGCTGACGGCCCAGACATTTTCTAACAGTGGCAGGAAGTGTTGAGTCTGAGATTTTCACCGATATGTGTTATGATGAGACACCAGGGAACTAATGGTCAACAGAGACTGTCAACAATTCACAAAGTCTAGCCATAGAAATGTAGCCGATGCCAAAGCTGGGAAATATATAGAAAGATGCAAGGCTGCATCATACAGAACCTGACACTGCATCTTCAGAATATTGGGATGCAGGAGCCAGCCATACATGTGTTTCCATTGCAGCTGATGTTTCTAAATAAAACATATTAAATTCCAACCCATTTCAGTGCAAAGACCCACCTTCTTAATGGCCCGTACACACGATCCGAATATCGGACGAAAACGATCGTCCGATGAAGAATCGTACGATTTTCGGATAGTGTGTACACTACTTTCGAGAGCCGATCACGACAGTTCATCTGATATTATTAGATCGAACAAGCACGAAAATTTTCCTCGCACGATGTCAGATCGTACGATTTTCGTTTTAGTCAGTACAGTTGTCGTCCGAAAATACAATACAAATACATTACAACACATGACATCACTTCCGATTATTATTTTCGGTCGTACGAGAATTTTCGTGACTTTAATAACCTATTTCATTTTACTTGCGACTATTAAGCGGAAAAAGTCATACGATCCGTCGTACGATATTCGGATCATGTGTACGGGCCATTAGTCTGGTCTAAATAGCAACAGGGGAATGAAATCTGAGCTGGACTGAAGAGTTAGAAGACCAGTATTTTGTGTGTAGAGCACTCTTCTGTCCTTAAGGCCTGTACATACAGTACGAAAATAGGAAGTAAAATTTTGTCCGATGAACGATTTTCAGGGTCGTTAGTACGGTGCTTTTGACAGACGATTTCGTTTTTTTGCCCGACAAAAGCTTGTTGTGCGGACTATAAAAATGTTGTAGTACGTGAACTCATCATCCGATTTTTATTTAATTAAAAAAAAATCGTAAGAGCAAGACTACGCATGCTCAGAAACAAAAGAACACATACAAAACTATTCAACACATGACGTCACTTCTGAAGTTGAATTCTGTCGTATGAGAATTTTCATATGGTGAGTAACCTCTTCACTTTCGACATGAGACTAGCATGCAACAAAAAAACGAATGAACGATCGTCTGAAAATCTGATCGTGTGTATGCAAGCCAGATGCTGACTTGTTCCTGCCCTTGCAATGCCTAAAACATATTGGATTTTCCTAGTAAAGTTAAATAAATTAACTTTGTCTTTATTCCCTACCTCAGCTGCATCTTTTTAATTTTGTATGTGACCACCATTGTGGATTTTTTCCCTCACTTCCTGTCTCTGTGATATATGTACAAAGATTGGGGGATCTTTTGTCACCCTAACAGGAAGATATAGACAGCAATAAAAACATTGTCAGAAGTTCTATTTTTCTCTATTGAAAAGGTGTTTTTGTCCATTGGAGAGATTTTCCATCACTTTCTTTCCACACAGGATAGGGAGAAAAACGTCAAAATAAAAAAAAGACACAGATAGTGCTAAAACCAAGACAGAGACTTTAACACTCGCCAACTCCTTCCAAAATAGAATAAAAAAGTTTCAGTTAATGTTGGCCTTTAAACATAAGGAATTACTTTAGTTTGCTAGTCCCATAGTTATGGTACATGTGAAACAGTACCTCCATGGGGGCTGCTGATTGACTCTATACCCCACTGGCCACCCCGACTTTGCAGATCCTCTCTTACCTCTGACTAGGGTTACCACCTGTCCAGGATTCACCCGGACAGTTCGGGTTTTGGATCATGTGTCCGGGTTTCAGTCCACCTTATTCAGACAGGAATGTGGCTCAGAACAGGGCTTGACGTGAGGGGGCACTATGTGTGCCGCATTACTATTCTCTTTGGAGTACCCAAAAGGTGTCCCAGGTCTGTTACAATCCTATAGTGTATACTAAAACAAAAAAACATTTAGCGTGGGCCGCTAAAGTGTTCGGGTTTGGCTTGAAGAAAAAGTGGCAACCCTACCTCTGACACATTGGGTTCCATTCTGAAAGGTCACATTAGTAATGATAAACCCACACAGTATCACTGAACCACTCAGAAATGTTTACTGAGATAAAGAATAAACACAATAAAAAGGTATGAACAATTGATTGAACACAGGTTATGATTGACAAAAAATATTATTCAGTGCATGTACTTGTAACCTGGTAATAACCTGAAGGGGTGTTTGTGGACAGGTGCACCGGGGGATAAATATCCAATACCTTTAGCACATGTATTGAATACCTTTCCGCTGAGGCCTCAACACACAAAGCGGCACACAATATACCACAATGAATACTATAACACAGTGCAATATCCAATTATATCTCGCTAAATGACCCCCAATGTAGAACAGTAAAGCTTAGTAAAAGGAGAAAGTGGTATATGTTCCTTTAATTCCGGATGTCTTCAGCTAGCCAGATATTATACTGCTGTGATGATTTTGTATTTGCTTGCAATCCAAAGAACAAAAGACAAGTGCTGCAGAACAAGATGCTGATAATTGCTCAACTGAAGAACTATTCCCACTTGTGGATTCCTCCTTACATGTGTGAGTAATACAGTACTGACCTTACAGTACAGGGGAGAAAGACAAGGCCCCAGAGTCTAGCTGTACGATGCCTGGAAGGAAACAAGTCTCACCAGCAGTCTGTAGGTAAGAAACTCACTCAGCAATACTGTATGGATGGGCAGGTGCCCTCTCACCACAATGGATTCCAGTAGATGATATACTCCGTCTGTCTTCTCCTGATGCCTCCGTTAGTGAATATGGCGTTGCCGCGCCGTGCTGCAATTCCCGGTGTGCTGGAATGCAGATGGCTTCAAATGCTCTGAAGTGCAGGCCGTCTCACCTGCTAGATTAGCAGGGCCGTCCTCAAAGATCCCTCTGGGGCGGGTGATCTGGCTCTCTGCTGTAGGCCGCAGTCTCTCACTCCTGGTCACACACACAGACCTCCTGCTCACAAATATTGAATGGCGTCCAGAGAGGCTGAAAGCAGGCCACGACTGTCCTCTTATCTCTCCTCCCAGCAGGCTGTTCTGTGCCCCTCCATGTTATCCTACATGTCCATGCACCCAGACATTTAGAGGCAGGAAATAAAATCCCATTTGTTCGTTCAGGAGAGGAGTGTTCCAGCAGAAAAACCGCCCAACGTGCCTAAACACTAGATGTGTAAAGCGCATTACCGTTCATTAATTTCTGTGGCCAGAATACATTAACATTCTGGCCAATGAAATAAATGAATGCCCAAACACTTGATGTGCATAAATGCGTTTGCAAAACGTGGCTTTAGGCATGTTTGTTATGCTGTTTTTTTCCTGCCAGGAAAACAGGCACTCAAAGGAGCTGGGCAAACACCCAGTGTGTATGAGGCCTTGTATCAGTGATCAGTGGAGACATGTCCCTTTAAATTGGTAGTCAGTGGAGAAATGCTTCTTTAGATTGGAGGACAATGAAGAAATCTCCCTTTTACATTGTTGCTCAGTGGAAAATAAATCTCACTTACACTAGGGTGACCAGACATGCCCGGTTTCCCAACACTGTCCCCGAACCAAGTCTGTCCCCGGTTTTGTCCTCAGATTGGATTTGAACAGGGGCTGGGGCATTTTCAAAGACAGTCAGTGCAGAATAAAAAAAAAAAATTCTGAATTACACACCCCCTGCTCCACCGCACCTACTAGCTCAGGGGGTGTATTTTTTCCCATTATCTGTGCCCCTTTCTGATGATCATGTGCTGTCGGAGCGAAGGGAATATTTCTTCAGTTTTGGGTGCATGCCCATTCAGCTCCACTTGCATGTTCTTCTGCCTTGGCTTAAGTACCGGCCAGACGCCTGCCTATCTCCTTGCCTTCCCCGGATCTTCCTCCGCTCCCCACCCAGTTAGTTGCCGGGGCCGGAGAGTAAGACTTGACAGGCTGTGAGGCAGGGGGCTGAGAGTCGCTGATTGCTGCCATTAAATAGAAAAAAATAATATATATGTCCCCAGATTTCATTTTAAAAAATGTGGTAACTTTAACTTATACACACACTGCTCGGGTTAAAGGATATCTCTGGCCTAACTCTAAGCAATCACTTTCATTTTATAACACCAGCATTGTAATAACAAAAACAAACAATTATTGACAATTCAATATAAGCTTACTTTGCAAAAATCTCCTTTCTTGTGAGTGCTGCCTGTCTGCCGACCACCTCTTTCCACAAATTCCTGTATTACCTGCATGCTTTGCAGCATCTCCTCTGTGGTTTACTTTCAATATCTAAGGACTACATCTCCCATGGTACTTTGCTGCCTGCAAACTATGGTTCCTGTACTGACTCCACCTCCTAGAACTCCTCCTCTTAGTACCTCTGTAGTTCAGAAGGACTACAGGCTGACTCTGTGAAATGTGTGACAGAGATGCTTACTCACAGGACATAGTGAATATGTGTCACAAAATTCAAGGATATAAATATGTGGGGATAGTCACAAAGTTTACAAACTTCAAGATCATACAGATTAATGTAAGTAGGCTAGAAATACTTGGAATACAACGTGGAAACTAATATAATGTATGATTTTACACTGTGACTTTAAATACGCTTTAAAGTGGAGTATCCGCCCCAATTTTTTCTTAAAAAGCCAGCATCTACAAATACTGCAGCTGCTGACTTTTAAAATATGGACACTTACCTGTCCAGCACGCCCGCGATGCCGCCATCCTCGGTGAGGGAATCAGGAAGTGAAGCGTTGCGGCTTCCTTGCCCGTTTCCCTTCTGCGCGTGCACGAGTAGCGCAGCGCGCAGTCACTGGTCCCCGCTCTCTCCTGGGAACAATGTGCTTCCCAGAAGACAGCGGGGGGTGCGGGTAGGGGCAGGGCTGCAGCACAAGAGCATTCCCGTAAGTAGGTGCAAATACCTGTCTTAGACAGGTATCTGCACCCCCTCCCCCCTGAAAGGTGCCAAATGTGACACCAGATGGTGGGAGGGTTTACGAAAAGCGGAAGTTTAATTTTTGGGTGGAACTCCGCTTTAACTGCTTGTTCAATCTAGGAATGCAGAAATAACGTGCCCTTGCTCCAGCCGTGTCTGCTTAGCAATGTGGTCAGTCCCACAAAACCTCCTCTTTAAAGTGCTCCCAACTACACTTGCCCTCTTGCTTCCTCATTGTACAGTGCAGGTTTAAAGTGATTGGATTCGTTTTGGGACCGGCTTTCTAAGTTACCTTCTTGACTTGGTCTAGGGGTGATTTCTGTAAGTGTGAGCAAAGATCAAGTGTCCAGACACCAATTCAGTTTTTCAATGCTTTATTCCAAGGCCCAACCTGGCCAACATCTACATGACACACGATAGAGAAGGTTGGCGAGCGTAGAGGAACTTTTAGTATCAGGCCTTGGATATTCAGAGAGAGAGCAAGCCTGCTCTCAGCAATTTTTTTTGTCTATACTTACCAGCTCTGTGCAATGGTTATGTAAAGAGCAGCCCTGATTCTCCCTTTCATCAGGTGCCCCCACGAAATGCTGCTTTCCATGGGGGCACCCATGCGGGTTCGCTCCGGAGTCCCGCTGATGCGTCCTATGACACAGACAGTGGGACTTGGCCCCCGCCCCTCTCCATTGTTACAGCTTTTGAATGACAATAGTAGGAGCAAATGGCTTGTGCTGCCATCAATCTGTCCAATGAGGAGAGCGTCAGCAGCTGCAGCACTCGTGCACATTGCTGGATCGGATTGAGCTCAGGTAAAAAACAAAAGGAGTGCTTTAAAACCGCTTTAAGAGCCCTTTCACACTGCCAGCACCTGAAAAACAGGTGCTAGCGGGGTGCTTTTAACCCCCGCGAGTGGCCGAATAAAGGGTTAAAAGCACCCACAAAGCACCGCTGCCAAGGCGTTTGCAGGTGCTTCCCATTGATTTCAATGGGAAGGGGCGCTTTAGGAGCAGTGTATTCACCACTCCTAAAGTGCTGCAATGACACCCTGCCAGCGCAGCGCCTTAGTGTGAAAGCACTCAGGCTTTCACATTGGGATTGCAGATGAGGCTTCTTTCAGTGTGAAAGGGGTCTTGGGGCCATTTTCTTTTTAATTAAAATAATAAACATATTACACCTACCTGATCTGTGTAATACCAGCCTGGACCCTCCCCTTGCTCTTGGCTCCTCCTCTTCTCTGTGTGCTACTGCTACCATAGGAAGCCACCTGCTATGGTGGCACACCCACTGACTTGCTCCTGAATCAATGAAAACACACATCCCAGCTAAACCCCTCCCTCACCAAGATCCCGATTTACAGGATTTGATTGACAGCAGCAAGAGCCAGTGGCACCCTGGAGACAGCCAGAGTAGGGGTGTAAGAGGGGACATCCAGCCTTTTCCACCCCACCCCCCCTCCTCTAGACCAGTCATTGCAAGTAGCAGATCAATCTGTCATTTCTCACTCTCAAGGAACACCTCGCAAACTCCAGAGAAATCTGCTTAAGAAATCCTGCCTTGGACAATTCAAAATGCCAACAATTTACATTAAACAGTTTGACAGTCACACCAAGTCAAGGGTTACACAGAAATGGAAGTGTGTCCAGAACAGGATTAGTGCAGGTTAGAGAGACCTCTAGAGCCTGTGGAGGGTAGTGCAAATCCTCACTGAAACCCCATACACCACAATACAGAAAAAACAATTCATTCTTTGAACTAAAAGAAGAAAGATCAATTGTTAGGTTATGAAAATGCAACATAATGTAAACTGCACTAAAGCCCGTTAACTGGTCAGTTTTGAAGATGTATAGTTATACTGCACATATAGAGAACACAGCCTACCTGTGGAGGGCTACAGTATATCCTTACGTTATACCTGGATTGCACCATCCATCCCCTGCTTTGTGTCTGGGAACCGAAGCTCCTGATGGAGGGAGGAATTCTCAGACACGCTCCCTGTCTCTCACAGCAAGCCTAAGCTACGAAAAAATTGCCATTGCTAAAGTGCTACTTTCAGCCACCAATTGGGTTCAATCCTGGATGTGATTGGTAACCCTGTTGAAGTCTTTGTAGACGAAACGGCGTCGGGTTTACAAGCTAGCCCAAGCTGCTCCATATTGCGCTTTTTTACTAATGTCGATTGCAATCGTTTAACATTTATATTCATTTATTTGAATATTTTTTATCATTTTTTCAATAAATACCCATTTCATATTGGGAGGTTTACTCTCCTTTTTTGTCTTTCATCTTTCACCTTGTGGTGAAGTGGGGCTATTGGACTATTCGGCATTCAAGATTTCTCTCTGTTTTCTTGGAGTCACCATTTACCTGGCTGGTAATACTAACAGAAGGAGGAGGAGACCATTGGAATATCTACATGTCGAGTTCCATTACCGGTGGATACAAGCTCAGTTGACCAACAACTGTAAGGTTAGTCGGGTCCATACCCGCTGGTAAGGCCCCGTACACACGGTCTGACAAAACCGATGAGAATGGTCCGGACGGACCGTTTTCATCGGCTCACCTCTGAAGTGGCCGTACGGCCTGATGTGTGTACACACCATCAGTTCAAAATCCGATCGGGTCAGAACACGGTGACGTAAAACACACGACGTGCTGAATAAAACATAGTTCAATGCTTCCAAGCATGCGTCGACTCCATTCTGAGCATGCGCGGTTTTTGAACCAATGCTTTCCTGTACTAACCATCGGTTTGGTCCGATGGGGCAGCGGTCCATCGGTTCGGTTTTGAAGCATGTTTTAAAATTTTGGACCAAAGGAAAACAGACCGATAGCCTATACACACGGTCAGTTTGGTCCGATGAAAATGAACTTCGGTTCATTCTCATCGGACCAAACCGACCGTGTGTACGGGGCCTAAGAGTGTTTATTCCCTCGATTTTTTGTCCAAGTGTTGGAAACTATTTTGAGTGACCATATTGACAGCACACCGCTTTCTAGGATTCAAGATACTTGTGGCTGCATTCCATTCAGTGTATACTTTCCAGGATTGTATGGACTACATGTCATTATTTGTATATGGACTACACAAGTGTCTATAGTCTTAGACTGACAATTTTTACCATCACTTGCTGAGGTGGATTACTGCATTATTGTTTTAGTGCGCCACATATACATATTTTTTGTTGTGTGTTTTGAATTTATCACTAAGCCTTGGACACCCAAGAATCACCAATAGGGGGTTCCCTTCTTTCACGAGTTGTAAAATTCATCTGTTGCACATTTTTCATATCATTTGGGTTGATATTATTCACTCATTATTTCACTAGCGCTACACTTTATATTATATAGAAGAAGCAGATTGACAGGAAGTTACATAGCAGGAGGCTCAAGATGTACATTAACAGTAACCCTGTGATGAGCTCTTTGGATTCACGAACAGTTCACTAGTTTCACTCATTGTCGTAATTTGAACTCCAGCTCACACTGCAGTATTTTCAAATGATACCAACAATCATTTCATAATGTACAGTGCTAAACATAGAAACTGTAATGAGAGCTAAGGGCCCGGTATGTCATTGTTAGGGCTGCAACTAACGATTAATTTAAAGATCGATTAGTTGGGTGATTATTGTTTTGATTAATCAGATAAAAACCTCAATAAAAAAAAAAAGTTTTGATGTACAAGTCATTTATTTTTGTAAAGTTTAAAAAAATAAAAAAAGTCTATTTATTCTTCAATATCCATGTACAGTGGTAAATAGAAATAACCAACTATATGGTGAGGGAACAAAATAGCTAATCCACTCTGAGACTAACAGAAGAGATATACAACTATTAGAGGTTAAATTTGGTACCTATCATCAGACTCAGAGATCAAAATTATTTTATAAGGTCTACGTAAGGCCTATCCAGTAGTTCAGGAATCCTCAAAGGAGGAGCAGCCAAAGATAACCCCGGAGCCTTGGGCGGAACGGCGTGTGTTAGAGGCTCAGTCCAAGGGGAGCCTGATCATTGCCGGAGGAAAAGGAGAAGCAGTTGCCACAAAGGAAAGACCACTCCTTTTACCAGAGGGAAGTTTGAAAGGGATAAAGTTCTGAAGGAGTACCAGAGCAGACGCTTCACTAGCTGGAGATGGTGAAGTAAGTGGCAAAGCTTCAGTGGAGACTCATCCAGGAATGCAGTGGGTAGCTGTGCTTGAAGGAGTTTTGTGAGTAGCTGTTAGTAAAGCTTGAAGATAAGTACGACGGTTAGCTGTAGGTGAAGCTCGAGGTATCCAGCCGGTAGCTGAAAGTCCAAGAAGTCTAGTGAGAGACGGCGAGTAGAGCTTAAAGATCTACAGTGGGATACTGTGAGATAAACTGGAAGATCTAGAGTAGGGCACTGAGAGAGAAGTTGTTGCAATAGGAGATGGCAGTTGCTACAAGATACAGATTGCTGCATTCAGCTTAACGGCCATTTTTTTGTATTGCTGTCTGCCTAGTTCTATTTTTGTCTGCAGAGTTTGCCTAATTTCTGTTGTATTTGCCCAAGGTTGTCCTGTGTCCTAACCCTCTCTCTCTCACTGTTCCTGTTAAGAGAAAGAAAACTCTTTGTTCATTTTTACAAAAAGTGACTAGCATCCAATCTTTTCACCTTGCACCACACCCACTATGCTTAGTAACCTGCACCCTGAGGAGGAATGTCTGTTCTCCCTGGCTTTTAGGGGTCACCATCAGGCCCTTGGAAGTCAGGGATTCCGCTAGAAGCATATTACGGAAATATACTACTGTAGCACCCCCTAGCATTGATAGAGTAGGATGTTTTGCGTTGGTGTAGGTAAATTTTCAGGCTTGGCTGGCAGCCAAGCCTGTGTGTGTTTTTCTGGGTTCGGCAAGCGACTCCGGTAGGCTGCATGACTTAGTAAGTGGGTTTCCCCACATCCAATTTGCATAGCAGGAAAGTGCGACTGGCTCTCTATGAAGCCGGTTCACATATCTCCGGAGCGGCTGTGGAGCAAACTGCACAGAGATGCTGTGCGTCTTTAGCTCCATTTCAGGGCCAAATTTAGGCAACGATTCAGCCTTAATTGGTCCCTGAACCAGAGAATGGGGACGCGCAGCGTTCCTGTGCGATCCGCAGCCAATTCCAGTGTGAACCAAACCCAAGAGTCAATTTGTGTGTGTGCTCATTCAAATGTCTTACCCTCCTGAGGCCTGTTCCTGAGCTACTTACTTACTATATCAAACATAAAATAAGAAATATGTTTTTTTTTGCCTTATCTACCTTAAATCATAATGCTAATTGCATATTGTATCTGTTTGTAGCCTAAATACTCCAATTTGCACTTAAAACGAACTTTTCAACTTTTGGAAATGCCAGTAAAAACTTGGATGAGCCAGTAAATTTTGGGTGGCGTGTGAGTAAATTTAAATCTAGCAGGTTGGCAACACTGTGCCCTGCTGAGCGCAAACAATGTAGAAGGGATGCTGGGGAGACCACAGGGCCTGTCATAATATGACACATCACTAGATGGCAGCACAGCAAAGACGATACAATCAGATGAGCCCAAATTCCATTTACTACAACGGATTTGGGTATGTGTAGATTTTTACTGAGAACAAATGTTAGAAAGTTGGCAGATATGAGAAAGATTTTTGAAATGTGTCCAATTCTTTTTTTATCATACTTATTGTAGCACTGAAAAAACTTGGTATTTTTTCTTTTAAGATGATGACAAATTGAACAGTAAAGTTTGAATTGCTGTGAAATTTCCTCAACTGCATAGATTGCAGGTCCTGCCCTTTTTGTGTTTCCTACCTGTTGAGGCACTGAAGGACTCATTTGCATACCCCTTGGCCCAACCCTGGCTGAATGTTTATAATCCCCTAAACCAGGGGTGCCCAACCAATGGCCCTCTGATGGGGCCCGCACTATCCTGCCCTGGGATAGTGGGTCATCAAGCCAGATCAGTGTTTTGAAAAAAAAAGCAAGTGGCAGTGATACCAAATGCACTCTGCCTGGGACAGCAACTGCCTGCAATACCTAAATTGAAGACTAGAATTAAAGGTAAGTTTATTACTTAAATCACAGTGTAAATATGGGCAAATCTCACTGCAGTGCACCTTACCTACACTGAGCCATAGACTTCTGTTTTTACCTGCCGGTTTGGTGCGCTTTCTGAAAGTGCACCACACCTGCAGGATATAATAGAAGTCTATGACAAAAATGTAGCTAATCCGCATGAAAGACACAGGTGCACTGTGCTGCACCCATGGTGCAGGTAAATTGCAGCGCATCAGTGTGAAAGCAGCCTTAGGCCCCTTTCACATAATAAGTCCGACCCAATTGGACCCCCAATTTACCTCTATGGAGCAGCAGATGTAAACAGACTTGTATCCGTTTACACCCACCAACCATAGAGTAGAGCGAGCTGTGTCCGTGTCCACACTGCATATGCAAAGTGGACACAAATCTATCATCCGCCCACTCCACTCATTGTGGCCCACGACTGGTTACCAAGTTGCTTAAGTAGCCCTCGCTCTTCAAAATGTTGGGCACCCCTGCCCTAAACACACTGTACTAGCAAGCACAAAATTTCTGTGACTACACAGTAAATTTCCTCTAGATGGCGCATGTGTGCTTACTTGTTCATTCATTTCCCCCATCATGCATTATTACATGCTAGCTTTCTGTCTGTTTTTCTTGCAATTGGAAGAAGACTGTGCTGTTCTCTCAAGGTTTAAAGTGTTTTTTTTTTGTGTGTAAAAGTAAGCCATCTATTCTATGAGGAATCTTCGAGATTAAAAACCCCTCTTTTAGCTCACAAGCAGGCAAAAGTGGTATGTAGATTTATTTCTGTCTAGTTATGAGTTTCAAGTTATGTGTGTTTTTAAATGTAATTTACTGCATGTCTAATGATTTGTCCTGCATATTTGTTCTCTTTATTTAGTTCTGTGGTGTTGATGTAAGTGTCAGTGTAAGAACTTAATATGTACATTAAACATCTGTGATACAAGAACCTCAGACTTCTCATTGTGACCAAGGGCGGCATACACACAACATACAACAGATTTAATATAATATTATTAGATACAATTATAGACATCAGCCAAGCCTTACTATGTCCCAAAGTTTTTCATTTCTTTTCATACTTAATATTCACATCAAATTAACCCGCATACCTATGGCTTATCAATTTATCTGTATGCAAATTGTACTCTTTTTTTTCAGCGTTCATGCTTGGTCAGTAATCAGGTTACTTGACACACTTGTGGACTTTATGTGTGCAGGGGGAGTTATCAAACAAATGTCCAGACCTACAGTACAGACCAAAAGTTTGGACACACCTTCTCATTCAAAGAGTTTTCTTTATTTTCATGACTATGAAAATTGTAGATTCACACTGAAGGCATCAAAACTATGAATGAACACATGTGGAATTATACATAACAAAAAAGTGTGAAACAACTGAAAATATATTTAATATTCTAGGTTCTTCAAAGTAGCCAACTTTTGCAGCATCTCTAGAACTGTTAAGAGGAGGCTGTGTGAATCAGGCCTTCATGGTAGAATATCTGCTAGGAAACCACTGCTAATAAAGAAAGGCAACAAGCAGAAGAGACTTGTTTGGGCTAAAGAACACAAGGAATGGACATTAGACCAGTGGAAATCTGTGCTTTGGTCTGATGAGTCCAAACTTGAGATCTTTGGTTCCAACCCCCGTGTCATTGTGCGACCCGGAAAAGGTGAACGGATGGACTCTACATGCCTGGTTCCCACCGTGAAGCATGGAGGAGGAGGTGCGATATAATATTTTATTATAAAAGTAAAAGAGGACAACATAAATCTAGTGTGATATTTGACACAACTTTTGATATACTAACGCACCAATATCTGGTTTCGATGGATGGAGTAGCAATTCTCAAATGAATTCTCAAAGTGCTCAACATATAGTCTGGTTATAATTTTGCCCTTCGTGTGCTTCATCCTTAAAAATAGTTGCTCACAAATATAGGTGCTGTGGAAAACTGATGATATGAATAAGGCGTGAATGTGAAGAGTGGGAGATTTTTCTTTGGCAATATAAGACTTAGAAAAGTCCAGCAAAGAGACACTGTCAAATGTTCCTTCTGAATTTATAAGAAATTCCAAAAAAAGATCAACATTTTAAGTACGCTTACAAATTCATGTTGGGCCACATTCATAACCATCCATAGGTTGGTTCCCTGCATTAATTGATTCTTTTGTCCCAACCTCTGCTGCCTGTGTCTGCTGCCTGTTCTGACCTCTGATTTATTGCTGGTTATCGGTGTCTGCTGCCTTCAATGATCTCTGGCTGGTATTCAGATTTTTCATGTCCAGTGCCTGCCCTGACCTCTGGGCTTGTATCCTGATTATAGTGTCTGCAGCCAGTCCTAAAACCTGGCCTGTTACCTGTTAATCATTCCATTCAATTGTTAGCCACAGTACACCTACCTGTTCTAGTCCTACTTTCTGGTCCATGGCGCTAGAGCAGGGTGAACCTGGGGTCAGCACGCAGCTGAATTCAAACCCCAATGAGGCTTTTAGATACTGCACTCTGGGAAATCCTGAGTCACTCTCACATGGGACTATCCTCATACTTTGGCTAGCCGTTTCCTACTCATTGCTTTCATTCACTCCAGTATGATCTAGGCCCAGCTACCAGTTCTTACTTCCCATCAGTGTGATCCAGTGCGGTTCCTACTTCATAGATCCAGCTACCATTTGTGTCCCATAGTGCTTTGTCCTACTAAAACAGGGGTGGCCAACCAGTGGCCCGGGGGCCACATGTGGCCCGCGGAGCCCTCTGATGTGGCCCGCGACCTCCTGTTCTGGAATAGCGGGTTGGCAAGCCCAGATGGCAGGTTGCCGATCTGCCATACCACAGCATCAGTGTTGTGAATGAAGCTGGTGGTAGAGGAAGAAAGCGGCTGCAGATCGGAGCCCCATAAGCTGTTGTTTCCTCTAAAGTGCCAGCTTTGCCACAGAAGGAGTCTATGGCAAAGTTCAGCTAACCCGCAGGATAGACACAGGTGCACTACGCTGCACCCGTGGGTTGGGTAAACTGCAGCACATCAGTTAAAAGCAGTCTTAGGCCCTTTTCACATGATCAGCCCGACCAAATGAGACCCTCAATTCACTTCTACAGAGCGACAGATGTCCATTTACGCTCGCCTACCTCCAATCCAAAAAACAGAAGGGAATTCATCCCCTTCCATCTGGGCAGATCAGAGGGCCCATAGAGTAGCCGTGACCTGTCATCTGCCTGCTTCGCTCATTGTGGCCCACGACTGGTTACCAAGTTGCTTAAGTGGCCCCTCGCTATTCAAAAGGTTGGGCACCCCTGTACTAAAAGCTGGATCTTTGCCCACACCTCTCAGGTATCTCTGCTACTTTTCCTAGGCTTTCTTTTATACTGTTGCTGGAGGGGCTATGTAGGGGCAGTTGCCATAATTACACTTAATAATACAGATCAGAGTATTATTCTCACACCCTGTTCATCCTCCCTTCACCTATTATCAATGTATTTTACCCTGCTCTTCCCCTTTCATTGTATGGTGTTGATACTAAAGTCCATCTCAGTAACTGGAAGCTGAACAGCGCAAACAGAGTGGCCTGCTCCTTGTGAATGTTAAGTTAATTATTTTCACTATAACACATTAGCGTAAAGGAATTTAATTCCATTTCCTATGTAATTCCTCAACTCTGGGAATGTATGTGCCCATGGATCGGACACCAGAGATGTGTTAGAACAGGAGCTCAGCGAGATCCATCGGCTGGAACATGATCTGATCTCCAATGTAAGCTTTTGTTGTTGTCACTAAGCCTCGCTAATAACTTAATCCCCATCCACAGTGTGAATGAGGCTTGGTGGACGCGTGCCTGGGATTAGTCCTGGGGAGGCCCCGCTGAAACTGCCATTCTCACACCTGTCACTAGAGGAAACTGTAGCAGAAGCTTAGAGATGGTATAGACTGGCACATGTCAGCACTGGAATATATGCAACAAATGGAGAGAGGTTTACTGCTAGACAGCTAGAAGATGGAAGGAAATTAAATACTATATGGAACACAAGGATTCATCCTTTATGAGGCTTCTTGTGTTTCCTATATTCACCTCTAGATGTTAAAGTGTTACTAAACCCAGTAATATGAAAATAGTTCATCCGCACCCCCACCGCAGTGCTCACAGCTTAAAAAAAATATTCTTTTTACTTTAAAATACTGCCACTATATACCTTTTTGGCTGATCTGTATACCACGGGCACATGATAAACTGCAGGGTTTTCCAGAGTGCTGAGTGTTCAGGTAGGGGGAGATTTCCACTATAGCCGGTGTCCTCACGCTGTTATGGGAGGCGGATCAATCAAGATGTGACATCCCACCCACTGTTCTTTTTTAGTTACCAAGCATGGAGGAGGAGGGAGGGACTAGGCTGTCATTAGGACCTGAAAATCTCAGCTCAACAAGGAAATGTTCTCTCCAGCAAGAGAGACCAAATTGAGTATTTGCAGCTTTATTGGGATTTTTTTTTCGAAAAAAAAAAAGCGGTCACGTACAGGACCTACGACTAGCCGAGATCGATGAAGTTCAATAGGCAGTTTGGCCCTTCTGCTTGATTCTAAGCTTGCGTGTTTTTTGCGCGTCGGAATTGCATACAGACGAGCGGATTTTAACCTTCTCTCAATCTTTTGTTGGCGGAAATTCCGAAAGCAAGAGTCCAATGGAGCATACACACGGTTGGAATTTCCGACCAAAAGCTCACATCAGACTTTAATTGTCGGAATTTCCGATCGTTTGTATGCAGCATAACACTTAATGTCCCCTGCCCCCTCCTGCTACTTATGTCAACTAAATAAAAAAAATGTGTATACTTATCTATTCTTCGTCCTTTCCAGGTTTATTTACATGATACCCTGTGTCAGTCATTAGCAGCTGCAGGGGAGAGGAAAGAGCGCTTGACAACAGTGGGGAAATCTGGGAGCAGTGTTGTCACCCAAAAGCTCCCCTCCAACCAATTTGCATATTATTTTATATATACTGTGATACTGTATAAGCTGCAGAAATCTCCCTTCACTAAGTCTGGCTGCATCCATTGTAACTGTGGGCATCTGAAGTATGTATTCCATACCTCACATAATGGCATACCTCCCAACTTTTTGAGATGGCAATGAGGGACACCTATCAGCAAAAGTATGCAGACATAACCATGCACCCAGGGCTGGACTTAGGGTGGTGGGGGCCCCTGGGCTTGAGTCACTTTCGGGCCCTACCTTCTATACATTACATTAAATAGAACAAAATGATACATACACAAGTTATGTATTAGAGCTACACAATTGTGGATAAACTGAGAATAAAAATAGAGATCACGATTCTGAACAAACAACTAAACAAAATTAGCGGACATACAGGGTGGTCATACAGGGGTGGTCAGGGACTGTGCGGACATACAGGGGTGGTCAGGGACTGTGCGGACATACAGGGGTGGTCAGGGACTGTGCGGACATACAGGGGGTGGTCATGGTAATGACAAGCAAACTTTGTCTCACCTGACTATCAAGGTAATAACATCACATTGCAGCAGCAGCCCCCGCCAAACACTGGAGTCAGAGCCACAGACAATCCCAGGGGCCGACGCCAGGGCAGGACAGATGATCACTCTTCCCAGTCTTCTGTCTCGTACTACAAGCAGGACTCAGGAAAAGTCGACCATCCACTTTGAGCGCCTGCCCTGCAGTGCATTCTGGGAGGTGTAGTCTCTGCAGCCACAGCCCGGCCCAAGTCTAGTGTGTGCTGTAGAGAATTACATCTCCCATCATGCAATGTGGTGCCAACTAGGACAGCGGTGGAGCCTGCTATTGGCTGCTGCTGCTGATGAGGGTGTAACGGGGGGGGGGGGGGGGACTTTTAATGTGTGTTGGCGGTGATGTCCTTTTTGTCACGCCAATCTGACAGAACACTGGCTCACCCCGCCAGCCTTTGCCCAATTACAGAACCGTCTCTGCAGGCAGGGGCCCCCTATTGGGCTTGAGCCCAGTCAAGCCCAATGGTAAGTCCGGCACTGCATGCACCCTTAAAGAAGAATTGTACTTTACCCTTTTTTTTGGCTTTTGGAATTTACAAATGCAGCAATTTAAAAATCAGATGAAAGGTTTAGCACTAGGAAACACTTTTTGATAGATAAAAAGTGCATTTTATATACAACTATATAGATCAGACCAAAATGAGGGGAAAATGAAGCGGAAAAAGGGGCCTTGCTCCAAATCAGTGACAGTCCCTCGAAAGCAGGGACAGTTGGGAGATATGTAATGTGTTTGCGCCGCAGAACAGGTGGATACTTTGTAGACACAACAACGGCTATACTATTAGCAACAATACTGCTATTAATAACGGCACAATTTCCATCTGGATAACCACTACCAGGAGTGACAAGACTACAAACCAGAAGAACAATATGTTAATTTAAATGGAATTTAATACATTACTGATCGCCAGCAGTCATGTTACAGTCTGTATGTTTTTACTGAATGATGAGAATTATTCATGTGCAGAGGCATTAGATGCACAAGAACATTAAATGCAGCCTGTATTGAGGGAAATTGCATCCAAGATGATTTTATTTGCAATTCCATTCGTTTTTTTTTTATCAGCACTTTGAATATTGCTTCAAGTTCATCCACCAAGCAGGCAGATCACCATAGTTTTCTCTGTCAAATGTTAAATAAATACTGGTTTTCACATTTTTCATTCCTTGGTACATCTCAATGCTGCTGAGCTCCAGCATCCTCATTGCAGACACTTCCTCTCTACATGCACTGTGATGATGGTTGCATAGCATTTCACAGGGGATAGGGATTCCTGATGGTGGAAACAGTGAACAATACCTGCATAATATGTGTTAAAAAAGCCCTCCGTAGTCACCGTTGGAGCCTATTTTGACAGGGTGACAACACAGAAGCTTAATTGGAAGGGACAGAGCAATGACACCCTAGAAAAGGAAGTGCTCAAACAAGGACCTTTATGGCAGGATCACCATATATTATTTTAAAGTAGAAATCCATCCTAACACTAAAATCCCTGCATCTACAGACATCTATGATCTCTAACCTATCTAACCCTGTAAAGAAGAAATCAGTATTCATACCTTTTCTGAAGCCGATCCAACCCGATCTCACGCTGAGCTGTCAGCTGCGGCTTCACTGTGGAGGCGGGTGCAGGGGACACAGCCGACAAAGGAAGCCCCATAGTAAGTCTACGGGTGATGTCACTCCCCATTCATTTCACAGCCGTTGTCGGCTGTGTCCTCTACAGAGCTTCCGCCACTGGAGACTGGGTCAAAGATACTGATTTCTGGTATGTACTGATATGTACACTGATTTTTTATTTACAGGGCTAGATAGGTTAGAGTTACCGTATTTATCGGCGTATACCGCGCACTTTTTTGCCCTGAAAATCAGGGCAAAATCGTGGGTGCGCGGTATGTGCCGATACCCGCTTTCCCGCGCCAAATTTGAATACTGCGCCGACATATACCGAGCGCAGTACACTCGTGTATTGTCGGGCAGTCTCGGCTCCTCCCGCGCTGACGTCCTGGACGTACAGGACGTCAGCGCGAGAGTAGCTGAGCATTGCCGACAATACCCAAGTGTACTGCGCTCTGTATATGTCGGCGCAGTATTCAAACTCCGCGCTGGAAACGAGCGGGGAGGACGCGAGGACGCCGCAGAAGGACGCCGGACCCGACGAAGAGGACACCCAAAGCCGCAGACGGACGCCGGACCCGACGAGTCCGCCGATGGACTCCGCGCAAGACACCAAAACTGTAAGTACAAAAAAAACTTTTTTTCCACAGGATTCGGGGCAACTTTAGAGGTGCGCGGTATACGCGGGAGCGCGCTATACCGCGATAAATACGGTAGATCATGGATGTCTATAGATGCAGAAATTTTAGTGTTAGGATGGATTTACACTTTAATGAAAGCTCAATATTCAGAATAACTTTTGAAATGATATTATTCTAAGGATTATGTATGACTTTATTGCTTGTGTTTCCATTAGACATGTGCACTGCCTGTTTCATTAGTTTTTTTTTTTTCGGGGTCATTGGTTACGATTGCAATTCGTAAATTTGAAAATAATAAAGAAAATTCTAAAGAACGAAAATCCAAAAATTATAAATAATAACCAACTAATAATAACCAACTATTAAATTATAGGCATTTGAATTTCCTTTTAAATTTGGCCGTTACAGCCAATAAAAAGTTTATTATTATTATTTTGTTACGTTCCATTTGTTTAGATACGACATTCGTTATTTTGGACAATAGGTAACTTAGGATAAATTTGTATTCGTTATGTTCACCAACAGCCAAATTTGAAAGGAAATTCCAATATCTATAATTTAATAGTTAAGATAGTTTTCAGATTGACAAATGTTTGGGTTTTCCGATTTTCGAATTTCAGAATTTAATTGGTTAAAAAACGAATTCATAACGAAACAAATTGCACATGTCTAGTTTCCATCTACTCTTTCATTGTATAGTGGAGACTAATTTACATTGATAACAGAGAAGACAAATTGTGGGTTCATTGGATGTGTGTAGGGGGGGGGGGGTTAGTGCCTGCTGAGGGCCACATCTGCATGAATGTACAGAGTTCATCGAGTACACAACGCAGAGGAAGTGGGTGGTTGCAGTGGCAGCACTCAGAGGTGTTCTCTTCTTCATTTCCAAACCAGACTCACCGCCAGGCTTGCATCTCTGGTCTTCTAACTTCCCTCTTCCAGCTCTCGACTCTTAGTATTTGTATTTCAAAACCAAGCTGATTGCAATGTGTTGTTACTATTTCACCCCAACCTCCAAGGAATGTTACAAAACTGCAGAACTTAATTTAAACTTCACAATGATGCAAAAGAAGAAAATTACATTTGAATCTTAAATGTTTCTTTGCTTCCTTGTACATTATGACATGGTAGGAATGAGAACTGAATGCAGAGTGTCAGCACCATATTTGTATGACATCATTAATGTGCTGTATGCTGCACATGTGTGATCATCTGAAACATAGAGGAGATTTAAAATGGAAGTAAACTTCACTTTTGAACATAAGACTTACCTGTAGGTACAGTGACCATCTCCTAAACCTGCACGGTTTATGAAACATTCACAAGGGATTTTTCCAGTGACGCCACTGGTGCATGCGCTCTGAAGGGACGGCATACTTGTGCCATACCTTTAGAGCTCCATGCTGAAGTTGAAGGGCTCCCATCCGCATGTGAGGAAGTGACGTCACTGCGGCCCTGGTCATTCATACAGCCGGGACCCGCAAACCCGGAAGGAAGACCAGGTGAAGATGGCAGCGCTGGAGAGCCATGACAGCGATGTATGGGAGGGATCCGCTTTACAAGTATGTTTGTCATAATGTACTAGAATGCAGTGCATACTAGTACATTATGACTTAACCCTGCAGGGGGGCCCAGTTTAGTTTTATTTTAGTGGCGGTTTACTACCGCTTTAAGCCCCATTCACACTTCTGAACATATTTGAGTGACTGTACAGGCATTTTTGCATGTTATCATGCTTTACACTGCAGCAGGGCGGCTCCATTGTGCGAATCGCCGTTCCAGATTCAAGTCCCACGGAGGCAGTGGGGGTCGCACCGGAGGGGCCACATGTCGAACCCCCTGAACAAACGTACTCACCAGTGAGTGAGCCACCAAGGGCCATTGAAAGAAGACAGCCAAGGCTGAAAAGCTTTTGGTCTACTCCACGCTGTAAAAACAGCAGAATCGAGTATGCATGTGGACGCCACTTCAGCTCCTCACACATAGAGATGTAGGCCTTCCAAGATAAATCTTTCTAGAGGAAGACTTCCTTGCCCTCAGCATGGTAGAAATAATTGCATCCGACAGGCCTCTGTTCCTCAACACCTGGCTTTCAATAGCCATGCTGTTAAAGGCAGCGACTGTAAAGCAGGATGAAGCATGGGACCTTGCGACAGAAGGTCTTCTCGTATTGATAGTCGCCAAGTAACATCCGCCACCAGACGCACTAGGTTGGCGTACCAGGGACGCCGAGGCCAATCTGGAGCAGTTAGGATCATCGGGATCCCCTCGGTCTGCACCCTGCGAAGTAGACGAGGGAGAAGCTTTAGCGAGGGGGAAAGGCATAAATCAGCCGATACAGTCCCCATGGAGCCACCAATGCGTCTGTAATTAGCCCGTTCATATGTGTGCCCCAGAGCGAGTATCTCACCGGCCACCCCTGGAGCAAACGGGGTCTGTCGTGGCCGACCCAGCGTGTAGCTAAGGGTTTGCAGACGATTGATGGCCCCAAACTGCGGTGACTACAAGGATCTAGGACATCCAGCCTGTTGCCCAGTCGGCAGGTGATAGTGGATCTCAGGAACAAGCAGAGAGAAAAAAAATTGAAAAAATAAAATCGCCAAGACCAAAGGGCCCACAGGGAGCCAGGTCCTACTCCTATGCTAGGCAGAAAAAAACTGAGCTGCTGCATGCAGGGAGAGGGGTTATAGCCAGGGGGACCGCCTCCTGGGCGGTACGGTACAGTTTTAAAGTTGTATTAACACATTAACATGTTTCTGCCTAGTCCTCTCCTGATAGAAGGCCAATACCCTACTGTCAAGAATATGCTGCTGTGTCTGTCCATGAACACAAGAGATAGGACATCAATTTTGGGTGGGTACAATGACGCATGACAGCGCAATTGTCAGTCAAAGCAACGCAGTGCCGTATCGCAAAAAAATGGTCCGGTCATTAAGGGGGTAAATCCTTCCGGGCTGAAGTGGTTAAAGCCAAATGGGGCGACTGTGGCCCAAAAATAGCTTATGTATTTTTTCAAGTGAAAAGCTTCAAGCCACACTCCATTCAGGTGTGATTGTGCACCATTGTATATTTAGGAATTTCGAGCATAAGAAAATGTGCAGCACTACAAAAGTCTTACAAAATGAATACTATCAGACAGTACAAAGTAATGAAAGTGATACGAGAAAAAATGTAATTGTGAACAAAAGCATCCACTTGAAATAAACAAACTTATTGAGAATGCTTAATTATTCTGATTTCCTAATTTAGTATATATAAATGAAAATAAAAAATTTGGTAATCCAATCTTGAGAGCCGTATTCACCAATGTGTAATAAAACAGATCAGTGCATCCAGATCAGAAAACACATTCCAGCATCTTACCAGATCCTGCTTACCATTACTATTTGTAAATGGTCAAACAGCGCATGAAAGGAAGGTTACCATGGAAGGTAAGCCGCCACAGTGCTTCTGATGAAACTTCAAATCATTTACTTGTGAACGGGGCTGTTCCTGATCACTGGTCATATGTACGCTTACAATGCATGCCATAACCATACTGGGCATTTTTCTCAAAAAGAATAATGCGGTTTTAGTGCTTTGCTAGATTAACCACTTGAGCTCTGGAAGATTTACCCCCCTTCACAAGCAGGCCATTTTTTGAAATATGGCACTGAGTTACCTTAACCGAAAATGGCAAAATGCAATGCTGTACCCCCAAAAAAGTATGCATTTTCCCACAAAGAGAGCTTTCTTTTGGAGGTATTTGATCACCTCTGCGTTATTTATTTTTTGCACTATAAACAAAAAAAAAGACACCTTGGGAAAAAATATATATATTTTTTTACTTTCTGCTATAAAACAGATCAAATAAAAAAGAATAAAAAATCGAATTTCTTCATAAATTTAAGCAAATATAAATTCTGCTACATATTTTTGGTTAAAAAGATCCCAAAAAGTATGTATTAATTGGTTTACACAAACGTTATAGCATCTACAATCTATAGGATATATTTATGGAATTATAATTTTTTTATACTACTAATGGCGGCCATCAGAGGCTTATATGCAGCGGGACTGCGATATTGCAGTGGACAATCAGACACTGACAGTTTTGACACTTTTCGGGAACCAGTGACACTAATACAGTGATCAGTGCTAAAAATATGCACGGCCACTGTACTAATGATACTGGCTGGGAAGGGGTTAAACATCTAGGGCGATCAAAGGGTTAACTGTGGGCCCAGACAGGGTTTTTGTGTACTGTATGTGCTGCTTTTACCAGGGGAAAACTCATCCCTACTCCCTGTCAGAATGGAGATCTGCCTTGTTTACATAGGCAGATCACCATTCTGTGTATCTAACACAGGATCGGCGGGTGCCAGCGGACATACAGGCATAAGAATATATAGAAGATATATATACACATGATTTTGAACAGGAGAGTCAACCTGTAGCAGTAAATCAGCTATGGGACAGACAGCAAGTGGAACTAAAGGCAGCTAATACTTACCTTTCCTTGCCGGCACCAGCATCAGCTTCTTCTTTGTGTTGTTTTTCAGCCAAGAATGTGCCCCTTGCATCACGACCAGGTAAGACCGACCCCTCCGCGGCATCTGACCACCTCCTGTTACACTCCTGTACCATGTCAGTACAGACCATAACCACCTCCTGTTACTCTCCTGTACCATGTCCGCACAGCCTATAACCACCTCCTGAACGATGTCCGCACAGCCTTTGACACCCTCTGTGACGGTTATGCTATTGAGCTGGTATAATAATGCTATGGGTCTGGTATGAAATAATTTCCAGGGCTGGTTTTAATTCCCAATCCGGCCCTGGTCATGGTCAAAGTTCCACCCTTTGAGTCAGCCAAAAACTTTGTTGGCACCTTACCACTGGCTCTGTTAGTAAGCATTGGGGCCACAAATAGGCAGGCACCATCAGATAGCAAGTCAAATCTGCCACAGCTCAGGCAACCCCTAAGAGCAGGCTGTATCTTTTCTCACCTAAAGATCTGCTATAAATGACCTTTCTTTTGGGTTTATGTTGATTTCCAGCTGTCTGCTGTGTGCCATTATATGTCACTTTGTAATTTAATAACAAACACACAAAAGTAAGAGAAGATGGAGGGTGCTGCTAATACGTTATCTGTCACATCTCTATTTCCCCTGTACAAGGTGTGGCTCCCCTTGATCAGCAGCGTCCCGTTCATGGAGTTAATGATGGGTGACATTAGTAAAATTACAACTAGTAGAAGGGACATTGTGGACACAGGGGACCCTGTCCTGATCTCCAGATTAAATTGATCCAGCTTGTGTGATCATCTACTCTGTGCACACCTCACAATCAGTGAGCACAGTCCTTCTCAGCAGTTATTTCCTCTTCTGATGGCCCCTGGAAGCTTTGTGTAATTGTGTTGCTCAATCAGTGAGTAGAGTCTATTAGGGAAACCTGTGTGAGAGAGATAAGGCAGGAAATATGTGACCCACCACTCATTCACTGCAGGTCTAAAGTGACTTGGCAAAGTATAATTAACCCCGAAAGGAGGGGGGCAGCTTCCTCCTGGAGGGGATGCCCAAAACCTTTATCTACCATAATGCTTCATTATGATGGCTGCAAAACCTGTACTAGTGATTTTCACCACATTTAGGACAGGCAAGGACAACAAGACCACCGATGTGCTGTACAGGGGGTGCAACAATGTCCAAGGCTCATTATAGAATAGAATTCCAAACACCAAAACCTTGTTCATTTTAAAAAGCAATTTCCAATTATTTTAAATCTACAGGTTTCAATTAAATAATGCCTGGTATACTCAGGTTTCTCTTCGGATGGAATAAATCTGTTGCCTTTTACTAAAGACTTCTTTGGAGATGAACAACTATGAGTTTAAACTCATTTTTGAGGTCTAATATTTGGAAAAAGAATACCTGGTGATCCTGCCATTAAGGTTCTTATTCAAACACCTTCGCTTATAGGGTGACAACGCTCTGTTCTGGTCTCCCAACTGTGCTACTGTGTGGTCACGCTGTCACACTGGCTTTCAACAGAGACTACAATAAGCCATTTCAGCTCATATAACAGACAGTCCACCGTTGTCACCACCCGGAAACGTGCATGGAATCAACAGCACCGAGATGTAACAAAGGCTAAAAAGGTAAATAATAATATTTAAACGCAAACGCAGCATGTAAACGTGGCAAAACGGACGTTTTAAACGTGGGTTACTATCTGTCAAGTTTAATCATTTAGGAGCAGTTGTAAAAGCATCACGTGTACATGGAGCCTTAGCAATTGTTATACAGTGCTCAGAACAAGCTAGATGACATTATTTGTGACCCCGTCAAAACTTTCAGTGCCACTCCAAGCAAGAGTATAATGTGGCTTATTTCCCCGCTGGTACTTAGGAGGGAGGTGTCTGGCTTCACACAACCAGAGGTGTCAGTAAAAAAAAAGTATGAAACGCTGCTCAACCAACCAGATTCATGTGAAATGAAAATGACTGCCTCAGTCAGCGCTGCTTCACATACCACACGCCCCTGACATGTTTCGCCCTTCCCACTGGGGCTTAATCATAGAAGTTTATGGTTTATCCTTATTGTAATACAGAATTCTGTAACCAATTCTAAACTTCCTCTTAAAGCGGGGGTTCACCTGAAATATTTTTTTTTAAAAGCCACCAGCTACAAATACAGCAGCAGCTGACTTTTAAAAAACGAACACTTACCTGTCCAAGTCGCCGGCGACTTTGGCAGCCAAAGCCGCCATCCTCGGTAAGGGAATCGGGAAGTAAAGCACTGTGGCTTCACTGCCCGGTTTCCTACTGCGCATGCGCGAGTCGCGCTGTGCAGTTCCCACTGGTCCCCGTTGTGTTCTGGGAGCCGAGTGTTTCCCAGAACACAACGGGGGGGGGGGGGGGGGGGGGGTTGACGCTGAGGGGCCGGACTCCCGCGGGTCTATACCTGGAAGTGGTGCAAATACCTGTTTTATACAGGTATCTGCACCCCCTCCCCCCTGAAAGCTGTCAAATGTGACACCGGAGGGGGGGAGGGTTTCCCGAAAAGCAGAGGTTCACTTTTGGGTGAACCTGCGCTTTAAAGTCAACAGCACAGGGAAGCAGGGAATTATTCATAATGAGCAAAGCAAGCCTGCAGAACTGGGAACTCATTGCGTGGATGGTGGAAACCCCTTAAAATGGTGACATCAGGTGCGCGGACTTGGGAAACCAGAGCAGGGGGATGGGAACCCCTCATAATGGGCACATCAGGCATACAGACCCAGGAACTCAGTGTGGGGATGGTGGGAACCCTTCTTGAGTGCACAGTTCGGACATGTGATGGCTGTGTTCTGCAGGTAGGGCAGCCTATTCCTTTTAATGGGTTGCCCTACCCACAGGAACGTGGGGAAAAAAGTCCCAGAACCTTTTTTCCCCCAAATCTCACCGCACGGAGCTGCATGCTGCTGCGACACAGCATGCACAAGAATAAGCCATGGGTGCCAATGCATAGGGGTGCCATTAAGAATTAATGGCACCCCCACATTTCTACTAAAGTGCAGGACGTTTCTCTGCAGGTGAAGAAAGCATGTGATTTTGCACGTGTTCCCCAGCAGAAATGTGAAATGTGAACCTAGCCTAAATGGGCATAGCAGGTGCGCAGACCTAAGATCTTTAATGCAGAGAGGGTGGGAACACCTCATAAATGGGTACAGCAGGTGTGCAAAGCTCGGAACTCACCAATTGAATTTCAAAGACATAAAAAAAAAACTTTCATTCTGTACCATCCACCAAACCTTGGAACACCAGTTTTGTTGACCCATTTCTCACCCATGTTTCGTCTATAAATACCCATTTGTTACAGGTATTGTAACAATTGCCTGTTTATTATCCATACAGAATAATGATTACTCATTTACTGCCTGTGTAGTGCCTGGGTTGCATATTTTTGCATGTATTGTCAAGTCAGTGCTGATTATTTAAAAGACTGCATCTCAAACTATCAAATAACGGTGATATTTCCATCATGTTTTGTTTCGGCACAATAGACTGACCCTTTATTTCAGTAAAGCACATCACTCAAAGGCTTGCAAAATAAGGTGTGTAGATGTTTGTCCCCAGTAAATTTTACCTAGGCACTAAAAGTCACATGGTAAAATTGGAGTATAACATTTCAAAAATTTTGATAAAGGCAAATTCAATTTTTACAGAATCACTGCATTCACTATAGTCGTCAGATGCGACAATGCCAGGCTGGCAGCCATGAATATAGTGACATTTACTGGTCTAGTGGAAAGTCAGACCTTTCTACCAGCCAACGGTTTTTCATAAATAACCACTGGCAAAATAAGGACATAAAATACACACGGCACAGAGCAAGGACATAATAAAGGGCGCTCGTGGTTTGTACCACAGGCGGGGGGGGGGGGTGGCTCTCCTATGGGGTGGGAGGGGTAAGAACACCACAGAGTAACACAATCCAGGCCCAGTAATTAGACGGTTAATTTTGCAAAGTCTTGTTAAATGAAATGGATTGAATAATTCTAGGCTTTGGGACTCGGTGTAACGGTAACCTGAGGATTTGGTAGCCGCAATGGTTTTAATCAAGTTCAGATGCCAAAAATACAATGTCTGTGTTTAGAGGATGTAACCTGTTGCTTGCCAAAAATGAAAGAAAACAAGAGTCCCTGGCTGAAATCTCACATGAAATGTCTTGGTAGAAGCAAATAAAAAAAAGTAACACACAACACTGTTTATAGATGGCCAGCTGATGGCCCCGGGATAGAAACACACACACACACACACACTGTACACGAATGGCCAGCTAAAAGCTCCAGGATAGAAACACAAACCACAGCACTGTACAAGAATAGCTGGCTACTGGCCCTGGGATAGAAACACACACATATAGTACAGTACAGGAATGGCCCTGGTGTAGGTACACACAAAGAACAGTAAAGGATCATTAGCTACAAGCCAATTTGGGTGGTTGGTCAGGCTATGTTTATCCTTTTATTTTGTAGTTCATTATCCAGTATTCTCTTCAACTACTGCCAGCATTTAAAGTGGAACTGAACTGCACCTTAGCACCACAAATCAACAATGCCGTTTAATCCTATTTAGTGCCGATTTACACCAGCGCCCTCTACGAGATTGCATGCGATTTGCACCACACTGCAGTGCAAATCACATGTGATGTCTGTGCGATGCGATATCAGCCACACAGATAGTATGGCTGATATTGCATTCGGACCAAACTCGCCCAGGACCCTTTTTTTGGTCCGCACCAGAATCAGATCGCATGGGTGTTCACAGCCATGCAATCTGATTCATGTTTGTACTGTCAGTTCACAGTGCGATATGCAAGCCGAAATGAGGGTGTCATTACCAATGTATTGACACTCCCGGCAGCTCGCAGTGTGGCAAAGTGGCAGTGTGAACTGCTGTGCGATGCGGGAACCTGCAGTGGATTCACAAGGTTCCCGTATCGCATAAGGATGAAACGGCACTTACATATTCAGAGTAAACTCACCCATCCATCCTTCCATGTCCCTATGCTTTACTTTGTTGAGAAATCAGTTTGGGCAGATAATTCATGTACTTCCTGGAATCCATCTGCACTTAGCCCAGGCATGCAGGCAGGAGGATGTGCTTAGCTGAGAAAACCCCTTCTTCCTTCCTCCAGATGAAAGAAAAAAAAATGCCATGAAGACTCCGGGATGTATGACATCATTTTTGTCTAGGCAGAAACCAACTGAAGAAATGTAATAAAAAATAAAACAAGCAAATATAATATACCTTCCTATTTATTTACTAATGATAGCAGCAGAAGAATTAAAAATGAGTTCATGTTGATTGTGAGAGTAAAGTTCTTCTTTAAAGCTGAAGTTCACCCTAAAAGTCAACTTTGTCTGACTCGTACCACCAGCCATCGTGTATGTATAATCCATCGTTTTTTTTTTTATCTCATTGTTTACCTTGATTCGGCAGCATTTATTGTTGCTTCCGGTGTCCTTTCCCCGCGGGAGTGGGCGTGCCTTTAGAATTCCCCCGGCTGAGCGTGATGTCTCCTGGGAGTGATGTGTCGAGACTTCCAGGAGACGCGCTGTACTGTAATCGCGCGTTATCTCGCGGGTCACGTGACTCGGGAAGGTGTATGTCGTCACAACGGGGCGTGACCTTATCAGTACGCCGGCCGTTGTGATGGCAACTGTGTAGTGTTGACGGCGCCGCTCGCCGTCAACACTGCACATGCGCGGGATAGAGCGGTGAATGCTTGGACATCAGCATTCACCTTATCCCAGAAGCAAATGCTGGTGGGCTTCAGAGCTCCCACAAGCAAGATGGAAACGTCCATCTATGATTTTTATAAAACATCTTTTGCGGCACAAAGACAATGCTGGCGGCTAGAAGATTAGGACACGTGAGTAAACAGATTCACTAAGGTAAGCACAAGAATGATCTAAAAAAAAAACAACACATTCGCGCGGAACCCCCGATTTAAGCCATGGGTGAAGAAGGAGTAATCCCCCCTGAAATGCGTTGGCTTTTTCATCAGACATCCTGTCATGAGCAATAAAGTTTTCCTTGGCAAACAATAGACCGGTGGCGCCCTCATTCTGCATTCTTCAGACTACTCCGGGGACCCTCAGGGATACCCTAGTTGAGAGGTGCCTAAAAAATGTACATTTGAAGTCTTATTTTTTCCCATCTTCTAGCCCCTCACTCTACAAACACACATTTTGTAATTTCCTGTACCTGCATGTCTATTTGTTTTCTATATTACACACTTTAATCACATTGTGTGAACCTTTTATTTCTGAATATTAGTGTTTATAGAATGATGATTTGTGTAAAGTTCTGTAACAGTGAGAATTCCACCATCATTGTAGCGAGCCCTCTGACAATATTTGACACAATGCGCTGACACAAGAGGCTGGTAGGATAGTCCCCTATTAGTGAAAAGGCAGTCAGCGGCCTCCATTACTGAAGACAAACCCATCCTGTGTATCATGTGGTTCCTCTGCAGCCAGACTCACCCGCCGCCTCATATGTTTCCAATCATGCAGCAATTTTCTTTTGGCTAGTAAATCCACATGGGAATGATATTTGCCACAGGCTTGCTGGCAGCTTGGCTAAGCTGGCTGCGGTTCCTCTGGAAAGCTTGTTTTTCTTGACTTGTATCATGTCCAGAGAGCTCGTTGACATGTCTGCCTCCAGATTGGGGTTATGGGGGGGGGGGGGGGGGAGAGGAGTGGGGGCGGTTCGCTGACACCAAGGTCACATTTCTACAGGAAAATGTATCGGAGATGTAGCGACAACATGTGTGCAAAGAACATTTTTTACTGCATCCCACCTGATGCTTCACTAAACACACAACCTCCTGCACGCCTGGAAACCACAATATGAGCCCAACTCTAAACTACAAATGAGAGGAAATACAATTGTTTCAATGCATCCATTAAAAACATAAAACAGTAACTAGGGAAAGAAAGCCAGAACGATCGTATTTAACCACTTCAATACTGTGTACTTTCACCCCCTTTCTGCCCAGGCCAATATTCAGCTTTCAGCGCTGTCGCACTTTGAATGATAATTGCGTGGTCATGCAACACTGTACTGTAATACATTTTTTTATCACTTTCTTCACACACATTTTTGTGGTATTTAATCACCTCTTTTGCTAAATAAAATAAAAATAAAAAAATTTGGAAAACAAAAAAGGTTTTCTTAGTTTCTGTCAGAAAATGTTGTAAACAAGTCCTTTTTCTCCTTCACTGATTGAAACGCAGCCATGTAAATTGCAGCTAACTGTGCGCTGCCATATGACGTTGTCCCAGAACAAGAGCCGCGCCATAATTTTGTGGTGGGTGGGAAGTGGTTCAAGTGTTAGCATTGCTGTCTGTGTCATCACGATGATCGTTACCACCGAAACAGGAAGTAATAGGAAATCCAAAATGTTACAGTTGTCCCAGAGAACAGGATCAGAGGGGAAATCTTCCATTGGTGTCACTATACAACTGTCTAGGAGGGGATCTCTCACACTTTGAAGAGATTTCCTGTTGCATCTCCAGGGACAGGAAGAAAAGGAAATGGCAATAAATAAACTGAGAAGAGCTTTAAAGAGAAACAAACCTTTGGTTTAAAAAAAGTCTATTCAAATTCTGTACATATCCTGAACGAAGAATAGTCTCTCCTATCATTCTCAGCCTCCCCCAAATGTCCTTTTTTGCTGCTGTGATCTGATTTTCTCGACACAATAAAAATATATTGAATGAATTATCATCCGTTTTTTTTTTTTATATATCGAAAACCAATAGGTTACTAAAATTACGAAAATTCTCTTACGACAGAATACAACTTCGGAAATAATGTAATGTATTATATTATATTGTAATGTCTTCTTTCATTTCTGATCATGCGTGGTCTTGGTCACACAATTTTTTCAAACAAATACTGTACTAAATCGTTTGTTCTGTTATCGCACAAGTAAAATCTTCATGCTTGTCCCTTTGGCTATATTCACATGAACTGCCGTGATCGGCTCTTGAAAGTTGTCTACTAATGATCTATTAGGGTATTTGATTATCAGATAATAGCTCAGAAAACTGTATTTTTCTTCCAACTTTCTCATTGTGTGGCATTAGAATGGCTACATTTGTTCTCTATGGTCTCACTGTATGTAGGAATGTAGTCACCCTCTCTTGCTCACCTCAAAATGGACTATGGGATGTGTAGTGTACATAGAGCACTGCAAATGACTGCAACTAATGTACCACTTTTGTTCCATACAAAATGAAAGTGAAGGGGAAAAAGGAGAGGTTTGGGAACTTACAGAGAGCATTACACAGAGACTAAAAAAAACACCACAAGAAACAATACCATGAAAAAATTGATTACAGGGCCATCAAGTAGTGGATGACTATGGTTTGTGTTTAACCACTTAAGGACCGCTTCCTGCAGATATACGTCGGCAGAATGGCATGGCTGGGCACAAGTACGTACAGGTACATCCTCTTTAAGTGCCCAGCCGTGGGTCGCAGGCACGCGCCCGTGACTTGGTCCGAAGCTCCGTGGCCGCGGGACCCGCGGACCCGATTGCAGCTGGAGTCCTGCGATTGGTCCCCGGGGCTGAAGAACGGGGAGAGCTGTGTGTAAACACTGCTTCCCCGTTCTGCACTGTGGCGCTGTCATTGATCGTGTGTTCCCTTTTATAGGGAAACACGATCAATGACATCACACGTCCAGCCCCGCCCCCCTACATTTAGAAATACAGATGAGGTCACACTTAACCCCTTCAGCGCCCCCTAGTGGTTAACTCCCAAACTGCAATTGTCATTTTCACAGTAAACAATGCATTTTAATGCATTTTTTTCTGTGAAAATGCTAATGGTCCCAAAAATGTGTCAAAGTTGTCCAACGTGTCCGCCATAATGTCGCAGTCACGAAAAAAATTGCTGATCGCCGCCATTAGTAGTAAAAAAAAATATTTTTTTTATAAAAATGCAAACTATCCCCTATTTTGAAGACGCTATAAATTTTGCACAAACCAAATCGATAAACGCTTATTGCGATTTTCTTTTACCAAAAATAGGTAGAAGAATACGTATCGGCCTAAACTGTATTGTTGGGGTATATTTATTATAGCAAAAAGTAAAAAATATTTAATTTTTTTCAAAATTGTTGCACTATTTTTGTTTATAGCGCAAAAAATAAAAACCGCAGAGGTGATCAAATACCACCAAAAGAAAGCTCTATTTGTGGGGAAAAAAAGTACGCCAATTTTGTTTGGAAGCCACTCCGCACGACCGCGCAATTGTCAGTTAAAGTGAAGCAGTGCCGAATCGCAAAAACTGGCCGGGTCCTTTACCTGCCTAAAGGTCCGGGTCTTAAGTGGGTAAAGGGGGTTGTAAACCCTCATGTTTTTTCACCTTATATCATCCTATGCATCAAGGAGAAAAAACTTTTGTCACTGACCGGCCCCCCAGCCCCCCCGTTTTACTCAGCTGAGCTCTGTATTTCCCACGCCGGAGATGCGTTCTTTCCCTCTGCCTGTTGTCTCGGCTCTTGATTCGAAAGATTGATAGCAGCGCAGCCATTGGCTCCCGCTGCCGTCAATCAAATCCAATGATGCAGGTGTCGGGGTGCAGGGCTGAGTCCGGCATTTTGCAAGCTAACCCCCTGGGAGCGCGCTTCTCCTAGGGGGGTATACGATGCAGGGAGGAGCTACCAGCACTGCCAAGCGACCACAGAGGTCGAGGATTGGGGCCACTCGGTGCAAAACTAATTGCACAGTGGAGGCAAGTATGACAAAAAAAAAAAAAAAAAACGAAGCCTTACAATCACTTTAAAGCATATTGTTTAGTGTAAATTCCCTATACATACAAGTAGATGCAAACTCCAACAGGGTGTCATTTAGTTCACTCTGTGCTCTGCGTATCATTCCTTTATCATAAAATCCTGTTTACACATTTTCTATCTTTTTCCCCATCTCAGTCCTGCCAATTTCCTCCAGACACTTCCTGTCTACATGCACTTTCTCCAGCATCAGATGCAAATTTAATTCGACTGACTTCCTCATTTGCCAAGCAAAATGCATGAGTATAATAGCTTGTAGTTTCCAACAAGGGCTCATGTGACAAAATAACAAACGCAAGAGACATGGACAGAGTGCTGTCACACTAACAGGAAATGCCTGAAAAAGGACCTTCATGGCAGGATCACCAGACATTATATACCGGGCCTATTTTGTCACTTCTCTCCTACATGCAAAAATCCAAATTTTTTTGCTAGAAAATTACTCGGAACCCCCAAACACTAAAAAAAATTTTTAGCAGACACCCTAGGGAATAAAATGGCGGTATTTGCAACTTTTTATCTCACATGGTATTTGCGCAATAATTTTTCAAACGCCTTTTTTTGGGGAAAAAAACGGTTTCATGAATTAAAAAATAACAAAACAGTAAAGTTAGCCCAATTTTTTTGTATAATGTGAAAGACCGGCTTCTCACTCCCGCGGGAGTAGGCATTCCTATGCAGAGGCTAGATGATTGACGCCTTGTGAAAAAACGTCCCCCCCCCCCCGGCGCATAAGGCGCGTCACCAGTTTTCCAAAAGTAGCCGGCTCTATACAGCGCCTGCGCAGGTGCCTTATAGAGCCGACTAGCAGTTCGGCTACTTTCGGAAAACTGGTGACGCGCCTTATGCGCCGGGGGGGAGGTTTTTCACAAGGCGTCAATCATTTAGCCTCTGCATAGGAACGCCTACTCCCCCGGGAGTGAGAACCCGGAAGCCGGGTGGAAAACAACAATAAGACGGTATGTACAGCAAAAAAAAACGGCATAGTGTAAATGTTGGAATTATGCTGAACGGAATGTTAAATACATGTTTTTAGGGTGGACCTCCGCTTTAAGGATTCACTACAAGTTCTTAATGGGATTAAGGCCTGGGGAGTTTCCTGGCCATGGACCCAAAATTCTGATGTTTTGTTCCTCAAGCCACTTAGTTATCAAGCCTTATGGCAAGGTGCTCCATCATGCTGGAAAAGGCATTGTTCATCACCAGACTGTTTTTAGATTGTTGGGAGAAGTTGCTCTCAGAGGATGTTTTTGTACCATTCTTTATTCATGACTGTGTTCTTAAGCATAATTATGACTGAGTCCACTCCTTTGGCTGAGAAGCAACCCCACACATGAATCGTTTCAGGATTCTTTAGGCCTCATTCACACTATGGGCCATTCAGGTCCGTCTGTCATGGACCTGAACGGCTGCTCCATGCATCGATATGGAGCGTCTGATGTCAGCGGAGACATGTCCGCTGACATCCGACCAGATCCGATAAAAACAGACGTATGGGGGCCACGTCCCCATCCGTCCATGCGGATCGGATCTGGTAAGATCTGATGAAAACGGACATGCCGTTTTCATCAGATCGCGCCATAGGACACAGCGGTGCCCGACAAGCCCCTCCCCGCTCAGTGAGCAGAGAGGAGCTTGTCATCCGTAGGCTCAGCGGAGATCTGTGGACAGATCTCCCGCTGAGCTGACGGGAGCAGGCGGACTCCATAGTGGAGTCCGCCTATGTGAATGAGGCCTTACTGTTGGCATGATACAGGACTGATGGTAGCGCTCACCTTTTCTTCTCCGGACAAGGTTTTTTCCAGATGCCCCAAACAATCAGAAAGGGAATTCATCAGAGAAAATTACTTACCCCAGTCTGATGTTTTTCCTGGAGAGAAGTGTTTTTTTTGCTGCCCTTCTTGACACCAGACCATTCCTACAAAAGTTTTTTCCTCACTGTGCATGCATATGCACTACCACCCGCCTGCCGCCATTCCTAAGCAAGCTCTGCACCGGTGGTGCCCCGATCCCACAGCTGAATTACCGGTAGTAGACAGTTCTGACACTTGCTGGACTTTCTTGGGTGCACTGAAGCCTTCTTCACAAATGCAGTGGTTTTATTTAATGGGATTAAATTCATTTTCATGGCAAAGAGGGACTTTGCAATCAACTGCAATTCAACTGATCACTCTTCATTTTTTTGGCCACGGCTATAGATCCCTTTACAAGCAAAAAAATTCAGTAAGGGTCCTTTCACACGAGCATTCTGTTTGTTTCATCAGTCATGTTTTTTTCAAAGAAAAAAATGGATCAGTTTACATTTCAGTTTTTCATCAGTTTCTTATCAGGTTCATATCAGTTGTACATCAATTTTTTTACATCCACTACCAATGCAAAAAGGCATGCAAATTTGTTTAAAAACTGAAGAAAATTAGGGCTTTGATCCATTATAAAAAATTCATGTTGACAGAAGCGAATGTAAAAGGACGTAAATTGATGATCATCCGTTTACATCCATTTTTCCATAGAAATTCATTTAAGCCTGTTTTTCATCTGTAAACAGATGGATGAAAAATGAACAGACTGAACTCCCATGTGAAAGGGGCCTAAAACCGAGAGAGTCCACTTCCGCCAAATTTTGTGGGTAAATAATTTTTCCCTAAAATCACCGCTCTCTATTTATTTATTTATTTAGGCGTGTTGTTGACTCCAAACCCCTCCATAGTCCAGCGCTCCAGTGAGCACTGCAGGGGCGGAGCCCCGGGACACCGACAGTCACCACTCTCTGCTCACTGAAGACCGAGAACCGAGCAATCAGCGATCTTTGATCACTCAGTTCTCAGTCTTTAAGGCAGCGGGTGACAAATGCAACACTGAACTGGACTAAGTATGTGTGTTTGATTTTTTTCATATCCCACCCGCACTTCTCATTTAAGTACAGTTCACAATGGAACATTCTACAATACAGTAGAAGTCCCTCAAATAAAGAAAAAAAGAAAGTGAACCATGCGAAATGTAGTTATATTTTAGCACAATCTGATCCAAGAGTCTCAGTCCCATTAGTCAAAATGTCAGCTGATAAACAAGTGTTGGTAAGAAAAAAAAACGATTGATCCATTCCCTTTAAATTCATTTTCTGTAGGTTTTGCCCCAAAAGCTGCACTTCAGAAGCTATGATAAATGATCCTTCAAAGCCCCCATAGCTCAGAGGCCTCGATAAATAACCACATGTCCGAGGAACTTGACACTGAACATTAAACACTCCCCCCCACTAATTATTCATACAGCTCCTTGGCCAGAGACTGCTGGAGAGACGAATGATAAATCTGACTTTCTAGAAGACCAAGTCAGACCCGATGAGAGGAACATGCACAATTCTCACCAGTTTTGTACAGTTTATTTTTTATCTTCTTAGCTTTTGTTCCAGAAGTCCTGCAAGAAACTCAAAACCTTCATATAGATAGATTTCCTCTAATAAAGAATGGTCTTAACACAAATGCAATTTTGAGTCAATTGCTGGTTACATTTTTTAAATTTTGGAAAGACCAATGCCACTGCAAATTTCAAGGTATGAAACGTCAGTCCTTTTCCATTGTAAAAAAATAGGTCCTGCACAATTTGTTTTAAACACAGCACGCTACAACACACAAAGCATTTACATCTGTACTTTGTGGTGCACTGGGGTGCAATTTACTATAGACGGCAACACACAATGGTTCACAAGGAGTATGGCTATACATAAAGTGCATAATACAGGACAACATGATGGCAAAGGCCCTAAGGGCATATCTGAATGCAGTAAATGAAAAGAAAAATATTGTCTTAAGCCAACCAAAGACGATTAAATTCAAACCATGTTGATAATTAAATTGTGTACAACTAGCCTGTCGGATCTTGCATGCGATTATTGCTAGCAGTGGTTTTAGCTGATAGCAAAAATCACTGTGTTCTCCCAGCAGGGACCCTGGGAGAACACACTGGCTCCACAGAAGGGATTTCACCATCAACACCGTTGATGGGGCATGAAGCCATTTTCCTTCCTGTGGTTGCAGGAAAGAATCGCTCTGTCTATGGCTGGCCTTATGCCGCATACACACGGTCGATCAAACCGATGAGAACGGTCTGATGGACCGTTTTCATCGGACCAAACCAATCGTGTGTGGGCCCCATCGGTTATTTATCCATAGGTTTAAATTTAACCGATGGATACCTAACCGATGGAAAAAAAACGATCGTTTGTAGGCACGTCCATCGGTTAAAAATCCACGCATGCTCAGAATCAAGTCGACACATGCTTGGAAGCATTGAACTTCTTTTTTTTCCGGACGTCGTTGTGTTTTACGTCACCGCGTTCTGACACAATCGTTTTTTTAACTAATGGTGTGTAGGTACGACTGACCATCAGTCAGCTTTATCGGTTAACCGATGAAAACGGTCCATCAGTGTGTACAGGGCATTAGTGTCTCATTTAGTCCTGCAGGCTGAAAAAAGAGAAATCAATAGATAGCCTCATCTACACTAAACAGCATGTCTGGAGTTTTTTTCACTGCCACCTTTTGAATCTAACTGCGTTCAACTGGCTGCAGTTATAATCAGCCAATAATTATCTGCCTGGCTTCTTTGATTTGCAGATCAAAATTTGGTGCCAACAGAGCCACTCAGGCATCAAATTTCTACCAATTGAGAAGGCAGAAACTGAGCCCTGGATAGCAGCATTACCTCAACAGGGGATTTAGTCCCGATCTACTCTTTCCAAAACGCAAAAATTTTTTGCCTCTGCATGCACTTGAATTGTACACATGTTGCGCTTAGTACACATCAGCTCAGTTGACCAGACAATCATGATAGCATAAAGTATGACCAGATATATTTTTTGATCTTGGTGAGTCTTCTACCCATCTGTGGACAGTAGTGGAAATTTTGTTGATATTAATAATCATTACCGATATTCAAACATATATTTCTGTATAGGTACCTATCAGTTGATGAGGATTGTCATACCGTTGACGCTGACCATCCCTTTGGGGAAATAGTGATTATACAGGGTGGATTATCAGATGATCACTATTGTTTACCCCAAGATAATGGTGGCCTCAAGATATTTGGACATTTTCTTCTGCTTGTGCAGGTCCAATGTATCTTCTCCTGTTTTTTGTACTTTAATGTAAAAATGTAGAGAGGAAGTGTTGTAATAACTTCCTTCACTTATCAATGGTGCGTCGTGATGATGTGTTAGATGTACTAGCACAGTGGTCTCCAAACTGCAGCCCGAGGGCCCGAAGTGGCCCTCTGCTTGCTTCTCTCCGGCCCTTGAGGCACTATTCCAACACCAATGATAAAGCACCATTGCTTTCATTGACACCAACAGTGGGACATTGTTCCTTCCACCGACAGCAATGCTGGGGCATAATTCCTCCTCCTACTGACCACATTTGTTAAATCCCACTGGACACCAAGCCTGAGACATTGTGGCGTCCCATCGTTGCTGAGGCATTTTCTACTCCCATTAACCACAGTCCAGCTCTGCTAAAGTCTTCAAGGCAGGAAATTGGCCCATTGTTTAGGAAGTTTGGAGGCCCCTGTACTGAACAGAAGGACCATGTTTTTACGGGAACAAGTGTTCTCCTTTCTGGGAAAAAAGGCAAAATTTACGTATTTCCCCTCACTTTCTGTGTTGGGATGGTTCACATCCAAGCTTTTCCTGTGTATCGCATTTGCATGGACAAAGGTGGAAAACCCAGGGAAAAAGTGTTTTCTAAAACCGCAACTGCATGGAAACTGCAGGGTGCTTTTGCACCCTGCAGTTTTATGCACCGATTCGCGTTTTCTGATGCATGGGGGTGCTAATAAGAATTAATGGCACGCTCACGCATTTGCATTTTGGCTGCTGGTGCTTGTGGGTACAGGAACTCATGCAGTTTACATGCTGTTCCTCACCCACAACAGTACCTAGCCTTAAGGTGGAGGTTCACCCGGAAATGTTAATTTTTAACATTAGATTCATGCTCATTTTGTCAAGGGGAAATCGAGTAGTTTTTTTAAAAACGAAGCTGTACTTACCGTTTTAGAGAGCGATCTTCTCCGCCACTTCCGGGTTTGGGCTGCGGGACTGGGCGTTCCTATTTGATTGACAGTCTTCCGACGGTCTCATCTATCGCGTCACGATTTTCCGAAAGTAGCCGAACGTCGGTGCGCAGGCGCCGTATAGAGCCGCACCGACGCTCGGCTTCTTTCGGCTACTCGTGACGCGATGTATGCGACCGTCGGAAGCCTGTCGGAAGACTGTCAATCAAATAGGAACGCCCAGTCCCGAAGACCATACCCGGAAGCGGCGGAGAAGATCGCTCTCTAAAACGGTAAGTACTGCTTCGTTTTTAAAAAAACTACCCGATTCCCCTTGACAAAATGAGCATGAATCTAATGTTAAAAAAAAAATTTCAGGTGAACTCCCGCTTTAAGTAGGCCATAGTTGAGTCAAAAAAAAAAAAATTGTGTTGATTATTTAATCATTAATTTTTCCCCATCAATACTGTGCCAGCTGTTACACACATTTTTTCCCTGCAGTCGAAAGTGCCCGATTCAACATGCCGTTTTTTGATTTTTTCTTTTAAAAAAAAATCCCCCAAAAAAATCATAAGAGCTATTTTCGTTTTTCGATCAAAAAAACTTTTGTTTTTCGACTCGTCTATGGCCTGCTTTAGTGACAATGGTTTCCAGATCTCATAAAAAGGATGTTTGTTGAATGAGCTGGGTGAGAAATTCTCGTCTCAACACCACCTGTGACCAATTAGGTGTGGGCACTTTTGAGTTATTCTGTCAACTGTGGGTGTCGGATGTCAGAATATAATAGCCACTACAGGATTCGTCTATCCGCGCTGTTTAGCTTCTCAAATCACAAATTCCGTCTATAAAAATGAACTATAAAGGTGGGCATGGGGGGGGCATATTAATGGCCCTTATTGAATAGGACAAGGTGTCATTGCCATAATCTACACAGCATGCAATCAGCAATCACCTACTGATCTGAAGGTTGCTATGGGTAACTAACTAAACACTGACTGCAATGACATATTAATCAGATCCTTGTGTTTGATGCAACCTTTACCAGATCTATTTTATATCCAGAATATTTCAGTTATATTTGAACATTTTTTTTTTTTTTTACCTGCACATCTGGGGTCCACCCAACATTTTACAATTCCTGTGCATGCCTGGTCTCCACCACAAAGAGTTAATACCAATGCCCTGAAATCTCTAGGAATGTCAAATGTTTTCTTTCCCCCTCAGCTAGCATTTTGCCTTGCCGAGAGAGAATCGGGCTGCAGGCGCAGAGACTGACCCCTGACCCTCTCCCCTTAAACACTCTTATTAAGAAACAAAATGTTTCAATATGTGAGTCTCAGACGGCAGCGGGGGCCCCCAATCTTTCTCAGGTTCTGCCTTCCCAAAATGTTGTGACACTTCCATCCATAACATTTTCAGCATGGCGGCTTGGAAGTAATATTTCAAGTTATTACAAGAAGACGTATACAGAAATAATAATAACCAAAATATCACTCAGCACATAAACCCTCACAGCTTGCCATACCTCCTATACACAGCAAAGGCCACGCTGGGTCTTTTGTTTGGGTCCTTACTGCAGAACATTAACAGGAATGTAAAGTGTTTCTATCTATTAAGCAGAACTCCAGCCAAAAATAACAAGATAAAAATGCAAAGCTCATTAAAACATAAAATAACACAATCCAGATTTTTGCTACAATATTTACCTTCAATCCACAGATTCCCCCTGCATACATTTTTTTTTTCTGCTGTCTTTATAGTCTGATGGCCAGCATAAATTTACCTACTTCCTCTGAGCCCAGGTCATCCTGGGCCAACCCTCAGACTGTGAATAGGCAGTGAAAGGAGAAGCAACACAGTGATGATCTCATCTTTCTGTCACTCTGCTATCCTCCTGTCAGCATATAAACGGATAGGTATCTTGTACTGCTTCTTCCTCTCACACTCCAGCTCCGGCATTGGAAGCGGATACCAAGCCAAGTCCTTACCCTGCTTGTCTGTACAAAAAAAGGGATTACATAGCTGCATTCAATTGCACATTTTATACCTTCCTGGAGTTCAGCTTTAAAATATACATGTGACAACTAAAAACATGTTTTAATTTTGGATAGAGTGGGGAGGAACCAAAACATCTGTCTGTGTCTCCAGTGGAGAGATTTTACCCAATTTCCTGTACTGGTGTTGCACTACCCCCGCAGGAGCTGCTGGTTATATTTTGGGAGGCACGTTACCTCTATGTTCTCGCTGTCCAGGGTGAAAGAAAAGTCTGAAGAATTTCAATGTCCACACAATGCACTTCTTTTTCTTAAATTTATTTTGCAGAACTTTAGTAGAAAAGAAGGATGAATGGTGGAAGGGTAGGTAGGTTCAGGTGCATAATCAAAGGTAATGAAACACTCCTGTTTCCAGCAAAAAGTTCTCGTCGGCACTCTAGCCAGAGTGGGTATTGCTCACGCGGATAGGTCCCTCTCACTGGCCTAGCAGCCGGGATGGCGCACAAAGTAAAGTACAGTCTCTGCCACAGACCTTCCTTTGTAGGCGAGATGTTTTGGTCCGGAATCCTCTGCCACAGGATTCAGCACCCGGATCTCTTTAGCTTTGTTTCTTTAGAACTTCTAGATCTGACAGGCGACACTTTCAAGCCTCTCGGTGTACTGTGCATCCCTTTTTGAAGTTTCCAGGCCTTCTCCCAAGGTACCAGCCTCTTGCATGGCCCTCTCCAGGATAGGTCCTCCCCTGGTCTCCATCAAGTGGCCTCCTCCCACAGGACGAACAGCACAGGATCACCTTTGCATTACAGGCCCCAGCCAGACAATTGGGCCCTCAGACGAAGCCACAGCCCCGGGCCAACGCGGTCCCGGAACTAGGATTCAGAACACGCACCTCGGGCCAGATGGGCCACGAGGCACAGAGGGACGACAGACCCCCACCAATGGCTTCTGTCCCTTAAGTATCCCTCCCTAGCATACACAGCGGGGCAGCCACTCCCACTGATTCGCTGCCGAGGGGGACACTCAATACACCTTGACCTTGCTGCCGCCACCCTTAGCCTGGAGTGGTAATGACACCCCCAAGCCAGCAATGGTGGATACTCTCAGCACAGCCATGGCTGGAACAGAGGTTAAATTGCCCTTAATCACTCTGGTCTGAGCCAAATAACAGCTCAGACCCCCACTAAATCTAAAGCAGAGCCTGTTCAACAGGAGCAGGGCGCTACACTGGTATTACTCGAGATATTGAAAAAGACTCCATGTTTCTCCTCAAAGCTCATCATCCAATACCATCCTCTTCATTATACAATGGGGTTTGTTTGCCAACTGAGTAGAGTACGTTTACTATGTAAAGAGACTTTTCACTTTGTTTAGTGAATAAGAGAAAGCTGTGTTTCATTTGAATGCCAAATCATGTGCCAGAAAAAAAAAAAAAAAAGAAAAGATTTTTGCTTTTGAATGATTAAATGATCAGGTTCAGCACAACTGCACCTTTTTCACAAATGCCTAGTACACAAGATGAGAAAATCAGATAAAAAATACCGCATTCTAAGTGATTGTATGATAATGTGAGCATTAGTACACAGCTTTCGAGAGCCGATCATGACAGTTCATGCTAAATTATCTAAAGGGACAAACACAATTTTTTTTCCATAAGATACCAGAACAAACTGTTTTTGTTTAATCAGTACAGTATTCATCCGAAAAAGATTGAAAAGACCAAAACCACACATGCTTGGAAAACACAACAAATTGCATCACTTCCGAAGTTGTATTCTGTCGTATGAAAATTTTCAGGAATTTGGAAAGCTATTGGGTTTCAATATGAGACCAGCAGGCAAAAAAAAAAAAAACTGACGATCTTTTGTCAGATATTCTCATTGGGGGTTATTTACGAAAGGCAAATCCACTTTGGACTACAAGTGCACAGCAAGTGCACTTGAAAGTGCAGTCACTGTAGATATAAGGGAGACATGCAAGGAAAATAAAAAACAGCATTTTTGCTTGCACATGATTGGATGATAAATTCAACAGAGCTTCCCCTCAGATCTACAGCGATCTAAAGCGACTGCAATACAAGTGCACTTGTAGTGCAGAGTGGATTTCCCTTTAGTAAATCAACCCCATTGTGTGTATTCGGCTTTAACAAAGTAATACCATTCACTCAACTGCCTGTTTTTACCACCCTTTGTCCTCCAGTGTGAAAGAGCCCTTAGGTTGTGTATATTGAGAGAGTGTGATTAAAATGTATTTGTAGCGAAAATTATAATTTATTTATTTTGATGATTGATACATAGAGCACTGGACTGAAAACAGGAGATATAAGCCTTTGAATACAGATTTTAGAGGACAGCGTATCTTCGGGGGTCCAAGGAGTAGTCTAGAGAATGAGAAAAGATGAGAGCACCACAGATATCGCCTGAATCCAGTAAATCATTTTTGCCATAGCAGGAGATCACAATGGAGGGGGGGGGGTTGGGCTGATGACAGGGGGCTCAATACACTCCCTTCATTAGGGATTATATTTATTCTGATGCTGAAAGATAAAGTTCCTCTTCGTGTTCATCTTTCTAGTAGAAGTCTGAAGGTTTTCTGCCAATATTGACTGGTATTTGCAACCGTTCATAATTCCCTCTACCTTGACTAAGGCCCCTGTTCCAGCTGAAGAAAAACAGCCCCAAAGTATGATGCTGCCACCACCATGCTTCAAGGTGGATATTGTGTTCTTTTGGTGATGTACAGTGTTGTTTTTGCGACAAACATATTTTGGAATTATAGCCAAAAAGACCATAACACATTTTCCCACTTGCTTTTGGGAGACTTCAGATGTGTTTTTGCAAAATGTAGCCGGGCTTGGATGCTTTTCTTCGTAAGAAAAGGATTCCGTCTTGCCACTCTACTCCATAGCCCAGACATATGAAGAATATGGGAGATTGTTGTCACATGTACCACACAGCCAATACATGCCAGATATTCCTGCAGCTCCTTTAATGAAAAGTATACCTCTTGGCAGCCTCCCTGACTAGTTTTCTTCTCGACTTTTCATCCATTTTGGAGGGACGTCCAGTTCTTTGTAATGTTACTGTTGTGCCATATTTTCTCCACTGCTTTCCATGGTTTGGAAATTATTTTGTACCCTTCTCCTGACTTATACCTTTTAACAATGAGATCCCTCCGATACCTTGGAAGCTCTCGGCGGACCATGGCTTTTGCTGTAGGATGCGACTAAGAAAAAGTCAGGAAAGACCTACTAGAACAGCTGAACTTTATTTGGGGTTAATCAGAGGCACTCTAAATGATGACAGGTGTACTGACTCCTATTTAACATCAGTTTGAATGCGATTGCTTAATTCTGAACAGTTACAACCCCAGTTATAAGAAGATGTGAACACTTATGCAACCATATTATTACATTTTTTTGTTTTTACTTCCCTAAAGGATTTCAGTTAGTTTTTCAATTTAGTTGTACAGTTTATAGGTCACATTAAAGGTGGAAAAATTGCTAGTAATTAGTAGAGAAAGTGCAAGAACCAAATTATGTAATTTATTCTGTGTCTGATGCGCCAGCAGTTTTGCCAAAAAGCTGACAAGTGACAAAAACCCTGAAACCCAAATCCCAACAGCACTGAAGTCAGTGGTTATAGAATTCAGGTGGGTTGCGAACTCCTTAATGCTCTCATAAAGCTGTATACTCCCCACTGGAGGATGAAAAACCCACCTCTAGATGAGAAGTTTAAAATACAACATGAGGAATAAAATTGTTCTATTCAAGAGAGATGCACTCCCTACACATTCCAGACTGCGGTAATACCACTAGGAAACGCGGGTGGCATCATTGAGCAAATTTGGTCAATGACATAATCAAAAATTCCCAGCAGGGTAAATTTAAATGAATGCTGCTGGGTACCCCACTCCCTCATTTTTTTCTCTTTCTCGCTGCTTTTGCTTTCTTTCTTGGATAGAACACTTTTATTTCTCTTATGTTGTATTTTAAACTTCTCATCTAGAGGTGGGTTTTCCATCCTCCAGTGGGGAGTATACAGCTTTATGAGAGCATTAAGGAGTTGCATAATCTTCACTTTTTCCTATTTTTCTTGTCAATTGGTATACAAGCTCCAGGTTGCATGGGAAATATTTTCATTAATCTGTCTTAACAGACAGGTTGAGGACTACATGGGCTAGCACAAAGGTACAAAACATAATAAAGACAACACACCAAATATAATCCAACACCTTTATTAAATTGGTATAAAATTGGCCACGGTGTCATCCACCAGGATGGGGGGTTACAAATAAATAAATAAATAAATAAATAAATATATAAGCCATCATGGCTAAACTATTATAAATTAAATGCTGTCCATCCAGCCGAAGCTGGACGACTACTCCCCACTTCGGATGACATCACGTTGCCGCGCGTCCGAAGGAAAGGGGAGAGCGCCGCCTCACGCGGTCCTATTTATAGATTCGCTCGCGCGAGCCGGCCAATCCGGGCTGGTCCCGCCCCGGTATCTCCTCTTTGAGCCAGCCCATGTCGGTCCAGCGTAATGCTGTGACCTTTCATTCACTAAAACCATACAGTACATAGTGGTGATGCGTGCAGTTGCAGTAGACTACTGTGAACGACTTTCCGCTTCAGTCTGTTTTAAATACAACCTATACTATAACTGGCGTTGTTTTTTGTATGGCGTTAACCCAGGCTATATACTGCTGTGCTGTTTTAAGTATTCATGTCCTGGATACTGAAAATAATAAACAAAAAAAACATTTGGCCGATTTTAACATAGATTACCTCCCTGGACGCCATGATTGATGCTGGATTTATTTCTGGGGGTATTAAAGCAGAATGCCAGGATCATTCTGTTTTAATACTTTTATTGAAAATGTTTGTTAGGGTCCACAACGCAAGTGGAGCATATCAAAACATTAAGAACAGGTATAAGAGAGAAATCACATTTTCTACCACCAGTTATTGGCAAAGGGGTGCCATATAAAATTAGAAATTCTTTGACCAAGCGGTCGCTATAGCAATTTTCGCCGCAAGAAACATGAAAGTAAATAAAAGTTTGAACATGCTTGGGATCATCATCGACAGGCTTGTTGAGAAGAGCCAACTTAGGGTTTTTAACTATATTCACCATTGTCACAGAGTTGATCGGGGAGTAAACTCTAATCCAAAACCAGCGCACCTTGGCACAGGGCAACCATATGTGGAACAGCGTACCCGGTTGACCACATCCTCGAAAACATGGAGAGGAAACCCCCTTGTACACCTTCAAGAGGCGGTCTGACACCAGGTACCATCTAGAAAGCACATTATATAATCCCTTCGCCAGGGCTGTGTTCATGAGTCCCACTCTCAAGCTTGCATATAAGGTAACTTCGCAGACAGATACACAAACAATTTGACCACTGCATGCATGTACCCCGAACACCAGGATTTTTAACTTGGTGTATGATTTTTGCTTTAACATTTTTGAGGGAATAGTTAAGGGGTACCTGGGAGGGGCAGATATCTGATAAAGTTTCCCCTTTATACCCACGACATCATTGGGGTACATGTTGGGGAAGAGGTGCTTGTACCTTAAAGGGGTTGTAAAGGTTTGTTTTCTATTTTCTAAATATGTTCCTTTAAGCTAGCGCATTGTTGGTTCACTTACCTTTTCCTTCGATTTCCCTTCAAAATGTTTTTCTTTGTCTTAATTTCTCACTCCCTGTTCCTCCTCAGTAAGCTGTTCAGTAAGCTTTTCTGGCTGACTATCCACCGCTCGGATGATGGTGGAAAGCTTACTGAGGAGAAGTGAGAAATTCAGACAAAGGAAAAAAACAACATTTAGAAGGGAAACCTTTACAACCCCTTTAACATTGGCATAAAGTACTATTATAGAGACATAGTTACTTCCGATGAGACAAGGGTACTTTGACTAGAGAGGGATGCTTTGCCTGGCAAGGGACCACCAACAATGTTGAAAGGCATGTTGCCTGGTATTGTGGAAAGATGGGGGGGTTCCCACTCAAGCCCACCTTTCTGGATACCCAGATTGCATGAGTGAATAAGGGTCCGTTTAGAATACTAAGGAGAACCCCCACACATCATTATTGTTTTATTTATTTCATTGACTACATAGCTTTACAGCTGTGGGGGGCCAGGCTTTCTATGTCATTTTGGTGACAATACATTGGCAAGTTATAAACCAATCTTGCAAAAGTAATTGCATGCATATGACTACTGCAGTGTGCATATAAACATGCACGCTGCATGGCTTTTAACAATTTTTTTGCACACCTGATCTTTACAGATGTTTGGTTCTAGCTTTCCAGAACAGAATCTGCAATGTGAGTTTAGCGTTTTCCCAAACCCAAACAGAAACCCTAGTTACTATAAAAAATTTCGGTACCAGTTCATCACAGATAAAAAAGAACATTATATCAGATTAAGGTAACCCTGCATAGTGTAAGCCTGTGGTTTCCATACAAACTCTCATAAAACAAAGATGTAAAGGATAAATCAATGTTTTTGTACTGACATTCATCTCTCTACGCTGAGCCCAGCAATCCTCATCTCCCCCGACACACCACATTTCTGAGTTCATATTCCACTACATTCATTCACAGCCTTTTCTCAACTCCTGTGTGGAGGTCTGGTCTACCCAGAACCACTGCAACATTTCAGTCTGCAAAGGCTTCTGGGGGCTGGTGACACTCTTCAGAGCAATGACCCATATTGCTCCCAATACACCCAAAGCAACAGAACACATCATAAAAACAGCGTGTGCATTAAATGGCAATGAGCAAGGTCTGTGGAGTTTACTGCATGAGGTCAGCGATGGTCAGGTGTGTGCGGGGACTGGTGGGCTCTGCAGTGTGTGCTCTGTCACCTCAGATCTGGAGACACAAATGATGGAGGGAAACACTGTACACTTATTTGGCCTTTCCATTCAGTTCTGAAACATCTGAATGATGAGAACAGAAGGTTATCATCATTCACCACATCACTGGTTACACTTCTAGCTGACATTAGGGTTGCACCAATACCGATATCGATGCTGATAAGAAGCACTGACAAAAGTACTCGTACTGCTCTGATACCTGAAACGGATACCTTTGCAGTGTGATTTGAGCACATACAAAATTAATGGTCTCAAATCGCACTGCAAAAAATCACATGCAATACATTTCACAATTATGTGCCACTTTGTGTTGGTCTATCACATAAAATCCTAATAAAATACAATTCCGTTTTTGGTTGTAACATGACAAAATATGGAAAATTTAAAGGGGTGTGAATACGTTTTCAAGGCACTGTATTTACAGGTCTAAAAATTTAAATCAAATCAATCAATTAAACCAAATCAATATTTTTGGCTTCAAACCAGCATCAATTTTTACACTTGCACCTTTTACACTTGTATAAAGTCAGATTTTGTAGCCTTATATTCAGGTGTATGAATAACCAGCTATACCAAGCAAGTGCTAACGATCATCAATTTCATTTGTCTTCTGTTAAACAGTTGTGTAGGAGGCTTAAAACTGGGTAAGGAACAGCCAAACTCTGCTACTAAGGTAAGGTTGTGGATGACTGTTTCATGTCACAAGTCATACACCATGGCAAGGCTCAGCACAGCAACAAAACACAAAGTAGTTATACTGCATCAACAAGGTCTCTCTCAAGCTAAGATTTCAAAGCAGACTGGGGTTTAAAAATGTACTGTTCATGTGCTTTTGAAGAAACGTGCAGTGTCGAGTACCGTAGGTGCAAAGGTCAGCCAAGGAAACAATGCAGCAAATGAAAGACACATCATGCTTAAAGGGTTACTAAGGGTTCGAATAAAAAAAAACATGTCATACTTGCCTCCGCTGTGCAGTTTGTTTTGCACAGAGTGGCCACAAACCTTGTCTTCTGGGGTGCCTCGGCGGCTGTTTCAGCTCCTCCCCGCATCAGCTAACCCGCCTGGAAAGCACTTTTCCAAGGGGGTTACCTTGCGGGCGTGCTCTTGAGTCCTGTATTGGGCGTCCATAGTCGCCAACTACAGGACTTGGCCCTGGCCCTCTCGTCATTGGAGTTGATTGACAGCAGCGTGAGCCAATGGCTGCGCTGCTATCAATCTATCCAATGAAGAGCCGAGAAGTCAGTGCTTTCACGACGCAGGACTTTTGAGGGCTCAGGTAAGTAAGCGGGGGGGGGCTGGGGGGCCTGTAAGCATTGGATGTTTTTTCACCTTAATGCATAGGATGCATTTAGGTGAAAAAAACTGAAGCTTTACAACCCCTTTAACATCGGAAAATGTCCAGCAGTGCCATCAGCACAGAACTGGTGGAAACCAGTGGGATCCAGATAAACCCATCCACTGTTTAGAGAAGTCTGGCCAGAAATGTTCTGCATGGAAGAATTGTAGCTAAAAAGACTTGATTTGGATTTCTCTTCTGTTCATTTACTTTCCATTTCGGTAAAGCAGTTGTAAACCCAGCTTGGTAATTTTTACCTACAGGTAAAACTATAATAAGACTTACCTGTAGGTAAAATGAATATCTTATGCGCTCCGGCAGACCTTCCAGAACTTCAGAGCTTTGTGCCGGAACTGAGTGATGATATCGTAGCTCCGGCCAACCACAGCGCTGGAGCTCACAGACCCAGAGAAAAGACCCCCTTGTCAGTCCTCTCAGCGGTGACTTCACAGCACTGGAGGGCTTTGTTCCAAGGTGAGTATTTCATAATGCGCTGGAATGCAGTGCATACTAGCACATTATGCCATTGCCTTGCAGGTATTTCTTTTTTTTTTTAACATCCAAATGTTTACAAATGCTTTAAATGATAAAAAATAACTATTAACACTTCTATTTATGAAAGCATTCTTCATTTACAGCACTTATCCACAGTAGTGTATGCTAAGCTAATTAGCCACCCAAGATTTGGTACTTCATCACCAATTTATGTGTAATAGTTCATTTACACTATTACATTATTATTCATTTTGAATGGCACCCCAAGGCACTGAGGCAACGGGGCAATGGGTTGCACTGCATTGCATAATCCATCATGCTCAAAGGGCTGCTTTAACACAGCACAAAAATGTTATAGGCCCTTAATTTATTGTTAATTGGTAAAAAAAAAAAAAGATAGGCAGATTTAAGAAAGGGTTGAAAAAAGAAGAAGATTTGAGTAAAATATGGTGAATTGCTGTGCATTTAATTCTCATGACTTCATGACCATAGGGACCATGCACCTGGACGGTTTGGCCCATGTGTGCCAAATCCTGGCATTTTTAGTGCAGCATCCAGCCTCCTGCAAAATGTATCACAGACTGAATACTTGAGAGCTGGAGGCTGTACCAGAACTTGGACCCATGGGCATTTGGAGATGTATGCCCAGAGCGCCAGAATTCTGCATTCCGGGTATACTTCCCTAAACACACACTCATGTTTAAGGCCGCATGTGTTTAGTACTCATGTACCGTTTAGTATGTAGCGCCTGTGTACTTTCAGTACAGGTGCCATGTTAAATTTAGTGGGGGATGAGAGAGTTACCTTGCTCTTATCCATGTTGATTTGTGTAAATTAGGTTTATTACAGGCTGGGCTGTCCTGTGGTTCCATTTTGTATTCCAGAGATATCTTCCCATCTTTGGGTGACAGGTGGCGCCAGAGGAGTCCAGGCGTTGGCGCCTTCCTGCCAGCAGCCAATCAGAGGAGTTTTTCGCTCGTGGGGCATGCTAGGGGAGGGTACTTCTAGGGCAGACGCCATGTTGTAGGGTCTTCGCCCGTTCCTGGTTCCAGGTGCGGCACCCACCTTTAGGGTGTGCGCACATCACAGGCCCCGGTGATATGGCCTACCAGGCCGGGGCGTACGTGCTACGCGGAGTTCCTGACTCTGGGCTCTCATGGCCCGAGGCAAATAAAGTTGCAAAGGGGCCCCAGTGACTTACTGGGTCCCCACCCTCTATGAGGAAGATCCCAAGCGAGTTATGCTGTTCGGTGGGGAGTCGGTCTGAGGTGAGCCCGGAGGCAGGTGATCCAACAGGGCTTAGACGATCCATTGGGGATCTGGGTGGCCGGACACTGAGAAGTTGTATGCTGCAACTTGTCAGTCGGTGACCCCAAAATTAAGAAGTCTACCTGAGGGAGATTCAGGCAGAGAATTTATATTCATTGAGAGGATTCGCTCTATTGTCTACGTTCCTGAGTAGAGGGTCTGTGGCAGAGGTTCCACTCTTAATTCTAATCCTATTAGAGCCAAGTCGGTGGCAGAGACTTGTTCCTTCTCAAAGGTTCCGAGTGATACTCTGGCTGCCGGGTCGGTGTGAGAGGCCTGTCCAGGTACACTATACCCACTCCGGCTGGAGTGGCGAAGTGAGTTAAAGTCCCATTGGAGGCAGGACTGCTTCCGTTATCCATAGGCCTGAATCTGCAAATTCTCGTTTCACCAACCTTTCTCCATTTACCTCAAGTTAACTGTTTGCCGTGTTGGGCAAGAAATAAAAGCACAGAAAACGACACCCTGCTGTTTGGACATTCCGTCATTGTTCTCATCATCATCCCTAGACACATTACAGAGGTAACATAACACACCTTCCCAATCTAACCAGCGGCTCCTGAGGGGGTAGCACTACAAGTACATTTAGGTACAGCGTCCAGCTGCCACATCTCTCGGCATATCATACATTTTGATAAGCTGCTGGCAGCGGGGTTGGATACTGCACCTGTGACTCCCAGGCACCCAAAAACCACCCCTGTGCATGTAGCCTTATATGGAGTTCTAGGTGTTGACCTTTCTCCTCACTTACTGGTATAATTATTTCTGGCAGAGAAACATGTTTGGAAAAAAATAACAATCCACAATCAGGGAATTGTGAAATCATCTGTTTAGTGGAGGTTCACTCACCATTTCCTCCTATTGTAATATTGTAAATAGGCAAACAGCAACAATTGCAAAGTCACCAATGTGCAGTAGGTTTGTTCTCAAGGAAGAAAACGTTAATGTAATTAAACATCCTGTTTTTAGTGTAACATGATTCTTTTTTTTTTTTTAGATGAAGGGGACTTTGTATCTCCTAATCAACTAATACAAGTAATACAAGTAAACCAAAGGAACTGAACTATAGGAGCTGTGTCCAAAAGAAGGCAAGTACTGTAAAGAACAAAGGACTGTCACCAGTATTGCCTGTGATCTCCTTGCAGCTGATCTTTTCCCTATTACTGACATTTTATGCCTGTGTCTCTGTATAAAGGCAGCCATTTTGGTAGATGCAGGGTTTTGTTCCCCGGTATCATAGTTGCCCCCCCGATGACTTGTGATCTAATGACCGGTTGGGCCACATCAGCATTATGATTGTTCTCAAAAGGGTCGTTTCTATCTCTAAGATTAGATGTCCAGGGCATCCCCTCCCCTTACATTAGATATCAAGAGCCACCCCACCATCAGAAGTTGAGTCCCCCACTCTCCCTTACATCACAGTGCACCCCCTTTCCTTATGCTGCTGCTGGAAAGAAGCTGGATGCATTGCTTGAAAGCAGAAAGTAAGGGTCTGGAGAAAGGGATTGGAGCTCTCCTGCAGCTGCAGGAGAGGTGCGACTGCCACATGAAATGGCCTGGAGTGACGGATTTGGAATGTGGGCCTTGTGTTTGACACCTGTGATTTAGATGATAACACACTAGAGATTTATAGCCATGTAAATGCAGAACAGGAGTGCCTAGGCACAGGAATTGCACTGCCAGTTTTTAGAAGGAATGACAAAAAGGTAAATATTTTCAGGGTACTTCTAAGAAGGCATCATTATCATTTCTAGAGGTTTCCTATAACATAACTTCATTTTTTACATTCATCTGCATTTTCCAAAAGGAGCTAAAAATGTAATTCTATGAAGGAGCACATTTTTAAAACTGAGCCCATAAATTAAATACAGTAACTTTAATACACTTCCTGTATTTAGTGGATCTGCTAACAAAACATTGGTCCAGATTCACAAAAAATTGCGGCCGTGTAACATAACCCGTTTACGTTACACCGCCGCAAGTTTTCAGTGTAAGTGCCCGATCCTCAAAGCACTTACCTGGAAACTTGCGGCGGTGAGAATGCTGCTCCGGGACTTGCTTCAGTTACTCACTGTGGTCCCTGGTAATTAGGCAGATAGTCCCTTACTGGCGACAGCTTCCCCTCTACCTCCGACCATGACAGGTTCTCCGGCCGGCAGAACCATCACTTGTGGTTGGACTGCAAGCCGCAGTCCCAACCCTGAGCTGCTCTCTTGCTTCTGGATAGTCCCTCAGACAGCTCAGCAGCCAGATGTGCCCAAGATAGGCCCAATCTCCAGCTTAGTAGCTCAGGCAATACAACACACGTCTACCCAGAAAGCCGTCCAAGTGGCACAGAACATAGATCACCTGACCTCACCCGAATATATAGGTTCTCCCAGCAGGCCAAGGGTTTCAAGAAAACTTCTGCCCATTGGCTGAGATACCGCAAATACCCATAACCTGACCTTGCGTCGCCCTTCTCATATCTAGTACCACCAAGTACCTAGAGGTAGATAAAAAGTGCAACAAGGCCAAGCTTAGGGAGAAAATCAGTAGATCTTTAACAATCAACCAGGAAAGTTAATCCTGGCAGGTAAAATGTGTGAAGAGCAACCCTGCCTAAACTCCAGGGTGCTACACTTCAAAGCTGCAACAAATGCCATTTACAAGTACAAACTTGAAGAAAATACAAAGATGTGCATTTTGTGTATGAATGTTGGCATTAAAGGGGCACCTTATTTAGTTTGCACAGTAATTAGAGTCACTTGGATGTATTTTTCTGGAAAGCACAAAGCACTTCTTTTCTTTTTTTAGATGTAGTATTGTACTGCTATATGGTATTCACATGATGATCCTCTTGATACAGTAAGCACCACACTACCTTTTTGTTGCTTTTATCTGGATGGGTCGTGATATTTTCCGAACCTGGGCCTGCTGAGTTAAGAACTGTACTCCTGTGATCCATAGGAGAAGTATGGCCAAAATAGATTAGGCTATACTTCTCCTTTAAAGGATATGTAATGCCAAAACATTTTTGTGGTGTGGAGTGTGGAACTTCTTTCATGTTTTTAATGTTGTCTGTGTCCTCACTATTTAACCCGTGTTTATTTGTTCCGGTGAAACTTGCCACTGGGATACAGAATGAGGGGGAATCCAAAAACTCTGAGTTGTCATCAGAACATCAGAATCTTCCAATGTGAATACTTAGGCTTCATTTACACTAACAGCTTGTAGACTTCAGTTTAGGAGCTTTTCTCGTTCTTTTGCTAAAGATTCTAAATGCCACTCCATAAAAGCCTTTGTGTCCATGTACACATAGGCTTTTAGTAGAGTTTGGGTGCTGCTGCAGTTAGGAGAGGTGCCTTTCCTTAGAGCATGTTAAACTGCATAGTGCTTTGCAATGTTATTAGTCCTTTCCTATGTTGTATAAAACCTTGGTTGATTCTGCCTGTTCCTGGGTCCCCCTAGGTGAGCTGAACATGGTAATCATGACTGCTGAGCCATGATACCGTGGTCAGGTTATGTGCCTCCATCAACCCGCAGTGTCTCCCTCTCTCCCTGCCTGTCACTTCCTAGTGTGTGAGCCAAGCTCAAAAACCTGACCCACCCCTCCTGACACTATTCCGAGTGGCAGTAAAGTCAGTGCTCACGAATACTGCAAGCCCCTCTGTTATAACACAAGATACCACTAGAACTACCCCCGTAGGAGCTGCTGGTTAGATTTGGGTTTTGCACGTTACCTCCAAGTTCGTTGTCCGGGGGAGGAAGTCTGTAGAAATTGCAATGCCCACACAAGATGTAAAACCTTCAACTGTTAAGTTTTATGCAGCAAAAATAAAACCGATGAAGGAAGTAGAGGGTATAGAGAGAAGGGGAAGGTTCAGGTACGCGGTACAGAATGCACAAAAATATCTAAAGTTCCATTATTCACCACTCTCTCGAGTGGGTATTGCTCACCCGGATAGACCCCTCTCACATGGTCTAGCAGCCGGAATGATGCACAAACAGTATGAGAACAGTCTCTGCCACAGACCTTCTGAGAACGAAAAAATTATAGTCAGGGATCCTCTGCCACAGGATTTAAGTCCCAAACTTCCAGTCTTACAGTAAAGAGCCTTGAAGCCGATCCGGCGGACTGTAAGACAAATAGAATAGTGGGTCCTTTTATAACGAAGGCACCAGGCCTATCCCGAGACATCAGCTTGCGTTGCTTGGTCTCCTCCAGGGCAGGTCCTCCCCCAGTTTCCTTCGTTAAGCAGCTTCTCCCACTTGGATGGACAGCTTGGGATCTCCTTTAGGATCATAGGCCCCAGCCAGCATAGCTGGGCCTACTCAATAGAGATGCAGCCTCGGACAAACATGGTCCCGAGGTCGAGATCACACACACGTGCCTCTCACCAGGAGGGCCACAAGGCAAAGGACCCTGAAAAACGGCATCTGCCCCTTAAGTAACCCCTTCCCGGCATGCACAGCGGGCCACCACTCCCATGGGCTGCTGCCGAGAAGGGTCACCTAACACACCATGTTTTGCCTGTGATCAAACATGGGCCTGAAGTGGTAATGCCACCTACATGCAACAGGGGAAAATCCTACCAAGCACAACCATAGCCAGAACAGAGGCCAATTTCAATGAAATTCAACAAAGTCTGAGCCCACTATTGGCTCAGACACCCTCTAAATTTACAATAGCGCCCCAGTGATTGGTAGCAGGGCGTTACAAAAGTATTTAGCAGGTGAATTTAAAAAAAAACACACAAACACACACACTGTGTGGTATATTGTGTTATAACAGTAGTTGTGAGCACTGACTTTGCATCCACTTTAAGCCTAATACACACTACTAGTTTTTTTTTTTTTTTCGTTCAACCCAGCAGGGCTGAACAAATGCTCCATGCGATGTTAGTACAGTGATCTCCCCTGCTGTTTCATTGTTCTGATAGGGGACGGCATCACCCCCCCCCACCAGTACACTTCGGCCATTGGCTGAGGGTGCTGATCAGGAGTCGATCAGCAGGCCTATTTTGGTCATGCACCTTCAACAGAAGCCGTCTGAAAAACTCCAGTACACATGGGCCAAATGTCAGCCAGTTTCTATTGAACTAGTTGATGCTGCCCAACATTTGGCTTTACTCTAGTCACAACTGTCTAAGAGGGGATTTCCTTAACTCTGTAGAGATTTCCTCTAACGTGTTGGGTCTCCAGGACAGGAAGCAAAGGGAAATATCCCTAATGGGACAGTCAGTATTCCTGTCCTCTGCTCTGATGCTAGAAGTGGTATGTCTCTTGGGAGAAATTATACAAATATTAAAATGCCTTTATGGTTGGGTGTCAATCTGGAGCAGTGGGTGTTCCTAGGCAGGCTGAGTTTACATGTAGTCTGTCCAAGGTAAAGTTCACAGGTAATGCTGAGCCTGGCTTCTTAGACATTTATACGATAATCAAATAATTATCAAATTTATAATTTTTGTTTTTCTTGTAGCCTCTAAAGTCCCAACCCCTTGCTAGGGGGGACACCCTTTTTTTTGTTCTCCAAACAGACGGTATGTTGGCAACATAATTAATCTATCTGTGGTACAAAACTATTTTTTCCAGCCAGGAAATTAAGTGGGCTTCATGTGACTTGCTGCAGTTTCTAATGCACATTGTGAGGAGCTCACAGTGTTCAATGAAATCAGAATAAACAATTTTAGTGCAGGAGAGGAGCCTGTACAACTTTGCAAGCCTGAAGAGAAGACTGGAGTTCAGATTTAGGAAAATCTTCTAATTGGATCAAATAGAATGCGGAGGAGGGAAAATGAATACAGTAAGTAACAATGAAATATTTGTCACTTTATTAATATAGGATAACAGTTAAAGTTGTAGGAAAATACGATATGACGTCAAGCAATGGGCTCCCATGTCCTGCATCAGTGATCTTTATGACAAAAAAAATCTGAAATAACACATCTGCCCGAGTGTAACCAGATCAGCCCCACCAGGAGAAAAACCTTGCCCCATAAAATTGTCATATATTTGACGATCACATATTTATGAAGCAAGTTACAGGTCAAAGCTAAAAACATGCTTATAATGTCCTAATCTTCAAACAGGTAATTTTACAGCCGGCCGATGGGGCCTCAGTATGTTATTAAAAAAAGTTAGCTAAGCCTAGACATCTTACATATGGTGACGTGCCAGACTGTGTGCATCTCTAATATACATTAGAAGGGGAAAGGGAACGCCTCACACGGAACTATCCCACATATAAAAGAACCCGATCTACTAAAGCAAGAGCAAAGGAGAGCGAAAGTGTGTTACAGTCGACTGCTAAGGCAAACATCTTTCCTTTTCTTTATTACAACCAGAATATACATGATCTCACAAAAACACAGCCATTAATCACTTCAGCCCAGGAGGATTTAACTGCCAAATGACAGGGCCACTTTTTGCGATTCGGCACTGCGTCGCTTTAACTGAATATTGCGCGGTCTTGCGACGTGGCTCCCAAACAAAAGTGAGGTCCTTTTTTACCCCACAAATAAATCTTTCTTTTGGTGGTATTTGATCACCTCTGCGGTTTTTATTTTTTGCGCTATAAACAAAAATAGAGTGACAATTTAAAATAAAAGCAATATTTTTTTTATTTTTGCTATAATAAATATCCCCAAGAAATATATAACAATGTAGCGCCTGTGTACTTTCAGTCCAGGTGCTATCTTAAATTTAGAGGGGGATGAGAGAGTTACTTTACTCTCATCCAGCTAATTCATGTAAATTAGGCCTCTACTCTGGCTGGGCTGTACTGCCAGTTCATTCTGTGTTTCGGAGGTACCTTTCCACCTCTGGGCGGCAGGTGGCAGCAGTGGAGTTCAGTTCGAAGCGCCTCTTGCCAGCAGCCAATCAGGAGGGGTTTTCCCTCGCGGGGCATGCTGGAGGAGGGTACTTTTTGGGTGGACGCCATTTTGTGGGGTTCGTTTTCTGGCGTTTGTTCCGGGTGCGGCACCCACCTTCAGGGTGTGCGCACATCACAGGCCCCCGGCGATATGGCCTACCAGGCCGGGGCGCACGTGCTACGAGGAGTCCTTAGTTCCGGGACCATGTTGGCCTGGAGCAACTGAAGCTATGGTGGAACCCCAGTGATCTACTGGGTTCCCCAAACTTTGAAGAAGATCCCAAGCGAGTTGTGCTGTTCGGTGGGGAGTCGGTCTGAGGAGAGCCCGGAGGCAGGTGATCCAACAGGGCTTTGACAATCCATCGGGGATCGAGGTGACCGGACATTGACAGTTTGTTCTATTGCAACCTGTCAGTCGGTGACCATTTGAAAGACTACCTGAGGGAGATTCAGGCATTAAATTCACTGGAGAAGATTTACTTCATAATCCTACGTACGAGGGAAGGGCCTGTGGCAGAGGTTCTTCCCTGATATCCATTTGTACCAGGTCTGTGGCAGAGACTTGTTCTCCTCCCCAGTGCTCTGAGTGATACCCTGGCTGCCAGGTCGGTGTGAGAGGCCTGTCCAGGTACACTATACCCCCTTGGCTGAGGGGCCACGAAAGTAAAAGTGCTGTTTGAAGCAGGATTGCTTCTTTATTGTTCAAGCCTGAATCTGCAACTCTCCTTTTACCCCCATCTTCTTCTATCTACCTCAAGTTTACTGTTTTGCCGTGTTGGGTGAAATAAAGCTACAAAAAGACACCTGCTGCTTGGACATTCCTTCATTGCTCTCATCATCATCATAATTACCCCTAGACTCTCACAGAGGTAAAACGCCATCCCTATTCTAACCAGCGGCTCCTGCGGGGGTGAGCGCTACAACAAAAAAAAAAACAACGTTTTTTTTCTCAGTTAAGGCCAATACGTATTCTTCTACATATTTTTGGTAAAAAAAAACAATCGCAGTAAGCATTTATTGATTGGTTTGCGCAAAAGTTATAGCGTCTACAAAATAGGGGATAGTTTTATGGCATTTTTATTAATATTTTTTTTCTAGTAATGGCGGCTATCAGCGATTTTTATCATGACTGCGACATTATGCTGAACACATCGGACACTTTTGATGCTATTTTGGGATTGTCATTTATGCAGTGATCAGCGCTATAAAAATGCACCGATTACTGTGTAAATGACACTGACAGGGAAGGGGTTAACCACTATTGAGCGAGTAAGAGGTTAAGTGTGTCCTAGGGAGTGATTCTGAGTGGGGGCTGGGCTACCTGTGACACAACACTGACCACTGCTCCCGATGACAGGGAGCAGTAAATCAGTGTCATGTCACAAGGCAGAACAGGGAGATGCCTTGTTTACACAGGCATCCCCCATTCTGCAGCTCCGTGACACGATAGTGAGACACCAGCGGACATCGAGTCCGCGGGTCCCCAATGCACGGTTACGGAGCTCGCGGCAGTACCTGTACGTTGCTATGTACATGGCACGGTCGGCAAGTGGTTAAAGAAACCCAAATATTGTTTGTACACCTTTTATTTTTATTCACCCAGAATGTATTTAGCTTTAAACGGAAAGTTCCATTGGGCTTAATGATAATTGTAGGCGTAATTCATTCGATTATAGTTGTACCACTTATGGCAATTCCTAAACCATCTGATGCTATGACCTGTGGATGATGCAAAAATATAATTTCCTCTAGAGAAAGTTTTGTGTCTATGAATAACTTGACAATAGATTCAACAGACAGAAATCTGACCATATCACCCAGAATAAATGATAGAACTACAGGTCTTGTTTACAGGCAATGGAACAGTCAGGTATGGGGTGTGCTGTAATTCATGATATCAGGAGACGATAATGCTGGGTGTAACTGTATCATACGTGTGTACTTCCTCCTGGAAGGGGGGATTGTGTCTTGGTAAATGCCATTGTATAAAAGGTCTTTGTATTAGGCAGTGATACACAGAGCAGTTTTATGGAGCAATAGTCCCGCTCGTTGCACAAGTGTGACCAGATGAACATCAAACTGTCTCTCTGGCTGCAGCTGCATTGAATCTGAGAATCCTGCTAATCCATTTTCTGCAATGAAAAACATCTGGTGTATTAAGGTCCCCCCACCTCGGTCCTGTGTATTCATTGTAGATAAAAAGAAATGAGATGTAAGCCCTGCCGGAGGGGAAAGCATCCAAATACTTCCAAGGCACATAGAATAGAAAGAGCAAACCAAAGAAAGCCATGCTCCACCTGAAACGGTCACCTGCACAAGATGAAGGCCACTATCCTGAGGTCACCTGGACAAGATAGAGTGAGTAACTTGTATAGCGCAACAAATGCGAACTTAATCGCCTCAAGGTGCTTTGCATCCAGTGTTGTCCTGATCCATTAGAAGAGGTGGGTCTTTAGTTTTTTCCTAAAAGCCCGATGGTTTTCTTCCAAGCGGATGGTCGTGGGTAGAGCATTCCAAAGCCGGGGTCTTTGAACTTCAAGATAGAGTCCCCCATCTTAAGTTCTTCCACAGAATATGGGGGGTCCCCAGCTTCAGGTCTTTAAAACAAGATGGGGGCCGCCATCCTCTGGTCTCCTGCAAAGAATTATGTCCACCATCCTCAGGTCTACTGCACAACATGGGTTCTCCTATCCTCTAATCTCATGCACAAAATAAAGGCCACTATCCTGGAGGTCTAAACCGAAATTCAGCCAGTCAATTTACAATGAACCTGGTCACCTTCATAGTGTTTCTGTTTTGTTTGAACTAGATTGGTTGAACCCTCACAGATACAGCCCATGGCGTCCATTTCACTTTACTTGCAGTATTTAATTCAACAATTAGACCAATCCTTTTCCCCTTAGTCACTCTACAGAGTACTGCTAGGACTGTACATACATATATTCTAACTCCTTTCTCTAAAACATAATTTGTTCACATTCTATCTTTTGGGGTTTTAGCAGCCGTCGGATGGTCCCCCATGGCTGCTAAATGGTAAACATATTTTTTTGCTCTCCTTACTTCAGTGGAATATATTTGCATGCTAATGCACATTCCAGCGAGTCATATTGCATCCCTTGCTGGGATCCGCTATTTATATGATGGGAAAAGCAGGTCTGATACATCCTCCTGGTGTATGAATATCAGGTGCTTCCACTGACCATCCACAGAGAGGACCCCGGGTGGAAGATGAGAATCTGATACTCTGATCCCAGGTATACAATCATATGTACATAATTCCCAACCTGAAAATAGCTTTGTATTCTTTAGCACAGCACGGCCCAAAGATAGGACTGTGTGTACAATCAGCACATGTAACTACATCCAGGAGAGAACAAGAAAAAGTACTAAATGCAATGTACCGGGATCAGCTCAGATTACGGAATAGAAAAGGCGAATACAGTACAAAAAACACCAAGCTTAAATCTTAAGGTGCAACTATAAGGTGCAACTATAAGGGAACCCACAGACATATGAAGAGAATAATGATGTGCCTAGTTAGAAAACATTATCCGATACTGTTCCCTTCCAGATAAGCTGGAGACGCACTATATTTTGTGGATATGTCTTCACCCTTACTGTATATGAGCTTCTTGGACATCCCATTCCAAAACCATGACAGCATGGAGATGCCCCTATTTATTGATATAACAGCCTCCACTTTTCTAGAAGACTTTCTATGGGATTTTTGCTTGGACTTTTCTGATGGTGACAACAGTGGACTATGCATGCCCGATGTGTCTTAAAAAATACATCAATATGTTGACCTTTATATGGTTTACATATTAGATTTACATCTACTCTAGGTAAATCTCTTTTTTCTAATGGCCACAGGCCGCCCTAGGCTTGTCCAGGTAGTGGTGACCACACTCGAAAATGAATCCATACTCATTCCTCCAATGTGAAGATCCTATAGAGGGGACTCATACTGTAAATCTGATTGTGTCTCTCTTTACTTTTCCCCATCCATACGCAGTGTGTGAGTGGCAGAGAACAGCAGTGACCTGATCCAAGAGAAATACAAGCTCTGAGCACTATATTTCTCCCAAGACACAGCCAGGCGAAGCTGTTTCTTCCTATTTAACACCCCTGGTGGATTTTACATTGTATGGTTTTTCCACAACAGTTGCAAGGAATGTAAACAGAGCAGAGTTTGGGGCCACATCTGGATCCCACGTTTGCGGCATCCCACTCCAGACTAAGTAAGATGAGAACTGTTACCTCAATCTGTCAGATTCCCAACCTCCAGCAAGTCCACAGATTGCATTAATTTCCATACAACGCACTGATTAGATGACCTCTCTGTATGAATGACAAACCCGATCTAGAAGAATTGGACTCTTCATCAAGATGAGCTCCTCCAATCTTCGTGTGTCATCCCAAACCATTTCTACACTGATCATTTACTGTTTGAGAATTGGGCCTGATAGGAAATAATGGCTCAACTAAACAGCAGAGAGATTTTATATGACAGATATATAGTATCCTTGAGAGAGAAAGGGAAGGGGAGGAGAAAAAGAGAAGAGCGAATAAGAGTAGAAGAGAGAGAGGAAGAGAGGAGAATGAAAAAAGGGAGAGGAAAGAGATGAATGGAGAGAGAGAGAGAGAGAGAGAGAGAGAGAGAGAGAGAGAGAGAGAGAGAGAGAGAGAGAGAGAGAGAGAGAGAGAGAGAGAGAGAGAGAGAGAGAGAGGGAGAGGTAGAGAGAGGAGAAGAGCCAGACAGATAAAGAAAGAGAAGGGGAGACACAGATATGAGAAGAGACAGATCAGCAGAATAGAAATCCCCCCCCCCCCCAAAAAAAAATGCTTATGAACTTTGCCTCTGTCACATCAATTCTCCTTCACTTCCTGTCCCAGAGACACAGCGAGAAGTAAGAGAAAATTTCTTCATACTAAGGCTCCATGCACACTGGCATAAAAAAAAAATCGCTGCTGCTACTACAGGAGTTTTGTGTCCATGCACATTAGAACAATTACAGACATATTTTAGGCTCAATATTTATAGAGGCAGGAAAAAAAACTCCTGGTTTGCATTTTTGATTGTACACACAATCTCATAAATCTAGAATATCATCAAAAATTGAATTTATTTCAGTAATTCAGTTCAAAAAGTGAAACTCATTTTATACAGATGCGTTACACACAGAGTGATATATTTCAAGCATTTCTTTCTTTTAATTTTGATGATTTTAGCTTTTACAGCTAGTGAAAACCCCAAATTCTGTATCTCAGAATATTACATAAGACCAATAAAAAAAAAGGATTTTTAATACAGAAATGTTGGCTTACAGAAAATTATGTCCAGTATTTAATGCAGTCTATACTTGGTTGGGGTTCCGTTTGCCTGTGGCACTGCTGAGGTGTTATGGAAGCCCAGTTTTTTTTTTATAGCGGCTTTCAGCTCACCTGCATTGCTTGGTCTGATGTCTCTTACCTCCCTCTTAACAATACCCCACAGATTCTCTATGGGGTTTAGGTTAAGCTGGTTTGCTGGCTTATCAAGCACGGTGATACAATGACCATAAACCAGGTTTTGGTACTTTTGGCAGTGTGGGCAGGTGTCAAGTCTTGCTGGAAAATTAAATCAGCATCTCCATAAAGCTGGTCAGCAGAGGGACGCATGAAGTGCTCCAGAATTTCCTGGTAGACGGCTGACTGGCTTTAGACCTGAAAAAACACAGAGGACCAACACCAGCAGATAACATGGCTCCCCAAATAATCACTGACTGTGAAAAAAATTGCATTTCATTTGGAAATCAAGGTCCCAGAGTTTGTAGGCAGAGTGGAGAGGCACAGAATCCAAGTTACATGAGATTCAGTGTGAAGTTTCCACAGTCCGTGATGATTTGGGGAGCCATGTCTATTGCTGGTGTTGGTCCACTGTGTTTTATCAAGTCCAAAGTCAGCGCAGCCGTCTACCAGGAAACTCTGGAGCACTTCATGCATCCCTCTCCTGACCAGCTTTATTGAGATGCTAATTTCATTTTCCAGCAGGACTTGACACCTGTCCACACTGCCAAAGTTTTAAATTCCTTGGTTAATGATCATGGTATCACTGTGCTTGATTGGCCAGCAAACTCGCCTAATCTAAACCCCATAGAGAATCTGTGGAAGGAAGATGAGACACCAGACCCAACAAGGCAGAAAAGCCGAAGGCTGCCATCATAGAAACCTGGGCTTCCATAACACCTCAGCAGTGCCACAGGCTGATCACCTCCATGCCACGCCGCATTGGGGCAGTAATTCATGCAAAAGAAGCACCCAGTATGGACTGCATACTGTACTGTACATGGACATACTTTTCAGTAAGCCAACATTTATGCAGTAAAAATTCTCTTTTTTTTTTTATTGGTCTTCTATAATATTCAAATTCTCTGAGATACTGATTTTTGGGTTTTCACTAGCTGTAAGCCTTAAAGGGGTTGTAAAGGAATTTTTTTTTTTTCATAATAAGCATCCTTTACCTGCAGACATTCCTCTTTTCACTTCCCCATTGTTCGTTTTTGCTCAGAAGTTGCTCTATTTCTTCTCTGTTCTGTTCACTTCCTGCTTGCCTGATTGTTACTCACCACCGTGAAGGGAGGCTTTACTGCGGTGATCAGTAACGTGCTCGCCCCCTCCTGGGAACTACATCTGTGCGGCAGGACGCTCTCTAGGTGTTAGAGACTTCAAGGAGGTGTGAATTACTGGGCGTGCCGCAATTCATACTGGGAAATGTAGTTCTTACATGAACGAGCGCCGCAAACCAGGAAGTGAATGAGAGAACAGAAACTAGAATGTCGGAGGTGATATAGATGAAGGAATTTAATAGGTATTTACACGTTTTTTTTAACAGAATCATTACACTATTCTGTCTGTCTACCTTGCAGACATTAATTTTAGGCAAATTTTTTTTTTCCTTTAATCATCCATATTAAAAGAAAGAAATGCTTGAAATATATAACTCTGTGTGTAACGCATCTATATAAAATATGTGTGTTTCCCTTTTTGAATTGATTACTAAAATAAATTAAACCAAACGCTTATTGCGATTTTTTTTACGAAAAATATGTAGAAGAATACGTATCGGCCTAAACTGAGGAAAACATTTTTTTATTACATATTTTTGGGGGGGTATTTATTACAGCAAAAAGTAAAAAATATATTTTTTTCAAAATTGTCGCTTTATTTTTGTTTATAGCGCAAAAAATAAAAACCGCAGAGGTGATTAAATACCACCAAAAGAAACGCCAATTTTGTTTGGGAGCCACGTCGCACGACCGCGCAATTGTCAGTTAAAGCTACGCAGTGCCGAATTGCAAAAAGTGGCCCAGTCATTGACCAGCAAAATGGTCCGGGGCTGAAGTGGTTAATGTGATACAAAATTTGTAATTTTTGTCTGCACCGAGACTATGCTAATGATGTGAGGCCTTTGGATAAGTTACCTTTACCTCTCTCAGGCCCCATACACACGATAGAATTTATCCGCAGATACGGTTCAGCGGACCGTATCCGCGGATAAATCCTCTCTAAGATTTCAGAGGATTTCAATGCGATGGCGTGTACACACCATCGCATTGAAATCCGCGCTGAAATCCTCTGCCGATGACGTGTCGCGCCGTCGCCGCTATTATGACGCGGCGACGGGCGCGACGCTGTCATATAAGGAATTCCACGCATGCGTCTATTCATTACGGCGCGTGCGGGGAATCCCTTTGGACGGATGGATCCGGTAAGTCTGTACAGACGAGCGGATCCATCCGTTGGAATGGATTCCAGCAGATAGATATTCTGTGCATGTCGACAAATATTTATCTGCTGGAAATCCATTCCAGGGGAGATTTATCTGCGGATAGATATCCGACGGAGTGTACACACCATAGGATCTATCCGCAGAAACCCATTTGATGGGATTTATCTGCGGATAGATTCTATGGTGTGTATGGGGCCTGATACTGTATGCATGCTAAAAAAGAAAGAGTTAAAAAAAAAAAAGCACAGCGGAAGTGGGTACCTGTCAGAAAAAGGTACCCACATCCCAGAAAAAATTATATATATATATATATATATATATATATATATATATATATATATATATATATATATATATATATATATATATATATATATATATATATATATATATATATATATATATATATATATATATATATATATATATATATATATATATATATATATATATATATATATATATATATATATATATATATATATATATATATATATGAGTGGGTGGGAGGCACATTAGTGGTACTTTCACTTTAAAGCGAAGATCAGCTACCAAACTATACTTTATTTCCGATTGCTAGCTCTTTGGCAAACCAAAGATTTTTTTCCTGTACTTTTTTGTTGTTATTGGGAGAATTTTTGCCTGACATTTTTTTCCTGGTTGATTTGAGGTCAGTGATCAGTTTTTGCTGTACCATTCATTGCAACCTGTTTTTTTTTTTTTATTCCTATCGGACTTCCCTTTTACAGGTGTGAACACACATTATACAGTATGATATTTGACAGTATAGACTATACATTTTTCCTGCATGACAAGCGCACGCTCCGTGTCTCCTTTGCACAGGACACAAGTGTGGAAGGATTGGTGGATCTGGTTCTGATTAGTGGGGGGTTAGGAACGTGGACCACTGCTGGAATCACATGGGGGGGGGGGGTGATGTGTTCACTGTGTAAAGGGCTCCTTGTTGAGATGCATTTTCATACAATTTAAATGCTGTGTCAGTCCACAAAGGGGGCCATTCATTCAGGTTATACTCAACAGCCCAGCTTGGTCCTCTGCGCACACAGCACTGGCCTGTATGCCGTAGCCGCTGGATGCGTCTCAAATTGTGTCTTGTTTCTGGAAAGGTGCAGCACACTCCTAGTACTACAACCCTCAAGTTGAACAAAAAAATAAATAAAAAAATTTGTGTATGAGCCTTATATACACACCATAAAAAATATTGGAAGAATGACCGTTCCTATTTTTGTGCATGCTATCCCCATATTGAAAATAAGAGCGCCATTATATGGTATGTAAATTCTTGTACAACAAAATACAACTTCTCACATACATATCTACAGTCTACTAGCCGGATTCTTAAAGACTTACGACGGAGTATCAGTAGATACGCCGTCGTAAGTCCGAATATGCGCAGTCGTATCTTTAAGCGTATTCTCAAACTGAGATACGCTTCTCTGTTGCTAAGATACGACCGGCGTAAGTCTCCTATGCCGTCGTATCTTAGCTGCATATTTACGCTGGCCGCTAGGGGCGTGTACGTTGACTTACGCCTAGAACACGTAAATGAGCAAGACATAACCAACATGTCCCTTCAGAATTTTTTGTCTGAAGAGTCCATATCAGCTCTTGAAGGTAGTGTACTAATGAACAGAATATTGAATGATCGTTCAGAATATTTTTTAATAGTGTGTGCCATGCCAGCGTCGTTGATATTGGCCAATAAGTCAACACCCTTTCTATAAAGTGTAGTGTTGGAAGTTGTTTTACTAAAGTTATTTAAACTCTAGTTGATATTGTGCCAGGGCTACATTGTAGGGGCTGTTGGATAGGATGGGTCCTCTGCTCTTTGCCTCGCCCTTCTCAAGAACCGTCCTCAGCCCCTCTGACACACCAGGTATACACTGTACAGACATACAATATTACAAGGAAATCACTGAAAGTAGTACCTAGCGTTAGCAAAGAAAACAGACAGGAAACCAGGTAGTAAAGGCAAACCTAATATATTGTCACTCAATAGGCAAGAATAAAATGGATTAACAATGGTAATAACACAATTTAGCATACACAATGATTAACAGTAAGGACTAAGCATAATGCACTGTCTCAAAGAAGAGGATGATAGTAGTGGAAGGAGCAGGTGGAAAAAGGGGGCTTGCAGAATTATTATTACGGGAGGGGAAGTTGTTTGAGATATTCTTCTGCTGGCTATTGATTGGGACCTTTAAGACCATCTTTGCACTTAACGACCATCCCAGTTAACCTGCATGCAGTATAGGTACAGTAGTATAAATGTGCTATAGTCTGGGCACAATTGCAAGGAAGATGTTGTGGTTTAGATGTGGTAAAGGATCAGTATAATGCAGTATAGGATTGGTAAAGGTGCATTCTAGGTTTGTAATAAGAACTGTATAGAGTGCAGAATGGGTGCGGTAAGGATTGGGTACACTTGGTGTCCCCCTCTCAGTGGCTCAGTCCCTGCCAGTAGTATAAGCAACTGTGTACCTGCAGTGCCTGGCGGGAGAGGAAAGCTGGCAGCGCTGTGGGGATGATGATCAGCAGCTCGGGAACACTGGGGCATGATGATGAACAGATGTGGGCAGTACAGGGAGAAGGATCAGAGTGGTGGGCAATTACAGGAAAGATGCATTGTGAGTCTCCCCTTCCAGCAGCTAAAAGCCAGCAAAAGGGAAAAGGGGGAGAAACAAGCATTCAGCTGCTGCAGGGAGAGCAGCACAGTGCATCATTCCTTTAATTGCCCCCACCCAATGCATGAACTTGGGTACAACCAGCCATCAGGTTTACTTGGAATTAGTTCCAGCAGTGGCTATAAGCCACTTAGCAGAAAGCATAGCGTGTATATTTGGCAGGCTAATATATCTCCCACCCCTCCTTGTGTATAGAACTAAAAAAATACTATCTGCAACAATGTCAAAAAGCGATAATATACATTATTTACAATAAAGCAGATACATTTTCCTGTACACCTGAAAATACATATACTACAGCCCATATATTGCGTATGAAAGAAATTAATAGATGTGACATTGATTATCAGCAGTATAAACCAGGACAGAATAGTTAGAATCTCCAGGGCCCTGGTGCAAGAAACCATGAAGGGCCCCCCTGACTCCTGGCCAGGGCTTTTCCCTCCGAGCGTGGTGCCAGTACACTGGGGCCAGGTCACAAGTGCAACATTGGTAACCCTGGTAGTTCCACCAGTGGACGGTGTCGGTAGGGCGGTGGACGGTATCGGTAGGGCTGTGGACAGTGGACGGTATCGGTAGGGCAGTGGACGGTATCGGTTGGGCAGTGGACGGTATCGGTAGGGCAGTGGACGGTATTCGGTAGGGCAGTGGACGGTATCGGTAGGGCTGTGGACAGTGGACGTATCGGTGGGGCAATGGACGGCATCAGAGCAGAGGATGGTGTCAGTAGGACAATAGACAGTGTCAGTCAGTAGACAGTGCCATTCGTTTTTAATATTAATATTTTTTAAGATAGTTTGAACTTTTTTTTTTATTATTTTTGAATTTTTTTGGAGCCCTGTTGGGGGGTTTTGGTGCAATTTCAGGGGTCTAAACAGACCCCTGATGTCTCACTTTTGAGACAGAGAAAGGGACTGAGGACAGAGATTCCCCATTCCCTTTCTCTGCAGCCTTAGCTGGGATGGGCAGTGAATGAATGGTAAGTGCTCCGAGCCAAGAATCTTACTGTTCATTCACAAACGGAAGCATAGTAAATGTGGTTTACTATGATTCAGTTATGAACGGACACAGAGAGTGCACCTCTCCCTTCTCTTTCACATTTAGTACGTTATTTTATGGTTATAATAGGTACCCACGTGAACACGGAAGGAAGGCCGGGTGAAGATGGAAGCCCTGTCAGCAGTGGAGGGCCTTAATTTTAAGGCAAGTCTCTATAATGTGCTAGTATGCAATACTTGCTACTGCTTTAACAGGTGTAGTCTAGGACGCCACTCAGACAGAGGCTCTGTGACCAAGCCCCCGTGGGTGGGATGAAATGTGTCAGGACAGGGCCAGAGTAGTGCTGAGTGAGGCCACATTATTGACATATCGGCACTAGGTAGGTCTGAGCTGCTTCCCACACTACACAGTCTGGATGAGTGAACTTTGATGCTTGCTCCCAATCCCTAAACTGGTAGTGAGACACATCAGCCTCAATTTGGAGCAGCGCTTCGGGTTTCTTCATGATCGCTGTAACAGGTGTTTAGTTTTTAACCGCGGGTTAAAGAAAGAAAAAATTAGGGCCCTGTGCACCTAAAAGCATAGTTCTTTAGACCCCTTTGACACTGGCGTGCTTTTGCCACGCTAAATCATAATTTGTTAGTACAACAAAGGTGCATGAAAGCTATTCCCCTTTAAAAGAGTAGCTGGTCACATCACAGTGCTGCGTTTTGAAAAGTTCTGTATGTTGCATCTTTGGTGCAGTTTTTCAAAAATCCATCTTCTATTGTAAGTCGACGGGAACACATCAATGGTGCATCAAAAACACACCAAGTCTGTGTTTTCAGTGCATTTTTTGAGTCACATTACCATGTTTTACAGCTGCATGCTTGGAGTCAGGGAACCAGAAAGCAAATAAAAAAACACGTACTGTAATTTTGAGCGCACCAGTGTGAAAGGGTGCCAACCTGATGCGTTTTGCATATGTTTTCATCCCTGGTCACCAGAGAAAAAACAGACATGTGACGCAAAAAAACACACTGCAGTGCGTGTGCGGTACGCTCCCATTGATTTCTCTGAAAGGTGTATTTTTGGTGAGCTTTTGAAACAGAGCACCAAAAAAGAAGCACAGAGATGTGAACAGAATTTAAAGGGAACAATTATTTTTCAACCGATTCTGTCCTGCTGGTAAGATTCCCAGTGCCAGTTTTGTCAGGGGTTCAGATGTAATAGGTAGAAAACTGTGTGGACAGGACAGGGTTAAGTAGATAGAAAAGTCTAGGAATTGACCTAAACTAACTTCCTGGTTGAGCTGTAAAGTATGGGGGAAGTCTTGTTCTCGGCAGATATGGTCGGTGGAGGGGGGGTAAATTAATAGCAGACCTGAAAAAAAAAGACTTCACAGCAAATGATTCCATTCAGGCGCATCAGTGACCCCGAAGCATGTTTGGGTAAAGTCCACAGAGATTCCAACATTCCCAATAAAGATAAATCATAAATTAGCCGATGGTCCCTAGCAAGAGCCAAAACAGCCCAACAATTGTGATCGGCCAGAGATTGGATGATGTGTAACCGGAAGCCAGACTTTAATAGAATCCGAAATGTATGAGAGGGAGCTGGAGATCCTTATTTACCCCCCCCTCCAGCCTTTGATACATTGCAGCCACACACATAGACACAGATCTATGAGCATTGCCCGATCCTACCCAATACCCGACAAAGGGCTCATCCAGTCAGTAAAAATAACAATATGGGCGCTTCTTCCATTTGTATCATATTAGATGTAGAGACTTCATGACGACAATTCTGTTTGACAGTGGAATTGTACTATGCCGATTATCTTGTGTGTACTGCTGGCAGAAATACATTAACCTCTTGACCACTGGGCACTTAAACCCCCTTCCTAACCAGATAAATTTTCAGCTTTCGGTGCTCTCACACTTTGAATGACAATTACTCAGTCATACAACATTGTACCCATATGTAATTGTAGTCCTTTTTTTTTTTTTTTTTATACACAGAGCTTTCTTTTGGTGGTATTTAATCACCGTTGGGTTTTTTTTTTTTTTGCACTATAAAAGAAAAAAAAAAAGAAAATTCTTTAAAAAAAAAAAAAACGAACTTTTCTCGTTTCTGTTATAACATTTTGAAAATGTGTAATTTTTGTTCATAAATTTTGGCCAAAATTTATACTGCTACATATCTTTGGTAAAAAATAACCCACATTTGTGTATATTATTTGGTCTTTGTGAAAGTTATAGAGTCCAAAAGCTATGGTGTCAATATCTGAACATTTATCACACCTGAAGTACTGACGGCCCATCTAATTTCTTGAGACCCTAACATGCCAGAAAAGTACAAATACCCCCCAAATGACCCTTTTTTGGAAAGAAGACATTCCAAGGTATTTAGAAAAAGGCATGGTGAGTTTTTTGAAGTTGTCATTTTCTCCCACAATTCTTTGCAAAATCAAGATTTTTTTTCTTTATTCACAAAATTGTCATATTAGCAGGTTATTTCTCACACACAGCATATGAATACCACAAATTACACCCCAAAACACATTCTGCTATTCCTCCCGAGTATGGCGATACCACATGTGTGCGACTTTTACACAGCCTGGCCACATACAGAGGCCCAACATGCAGGGAGCACTATCAGGCCTCGTACACACGACAGAGTTTCTCGGCAGAATTCACCGAGAAACTCGGTCAAAACCCGGATTCTGCCGAGAAACTCTGTCGTCTGTACAGTTTTGGCTCGATGGAGCCGCCGAGGAACTCGACGAGAAAATAGAGAACATGTTCTCTATTTTCTCGTTGTCCTCGTTCTTCTATGGGAGAAGCCGGCCCGCCGAGCTCCTCGGCGGCTTCATCCCAAAACTCGACGAGGAACTCGACGTGCCAAGCACGTCGAGTTCCTCTGTCGTGTGTACGGGGCCTCAGGCGTTCTGGAGCACCCAGGCCAATTCTGACATTTCTCTCCTACATGTAAAAATCATCATTTATTTGCTCGAAAATTACACAGAACCCCAAAACATTATATATGCTTTTTTATCAAAGACCCTAGAAAATACAATGGCGGTCATTACAACTTTTTATCTCGCACTGTATTTGCGCAGCAATTTTTCAAACGTGTTTAAAAAAAAAAAAAAGTTTTGTGCTTAAAAAAAAAACAAAACAGTAAAGTTACCCCAATGTTTTTGCATAATGTGAAAGATGAAGTTACGCCGAGTAAATAGATACCTAACATGTCACCCTTCAAAATTGCACACACTCGTGGAATGGCGCCAAACTTCGCTACTTAAAAATCCCCATAGGCGACGTTTTAAATATTTTTACTGGTTACATGTTTTTAGTTACAGAGGAGGTCTAGGGCCAAAATGATTGCTCTCGCTCTAACGTTCGCAGCGATACCTCACATGTGTAGCTTGAACTCCTTTTTCATATGTGGGCGGGAATTACGTATGCGTTCGCTTCTGCATGCGAGCACACAGGGACAGGGGCACTTTAAAAAAAAAAATGTATTGTTCATTTTACTTTATTTATTTATTTTAGTTTGACACTTTTTTTCCCACAAAAATACATTTTTGATCACTTTTATTTCTATTATAAGTAATGTAAACATCCCTTGTAATAGGAATTTAGCATGACAGGTCCTCTTTACAGTGAGATGTGGGGTTAATAGCACCCCACATCTCACCTCTAGACTGGGAAGCCTGAAATAAAAAAATAAAAAAATTATCTTGGCTTTGATCGTAGCGGTGAGTCGGTAGAAGCATCGGAGGGTGGCGGAAGGGGGGGCGTATTGCGGGGTATTGCAGAGTATTGGCAGGGTATTGCACAGGGTATTGCGGTGTATTGCACAGGGTATTGCAGAGTATTGCACAGGGTATTGCAGAGTATTGCACAGTGTATTGCAGAGTATTACAGAGTATTGCGCAGGGTATTGCACAGGGTATTGCACAGGGATGGCTGAGCATGGATGGATGGATGACTGGATCTGTGACTGCAATTGTCACAGATCCAGCCCACAGCACTGCTGCTGCCTCCGCTCTCTCCCCGCTCCTCTTACACTGTACCGATCGGTACAGAGAGGGGAGGAAGGAACTGGCATCATCACATGACGCCGGTTTGTTTACAAGTAATCGTTTCGTCATTTAACGGAGCGATCACGTGGTAAACTGCTGCTATCAGCAATTTACCGCGATCCGTGATGATTCCGGGAGCGCGCCCCAGGGGGCGCGTGGGAGCAAGATTCTGGGAGGACATCCCAGGGACGTCCTCCAAGAATAACTCGACCGCGCTGTAGGCGTATTTTGTCTATAGCGTGGTCGTAAAGTGGTGGTTATACATCCCTCCCAGCTTTTAAACATCAAGGCCCGGTTCACACTAGTGCGATGCCAGACAGCACATGTGATTCGCACCACACTGCTGTTCACATCACATGCGATGTCTGTGCGATGCCATTTCAGCCATACAAATTGTATGGCTGAAATCCCATCAAATTTGCACCAAAATGGTGCAGGACCATTTTTTTGGTCCGCATTGGAATCGGATCACATGAGTATTCAGACATATGTGATCCGATTCGTGCACCATTTTACAGTTCACACTGTGATCCGATTTGGGGGTGTTGTTAACTTTACATTGACACCCACAGCGGTTTGCAGATCTCAGTGTGATTTGGGAGCGATGCGAGAACCCGCACTGGATTCGCAGGGTTCTCGCATTGCACCAGTGTGAACTGGCACTGTTATTGGCACTTATAGGGACACAATGGTGTGGATTTACTAAAGGCAAATAGACTAAACACTTTGCATATGCAGTTGCACTCTGCAAGGACATTTGTTCCAGGGCTTAGTAAATAAGGGTAAGCTTTGCTGTCCTCCATCATCCAATCATGTGCAGGCAAAATTCTGTGTTTTTGTTACTTTCCTTGCATGTGATTGGGGATTCTTTGCAAAGTGATGCTTCCCCACTTTTACTAACATGCAGAATGCAACTGCAAAGTGCTAATTTCCTTTAGTAAATCAACCCCAATGAATTGCAACAAGTTTAAGATAGCTGGGCCTTGTAGTTCCCTAAGTCTCCCATCTATTTAGGGGAAGGGATGGGGAGGGGGAGGGGGAAGGGTTAAGTCTGTGCTCCTGTGGCCCCAGGCAAGGAGAGAAATGACCCTGTAGCAGCATCCAGATGTGGCAGGCTCTGGGGACCTGGATGCAGACCCCTGGATTGTGGAGCAGACAGAAGGAGGGGGGAGTAGTGTACCCCTTCCATCCCCTCCTCCTCCTCCTTTATGGAGACAGACCCTCCCCTCGTTCACCTACACCATCCACAGACCCCCTACACCCCCACTCCGCACTGGAAATTGAGGAGGCTAATTTCAGGAATAGCCTGACACACACTGGGGAAGCTATGGCTCTATGATCGGTCCTGGAGGAGCACAAACACACACACATCGATCCACACCTGGCCGACCCTGCCGCAGCCTGGATTTTGCCACACCACAGATATGCATCTGAAGAAACTGGTAGAGCACAGAAAGGTCGGTGAAACATTTATCTGTGCTGATTGCTACTGAGGTGGTGGACGATAGACATAACTCATCCCAATAAAACCATTAGCTGTACAGACTACATCTGGCAAACTTTCTGGATTCTGTCCAGTTACTGTGCACCAGTACACCCCAGTATAGACCAGTAACATGTCCTCATGGTAGCTCAGGTACTCTGCATTGCAAATCATCACTGGAATCTTCATCAGAAATAAATGGATCGATAGCCAGACGGACATATAACATTGGGGGGTATACATTATAATGGGGGGCAGGCAATAATATAAGCGGTGGGGCAAATATTATAGATTGGGGCAGACAGTAATGGTTGGGGGCATTCCATATATTTTATTGGGGCAGGAGGGGTATTTTAGATTGGGGTACGCACGACTAGAAGGGATGGGGTACTAAAGATGGGACCGGCAATAACAGAATAGATAAAGAGTATTCTGGATCGGGGATGGCAATAGAATGGATGAGGATATACATTGGAGCAAGCAGGAACAGAAGAGATTGGGGAGTGTAGAAAAAAATTGGGTCAGGAAGCGGACGAGATGGGGGCATTATAAATTGGGGCAGATAAAGGAAGAAGAGATGAGGACATTTAAATTGGGGCAGTAGAATAGATGGAGGCATTATCAATTGGGGAAAGTAACAGTAGAAGAGATAAGGATATTACAGATTAGGGTAGGCACTGGCAGTATAAAGTGATGGGGGCATTATAAATTGGGACAGGCAGTAGCAGTAGAGATGGGGGCATAACATTCGGGCAGTAGAAGAAGAGATGGGGGTATTACAAATTAGGGCAGGTAGTAGCAGAAGACATGAGATTATTATAAATTAAGGTAGGATTTAAAGAAATGGGGGTAAAACAATTGGGGTAGTCGATAGTAAAAAAAGATGGGGGTAATATGAATTGGGGTTGGCAGTATGTAGAAGAGATGGGGGTAATATGAATTGGGGTTGGCAGTATGTAGAAGAGATGGGGGTAATATAAATTGGGGCAGGCACTAGTAGAAGAGATGGGGGCAACTTAGACACTAGTAGAAAAGATAGGGGTAATATAAATGGGGGTCGGCAGTAGTATTAGCGATGGGGTTTATATATATTGGGGTCGGCAGCAGTAGAAGAGATGGGGGTAAAAAAATGGTGGTTGGGGCAGGGGATGATATAAATTGGGGTCGGCAGTAGTAGAAGCGTTGGGGTATCCTGGGGTAGAATAGATGGTTGCAGGCAGATGGGGGCAGACAATGCTGCCCCCGACCCTCCTTATCTCCCCTCTGCAGATCTCCTGTGTGCTGAATGTCATAGCAGCAGCGCTTCGCTTCCTCTTAAAATGTGACTTCACTTCCCAAAATTAAGAAAAAAACTTTCATCCGGTGAAGTGTCTCTCTGCCCCTCTCCGGCATTCAGAGATAGACAGACAGACGGACACACAGAGGGGAATCGGGTCAATGTATGGGATGGTTCTGGCATTCAGCAGCATATGGACGGGACCATCAAGGTAAGAAGAGCAGAAGCTGCCCGGGGCCAATGTGTGGCCCTCCTCTGACCCCCTACGATCCGTTACTGGGACCCCCGATTGCTACAATTGTGTGGAGGCAACGGAGTCTTGTGCAACCGCGATCAGTGTGGGGGCGACAGCAGAGAACACACATCTGTCTTCCTTGTAGCACACAGAGGACACAACACACACACACACATTACACAACTGTACACACACTTTTTGATGTACACACACAGGGCACACAAGCCGACATGCACACTGATTGCACAACTGATCATATACAACCCAACATATACACAGATTATACTACTGAGCACACACAATCCAACATACACACACAGTTAGTCATACACAATTCAAAGTACACAGAGATTACACAATGGATCAAACACATATTATACAATTGATCATACACAATACCACACACCCACACAGATTATACTACTGATCATACATGATCCCACTGATTATATACAATACCACACACCCACATACACGCAGATTATACAACTGATCATACACAATCCCACTGATTATATACAATACCACACACCCACATACACACAGATTATACAACTGATCATACACAATCCCACTGATTATATACAATACCATACACACACACACACACACACACACACACACACACACACACACAGATTATACAACTGATCATACAACACAGATTAATACATTTAACATTTAAAATCAGACACACACAGTACACAACTGAGCATACACAATTGGCCACACACTGATAATATACATCTGAGTATACACTCAACATGCACGCACACACAGTACACAACCGAGATACACAATCTACTCAGTCAATTTAATTTCAGTACAGCATACAAATCGAACTAAGCAAACAACAGTTACTGATGAATAGCAAAATAAGCAAAAATACTACAAAGTGATACAAAGCATCATTCTCTACCATTTACGCTTTGTGTATACCGTATTTCTTTCTGTGTTTTATTTATTAGTATGTGCTATAGAAGAGTTATATAAAACAACTAGATGAATGTACTGTATACGATCAGGACCCCCAGTGGTTTAACTTGCCCCTAGTCTGGAGTGGAATTGTTTATTTTTAATGACTGCAAATATTTTCATTTTAATTTAAAGCTTTGCACAAATATTGACCTAAACTGAGCAAAATTTTGCAACAAAACAATGGATAATGCAGCAGTCATTATTTTGCTAAATGTTCTCTTTGATCCCTTTAGTGGGAGGGAAATGAGAAACTTTTCATGAAGGTAGAGCCTGGAAACAAACAGTCACGTAGTAACGGGTAGCAGAGGTAGTGGCCACTGGCATCTGGGAAGCTCAGTACTGACTAAATCCTTCAAAGCATTACCATGATGTGTGCTTCAGCTAGATAAGGCTCCTGTGTTATATTGTGTATGAAAGGTGTAGATAATGAAATGTCCTAAAGGTTTGGTTTATGATTTGCATGCGGATAAAGGCCTGGAGACCCTCAGTGGGAGACAAATGTGGCAGACCCTTGGTGGGGACAGGGCCTGGGTAATTTCTGTGGGGACAGGGCCTGGAGTTTTCCAGTAATGACAGGACCTAGGGGCCCTTGGTGGTACATATCCCAAAGACCTTTAGTGGAGTCAGAACCTGGAATGTCTAGGTGGGGAGAGACCCTCAGTTGGGACAGAGCCTGAAGAGTCTTGGTGGACAGGGTCCCTGGCGACCCTTGGTGGGGACTAATGCAGGAGATTCTCCATTGGAGACAGGACCTAGAGATCTTTGGTAAGGACAGGGCCTGTAGACCCTCAGTGAGGACAGGGCCTGCAGATCCACCATGTGGACAGGGTTTGGAAACCATATAGGTGAGGAAATTTAACATTTATTGATACATTGTTATTGGGTAGATTTTCAATATCTTACATGGTGCCAAACAGCAAACTCTTGAGACAGTGCCTAAAGACCACCCTATGGGGACAGGGCTTAAAGATCCTTGGTGGACCAGAGCCAGGAGCTCTAGGTGGGTCTAAGACGTTGAGATCCTTAGTAGGGACAGAGCCTGGAAATCTTAAGTGGGACCAGAGTAAGGTCTTGAACGTGTATCAATATGTGGTGAATGTCTAGATCTCCAACATCTTAAAAACATGGTGCCACGCAGCAGTGGGACAAATGCAGCGAACCCTTAGTTGAGACAGGGCATGAAAACCCTTCATGGGGAAAAAGCCAGAAGACCCTCTGTGGGAACAGGGCCTGGAGATTCACAGCAGGGACAGGACCTGCAGACCCTCTGTGGGAACAGGGCCTGGAGATTCACAGCAGGGACAGGACCTGCAGACCCTCTGTGGGAACAGGGCCTGGAGATTCACAGCAGGGACAGGACCTGCAGACCCTCTGTGGGAACAGGGCCTGGAGATTCACAGCAGGGACAGGACCTGCAGACCCTCAGTGGGAATAGGGGAGGGTATTTAACATTTATCTATACAATGGGTAGATTTCCAACACCTTTGATGATGTCAAACGCCATCAATAAACAAGCCCAAACATACTTTTTTTTTTTTATTTGCCATTTATGCCAGAAGGTTGCCAAAGAGGTAACGTTTTCATGTTTATAACTATCCAAATCAAGTAGTTAATGTACAACACAGTAGTAAAATTATATTTTAACATGATCAAAGAATCTAAGTAGAGTAAGATAACTATGGATGCATGGCGATTTAGAAAAAATAACTCTTGGGGGGGGGGGGGATCATTCAGCCTATGGCACTAGGAGGGAGACGGTTACTGGGTATCTCCCTCCAGAGCTGCCTGTGTCACAGACTGAGCTGCTGAGAATGGGGTTTGGTCTGCATGCCTTGGGTGGAGGACACGTTTGATCTGTGTATTTTTTCACTGAAATCTGCTGAGCTGCTGGAAAATGCATTTCTGAAATAACAAACTGCACCAAGTGAAAACGTTTGATTAGATCGCAGAGTGAAGATAGCCCAGAATGAGAAAGTGATGTTTTCTGTCAGAAGCAGAGCCGTGTACAGGGAGGAGTCCCTCAATCTGGATGTAGATTAAACTTTGCTAAAAAGCCAGACATATCATTTTTTTTGATACACACTTGAGGCAGGTCTGTGTCAAAACTAGTTTGTCACAAGTGAAGTAAGCTCACAGTGTTGTAGAGCAGACTGAAACAATGCAGTAATTTAGCTGGATTCAGAAAGCCCGCCTTAACTTTGCGACGGCGTAGTGCATCGTGTTTACACTACGCCGCCGTAAGTTAGCGAGGCAAGTACATGATTCACAAAGTACTTGCCTGCTAAGTTACGGCGGCGTAGCGTAAATGCGGCGGGCGTAAGCGCGCCTAATTCAAAATAGGCTGAGGGGGCGTGTTTTATGTTAATTTGGATTGACCTGACGTGATTGACGTTTTTTTGGAACATATCCCAGTGTGCATTGCGGCTAAGTATGCCGCACGGTCCTATTGGATTTGACGTGGACGTAAATCCCTATTCACGGACGACTTACGCAAACTACGTAAAATTTTCAAATTTCGGCGCGGGAACGACGGCCATACTTAACATTACTATTCCAGCTATTTGATGGAATAACTTTAGGCCTGATAATGCGTTACGTAAACGGCGTATCTGTACTGCGTCGGCCGGGCGTACGTTCGTGAATAGGCGTATCTGAAAATAACATAAGTGGTGGGTACAAACTGCATTTTCATACAATTGCCACACTGGGCTTAAGCATATGAAAGTGTCTAGTTGCCCCTGCACCCAATCAGATTCCTCTTTACAATGGTTTTTGTTCTACGCAGAAAAAGAGAATGGGGTTGGTTGAGGCAGGCCGAATATCCGTAAATATTAACTAGAAACCAATATATGTGTAATATAATATGTTTTAAAATGGCAGTGTATACAAAAGGGGTATTTCAGTCATCAGCGGAGTCTGGTCAACTAAGTAACCTTCTGACTTCATTTTTTCTCTTGGGGAATCCAGCAGGGAAAATCTCCCCGTCATAGAGCCGGTTCTGTTCATGCTCATGTTGCAGTGCTTGGTGTTCCTGCTTACCTCTAAGCCCTGAGTCCCCTCCTTTAGAGTGCTGGATGGTTTTTCTCCATGCTGTTCTAATTTTCTGTAATATAAAATGCACAAGCATCCAGCAGAGATAGTGGGACCCCCTGTAATGGTGGTGGCAGGTGTTCAGTTGAGGGAAATCAGCACATAGATCTCCCAAAGGGAGTCCCTGAGAGATAATATTATTAGTATTGTTATTATACAGGATTTATATAGGGCCAACAGTTTGCACAGCGCTTTACAACATCAGGGAAGACAGTACAGTTACAATACAATTTAATACAGGAGGGATCAGAGGGCCCTGCTCGTTAGAGCTTACAATCTAGAAGGGACGGTCAAGTAGAACAAAGGGTAGTAGCTGTGTGGGATGATCAGAGGGACAAAATGAAAATACAGTTCTTAGGTGTGGGTAGGATAGGCTTCTCTGAAGAGGAAGGTTTTCAAGGATCCTCTAAAAGAGAATAGAGAAGGAGATAGATGGATAGGTTGGGGTAAGGAGTTCCATAGGCTTGGAGAGGCTCTGGAAAAGTCCTGGAGACGAGCATGGGAGCAGGTGATGAGAGAGCTAGAGAGCAGCATTTCTTGAGAGAAACGAAGAGAACGATTAGGTTGGTATTCAAAGACTAGGTCAGTGATGTAGCTGGGGGCAGAGTTGTGGATGGCTTTGTAAATGATTGTTAGTATTTTGAATTTAATTTGTTGGGTGAACGGAAGCCAATGCAAGGATTGACAGAGAGGCGTAGCAGAGACAGAGCGGTTGGCAAGGTGGATGAGTCTGGTAGCAGCATTCATGATGGACTGAAGGGGGGATAGAGTAATGCAGAGGTAAGCCAATGAGGAGGGAGTTGCAGTAATCGAGGCGAGAGATGACCAGGGAGTGAATTAAGAGCTTTGTTGTGTCATTGGGTAGAAAGGGACATATTTTGGAGATGTTGCGGAGGTTGAGGCGCAAGATTTGGACAGTGATTGGACGTGGGGCTTACTCTTAGGACCTTGGCATGTGGAGATGGGCTGATAGTTGTGCCATTCATTTTGACAGAGATCGGGGGAAGAGGCATGTGGGGGGAGGAAAAATTATAAATTTGGTTTTGGATTTGGAAGTGGTGCGACATCCAAACTGATATATCCAATAGTAAATTAGTGATTTGTGAGGAGAATGAAGGAGCGAGTAGGAGCGAGAAATAGATTTGAGTGTCGTCAGCGTAGAGATGGTATTGGAAGCCGTGGGAGGCTATCAGCTGGCCCAGGGAGGAGGTGTAGATTGAAAATAGTAGAGGTCCGAGAACAGAACCTTGGGGGACCCCAAAAGAGAAAGGAAGAGGAGAGGAGGAATTAGAATTCTCACACTTCATCCAAAACAAAATTAAAAAGTTTTGGCTTTGGATGTAATTTAATGTATTAGTCATGGATGGAACCAGGTAGCCTAAACACCCAACACTTTAGCTGGCCCTTGACTTTTTCAATGATTTTATTCATTGGATGAAGGTACATACAGTATCTGCTTGCTACATGGTTGTACTGGGTGGGTCCTGAATTTGCATCATGTCAATGCTCTGTATTAGAGGTAGACAATAGAAAGGGCCTGCATTTCTCCGATGGGCACAAACGCGTAGAAACCTCTCTTGAAACAGGATTCAAGGAAGCATTCCTTTAGCAAATCTCCAAGCTAAAAACATCTTGTTATGAAAGAGCATTGACATATAGGAGTAAATATCTAGTTATAAATGGCAAAATGTAATGTCTGTGAAAGTTTTTATTTATCAAGGTAATGGTAGAACTTCTACTAGCTAGTCACAGTGCATTGTATTTGTTCTGTAATGCTGAAGTTGCATCACCATTTATCCACGTAGCATCCAATTGTAATGGGTGCCCTGAGTCTTGTGGCACTATGATGATTGGATTATGGGAAATAAGCTGGTTTCCCAAAATTTTACACCACTCTTTACAATTAGGACATTGAACATCTAAATTGACACATTCCATGGCACAATGGTGATTGGATAAAGGTAACAGAGATGCCCATTTGGCTATGAACACTCTGCTTTGACCAGAGAAAGCTACTTGGATAGGTATTGAAAAGTCTTCAAAATCTACAGAACTGGCCCAGTCAAATGTGACTATCCTCTACTAGTGGTACTAAGTAATAATTTCTACTGGTTATTTAAAAAACAAAAACATAAGAATGCAAACTCAGAGTACCTGGTGTTTTTAGCATCCTCTGAAAGCTTTAATTTAAAAAAAAAGTCTTAGTCATTAAGAGATATGAATTTATTGGTGCCTCTTGCCTTCCGTATAGGCAGAACAAACAAACTGCAAAGAGAGGAAGAGGGATAGGAAATGGATAATAAAACACATACAGGAAGAGTTTTATAAAATTTCTCCTGTAACATTTTTTCATTTGTGCAAATGAGAATTAAAGAGGTGAAGGAATTGCTGCACAAACAATAGTAGAGATGGGTGAAGAGCCCATAATACCAGCAGAAATATAATAATACCTTTCATAGCGAGGAGGGGACCATCACCTCAACTTTACAAGTATGCTTCTCAATCACGCAAAACGGAGCTTGCAGACAAATGCAATGTCCGCTTATACTGTTGGAAACCCCCTAAAAATGACCTAAAATAAGTAGTTAGAAAATGTACCTGTATGTGTGTATATATATATATATATATATATATATATATATATATATATATATATATATATATATATATAAATAAAAGTTACATTTATAATTATTTCACCCGCCATCTTCCAACTGCGGCATCTGGGTGAGGCTTTTGTCGCACTCCTAGCAGGATCCTGGGAAATACAGAGGAGTAAAAATATTGAGATGTTCTTAGAGTAGTCTGGAGTGTGATTTTGAAAGATTTCACCTGTCTTCTTCCCATAAGGATGGTGATATCACACCTAGAGATGAGGAAGATGGGGGGTAAGCCAAGTATACATTTTGGTACATTTTGGAACTACAGACATTAGATGAGGAGTTTAAGAGGGGTCTGGACATTCTATAAACAGTGCTTGCAGTGTATTCAAGGTACGCTTAAGCTGGCCATAGACAGTTCGAATCTTGGCTGGTTCAGCAGGGACAGCCAAGTTTCGAACCATGTATGGGCAGGGCCAAGTCGATCCATCAATCAATTGGGGTACAACCAGCATGTTGGGTTTGTACATGCGATTATTGTCTTGCAATAATCACTGTGTTCTCCTGGCAGGGACGCCACTGTGTGCACGTATTTCAGAGGTATGCTGTGTGTATATATATATCCTGTAAAATAATATTATTATAATTATATATATATATATATATATATATATATATATATACACACACACACACACACACACACACACACACACACATAGTTGTGCTCATAAGTTTACATACCCTTGCAGAATTTATGAATATAAGTCATAAAGACAACATAAACTACCCAAATGACTATGATCAAAAGTTTACATTACCTGGTGATTTTGGCCTGATAACATGCACACTATTCTGATTTAAAAATAATAAACACAGTTGATTGATAATAAATGGCTTCAGCCAAACACTAACCATGAGTGGAAGAAACGTTTTTGTGTTTATCATTCATATTCTCTGAAAAATCATAAAATCTGCCAAGGTATGTAAACTTATGAGCACAACAGGATGAACAGGTATTTTTTAGCACCTACTGAACTAGGCTGAGTGGGGACCAATACATCTAGAAAATGTCCGGTGTACAAGAGGTGACCGTAGCATGGGAGGTTCCCTTGTCTGTCACAGGATAGAGAGAACGACAGATACCTAGATAGCAGAAAACCCTATATATATATATATATATATATATATATATATATATATATATATATATATATATATATATATATATATATATATATATATATATCCCCTTCACATACACTTCTAGTATGCCATTGTAAGGGTTTTCCGCTATCTAGGTATCTGTCATTCTCTCTATCCCGTGACAAGGGAACCTCCCATGCTACGGGTCACCTCTTGTACACCGGACATTTTCTAGATGTATTGGTCCCCACTCAGCCTAGTTCAGTAGGTGCTAAAAAATACCTGTTCATCCTGTCAGAAATCTTATGAGCTGATAATTTTCTGCCTGCCCTGAATGTTCGCTTTTACTTTGCTCTCAGCTATCCCTGAGGACTACAAAACACCCCCCCATGTTGTAGGGGAGAGGGGAAGTTGTTCTGTAATCCTGCTGTAGGGTGCCAATGCTGCTCCTACATAGATACAGTATCCTAAGATAGGAAATGTGTGCATTGGCAGGATTGTCAGGTGAAAAAGAAAACATGCAGCCACAAAGACTAATAAACTGTAATAAATTCCATATTTTTCTTATAATGTCTTCTTAGATTTAAGTAATTTAGCACAGCATAATAGAGATGCTAAGATTAGTAACTAGCGGCCTTGTGTTTGTAATGTGGCCTCCTACATATCCCAGACATGTTTAATTCCTCCCCCTTGCGTTCTGGAAATGAGACGTGTTTCATGCTGTGGGTCAGTGTTCTGTTTTTTCTGTTTTGTGGAGAGAGTTTAATACTTTTTATGGGTGTAAAGCCCTGAGCTTTCTGTTATTATTACATCTGTGTGGAAAATTGTACATGACAATACAGTGGTTATCCTGGATCGGCCTGGGAGACTTAATTTGTCTTCCCTGTCTGATAATTCACTGACTGATTGTGGGACGCCCCAATGCATGAAGGTTTTGCTTGTAGGCTATAATGCCATATATAGAAAAATTTGGTGTTTTTTGGAGCCAATAATTTTAGATGCCGACAATGAACAAAATGATTGTATGTTAAGCTGACCAGATTTTTTTTTAATGAAATTCAGGGAAAAAAAATAAATGTTGTGTAGTAATGGCAGCGATCAGCGGGACTGTGATATTGCGGCGGATAAATCGGACACCAAGTGACATTAATACAGTGATCAGTGCTAAAAATATGCACTGTCACTGTACTAATGACACTGGCTGGGATGGGGATAACATCTAGGACAATCAAAGTGTTAAATGTGTGCCTAACAAGTATTTTTTTACTGTGGCAGAGATTACCAAGGGAAGGCATAGATCCCTGTGCCTGCTTTGCAGGAATACAGGATCAATGTCTTTCATACTGACAGAAAAGTGAGGCCGGGACTTGAGTCAAGGCAGAAGAACATGCGAGTGGATCTGAATGGGCATGCACCCGAAACTAAAGAAATGGTCCCTCCGCTCTGACCAGCATATGATCATCAGAAAGGGGCATAGATAATGGAAAAAATACACACCCCCTAAGCTAGTAGGTGTGGCGGAGCAGGGTGTGCAATTCAGATTTTTTTTTTATTCTACACCGACTTCCTTTGAAATTGCCCCAGCCCCTGTTCAAATCCCATCCGGGGACAAAACTGGGGACAGACTTGGTCCGGGGACAGTGTCCTCAATCCTGGGACTCTCCCCGGAAAGCAGGGATGTCTGGTCACCCTATTGTATGTTGACCAGATCCCTATATATCACATGTACATGGCCATTAGACAAATGCTTCTGTTGTATGGTTGCATGATTGTCATAGTGACTATGGCCGCCTTTGGTTTGGTGCAGGATTTTTGCTGTGTACAAGCTTCTTTATGGAGCTATCCATCCGAGTTGCTCTTGTATGATAACATATACAGGGTTCTGAAGGCATATTAGTCGTGTAAAAAGAAATTTTGTAAAAGAAATTTGAAGCAGCTTGGTCTACTTTTTGTTCTCCATTAATTAAGATAATTCCTGATAGTTTCTTGATTGTTTGCTATATAGCATAAATGACAAAAATGAAGGGATTCTCTTTCAATGAAAGATCATACTGCTGGTTCTGGGGTTGAGAAGTGCAGACCAATTTACTATACATTGATCAGAACCAGATTAGTTCTGGACCATGAAGGTCCTTTGTTACATCTTTGGTACATCAACTCAAGGAGGGAACCAGCATATCACACAATATACCAATTAGATTGCCTGTCTACAACCTGTAAATTAACAGTGGCCACAAGTGTGCAGGGTTGTAAATAAGAGCCTTATAGGGGTACATTATAGGCTGCCTACTTCTGACAATCCGTGATAGGAGGGTGTATAAAGGAATGAATTATAAGCCACCTGCCACTGATGGGGAACTCCTCATAATTTTTCTATGGGGCCCTGTGATTTATTGGTATGAAACTTCTTAGTTATTGTATACAGCTCAACTGGTCTATAAGCAAAGAAGAGACTTTTCCTTTTGTAATTATTGAGCACACTTTTGTTTACGATTAGAAGGAATACAGATATAGCACAAACACTTAGTTACAGTCACAATTGACTAGGTTGAGTGGGGACCAATACAACTAGAAAATATTCAGAAGGTGATCCTACCATAAGCGGTTCTTTTGCCCATTACAAGATAGATAGATAGATAAATCGATCTTAAATCTAAAAAAAATTGGGACACTGTGTAAACTCTGTATAAAAAAACAATGCTATGATTTACAAATCTCAGAAACCTATATTTTATTCACAATAGAAAATAACATATCAAAATGTTTAAAACTGAGAACATTTTACCATTTTAGGTCAAAATAAAGTCATTTTGAAATTGATGGCAGCAACACAGGCAACAAAAAGCTGGCAAAGTAGGTGGTACTAACAAGGAAGAGCTGGAGTTAATTAGCAACCGGGCAGTAACATGATTGGGTATAAAAAAGAGCATCTTAGAGAGTCAAGAGTGTATTCGAAGTAGTTGGGCAGAGGTTTCTCTATCTGTGAAAAGCGGCCTTTAAAAATTGTTGAACAATTTCAGAATAACATTCCTCAACATAGAATTACAAAGACTTAAATATCCTCATCTACGGTACAGAATATCATCAAAAAATCCAACAATCTGGGGGAAATCTCTGTGCGCACGGGACAAGGCCGAAACATAGTTTTGGATGCCCATGATCTTTGAGCCTTCAGAGGGCAATGCATTAAAAACAGACATGATTTTGTGATGGGTATCCCTGCATTGACTCAGGAATACTTCTGAAAATCAGTGTCTGTAAAACACAGTTCACCATGCCATCCAAAGATGCAAGGTAAACTCGATTATGCAAAGAAGAAGTCATATCTGAACATGCTCCAGAAATGCAGCTGTCTTCTCTGGGCCAAAGCACATTTGAAATAGTCTGTTGCAAAGTGTAAAACTGTTCTGTGGTCAGGAGAATCAAAATTTGACATTCTTTTTGGTAACCATGGGCACTGCATCCTCCATACTAACAAGGAAATTGACCTTCTGGTTTGTTATTAGTGCTCAGTTCAAAAGCCTGCATCTCTGATAGTATGGGGGTGCATTAATGCGTATGGCACGGACGGCTTGCACATCTGGAAGGCACCATCAATGCTGAAAGATACTGTCAATCCAGATTTTAGAGAAGCGTGTGATGATGTCTTTTTCAGGGAAAGCTTTGCATATTTCAGCAGGACAATGCATGGCTTCATAGTTGACGAGTCCGAGTGCATAACTAACCTGCCTGCAGTCTAGACCTTTCACCAATTGGAAATATTTGGTACATCTTACAATGCAAAATACAACAAAAGTAGACCCAGGACTGTTAATCAGTTAAAATCTTAAATCAGGAAAGAAACAGACAACATTCCTCTCCCAAAACTCCAGCAACTGGTCTTCTCAGTTTTCAGATGTTTACAGTGGGTTGTTAAATGAAGAGGGATTCTACACCGTGGTAAACATGGCCCTGTCGCAACTTTTTTGAGATGTGCTGCTGCCATCAATTTCAAAATTATTATTTTTTGCCCTAAAATTTTTTCTCAGTTTCAACATTTGATACATTTTCTATTGTGAATAAAATATAGGTTTATGAGATTTAGTGCAGGTTCACACTACCGCGACTTGAGATCCGACTTGTGTCGCCCCAAGTCGCGCGACATGAGAAATTGAAGTGAATGAGAGTCGTCTTAATGTACACTACTGAAGTCACTCCGACTTCAGAAAAGGTTCCTGTTCAAGGCGACTTGTAGGCAACTTGTACCCATAGATTTCAATGGAAGTTGCCTTAACTGAAGCAACTTTACAGGAAGAGAAAATAGTTTACTCAGACAAACCCCTCCCTCCCACAGAGATTATTCTGTGATTGGCCACAGCCAAAGTCACCTGTCTAGGAAGCAACTTTAAGACACGTTGCAAGTTGCTCCAAGTCGCGCTGAAGTTGCCTTGCAAAGTCGCGCTGTAAGTCGGGTTGCCCCTGTGTGAACCGGCTCTAACAATAATTGCATTCTGTGTTTATGTAGATTTTACACTGCATCCCAACTTTTTTTAAATTAGGGCTGTATAAATGTTAAAATTCCCTGAACTCTTGAAATGTAGTCAGACAATGAACACCCCTTCTAGTGCAAAAAGTTTCCAGAAGAAATATGTAGCGCCTGGTTACTTCTGCTGACAAAATTTAGGGGGTAATCAGGAGGGAGTTTCTCTCGCGGGGCGTGCTGGGGGAGAGTACTTCTGGAGCAGACGCCATTGGGGCGGGGTTCTTTTTCCTGAGGTGGCACCCACCTTTAGGGTGACCACACATCACGGCCCCCGGCGAGATGGCCTACCAGGCCGGGGTGCACGTGCCACGCGGTATTCCTGGTTCCGGGACCATGTTGGTCCAGAGCATTTAAAGCTGTGGTGGAGCCCCAGTAATCGACTGGGTCCCCAATTCTTTAGAAGATCCCAAGCAAGATAGCCGTTTGGTGGGGAGTCCGCCTGACGAGAGCCAAGAGAGGCTGGCGTTCCAACAGGGCCTAGACAATCCATCGGGGATCAAGGTAACCGGACACTGAAAGGTTGGATGTCAGCAACCTGTTAGTCGGTAACCTGATTGAAGACACTACCTGAAGGAGATTCAAACACAAATTCTACCAAGGAGGATTGTCTCCATGTCTAAGTCTGTCTAAGTCTGTGGGGGTCTGTGGCAGAGATCTTTTCCCGCAAAGTTCCGAGTGATACTCTGGCTGCCAGGTCGGTGTGAGAGGCCTGTCCAGGTACACTATACCCACTCCGGCTGGAGTGACAACGAAAGCGAAGTGTTGTTGGAAGCAGGATTGTTTCGGCTCTGTTACACCTGAATCTGCTATTTCTTCTCCTCAATACATCTTTACTCTCTACCTCAAGTTTTACCCTGTTGGGTAAATAAAAGCACAAAAAAAGACACCTGATGTGTGGACATTCCATTGTTTGGCTCTCATCAACTACCCTAGACGGCGGGATCACCAAGGTAACATGCCACCCAATCTATAACCAGCGGCTCCTTGGGGGGTGAGCGCTACAAATAATAGACTTTTATGAATTTTTTTGTGTCCGTCATTAAGGGATTAAAGAGGAAGTAAACCCATAATGGGCTACTATCCATCACATAGAAGCCCATTATGTGTCACTTACCTGAAAACGAATCCTGCGATGTCCCTGCATCTATCTTAACCCCTCTTCCATCCTTGGCTGCGGGCTCTGGCTCTGTGACTTGCTGGAGTCGCTGGAGTCGCCAGTCACGGCACAATCCCTTTATAAAGGGCATGATCGTGCCCTTTCTAAAGTGCGCATGCGCCGATGATGTTGGCACAAGCATATATTGTAAATATCTCCTAAACTGTGCAGGTTTAAGAGATATTTCCAGCACCTACGAGTAAGCCTTAATATAGGCTTACCTGTAGGTAAAAGTGATGCACAGATTTTACAACCGCTTTAAAGGAGGTGTATTTTGCCTCATCACAAATAAATAATACAAACTGGGATGACAGTTCAGCATCATAAAGTTTGTCTCCCACTTCTCACTTGACTTACAACAGAGTAGTAACCATTTATTTTTCCCAGCACCTGCCTGACTCACATCTAGTCTAAATGGATCACAGTGGGCTCTTGTGCAGCAGTGCAGTCTGCACAAATAGTTTATCTGTCCCTACTTGAGTTTATATATACTTTAGTAGTCCTGTCAAAAAACGTTATCTGTATCCGATGTTCTCCATACAGCAGTAAGAGCAACATCTGAAGTGCTAATAATTCTTGTTACAAATATTTCTGAATAACTTAGCTTGTAACTTTAGTCCAACCCAAGAGGAACACAAGATAAATGTTAAGATCTCCTCTGTGTGTAACCAGAGGTTAGTTTTTCACACTCCGGGTCTAATTCCAGTTTCTGGGGTCTGGCAGAAAAAGGCTGCATTTACTAGAGTATGATATGTAAAAGACTTTTAAAGCTCAGCAGTTTTGGGGTTAAGCCTTTACTTATTTTTCTTGTAATAGCTGATATTATATTATATATTGTATTATATATAATCTTCCAACTGCATCCAAAGCCACCTCAGTCGGGTTGCTTTATCAGCACTGGCGAGCCTTCCTGTAGACACATCCAGAACTTCCTGATCTATTTCCTCTTTGAGAACAAAGGGAACACTTGGCCCTATTTTCCGATGGCCCATCCCACAGTGCTTAGACTATACAAGGGCTGAACAATAGGGAGAGGGTTTCTAAGTGGTGCCAGCGATAGAACAAGGCACAACATGGTTTAATGGCCTGGCAGCAACAAAAGACCATCGGTGATCCTCGTCAGGATCCACATTTGTTCCAAAAACAGATAAATACAAGTGTTCATAACCTAAAAATGAACCCAATGATATACTGTAGGACATTTATTTTCCTCCAGTCTCAATTTTGACAGAAAACAATCACAACGTTTAGGAGGAACAAACAACGGTCTCAATAGACTTTAGAATCCCCTCAGACGAAAATCTAGTTTGGGAGTTTTTACTTCCCTGTTCTCCACTGTCAGCGTAGCTGGTGCCATGGTTCCCTTGAAGCAGGAAAACAACAATTAATGTACTTTAGGGGTAAACACACAATCTTGTAGCAGTCAAACTTATTTCCAAATGATCAATACCTATTATTCTCCATAGCCTCAGGTAAGCCATGCAATGCTGTAAACCTCAGGTCCTATCATAACATAGGAAATAAGATCATTGTGTGTTTTTATTTTAGTATCTTGCAGCTGATTTGAGAACTTTTGAATTACCAGTAGACTAATACAGCCATACACTTGGGGTTTTCACTAACTGTGGTTAACCAAAAGGCAGATACGGTTGTGCCAAATACACCGGCAGCAATATCCTGGAATATGTACAATATGTTGCTGTTGCAGGCTCTGATTTTATTTGCAGCTTCTCCCTCACAAAATGTTTGTATAAATAACTTTTTTCTAAATTACCATGAGGACCCCTCACATAGCAGCGAAGGGCCACACGTAGCCCCTGGTTGAGTATCATGATGTAGCTGCTCCTCTGTGTGTAGTCAGGGATTAGGAAGTATTTCAATAGTTTTGGAGGTCTGGCAGAAAAAGCTGTAATTACTTGAGTCAATGGTCAATAGCATACATCAAATTCCACTATCTTTAGACATCTATGCCGACCGCTGATCCAACTATTGCACAAGACAGAAGCAATGTGCACTGATCTCTGGTCTGACGTAAGGCTGCTTTTGATTCCAGACAAAGCATATGGTCTCTAACGAAGCCTTTTTTTTCTGGCTGCAAACTATAGACTGAGATGTATATGCCAAAATCAAGTGTACAGAGAGCATCATGTGTTTGGCCTTGATCCCGGGAGAAGATAGTTTTAGCTTCAGCTGCAGCCAATAAGCTCTCTCTCATGTGTGAATCTTCGTGGGTGAGAGCGGATAAAGATTAAACAATTCCAATCAGCTTGCTTGGTGAAAAAATATGTTTAAACTAGCCAAAACTATTTTTTTTTTTTTTTTATGGAGTAGGAAAGGGTTTGAACCCCTCTCAGGTGGGGACACAAATAGCAATAAAAATGCAAAATTTTCAGTAAAACTTAGGATGAAAACGTAAGACTTATACACGTCTTTGTGCACTAGCACAAGCGCATTATTTGTCCGTCACCTTGAGAAAAGGGATCCTTTGTACCCATTGAAAAGTTGGTGGAATCAGGTTTTTTTGTACTGAAATCTTCTTTGTATTTGCCTTAGTAAAGCATTGAGAGTTGTATTTCTGGTGCGCTGGTTATTTCTTTATTTGTATATCACGGCAATACCACAGGCCGTGCACCCTTCCGTATGGCATAAAACAGTGATGGCCAACTTGCTTTGTATAGGAAGGCCTCAAGTAGAGCTCTAGACATCATCAAAGGGACACATATAATATTTAGTAAATGTAATGCTACAGCAAGCTGCCAAAGAATGCAGACATGCAAAGGAGATGATCAGAGACTACATGCATGCTATAAGAGATGGTAAAAAACTGCAGTGTAGACATGCTACAAGAGAGATGTTCAGAGACTGTGAACATGCTATACAAATTGTCAGAGACTGGAGACATACTTAAGGAGACAGTCAGAGTGGAGACACATTACTTAAGACTGCTAGAGATTACCACAATCCTTTGCAGAGCTTGAGGGGTTGCAATGGTGACCCTGCCCATGCTCCAGGGGGCCTGTGCGGTCTCCATGTCGCATTAGTAGCTGAAAGCCGTCTTCTTTTAATTTCCCTCCTGACAGCATGCAGCTGCTGCAGGAGGTAATACAGGGATCAGTTCCAGTACATGCTATCCCACCCGCTCCTGTCCAGGTTTCCCTTCCTTATGCTTCCGGCCCTAAAGTCTCGCCCCTAGTTCCCCCCCACCCCACTTGCAGTGCTACAGGCCTCCTCTCCCACTAGATGCTGTGGGGGGATCATTTGAGGATGGAGAGAGGGGAAATATGTAATTTACCCCCCCCCCCCCCACCTTTTCTGAATGAACACAGTGAATAAATGGTATAAATCACTCACTGATTTAAATGACTCATTCACTCACAACTGAAGGTTTGTGAATGAACAGGGAGACACTGCAGAGTTCTTCCTTTTCTTTCATTCAGTGCAGCTGAGTCTGCCTGCAAAAATGGAAATTGAGGACAGTGTCCTCAACCTCCTTTCTCGATCTCAAAACTAAGACATCAGGGGTCAGTTTAGACCCCCAATATTTCACCAAGGTCCTCCAACAGAGCTGCTAAAAAAATATATAAAAACAAACAAAAAACAACTACTGACACCGTCCGGTGACCTAGTGACATCTGCTTTACGGACACCATACACTGCCTTATGGACACTGTACACACGGTCCCTATCCTACTGGCGCTGTCCACTGCCCTACTGACTGACACTGTCCACTCTTAAGGTAGGCCAAGTTTATATTTCTACTATAACGTTTTATTATAAGTTATCCTTACTATTTAGTTTGGCCTTGCTAGTTCTTTTTTTTTTTTTTTTTTTTTAAAGGTCTCCAAATCCTGGTGATCTTTGATCTCTTTCATGCTGTTTAGTTATATCTCTAGCACTCAAAAGGTTGCCTACCCCTACTTCAGGTTATTAAAAAAAAAATGGAGAGGTATCTTTTGAACCTCTCAATATGTAAACAAACATCTAAAATATGTTGTGGCACTGATTGCTGGTTGGTTGGACTCCTGAGACATGCTTTTTTGAACAACAAATGGGCTGATATTTTGGCTTTTTACCCAATCACCTCTATGGACAAGCTGTGGGCACCCCTAGCAGATCCTGACCAATAGGCACTTTGTTCCGTTGCCCTAACACTTTTGTTGAGCCTATTATTGCTTGAGTCCCCATTTTGGTATCAAGTTTGGTATCAAGTTGGGTATCTCCCCCCCCCCCCCCCCCCCCCCCCCCCCCCCCCGATTTCCACCACAATCTAAAAGAAAACACCCACTCAGCCACGTTGTTCATTCACAAGTGTTCTGTAAATGAATAAATTACCACGAGCGGCAGCTTTGGTGGCTTGTAGTTCTCAATGCGCTATGGTAGTTCATTGATTCTTCCTGTCAGTGGAAAACTGCCTGCCCTGCTCATACAGTGTACGGGCAGCGGCTTACACTGACAGTCTGTAGGAGACATACATGGCATCAGCGATCTGCTGATCACTGGTGTATTGTTTTCCAAGCTCAAAAAAATAAATAAAATATTGTAACACACACATTTTCTTACCCGCAAAAAAATTTGGATTTTTTCATTTTTTAAAGCTGAATCTATCCTTTAATATTTCTCTCAGCAAGATCCATTATACAAGATCAGAGGGGAAACAAGAATAAAAATATAAAGATAAAGAAATAAACCATGCTCTTATGTCTCGAGTAATCACCAAAACAGAGAACAGTGTCCACGGGGACCCCAAGGGTGACAAAATTAGGCTGGCCATCAATAGATCGAAATTCGGCAGAAACTGGGAAAATTTAGATACATGCACAGTCGTTCCTTTTGACAGAAGTGAATTGTTAGATCAACTGCTGTAAAAAGGGAAATGTTGATAAACTTTACGCTGATCAGTTTATTCTGACAGCGTAGAGTTCTTCTATCAGAATACAATGTCCTGGTGGAGGGAATTTCTCCAGCCAATTAACTTGCTTGGATGGGGGGAAGGGAATCTGTTCATTCTTTTTCATTCACATAAGGCCAATTTAAGTGCCAAAAGGTCCACATACCACCTTCCTGCTTCAGGTTGGGCAACAGGGGTATACAAGAGGATAGTGCATAATTGAATATCTACATATTATTACTGTTGGGGGTCTCATCATCTTAGAGACACTCACTCCCCTCATATCTTATCTTTGTGTCACCTGGACAAAATGAGAAACTCTTCCTCGTGGGGTCACAGATAACAACAAGCTTATAGAAGATCTAATTTTTCTTGACCTATCCAATACTAAAAAGTAGAGAATGGAATGGAAGTTTTTAATTCAGGTTTTTGTTTGTCTGTGTCCTTATTATGGAATTATCTGCTCATGTCCTGTCAGGACAGGAAGGGAGGGCAAATCTGCCCTAAGGGGGCACACACTTTTTTTTTTAGTAGAGTGGTGAGGGATTAGATCTTCTGACAATGTTTTTTATTGTTCATATATATACAGTCTAATGAGAGCACCAAACAAAAGTGCAGAAATCCAAAATCTTTTAAAAATAATAGTAGTTCACAGCAGGATAACACAAAGCAGCCAACGTGTTTTGGGGCCAAATAACTCCCCCTTCATCAGGGCTTAAAATCAAGTGGTAGCTTAAGTGAGAGTAAGAGAAAATCTTTGCTTGACAGATTGGTACCATGAATGGTTTTGCAGCCTCATGGGACCTGTCATGTGTCTCAAAAGTTTGCAGGTTGGGGAGAACTGGGAACGCGTACTTGCCAGAAATAGGTACCTGCTCCCTGAAAATAGAGAAACTTGCTAGAAGTAGAAGAGGGGGCAGGGAGAGGATCAGCGGAACTTCCCTTTTTAGATGGAGTTCTGCTTTGACCACTAGAGCATTTTGATCCCTGCGATTCCCAGAACCTTTTAGCATTTGTAGTCTATCTTAACATATACATAATTTGAGAAACTTTTACATATTTATATATATATTTTTAAAGGAAGGGTCTTTATCTATGATACAGGTTAGGTTTTCCAAAAAGACAGATGCCGTTTTCCTTTCCGTTCCTGATTGATACTTCAGAGCCAACTGAAAATAGCACAAGGGAGGAAAGTGAAGGAATCGATGATCAGTCACCTGCTGGCTTATATTTGCTTAAACTATTGAGCTCTCTAAATAACAAGCTTATTTTAGCAAAGAGTCTAACATTGTTACGTAAATGGACTTATCAATCACCATCATCAAATGCCAGGGGAAAAGTATGTAAGAAATGTTGTCTCTATTCAATTAACCCTATCAAAACAATAGAATAACTTTTTCTGTATTAGTGAATGATACTGTGGACCAATGTATAAATGTCAGATTTAGATGATTTTTAATTAATTTGTTTATATCTGCTTAGGAAGCTACCCGGGGCAATCATTCTGTTCTTTCCCACTTTAATTTACCCAAGGTAAAAAAAAACAGAAAAAAAAACAGAAAAATCTTTTCTTTCTTTTTTGTTAGAAAGTTTACAAAAAGAGTTTCCACCAACCCAAACCAGACGAAATTCCTTATTTTTCATGGAAAAGGTTTGAAAAGGATTTGTGTTGATCCTGCCCTTTTTCTCTTTACTTTAAAAACTCTGCTTTTGGAACTTTTATAAATGGAAAATAAATCAAAAAATAGCAAAGTTCAGCAAAATGAAAAGCAATGATTTTGCAATTAGTTAGGCCCCGTATTTTAAAAATAAAAACTGATTTGTTTTATACTTCACCCCAATTCATTACATTTTTAAATCACCACAAAATTCTGTATTCTAAAAAATATAAACATTTTATTTTATTGAATATTTGCTTTTCCGAAGGCTAGTTTGCAATCTTGTGTTTACTTGGGGAGATCCTATAGATGTTGATGTGAATAAATCTAGTTTAATCTCAGCCTTGCATGTTCCTGGCTGCACACCTAAATGAAGAAATACAGAGAGAATGTATACTCCGTAGCTGTGCTGATATTATACATTTTCCATGCAAAACATGTGTGTTTATTTACAAAATAACACTTGCTGGGTTTGAATGTGAAACTGGAGTACAGACCCAATACGTATTTATTTAAGTGTACGTCTCCTATATAGGGCCCAGGCAGTGTGTGGTCTTTTGGCTTCCTGTGTTCATGTATTTCATTGCTGTACTCAGGAAAAATGAAGCTATACATAAAGGATAACCCCTCCTTAAAGATCTACACTTACTATAGACGAGGAGGGGCCATTGAATCCACATAGGCTAAAATACTTGCTCAGGCAAGGCTGGGTTTATGCTAGACTGCTCCCAGGATGATGTCACAGGCCAAGAAAACGGATCTTGGCTTGCTAGACAGTTTGGTCTGTGAGATGCCTTCATGAACCTGACTGCTGGTGTTTGGGTTTGTCATGATTTATCTTAGCAATAAAACTAGATCCAAAGCATGCAAACCGTAGCAATGCCAGTAACCTGCAGTGCCATCTCTGGGAAAGACCGGCTTATTGCTAGTGATGGTCCAATACTAAGATCCTGGGCAAGAAGTCTGAACAAAACGTACCAAGTTTAACCAGTGGGGACCCTCCAGAGCTTAAACAACTCCAGAACTACTGCCTTATAAGTCTGCCTTCCCCACACTACAAGGGTTAAATGCTTGTTAAATCTATTGGATGAAGAATAAGATGTAAAACCTTACTCCTTGTTCCAGCAGGCTCAGACGCTCTCCTCTACCCCAACTTTAGGGTGGCCCCTCTGCCATCTTTATATGCAATGCAGAACTATTGCTTACACTCTTGCAGAATGTACATGGAATATACAGTATATTAAGTAGCCCCAGCTCACTGAAAACAATGCAGTGCCTGTGTGGCTGATATTTTATCTCAGCAGATGTTAAAAGTATATCCAAACTAAGACTTATTTTTGTTTGTTTTGGAAAGAGCAAGATTTTTAGATTTTTTTATTTTTATTAGTGTCCCATTAGGGAGAGTTCACTTCACTTCCTGTGCAATAGACACAACAGGAAGTTAGATATCTCTGCAAACTGAGGAAAATTCCTTCTTAGGGCTTGTCCACACAGGCATACCCATGTGAGGGTCTTATTTGTCCTGTATGAATGCAGTGGCTGCACTGACACACCTGCTGCTCCTAATTTGATATTCATGAAAACTGATTGTGTACATTTGGGGACACGCTCCCGCACGGATGTCACATTGGGAGCAGTGGCTGCGTCCGTGGGTCCCTGTTGACATGAATGGCTCTGCCTGCACGTGGAAGTATGGAACACCTGTACATCCCATACAGGCACAACACAGCTCTCACACCGCTGTACACTCAAGTACTTCTGGGTGAATGAGGCATGAACATTTCCTTGTTTTCTGTTCCAATTACAACTCCAAATTTTGGATTTTCCATCATCACTTTCAGTCATGATGACAATGGTCAACAAGCCAAATAGAACACAAGACACAAAACACAATAAACCTTTAGATCCAAATTTTGGAGTCGGCTTACTGTCAGCTTTGGTATTCTTAGAGGTCCCTGGACTAGCTAAGGAATGTGGACAGAGCGAGAGAACCACACGACAATTGGTCATAAAAAATAAAAAAAAGACAGACTGTAGAGAGTACATCAGGGTTTAGACACAGATAATAAATAGGAAGAATACTGGATAATAGATTATAAAATAAAAGGATATAATCATAACATGTGGGTTTTAAACTTCATTAATTCACAGGTATTGACATCCCGTAGATATATTACAGAAAGACAAAATCCTAAAAATCTGGACTTGAATGACACCGCATTCACCAAATAGTTAAAAAAAAAAAAAGCAAGTCATTAAAAATCAATAAAACATGACATTTTGCACAAAAACCTTATTACCTCTTAATATCTCCTGGTAAACTGGATTTCAATCTATGAAAATGCTTTTAAATAACTAGCGCCTCCCATCAATAATGTAACAAAAGTGGTGTCTATTAATGTTTGACAAATTACTGTATTTATTGGCGTATAACACTCACTTTTTTACCCTGAAAATAGAGGGTAAACTGTGCCTGTGTGTTATACGCAGGGGGGCTGTGGAATGTTTTTTTCCTGAAACTTCCCAATTAAAGTTAGGGTGTGTGTTATATGCCTGTGAGTGTTATATGCCGATAAATACGGTATATTTATTTGATTGGATGAGATGCATGATCTTAATGGGCCATCAGCAAGGGAGTAGACTTATTATGATTGTACTAAGAATCAGGTTTTAGTACAAGATACTGTGTTTTATTGCTTTTAATTAATTGTTGTTAAATGCTTTTATTTAACAGTAGTATTTGGTGATTGTGGTACCACCAAGTCTTGATTTTTCGGATATTGTTTTTGTAAATAAAGGATAGGATGATGGTTATTTGGGTTGCTGGTCAGGCAGCATGATGAAGGGGAAGTATTGGATCCCTGAAAAATGTTGTGACCCTCTGTTGCACGAAACAAAAGTTTTACATTATACTTGCGACACTCTCAATTTTGCCACATCCCTTAGAAAAAAAAAACACACCCATCACCACTTCATTCAAAACTCCATTCAAAACCTAAAAAATTAACTTTTCACTTTAGGTAGACTTTAAGAAGCAGGGCAGGGTGATTGCAGACTGGGCGTATCCTCATGTACATTGTAGGACAGTAAAGGTCTTTCTCACGGACAGCAACATTTTGACACTGCCAGGAGGACTGTCTGGTGGCTATAAGACACCCCAGGCAGCCGCTGCCTCAGATAGCCTTGCCGTTTCTAGATGCAAGTTTGTGGTTTCAGCATCAAAATAACTATCTACACCATCTATGCTTCAGAAACAAGTTTTTTTTTTTCCTTCTATAAATACCAGCCCAACTTCCTGTTTTTTTCACCCAACACAACATCTGCACAAGGGCAAATTGCCTCAGTAACAGTTACATCCAGAAGACAAGTGTTTAGGAGATGATGATTTTTTTTTTAACTTGTTATGTTAGATTTGTGGAATGTGGTGCTATTGTTGGCCCTTCTGGAAATGCTACTTGCTGGTTTCTGGCCTCTGACCCGAAACAAGTATTCCTATTCAGAAGTTGTTACCATTGTGATTATTCTAGGTCACGGGTCCAGAACTAAAGCCCCTATCACACGGGCATTCTGATCAGGTCCGCCTGTCAGTTATTCAAATGCTCCCGATTGGACCCTCCAGTCTCTTCTATGGAGCTATGGATGTCAGCGGACACATGTCTGTTGACACCTGCTGTCATCCGATCCGATCCTGTCTGCCAAAAACAGACAGATGGTGGTCCTATTAGCCATCCGCCTGGCGGATCGGATCAGATGGCATTGGATAGAGACAGACAGGCAGTCCATTTCCATCTGCTTGTCTTATAGAGGAGAGTGGGACTGCGTCCTTGTCTGCTCTGCATAGCGGAGCGGACACGGACCTGTCATCCGCCTGCTCAGCGGGGATCTGCGGAGAGATATTCCGCTGAGCAAGCGTATTTCACTTAGTAGAGGCACCCGTGTGAAAGGGGCCTAAGGAGAAACACAATTTAGAGATTGCATTCCCAGAAATTTCAGCAAAAATTGGGACAATTGTTACATTTCATCATTTTAGTCAAAATCATCAGAGGCAATAAGAAATTAATATGTTTTTTTGGCGGTTATAAGGGTGTAATGAACTTTTTAAACATTCTTTAAGGGTGTAATGGGCTTTAAAGATGAACTTCAGCCTTCCCACAGTCAAGAACATGTGTACTGTACAGGCTTCTACACACTAAAACTAAAATCACTAATTACCTAGGTTCTAGGCAGGAGTTTGCTTTCACTGCGAAAACCAGCATTAAGGCAGAACTCCAACTTCAAGTGCATGTAAACCCTAGCAATAAAGCTTTCTTATTTGCTTCCTTTTGGCCTTTTAATTATACCACTGAAGGTTTTTTATTATATCTGTTGGATAAGTGCAAAAAATTACGGTGGATCTTGACAAAAATCTGGTAAGCCGATAACTTCCTGTGCCCTCTGCTGCACTCTTACCAGTTAAATTGTTCCCAGCTGTTAACTACATAACACCTCCCCCCAATGTTAAGGAGATGTGGTGGGGGTCTGTGGTTTTGTCCTAGGGTGACAACACTGCTACTCCAAACATACGGCACAGTGAGTGTTGTCAACTTAGAAGAGGAAATGTGTTATTGGTAGGATCGCATGGCAAAGGCACAAAAAAAAAAAAAAAAAAAAAAAAAAAAAAAATGTCAGTTCTCCTTTAATGGTTTCCTAACATGAATATAGGTCTGGATAACTACGAAAAGGTTTTTGTGTCATATTATCTACATGACATGTAGTACTGAAATAGAAAGTTGTACGAGTACTGCCAATGTTTTATGTAGAACGCAGCAATGTGTTTTATCTATAGTCTTTCAATGCTGCTTGTATCTTTCCTTATCATATATACGTAAGAATGTAACACATCTGGTTGTGACATTTAAATAGGTATCACAGTTCCAGAGACAGCTGTACATGTGTGATAACAGAGGGATCACAGAGTGACATGCAGGACTATGATGTCATGCTTTTAATAGGATGGCTGGGGATATAAAGTCCATTTCCCTTCACACACTATAAATCCCTGGTAAGAACAATGCAGAGTTTTTCCCTTTAAGCATATTAGCAATCAAACCTTTGTCCTGTGTGTTATGCAAATTCTCTATAAAGAATATAACATCTCTCTGTCCTATCAGCAGAAAGGGCCAACCTGACATAGGTAAGAGGCAATTATGAAATAGCTTTAAAGTGATACTAAAGGTAAATATTTTTCTTTAAAAAAGTTATATTGCAGAGCAGTCTCTTACCTCCTTTTTGGCAGTCCCCCACCAGTGTTGACTCCATCTTCCTCCAGGTGCTCCCTCAGCAAGTCTGGTGCTAAGGGGGCACCCTGCACGTGTGCTTCCGAGCCGGGTTGTGTTTCCATAGACCAGTGGTTCTCAACCTGGGAGTCGGGACCCCCTCAGGGGTCAAATGATCATTTGCCAGGGGTCACCGAATCCTGGGCTGTTCCCAACTGTTTTGTGGCTGCCCAGCTGGGCTCTTCCTGGAGCCCATGGCCACCCACTCAGCCTCTTCACAGCCGCACATTCAGTTCACGGCATGGCTGGGGGGCAGAGACTATAGGTAAGTTGGCTGGTGAAGAATGTGAGGTGGAAGGGGCTGGAGGAGACCTGATTTCAACATAGGTGTCACTGCTACGAGACACCACAAAGTCAAAGACACAGTGAGTAATGCTACCTGTGATTATAGTTGCCATTAAAAATCCCCACTACAGTTCTCAGATCAGCAGGTGACTTTGATCAAGAGCATCTAAGTTGGCTGAACAGAACTCCCCGCCAGCATTGCCACTGATCCCATTCCCCCTCCACCAAGGAGTAAAAGAAGGAATACAAATAGAGAATACATGGAAGGGAGGGGAAAAAAAGGGTGAGGAAAAAAGAAAAAAGGGAAAAAAAAAGGGATGGGTGAAAAAAATAAGAAATTAGGATAGAGAGAGATACAAGGGAAAGAAAAGAGAAAGAGTGGTACATCCTAAAACGTACCATATGAGGTTTTAATACTGTACAAATGGAGGGGACTCAGGGAGCGCCACGCTACGAAAATAATTTTACCGTTAGGGGTCCCCACAACTTGGGAAATTTTATCAAGGGGTCACGGCACTAGTAAGGTTGAGAACCACTGCCATAGACACACTTAGCACTGGTAAGCCACACCCCTGCTCCCCGGTGACAGACTTTTGACTGACAGCAGCAGGAGCCATAGACACTAGCTTAAAGCAGATCTCCACCCAAAAGGGGAAGCTCCACGTGTCTGCCTCCCCCCTTCCACTGCCATGTTTTGTACCTTTCGGGGGGAGAAGGTACCTGCTATTGACAGGTACCTGCTCCCACTTCAGGCTGAGACTGAATTTTCTCTCCCCCCCCCTTTCCCCCGCAGCCTTCTGGGACTCTTCAAAGGTCCCAGAAACCAGAAGACCGTTGCCCATTCACAAAGCGCTGTGTGCCTCGCGCATGAGCAGTAGAAAAAAAAATGGTTTCACTTAGTCAAGATGGTGGCGCCAGCACCCAATAGTTGATTGAATTATCACTGCTGGATGCCTTGACAGGTAAGTGCCCTAATATTAAAAGTCAGCAGTGACAGAATTTGTAGCTGCTGACTTAATTTTTTGGGGGGATGAGAGCCTGGAGCTCCTCTTTAACTATCTGCCCATACATGAGGTATAGGTAGACAGTTGTACCGAGTGTCTGCAGCAGCCTGGCATTGCATCCATGATCCACTGATCATGTGTGCAATGCTTTGAAGGCTATTGTGTAAAAAATAATAAATGCTATTTTTTTTTTACCTGCAAAATCATGTGTAACTTTTTTTTTTATATATTAGCTGCATTTTGGGACAGACAATTCTGGTTGGCTTTTTTGCAAATTGATGTAATTTACATAGCAGTAATACAGATCTCTGATCTCTAATATAAATACTGTTTGCTCCAATTTGCAATAAAAGTTGTACTTTACAAAGGAATTTCCCCACAGCTTACTGAATGAGGTGAAAGTGGTTCTAAAGGCAGGGGTTTACTAACAGAGGAGGGGCTTGATGATGTCATGATGCTAGGAGAACAAGGCACTGCAGTAAATATTATCCTGGAGTACCATTTTGATACTTCCTGTTGGATTTATGACATATGCTGTTACAGTTTGGTGCACTGCAAGCACCGAAATAATGTGCATGCTTTATTTGGGTTTTTATGGCAATAAACCGTGTTTTTAAATGATAAAGCACTATGTATGGTGATTTCCTTTTCATGTATATAGAGCTGAATGGAGGCATAGCAAGGAGAAACATCATTGTCTGAAGGTTTCCAGGATTATCTGAGTTATCCAAGAAATTGGAAATACCATTTTGATCCCTCAGTGGTGGGACATATACGTGTTTTAACCATACTTTACTGTATGGTCATATAACTCAGGTGAGAGCACATCTGGTGAAGGGTGCACATTTGGCATGTAGTGGTTTTTGCACTGAATGGTGGATCAATAGTAGAAGAACAATAATCATGTTCAACACTGGAGACGGTTTCCTTTTGAGAAGCGATTCACCTAATAGCACAAGCAATACTGATTTAAGGGACTTATTTATGGACCTTTTATGTTGTTTAATTAATTATTTATTTTGTATTTTTAAGATTGTGGGCATATTTTTGTGTAGCGCGACTTTAATAGGCTTAAAGGGGTTGCAAAAGTTTGTTTTTTATTTTCTAAATAGGTTCCTTTAAGCTAGTGCATTGTTGGTTCACTTACCCTTTCCTTCATTTCCCTTCTAAAATGTTTTTTTTCTATGTTTTCTCCGTCTGAATTTCTCACTTCTGTTCCTCCTCAGTAAGCTGTTCTGGCTGACTAACCCCCAGTCAGAAGGGCTTGAATGATAGGGGCAGGTTTACTGAGGAGAAACAGGAAGTGAGAAATTCAGACAAAGGAAAAAAAAACATTTGGAAGGGAAATCGAAGAAAAAAGGTAAGTGAACCAACAATGCACTAGCTTAAAGGAACCTATTTAGAAAATAAAAAACAAACCTTTACAACCTCTTTAAAATTACGGGGACGAGGGAGCTGCATTAAGAATGTTTTTTTTACCTTAAAGTGGATGTAAACCTGATTTGGATGTAAACCTGATTTGTGAAGTTTGAGCTGGGCACTTATATCTGCAGTACTTTGTTATCTCTTTTCAATGAGCTATGTTTTATAGCTCTCTTCTGAACGGTTCCTCGGTTATCAGCCTGATAACTCCTGACATATTTATTTACTTTTTAGACAAAAGCAGCCTGAATCTTTTGTCAAAGGAGGTTGCTAAAATAGAGTAGCAGAGAGCAGCTCCTATTACAAAAGAGCTCTGAGAGTCTCTGCCTATGAGGAGAGGGTGTGCCTTTCCTCCAATCAGCAATGTTACCTATCTTGGCTGTATGCCCAGACATCACACTCCTGTGTTAACCAGGAAGAGAAAATCTAACTATGTAGGGAGCTTTAGTTAATCTCTGTGTATCATCTAAGGCTGTTCACTTCACTGGGTGTATGGAGGGTTTACATCCACTTTAACGAATTGAACACATTGAGGTAAAAAAAAAAAAAAAAAAACAACTTATGCCTTTAGAAACACTTTAATGCATTTCCTGCATTAAAATGTTCATAAAGGCTTGTTTTTTGTCCTATAAAATTAACAAACATGTTATACTTACCTCCTCTGTGCAGTGTATTTGCACAGAGCAGCCCCCCTCCGCCTCTTCTTGGGTCCATCTTCTGTGCTCCTGGCCCCTCACCATTTCCTTCCACGTGATGGTGTATTCTTGAAGTAAAACTTTAAAACCTTCAGTAAGCGCAAGTGCAACTTCCCTGGCAAATCTCCGTTGTCTATTTTCCTTTAGTAAATCAACCCCATTCCACAACAGCAGGTCTGGGAAACAAAAGTCCACATGGCAGATACAGTCACAGGTACAGCCTCCTCTTCAGGCTAAGCCTATAAAGGACAGAGACCTCTGCTCCTGGCAGTAGCCCTGGAGACAAAAACTCTCTTCCAAGATCACCCCAAATATTTTTGTCCTCTCCCAGCAAATGCCACTGGCAATAAACCTCCTTGTGATTTGCCAGAAAATAATAAAATATTGAAAACTCACGTTTTAGTATTGTTTGTTTCTTCTTGTTCGGCTTGTCGAGTAGAAGCAAACAAAATCTTGAACTTCTGGGTAACCCAATGAATGCAGAAACAATAAAAAAAAATCAAAGATCAGGTTGAGTATAGCATGGCTGCACGAGTACATTTGAAATATTGGGTTATCTTGCTTAAAGTGGTTGTAAACCCTCACATATACACAGTGAAGTGAACAGCCTTAGATACACAGATCAAACAAATCCTCCTACATATGTTTAACTTGTTTTACTGCAGTCTTCTCTTCCCTACACCCCTTCAAAAGGGCAGAAAAGTGTTAAAAGCTTTATCTGTCAGGAGCACAGACAACGAAGCACCAGAGAGAAACAACACTTAGAGCTTTGGATAGTGATAAGTAAACACTACAGATATATGTTCTTTGCTCAGATTCCATGACTTAGGTTTACAGGAACTTTAAGACAGGGGCCCTAGTATACAAGAAAGAAAAAAAAGCTGAACTTGGCAGTAATCCTGTGTGAAACTTTACTTCTGTGCAGGAACTTCCAGTGATAAAGACCGATCACAGCTGCTCTCCCTCCTTGTAAAGGGTGACTGGTCTTCTCTCCACCCCCTTCTGTAGTTTTCTGCAGGCAGCCTTTTGTGGGTGGGACCCCTTGGCTCCCTCCCACAGCTCTGCTCAGGCTATGTACAGTTCAGTATACACTGTATATCACTGCTACTTGTACAAGATAATATCTGGATTTGCAAAGGCATTTGGTGCACACATCGAAAGTTTTTGTGCTTAGAGTTTAGCATTAAAGAATGGAAGGTATAAGGGTGGCCACACACACACACACTTTTTTTTTTTATCTCATTGAGGTATAAATTAGTCAATACTATTGCATCCTTAATAATTAGAACAGCCATAATTTCCCTCCTAATTGATTTAGACTCAGATTCAATCAAACTGACTAGAATATTATCAATAATTTTACATCATCAGTTGTTGGCACCTAGATACGTTGTTCATGAAATTTACCATATTTTGATTGATCCGATCATGAGATTACATGGGGAAAACAGATTTGATTGATAACTTACGATTGTCAGTTATGATCGTAACTTTAAACAGAGTTGCACCCAAAAGTGGAACTTCTGCTCATCTGCCTCCTCCCCACCTCCAGTGCTACATTTAGCACCTTTCGGGGGGGAGGGGGTGGGGGTAACTGGTACCTTTTTTTGACAGGTACCTTGTCCCCACTTCCATCAGTCCTTGCCATTAGGTACTTCACGCATGCGCAGTAGGGTTCCGTCTGTAAAGGTTGTTGACTATAGATTGATGGCTATTCCTATTGAAGGCATTCGATTGGATCTGGAGCAAAAGGAGATTTAACCTTCACATACAGAGACACTTTACAGTTAGAGCTGTGGAAATGTGAAAATAACTCACCAGCCAGGGTTGTCGGGAAGAGGTCCTTGTCGCCCTCAACACTGGTACTAGATGCTTTGGGGTGGGGGGCAGCACCCACCCCACCATGTTGAGGGCATGTGGCCTAGTACGGTTCAGGAGGGGGGGCAGCATACTCGTCCCCACCCCCTTTTCTGACCTGCTGGGATGTTTGCTCTAAGTGTCTGGTATGAATTTTGGGGGGACCCCATGCGTTTTTTTTTTTTGGAGTGGGGTTCCCCTTAAAGTCCATACCAGACCGAAGGGTCTGGTATGGTTTTGGAGGGGGGACCCTATGCCGTTCTTTATATTTTTCTATTTGGCGTGGGGTTCCCCTTAGAGAGCACAAATCGCATGCCAAAGTCGGAGCAGTTAAGACGATGATCCGACTTTGATGATATTCAATGGGCTGAAGTAGGATCAAAGTCGGACCAAAGTAGTGCATAAACCTTATTCAAAGTTGGATCGACTTGTGTCGGACCAGTTGAGACGGCATTCATAGGGAACCATTTATTTATACACATCATGTGACATGAGCTCCCAACGTCGGAGTGTTTGTCGTACCAGTGTGAACCCAGCCTAAATGCACAAAAGATACCTGGACATTGAATAGATAACAACAACAGGGATTGTTAAACCAGGGAATATCCAATCGCCTCCTTAGGGATCAGGAAGGATTTTTTTTTCCTTACTGGAGCAAATTGTACCATGCTTCATACACAGTGTTTTTTTTCCTTCCTCTGGATCAACAGTGGGAATAGGATTGTGTAAATGGAAGTTTTCTATTATTTTTTTTCTTTTGGTTGAACTAAATGCACTGTCTTTTTTAAATCTAACCAGGTAACTGTATGAAAATAAATTGAAAAGTTGAAAATTTAAATGTGTTTGGCCACCAAATCAGTGAAGAGTGAAATAAGTTTTTATAATCCTGCTGCAAAAATTGAAAATTTGGGTGAAAACATTGATTGGTTAACCATTGTGAACCTTAATAAATAGACCACTGTACATTTGCCTGGAAGAATAAGACTAGAAAGTGTGATCATGTCTGAGCGAGGGTGGTGGAGTGCGTAAACACTGACTGGGCTTAGAGCAGCATTTGCTAAGCAGCTGAGGTTTTGGTGCTGGCGGTGATCACACGCCAGCGCAGCTCTCCAACACAACTTGTTCTGGTTGTGCTTGTGGATGGAATGTATAACATCATTGAAGCCCGGTGCTCCCAGGGGCCACATAAACAGCCTTTGGGCAGAATCCGTACAAAAGACCTTGTGTCAGCTTCACGCAAATGAAGGCGGGAAGAGAAAGCCAGATGCCGAAATGTTATTGGCTATCCCCATAACAACTCTGCACGCCAACATTAATCTTGTGCAATGTTAGAACTGCATCACGAAGGATCATACAGCATAATTTGCCATGCGGCAGGACGCACCTTTCATGCTATGCCTCCTTGCCTGAGCTCAGTAATGAATGTTGATGTAAATATTAAGGGCCTGTAAATGTGACTAACTGTGAGTAATACGAGGGCAAGGGAAACACTGACATATTACAATGTAATCCATCCCACACATTTCTCCTGAATATTATGCAACACACACATAACTGCGCTAATGCTAAAAACTATTTACAGCTGGAATCCGTTGTGATGGCGAATGCTTCTTTGTTTTGCTCAAGCAATTAATAAAGCAGATAAAATATGTATATATCAAGTGCTACTGTTCTGGAGAATTACATCCATTTAATGCAATTTAATAATGTTTATATCTAGGTCATTCTTAAAGTAGATGTGTGTTCTTACTAAATGACATTTATTTTGATCTTTGTACTGTGTATAAAAAAAAACAATGCTTTTTTTGATTTTTATCCTTTGTTATATCTCAGTGCCATAATTTCCTGTATATATATGCACCCCAGCAATGGCTGCATGGCATTTCTCAGGGCGACTTTCCTGATGGAACAGTTGACCATGCCTGCATAATGTGTGTTGAAATGTCCACTTGTAGTCTACATTTGATGTCCATGTGCCAGGGTGACAACGTAGTTGAGCAATTGGGAGATAGAGAGAGAGTGCTGTTACTTTATAACAGGAACTGCCTTAAAAAAAAGGACCTTCCTGGCAGGATCACCAAGGATTAGTTTAATGAAAACTGCAGATTTATTAATCAGAAAATGCCTATTTAAAGCTTCTATGGGATTTACAGATTTAATTTTTATATACTTTTGTTTCCACAGGAAGCTCTGTCTGTGGTGAGTGACGACCAGTCCCTATTTGAGTCAGCCTATGGAGCAACCTCACAGCTAGCCAAGGCAGAAATGACAGCGTCGGGGAACTCGGACTATGGCCAGCCGCATAAGATTAACCCCCTGGTGCCACACCAAGAATGGATCAGCCCACCAATGCGGCTTAACATCAAAAGGGAATATGAACATATGAATGGCTCCAGGTAAGCCAGAGATAAATTCTGCAGAACCAGCAAAGGAAATGGTTGCCAGTGTCAACTATTGCTGCATCTCTTTATGCAGCATCAGAATTTGCATAACATTTATAGAATACAAAAATCATTTTGTAAATATTGATGTAATATCTTCAAAGTCCTGAGATATTTTTTTTTTTTGCAAAGTTGGCAATGGCCATAAGTGTGGGCAGCCTATTGCATTAGGGTGTGCACCCCAAAGCTCAAGCACGTGCGTGTATATATGTGTAATATAAATATATACACACACACACACACACACACACACACACACACACATACACATATATATATATATATATATATATATATATATATATATATATATATATATATATATATATATATATATATATATATATATATATATATATATATATATATATATATATATATAGATATATATATATATATAGATATATATATATATATATATATATATATATAGATATATATATATATATATAGATATATATATAGAGATATATATATATATAGAGATATATATATATATAGAGATATATATATATATACACACACACACACACACACATATATATATATATATATACACACACACACACACTTATAAATAAAACGTAACAAACATTTTAAAATGTATTACAACATGGACGGTGCTAGTAGGGCAGTGGACATGTCAGTAGGGCAGAGGTTGGCGTCAGTAGTTTTTTATTTTCATATTATTATTATTATTTTTTTTAGGAGCCCCGTTGGGGGGGGGGGGGGGCTTTGATGAAATATCTGCAGGGGGAATCTGTGCCACATGGGATGATTAGGGTGTGCCCAAGCAAACCGGCACACCTACTGTGCACGCCTATGGTAATGGCCACCCTTAGTGGGACTAATGTAGCAAGGTTCATAATTTTAATTTAGGGCTCTTTCACGTGGGGCGGATCAGTGTTGATCCGCCCCGTGAACCTCTGCTTGCTCAGGGGGGATCGCTCCGCTGATCCCCACTGAGCCGGTGGATGACAGGGCGGTCCCCGCACACTGTGCAGGGACCGCCCTCTCTTTTCTCCGCTCTCCTCTATGGGGGGGATCGGATGAACACGGACCGTCTGTCCGTGTTCACCCGATCCAATGACGGATGGAAAAATAGGGTTTTCCTCCGTCTGCAGAATCGGAGGATTGCAGAACCGGGCGAGATCGGGTGTCAGTGGATGTTCATCTGCTGACACCCGCGATCTCATAGGGACCACTCAAAACAAGAATCAGAACAAGAATAGATTTCCTCTCCCCTCTTGTTATGGCTATGGGTCAGAACGTGAAGGGAAATCTCCAAAATGGTATACAGATGGCAAAAATCCCTAACAGAGGTTCTAAACCACCACTACTCTATCCAAAATGAAAAAAAAAAGCTGTCACTTCTACTTTAACTTGTTGCTTTGCCTGCATGAACAAAGGCACATACTTGTTTAAAATAAAGAAAGGGAAATACAGAAAGCTGTCTTTATATTAGCTTCCTGTAGCCCCTGCACAGCAGCACTCAAATTGTAAAAAAGGAGGGTCAGCACTCTCTCAGTCTATTAGCTTATAAAGTAGAACTATATGAAAAAAAAATTCTATATATTTTGGATAGAGTAAAGAAGGGTTATAACCACTGTCAGATTTTTTTTTCACCATCTGTGTCCCATTGCAGAGATTTCCCTTTACTTCCTGTCCCATAGCCAAACAGGAAGTCAGAGGAAATCCTTGCAAAAGGGAATTCCTTGGGAACTAGTGTCTCCATTGGAAGATTTCACCTCTATTACTTTTCTAGGGGCAACCTAAAATTTGGGATTTTCTGGGACAAAAATAGAGGGTGAATTTCCTTAACGGGGGCACAGAAAGCAATAAAAACTGACAAGCATTCTAATCCCTCTCCACTCTATCCAAAAAAAAAAAAGAAAAAGTTTGCCTTTACACTTTAATCACAGTTTTGGGAAGGAGAGGTGACTAAAGTCAGCTACAGATGATTTGACCATAGGTTGCAGGAAAGAAGAATCGCTCAATTCCCCCATCAACATGTTTAGTGTTGATGGGGCAATCCTTCTTGTGGAGCTATTGTATTCTCCCGGCAGGGGGGCGGGGGAACCAACTCGGCCAGGAGAACACAGTGATATAAAAAAAATGGCATGAAAAATCTGACAGGGAGCTGTGGTGGCTCAACGCGACTGGCACTGCGCTGACAAGCCATTCACCTCTGCAGCTAGGGGTTCGGATCCCGGTCTCGGCTACATGTGAATTGAGTTTGGTGGTCTCAGCCCGGCTCCCGGTGAGTGTGCTATGCGAGCTAAGCCTGCGCTTAGTACGCCCACCCCCCTCCCACAAAAACCACCACACTTACACGCACTCGAAATTGGGTTAACATGCACACACTTTGACCATGCAGTCCCTAAAAAAGAGAGACGAAGGACTAACGGGGCTGGTTGAGCGGGCAAATCCTCTCACTCCCTTATAGGGAGTCCCTCTGCCCCCTTGGGCCTCAAAGCGAAGCAAGTAGGGCGGGCTGTGTGGGAGGACCCCCTCACACACCCGCCATTGCCACCCGGGGCATGGAGAAAAATGGCAGTTTGCCTCTGGGGGAGGCCTGCCTACTCCCAACTCCTGCAGTCCGGCTCCTCTCTCGAATACACGCACAAAAAATACACAAAAAAAAAAAGAAAAATCTGACAGGCTGGATATACCCACACTGATCGAACAACCAACTTGGTTCCAATCTCAGCCAGTCCCTGATGCCCATACATGGTTCCAATCTCAGCCAGTCCCTGATAAACGGGCCAGAGTTTGAACTGTGTATGGTTTGGCTTAGGAAAGCACAGTTTATGCAGCTATTTTTTTGCTATAGTCACTTGGGTAAGTGGCATTTACTATGATTTAATGGGGAAAACGTAATCTTAACATATAAGTATTTGTATCTATAAAAGATTAAAGTAGGACATATAGTATATGCGAATAGACATTTTTTGATACTTTCAATTTAAGGTCCATAAGTTGAATTTTGATTCAAAGTGACACTAAACTCTGGCTTTAAAAAACATCTATTCCAGTATATATTCTTAACTCAGAAATCTACCTTCTATTATTCTCAGCTTCCTCCAACTTTTTTTGGTGCTGTAATCCGACTTCCTGTTAAGGATGGCTACATTTATTTTTCATGGTCCCACTCTATATAGGAATATAGCCACTCTTTCTCGCTCGCTCCTGGGATGGACTTTGCACTATGGGATCTGTACTGTTCATAGGGCAGCACACATGGCTACAACTAACGTGCACTGCTCCTTCCAAACAAAGCGAGGGGAACAGGGGTGCCATCTCCCAAAAAATATATAAAAAAATAAAAACTCACTAGCTGTCGCTGAAGGGGAAAATTGGAGGTTTGGGAGGTCACAGCGGATTAGTTACAAGGAGGCAGGAAAACACAGTAAGAAACGATTTTACAAAGAATTGATTAAAGGGTCGTTAAGTAGTGGATGTGTGTGGATTATTTTTGGAGAATAAGGATAGGTTGGTGTTGCTTTAAGACACTTTCATATTTCTAAAATAAATCCGGTTTCTCTTTAAGACATGCATGTCTTTCATAAAATATATATATAGGCCACAACCTATAAATATGGAAGCGTGCCCGAGAACAAGTCTCATGTAATCTAACAGAGAACTTTCTATGTAATATGTGTGCCAAGTGATATTAACCTTAACCACTTCCATGTACAATGTGATTGTATAATTGTGCCTCCCGTACACCCTGAGAATGGCTCTTCCATAACCCCTCCGGGGATTGACACGAGATCTTTGGTCGGCTGCCTGGAAAAACAGTAGCCAAAAGATGAAAACTTAAATTCAAACACATGTTAGTCAACATCTCCAGCCCGTTGTGCAAATTCGGCAGTCTAGCACAGACATTCGGAAAAAATTACGGATGAACTGTTAACCCTCTGGAGAGATGAGAAACATATTACAGAGCAAAATCCCCCATCTCTCTATCTGCAGAGAGACTCAGGTCTATTACCAGCTACAAAACACCCCTGTGGAGTGCTGAGAACTCCGACCCTACTGGAAAAAAAAAAAAGAATAAGAGCCTGCAAAAGTGAAGGAATAAGACGTGTTCATAATCCCCTTTGTAGAACAGGCATGAATTGAGGGCACTCTATCATACACATTGTGTACTAAGTTTAATTGTTAGGGTTATTGGTGCCTGACCAGATTGTGCCTTTTTGTGTGTGTGCATGCCAATTTAAAGCAACATTGTCCCTAGCTCTAAAGAATTATTATTATTCTACAGGATTTATGTAGCACCCGCAGATTGTGATCCCGAAGTCTGAATACTGTACACAGCTACTAAGCGATAAAAATAAAAAAAAAGACGAAACCATGCATTACCAGCTTTAGGGAGGCCCTGTTCATTAGAGGTTACAATCCAATTCGAAGGTGCAAGTGATATAAAAAAAAGGGTAACTTTGTGGGGATGGGTTTATTTTATTCATTATTTATATAGTGCTGACAATTTAAACAGCACTTTGCGTAATGTACATTCACATCAGTCCCTACTCTCTGGGAACTTACAATACAAGATCTCTAGCTCACATGCATACATACACGCACACACATTAACCTTACAGCATTCGGGGCACCCGGAGGAAACCCGCTCAAGCACAGGGAGAACTCCAGGCAGAAGTGCTAACCATTAAGCCACTGTGCAGCAAAGTTTTTGGAGAAAATCAACATTTTGTAGGGCTTCCCTAAAGACATACTTTTTCAGGGATCGATTAAAGGCCAATATAATAGAAGAAAAACACAAAATCTTCAACAGTTCACATGGTGGATTAATAAAGGTCTATACAAGATAGCACATTTTATAGACCATAAAAAAGGCATTGGAAAGCCTTCTTACTTTCGAGATACTCTTGAAATGCCCCAAATGGAGCCAAATTACCCATTATTTACAGACACGATGCCAAGATCAGGGGGACATCACCACTAGAATCTTTTACGAAAACAAATGGCGGTCCTTGGACGTGGGGTAGTATCTCAGAGTTGTAAATTCTGCTCATGGATCAGGGCTCTAAACTCCCCTATCAATTAGTCTGAGAGGCAGAGCTGGGGAGACCATCAATGAGGATGTTTGGTCCAAGTGGTGCACAGGGAAATTCTGAACACTTCACTGGTGGAGGCAAATTATAATGTATTGTCACAATGGTACCTCGTTCTGCCTCTCTGTTTCAAGGGGTACGGCCAGGATGGAACAATGCTCCACATCTGGTGGAAATACCCAAAAGAACGGATTTAGATAACAATTTACAATTTGGTTTACTCAGTGACTGGATTGAATATACCCAACATTTTTATTTTCAGATCTTTCGAGTGAACTGCCCAGACATCTCAGGACCCTTACCTTTTTTATGGCAGCCAAGACCACCATAGCGTGAGCATGGAAAAACCCTGTGCCAAATTTAGCATTAGTGAACAAAAAAAATTAGAATCATGATAAAGGAAATATGGGCTAGTATGCTTCATGATCAACAAAATCGATTTGAAAACATTTGGAAACCCTGGATTAGTTATCTACAGTCAATCACCGTGAGGGGGGCAATAGTCTGGAGTGTGGTGATCACCTGCAAACCTCTTCTTTTTGCCTTTCTTTCCCTTATTTCTTTTTTTCCCGCTATTCCTTCATACAGCTTTGCTGTGTTTTGGGTTCACACACATTTGATAGTGGGCTTTAAGGTTGCCCTAAGCCTAGATTATACTGGGAAATGTGTTTTTTTATTATGGCTTTATGTTAAAAAATCTGGTTCCATTGCACGAGAGTCCCTTTGTGGGATTCTTGTTCTCTCCCTCCTCCTATGCAATACTTTTCTTAATCATACAAGCACAATAGCCTTGACTTGCTATAAGTGTTAATAACATGGTAATGCACACAGTGAATGGCTTTCCTTGATCAGCGAGTTCTAGGCATCTCATGAATCTTCACCTTATTCTCAGGATAGGGATGGTCATGGTTAGTAACTTTGATATACAGTTTTGAAATGTCCAAAATGTACTGACCCACTATTCTAACACTGTTGTTAAAATGGTACTTGTGTTATTAAGAACCTTATTGTCTGTCAAAAATGTATTTTCAAAAAAATCATTGGAAAAAGAATAGGAGATTACCAGACTGATTAAGGCAGTTCTATAGAGTGTAAGAGAGTTCCATAGAGTGTTGTGGTGGTTTGTGTTGAAGTCATGGGGGAGTGAGCGTGGGAGGAAGTGTTGGAGAACTAAAGGAAGGAGGTCTTGGGAGGAGGAGTTGGATAGGAAGAGTCTTATAAAAAGGAAAATAATACTTGCCTTTCTAGCAGGTTAAAGTGGAACTAAACCCCCTCATCCTTTACAGCCAAGGAAGCTGCCATCTTAGCCTTGGTTTGATCTGCAGTTGCCATAATGCTCCACATGTGATCAGTTATGACACTAACCATTAGATGGCTTGTTAGTTTGGTTGAGAGCTAAACCGACTATGACAGTTATCATTCACAGCATGACTTAAATGTAATTGGGGCCGCTATTGTTACACATCGGAGTGTGGCAGATAACGTGTCGCCCACTGCATGCCATGGATCCTTCTGCCAACCCGTATGTCACAGCTGTTTTACCACGACCCAGGGGTTGACGAGAGGAACCAAAGCACACAGCGGGGGGGGGGGGGGGGGGCACGCCATCCCATACCCATCCCCCTTCCACAGTGCAAGGGTTAAATGCTTCTTAAGACTGGTGGTAGAAAAAAAGTCTGTAATACAATAGCTTATTCGTCATTCCTACAGCCTCTGGAACTTTCCCACCATCAGGGTTTGCAGGTAAGCCCTCACTCGTCATCCTTCTATACACAGTGAAGGACTAATGGTCCTGAGCCATGCTTGATGACGTCAGTGTGCCTCCACTAGAGTACAGGCTTCAAGGGACTGGTTACACAGTTAGAGGGAGTTTACCAGAGCAGGAGGTAAAGCAAGTGTTACAGCTTATTCCTCTGCCCCTAGATTTAATGACCATTTAACCCTTTCAGTGCGGGGGTTGGGGGGTTTACTGCAAGGGTAATTTTTTTCATCATGTCTGGAGCATGACTTTAAGGCAGTGTTATACTTTGCAGTGTTTAAAGTGATACTAAACAGAGAAGTGTTAATTGTCATATCTTTTGCATAAATCATATATATCGCAGTTCTTTTTTTTTTTTTATTCTTTTTTTTAAGTCCTCCAAGTACCTTATTCCTGCAGCACTGTTGTGTTACATAATCTCTCACTGTTCTTTGGCATGTGCAGGGAAAGATCCTTGATAGGGGATTCTATTACTCTGCTGATGTATGCTCTCTACAGTATGTCACTCGCACGATTAACAAAAAAAAAAAAGAAGAAGAGCATCAAACACACATTAAATGTGTATTTTGTGCATTAATATGGTGTAGGCGGAGTCAAACATGATTGACACTAGCTTTCATTTTGCATCCAAGGCTCCTTTTTTTACTTTACAAGTATTATCGATTATATCTGATATATTTAATACAGATTTATATTAAAACTAAGCTTTTTGCGCATGTGTTAGTAAACATAATCAATGAGCATACTATATCCGCCCCCATAGTGTTTTTCAATAGAAAGACATGAGAGGATGTGGGGGAGAGGGGAGTGTCATTTACCACTGTTACTCTTTAGTCATGTTGGCTGCACAGATAAGAAAAAAGCAGAAATGAAGAGCTTAGAAGGGAATGTAAATTGGAGCATGCTCCATAGAGGACACCAGGTATATTTCACTCTTCGAAAAACGAATGCTTTAGAGGCTTTGTGAGTATGCAGACTCTGGTATATAGTATGTAATGAGAGTTTTTCATAGTCTGGGTCTAATGACATTTTAAGTTGAGGGTTTGCTGACTGCCTTCAGCTGTCGCCATGTAATTTGTATAAAAATGTCAGTGCTGAAGAGGCCTTTACAGTTTGTTGCGCAGCTTGATTTCAAAATACATTGCAGCCTCCCTGTTCTCTGCATCAGATGTTATTTACATTTGCCTTTCACAATCTTGTTTTGTGTTGCAAACTCTTTAGCCCCATTTTTGTGGGTTTTTTATTTTTAACTGTGCAATTTGCTCTAGGTTTCCAATTTGCCAAATTTGTTTTTGAGAATTCCTGCACAGCTTGTAAAGAATTCCTTTGCAGCATAAAAACTTCCCAAAGGACATTTTCTGATCACAATCCTGCAGTGCAGACTATTTACTTTAGGTGTGCGCAGTTTGCAAGTGAGATTTTTTTTTTTTTAACGGCTTCAATTTACGAGCAATGCATACTTTAAAAAGAAAACTGTGCTCCTCTCTGTAAATCTCCCTTTCTAGTATTGTTCCATGCGCTGCCTTTGTTCATAGCCAGCTGCCAAATAGATGTCTGTAAAGTTATCAATGTGAGTTTTAAACAAAACGTCATATAAAAAAAAAAAAGAACATTGTTTATGGCTAGGTGTGTATTGCCAGACATGACACAAGCATATGGCAAATATTATGTAAAGTGCATCGTACAGTAGGAGAGCAAGAATGTTCTTGCGGACATCTGGGGAGCAGAGCTGTCAGACCCATAGACCAGCTTATATCTAAAGATTACATCATTCCGATTTGGAAAATAGTGGCGTGACTTTGTCATGTGACTCATTTTGAAAGGCATTCTGTGTTGAAATTCATAACTGTCAGATAAGTACATCTTGTAATGTCAACAAAATATCACTTGTTTGAAGTGAGAAGTTGGGGGGCTTGTGATATACTAGCAAACAATATTGGCAAGTATGGAAATAAATACCTATACGAGATTATAATTATTATTATATGGATTTATTTTTTAGTTTCACAGGCCTTTATATTTTTCTGTACATTTATATGCAGACCAATATATTCTGCAAAAGTGACAGTTGCAGGGATTGGTACAAACCATATAACACTCAGGGTTTTTTTTTTTTAGTTGTTTAGCTTTTATTCATTTGGTTTAAGCTTTGCTGTGACAGCTTATCACGCATCAGCTAAAGTGGAACTATAGTATAACTTTAAAGGGGTTGTAAACCCTCAAAGTTTTTTTACCTTAATGCATTCTATGCATTAAGGTGAAAAACCTCCTGTGATGCAGCAGCCCCCCCTTCAAGCTCTCCTTTTACTTACCTGAGCCCCGTAATTCACGTGACAGGAACAAACACACCTGCTCCTGCAGTTTTCTTGTGTTCTGATAGCAGCGCAGCCATTGTTAATCAAATCCAATGACATGGGCGTCGGGGCAGAGTCCTGCTGTCTGTGTCACATTGGTGTCCCAAAGTAGAGCGCTTCTCCCACGGGGAACTCGAGAACAGGAGGAGCCACCAGTGCTGCTGATGGACCCCAGAAGAGGAGGATCAGGGTTAAACTGTGCAAAACCAATTGCAGAGAAGGCAAGTATGACATTTTTTTTTTTTTTTTTTTTTTTAAATAAGAGAGGGTTTAGTAACCCTTTAAAAAATTGCAAGCAGGTAGGCCGTTTAAAATAAACCTACCTGCCTGCTCGCAGTTATCTTTAAAATGCACACCGAGTTGCATATGCGCAGTGCCTGTGTGCTGAGATGACTGAACTCCTGTGCGCGTGGCGGCGCTGATCAATCAGAATCCATCTGGTCTCCCTGTTCTCCATCAGCACTTCCAGGGCAGAACAGCTGGGATTTCAAATCCCAGGCTGCTGGAGCGGCTGTGAGAGCTTTGACAGCTCAAGATTGCAGGAAGTACAACAATGTAAAGAAACAGTGTTAGTTTTTTTTGTAAAGGTGAACTAACTATAAAACAGGAAATGAGGGGGAAACCTCTTCAACAGATCCCCAGACAGCAGTAAAATCATACAGGAAATCTAATCCCCCCCAACTCTATCCACATACAGGAAAAAAAAAAAGTTTGGGCAAAATATACAGTACATATAAAAGTTTTTTTGTTGTTTGTATTTTGCAATTTGTCTTTTACACTTTCCTATTCTATTGTGGTCAGGCCAAATTTGCTTGATAAAAAAATTGCATATTAATATTACATTTTTTAATATATTAATATTTTGTAGAGCTTTTGCTCCTATTCATATGCATTCCAGTGTCCTTCCTCCTGCGATAAACATCCTGCTTATAGACCATACTAGCTCAGTGAATTTATCAGAATAGTAACCTACTGAAGTAACTTGTCCATTGTTCAGTGAGATACAGCAAAAACAAACTACCGTTATGTTGTGTCTCTAGATAACCTTTAATAATCCGATTACATCTAAAACCAACAGCATGGAAAAGTCAATAACCCTTTTGAGTGTGTAGTTATCACCAAACGTTGTGCTCGACACATAATCTAAGCTTGGTCAAACTTGTTACGGTATGTTTTTTCATCATAAAAGCCTGTTCTGTTTTATAGGGAATCTCCTGTGGATTGCAGCGTCAACAAATGTAGCAAACTCATTGGTTCGGAGAATAACGGGATGGCTTACAACACCTTCATGGATGAGAAGAGCGCCCCTCCCCCAAACATGACAACGAACGAAAGAAGAGTCATTGTGCCTGCAGGTAATTCTTTACTCCAATTGTTATGCGAGGTCTGAGTGTGCATAAGTAGGATGGCATACAGGAGATGATCTCAACGCTTTTTTTTTTTTCATGTATCAAGACGATGGAAATATTTGCATAAATACTGTATACAATCCCATTGACACATAAGCACTAAAGTGTGTTCCGTGTGTTCCGCCAAAAAAAAAAAAAAATTAAAAGCCAGCAGCTACACATACTGCAGCGGCTGGCTTTTAATAATAGGACACTTACCTGTCCTGGAGTCCAGCGATGTCGGCACCTGCAGCTGAAGTTTCCATCAGCTGTCGGATGCTGCTGCCGCCGCCATTGCTGGTACGGGAACCCAGCCATGTAGCCTTTCAGCTTCAACTGAAACCTACTGCGCGGGCACAAGGCTCCTCTGTCCTAATGGCCCGGCACCAGGGGGAGGAAGGAGGGAGCCCTGTGGTGATGTCACAGCTCCGCGGCACAGACTCCCGGAAGTGGGAAAGGATACCTATCAAAGACAAGTATCCACTCCCCCCCCCCGAAAGGTGGGGGGGGGGGAATAAGATGAGCGGATGTTCCACTTTTGGGTGGAACTCCGCTTTAAAGTGGTCCTGTCAGCAACTATACAAGTCTGCATGAATAGATTCCTGAATGTCACAATATAGATTAACCGTATCATTTTTATAAAAACAAATCTCTACCTTTTCTCTTTCAAAAATGGCATTAGTCTGCTCCAGACAGGAAGAGGCATTTCCTTAGCCCCCTTCCCATTGATTACACTGTACATTGTAACTTTGCAAAAAGTCACAAAATGAGAAACTGCAGGCACGGCTGATCTGTGTCAGACATTTGTGAGCACAGCCATGAACTGCATAGACACCAGGATTTCCCTGATTGTGTCATCTCTGAGCTGGAATCAGTGCATATTGACCCTGGATACCTGAAGAAAGATGGCTCCATCTTTCTGGAGGGAAAAGCAGATGAAGGCATTGGTCAGGTGGAGTAATAAATACCAGGAAGAGTCACACTTGCACATTACTAAGCATGCTGCACTTAAACATAAAAATATATATATGATACTGAGGGTGGGAGATCATCAGTGGCTCTCCTGCCCTGAAACCTAGCCATGGCAACATGTTGAGTAAATCTCAGGCCAGTTTTTTTTATTTTTTTATACGTGTAGCATTACCCCCGGAGGAGCTGCTGGTTTGTTTTGGGAGGCATGTTACCTCGTGGCTCTTCCACCATCCTAGGGTGTATGGTGCATATAGCAGTAACGGAATGTCCACGACATGTGTCTTTTGCTATGCTCTTTATTACCCAGCCGGGTAAAAACATTAAAACTTGTGAAGAAGAGTAGAGGTGAAGTAAAAGAAGAAGTAGCAGACTCAGGCGCAACGATAGGGAAACAGTCCTGCTCCCAACAATACTTTATATTCTTCGCCACTCTAGCCAAAGTGGGTATAGCGCACCTGGACAGGCCTACTCTCACTGACATGGGTATCGCTCGGACTTGAAGGAAAAGTCTCTGCCACAGACCCTCTCTGTGATTCTGGTTACGGAGATGATCCTCCTTCATAGAATTGCGTCTGGATCTCCTTCAGATAGTTTTCAGGTACCGACTGAGAGGTGACCAATCTCTCAGTGTCCGGCTACCTCGATCCCCGGTGGTTTGTCGAGACCCTATTGGATTGCAAGCCTCTTATTGGCTCTCCTCAGATAGACCCCCTCCAGAACAGCTACCTCACTTGGGATCTTCAGGATTGGGAACCCAGTCGACTACTGGGCTTCCTGCCACAACTCAAATGTTCCGGACCAACATGGTCCCGGAACAAGGAACACCGCGTGGCATGCGCACCACGGCCTGGAAGGCCATTACGCCAGGGCGCTGTGATGCGCAGACACCCTAAAGGTGGGTGCCGCACTCCGAAGAACCCAGAACAATAGCGTCTGCCCCATAAATACCCTCCCCCAGCATGCACAGCGAGGCTCAACCCTCCTGATTGGCCACTGCTGCCACCCATCGTCCTGGGATAGGAACTACACCCCAGTAACAACAGACAGCTCACAGCACAGTCAAGCTGAGACAGACACCAGATTTAAACATAATGATTGGATCAGAGTTACTTAACACTCTGATTCCCCTCTAAATTTGTACCCGGAGGAAACCCAAGCAGGCACAGGGAGAACATGCAAACTCCAGGCAGGTTAGTGCATTGGTTGGGATTCAAACCAATGACCCTAGTGCAGCTAGGCAGAAGTGCTAACCACTTAGCCACTGTGCTAAATTATATTGAAATATGTATTCTTATCTTCTATTGCCGCCTCCAAAATTCCTTTTGCTGTGATCCAACTTCCTGTTAGAGGGGGGGGGGGCTATATTTGTTCTCTATGGTTCCACTGTACGTAAAAATAGTAATATAACCAGCCTCTCTTGCTTTTTCCAAAGATGGACTAGGGACTATGGGATTTGTAGTGTGCATAGAGCAATACATATGCCTGCAACTAACCTGCACTGCTCAAATAAACTGAAGCAAGGGGGAAAGGAGAGAAAAATAGATCACAGTGCCAATAAACAGTGGATGTGTATGGATTATTTTTGGAGAATAAGGATATTGTTTAGCGTCACTTTAAAGTGCCATCTAATTTTTTTCTTGCCCTTCAGTGCAATGATTATTCCTGTCTGTAGCATTGTCAGGCCAATTTTGTGTATCAGCAGGACAGGAAATGGTCGAGGATTTCCCCGATATGGAGGCAGACAGTCATTTATTATCTCATTTATACTTGCAGGCTGCCAAAAAGAGGATATTTCCTAAGGTGTAATGCATTGTGCAGTGGCACTGAAACACCAACGGATGTTTTCTTTTTTGTGGAATAGCAATTAGTCCTGATGAAGAGAAAGCATTACTCTTGAAATGTGATGGCTTCTAGTGCTCTGTTCTTCTAAAATAGCAGTGTTTAGCATTGTTTACACTCTGTGCTCATCTGTAAGGTGTCATATGTGTTCTTTTTTGGACACTTTTTGAATTTGCTTGTGGCTTCATGGTATATATACGAGACTCTGGCAGTCCTTGCAGGTTATATAAGCTGCCAGTGCTTTAGATTCTGCATTATTGTGGCCTGTATGCATCTCCAAGAATCTTGAGTCTGACACCAGTGTAATTTTTCCTCAAAGTAAATAAAACCACTTACACACCCCTTTCACACTGAGGTACTTTGCAGGCGCTATAAAGCTAAAAATGTCACCTGCAAAGCGCCCTGAAAGAGCCGCTCCTCACACACCAGTGTGAAAGCCTGAGAGGTGCGCTGGCAGGATGCTAAAAAAAGTCCTTTTCCAACAGGCTGGCTGTACAGAAGTTAATCGGTTAATCGGCTTCTGTACAACCAGCCTGCCCATACATGGACCAAGATTCAGCCAGTCCCCGCTGAACCGGCCAAAGTTCGATCCATGTTTGCCTGGCTTTACCCTCCCCAACTCTATCCAAAAAACGTAAAAAATTTGGCGAGGGTTGGGCTTTATTGTGATCGTACATTCACATCTCATGTATCAGTTATTGCTCAAATAGTTCCATTTGTGAGCTACATCCTGTTATTTTATTACCAAATCATTAAGTGGCTCTGCTTCGCCTTATACAGATCCCATGTTGTGGAGTCAGGATCACGTACGGCAGTGGCTGGAATGGGCCATTAAGGAATATGGATTGATAGACATGGACTCGTCCCTCTTCCAGAACTTAGATGGAAAGGATCTCTGCAAAATGACAAAGGAAGATTTCATGCGCACCACATCTCTCTACAATACGGAGGTTCTACTTTCTCATCTCAGCTACCTCAGGGAAAGTGAGTGTCACCATGTTCATCGTCATAGATTCACCAAGCAGCTTCTTGCAGCTCTTCAACATTGGAGTTGTCCAGGTCAGGATATTCAGGTCACAGTAACCACTCTACCATAATGGGTCCAAATGTAATCCATCCGTAGTAGGCAGCGAGGCCCACCTTGGGGCGCTGTAAGCGTCGGTAGCTAGCGGGCGCTTAACCCCCGCTAGCGGTCAAAAAAAAGGGGTTAAAAACGCAGCTGCAGGGGCGCCTTAAAGATGCTGCTTGCAGGACTTTTTTTTTTTTACATCCTGCCAGCGCACCGCTCTAGTGTGAAAGGGGTCTTAAGGGAACCATTTTTATACTCCATAGCACTCCAGTCTGTTACAGCCCCTTTGTCCTTCATGTTAAATATGGAACCAAAGCATTAGATGTAAAGAGCAATTTGATCAATTCGTTATATATAAGGGGGCACAAGGGCGGCCCCAACATCACCAAAGAACCGCGCATAGTGAATTTGATTCTACAGAAAACTGTCAAGAGAGTAAACATGCTAAAGGAGTTGTTGGGAAACTGGAAATATGCTTCTGGAGACAGGAGACTGATAGATATTACTGCACTTAACAGCCCCTTTACCAATCAATGCTTCCACATTTGTGCTCCAACTTTAAAATACACAGTAGGGTTGATTTACTAAAACTGGGGAGTGCAAAATCTGGTGCAGCTCTGCAAAGAAACCAATCTTTTTTTGTCAAACCCTAATTGAACAAGCTAAAGTTAAAAGCTGATCGGCTACCATGCACAGCTGTACCGGATTTTGCACTTGCCAGCTTTAGCAAATGAACCCCTCTCTCTGCAGGCGTTCTGAGCGCCGGACAATAGCTGCTAAAGGACTGTGACTCCCTTTGGGCACCAGGGATTTAAAATGTATCTAAATCTATAAAATATAATATATTGCAGCTTACCGGTCCTTATATGTAAAAGCTGCATTCGTTTTCTATTTTCAGGCTTCTATCCTTTCTTTTCTCATAGTGATTCTGCCACAATACAACTCCTGTCCTGGGGTGACAATGCTCGCTCACTGAATTGCATCTATGGAGGAGCAGCACTGTCACCCTAGGTGGCTCTTTATTTGAATTACATTCCCTTCATCCCTCCATTACATAGGGAGGTGATAAATTGTTGTTCACAGAAAAAATACACCAATCAGCCATAACTTAATGACCGCTGACAGGTTAAGCGATTATCTTGTTGCAATTGCATCTGAAAGTCGATGGGATATAGTAGACAGCAAAAAAACATGTTGTGCATGAAGTTGATGTGTTGAAAGCAGAAAATAATTGGCAATGCAGTTTGCCGTGTATGGGGATGCAAAGCCGCAGACTACTAGGGGTGCCCATGCTGACCCGTGTACACAGCCAAAAGTGCCTACAATGGGCACATGAGCATAACTGGACCACAGAGAAATGGAAGAAGGTGGCCTGGTCTAATGAATCACGTTTTCTTTTACATCATATGGATGGCTGTGTGTGTGGCTTATCTGGGCAAGAGATGGCACCAGGATGCAGTATGGGAAGAAGGCGAGCTGGTAGAGGCAGTGTGATGCTTTGGGCACTGTTCTGCTGGAAAACCTTGGTCACGCCATTCATATGAAGGTTATATGCTGGAAAAAAGTCTTATCCATTGAGGTCTCACCTCACAACTTAAGGACTTAAAAGGGTTGGTTACTTATGTCACTGAAAGCTTGATGCCAGATACCACAGCATACTTTCAGGTCTAGTGGCGTCCATGCATCGACAGGTCAGGGCTGTTTTAGCGGCTAAAAAGGGCTGTTTTGGCCTACAAAAGGGGAACCCACTCAATATTAGGTGTGCGGTCAAAGTTTAAGGCTGATCAGTGTATGTTAACATTGTTAAAATACAGTTCAGTACACAGGAACTTACAAGGACGCTGGATTTCTTTGAGGGTCAACGTGAGCTTTCTGTCCAACGTACCCAAGCCTAGAAAAATAAAATAAATGCAGCCAGGACTGCTAGGCTGCATTATATTATATTATTTGTCTTGCGTTTCAGTAACCTTCGATAAGGCAGTTCAAACAGCACAGAATCTCCTCAAGCAGCACAAAAGGCAGCACTAGCCAATTGGTTGGTCCCTATGATCACTATGCCATATGCTTATAAAAGTGGGTTGGGAAGCATACATCTCTGCATACTTATGGGGAGTGATTCTAGATCAGGGGTGCCCAACCTTTTGAAGATCGAGGGCCACTTAAGCTACTTGGTAGCCACAATGAGCGTAGCGGGTGGATGACAGGTCACGGCTACTCTATATGCCCTCTGATCCGCCCAGATGAAAAGGGACGAACTCGGATTGGAGGTAGGTGGGCGTAAACGGACATCTGGCGCTCTATAGAGGTGAATTGAGGGCCCCATTTGGTCGTGCTGATTGTGTGAAAAGGGCTTAAGACTGCTTTCACACTGATGTTCTGTGGTTTACCCACATCCCGGGTGCAGCGTAGTGCACCTGTGTCTATCCTGGGGGTTAGCTGAACTTTGCCATAGACTCCGCCTGTGTAAAAGCTGGCGCTGTAGAGGAAGCATCAGCTTATGGGGCTCTGCTCCGCAGCCGCTTTCTTCCTCTACCACCAGATTCATTCACCACACTGATGCTGTGGTATGGTGGGTCAGCAACCTGTGATCTGGGCTTGCCAACCCACTATTCCAGAGCAGGAGATCGCGGGCCACATCAGAGGGCTCCGCGGGCCACATGTGGCCCCCGGGCCACTGGTTGGCCACCCCTGTTCTAGAGCATGGAACTAGTCACTAAGTCCCTGTGGTGGGAATCTTAGGCTGTGTCAAAATAGTACAATACCCAAGTCCCTACCCAGGACCACTGGGAGCAAATGTAAACAGCTTGGGTGGTATAAAAGCGACACAAAGGGGTTTATTTACTATCGTTAGAGAATGCAAAATCAGGCTCACTTCTGCATAGAAACCAATGAGCTTCTAACCCCAACTTGTTCAATTAAGCTTTGGTAGTAAAACCTGGAAGCTCATTGGTTTCAATGCAGAAGTGAGCCTGATTGTGCACTCTCCAGCGATAGTAAATAAACCCCAGTGAGTATGATACTACAAAGCACACATGCATATTCTTTCAACCACATAGCAATGGACATAGCTGTGCCAATTGACATGGGGGTGGGGGTTGGTGCACACCTTTGAAGGGTCTGTACATTCTATGAGCACCAGGCAGTGATAATTGTCAGCACCTTTCTGGGTCTACTTGTGCTCCACCTCTGCTTTGTACATAGCTCAATCTGCACTTTGCTGTCCCACACAAGAAGAACAGGAAACCTCTGTATCCGCCTCCTATTTCCCCGGGACACAGCACACATCTGCATCCCATGTGCCACCAATCTCCTATACTGCACAATCGCTCCTGACCTCTGACCTGAGTTACACTGGGGTCATAGAACAGTGGCAGCCAGGACTGCTAGTACTTTAGGCGCAGATTAACCCTTTTGCAAGCTAGCCAGCTCTGCAGATGTATAGCAGGACCCTCCCTGTATCCGTGGCCTTTGTTTTTCTCTGAGATGAGATACAATAATACAGCTTTGTGACATTGAAGTCCACAATTAGACCTGTTTCCTGCATCAAATAAAAACTACCCGTATTTCACTTGCGAATGTTCCAGGTATTAGTGGCAGGGTGCTTATAACCTCACAATAAGCAGGTTTTTTTCACAGGGAACCGCTACAAATCACTGCAATCTTATCAAAGTTTAAACATGTTAAAGCGAAGCTCCACCAAAAAGGGAAAGCTTTTAATAATAAAAAAAAAAAAAAATGCCATAAATCTATCCCCTATATTGTAGACGCTATAACTTTTGTGCAAACCAATAAATTTACGCTTATTGCAATTTTTATTTTACCAAAAATATGTAGAATACATATCGGCCTAAACTGAGGGAAACATTTTTTTTTATAGCAAAAAGTAAAAAAATATTGCTTTTTTTTCAAAATTGTCGCTCTTTTTGTTTATAGCGCAAAAATAGAAACCACAGAGGTGATCAAAAACCACCAAAAGAAAGCTCTATTTGTGGAAAAAAAAACGTCAATTTTGTTTGGGAGCCAAAATGTGCACAACGCAGTGCCAAATCACAAAAAATGCTCTTGGCCAGGAAGGGGGTAAATGCTTCCGGGGGTTAAGTGGTTAATGTTATCTCAGAATCATTTTCTAGTTTAATAAATTTGAAGCTTTAGACTCCATTCACACCTGGGCATTCTGGATTCCTAAATCGTGTAAAAATGCGGAATGCATCTTAATGGCACCCCAAACGTGGTTTGATTTTGCCGCAATTGTCAAACAAATCACAGTACATTCCGGGCACAACTGTAGACACTCCTGGTTCTATTCCAAGATTTGGTACATGAGCATTTTTGGAGCGGAGGGAGGCCCATTCAAATAAATGGTGCAGCTCCAAAAACGCTCAGATGTGAATGGAGCCTTAAAAAAAAAAAAAAAAAAAAAAAAAAACTCTGGCGATCCTGTTAAACAGTGTTAATTTCGGCAACAAAAATATTTTCGCTGAAGAAATTAACACAATTTTAGTCGACTAAAATACGCCTAAAACTAAAACCATTCAGATGACTAAAATATGAAAAAAACAAAATGGCATTTTAGTTAAAAAATTAACAGTGCTGTACCACATAAAAATAACTCCCCCACACATATGGGATCCCCATCCCCATGACTAAGCTCAAGGGGGCGGAGCAAAATGCATTGGCCAGCGCTAGCATCCTAAAAGTACCCCGCTAGCGTCAGAAAAGCGCCTGGAAAACACTTTTAGTGTGAAGGGGCCCTTAGTGTTTGCTAGAAATGAATAGGAAAAATATTTTTCTGACATTGCAGCTGTGCAGTTACATGCCCCCCCCCCCCCCCCCCCCGTGCTGGCCAGCCTCGATCTTTGCAGAGAAGTGGGAGGGGCCGAGATACCCATCTGCTGGCCGGTGTTTCATCAGATTAGGTGACCTATCAGAATTTGTAATGGGAGTGACGTACCGTTGCCGCCATCTTACTACACCCCGCTCTCCTCCACAGTCAGGATACAGTAGGAAGGTGGCAAGCTGGCATCTCGTTACACTCATCAGAGTCTTGCAGTTTACACTTATTTTTAACAGTAAACCGCTTATATGGTGAAATACAGTATTTAGAAATCCAGACAGACACGTTAGATGTTGATTTCACAGGTTTTTAAATCTGACAGAACAGCGCTGCTTTTATAATTCAACATGTAAAGAGTCCGACTGATTTCTAAATACTGTATTTCACCATATAAGCTACGTTTACTGTTAAAAAGAAGTGTGAATTGCAAAACTCCGGTGGGTAACATAGTTACTTTTATGTCGGTATTACATTGTATATCCCTGTAGGTTGTGGTCATTCAGGTGCTTATCGAATAGTTTTTTGAAACCATCGATGCTCCCCATTAATTTGTTCAGATCTCCTTGAAAGGTTTCCACATCCCTGCTTAGCTTAGCATCTTCCACAAATACAGAGATTGAGCCGTTTACCCCATCCTCCAGGTCGTTTATGAATAAATTAAATATAATTGTTCCCAGGACAGAGCCCGGAGGCTCTTTACCGAGATCGGAGAGGCAGGGTGTCAGACTGGCACCCCGCATTACCGATGGCCGCGCTGCGCGCGCGCCGGCATGAAATCCTGCAGGACGTCAATAGACGTCCAGTCAGGATTTCACAACCACTTCCCGGACGTCAATCTCCTATTGACCGGGCAGGAAGTGGTTAAGGACCTTCGGGTGCAAGCCGTCTGGCCCCAGTGACTTATTAATGTTAGGTTTTTCAAGTCTATTTCTACAGTAGGTGACCGCGATATTGTGTCAATCTCGCTCCTTTTCTCGGTGACCACCTACGAGCCCCGTCGCGGGAGCCAGCGCCGAGCCTGGCTTCAGGAGCGATCCGGGACGACGGCACGGCTATTCGTTTATAGCCGCTCCTTCGCGATCGCTCCCCGGAGCTGAAGAACGGGGAGAGCCGTGTGTAAACACGGCTTCCCCGTGCTTCACTGTGTCGGCGCATCGATCGCGTCATTCCCTTTATAGGGAAGACACGATCGATGACGTCATTCCTACAGCCACACCCCCCTACACTAGTAAACACACACAAAGTAAACCCTAACTCCTACAGTGCCCCCTGTGGTCAACTCCCAAACTGCAAACTGTCATTTTCACAATAAAGAATGCAATTTAAATGCATTTTTTGCTGTGAAAATGACAATTGTCCCAAAAATGTGTCAAAATTGTCCGAAGTGTCCGCCATAATGTCGCAGTCACGAAAAAAATCGCTGAGTAAAAAAAAATAAAAAAAATAAAAATGCAAAAAACTATCCCCTATTTTGTAAACACTATAAATTTTGCGCAAACCAACCGATAAACGATTATTGCGATTTTTTTTACCAAAAATAGGTAGAAGAATACGTATCGGCCTAAACTGAGGGAAAAAAAAATGTTATATATGTTTTTGGGGGATATTTATTATAGCAAAAAGTAAAAAATATAGCATTTTTTTCAAAATTGTCGCTCTATTTTTGTTTATAGCGCAAAAAATAAAAACCGCAGAGGTGATCAAATACCACCAAAAGAAAGCTCTATTTGTTGGGAAAAAAAAGACGCCAATTTTGTTTGGGAGCCACGTCGCACGACCGCGCAATTGTCTGTTAAATCGACGCAGTCCCGAACTGTAAAAACCCCTTGGGTCTTTAGGCAGCATTTTGGTCCGGGGCTTAAGTGGTTAAAATGCATTTCCCATTACGATGCACTGTCTAATGCCCTTATTTAATATGCCCTTAAAGCATACCCATTTCTCCTCCGCATTCTTTGTTCCTACGATTTTATTCCAATTTGCATCTTCTAGCAAGGATCGTAATTTAGTGAAGTTGGCTCCTTTGCAATTCAGTGTCTTTGTATTCCCCTTAGGTTTGCTATTAGTGTTATTTATACTGAAACTAATTGACCTGTGATCCAGGTTTCCTAAATTGCCCCATATTTCTACATCTATGATCAAGTCTGTATTGTTGGTAATCAGTAGGTCTAGTTACACTTTGTTTCTAGTTGGCGCATTTACCATCTGACATTAATAAAATTGTCCTGCAAGACATTTTGGAACTGGCGAGCCTTAGATGAATGCGCGGGTGTAACAAGATGTCCACTTGCCGCCTTCTCACTGTATCCTTACTGTAAATTAGTGCAGGGTGTAGCAAGATGGCGGCGACGGAACGTCACTTCCGTTACAAATTCTGACGGGTCGCCTAATCTGATGACACCGGCTGATGTCACAGGGAAATATCTGCCCCTCCTGCTTCTATCCATAGAGTGAGGCTGGCCAGCACAGGGGAATTATGCAATCGCACGGTTGCAGTGTCTGAAAAGGTATTTCCCCTATTCATTTCTAAAAAAACACTTACACTTTCATTAATGTCAGAATAACTACATGGGATTCCTTTCCTATGTGCTGCATTATGCAGCTGAATAGAGGCGGGATGAGCGAGGAGGAAAGGGATCTCATGATGACAGGGAGGGAGAAGGGAGAGACTGTCAGAGGAGAGAGCAGGGCTGCTGATGACGAGTCACGTAAACTGGCCACGGTAGTCTGGGCTCAGCAGCCATGATTATCCTGGTTAGCAGAGGCAGGGGGACTCAGGAACTGGCAGAATCAACCAGATTTATTACCAGTTAGTTAGGAGGAGAAGAATTGTAGAGCACAAGCACTGTGCCATTATTCATGCCTTAAAGGAACAGAACCTTAGTTTTGTTTGTTTTTTAGGTTTACAAACACTTTAAGCCTTAAAAGCAGAATATACTTTGTATCCAGTTAAAACATGTTTGTAGCCAATCAACTAGGTTATACTGATACTATGACCTTCTTCTTCCAGGCAGCAATTCACTGGCATACACTGCACCTTCACACACAGAGCAATCGTCGAGAGGGACCCCCAAAGAAGGTCAGTACAATTATTATCTTGAATTATATGTGTTTTATTTCGGAGATGAATACTTGGGATGCGTTTTGGAGCAATAGATATAGACCTCATGCATCTTCTTCAAATTTAACAACAGTTTGTGGGTCATGTCAGATGAGAGATTCTATATATGGTATACCCAGTAGTAGTTAGTCACATTCAACTAGACGTATTCTGTAATGTCGATGAGGTTTTATAGCTTATCCAAACCAGTTCTGCAGTTTTAATGAGTATCAGCACAGTTCTCTACAGAATATGTCAGAGCCATGTATGTTGTAAATGTATAATAAAAAATGGTGTGTGACTGTGGAGGGGCATTAGAGTGCAACCTCCTTCGGTGCAGAGACTGAAGAAACTGGGCTCACTGCAGAATAGGTCAGAGTCATACGAGTTTATCGTAATAATTTGTGACTGTGTGCAGAGACTGGCTCAGTGTTCTTTGTATAGGTCTGGTTCTCATTTCTCCAGGTCATGGTAAATCTGGTAAATCTAGAAGTAGTCACATTTAACTGGACTTGTTCTGAAATGTTGGAAACATTCCAAAACTTCTCCAATCCACCTCTTCGGTTTTGATGAGTGTTAGGAAAAATACGCCTAAATTTACTGTATATCCATGCAGGAATAACAGACCCTTGATCCAATCACCTTAATCCATCATCCCTCAAGACTGATTTCCAAGAACAGGATGAGAAGTGTGAACGTTCTAGCCCTATAATCCCATCCTTGGTATGAGCAAATCTTCAAAGGTCTTAACCACTTCCTGCTAATCAACGTACCTGTACGTCACTTTAAGGAAGTGATTGCACAGAGGTGAAGCTTGCAGCTGCTCGTCCGTTATCACAAAGCTCGGCAGGCTACGACCCCGGCGACATTCTGAGCCGTTGAGATGGACTCGGATGCAATACTCAAAAACACTTGGAAATACTCCATTCCCGAGTGTTTCCAAACCTCTCCGAGGGTTTGCGAGTATCTGAGCAGTCTGAGTATTTCCAAGTCTCTCCGGTGCCCCCCCACCTCTGGCCAAATGCGGTACTGCATACAATATAAGTCAATGTGGAACAAATTATCTTTGTTTCCATTGACTTCTATGGGGAAACTCGCTTTGATATGCCATTGCTTTGGATTACAAGCATTCTCCTGGAACGGATTATGCTCGTAATCCAAGGTTCCACTAACTCACTTTTTATTCTCGGGTACCCACGCTCACTTACTCTATATGTGCAGGGGCAGAGTTGTCACCCTAGAACAGAACTAGAAAATGCCTACCCCTTGCCTTATTTGCAGACCTAGGCGGGAAGTGTTTTGTAGTCTTGCCCCAGGGTGACAACGCTGCTCCTACAATGGGGAAGGAATCATATTCGTGTTCAACATTTTCCAGGGTGTCAAGTTTTGAACTACATTCAAAAAAGTGTTAATTGGTAATATTTATTATATAATGTTTAACTAGAATTAACCTCTTTTCTATGAAGGCATCAAAACGGCTAAATAAACAGTAGAAATACTCACATAAAATGGTTTTACCTGCCAATTTGTAATTCAGTTCAGCCAGTGCCATGATGCAAACACATTCTTCCATTTCCTTAATCAAGACACAGCCTTCTAAATCACTAGTGTGCTCAGCGACAGTGAGTCAGCAGTGCAATGATGCCTGTTCATTGCTTAATAGACAGGCAAGAAGCAGGGGTGTAAACTAATAGGCGTTTATATAGTATATATTATATACTAAAAATAATAAGATGAATGCATAAACTGCACATAATATGGCAATAATGTGGACATCAGTCTGTCTCTCCTATATGAGATTGTTGAAGACCCAATGCCAAAACCAATAAGCCATTATTTTTGAGTTAACCCTCTTTGCGGCTATAAAAGCCACCATTTTCTTTGGGAAGACTTCGGAGTGTGCGAATTTGTGTCCGTTTGTGAGGTCAGGTACTGATGTTGGAGGAGAAGACCTGACTATTGGCAGTCTAGATCATCCCAAAAAGTGTTCAGTAGGGCTGGGTTCCCCCACACCAAATTGGTCCATTCATGCAATTAGGGAGCTGGCTTTGTACACAGGGGCACAGTCATTCTGAAAAATACCCTTTCCCAAACTGTTACCACAAGGTTGGAAGTTTACAACTGTCTGGTGTGGTGTAGCAGTAATAGTACCTTCATTGGAAAAACCTGAATTCATTGGGAAGGGAGTCCCCATACTTGTGGCTATATATTGTAGGTATGATGGTCATTCATCCACAAATAGGGATAAGCTAAGGTGTGTTCAGATTCTAGTCTAAACTTTGAACCAGAAGCCGGAAACAAGCTCTCCACCTGTACTGGGCCAAAGCATTAGGGCATACATGTGACTTCTGGGTGAGGAATGAAAAAAAGTATTGTTGCTCTACATGAAACACGAACAGGAACACGGACCACCACATGCGGAGTCCCGGAAGGATCACCCCTCTCACCCGTACTCTTCAACATCTACATCCGCCCGCTCCTCAAAATCAGCAAACAGGACTTGCGCTACCACTCCTATGCGGACGACACGCAGCTTTACCTTTGAATCACCAACAAAAAAGACCAATTTCATGAACTTGGAAAGTGCCTCACACTGATCGACAATTGGATGACCGAAAGCTCCCTCAAACTCAACGGATCCAAAACAGAACTACTCACCCTTCACGCAAATAGGAAATCCATTTCTAGGACCACATGGACACCACCCACCATCCTCAGACAAACCATCGCGCCAAGCAATAAAATCAAAAAAGTCTAGGAGTCATCTTTGACTCAGACATGACGATGGATGCACTAATAGGATCAGTCATCAGCGGTTCTCATCATCTGCTCCGCATGCTACGTAGACTCATCCCTTTCATCCCGAAAGAGGACACAGCAGTAGTGGTTGGAACAATCAGCTCACGACTCGACTACGCAAACTCCCTCTACTTAGGACTACCGAAATACCAGATTGCACGTCTACAAGTCGTCCAGAACACGACAGCCAGACTGGTAACAGGTAAAAAGCCGTGGGAATCAGTCTCCCCAGTCTTGAGGTCCCTACACTGGCTGTCCGTATAGGACAGGGTGACATTTAAGACGCTCTGCCTCACCCAGAAATGTATACAGGGGAAGGCTCCCGAATACTTAAGCGAGAAAATAAAACCCTATGTCACCAAGCGCGTTCTCCGGTCAACCAACCAAAACCTTCTCCAAATTCCTAAATCCCGCTACAAATCGAAGGGAGAACGTAGATTTTCAGTCCAAGGACCACGGCTCTGGAATGCTCTACCCACCACCATATGCTTACAGGAAAACCATCGGGCATTTAGGAAAAAAATAAAGACCCACCTCTTCTGAAAGACCGGTACGACGCTGGATTCCAAGCGCCTTGAGGCGATCAAGTTCGCATTTGCTGCACTATACAAGTTACTCACTCACTCATAAAGATGGCCTAGGCTATAAAAAGATTGCAGAGACCCTGAAACTAAGATGCAGCACGGTGGCCAAGACCATACAGTGGCTAGACAGGGCAGGTTCCATTCAGAACAGGCCTCGTCATGCTCGTCCAAAGGGGTTGAGTGCACATGCTCAGCATTATATCTAGAGGTTGTCTTTGGGAAATAGATGTATGAGTGCTGCCAGCATTGTGGCAGAGGTTGAAGGTGTGGGGGGGTCAGCCTGTCGGTGCTCAGACCATATGCCACACACCGCATCAAATTGGTCTGCATGGCTGTCATCCCAGAAGGAAGCCTCTTCTAAAAGAGGATGCACAAGTAATCCCGCAAACAGTTTACTGAAGACAAGCAGACTAAGGACATGGATTACTGGAACCATGTGATTCCAGTGCGGCTTCCCGCATTGCATGTCATGCGCTGGCAGTTCAAACCCACATCTGCGTACCACTGCAGGTGTCAATGTAAAGTTAATGACACCCCCAGATCGGTTTGCAGATTGCAGTGTGAACTGTCAAATGGTGTAGGAATCGGATTGCATAAGTGTGAACACCCATGCGATCCGATTCCAGTGTGGACCAAAAAAAGGGTCCTGCACCATTTTGGTGTGAATGCAATGTGATTTCAGCCATACAGCTTGCATGGCTGAATTTGCATCTCAGACATTGCATGTAATCTGCACATCAATGAGGTGCGAATTACATTTAATGTCTGTTATCACTGGCTGGATCACCAAAATAAAAGAAAGAAAAAAAGAAAGAAAGCCTTAAATTGTTATATGAATAGAATCCTCATGAGACTCGGGTTAGCTATAGCCACTGCTGCTTTCTTTTGCATATTTTTTTTTTAATTATTTTTTATTTTTCAATAAATAAAATATTTAAGTGTTGGACAAACACATATACAATAAAAATACCTATATCTATCTATATATATTAAAAAAAAAATATTAAAAAAAATTACTAAGCTAAACCCAACATTACATATTTAAAACACGACACATTAATCTAGCCCGTCTCTCTGGTCCAAAAAAATAAATTACCAAATTACCAAAAATAATATTATTCCAACATTCCTAAGCGTGTAGCATCTTTCATCTCTGCTGCTGTCAGTTATTATAAAAGGTGTTTTGTGCTGGTATATAGCTTGCCGGGGTTGGCATGGCATATAAAAAGCGCCTCAACAAACTGCGCAGCTCTGTGCTGAAGAGTATTTAATCCCACACATCACAGCCCCGGCCGGATTTATTGCTGGCCGCATTGACGGATAGTTATACTTCTCCATGTTATTGGAGATTAGAGTGAGCAGACTGAAATTTTGCCTCCGTTCTCTTTCCATTACGCTGAAGTCCTGGCCTGATAGTTACCGTTTAGCTTCCATTTAATTTGATCACAAATGTATTAGTATTGATGGTTCTGCTTCAGAAATAGGAAATGCTTTATGAAATGTTAACCAAAGGCCACAAATAAATCAATGCAACACAAAAAAGCATTATGTGGCAACCGATTGCCAATAGGATGAAGCTTTCCCCAAAAAATGTAATAGGGAGTTCGGAAAGCCAAACATGATGAATGGGTGATCCTTAGGGGAATCTTCAAATTTATGTAAGCCAAGGTTTAATCTGCTTATATTTTGCTTTCTCTGCAATTCCCCCCCCCCCCCCATCAACTACTGAAGGGTTTAAATAAAACCTTCCCACTTTCATTACATACCTTACTTTATTTGCAGAGACATCCCTGGGACTTCATACTTCTCTATACAATGCAGACAGATGCAGGTGAGAGAGGCTGGCAGGATGCTGAACACAGAACACATCACAGCACCCTGCCTCAGTTCTTCTCTCAAGAGCCCTCAGCCCCCATACAAGCAGTGGGCTGGCTCTTGGGAGAAGTTATGCAAATATCAAAATACCTTGACAGGTAGATGTTAAACCTGGAAGAACGGGCATTCTTAAGCAGACTTCATTTGCTTACAGACCATTCTAGGTAGTTCCCACATGTGATGCTGAGCCTCCATGAATATAAAGGACTGAAATCCAATGAATAAAAAGGGGTGGGCCAGGGCCAGCCAGGTAGGGGAGGAAAGAGCTAGGGGATGCTTGATGTCCTCAAGCCAGGAAATAAGTTGGACTCTGGTCTCAGCTCCTAAATCCTGTTGTGGGCTAACAACATACAGTTTGGTGGTGTCAGCCCAGCCCACAGTCTTTTGCCAAACTAATCATCCACTCCTAGGGTCTTCTTATTCACAGCATAACAGGGTGTATTGCCACTCATTCCTACAGCCAATCCATGTCAAGGACACCTCTGAGAGCAACAATTACATTTGGGCAGAAGCTTGCATAAAGGATACTTTAAGACCCATATACCTTTGATGCAGCTGTCCATCTCTGCCTTCTAATAGGAATACATGCATACATACATACATTAAACAGGCTAGTGCTTTGAGATACACATTTAGTGAGGGGTTGAGGCTATCCCCCCCCCTTTCCCCTGTTTGGGACTGTGTTTTTTGGCCACCTGGTGGAGCTTTCTGGCTTGTGTACTCGTTTGGCTTATACTATTCCTGCACAACTGGTGTCTGGCTACATAGGAGAGAGTCCTCTTTGGATCCTCCTGAATTACAATCTATTTTTCAATTTAACCCATTGTCACGGCACCCCTCTGAGCCCTTGAAGAAGCCGACTGAGGCGAAACGCATTGGAAAATATCCCTTCCTTGTGTGAAATGTTATACAGATTTATGTATATGATGTTGATCAATTACTCACGTTTTATTGTATACATACATACATACATACATACATACATAAAGGAGGGATCTCTATCTTCAGGGGTGCTCTGGGTTTAATTACGAATTGTAACCAATTTCCAATGGTTTTAAAAGGGATGTGTAGATCCCCAACTTCACATATTTGAGAACTTTGTAATAAAAATGTATTTTAATCCATGATAGTGCACTGGTAATTATTCTGAGAGGATCTTTGACACCTTAAAAGTCCTATTTGCTTCTTTTTGCAACTGTTCCTATTCAGGATGTGGTGTTGACTTTGTCAACCGGGACCACATTTTGTTCTTATTCACAGCATAGGGACAAATGATTTGAAGTCCAGGAGAAGAACAGGAAGGTCTCAATAGTCTGTTTTAGAGAACACAGGTAGAAAGAAACTGATAAAATTCCAACATCAATCATTGCGGCAGCCATCTTCCCATATATGGGCCCTATAGTAGCAATGTGGGATACTATAGCTATATTTGCACCACTGGATATGACCAAATACTTTAATGGTATATTACAGGACCAAAAGGAAGAAATAAAAAAATTCACGGTTAGGATTTACATACAATACGATGAGACACATTGGTCAGTCTACCACCCATACATCAAACTCCTTGGCAGTGGTGCCCCCCCCCCCCCACCCATGTGTCACTCAAGAATGGTTTGCTTGAACTTGACTGGCACTTATAACATTCAACTGGTTTTCCAGTACAAAGCCTTTCAGGTGGCTTTTGGGGCCTCACTTCGCTTTGTTAGTAACATTTGCATTTTCCTGCACTTGATACTAAATTCTGCCCCTTTTCTGCAGTAATTCATTTGGTATTTGCCTTACTGTACCCTGATGGAGTTTTTACAATCAAAGCACTATTTGCTGTCTAGAACATTATAGCTCGGTCTGTCCTACAGAAATCCCTGCCTTTGCCAACTGTGATCTACCATCGGTGTGGTTATTGGAGTAACCACAGCAATAGTAAACAACCTAACATCCGTTGTCTGAAGAGCCTTCTGGGAGGGAGCCTAATGATTTCGCCAGCAGCAGAAGTGATAGTCTGAGCCAAGTTTGTGAACAGTATCCTCAGCCTTGTAGTTTGTTCTCAGAAAGTACAGTGGTGCCAAAGTGAGGGTGTCTGAGCCAGACGGAGGTGGTCCGCTAGTAAATGACAGTAGTAATGTGCTGTTTATTCACCTTGGTAGCTAAGTAGTAAAGACGGATAAAGGGTCCAGTTCATGCACAACTTCTGGCACAAGCTTTCATGTTAGGTTATATTAAGAGGCCTTAAAGTAGATACAAGCCTAAAACCTCACGTTAGTAACACAATAACGTAATTTTAAAAGTCATTTTCAGTATTTTTGAGTCTTAGATTGTTATTAAACCCACAACAGTAAAAAATAGTCTGTATATGCAGTAAAGAATACTTGTTATATTCCCTGTGGAACCTAAGGGGTTAATCCTTCGCATTGTGTAAAAAGGCCGTTTGATTCTGTCTTCGACTGATCCTCTCCTCCTTCCAGTCCCCAGTCTATCTGCTGATAGAACAGTCTCTTTGGGGCACTCTACACATGCTCAGTATGGTGTGTATTGCTAGAGAGCATTTTTTTTACTTGGGAGAGTGTGATCAGCACTGTCCAGACAGAGGGGGTTGGGTGTCCTGCAGCCTCATAGGACAATCAAAGGAGAATGAAAACTCCTCCTACAAGGTTTACTCTTGCGACGTCACGGCTTCAAGGGAACTACATTTCCCTTGAGGCTTAGCGGCATTGCGAATGCGCATTTCCGCTTTTCGGCCATGTGACCGAACGAGACAGAGCATAGTTCTCATTGCTATTTCAGGCTTGCTAGTTCACAAGCCGCTTATTCAACACACAGATTCCCACCTCCCCAGCACGCTCATAACACTTTATGCGGAGCTACAGCATCGTAGACATGCCCACTTATCCCCTGCCTCCACGACTGTGAACATAAAGAGCGTCTCCACGCAGGGCTGTAGTCCAAGGGAGGGGACGAGCATGATGACCAACCCCCAGGCATAAAGAGCTTGGATGATGGGGGCAAGTTCCTTGAAGAGGAACAGGAAGTGAGTATTTCAGACAAGGATTAATGACATTTAGAAGGGAAATCGAAGGAACAGGTAAGTGAAATAGCACTGCACTAGCTTAAAGGAAGCAATTTAGCAATTAAAAAACAAACCTTTACAACCCCGTTAAAGTTTATATAAGATTTTAGTGACCGGGTTTACACCTTGAAGTTTGCGGTCTGTTTTGTTGCATCTATAACCAGAACTGGTCTCTGCCATCCAAAAAACACCAAGGACGGGTGAGGGTTAATTCTTGTCGGGCTGCCTGGGATGAAGGCAAGCAGGCAGATCCAGTAAATCTCACTTGGCCGCCTGCAGGTGCAGCTTTTGTCTGTCACATAATAGGCTCGTGAGCTCAAGTGCTGGCACACTCCGACTCTCTCCAGGCGCCTCTCTACCTGGGGGTGTAGGAGCCTCACTGTGTGAAACAAAGTGCATTAGCAAGACAAAAGCCTGTTATCTAGCACCTATTTTGGGCCTGGCTTTGATGGTGAGCGTAAAGAGGTCCCTCCAGCTTGGTCAAATTAGACCCAACAAACTGCACGTGCTGTATAGTAGCTTGCATTGTTTCCCTACTTGAGTCAATCTCTCTGGCATCCACCCCAGTCCTCCTGCCTCTCTGCGCTACAAATGACTGACAGGTGCTGCTCCGCTTTGTTCAGGTAATATATTAAAATCTGCTGCACACCAATCATTTAAAAAGGGAAATTGCTATCTAATAATCTATTTATTATTAAAGTAGTATTAAACCCAAAATGTACTATATTGCAGTTTATCAGTCATTAAAGGGGTGTAAAAGTACAATTTATTTTTCCTAAATAGCTTCCTTTACCTTAGTGCAGTACTCCTTCACTTACCTCATCCTTAGATTTTGCTTTTTAATGTCCTTATTTCTTCTGAGAAATCCTCACTTCCTGTTCTTCTGTCTGTAACTCCACACAGTAATGCAAGGCTTTCTCTCTGGTGTGGAGTGTCGTGCTCACCCCCTCCCTTGGACTACAGGAGAGTCAGGAGGCTCTCTAAGTTGCAGATAGAGAAAAGGAGCTGTGAGTGTCCTGACTCTCCTGTAGTCCAAGGGAGGGGGCGAGCACGACACTCCACACCAGGGAGAAAGCCTTGCATTACTGTTTGGAGTTACACACAGAAGAACAGGAAGTGAGGATTTCTCAGAAGAAATAAGGACATTAAAAAGAAAAACCTAAGGATGAGGTAAGTGAAGGAGGACTGCACTAAGGTAAAGAAAGCTATTTAGGAGAAAAAAAAAAAAAAGAACCCCCGTCAGTGGTAAATGGTTTGTCTCATCCTTGTAAACTGATACATCTGGCAGAGAGCTTGTTCTTTTGAAAAACAACAATTACTGGGCAGGTCACCAGATGAAAATAAAATTAAGAAAGCCTAAAAAAAAAAAAAAAAAAAATAGTAAAGCCATAACATCTGAGAATTGGTAAGCTGCGATATAATAAATGTTTGCTTTTTGGTTTAATGCACTTTAATCACAGTTCACCATTCCAGCGCTATGGTTTACCACATCAGTATTATAGCTCACGACTGTTTACTATTCTAACTCCATGGCTCACCCCTGTTCACTGTTCATTATTCCAGTTCCATGGCTCACTATTGTTCACTATTCTAGCTCCATGGCTCAGCACTGCTCACAGTTACAGCTCACCACTGTTTACTATTTCAGCTCCATGGCTCACAGCTATTTATGGTTTCAGATTTATAGCTGCTCACAATTCCAGCTATGCAGTTCACCTAGTTTAATATTCTAGCTCCACTAACTAGCACTGTTCACTATTCCTGCTGTATTGCACACCACTGTTCACTATGCCACCTCCACGACTCACCACTTTAGTGTTACAGCTCACCTCTCCTCACAATTACAGCTCCATAGCTCACCACTGATCACTATGCCAGCTCCACTGATCACTTTTAAAGCTTCATGGCTCATCTCTGTGCACAGTTACAGCTCAATGACTCAATACTGATCACTATTCCAGCTCCATAGCTCATCACTGTTCACTATTACTGCTCTATGGCTCATCACAGTTCAGTATTCAAGCTCTGTGGCTAAATTATTGATCACTATTACAGCTCCATTGCTCACCACTGGTCACCATTACATCTCCATGGCTTATCACTGTTCACCACTGCTCTGTGACTCCTCACTATTTGCTATTACAGGGTCATACCTCACCACTGTTTTCTATTCCAGCTCCATGACTTATTTGCCCTCTTCGTGAATAATCAGTGGTCCAAAAAAAGTATTAACTCTAAGCGATTGCAGGTTCTGATAAGTGTTGCCATTTAACAAAGAGGAGAATCACTTATCATTTTTTAATACAAGCCTTTTGACAAGCTGTGTGTGATTCAACTGTACAATTCGTTCTTTGCCTGGCATTTCTCTCTAACTTGTTTAACTAGTTGGGGGTTCAAAGACTTCTCCATGTAAATCCCCATGAGATCTGAGGATCTTGTTAAGGTTTTTTTCAATATACAGCATATTTTCAGTAATGTGTTATTCTATGTAGACTGGTAACGCGAGTTGAAAGGGGTGGATGATACACTGCAGTATTGAATGCCATCCCTCTTCTCTGGGATCTATGCGGATATATATAGAGATAGATATATAGAGATATATATATATATTATATATATATATATATATATATATATATATATATATATATATATATATATATATATATATATATATATATATATATATATATATATATTTTCTGCAGTAGGCTTCCTGCTGCAATTCTGTACTGAACTCAATATTTTAAATTCAGTCTCAAAAAAGGCCAAATTCATTGTTAACAGTACCCTAATGCACTGTACAGTAGAGTGCAATGCCCTATTCATAACAAGCAGACATACTATGTGCTGTGGTGTTCTGGGTTGCTAAAAAGAAGCAGCAACATTGTTTTGCTAGGAAGGAAATTGGTGTATGAATGTGGAGAGGGGATAGGCAGAGTTCTGTAGTCCAGCAGGCAGGGCTGACAACACTGCTTGGGATGCAAGTACAGCACAACCCAAACAGGAAGAGCACACTGGATTTTTGGCAGATTACCAGCTCTCTTTTGTAACTGCATATTTTTAAAGTATTAAAACACGGTGAATGTGCATATATTGCAGAGGATGTACTGAATATTTTTTTTGGCCCCCAACAAAGTGTTTTTTTTGGCTTGTAAGAGTACAGTGGGTTTTAAATGTCTTCTGATGGTTATAGAAGCTCCTTTCACCCATCCTTGACATGTTCCAGTACCAAAAACAGCCCCTCATTAGCATCATTTATTTTACATTTTTCTTTTAGCTCCCATTCACACCAGTGCGGTTATGAAATAGCGCTACTTCGGCGCGATAGCAAAGCCACACATAAGTGCAATTTACACTGCTAATTTCATTGTGTCTTGCTACTTCATACAACAGGTCACAATGCAGGTCACAATGAAATCGGCAAAAAGTAGTGCAGGAACCTTTTTCTGAGTTGCAGCTATTTGAACAGTTCCATTGCCGACAATGGGGTGTGCCTGATCATGCAATTTGGAACGGTCAAATTGCACTGATGTGAACAGGGGCTAACAGAATAAAAAATTTAGGTAAAACAAAAAAAAATTGACAGTGCACAAATAGTAATCATATACACAAAAAATGTAAACAAAAACGCAAATAAAAACAAATACAGGATGAAACTATCCTAAATATGCCATAAAGACACCTTCTAAATCATTCCCAAGCACATTTTACTTAAAGAGCTCAATGAGTAATATAAAGCCTAGTATGTTGGGTGACATTTGGCCCATCTGTATGGCAACCGGTCCGACAGAAGTCGGCTATTTGACCCATGCTTAAAAATTGCTCCTTTTGTCTTAATTTCGCTGATGGCAAAACACTTTTGCTCTTCAATCACTTTCCTGAAAATCACACCACTTAACCCTTCCCGATTTTGTGTCTGTCTTCGAGTTCTGTTGGCTCAGCAAAACTCAGTGGACAAGTTTTGTCCCGTCACAAACAGGGGCACTGGTTAAGAATTGCTGAATTTAGCTGTATTCTGCTGTGTGTTGTATATGAGCCTGCAGCACTAACTAGTTCACACACTCTGCAAGCTGACTGAGGCCTGGGTAACACAGATGCCCTGTATGTGTGTAAAAGTAGTAGGAAAAGGTGAGGTCATTTTTTGGTAATGGTAAGGCTTATTTTTACCCTGCAAATGACTCTCTGCACCAGAGTTAGCATTCCGTAGGCTGCTGTTTGCACTGTACCTGTTCTATCAATATCTTGAGGTTTGGCAAGTAAGTTTATGAGTGGGTGGAACCACTACTTTTGGTTGCTTACATTCTTGCCTGCATATGCTAGCTAAATAACAGATTACACGGCCCAGTGACTCAATCAAAAGAACCTTAACTTGCTAAATGTTTGGATGGAGGCTTATTTTCATCAAGGAAACCTTCAATTATACACTTTGCTTTGGAAGGATTAATCATAGTCTGTAAACTTGGTTTCTGGATCTTATTTTGCTGTGAGGACGCAGCAGAGAGAACGGTTATGTCAGAATGTTCAAACACACTTTGTACAAAGCAATTCACAGTGTTCCTGAAAAGTGGCCCCTGCTCCATTCGCTACATTTTATTGAAATATTTACTCATTGTGCAGGACAAAAGGATTCTACAAAAAGCATATTTATACTATGCAAACATTTACTGAAACGAGTGCACACAGAGTCTGGTGCAGCTGTGCATAGTAACCAATCCGCTTCTAGGTTTTATTGTCCAAACTTAAAAGGATAAGTTCACCTTTCATAACATGTTACATCTATATACACGATGTAACAAGTTATGAATGCACCAGCCCCTGCACCTCCCGCTCCCCTGCTGTGCCAGCTAGTGGGTGGGGATCTTCTTCACCCTGTCAAAATGTAAAAAAAAAAAAGAAATCAACAAACACACATGGCCGTGCGGGACTCCGCCCATGTCACATTCACAGCACTCCTGTCAGCATGTATCGGCTTCCTTGTACCAGGTATGAGCAAGTCTATACAATGACAGGTCTGCAGGAGACCTGCATAGCACCAGCAATCTGTTGATCGCTGGTACAATGCTTTACAGGCTCCTGCAAACAAAAAAATGTTTAAAATACTGCCTGGGGCGCTATTATAAATTTAGGGGGTGTCCGAGCCAATAGTTGGGCTCAGACTTTACTAATTTCATGGAAATTAGCCTCTGTTCTGGCTATGATTATGCTTGATAGAAGTTTTCCCCTGTTGCCTTAGGTGGCGTTATCACCTCAGGCCCATGTTGGAACTCGGGCTAACCATGGTGTGTTAAGTGACCCTTCTCGACAGCAGCCCAGTGGGAGTGGTTCCCCGGCTGTGCATGTTGGGATGGGATACTTGAGGGGCAGATGCCGTTTTTCGGTGTCCTTCACCTCGTGGCCCCCCTGGCGCGAGGTACGTGTGTGCTATTCCAGCCCCGGGGACCACGTTGGTCCGAGGCTGTATTCCTATCAAGTAGGCCCAGCTATGCTGGCTGGGGCCTAGGGTTCTAGAAGGGATCCAAAGCTATCCATCCAAGTGGGGGAAGCGGCTTAACGAAGGAAACCGGGGGAGGACCTGCCCTGGGAGGAGACCAAGCAAGGCAAGCTAATGTCTCGGGATAGGCCTGGTGACCTCGTTATAAAAGGGATCCACTATTCAATTGTCTTACGGTCCGCCAGATCGGCTTAAAGACTCTTTTTGCTGTAAGGCAGGAAGTTTGGGACTGAAATCCTGTGGCAGAGGATTCCCTGACTATCCATCTTTTGCTCTCAGATGGTCTGTGGCAAAGCCTGTTTTCATACTGTCTGTGCATCATTCCGGCTGCTAGGCCATGTGAGAGGGGTCTATCCAGGTGAGCAATACCCACTCAGGCGAGAGTGGTGAATATTGGAACTTTGAATACTTATTGTGCATTCTGTGCTGCGTACCTGAACCTTCCTCTTCTCTCTGAACTCTCTGCTTCCTTCACAAGTTTTATTCAGCAAAAATAAAACCTAACAGTTGAAGGTTTTACATCTTGTGTGGACATTGAAATTTCTATAGACTTTCTTCCTTGGACAACGAACTAAGAGGCAACGTGCAAAACCCAAATCTAAACCAGCAGCTCCTTCGAGGGTAGTGCTACATTAATGTTAGAAGACAACATCTAATGTGTAAAGAATGGGATAAATGGCAATGAAGAGATGCAAGACTGCTCATCTGAAGACCTTACTTCATGGCAAGCCATCATTGTCTCCCACCAATAGTTCTAGGACACCCACAAACTTTAAGGCACTTTATGCATTTATTATAAAGACTAGGCTCTTACACTATATGGCCAAAAATAGGTGGGTTCCAAGTGATGGATTTGATGTGTTTCCACTAAAGGGTCCTTTTAATGCTATATCATGCACAGACATTTTAGACAACTGTGCTTTTCTAACTTTGAGTAAACAGTTTGGGGAAGGTCCTTTTCTGTTTCAGCATGACTATGGCCCTGTGTACAAAGCCAGCTCCATAAAGACATGGCTTGAGCAGGTTGGTGTAGAGCAGGGGTGTCAAACTCAATTTCATTGTGGGCCGCATCAGCATTACGATTGCCCTCAAAAGGGCCGGTTGTATCTGTAAAATTAGATGTCCAGCGCATCCCCTCCCCTTACATGTCAAGAGCCACCCCACCATCAGAAGTTAAGTCCCACACTTTCCTTTACATCACAGTGCATCCCCCTTTCTTTATGCTGCTGCTGGGAAGAAGCTGGATGCATTGTTTAAAGCAGAAAGTAAGAGGCTGGAGGAGAGGTGCGAGAGCCACATGAAATGGTCTGGAGGGCCGGATTCGGCCCGCGGGCCTTGTATTTGACACCTATGGCATAGAGGAACACAAATATCCTGCACATAGCCCTGACCTCAACCCTACTGAGCCCCTTTGGAATGAATTGGCATAGTGATCGCCAGTCATGATGCTGCTGCAAAAGATCAGCAGCCCTGACATGCAAAGGATAAAAAAAACAAGCATTTTGTGTTAAAAAAAAATAAAACGTTTATGAATACAGTGACGGCTTTAATGGTGTTTAACCATCAGCTTTTTTTTTGTAAGCCCAGCTTTAATTTTGCTGCTAACCAACTGAAGAATTACCTTTGCCAGCGAGTTCTATTGCATTACATGTCTGAAATACGTGCGCCTGAATCTAATTTTGTCACCCTGTGAAATGCCCATTTTCTATTTGCTATAACTGAAATGCGACAATTTTCCTCCTGTAAATTTTTCACAGCTTAGCTATGGTGAACAATAGCAGATACTAATCTCAGGTTTGGATGCAAGAGTAAATTCAATGCTTTTACATACACATGCTACACACTGCACAGAACAAACTAAATGCCACTCAGCTGGGGGTTACATCTACTTTAAGTACCACTGCTACAGAGGCGATTTGGTTTGCATGTGTAGCGCTATACAAGTCACTCATTCATTCACTGCTGCAGTGGACCCACCCGCCATCAAACGCATCACAGTCTTGCTTATGTGTGGATGGATCTCTTTTAATGAACTTTAAATTCTCGATTGCACTATCTTACTTTATAGTATAGCCCCACAATTATGACACATTTATGTATATTTATATTTTCAATGTACCTGTGATAGGAATCAGAGTATTCCTAATAAAGTAACATATACATTGATGTCTTACAGCTGTGGCAGCCATGTATAGGTCAGTAATGGTAGATAATACCAAGCCTTTATTAGGCAAGAACGAAATTTAAAAAGTACCCAACCCCCAACAGACTTCTCTTTTTCATTTTTTTTTGTCTGTTGCTTACCTGTCCAGCCCGTGACTTAAACTACATAAACCGATACAGTTCACATCTCTATATTTAGTCTCTCTTTTTGCATTCTTTCGTTCTCATTTTTTTTTTTTTTTTTTATTGTTTTCCTTTGAAATTCCGCTGCTAATGTTTTGTCTGATTTCTCTCTCTGACCCACCTCAGCGGCTGGCCACTGTGTTTTTTCACGGGAAGTTGGAAACAAAGACCGGTTGTGTTAAAGTTGGGGGGGAGGCAGGAAACTGAACTCACAAGGGAGCCTCCCAACTCTGCTTGTCCCAGAGTCGGACTCCAGCATGTGGAATTAAACCTGACAGGCTGTCTGGGACACGTTCTAAGTAACGATTATCTATGCCTTTCTTCCAGTGAAAGGACCACTATTTTATTAAACCTACAAAAAACGCAAAAGGACACTTGGTTTTCTTTTCTGCTCTAGAACAAAAAAATTGGAAAGACATTTTCTTAAGCACAAGAGATGTTTTTTCTATTTCAAATTCTTAAGCATTTAAGTCTCTCTCCTTAACCACAAACCTTCTCCCAGAATTCTGTTCGGGCTCTGTCATATCTTTTAAATGGAAAAACTACAAGAATAATCACACATTTTGTAGCTCTGACATAGCTGGTTCTTAAGCCTTGGTGCTCAGCCTGTTAATGTCAGGAGTATCTTAGCAGGCTTATTTGGCGAGGTCCATCTTTGTCAAAGTGTATGTCACATTTTACAAAGGTCGCCGCCAGCATGGAAATTAGAGAGGTTGAGGATGGATACAACCTCTGTGTAGTATTACAGAATGTCTGGAAAGGTCTTACAAGTAGATATTGATAACACTTGATTTGGGAAATGAAACTCCTGTAGCATCTGAAATATTTTAAGGCATTTGGTGAATATATTGTATGCCCTGTGTGTACCAAAATAAATAAATAATCAAAACCCTGTAACTTATTTAACTCTTCAAACTGTTTCTAATGCCAGAGTTGGTTGTACAAGTTGCACCCTTTGTAGTGCATAAGTGGTCTTATCTCTATCTAAATTCTTTGTATCCATAGGAGGGTAGGGCATTGAGCATGTGTGATTGCCAGCCTCTAACTGGGAGCGAAAGTGGGCATGAAGAGGAGATTGATAATAGTATGCCCTGATTAGGATTGTTACTATTGATTACACTAAATGTTTCTATCGGGAGGCAGTAAAAGTAGGTTATTGTATGTGAGATAGCTATGCATGCAATATTTTACCTGTTTTGGCTCTTTACAAATGCTGCAAGTGCAGAAATGTACCTGTTGATCTGCCACAAATCCAGTGATCTTGGCTTCCTGTTTAAGCCGACAACTCTGCTTCTACTGCACTGAAATCCCAAGCAATACCCAAGTTCTTCCATACTGGTGATGTTGTCCACAGCAAACAATCATTTTTAGCTTGATGTTGTTGGTCTTTAGTTTTTTTTTTAAGTTGGCCAAAGTTGTTTTTTGTAAATATATCACAATGTGACTTTTATGCTCCAAGTCCTGACAGTGTGTTTCTAAAATAGTATGGATTCTCTAACCATGATCAGAGTCGTTTAGAATTTTGAAATCAGAATGCTGATGGGGTCCAGAGATACACCATCAATTAAACATTCCAATGGTAGAGATTGAGGTCTTTACATATGAACTTTGAAATAAAATATAGCCAAAAAGGCAATTAAAACCTACCTTTTTAAAAGTTCAATATTATCTAAAATGCATTAGGCAAACATGAAGCCATAATTACCACATATGTAAAAAAACATATTACTGCACAGACCTATCCTCATTAACATATCCAACAGAACAAAGTGATACTTGGTAAGCATGCACACATATCTTTACATTAGAACATAAAACACAACGTACAGTGGAGATAAGTATTTGATCCCCTATAGATTTTTTAAGTTTGCCCACTTACAACTAAATGAAGGGTCTACAATTTTTATCATAGGTATATTTTAAATAATAGAGACAGAATATCAACCAAACATCCAGAAAAAAACAAACACATGATACAAATGTTATAAATCACGTGTCTTCAAACTACGGCCCTCCAGTTGTTCAGGAACTACAATGCCTCATGGGATGTGTAGTTCCTCAACAGCTAGAGGGCCGTAGTTTGAGGATCCCTGTTATAAATAATGTTGCAGTTCAGTGAGTAAAATAAGTATTTGACCCCTGCAAGCAATATATGACTTAGATACTTGGTGGAGAAACCCTTGTTGGCAAGCACAGAGGCAAGACATTTATTGAAGTTGGTTTTCATGTTTGCACATATCTCAGGAGAGATTTTGGTCCACTCTTCTTCACAGATCTTCTCTAAATCCTTAAGGTTTCTTGGCAGTCTCTTGGCAACTCGAAGTTTCCACTCCCTCCATAAATGTTCTATAGGATTAAGGTCTGAATACTGGCTAGGCCACTCCATGGCTTTAATGTGCTTCTTCTTGACCCACTCCTTTGTTGCCTTGGCGGTATGTTTTAGGCCATTGTCATGTTGGAAGACCCATCCACGACCCATCTTCAGTGTTCTGGCTGAGGGAAGAAGGTTCTCATTTAAGATTTTACAATACACAGCCCCTTCCATTGGCCCCTCAATGCTGCATGGGTCGTGGATGGGTCTTCCAGCATGACAATGACCCAAAACATACCGCCAAGGCAACACAGGAGTGGCTCAAGAAGAAGCACATTAAAGCCATAGAGTGGCCTAGCCAGTCTCCAGACCTTAATCCTATAAAACAAATTATGAAGGGAGAGGAAACTGAGTTGCCAAGTGACAGTTAAGAAACTTTAACCATTTAGAGAATATCTGTAAAGAAGAGTGGACTAAAATCCCTCCTGAGATGTGTGCAAACCTGATCACCAACTATAACGTCTTACCTCTGTGCTTGCCAACAAGGGTTTCTCCACCAAGTACCCAAGTCATGTATTGCTTGGGGGTAAAAAGACTTATTTTACTCACTGAACTGCAACTTCATTTATAACATTTGTATCATGTGTTATTTTCTGGATGTTTGGTTGATATTCTGTCTCTATTATTTAAAATACACCTATGATAAAAAAATATAGACCCTTCATTTTTTTGTAAGTGGGCAAACTTACAAAATCTGCAGGGGAGCAAATACTTATTTTCCCCACTGTATACCCTATACATACAAGTATAATGACCTGGCTCCATAAGAGTTAATTTGCCTGTATACCTTTTCTTCTAGTGCAGCAATACTTACAAATTAGAGTTACCCAGGGCTGAGGAGTGAGTGGGTATTTTCCCTTTATTTATTATACAATTGCTTGCTCTAACATATGGAAACTGTTCTGTGAGAGCCGGTTGTAAAGTACAGAGGGTCTATTCATCTCCCGCTTACTAAAATATATTCTAACGTTAGCAGAACGGTGGCTCTAGAGGGATCAGTTGCTTGCCAGCAGTAAGGAGCGTGCCCAGCAGAGGTACTTGGGTGGCCTAGTGACGTACGTACAAATTGGCCCAAAACATGATGAATTGTTAGCAGAAACATATAGTGGAAGAAAACACAGAAACATTTTCTGCTAGTCAGAAAGTAAACAGTGATTTATCTGGGATGTAATGCAAGGCAGTTCTCTTATCCAGGATTAAATAAGCCCATGGGCCAGTTCCAACCAATGCTAATATTTCAGTAATGGGCTGATCAGAGGAATAAGCATTCACTGCTAAAAAAAAAGCATAAAAAAAGTTTGCACTGAACATGTTCACCTGAACACGTAGCATTTGGCTAGGTATTAATGAATAAAACGGTTTCTCAGCAAATAAAGGTGCATTTCAAAGTATCAGGCAGGGTGAAGGTTCCTCGGGCTGGGAACTTATGTGTATGCATGCAATGAGAAGTGCAGCCTTACATTTGAAAATTTTGATTCCTGACTTTGTTTGTATGGACAAAAAGAACGAAAAGCACATTTTATGGGGATTAGGACCCCTCCTTATTCAGGGCTAACAAATATAACCAGTAACATTACCATTTGTGATATTACTGGGTGTTTGCTATGGAGCCACTCATTGATTGCATAAGGTTGATTTACAAGGCAAATAGGCTGTTCACTTTGAATGGGAATTTTTACTTTGGAAGGGGATTTTCTGTTAGCTTAGTAAAAGAGGTGAAAGGTCATTTTGCAAAGAAAAAAAAAAAATCCAGCATGAAGTGGGCAGAGCTTCACCTTATTTAGGGTCAATGCACACTGGGCTTAAAGGTCTACAGGAGTTTTGCATATTTTTAATCCTTGTTGAAGCAGCTCAATGTCCATGCACATTAGGACATTTATAGGTATATTTTAAGCTCAGCGTTTAGGAGGCAGAAAAACAAACAAAAAACTTCTGGTTTGCGTTTTCAGTTGGAGCCTTCTGGCAGAAAAGACGCAAAACACACCTAAATGCGCCTCAACATGAGTACAAAACAGCTTTAGATGGGGGGGGGGGGGGGGGATTCTGCCAAGGGAACTGGCATTTTTTCAAAACAAGTGTGCATGGAGCCAGCTTTATGTAGCCACTAGCCAATATTTACAGCGGTTGCAGTAAAATGTGGCAAAAACGTGCCACGATTTTGTCGCGTTTTACTGAGGTCGGTGGTCAAATCGTCCCTTTCTTCAACATGATTCATGAAGCTCACCTAAAAACGCGGCAGCTCCCAAACTTTGCTAAAAGCCTATGAGCTTATATTGAGTTGAGTTTAGAAGCTTTGGTTAAAAAAAACACACCAAAAGCTCAAGTTTAGGAGCTGCCAGTGTAGGCGAGTGTACATTAAGCCTAAGGTCCATGCACACTAGCATTTTTTATAAGCTCAAAATAAAAGCTGGGTGAAAAATGCCGATATTGGACATTTTTTTGTGCTGGCTTGTAGCAGCGTTTTAGTAGCTTTTAAAAGATTTTAGGAGCATTAGTGTTTTATTCGTGGTTTTACAGTAGATGAAGAAAAAATAACAGCTAAAAAATAATAATCTATACCAGGGGCCTTCAATCTTTTTAAACATAGGGCCAGTTTATTATTGTTCAGACTTTAGGAGGGCCAATGGCCCACTATGGTCAATGGGAGTAGAAAATGCCTTGGGATTGGTGTGTCAGTAGGAGTAAAAAAAGTTACATAGCGGCTGTGGTCGGTAGGAGGAGGAATTGTGCATTATTGTTGGTATTTGTGGGAGGAATAGAACCCCAACATTCATATCATTAGAAGGAATATTTGATATTTTTAAAAAAAAAATAAAAAATTTTACTTAGCCGAAATAGCTGTTGCTATGCGGAAGTCCCGAATTTGCCTCTTCATCCTCCGCGGTGGATTCTCTTCCTCCTCCTACACTCGGTTTCTTCTTGTGAATCGGGCGCGCTACATTCTGAGAACTGTGTGTATCCCAGAAAGCAGCCGGCCCATTCACAAAGCGCCGCGCTGCTCACGCATGCACAGTAGGAAACAGGCAGTGAAGCCGCATGGCTTCACTGCCTGTTTCCCTTACTGTGGATGGTGGCGCCTGGAGCTGCCAGGATCGAGGATCGGCCTCGGAAGGGCCCGACATCGCTGGCGACAAGGACAGATAAGTGTCCTTATTAAAAGTCAGCAGCTACAGTGTTAGCAGCTGCTGAATTTTATTATTTATTTATTTTTTACCGGACCTCCGCTTTAATGAGAGAAATGATGAATTGTGTTGGTGTATGTTGATGGACAGAAGAATGGTGCCTTATCAATGGTGTCAGTAAGAGGAAATAATGCATTGTATGAAAGAGGAATAGAGCCCCAAGGGCCACATAAAGGGAAGCAAAGGGCCACATCCAGCCCTTTGGCCAAAGTTTAGAGCAGGGGCGGCCGCTCCATTAGGGGCGCTTCCACCCCTAATCCAAGCATCTGGCCCCTAACCTAAATGCAGGGCACCCGACGCATGAATTTCTATGGCGCTTTTTTTTTTTGGAAGCCTGAGGCTCTAATTGGATTAAAAAAAGGGTGGGCTTAGGGCGCAGAGCACTGCGTCCTGAGCCCACCCAGTTGTGTGACAATAGCAAATTAATATATGCCATTGTCTTCCTGCTTCTCCTCCTGGCCAATCAGGAAGCGTGTCTTGAGACCTGATTGACCGAGAGGAGAAGGGACCGTATTGGCTGGTACCGGGGGAGGATGTACGTGGAGATCCGATGGAGGCTATCCTCATTGGTGGGAGCTATCTCGCTCTGCATGAACACTGGAGCCCAACTGTCTGAGTACCACCCATGGGGGGAGGGGGTGTGCTGGAGGGCATGGGGTTCTAATGGTTTGTTTTCACATACAAAGCCCACCTAGCATCTGGGTAGCTCATAATCTATGAACAATACACCCAATCATGTTTGCATCGCACAGAAGTGCATATAATAATAGAAAGCTTTTCAGCCAAGTCAGGGCTAGTCCTCCGAGCTGTGTGAATTGGGAGTCTAATCTGATGAAGTTCTGGATTCTGAGGGAGTGAAGCCATAAGTGTGGAAAATGTAATGTTTCCGGGGAGACAAAAAAATTCTAAATGTCTTCTGTGCAGCAGCACTTTTCTCTATGCTTTGCAGACGTTGAGCTCTAGCTTTGGCTGTCGGCCCTAGTTGTGTCAGGCTGAAAACGTTCTTTTCTTAAAACAATCTCTATTTACGTGGGTGGTGTCTGAGCCTCTGGCATTGCATCTCTAGCGATCGCCGACTCAGTTAACCCGCTAATTCCAGGAGAAAAAAATGAAAATTTTGGTAATGAACTTTAAAATGTTTTGGGTCAGACTTTAACTTGGAGAAACTCTTGAAATATCGACTTAAGGAACCCCTATCAATAATTACTATATCTATAGCTCCCAGTACATTGGAGAGAGAGGGTGAATCTCCCTAACAGGGGCACTGATGGCAATAAAAACAGTCAGGGGTTCCAATTCCTCTCCATTCTATCCAAAACAAAATACTTTATTTTTGAATATGTACTGAATTTACAATTCTGTTCCTCCTTACTAGGTTCAAAATTTCCAACATTGTGTATCTAGCCTACATAAAAAAAACTATCACTATAAAACAAAACAAACACAGAATATTTGTCTTCAACAGAACCCTTGTATGAGTCTGTCCGGAGATCGGGCTGGGGAAATAATGTGAACTCGTCTGTTACAAAAAGTAAGTCACCTCTTTCATTTTTCAAGAAAGTCATCTGCTTATCCTGCACATATCAGATTATTATGTTAATGGAACCAAAAAAAGTCCAACTCCAGGCAATTTTTTTGCAATTTTGTACAGAGTAAAGAAGTGTAGGCACCCTTGTTTTAACTGCTTCCAGTGGCCTGCATAGGGGAGTTTTAGCCAATTTCCTGTCCTAAAATGTGTCACCTGTTACCTGTACAAGAAGTAAAAGGGAAATGTTCTCAGTTAAAACAGGGACACCAATAAAATCTGACAGATTTTATTTTAATACTAAAATATATATTGCGAATCCACTGTGGGCATCGCATGTTTCTCGGCGGCAGTTCACACTGCCCTATGCGAACAGCTGGCAGTGCGATCTGCAAACTCGGACTAGAATTGGATCGCATGAACACCCATGCTATACGATTCTGCTGCTGAAAAAAAAAAAAGTGTCCTGTGCGAGTTTGATGCAAATTCAGCCATACGATCTTTATGGCTGAAATCGCATCGCACAGAGATCGCATGTGATTTTCACTGCAGTGCGGTGCGAATCACATGCAATCTCTGACATCGCATCAATGTGAACCAGCCCTAAATACCAATAATTCACCTAGTGAGTTTAGTTACCACCTTAATCAGCCACAGAACCTGTGTAATTCTTATGTGTTCAGTTTTAAAAGGGATGCGGTGGCAACCATTCCCCAGCTGGTGGTAATGATCCTGTAATGCATTTAACCCAGATTGGGCCTAATCGTAGATAATGCCCAATCCAGTTGAAACACATCAGAGGGATGTGGCCAATAGGTGGGGACTGTAGCTGAAGCTTTCACTTTGAGATGTAGCTGATATACATAGATTGAGGCCTGGGGATTTGTATTATTAAATTCAATTAATTTACATAATCATTGGTCAAGTGCAGGAAATAAGCTGGTTCAGATAACCATGGTTCCACTATTTGTTTACATTCAGTCTTCACTTTTTTGGCCACTTCTGCCAATTACAGCACCAAAGACTTTAATGGGACCACCTCCAATCCTCTCTGGCGTCAGGACCCAGTCACATAGAAATGTATAAGACACTTATGTTTATGCACAGCCAGGACAGTGAGACTTATGGCGATGAATGTAAACAAACACCTGCAGGCAGTGGGTACTAGGTTTGTTTAGGACAAGGGAAGGCGCAAAAAGGATAAATGCACTTGTTTTACATAACTTAAAGCGATAAAATAATTTTAAGGAATGGATAAATATATAGTTATACAATCAGGACCATATTTCAGGGTATAGGAGCTTTTTCTAAGCATGTGGCCATCTGGAGGAAGTGAGGTTGTTGCTCAGTGGCACAGATCTGTCAGTCCTGTTGTCATATCATATCATGGATTGACCAGAGAAGCGTTGAGGATGTGGGGTCACTGCACAGCACCCTGCTTCAAAGAGATATCTACTCAGTCAGCACAGTCACCGGAGCGTAGCGGACAGCAGGGTGTCAAGCAATAGCTCTTTCCTCAATAAACTGACACCATAATTCTCTGGCTAATAAAATCAGTCACACAATGCATTTCAGGCTATCAGCACTAAATAAAACCACAGCCTCCAAAACAAAATCCTACTGACCCCCTCAAATGAAATATTTATTATTTGAATGTAAGATTAAAGCCTGCCATTAAATCAGGTTGTGCTGCTTCTGCCACATTGGGAGCAGAAGGGTCTACAGATCTATGCGTGTCGTCCTCAGTTTACAACTATACACTTTTATTTTCAGTGACAACAGAGATATTCTGTTGTTAGCTGGTAAAAAGCAGCTATAACATTAACATTATTCTCTAGACCAAAATTGACAGATCTAGTAAAATAAATAAAAGCAATACAAGTAGATACTCCTCCATCATCTGATCACCCAAGGTGTTTCTGCTGGCAGATGGTTGCCCAAGCATGAACAATTGTGTCATGCGGCTATATACGGGACGGCACGCTGCACAAACCCTGGATTATGAGTGAAAACAGCAATAGCCATAAAAGGGGGGCGAGGGCAGGCAGGGGGCATTAAGTATTGTTCTAGAAAGGGAAATCAGGGGGGTTCTAAGAGTGGTGATTTCAGGGGATTTGTGTTAGGAGGAGAGATTTGGGGGGAATTTAGGCTGGGAGGAATTTTAAGTGGGGGGGGGAGAAGATGTGTACTAGGAGGGGAAATTTTAGGGGTAGAGGATTAGTGGTGGGGGGGGGGCATTTTTTTTGGGGGGGGGGGGATTTGGGAAATGGGAAAACAAAGATTTGTGCTCGGAGGCGCGATTTTTCCAGGGGTGGGGAGGATTTGTACTGGGCGGCGAGGGAATTTATGCTTAGGGAGTAAGCTTGCAAACTAACTGCTCAGTGTTTTTGTGGGGGAATTTTCCCCAACACATAATGTTCATACATCTTGGAGGGGGGGGGGGCAGTTTGGCATGTTCACCCTGGGCTCTAGATGACTTTGTGGGAGGAGTATCCAGAGAAAAGCTGAGCAAGCAAGGCACGCAAACTCCACGTAGATCGTGTTCTAGTGGGGATTTGAACTGAAGACCCTAGTCCTACAGAACAGAAGCAGTAAACACTGAGCCACTGTACAGTTCTTTACTTCACAGGGTGCCCATAAAAGAGCAATAACCACATACATAATACACTATACAGCCAAAGTATATGGACGCTACTCAAAATGATTGCGTTCAGGTGTCTTAGCCACACTGAGGTGCATCAATTTAAACACATCCCCTTCCAATCTCCATTAACAAACATTGGCAGTAGAATGGGTCATACATTTTTGGATCAAAACGAACATCAGCATGATCCTTCAAATGTTCTTTTGGCCAAGTCACACTCCAAAATCTTGTGGAAAGCCTTCCTGGAAGAGTGGAGGATGCTACAGTCACAAAGTGGGGGGGGCAACTGCATTTTAATGGTCATGGTTTAGGAATGGGATATCCACCAAGATGTTATAGGTGAGATGGTCAAGTGTCCATAAACTTTTGTCTGACATGTATGACCCTTCTTTTACTCCTGTAATTACAGCTGACTTAATGAAGTATGTTAGATTGCAATGTATACCTTGTGTAATTTAATGATGTGTTACGTTTACAGGTCCTCCAGTTGGGGGAACACAAAATGTGAATCCAAAAGCAGAACAGCAGCGTCCACAGCCAGGTACTACTCTCCGCAATATGATAAGAGACTGTTTATAAGGCAAAGGTGGAAGAATGCATCAGAGACTGATGTCTTAGTAATAATTTGCACATCAGTCAAGGGGTCTGCTTATGGTGCGGAGTGGTTCCTCAAACCTGCTGGACCCCAAAGTGTTACTCCACACTGCACCTGCAATCTACAACCCATTCATAAAATGCAGACTGTAGTCCACTGTAACCTGCAGAGGTCTAACCGCATAACACTGCAGAGATATCTCCACAATTGGAGGTGGGAACAGTCACATGACCATGACTTTATAAGATCACATGACTATGACGTCTTCCTCTCAGCTTTTTTTAATTTTAATTGAAAAGGGATCCACTTGCTTTGGGGCGTAAGGCTCATTTGTGTGGCACGGCGCTGTGCTTCATAAATATGTGTTTTTTAAAGAATTGGTAAGACCACACTGCTGCTTCACAAGTGGGACTCTTGGAGGTTCTCCACACAGCTAGTCCGGTTACATGTGCCAACAGGTTGGACACTAAAGCCTTTTGTATATGGTTGTACACAGCAGTACAGTTGGGATGGCTCTGGGACCCATAGACACCATATACAGCCACTTATTTAATTTTGTTTCCCTTTTTATTGGTTGAACTAGATGGACTTGTGTCTTTTTTCAACCAGTCTAATGCCCTGTACATACAATCGGAATTTCCGATGGCCTAAAATCCGATGGAATTTTTAGGCCATCGGATCGTTCAAGCTGTCTTGCATACACACTGTCAGACCAAATTCCGACCGTCCAAAAAGCGGTGACGTAAAACACTACAACGAAACGAGAAAAATGAAGTTCAATGCTTCCGAGCATGCGTGTTTTTTTTCTCCGGAGTTGCACACAGACGATAGGAATTTATTATCGTTTTTTTTTCCCCCATCGGAAAAAAATAAAACATGTTCTATTTCTAAAGAAAAAAAGTCAGATGACGCACACACTTAAAACGCAAATAGTTTGCATATAAGTGCTTCAGGCATCCCCAAATGAACTGCCTACAGGCACATGTTCTAATGCATCTCAATGGGTGGCTGTAGTGGGTCCCGGGAATGTCATTACACAGGATCTGTGCCTCCGTGTGCATGAGGCCTAGGACTAAACAAGCTAGAGGCCAATATGGATAAATGTTTATTTTGCGTTCGCTTTTTAAAAATGGCAAAAAACAAAATCTATATGTATATAGAAGTCAAGATAAACATAGGGACTTGGGTGATTCCTTCATCTGGCTACTCTTTTTTCAGGAATTTGTTTAGTTTTTGCAATGGAATAGAATATTTACATTTTAGGTTTATTTGTAATATAAATAACCAGCAAACAGAAAACTAAAAATAGATAATATGGAAAAACAAAGGGCCAGATTAACAGTCGAAATACGCCGGCGTATCTACTGATACTCCGGCATATTTTCAAATTTGCCGCGTCGTATCTTTAGTTTGAATTCTCAAACCAAGATACGACAGCTTTAGGCTTCGATCCGACAGGCGTACGGCTTCGTACGCCTTCGGATCGTAGGTGTAATACTTTGGCGCCCGCTGGGTGGAGTTTGCGTCGTTTTCCGCGTCGGGTATGCCAATTAGCTGTTTACGGCGATCCACGAAGCTACGCGCGCTCGTCGCATTCTCTTACGTCGTCGCTAGTCGGCTTTTACCGCCGTAAAGTTACGGCTGCTATTTCATGGCTTATATTTAGACCAGTCATGTTAAAGTATGGCCGTCGTTCCTGCGTCAAATTTAATATTTTTTTTTTTTGCGTAAGTCGTCCGGGAATAGGAAAGGATGTAACGCACGTCGCCGTTCAAAAAATTACGTTGGTGCGACGTCATTTCGCGTAAAGCACGGCGGGAAATTACAAAACGAAGCATGCGCAGTACGTTCGGTGCGGGAACGTGCCTAATTTAACACACCCATTTGAATTAGGCGGGCTTGCGCCGGACCGATTTACGCTACGCCGCCGCAAGTTTACAGGCAAGTGCTTTGTAAATCAAGCACTTGCGCTGAAAACTTGCGGCGGTGCAACGTAAATGGGATACGTTACGCCGCCGGAATTGTACATGAATCTGGCCCAATATGTCTTACAGAAAGGCCTGATTCAAGCAAGTATGGTTTTTAGATGCAATTTCAGTCACACAGAATCGCATAACAAAGGAAATCAGATTGGTGCCTTTTCACATCAATACGACTCTGCAAAGTGATTTTGGAACAAAGGTCCCTGTACTACTTTGGTGTGATATACAGTGCAATTTGGCCCCACAGAATGTGCAAACCACATCCTAAGTGCAACCAAGACGCAACAAAGATACACTACAAAAATGTATCGAACATCAGATCAAAATTGCATCGTAGTGGTGTAAATCGAGCCTAAGGCCCCTTTCACATTGGCTGACCAATCGTCCGTTTATTACAAGTCCGTTTACGGACTTGTAATGCATCCCTATGGGATCGCGTCCGTTAGCGGATGGAGCATCTGCCAACGTCCGCAACCATCCACGTCCGTCAGGATCCGGTTTTTCGGACGGAAGAAAACCCTATTTTTTCTTCCGTCCGGCAGGAACGGATCGGATGAAGACGGACAGACGGTCCGTCTTCATTCGATTCCCCATAGGGGAGAGCGGAGGAAAGACAGGGCGGTCTCTGCACAGTGTGCGGGGACCGCCCTGTCCGCCGACAGCTCAGCGGGGATTACGGATGATCCCCGCTGAGCCGACGGACACACACAAAAACGGTCCGCTCCGTGTGAAAGAGGCCTAAAGCTGCAATTTGATAAAAAGTGATCTGCGAAGATCCCTCCTATACTTTAGGTTTACTGACCAACCTATCCCTGTGTCTAAGTACTGTGGAGGAGGGGGATTTCCCAAATGTAGCCATACGCCAGTAGAATTTTGCTCAAAAAAGCGTTTTTTTTTTAACATTCGTTCAGTTATCCAATGGTTGGCTGGGTCAATCAACAAATGATTGTCATTGTAGTGACCAACAAATTCAAAGGGGCAGGATGGAAAATTTTCCTCAAATTGTCCATCAAATGTCAAATTTCAGTTAAAACCATACAGATTATAAGTAGCAGGCCTGGGCAAAATTTTAAAGGCTTTTGAATGAAATTAGTTGATTCAATGATAGCACGATTGAATGTTCTGATGATTTTCAGGTTTTCCATATGAATGTTCGATTCAAAAATCTAACTGTGTATGACCAATTTAAACCTACGCTGATTTTAAGTTGTCATTTGCATAGAAACCGCACTGTGAGGAGTGAGGAGTGTGACAATGAGGGCATGTTCACATGCACAATAAATAAGAAAAATCTGGCACAGAAAATATACCGCACATAGTTGAGGAATCCACAAAGTAGAATACACATTTAACATGATCTATTCTTCTTTTTAGACCCCTACCAAATACTGGGACCCACAAGCAGCAGGCTGGCAAATCCAGGTGAGAAAAACGACTTGAAATGAAAAGCATGTTTCTATACTTTCAACAGGCAGAATTTTTACTGTAAAATTACTATAAAATGCGCAGTGAAATATATGGTAATCTTTAACGGTAACCTTTACAATTTAGTTGGCAGTTCAGCATTCAAAATTTACAATCCAAATCATAGAATTTACAAGCAAAGCTGTATTTAGCATTACATATTTAGCATTACATTCCTGTGTGGACACTGCCCCCTAGTGGATGCTTTGGTTTATGCAGACATTCTGAGAAATGTTTCTATGCATGGGCAAGAACAGTGTGTCCATAAAATATCAATTCCTTTTAAATGTCAAAAGACAACCTGGCATTCTTACACATACAGAAATGTGTGCATGTGCCTCAGAAGTAAGCAGTTTACAGCAGTGAAAAAGACAGCTCACAGCTAATAAAGTAAATAGCACAACTTTTAATTTTGCACAAACATTTCCACAAATTTTTGGTGGGGGTTAACCTAAAAAAAAAAAAAAATAATAATAATATTAATTTCGTCATGCTGAAATTGCTTCCTCCCCCTCCGCTGCCACACTTAGCACTTTGGGGGGGGGGGGGGGGAAATCGCAAGTTACTTTAAAGCGGAGGTTCACCCAAAAATCCACTTTTTGACATTAGCTGTAGCATACTGCTAACATCTGCAGTATGCTGTTTTTTTTTTTTTTTTTCCCCTTGTACTTATCGTTATAGGAGCCCTTGTTTTCCGGCTCCGAGCAGGGAATCCTGCGGGGAATGGGCGTTTCTAAGCGAAGAGGAGTTGATTGACGGCTGCTAAGGCGCGTCACGCTTTCCGAAAAAACCCAAAGTCACACTCGGGCGTTTACGGCGCCTGCGCCTGCCGTGTAGAGCTGACTGCGCAGGCGCCGTAAACACCCGGAAGGCGTGACGCGCTTTAGCAGCCGTCAATCAACTCCTCTCAGCTTAGGAACGCCTATACCCGGAAGTAACCCCCCGCTCGGAGCTGGATAACAAGGGCTCGTATAACGATAAGTACAAAAAAAACAAAACAGCATGCTGCAGATGTTAGCAGTATACTGGAGGGATGTAGCTAATGTAAAAGAGTTTATTTTTGGGTGAACCCCCGCTTTAAAGATAAATAAAACAAAAGTTAAACAAATACAGTTGACTGCCTACAGGGCCCTGCAAGAGTCAATGATAACTATTGAGAAAAGGTTCAAATATCACAAACCAAAATACAGACCTGTGCAAGAACACGGTGGAGGGGTCCCTCCAGTACAGTACTATCAGCACTGAAGTAGCTCTCCACCAGCTCTCAGGAACAGCAATACTGTACAAAATGAGTATGAAGTAATTAATCTATGTATACAAGTCTATAACTCTTTAACTCCCCCTAGCGAGCAGTCCTGGGACACGTGTCCTATTATGGTGGCTTAGTTGATCTAAGCCTTACTTGACTAAGCCTTGCAATGGTTCCTTTCCTGTTAACTAAATTCTTCGCTAGCATTAGTTGGTGCACATAAACAATTTGTAATCCAATGGGGAGAAGTAAACTGGAAATGAACGTTAAAGGAAGTATGGCGTGTTGGCCACACAAATGCCAATTCCTGTAATGCACAGTCACTGCCGGATACAACGTATCCCTGCACGTGGCGTGTTAACCTCCAAGCAACAATGGTGAGTCTACTAGATCCACCTTCCTGCACTTCAGTTATTATGTAGTTGGGCAGGTGCCCTTCTCACCCAATGAGGCCTCGCCTCTCCGATATGCTCCGTCAGTAGTATCCAGGTCTCGGCCTCTCCGCAACTGACAGTCCCTGGTTTTCTGCCCAGTCGTCAAAATGCCAGTGAACAGGTGACACTGGTTGCCCTGGAACGTAGGCCAAACACTCCGTCAAAGATACCCTCTTAGGATGGGCGATCCGCGCTGGCAACTGTAGGCCCAGGCTTCCGAGGCCTAGGCTTCCTTGAAGCAGGCCTCGGCACCGGCTTCCTGCTTGCTAGAAGAGGCTGTCCCAAGAGAGCGAGAGGAGGCCTTTCTTCCCCTTAAATCCGATCACCCAGCAGGCTGTGCGGGGTGCAGTGCACTTTGGGTGGCACAGTTGCACCGTGGGCATCGTAGTCTGTCAACACCCGAGGCACTGGAGTCTTTATCTCCCTGCACTTCAAGTCCCATAATGCATTGTTGTAATAATGTAAAACCAAACAAGTGGTGGCAGTATAACGATTGGCCACCAGAGGGAGCAAAATTCCTTCTTAATTATAAAGTGTAGTCTTTCAGCCACATTGCAAAGTGGCACCTCGCCACACTTAGAAGGAATAGTGGCAGTGAGAAATCGGCTATGGTAGTTTGGGGTGATCACTTTTTTGCTTGCAGCTTTATTAATTTTTTATAGCTGGTGCCCCATTTTATTTATATAAGATAATTAACATAAAAACACAGAAATTCTGTCATATTTTAATTACAAAATGCTTCAAAAGTAGTTAAAGTGGAACCCCAGCCAAAACGTTTTTAGTTTCAAACGTAATTGTCACTTAAAAAGCCTGCATTCTGCACATCTATTCGGCTTTAGTTGCCAGCTGATGGAACTTGTCAACTCTCCTAAGATTAAATGAACAAACAGGTTGGCTGCGGTCATGGTGGCAAGTGTCCCAGTGGCAATAAAGACCTCACAGTTCTTCCCACCTTACGCTAAGGCAGTGGTTCTCAACCTTTGTACTGCCTTGACCCCTTGATAAAATTTCCCAAGTTGTGGCGACTCCTAACAGTAAAATTATTTTCGTAGCATGAGTTGTCAGCACTCAAGGCAAGACAAGTAATTTGCGCCTCTAACCCACGGACATTTAGCGCTCCCCGAGTCCCTTCCACTCATACAGTATTAAAACCCCTATGGTACATTTTAGGATGTACCACTCTCTTTGTTCACTGAGTCTCCAACTTTGTCGTGTCTCATAGCAGTGACACCCATGCGGAAATCAGGAGATAGGGTCTCCTCCAGCCCCTCCCACTTCACATTCCTCACCAGTCAGCTGACCTCTAGTCTCTGCCCTCCAGCCATGCCGTGAACTGAATGGGTGGCTGCAAAGAGGCTGAGTGGACAGCAACAGGATCCAGGGACAGCCCTGCTGGGCGGCCGCAAAAAGGTTGGTAGAGTGGTGCAGGCCCAGGCTTCGGTGACCCCTGGCAAATCATCATTCGACCCCCAGGTTGAAAAACAATGCGCTAAGGCTTAAAAAAAAAAAATAACATTTTGAACAAATAACTTGGTTGCTCTCCAATGACATCAGCTGAAAGCTTTATTACTCCAAGAAATCTCATGAAAAAGAAAAAAAAAAAACAAACACATGCATTGCTATGTATTTACATGCAAATTTCAGTGTGTTGTTATGAGCATTACATCCATAGATGTGTTTGTTCCTACATTTTATCTATTAGTTGTCTTATCACATTAGTTTACTTTTACTTACATTGTGTTTATGCATGTTTATTTGAATTTTAGATGCATATATGTGCATTGCAGGAAAAATCCAGACAGCTTATTTTCACACAGCTTTGCACTGTACACGACACCAGCATTTGGTTGTGAACAAGGTCCATAGAACGCAATGGACTTACCTTGCAGATCGCTTCCGTCTAGTGCAGAAAAGCACAGGTCTTTGCACGTAGCGTGAACTCCTTTTTTTATTTTACCCTGGAGCAATAAAGCTTTGTAAAGACAGTTGTCATTGGAAAGCGTCCAGCTTGTTTGTTCAAAACATTTTTAGCTTTGGATAGAGTAAGGTGTGAAACACTGTAATGTTTTTAGAGCCACTTGTTACCATAACTGATAGCGAGGGGGAACAGTCATTACTGGAATATGAGGTGATATCTTCCAGTGTGAAAAATTGTGGAAAATTGTGGAGATGTCCTCCACAGAAATTAAGTGGACTTGATTATTTAAAATGTCTTCTTTAACATGCCGTTCTCTTTCGTCTCCCGCAGGCAGCGGCCAGATCCAGCTGTGGCAGTTTCTCCTAGAGCTGCTCTCAGACAGTGCCAACGCTAACTGTATCACCTGGGAGGGCACCAATGGGGAATTCAAAATGACAGACCCCGACGAGGTGGCACGGAGATGGGGCGAGCGGAAAAGCAAACCCAACATGAACTATGACAAGTTAAGCCGAGCGCTGAGATACTACTATGACAAAAATATTATGACTAAGGTTCACGGCAAACGTTATGCCTACAAATTTGACTTTCACGGGATTGCTCAAGCTCTACAGCCTCATCCCACCGAAACATCTATGTACAAGTATCCATCTGAATTCTCATATATGCAACCTTATCACACGCACCAACAGAAGGTTAACTTTGTACCGACGCACGCTTCGTCTATGCCAGTAACGTCGTCTGGCTTTTTTGGACCAACTTCACCATACTGGAGTTCACAGAATGCAAACATCTACCAAAACCCGGGCCTTCGGCATCCTAACAGCCATGTCCAGCCACACCTGGGAAGCTTCTATTAGACCTTTTTCCTAACTTAATTGGCGGTTCTTCCTTGACATACATCTCATTGTTGTGGACAAAATCCCCAAATCACCTTGGAGTCCAGAGTGAACAAGTTTGATACCATATCAGTATTCATTTTCTTTCTCCTCTTTGTTGACGTTGAATGTGACCTCTGTGAGCCAGTATTAGTTCAAGCTGCCAGGAATCTGCTTGAACCCTGGGATGCGATATGGAAATATAACCAGCACACACAGAGAGGATCTAACCAAGAAAATCCTAATATACTATTTTTTAAATTTTGACATTTATGTCAGCATGTTTTGACATTTGAACTTTATATATTCTCAGATGCACTGGATGGCACAGGGATAGTCTTTAAAGCTGACTGGAAAAACAGCATATAAAAAAGGACAGTAATAAGAGCCTTACTTATTACCTATTGGAGTACACAACATTCCAGCAACTAATGTCACTGAATACAGCGCAGGAAGATTAGCTCAAGGTAACGCTTTAAGAACACAATCCAGTCACCAATTCTTCTTTTAGGGGTTTCCTTGCCCACATTGATTTAAAAAAAAAGGGGGAGTTCATAACACTTAGAGGGCATGCATGGCAACCAATCAGCTTCTTCAGTCAAGCTTTGAAAATGAAAGTCAGAAGCTGTTTGGTTGCCAATACACAGAGGTCTCAGTTTTGATCAAATTCTCCTCATTTATCATGCAGGGATTCACCCACAAAACACATAATCAGCTCCCTGGCTTGCTCTTGCCTCAGCACTGTTATGGCCCACAGGCTTAGACCCTTGACTGATCCTCCAGACAGTACCTAAAAGCCACATATGCATCTCTGCTCACTGACTTGGAGCCACGTGCACAACTTGTGGGGGGCTGAATTATTGTCTCATAAGGGCTGTGCACACCTGCCCAGTTTGGGTGCTTACCCCCACCAAGTCTCCAGGTCCCAAACCACGTTTAACAAATGTTCAAAGAAACTAAATTTCCTCCCAATGACACAAGCACCTTGGAGCCCCTAAACCTGCCAGGTTGAGAACAATGAGTGACACAAAACCCTTTTTATACCGTGACAATGCACCATACTGCCACAAAGTCAATCTATAACAACAATAGCTATAATAAATAAAGAGGTCCTTTTAATAAGCTTGCATTAGTTCTTCAAAAAGATGCGGGTTGAATAGTGCCTAGAGAATAAAAAGGGAGGCTGTAGTCCGTTTTCAGTGAGGATACATATGCAACTTCTATTAGAACATTTTTGAAAAATCCAAAGAGGAAAACAAGTCAAGACCAGGAAGCCTTTAGAAAACAAGGTCTGGAGTTGCCCAGTAAACTTAAATATATCCAAAACATATTATTGTCCAAATTGGATGACCTGAAAAATTAGAAGCGACACCTATAACAAAATATCCATATGCAAAAATATATCAACAATTAATTATGCATACATTTTATGTTTGTGTTAATTTTTGCATGAAAGATGTTTTGTTATAGGCTTTGTTTTTTTAACATTCCTGTTTGGAACATTATTTTTTACTTATTGGAGCGTTAATCAGGTTTCGATATTTAGCCTGAAGTATGCTTTTTGTTAACATGGATGTCAATACTCATTTAAACACTAGTAGCTGTAAACCTCAGCCCCAAATGTGTATTTTAAACTTAAAAAATACATTAAAAAAAAGGGACAAGAAAAAATCCTGAACTAGCAACTAATAAAGATCTATAAAGTTGCTGTATAGTGAAAGTGCTTCCAAATACTTAAAGCGGAGTTCCACCCTAAAAATAGCTTGCTTTTAATGTAAAAAAATAAAATAAAAAATAAAAATGTTTTACTTACTTCTATCTGGCTGTTACTAGGCAGTATTCGTACTCTGCCTAGTTCCTAGTCCTAGGTGGTTCAACTTCCTGTCCTACGACCCCATTGCCCCTTGGGAAATGATGACACTCATTTCCCAGAAGTCTCTGGGCATTACTGTGCCTAAAAATCGCCCAGCATGCACCTCTCCCTGAAAACCAGGAAGAAAAAGGAACTGGGCTTCACATGCCCACACATATGATGGATACGGCCACAACATGAGCTAGAGGATATAAGGCATGTGTTTGCAATGATTTCTGGAATGATTGGGGAGCTATTAATTTGTTGTAGGAACTTTAATGTGATTAATTTTAGCTTGCAAAAAATAAAAATTATGCCCGGAACCCGCTTTAAAGTGTGAAAATAACCAAAAGTTTTTTAGCATGAAGTATGAAAGGGTTAGAGGTTCAGTCTTTTTTCTGTGTTTACATTTGGGAACACTGGCTTCTATTTCTCCAGATAACCATTGCAACCAGTCCTGGCAGAGCAGAGAGATCCCTCTAATCAGGTTATACTGACAGCTATAAAATTCTGGATTACCCATCGTCTTTTTGGTGACAATGGTCACCAGTACAGATAGAGAAAATTAATCTCCCCAGTAATAAAAACCTGACAAAGGGTCCAACCTTTTTTCTACATCCACAATGCAAAAACAAATCTTTCACATACACGTCCTACTAATGCCACAGACCTGCAGTAATTAATCTGACACTACAAAAATATCTACAATAGAAGAGAGACACTGAAAGAGACACTGTTTATTGAATAAAATAAAACCAATGCGTTTCGATGGCCTTCCCTTCTACAGAGCTTAACCATATGGTTTGTACGTAGGGCCGATTCACAGCAGATGCAGTCTAATGCATTTTTATTCTGCATCAAAAAACACATGAACAATGTTTAACATGGGGGGGGGGTCCTAGTTCACACCAGTGCAGTCAACAAAAGTAGAACATGTTGCAATTTGTTCTGGATGGATCACATCTGGAAAGTGGTAAAATGCACCAGAACACACATGTCCTCAATTGTGATGAAGAAAAAAGAAAAGGAGGAGGGAGAAAACACTGGAAAGCACCAGAAATGGTGGTGTAATCCAGACCTGGGCAAGGTTTCTTAAAATATCTGTTCTAAGGCTGAAGAGACCAAGTAATTTTCATTCTCACTTGAATACACTATTACCTCAGTTTTTACCCTCAAAGCAGGCATTTTAAATAATCTTGTCCAAAGTCAAGTATGAACCATACAGTTAGGCCCTGAAAAAAGGATGAAGCATTTCACCTGAAACGTGTTGGTTCTATTTTTAAGGTAAACTTTTCAATTCAATATCAGTCTCAAGCTGTTTGTACCACCGTTTGTACCAGGCACTGTTAACTTTATGCCTAAAAGCACATTACACATTGAGCAAACCATTTACCCCCATTGGAGAGGCAGCAGCCTAAGATCACAATTTATTGTAGATTTACTTCCTCATAGGAGAACTAACTTTTAGATCTACAAAAATTATCCCCTAATTTATATTAGTCCAGTGCTATCAAACACATTCACCAAATCTATGAATTCAGGAAGACAAGCCATGAGCTCCTGGTGCCAATTGTAATATGTGTGGTTTATTACTTAAAAATTTAGTTTTCCAAAAAGATTTTGAAATGTCCGAAATGAATCCTTGTATCAAAATGTTTTCCTTCCTGTAACAGACCTGTTATTCCTTGTATCCCTGTATTTTTTGTTCACCATTTCATCTAAAAGACTTTACTTAATGTTTGAACAAAAGGACCAAACAAAAAACGGACAGAAGATATTGAGGTGGGACCAATATAGTAATGGGATTCCCCACCCCGAGCGATTCACAAACGCTGAGCGTTTGTCAGTACAGCATTCACGCGTAACGGGACAATTTTACTGTATAAATTATGAATTATTTTCCTATATTTCACATAATGAACTGACTTGCTGTGGGCAGAACCAGCTCGATCAGAAGTTAAGATATATACAAAGCTTATAAACTAACGAGTAGACCTCGCTCACAGAAAAGCATTTTTGTTTTTTCTTACAGAATTGAATTTTGTACAGATGTTTTTTTTTTTCTGTTATTTTTCTAATCTCGAGCGTTTTGTACATTTTGGCTTTTTACCTTTGTACCGATATCTGTTACTCTTTGCATTGCAAAACAAAATGTAAATAAAGTTATTTTCATATCCTGAAGTGAATTTCCTGTGAAAACTGAACTGCAGGCTCAATCCATGATTTAATGAAGAACAGACGTGGTTATTAAAATGCAATTGAGGTTCATCATTACCAAACTAAAACAAGATGGAAAGTCAAATTTCACTTGAATATACAGTATATTGCTGGTTACTAATTGTAAGGACTTAAAACTTGTACCGTTTTAACCCGTCGAGCCCTGGCTACCTCTGTATGGATAACATTATACTGTATCAGAATTCCCATCAGTATCCACAAATTAGCCAGGTTCTGAGAGTAAAAAAACCTTACTTTATTTTTCTAGTTTAAAAACCAACCGATAAAAATTGCTAATCAAATACCATGATCACACCCACTTTATAGGATGTCTGTTTAAGTGTACCTTGAGGTCATGAAGACCTTTCAAACTATGGGGTCCATTTATGAAAACATTTGTATAACCATTTGTCCGGCAAATTGGCATGTACATTTGTTCTGTGTGAACTGGACTTCTCCTTTGAACGAATGTTATTTTAAAAGAAATTATAAAATACCACATTATGGCCACTAGGCTGAGCCAAGGAGCATAGGAAATGCATGCTGCATGTCTTTGTAACAAAAGATGCAAAGTAACAATTCTAGAAAAGACTAGAGGAAAATAGTTAATAAATATAACCAATGGGACCCTGGGTGAATATTAAGTAGGGGTCTCATATGCACAGCATTCAAGCTTCTCTTAACTCTGAGGCCTTGCCCAGTATGCCCCTTGTCCAGTATGCCCAATACCCAGGGCCGTCTTTAAGGCAGGGCAAAGGGGGAAGCTGCCCCATGCCCAGTCATTGTTGTGGGGCCCAAAGCAGCTGCCTCTTGAGCCTACACTGCCTGATAAGTGGATTCGGGAGGGCCCAAGAAAATGGGTCCAATCAATATAAAAAAACAGCTCGCCCCCACCCAATGTTGGTCTTGCTGTATGGTGAAGTCTATTCACAAAGCAATAAAAAATATATTGATTTTGTAATATTATGTGCAAAGATAAACTTTCACAAATTACTAATTATTCATTATGACTTACCCCTAACCCATGCTAATCCTCAGGAGCAGAATTTTTGAGTGCTGTCCTTATTTCTTGTAATTTCTCTACTTGCATCTCTTCGGTTTCATATTTGATGGCTGAGAAAATGAATAGGGATTACATTACCAGCTGCACACTGTGAACTGACGGCAATTCATTTTTATTTTTTTACATTTTGGATTAGGGAGTCAGCCCAGGCTCACACTGTGCTGAACTCGCACAATTTTACTCCCGCATGTCAGTCCCGATTTCAGCTGCGATTTCACGGGCGTCTGTGTAGGATTCTGCACAGAAGTCAATGGATATCGCAACCTGAAATCGCAAAAAGTAGTGCAGAAACTACTTTTTGAAATCTGTGCGGCATCGCACCAATTAGGATGGTGCCATTGCCGCCGATTTGACATGTCAAATCGCACCAGTGTGAACCAGGGCTAAGGGAGGGTTATTACCCGTCAGTTCTTTTGTTTTATTTTGCCATCTGTGTCCCATTGGAGATATTTTTCTTCACTTTCTGACCCATAGGGTTTGATTTAATTATAGAGTAACTGCACTTTTGTTGAGAAAAACATTGCCCTCTGGGTGATCTATGTACATTGCAAGGATTTTAACAAACTTTGTTGCAGATTCCTACCTTTTGTTATTCTGAAGAAATCCCTGTGTAATTGGAGTGGTTTCATAATTATCAATCAGCTGCAGCACCTGAGGGGCACTAATGAGGAAAGGTGCAGGGTCTACATCCCTTAAGAGCCAGTTCACACCAGACGCAGTTCCGTTCAGTTCCGTGTGCTTTTTTTCTGCACAAAATGCATGCACAGTGTTTTCCATGTATTCGGATGGCTCTAGTTCACACCATGCAGTCAGTTTCCGGTCAGTTTCTGCACCGGAAACTGACTGCATGGTGTGAAATAGAGCCAAATAGAGCCATTGGAATACATGGAACACTGTGCATGCATTTTTTAGTGCAGAAAAAATGCACACGAAACTGTACGGAACTGCGTCTGGTGTGAACTGGCCCTTAGGGCCAGTTCACACCAGACACAGTTCCGTACAGTTTTGAGGCGGTGGATAGCTGTTTAATCGGTGCTTTGCCTCCGCTAGCAGTGCGCTCTTTACCCTCCCTTGGGTGGACGTCATGACGGACACATCGAATGACTGATTACTGCAATGGCCTGCTGCCATCCACTGTGTACAATCGTGTTGGTAGCTATGATTGATACAGTGAGCACATGGTACAGACTGGGCCAATCACAGCAAAACAAAAAACTGAATTAATCTATTTGATTTAGTAAAATGCTTGCATATAAGCAAACAATGAGTAAAAAAAAATATATATATATATATATATATATATATATATATATATATTATACACACACACATAATATATATATATATATATATATATATATACACACACACATCATTTTAGATAGAGAGATTAGCCACCTTTTCTGGAAATTAAGGTCAGCCTGCAGGCAGTTTCTTTCAAATCTGAACCTCAAAAGGGGTTTGCAAAGTCAAGAAAACAAACAAAAAAGTAAAGTAAATCCTTGCCGTCCGGTGCTAAACTAAACAGTAGACTCCTCTCTATATGGTGTGGGGCTGGTTTCCGTCACCCACAAAATGTGGTAAAGCAAACATTCTTTTTAACCACTTAAGGACCCCTTCACGCCGATATACGTCGGCAGAATAGCACAGCTGGGCACAATCACGTACCTGTACGTGTCTCTTTAAGCCCAGCTGTGGGGTCACGAGTGCGCTGCCGGTGGCACGCTCGCGACCTGGTCCTAAGCTCCGTGATCGCGTACCCGATCGCCGCCGGTATCCCGCGATCGGTCACCAGAGCTGAAGAACGGGGAGAGGTGTGTGTAAACACACCTTCCCTGTTCTTCACTGTGGCAGTGTCATTGATCGTCTGTTCCCCGATATAGGGAAAGATGATCAATGACGTCACACATCCAGCCCCACCCCCCTACAGTTAGAAACACATATAAGGTCACACTTAACCCCTACAGTGCCCCCTAGTGGTTAACTCCTAAACTGCAATTGTCATTTTCACAGTAAACAGTGCATTTTTATAGCACTTTTTGATGTGAAAATGACAATGGTCCCAAAATTGTGTCAAAATTTTCCGATGTGTCCGCCATAATGTCGCAGTCATGAAAAAAAAAAAGCTGATCGCCACCATTAAAATATGTAGAAGGATACGTATCGGCCTAAACTGAGGAAAAAAATAATGTTTTTTTATATAATTTTTGGGGGATATTTATTTAGCAAAAAGTAAAAAATATTGCATTTTTTTCAAAATTGACGCTCTATTTTTGTTTATAGCGCAAAAAATAAAAACCACAGAGGTGATCAAATACCACCAAAAGAAAGCTCTATTTGTGGGGAAAAAAGGACGCCAATTTTGATTGGGAGCCACGTCGCACGAACGCGCAATTGTCAGTTAAAGCGACGCAGTGCCGAATCGCAAAAAGGGGCAAGGTCCTTAACCTGCATAATGGTCCGGGTCTTAAGAAGTTAAACCCAGAGCTCCTCTCTCTCAGATTCCCTTCTAAATCTCAGACCAGAGCTCTGCTGTGCTCTCTTCCTGCTCATTTAAAGTCCACCTAGAACCCATGTGAGGTGAAATATACCGATTACCCAGTACCTCACCTCGCAAACCGTCACAATATACACACACACACACACTAATCACTTCCCCAGAGTAGTACAATGTTACTATGGTAACATTAAATTGCTCTGGTCAAAGTGTTGAAAAAAAAAAAATGTTTTGCTCCCTGTCCAATGACTGAATCAATCCTGTACTGTCCCCAGTGTCCCTGATAATCGCCACACCAGCATGGATGACACTGCAGAAAAAAAATCCTTCAAAAAACTTCCCATGCCTCTTACTAAATACTTTGGACTGTGTAATTCCAAAAAGAGGTAATTTCGGGGGATACCTGTACTGTCCTGACATTTTTGGGCCTCAAAAAAGGAGATAGGCAATCAGTACATCAGGATTGATCAATTTTCAGATACTTACCATAGTTTGTGGACTCTAACATTCCTAAAGACAAAATAATATACACCGATTTTGGCTATTTTCACCAAAGAAATGTACTAGAATAAATTTTGGCCTAAATTCAAGAAGAAAGATTACCTACTTATTTGCAAAATTTTAGAACAGAAACTAAGAAAACATTTTTTTTTCAAATTAAAAACCCAGTGGTGATTAAATACCACCAAAAGAAAGCTGTATTTGTGTGAAAAAAATACATAAAAATTTTATATGGGTACATTTTTGCATGATCGCGCAACTGTCAAAGTGTGACAGCGCTGAAAGCTAAAAATTGGCATGGGCAGGGAGTAAAAGTGCCAGGTTTTAAAGTGGTTAAAAGGACTGGTTCACACAGGTGAGCCAACTTAAAGCAGTAGTAAACCACAAAAAAACAAACAAAAAACAAACAAACACCCTTTCCCATGCAGGAACATAATGTGCTAGTATGCATGCTAGCACATAATGAAAGACTTACCTTCAAAAGAAGCCCTCCAGTGGCACACTGTCACTGCTATCAGGGATTCCAGCTTCACTCTGTCTTCCTTCCCAGGTACGTGGGCTCTGGCCGTTTGAATGTCTGAGCCATGATGATGTCACTCCAGCACACGCATGTGGCAGTCATGGCCACAGCACAGCTCTCTCAATAGATGGCATGTCATCCAATAAGAGCGCAGTGCGCATGTGCAGGTGGCAAGTAAATATCTCCTATGTTTCCAATGTTTGGGGGATATTTACTGTACCTACAGGTAAGCCTTATTATAGGCCTAACTATTTTTTTTTATTATTTTCCTTTCACCTGATTGGGTATTCTTTAAAAAATGAAACTTCACCAGTCACCGCATTTACTAAGCTCCGAGGAAAATGAATATGGCTGCATTTGCAGAGTGCACAGTCTGGTTGCCTTTAGTAAATTTACCTCAATGTGTTTTTACCATATTTTTCTATTTGTTGAATTAAACATTTTTCACGTACAGTTGTTTTTTTAACCACTTCCTTCCCGCCATATAGAAAGTGGTTCCGTTATCCCGACTGGGCATAGTATGAAGTTTAGCAGGATAAGCCGCAAGCTCGCGCCGACGGGGGCACGCAGAGCGGCGATCAGTGGTGTGGTGTCTCAGTCTGACACACCGCATCTCCGATGTTGTTTTTTTTTACCATATGATCAGCTGTGTCCAATCACAGCTGATCACCAGGGCCACCATCAGGGGGGTACAGAGAAATCCCCAGGCCCCCGGATGACAACCCCCCTTTTTTTATATATTTTATTATTATTATATATAATTATTATTAAAGGGCTAAGCGGTCCCCAGGGCCCCATGTGGCAAACCCCCCTTTTTTTTTTTTTTTTTAATAAATGTTATTTTTTTTATTTTTGTTTAATAAAAAATAATATATATATATATATATATATATATAGCCCAGAGGTCCCCAGGGCCCTGGATGGCAACCCCCCCCCCTTTTTTTTTTATAAATGTTTATTTTAATATATATTTATTTTTTTCTTAAAGAGCCCAGAGGTTTATTATTTTTATTAAAGGGCCCAGAGGTCTCGGATGGCAACCCCCATTTTTTTGTAATTTATTTTTATTAAAAAAAACAACTGTTAAAGGGCCCAGAGGTCCCCAGGGCCCCAGATGGCAACCCCCCTTTTAAAAAAAAAAATATTTTTTTTTTATATATATTTTTTGTATTTCTTTTTTTTATTAAAGGGCCCAGAAGTCCCCAGGCTACTCCCCTTTTTTTAATATATATTCTTCTTTATTTCTTATTTTTGTAAAGGGCCCCCCCCCCTGCTTCTCAATTCCAGGCGGCAGCACCCCCTCCCCCCCGGTTCTCTGCTCCAGGGGGCCCATGCCTTAAGCAGTGTAAGGGGCCCCATAATTCCTGATGGCGGCCCTGCTGATCACAGTGTAAACAGGAAGAGCCATTTGTCTGATTTTCCTCCACTCACACTGACAGGCGTGAGTAGAGGAGAGCAGATCGGCTGCTCTCCTGACGGGGGGGGGGGGCTGTGCTGATAATCAGTGCATTGATTATCAGTGCAGACCCATCAAGAATGCCCACCCATGACCACCAGGGATGCCAATCAGTGCCCATTAGTGATGCCTGCCACTGCCTCCTGATCAGTGCTGCCTAACAGTGCCACCTATCAGTACCCATCAATGCCACTTATCAGTGCTTCATCATCAGTGCCACCTCATAAGTGAAGGAGAAAAACTTACTTATTTACAAAGTTTTGTAACAGAAACGTAGAAAATAACTTTTTTTTAAAGCGGTTGTAAACCCGCGATTAATTTTTTATTTTTTTTTTCACCTGAAAGGCAAAAGCCATAATGAGCTAGTATGCACCGCATATTAGCTCATTATGAAATACTTACCTCGGAACGAGGCGAGAGGAACTTACCTGGTCCACGCCGAGCGAGATGTCATCTTGACTCGGCGTGTCTTCCGGGTATCGCCGCTCCAGCGCTGTGATTGGCTGGAGCGGCAATGACGTCACTCCCGCATACGTGGGAGACTTCAATTCGGCAAGGTCCGGCGGCTACCGGTCCTTTAGCAGAGGATCCCAGCTGCGCATGCGCCGCTGCAATCAGCGGCGCATTGCGGGGGGAATATCTCCTAAACCGTACAGGTTTAGGAGATATTCTTTATACCTACAGGTAAGCCTTATTATAGGCTTACCTGTAGGTAAAAGTCAAAAATGTGGGTTTACAACCACTTTAAATTTGTAGCGCAAAAAATAAAAACCCCAGGAGGTGATCAAATACCTTTAAAAAAAAAAATATTTGTGGTTAACAAAATTATATAAAAAAAACGTTGTTTGAATGATATTTGCGTAGTCCTGCAACACTGTACCCAAAGTGTGACAGCGCTGAAAGCTGAAAATTGGTGTGGGCAGGAAGGGGAAAAGTGCATGGTATTGAAGTGGTGAAAAAACAGGTATTTTGGGCTCAGCAGGGCATTGCAGGTACATCATACCTTGTCAGAACAATCCATCATTTCACACCAAGGCACGGCCATTCTGGTTCTAAGCTCCTGTGAGAGCACCAACCCGGGGCCCCTTGTCTACCTCAGCCCACTGAGCCCAGGTGGGGCCACTACAATGAAGGAGGAGGTTTCTCCAATCACCTCACAACTCCAGGCCACAGCTGTTACCTCAGAAATTCCCGCCTTCCAGCTCCTGTACTGGGATTGGCTGAGAGGACACCTGCAGCTGGCTGCTCACTCTCCACAGGTAACCAATCCCAGGACACAGAGTCCAGGATGTTTCCAGAATCACCAGGCAGACCCCGCTCTCTACAAACAACACTCCTCTCACTTCCTCATGTGGCTATGATACACGATAACGTCACTAAGTATCAAAGGTATTTTTTATTTTAAAGTAAAAAAAACGTTGTTTTTATTTTGGATAGATTAAGGGAAAGTTATAACCCTTGTCAGTCACCCCCCCCCCCCCCCACTTGTGTCACTTTCTGCCCCATAACCAAAAGGAAATTCCTATAAAGTGAGGGAAACCATAGTGTCTCCATTGGAAGGCTTCTCTTCCATTACTGTTCTGATGACAACTCAGAATTTTGGACTTTAGGTAATATAACAGGATACATAAGGAGGGTGAGGGGCAGGTCACACTGCGTGCATTCCGTAGCTTAGCGTATTTACGCTACGCCGCCGTAAGTCAGAGAGGCAAGTACTTGCCTCCTAACTTACGGCGGCGTAGCGTAAATGCGGCGGGCGCAATCGCGCTAATTCAAATTCGGCTGAGGGGGCGTGTTTTATGTTAATATGCTTCGACCCGACGTGATTGACGTTTTTTTTAACTGCGCATGCGCCGGGCGCCTACATTTCCCAGTGTGCATTGCGGCTAAGTCCGCCGCACGGGCCTATTGATTTTTGACGTGGACGTAAACAACGTAAATCCCTATTCACGGACGACTTACGCAAACAACGTAAAATTTTCCATGCGGGAACGGCGGCCATACTTAACATTACTATTCCATCTATTTGATGGAATAACTTTAGGCGGCCTATCTCTTACGGAAACTGCGTATCTGTACTGCGTTGGCCGGGCGTACGTTCGTGAATAGCCGTATCTAGTGATTTACATATTCTACGCCGACCGCAATGGAAGCGCCACCTAGCGGCCAGCCAAAATATTGCAACCTAAGATAGGACGGCGCAAGATTCTGTTTGAGAATACACTTAAACCTAGGTCGGCGCAGATTCTGAGTTAGGTCGGCGTATCTACTGATACGCCGACCTAACTCTTACTGAATCTAGCTAATGGTGTTCAATGGCATAGTTCCCACCAGTGCAGTCAGTTCCAGAAAAAGAAAGTAGAACGCAGCAAAACGCATTAAAAACACACCGGAACGCACCTAAACACACCAAAAATGCACATGTTCTTTTTTAAAGTGGTACTTCCATCATTTATTTAAACTTTCCATCTATTATATCTTCTGCCCTTGTAGTTTTAACTTTGGATAGTCATTTTTTTGTTCTGCCAGTAAATTTACCTTATACAGCCCACTTCCGGGGGAGTCATAAGAGGGCCAATGAGAGCTGCAAAGCTGGATGTGTGCCTCTGTGTAAATCCAGGAAGTGAACAGGCAGCAGCTTCAGTTGCCCACAGTGAAAATCAGTGGAGGGAGATTTTTTCAGCATATTTGGCAAGTACAGAATCATCTATATAAAATAATATGCAAAGTGGTTGGGGGGAAGCTTCAGAATGGCAAAGATGTTTTTATTACAAATTACGTGAGCAGACTGCAGTTCCTGTTTAAGGCGAAGGAAAAAAATATCTCATGCAGCATAGGACCCCTTTCACACTGAGGGCTATAGCGTTAAAAATAGCGCCTGCAATCCGCCCTCAAACAGCTGCTCCATTGTCTGCAGTGTGAAAGCCTGAGAGCTTTCACACTGGAGCGGTGCCCTAGCAGGACGGTAAAAAAATCCTGCTAGCCGCATCTTTGGAGCGGTGAAGAAGCGGTGTGTTTACCGCTCCTGCCCATTGAAATCAATGGAACAGCGCAGGTTTTATGCCCTTTCTCGGCCTCTAGCGGGGGTTAGAAGCGCCCAGCTAGTGGCCGAAATGTACCACAAATCCACCTGTGGCATCGGCGGTAAAAATAGCAGCGTTTTACCGGCAACGCTATGTAAAAGGGGTCTAAGGCTAGGTTCACACTACTGCGAATTCAAAAATCGCTGTAATAATTGCGATTATACCGCGATTTCGCGGCTGCGGTTTTGCCGCGATTTCGGTCGCGATTTAAGAGACATCTGTGCAGGGTTCAATGTAAATCGCGGCCCGAAATCACAAAAAGTAGTACAGGAACTACTTTTTGAAATCGGTGCAGCGCCGCAGATGCGGCGTCGCACCGATTAGGACGGTGCCATTGCCGACAATTGCCGGCAAATGCCGCCGATTTGAGATGCGATGTGAAATCGCATCTCAAATCGTACCCAGTGTAGACTGGGCTAATGGCTTTGCAGGGTATAGTGTGACCTTCTACTCAAATCCGTGTACCCATCTACCTTTGCGACATGGAACTTGGCACATGCCAAATTTTGATCTCTAGAAATTAGCAAAATGCATCGTGTACACCGGGTATAATGAACTTTAACCCTTTTGCTGCTATCGCCGTTTTTGCCCACACATTTAAAAAACAGTTTTAGGCCTGAAGATCAGCTAAAACCCCCAAACTTTATATACATGTGTGTGACAGCAGGGAGGGCGCGTCTTAATGCCCACACATCACACATTTGCCTCAGTGAAGGCCGACCCCTCCCGGGTTTACCAAGTAGCAGAATGAGAGAAATCTGTCATTTCCGGGTGAAATGAGTTTAGCCAATATCCCTCCTCTCATTGTTCACAATCTCACATTCCCACCCACCTATACTCGGCTCTATAGGTCATTTTCCATTCCACAAACACAAGACTATTGCTAGCAATCAGGTGGTAAGTGTAGCAAGCAATCGATAAACTGAGAAAACAAATGTCCACCTGTTGTGTAAAATACTCAAGTTGTTTATTGTAGAGATTATGCAGGAATTACCACAAAATGAGCCAATTGTGTGAGCTACTGTATGCTTTTTGTGTAGCTCACACCATAGGGAGTCCATTGCTCCATTGTTAGGTAGTGATCACCGCATTTGGCTGGTCGGGGGGGTCAGGTAAAAAAGAAAAGAAAAAAAAAAAGAAAAATCCACGCCTGGGAGCCAAGACCCAAGAACACTGCAGGTCAGGTCCCTACAATTGCTGAAATTTGATTTCTCCTCCACTCCCTCCCACCGGCATTCAGTGGCTGTAAGGGGGGGGGGGGGAGAGAGAATGTTCATTATGCTATTAAAAAAATAAAATAAAATAGAAACTCTGAATCATTTCATTTCATTGTGACCCACTCCCTCCCACCGGCATTCAGTGTCTGTAAGGGGGGGGGGGGTATGTTTATTATGCTATTAAAAAAAAAAATAGAAACTCTGAATCATTTCATTGTGGCCCACGACCGCTTATCAAATCACTTAAGTGGACACTCGCTTTTCCAAAGGTTGAGCATCACTGGCTTGAGGGTTAGTTCACACCAAAAAAAAAACGCAGTCCAGATCCATTCTTGATGCGTTTCTGCATGTGCATCTTTAACAAGTTTTTGGTGCGTTTTTGTTACATTTCCAGATGCATTCCAGGTGCTTTTTTTATCTTCCACTGTGCTGGGGCTCGGTGCATTTTTGATAGGTTCTAGTGCATTCCGGTCCATTTTCTGGAACTGGAAAGCCCTGCAACTGACTGCACTGGTGTGAACTATGCCATTGGGAACCATATAACCTACTTTCAATACAGTTTATGTAGCATCATGCTGTCCTTACACTGTACTCATGTAATATTTGTGCCAACATGACGTGCTACAGCATACATGTACCCTATTGCTAGCTCTTGCCACCTAGGGTCTTTAGTACTTAGGGCCAGTGATGAAATTTATACCAAACACTGCAAGTATGTAAATGTATACATGAGTACACAGTTGAATACAATCCATGCGCAGGACGGTGGGCACAGATTTTGGAGCCAAGAACATCTGGGTGCATGGGCCCATAGCATAACATACAGTTAAAGGGGTTGTAAAGGTTAGTTTTTTAATTTTCTAAATAGGTTCCTTTAAGCTAGTGCATTGTTGATTTCCCTTCTAAATGTTTTTTTTCTTTGTCCGAATTTCTCACTTCCTGTTCCTCCTCAGTAAGCTTTCCCCCATCATCCGAGCCATTCAGGCTGGGGGTTAGTCAGCGTGCTCGCCCTCTCCCTTGGGACTACATCCCTATGGGGAGACGCATAGCAGGGATGTAGTCCCAAGGTAGGTGGCGAGCACGCTGACCAACCCCCAGCCAGAATGAAAGTGAGAAATTCAGACAAAGAAAAAAAACATTTAGAAGGGAAATCGAAGAAAAAGGCAAGTGAACCAACAATGAACTAGCTTAAAGGAACCTAGTTAGAAAATAAAAAACAAACCTTTACAACCACTTTGAGTTCAGTCCATGTATGCATTAAGGATCAAAACGCTGCATATTTTCTACCGATGTGCATGGAGCCCTTAGGCTGGGTTCACACTACTACACTACTTTCATCCTACTTTGCTCTGTGTTCAATGTTTCCCTATGAGAGCGTCTTGTAGCGTCCTACACAAGTCGGTCCGACTTTGAAAATGCTCCCTGTACTACTTTTGGTCCTACATTGATCCTACTTCAGGCCCATTGAATATCATTGAAGTCGGACCAAAGTAGTATCCTGTTCATGAAAGTAGGATGGATGTAGGACCAATGTAGGATAAATGTAGGACCAATGTAGCAGAGCAAAGTAGGATGAAAGTAGTGTAGTAGTGTGAACCCAGCCTTAGTGTGAATCGGCCTTTACAATCACCTCCAGTTGGTAACCCTCTTGGGGTAGACAGATGAAATTAAAGCGGGAGTTCACCCGAAAAACTATTTTTAACATTAGATTGAGACTCATTTTGTCAAGGGGAATCGGGTGTTTTTTTAAAAATCGAAGCAGCACTTACCGTTTTAGAGATAGTTCTTCTCCGCCGCTTCCGGGTATGGTCTTCGGGACTGGGCGTTCCTATTTGATTGACAGGCTTCCGACGGTCGCATACATCGCGTCACGAGTAGCCAAAAGAAGCCGAACGTCAGTGCGGCTCTATACGGCGCCTGCGCACTGACGTTTGTCTATTTTCGGAAAATCGTGACGCGATGTATGCGACCGTCGGAAGCCAGTCAATCAAATAGGAACGCCCAGTCCCGCAGCCCATACCCGGAAGGGGCGGAGAAGAACTATCTCTAAAACGGTAAGTACTGCTTCGATTTTAAAAAAAACACCCGATTCCCCTTGACAAAATGAGCATCAATCCAATGTTAAAAATTAAGTTTTTGGGTGAACCTTCACTTTAAGGTGAACTGCACTATCACTGCTCCCAGAAACCACAGTCCATGGTCATATTAAAATAATACAATCAATGAAAGAGCCCAAACTTTTGAGGAAAAGGAAAATATAACCAAAAAAATAAAAATGCGAGAACCAAAAAGTAAAGTGCCAAAAACACATATACAAACACGGCCTATTCTTTTTACCATTAGGAATCCAGCCATGAGAAATGCCATTGCAACCAGTGTTGGAGCGCATGTAGACAGGAAGCGGCTGTCAGCGATCAGCAGGATTGAAATACAACCAAGTCTTTTTTTTTTTTTTAAACAAGACAATTGTTTATGATACACAGCAAGGATAGGTTCACATCTGTGTTGCATTTATGAGCGCACATTTACCGAACCTACCTCAGAAGAATAATGGCAGAAAAAAAAACCAAGTGCTCCATTCATTTATTTTTATTTTTCGTCTGAGTATAGATCTGTTTGTCCCAAGCATGTCTGCATCCATTTACATTGACAAATGTACTACCTCTACTGGAAGTGCATTCCAAGCATCAACAACTCTTTCGGTAAAATAAGAAAAGTGGCTTGATTTTAAATAAGCCTAAAAAGCAACAACGATGCTGTGCGCTACACTTTCTAGTGTACAGATCATTAACATTTACAACCTGCAGTGTGTTGTGTTGTGTGCATCAGGTGCTGTTCAAAAATAATTGCATAGCAGCTCAACACCTTGCACACACACACATTGCTGTACGTTGCAATAAGACCCTTATTGCCAGACATCGCATTGCTGTGTAGATCACATGCCATGTCTGGCTGAATTTGCAGCGCTTTCGAACCGAACTCGTGAAGGAAACATTTTTTCCGGTCTACACCAGAATCGGATGGCATGGGCGTTCACAACTATGCAATCCAATTCTGCAAATCGTGCTGCGTTTTGAAAATGGATTGTGGGGTATCGTTAACTTAACATACACTCCGCAAACAGTTTGCATGAATTTAGATTTGGTGCGAATTCGCACAGCATCTAGTGTGAACCGAGCCTGATATTCACTTTTCACCTGTGTTTGGAGTTTCTAATAATCAAATTCAGCTATTATCATGTCAAATCAAAAAAGTATTAATCTTTCAGATGTGAAAATCTCAGGTCACACAACCCATTCAAGTGCACAGTGTTATTTTACAGTGTGTGCAATGAGTACATTGTATCAAACTATTTTTCATCTCCAGTTTGACTTTTTTTTTTTCCCCCCCTGTATTAAGATTTAACAGTATAAAAATTTAACTATTTGATTATACCTCTAAATTATTTTCAAAGCATCAGATGTAAGGAAATCCACTTACAACAAACAATGCATGTTTCTAGTACTTACTGCCAGTGTTCTCCAGACCTGCTCTGGGTCTCAGCTGTGATAATTAGTGATGATCAGTTCTCAGCTCCCAGGAAGTCACACTCACTACAATCACCTGCAATGTGCACACAGATGTTGGGCTTATGGTCAATAATTCAGAAGATCTTTACCAACACTCACAAAATGTAAGGTACAAAGTACAAGGAGACCTCTCAGTGATAAACTATTTTCTTGTTCTGACATATTTTATATATTTCTCTGAACAGGTCTTGTTTGTAGCCATGATAAAAAGTGAAGGAAGGAAGAAAGGACTACTACTGCTCGCAGCAACCAGGCCAGAGGCAAAGAACAGAGACAATTGTTTCACTAGCAGGATCTAAAGGTACTGACAGACACAAGATGATAATTACCAGATCAGACCGTCTTGGTTTTAGCACCATCAGATAAATCTTTCCTCTTCCATAAACCAGCACAGGGAATGTCTTGCAGCTCCTCCCTCTACCATAGACATGAAGATGTAACATTGGCTGAGCAGAGCGTACATGTTCATGAGGCAGGCAGCAGGTTGGTTGGATGGATATTGTGATCATCTTCTTGCATACATTTCTAATATTTTCACATGTCTGTTTAGCAATTGTACTGACAAAACATAAGTATCCATTTAAAATAAATGTTACAAGGTGTAGTAACCTACTACCACTGATTGCCTGTCAGCAGATTCAGTCAAGACTCTGATGTTGGTGATTTGCTGCTCAGGTTTTTACTTTGCTCTGGTCTTAAAGTGGAGGTTCACCCGGAAATGACAATTTTTAAGATTAGATTCATGCTCATTTTGTCTAGGGGAATCGGGTATTTTTTTTAAAATCGAAGCTGCACTTACCGATTTAGAGATACATCTTCTCCACCGCTTCCGGGTATGGGCTGCGGGACTGGGCGTTCCTATTTGATTGACAGTCTTCCGACAGGCTTCCGCCAGTCGCATCTATCGCGTCACGATTTTCCGAAAGTAGCCGAACGTCAGTGCGCAGGCGCCGTATAGAGCCGCACTGGCGTTCGGCTTCTTTAGGCTACTCGTGACGCGATAGATGTGACCGTCGGAAGCCTGTCAATCAAATAGGAACGCCCAGTCCCGAAGACCATACCCGGAAGCGGCAGAGAAGATCGCTCTCTAAAACGGTAAGTACTGCTTCGTTTTAAAAAAAAACTACCCGATTCCCCTTGACAAAATGAGCATGAATCTTATCTTAAAAAAAAATTTTCGGGTGAACTCCCGCTTTAAATACAAATTGTTATCAGCAAAGGATTTTTCAAAATGGTATAGTATTGTATGTGTTCTGTTTTTTTTTTTTTTTTTAAGTTTCTTTTTGTGTGTGTTGTTTGGTGCGGTGTGCATATATATATATATATATATATATATATATATATATATATATATATATATATATATAATTTATTTTTTTTTCATTTGTGTTTTTGAGTTTGTTTACACTTGCTGGGATGCAGTAAAAAATGTATTGCTCCCTGAGTGTGCCCCTTAAACTACAAAGGCAGCTGAACTGGAGTGTACACTTGCCAGGGCAGCAATGCTTTGCGCAAAGAGTGCAGAAAAAAAAAAGTATACCCCCGTAAGGTTTAGTGCAGGGGTGCCCAACCTTTTGAAGAGCGAGGGCCACATAAGCAACTTGGTAACCAGTCGCAGGCCACAATGAGCGGAGCAGGCGGATGACAGGTCACGGCTACTCTATAGGGCCTCTGATCTGATCTGCTCAGATGGAAGGGGATAAATTCCCTTCTATTTTTTTTTAGAGGATCGGATTGGAGGTAGGTGGGCGGACAAAAGTCTTGTTTACATCTGCCGCTCTGTAGAGATGAATTGAGGGTCCGATTAGGTAGGGACGATCGCCCTGAAAAGGGCCTAAGACTGCTTTCACACTGATGTGCTGTGGTTTGCCCACACTGCGGGTGCAGCGTAGTGCACCTATGTCTATCCTGCGGGTTAGCTGAAGTTTGCCATAGACTCCGCCTGTACAGGAAGCATCGGCTTATGGGGTTCTGCTCCGCACCCGTTTTTTTCCTCTACCACCAGCTTCATTCACAACACTGATGCTGTGGTATGACAGGTTGGCAACCTGCAAACTGGGCTTGCCAAGCCGCTATTCCAGAGCAGGAGGTCAAGGGCCACATCAGAGGGCTCCGTAGGCCACATGTGGCCACCCCTGGTTTAGTGGGAAATACCACTGCCAAACAACGGCGGCGTAGCGTATGTCATTTACACTACGCCGCCGTAAGTTTGCAAGGCAAGTACTGTATTCACAAAGTACTTGCCTGCAAAGTTACTGCGGCGTATCGTAAATGCGGCGGGCGTAAGCGCGCCTAATTCAAAATAGGCTGAGGGGGCGTGTTTTATGGTAGGTCGGGTTGACCTGACGTGATTGACTTTTTTTGGAATGGCGCAGGGCCCCGGATGGCAACCCCCCCTTTTTTTTTTTTTTTTTATAAAAAAAAAAAAAAAAAATTCTAATATATTTTTTTTTGTATTTTTTATTAAATTGACAATTTTTTTTTTTTTTTTTAGTGGTACGGGGGGCCTGGAGATCCCCAGGTGACAACCCACCTTTTTTTATAAAATGTTTTATTTTATTTATATATATATATATATATATATATATATATATATATATATATATATATATATATATATATATATATATATATATATATATATGGCTCAGAGGTCCCCAGAGCCCCATGTGGCAAACCCCCTTTTTTTATTTGTTATAAATGTTTATTTTTATATATATTTTTTTTATTAAAGGGCCCAGGATGGCAACCCCCTCCTTTTTTATAAAAAAAAAAAAGGAGGGGGTTGCCATCCTGGGCCCTTTAAAAAAAAATAATAATATATACTATATATATATTTTTTATATATATAAATGTTTATTTTATTTTTATAAAAAAAAAAGGAGGGGGTTGCCATCCTGGGCCCTTTAAAAAATAATAATAATATATACTATATATATATATATATATATATATATATATATATATATATATATATATATATATATATATATATATATATATATATATATATATATATATATATATATATATATATATATATAAATGTTTATTTTATTTTTATATATATATATTTTTTTTTATTAAAGGGCCCAGAGGTTTTTTTTTATTATTTATTATTATTATTAAAGGACCCAGAGGTCCCGGATGGCAACCCCCCTTTTTTGTAATTTCTTTTTATAAAAAAAAAATAATTATAATTTGTGTATATGTGTGTGTGTGTGTGTGTGTGTGTGTGTGTGTGTATATATATATATATATATATATATATAGTTTGAAACCCCTGCTCTATGCATTCTGTGCGCCCTCTTGCAGCCATGTACATGAACAACTTTTAGCTGAATGTAGGTGGGCAAAGAAAAGGCATAATGATCCATTCATATTGTTGTAGTCTGGTGCGTTGTATAAACACATCTACCTTTAACGGGTAAGTTCACCATTTCACAAAAAATTAAATAGGGAGGGCCCCTTTCACATCTATAGGTTTTTACCTTGCAAGAAAAAACATTTCCCTTTAAATCCTTTGGGAATTTCACACCATTACGCGGTGGGTGCTGTGTGTTTTGAAAGTCCTGCATGCTGCACCTTTGGTGCGATTTTAAAAACTGCACTAAAAATGCAGCTTCCCATTGAAATGAATGGAAATTGCAGTAAAAACACACCGCAATGTGCGTTTTTGAGTCGCATATACACTTTTCACAGGTGCATGGCTCCCACCTGTCCCTGATTTGGAACGATGTCTCTCTGTTCCTCTTTCCTTCTCATTTGTCCCTTATTTTGGTCTGATCCATATAGTTGTATATAAAATCCAGTTCTTATCTTTCAAAAGGTGTTTCCCAGTGCTGAACCTTTCATCCAATTTCTAAATTGCTGCATTTAGTAGTGGTAGAAAATAATCACTTGTGGGTTTAATGAATAGTTTTGTTTGTACAATTCTCCTTTAAGACCCTTTTCAAATGGGGGTGTTTTTCAGGAAAAAACTCCGGCCCCATTGTGAGTGCTTTCACACTGGGGTGGTGCGCTTGCAGGATGTTAAAAAAAAAGTCCTGCAAGTAGCATCTTCGGAGCGGTGGAGGAGCGATGTATACACTGCTCCTACACTGCCCCTGCCCGTTGAAATCGCTGTCGGCACCGCTGGCGAAGCACCTGCAAAGCGATTCGACAGCGGCCCTTTTCGAACGCTATTAATCCTTTCCTCAGCCACTAGCAGGGGTTTTAAAGCGGTCTATGGGGCACGCCAGCCAGAAGTACAAGCACCAATCGCCCTGTACTGCTTTTCTGACAGCCGATTCTCCTCCTCCCTCCCGCGGCTGTCAGATGTTTTATTGAAAGCTATACAGGGAGATTGGTGCTTGTACCTCCACCGACCGTCCCTGACTGTCCTCCCCCTGTGTCCTCCCCCCCCCCCCCCAACTCCCCTGTGTGCGCCTCGTTCTGTCTGGGTCCCCCTCCGTGCTCTTTGCTTTCTCCCGATCCTCCTCCAGTCCCCCCATCATCCCGGATCTGTCAGGATGGAAAGTGGAAGAAGGAGCCGGTAAATCTGTCATTTTCTTTTGGCTTTTCTGAATGCACAGAGTCAGTGGTCACTGACTCTGTCCATTCATAACTAAGCACTGTGATTACGATGCTTCAATTTATGAATGGAGAGGAGCCTCATCTTCAGTGCAGCTGAGGCTGCTGAGAAAGGGACTGGGGAATATGTGTCCTCAGTTCCTTGCTCTGTCTCAAAGGGGAGATTTCAGGGGTCTATATTTTTTTTTTTTTCTGCATGGGAATTATGGGTGAAATATCATAGACACGCATCCTACGTAATACATTTGACCTGTTTCTGATAGGAATATGGGTAGAAGACAGCCTCACCCCCACTAAGATGTTCAATAACCTGGCCTGCGACAGGCCACTAGGGAGGGAGTCCTGTGCTGACGTGAGGCCAGGAAGGAAATTTACGGTAAGTATTTGATAAAAAAGAAAATTGTATTCCTAGCCATACCTCACGTCAACACACAATGGGATTTAATTAGCTGAATAGATGGGTGGAAGAGAACACATGAAAAGAAACATTGACAAGCTGCCAAATAAAAAATAATGTACCGTATTTATTGGCGTATACCGCGCACTTTTCTCCCCTGAAAATAGGGGGAAAATCATGGGTGCGCGCTATACGCCGATAGCATACCTCGGAGGGGAAGGAGGGGGACGAGCGCCCACGGAAATCACAGAGCCGTCATCTCCTCTCGGCTGTCACGTCACACGCGCACAGTCCCGCCTCTGCCACCAGCATTGGACCAGTGTTCTGTCTGTCACAGGAGATGGTCCAATGCCGATGGCGGAGGCGGGACTGTGCGTTTGTGACGTGACAGCCGAGTGAGAGCCGAGTGGAGATGACGGCTCGGTGATTTCCCGCGGTGATTTCCGGTGGGCGCTCGTCCCCCTCCTTCCGCTCCGAGGTAGGCAAAATGTCCTTATTCTATATCCACAGTAAGATTTAATTTTATTACAGATTAAATGGGCATAATCGATGTTTGCAGTGGGATATTGTATGTGGTATGAGTTTGTAATTATCCTTACTTTGGATATCCAGGACTTATTCTTAAAGAGATATGCAGCCTAGAATAAATTCAGTTTTTCCATAAAATGCTTTTTATAATGATTAGGGATGAGCAAAGGGACTTCAGTAAATTTGCTGTCAGTAAGGGAAACTCATTTATTCTAATTGCTTAAAATGCTTAGTTGATATTTTATTGAGGAAAAAAATATATACATTTTTTATTAAGGGTGTTTTTTAAGTTGTAACTTATCACTTCAATAGTGAATAATCCTTACTTATTCTCTTGTATTCTGCTAGACCAGGCTTGATTGCAAAATAAATGATAGGATTAGTTTTTCCAGAAAATTCCCTCTTAAAATTGGGGTGCGCGTTAAACGCCGGCGCGGGTTATACGCCGATAAATACGGTATATGTCTCGTCCCAAACTTTGCAGAACTTGTCGATTGCACACATAGCTTGTAAAGTTGAATGAAGGGCTAGCCATCTCTCATATACCCTTCACTGACATCCTAGCATAACTGTCCCAAAGGCTGCCACCCCTCAGGTTGAAGGAGCTTGTCCCTTAGCAGAAAGGCCTACTTACTGTGTGCCAATCTAATCACCCTGCTGAACGAATAGAGGATGACTCAAAAACCTCATGACAAAATGAAAAGAATTGTACACTTTCCTCACATCTTTGATCTTTGCATGTACATGGTTAGCAACTTGTGTAAGGACCTGAAGTCTTCCTGCTGTGTACTCGGTGCAGGGGTCAAGTCCTGGGGAAAAAAGTGTGGGAACTCCCACCCAAGATCCACTCCCCCCACCAAAAAAAAAAATGATACGCTCATATGCAAAATTACTAAACCGCATGTTTTTTTTGTTTTTTTTTAATCCACTGTACCTTAGTAATTTCTTTCTAAATCCCACGATAACTCGCGGCAGACCTCCGCAATGTCTCCTGGGAACAATGACAAAAGCTCCCAGGAGACATTGCGGCATCGAGGAAGTGACAGAATACCCGCACACTACCTGATGAATCCATATACAGGAAGCGGCCAGTAACATAAAGGATTACTAAGGTTCGCTTGCCCCTGATAGTGACTCGAGCTGGGCATCGCCGCTTAGTGAAGGATTGGCTCGGATGGCCTGGCTGCTCTCGGCTGCTCTAGTCCTGCAAAGGGAACTGAGTTCCTGCTGTGAAAAAAGTGCAGGAACTCCGTTCCCGCAGGACTTGAGCCCTGACTCTGTGACATGCTTGGAGAAACTGCCCTCAGGTTTTCCTGGAAACTGAATACCACTTGGAGATGGACTATTTCTGGTAAAAAGACCCAAAAGGGATCTTTGCAGGGAAGTGCTGCAACCTCCAACATCCTTCTGTCTGAAGCAACTGCTGACAGGGAAACTAGTTTTACCACTAGGAACCACAATGGAAATTAAGCTATTGGAGCAAAGGATGCCTGTACTAGTGCTTTCAGAACCAAGCCTTAATCCCATGAAGGGAACAAGAATTTCCTTGGTGGTTGTATATGGATTATGACCTGCATGATGCCTTTGTTCATTGATTTGTTGTATGCCATAGACCTGTGCAATTCATTTAAGTTCAATTTTTTTTTTTTTTTTTTTTTTTAAAGGATTTTGACCAATTTGTTCATTTTGAATTTTTACATTTTCGAATTCAGAATTTTCAAAATTTCATAATTTCGAAAATTTAAAAAAAAATCGAGATTTCGGAAATTAAAAATTTCAGAAAAAAGCTTAAAAATGTATGAAATGAAAATGAAAGAATTTTTCGGCAGTGCGCATGTCTAGTATGCCGGACCAACCTCAAGTGCCGATTGTAAAAATGTCTAGAGCTGGAGACACAGGAAAAAAAAACTTTGCTGAGCAAACAGAACAAACTTCCTTCATATCCTCATATGTAGCGTTTATGGTCTTGTGGTCTTCGCCAAGGTCTGAACCACCTCTAGTCTGGCCAATTCAATAGCCAGGCTATTAAGAGTCTCACTGGATTGGGGTGCTGCCATTGATGTTGGATTAAAAGATCTTGTTTGACCGGAAACAGGATTGGTGGTGTTTTAATGACGGCACAACCAATCCTGGGGGATCAAAGAAAACCAAGGCCTCTTCAGCAGGTGGAAAGCGCATGTATGGCATAATACGTGTTCATAATCAAGGATACTGAAGGAAAACCAATACCAATATAAAAAACAAATGCCACATATTGTTACAAATCCACCTTCTATCACTTCATCTTTGTACATTATTACAAATACCGGAAGCTGTGAGTTCAGTAGACTCTCTTTGTGAACTACTGCTGGAATGTACCCTAGAGCCAATACTAGTTGAGGTACTGCTTGTTAGAAAATAATTTGCCTAACTGATCCGTTAGGTGATCCTGCTTTCCCAGTAAGTAGGATACCTTTAAAGTGGTTGTAAACCCAACCACACAACTTGCACCTACAGGTAAGCCTAGATTAAGGTTTACCTGTAGGTGCAAGAAATATCCCCCTAACCTAAGGAGATATTTACCCAAAAACTAGCACCAATGTCTACGGCGCATGCGCGCTGTAGACAACGGTGCAGGCGCACTAGCGGGCCGGCTCCATGAATGAAATCGTGTTCTCGTGCGTATGCACAGGAGTGACGTCATCACCACTCCGGCCAGTCACAGCGGCTGCGGAGTGGAACGAGGAACAGTTCGGGGGCTTCGATCTCAGGCAAGTCATTCATAATGAGCTAGCATTTTTTATTTATTTTTTTAAATACTGGGTTTACTTCCGCTTTTACTGCCTGTAAGCCGCTCTCCATCCAGCGAAAAGTTTGTTACAAAACTTAAAGACAGACACTTGGTTCCCTCTTGGTGGGCAATGTAAGCTACTGCTGTCTTGTTATCAATCATCAACTTCACTCCTTGGAGAAAGATTCTGAAAGGCTTGTAATGCTAGGAAAAAAACTGTCTTACATTTAAGTTGGTCAGAGCATCTGCATTCCACTAGGCTCCCATGGCCTTGCACTTGTCTCTTCAGACTGGAGGCAGACAAGCATCTGATGTCAGAATTATTCCATCTCCTGGGCTGAGAGGCACGCCACAAAGGAGGCAAATTTGTGTCCAAAACTCCAGTTCTTGCTAATTTGTGCAGACACAAAGACTTTCCGAGCCATAGGCAGCCGATCCCATTGACTGAGGAAGGCAAATTGAAAAGCCCCCATGTGCCACCTGGCCCAAAGCGGCACTGGAATGGCCAAGGTAAAATGTCCCAATGGGGGACAATGCAATCCCTTGTTGACCTAAATGCTGTCTCCATGACTCTTCAAGTAGACTACTTGTCATATTTGGGCATGAAAATAGACTCCAAGATCCTTCACAGATTAAGAAGGGGTTAACTGTTTTTCCTGTTTGTTCACTAATCGACTGAACTTGGAAAAGGATTTCTAGGGCAAGGTTGTGATGCTTTGCCAGCTCCTGACTTACACCTGTGACAATCTAAACATCATCCCAGTAGTGGTAGTGCCTTGTGCCCAAAGATGAATTGCTGCCACTGCTGCCAACAAAATGTTAAAGTTTCTTGGTGCTGTGTCAATTCTAAAAATGCTAGACACCTGAACTGGAAGTTACCGCAGGTCACTGTAAATCTCCTAGGTCTCTGGTGTTGCACACCAATTGGTATATGAAAGTATACGTCAGCCATGTCGATTGACCCTAACCGGTCCTCATGCTGAACTATCGCCATGACTCAATCTTGAACCTTTTGTGGTGTATGTACCCATTAAATTTCTTCAAACCTAGACAGTAGGGAAAACTCCTGATGCCTTTGGTACTAGAAAGAATGGGGAGAAACCCCCAGATTTGTTCTTTTAGCGACAGCAACGCTATGGACTAGTTGCAGTATAATTCCTATATGTAATTCTTTCTTCTTGAGATCTGTTGAATGATGAATAAAAGGATTTGGTGATTGTACTCTCAGCTATATTTGAATTTTGTTGCCCAAACCCTCCAAAAAGTAGGCCATCCTGACTCCTACTGGAAGGCACTGGTTGGACCCACCTTCAAAGACTTTCCACATGTCTAGCAACCTGCTCTGGTTGGTTTTATTCATCGTAAACAGGAAGTTGGGGCGCCCTTCACTGTGATCTGGTAAATTCCAGCCTGACCTATAAGATTTGGCCTCCTGAACCCTTCTGAAGTTCGACGAGATGAGCAAAAAAAGACGGCTGTTTCCTCTTATTTAACTCCGGACTTTTCTTCTGTCACTTGCTTCGTCAAACGTTTTGCCAAACAACAAACCTCCCATTATGGAGAATTTTATAAAGGGCTAGTTTTGGAGGCTTCAACACCCTCCAATAGTACAACCAAAGCTCTTATCGCTGTGACTTAATGTGCTAGCCCTAGAACTAGGTCTAGTGAAACCTCCACCAAAAGTCAGCAGCCAGGTTCCAGTCCTCCAGAACCATGCCCACTCCTGCAGGTTCCACTTGAATTCAATGAATGCTTCAACATAACCGGTAACAGTTGGAAAAAAAACTGCCACCGTATAGATTTTCTGCAAGGTTGCGGTCAAGTTCCACACAATTTGAGTTTAAGAGGTCTTTCTGCATGCACTTTTTTTGGTGCATTTTCAATGTGTTTTGCCATGTTACAGATGCATTCCATGGAGAAAAATGCAACATATTCTCCTTTAGTTAACTGTACAGGAATACACTGCACTGGTGTAGCATAGGCCATTGGAATAAATAGTAAATGCTGTTCATGCATTTTTTACTCTAAAAATGTATTGGACTGTATCTAGTGTGAACCAGCCTTAAGTCCACTTTTCAACCTGTAGGATTCCAAAAGGTATTGAAAGGCAAAGACACTTGCGCACCAGACGCTGGCAGGCCCCATCCACTCCTGGAAGTGCGTTGCTTAAACATGCATCAGCCAGCTTCATTGGATAAAGCTTGGAGACCTTTAACTGTAAATTGGTCTTCTTATCACATTTCTCCCATTCTTCATCAATGAGCTTTTAACTCATTATGGGAAAAGAAGCCCTTCCTTTTTCACCTTTGAAAATATCTGCATGCGTTGGCGATGGTTGGGCCTGTGGCATTGATATGTAGCACTGACCCCCGAAGGAGCTGCTGGTTTAATTTGGGCCTGCACTCTACTAATAAACCCCACTAACTTGGCTCAATCCCCTTGGCACAGCTGTGATGCAATGCAATACAATACAATGTAAGACAATACAAAATACCTGTATTATAACCCCAGGATCCACTGACTGCACTTGGAGTGAGAAAAACAGTATGCCACAACAACTGGATACTTAACCAGAGATATATTTTACTGTGAAATATGCAAAGAAGTTATTACAGTAATTGTGCTGTCATCCCAACGTAAGACGACAGCACAATTGATTTAAACATAAGCTATTTGAAAACAGTATACATAAACATTTTATACCTGGGAGCTCCCCCTACTTTATTAGCTATGCGTGAGATCTCACTTAAAGTACTTGGTCTTGGATCTTCTTTTCTTCGCTAGCTAAAGTGATTTGTAATCCACAGTTTTGATGAGTCAAATTGAAGTGAAAATGCTCCTGGTGTAACTGCAACAACTATTTTAAAATCGCTTGAAATGTCAAATTAGATAGGCCTCAAGCCTTCTCAGTTTCAGTTCCTCTGTGGAACTATAAATCCCAGTAAGGCCTGTATATGAGTCTAACTGCGTGTAAACTTAGCAAACTGTGGGTCGTGACCCGCTCACCCACTGGATCGGAGCTCCGGGTATTAACTTTTGTTCAGGGTCCTGTGACTGCAACTTGCTTCTCTGTCAGCTCTGTTCAGCTCCGCTGGATGGATCCGGTTCTCTGATGCTCGGATGAGTGTCTCTCGGTCTCTGCAATCCGGCCACTGTCCTCTAGCTCTCCGAGCTCAGCCTTCCCTCCCCAGCAGCTCGGCATCAGCATCCAGAAGCCTTTTGTTTACACTCCTGTCCCCCCTCGTCTCCAAGGCAACCAAAAACCTCAACAAAACATCTCTCTGCATTACCAGTATTTGGGTCTCTCCTCGTCTCCAAGGCAACCAAAATACTAAACAAAACATCTCTCTGCATTACCAGTATTTGGTCACTAGCTCCAAATACTTAAACATAGCAATGTCCATAGACGTTGTATTAAAGTATGCAAACACACATCAATATACAAGAATGTCAGCGCTACACACTCCCCCTACTTTATCTCTTTGGTCCTCCAAAGAGGTTCAAATTGCTAACTCTATTCTGCATTTTAGCCTCTATACGGTTATACAATACAGACAGAGGAGCTTCCCACCAATTGTCATATGATGGGGAGCTATCCTGTGCACTCACAGCTGATACTACTGTGTCTGGTACAGATGTGCCAAGGGGTGAGGTGGGGTTGTCCCTTACTGAATCAAAAGTAGAGGGACCAGACAGTTCAAGGTTTCTTTTGCTGACAAACTGAGATGCTTCAGAGCATTCGCCCAATGTATCATAAGTCAGTCTGCGTGGTGGGCGAATGTCTCTCTTTGCTCTTTGCACTTTTGGGGTATCCATTCCTTTTTGACAAATGTCGTCATCCCTCCTCTCAGTGACTAAAAATGGAGAGTAAATAAGAGTACTGGGCTCTTCTGCAAGATGAGTTGCCGGCACAAATTCTGGGGCCTCTGCCCTGAGAGTTCCATTATTATCCTCCTCTACTTCTGAAGAGATATCAGCATCTGTTTCTGAAGTTTCCGGAGGCCACAGCCAACTCATCTCCACTTCCTCATCTTCATCTGTAGAGGGTGCAAGCTGAGATCTGGTTATTGGCCTACACACATCGGTGGATGTGGATGGGAATTCCTCCTCTGTGCTTATCCTGACTGCCTCAGTGAGAGGTAAAAGGTGATTCCGATGCCAGGTTTTTATTGGCCCAGTGTTTCCTTCTGGCTTGATTTCATACACTGGGAGCCCTGGAAGCTTCCTACACACAACATAAGGCTGTGATCTCCAACGATCAGCCAACTTATGCTTGCCTGGGATGCCTAGATTCCTCAGCAAAACCCGGTCACCTGGTTGAAGATCTTGAACTCTTACTTTCAGGTCAAAGTTTCTCTTGTTCCTGTTGACTCTGGAGTTCGAGGTGGCTTGAGCCTGCTCGTAAGCTATCTTCAGGCTCCTCCGCAGCCTGTCCACATACCCTCTATGGGAGTTCTCTGATGTGTGATCCAAGGAGGAACCAAAAGCCAGGTCCACTGGTAATCGGGCTTCACGGCCGAACATCAATCTGTAAGGTGAATACCCAGTGGTGTCACTTTTGGTACTGTTGTAGGCATGAACCAGTGCAGTAATGTGTTTACTCCAATGGGGTTTCTGTTCTGCAGTCAACGTCCCCAACATATTCAGGAGAGTCCTGTTGAACCTTTCCGGTTGAGGGTCCCCTTGTGGGTGATAAGGAGTAGTCCTGGACTTTTGTATGCCTAGTAGATCCAACAGTCTTTTTATTAATTTGCTCTCAAAGTCCCTTCCTTGGTCCGAATGTATCCGTTGAGGTAAGCCATAATGGACGAAGAACTTTTCCACGAGAGTCTTTGCTACTGTGGTTGCTTGCTGGTCTCTAGTAGGAAATGCTTGGGCATAACGGGTAAAGTGATCTGTTACCACCAAGATGTCCCCCTGCCCACTCAGATCGGATTCCAAACAAAGAAAGTCTATGCAGACCAGGTCCATTGGTCCCTGGCTCTCCAAATGGCCCATTGGGGCAGCCCTCTGGGGCAATGTCTTTCGTTGTATACACCTGAGGCAGGAATGACAGTAACTCTCCACTTCTTTCCTCATGTGAGGCCAGTAGAACCTGTCCCTTACTAGTTGGAAAGTCCTCTCGGCTCCCAAATGACCATGATGATCGTGTAAAGCAATCAGTACCCTCTCTCTGTGCTTTTCCGGCAGGAGCAGCTGCCACTTTGCTTCTGGATCATCAGAGGGGCCCCTTCGGTAGACCACCCCTTGTTGCAACTGCAACCGATCCCATTCTTTCAGTATCAGCCGGGCTTCCTTCTTGGGGCTCTTCTGCAGCACATCAGACTGTTGATGTTCCAATGCCTTCAGCACCAGCCCACACAGTGGATCTTCCTCCTGATCTCTCCTGAGATCCTTTCTGGATAGCTTGGGGAGACCCTCTTGTACAACCTGGGAGACGTTGCAATAGCACCTGGGTACTCCCGCTGAGGATACTCCCACTTCTTCAGCTCTGGCCCCACCTCTCCCGTGTAGACTTGTCCCTTCACAAAGGGCTCTTACCCCCTCTGGAGTAAGTTGAGTCCAGTCTTCTGATGGATTTCGGGGGTCATGAGGCCTTCTTGATAGAGCATCCGCATCTCGATTACCAACCCCTGGTCTGTACTTCAGGCTGAAGGTAAATGCCGAGAGAGCAGCTAACCACCTGTGACCGGTGGCGTCCAGCTTTGCAGTGGTGAGCAGGTATGTGAGGGGGTTGTTGTCCGTCTTTACCACAAATTCAGCCCCGTAAAGGTAATCCTTCAACTTGTCTACCACTGCCCACTTCAGAGCCAGAAATTCAAGCTTGTGAGTCGGATAGTTTCTTTCGGCAGGAATCAAACTTCTGCTCACATAGGCGATCGGCTGCAGATGCCCTTCATGCTCTTGATAGAGCACTCCTCCCAGTCCGTCACGGCTGGCATCCACATGCAACTCGTATGGTTTGGCAGGGTCTGCATAGGCCAAAACCGGAGCAGTGGTAAGGCTCCACTTCAATTGTCTGAAGGCTTCCTCACATCCTGGAGTCCACTGGTCCTGGATGGACTCTTTCTTCCTTCTGGGCCCTTCTTTTGGCTTCCTTGACTGATCTGGGCTTACACTAACTTCTTCCTGTTTCTTCAGGAGCTCAGTGAGTGGGTGGGCTATTTTAGCGAACCCCTCCACGAACCTTCTGTAGTACGAACAGAAGCCTAAGAATGACCTGAGTTCAGTCACGTTGGTGGGCCTTGGCCAAGAAGTGACAGCTTCTAACTTCTTGGGATCGGTTGCCACTCCCTCTTCAGACACAATGTGTCCCAGGTAATTCACTGAGGGCTGGTAGAACTGGCATTTTTCCATAGAGAGCTTCAGACCTTCATCATGAAGTCTCTTCAGGACCTTCTCCAGGCGTTCTTCGTGCTCTTCCAACGTTCTTCCAAATACTATGATGTCATCCAGGTAAACTAGTACTTCAAGTAGGTTCATGTCACCCACTGTTTTTTCCATCAACCTCTGGAACGTTGCTGGGGCCCCAGACAGGCCTTGCGGCATCCGGTTGAACTCAAAGAATCCGACTGGGGTGATAAAAGCGGTCTTCTCTTTGTCTTCAGGGCACATGGGGATCTGATAATACCCACTCTTTAAGTCCAGCACACTGAACCACTTCGCTCCCGACAGGCTCTGCAGAGCATCCTCTATCCGAGGTGTGGTGTACTGGTCAGGAATGGTCCTCCGGTTCAGGGTCCTGTAATCGATACATAGGCGTAGGGACCCGTTCTTCTTCCTGACCACCACTATTGGGGAGGCATAAGGACTCCTGGACTCCCGGATAATGCCAGTCCTCTTGAGTTCAGCCAGTTGTTCCCTCAAATCTTCCAGATCTCCCAATGGGATTCGCCTAACCCTTTCACGAAACGGCTTGTCTTCCTCCAGTCGAATTTGGTGGGTGGCACTCTTTGCCAAACCCACATCAAATTCACTTTTTGAGAAAGCTGCCCTCCATCTCAGAAGTTGGGCTTTAGCTCTTTCTCTCCATGCAGGAGTAAGAGGCGTATTCTTTGGGCAGAATTCTTCTACAGAGATTTCTGCTGCTGGTCCTTCCGTCGAACCACATGCTGCGACTGGAGTTGCTGGGCTGACCTGTCCTAACAGTAGTCTGGCTGGCACCCTCACTGGCACAGCTGCTGTGTTGCGGACACTGACTGGAACTTTGCCGTGAGTCCTCTTCAATGCCCTGGTGGGCAATACTTCAGGGATAAGTTCTAACCCCTTTTTTTCTTCCTGGCTTGTATTTTCAAGGACAATGAAAGGACCTGTTTTTTTCCAGCTTAACTTGACGGAGGCTCTCAGGCAGACTACTTCACCCGGCTGGACTAACCTCTTTTCCCTATCCAGGAGCCAGATTTTTCCCACTCCCTCTTCAGGAGCCTCTTCCTCCTGTCTAAGGTCTCGGTATGTCTGGGCCAACATTGGATGTATTTTAGTTGGGAGGGTCCCCTTCTGCAGCACAAGCGGTGCAAGTAGCCTCCTCACCAAGTTAGTGTTCGTCCCAATGATGAGGGAATTTTTGTCAGCCCCTGGGGGACGAGGGCACACTATGGCCAAGGTGTCGAAAGTCTCAGCCTCTCCTGCTGTACTTGGGTCGAAGGTGAGTCTGACCGGCAGGTAACCATCATATGGGAAGTTCTGGGTGCCTAATCCCCATATCTCTAGTTCCTCCAATTTCTGTAACGGCAGGTGCTTGAGATGTCTGTCATAGAAATCCCTGTAGAGCAAGGTTACTTGGGCTCCAGTGTCCAGCAGGGCTTTCGTATAAATCCCCTCTACTTGGATGGGAACAATTGGGGAGGGTCCCACTAGCTTGGGGGGAAATCCACTGATTGCAGTACCTTTGACCTGCCTGGTGGCTTGTACATTCGCCTTTGGGGGTCTCTCTCTTTTCCATCCTGGCTTGTTGGTGACCTCAGTGGTCAGGGGTATATGAGTCGGTGTGGAGTTCGCTATTGCAACCGGGCGCCCAGTTGACTCCTTCACTGGGGACCTCTGAAGTTTTTCCCCCAGTTGTTTGGATTTTGTTTCAGTTACTGGGCTTGGGCACACTCGCCTGAGATGTCCTACTCCTCCACATTTGAAGCAGACTCTCTGTGTTTGTTTCATAGGATGATTAATGGTAGGAGTCTCTGGAGCCTTGAGTGGCAGGACTTCTTCTGTCTGGGGTTTCACCAGACGAGTCATCAACATGGTCATCATTTCCAGTATTTCTTTCTGGGTCTGGAACAGCTTCTCCAGTTCAGTCTGACCTACGGGTAGGTGGTGAATAGGTGAAAGCCATGATCCCTGTTCAACGCTTGTTGCCAAAACATTAAGTTCCTGAGTGTCTGAGGGGACACCTATCTGCTGTATTTTAGCACTTGTGGTGCTAGGAGGTTGAAGTTTCCCCTGTTTTTGGTCCCTCTCAATCTCCATTTTATCCGCTTCATTCACTTTCTCAATGAGGACCTCATCCGGAGTTGAGGGATCTTCCAAATACTGCTTCAGTTGTAGCTTGATATAGTCACTCCTCAATCCCGTAGTCACAGATCTCCTAAATTTCCTCTTAACTAGCTCGGCTCCAAAATGCTCTCCATTTCCTTCTTCCTTTGATGTGAACAGCAGGCGGTCCTTGAGCTCAATGGCCCGAAATAGGAAGTTCTGAGGAGTCTCTCTACTATCCTGTGTCATATTTATCAGTCGATGAAACAGCTCAGTGGCATCTTCCTCCTCATAATAGCTTTTCAGTATCCTCTTTAGCTGGTTCAAGGTCAATCCACTCTTCCTCTCCAACATGCCCCTAACACTTGAACCTGGGCTGATGGCATGGATTACAGCCTCTCTAATTTCCGATTCCAGATATCCTTTCTGTAGCCCCAACTCTATTTGGTGTAGGAGGCTGGTGTAGGACAGTTTGTCCTTCTGCCCTCTTTCTCCTATCTGGCCGTCAATGTGGAAATCCTTCCGGATGGTTACTTCCTGCAAGCGGCCCTGGGTGCGTTTCTTCAGTACCTTCCCAGTGTTGGGCGTTATCTGGCCATCTTTCTGGTCCTCCAAAACGACACGTAACCCATTAATGCGTTCAGCTATCATACTGGAGGTCTCCTGAAACCTCTCCTGTATGTTACAGTATTGTCGCTTCAGGTCAGCCAGCTGTCGTTCTGCCAGTGATTTAACAGCAGCCTCTGCTTTCCTGTCTAAAGGTTCTAACTGCTTTTGACTGGGAGAGCGCCCTTCATGTTTGCTGGGGTGTGTCAGGTGGAACTCTGTCTTTTCGGACAATTTTATACTGGCACCGTGGAAGTTTTCAGGGACATCCCGTTCCCACTCTATCAGTGCATAGGTGCAGTCGGTCCCAGGATCGGGTTTCACTGCGACCACGTAAGCCTTTCTGTCCGGGGACAATGCTTGTACCACCTCTTTAATTTGTTTCTTTCCCCAGTCGCTCCCTGGAAGTTCAATGACCACGCTCTCTTCTGAGCGTGTCCCTTCTGCTTCGCACCATTGGACTATTTTGATGGGGTCCATGATAGCGTGAGGGGACGGGCTTGCTTGTAGAGTGACAGGAATCCCGGACGAGCCCCCACGTGTAGCACTGACCCCCGAAGGAGCTGCTGGTTTAATTTGGGCCTGCACTCTACTAATAAACCCCACTAACTTGGCTCAATCCCCTTGGCACAGCTGTGATGCAATGCAATACAATACAATGTAAGACAATACAAAATACCTGTATTATAACCCCAGGATCCACTGACTGCACTTGGAGTGAGAAAAACAGTATGCCACAACAACTGGATACTTAACCAGAGATATATTTTACTGTGAAATATGCAAAGAAGTTATTACAGTAATTGTGCTGTCATCCCAACGTAAGACGACAGCACAATTGATTTAAACATAAGCTATTTGAAAACAGTATACATAAACATTTTATACCTGGGAGCTCCCCCTACTTTATTAGCTATGCGTGAGATCTCACTTAAAGTACTTGGTCTTGGATCTTCTTTTCTTCGCTAGCTAAAGTGATTTGTAATCCACAGTTTTGATGAGTCAAATTGAAGTGAAAATGCTCCTGGTGTAACTGCAACAACTATTTTAAAATCGCTTGAAATGTCAAATTAGATAGGCCTCAAGCCTTCTCAGTTTCAGTTCCTCTGTGGAACTATAAATCCCAGTAAGGCCTGTATATGAGTCTAACTGCGTGTAAACTTAGCAAACTGTGGGTCGTGACCCGCTCACCCACTGGATCGGAGCTCCGGGTATTAACTTTTGTTCAGGGTCCTGTGACTGCAACTTGCTTCTCTGTCAGCTCTGTTCAGCTCCGCTGGATGGATCCGGTTCTCTGATGCTCGGATGAGTGTCTCTCGGTCTCTGCAATCCGGCCACTGTCCTCTAGCTCTCCGAGCTCAGCCTTCCCTCCCCAGCAGCTCGGCATCAGCATCCAGAAGCCTTTTGTTTACACTCCTGTCCCCCCTCGTCTCCAAGGCAACCAAAAACCTCAACAAAACATCTCTCTGCATTACCAGTATTTGGGTCTCTCCTCGTCTCCAAGGCAACCAAAATACTAAACAAAACATCTCTCTGCATTACCAGTATTTGGTCACTAGCTCCAAATACTTAAACATAGCAATGTCCATAGACGTTGTATTAAAGTATGCAAACACACATCAATATACAAGAATGTCAGCGCTACAGATATTTGTTGCTTACTTTCCGCTATAGCCTCTAGGCTTTGAAATATGTGCACCTGCTTCTTTATCTATTGGCATTTGAGGCAATCCATGGCAATTAATGACCAATATGCATGCAGGGCTGTGCAAGGTATTTTCTATTGTGCTTTAAAAGCATGTACGCCATTGCCACGTGAGCTGCTTGAGGAGCATGAAAGCCGCCCTGTGCGGGAATCTGAAGAATGAATATTGTCCTGATTAACAGATGGCCATTGGCGGGTCTTATGTTTTTTGGAGGGTTTGCGTTTAGGGATTCTGCTCCTAAAATAATGCTAAACACTATATTTTGCATTTCTGGAGCACTCTCTTTTTAAAATATGTCCCACACCGTTCCCTTGTATTTTTGCTAGTCTTTTGTGCCACTGACAGGTTTGGTGAGCTCTTATCTGCAAAAAAATATTGGTTTAATATGTTTAACTACAATATTCCACCCATAATCCCCATGTAGAAAAATAATTGTATGCAAATTCTTAAAAGAAATAGGTTAAATATATTCCTATGCATGTTTAACTACCATAATCCCCATGTAGAAAAATGATATGCATATTATCGGTAATAGGTTACATATGTTCTTTGTTAGTTGTTAACATGGTATTCCTCCCATAATATTCATACTCCCATCAAAAACAGGTCAAATGTAATTTTTCCATTACTTTTGTATAATTTACTATGATCCTGTTGTACAGCTGCATATATATCAGCAAGTGAACAGTTAAACACTAGCAACTGCTTCTTGCAACATTGTATCAAGCACTGCAGAAAAAAAAATAACGTAATTTGAGAAACAGAGTCATTACGTGAATAAATATGTGAATATAGTACACTGAAAACTAGTGAGAGTTCTGAGTATTGCAGCCAATAATATCCACATTAGTGTTCGTTTTTTGTTTTAATTATAAAACAAAAATAAATGCCTATACTTACCTGCTCTGTACAATCATTTTGCACATAGCAGCCCCGATCCTCCTTCTTTTTGGGGTGCCCTGCTGGCACTCCTGGCCCCTCCTCTTCATCGGTTCCCCCCTCCCCCCCACGGAAAGCTGCTTTCCCTGCGGCCACCCATGCAGGCTCACTCCCAAGTGCCACTGCTGCATCCATTGACACAGACAGCGTGACTCAGTCCCGCCCCCCCCTGCTCTTGCATAGCTCCCAACTGTCCCTGATTTCGAGGGACTGTGCCTGATTTGAAGCAATGTCCCTCCTGTCCCTCATTCCTCCTCATTTGTCCCTCATTCCTCCTCATTTGTCCCTCATTTTGGTATGATCTTTATAGCTCTATATAAAATGCACTTTTGATCTTTATCTTTCAAATAGTGTTTTTCAGTGCTAAATCTTTCATCCAATTTCTAAATTGCTGCATTTGTATATGTCAAAAGCCAATATAAAGGAATGGTAGTGGGGGAAAAAAAAGCAAAAGTGGGTTTAACCATTATTTTTTTTATTTTTTTTGTACAATCCCCTTTTAAGGGGGTGTGTCCTATGCTTACATACTATTGCTAATGTGTCCCTCATTCCCATCTCAAAAAGTTGGGAGGTATGGCTCCCGTGTCGCTGAATTTGAAAGCAGTGGGGGGAGCCAATGGCTCCCGCTGCTATCAATCTGTCCAATGAGGAGAGAGACAGTGGATGGAGCCGCTGCGCTCATGCACATTGCTGGATCGGGTCCAGGTAAGGAAAAGGGGGGTTTTGGGGGAGCTTTTTTACATAAAATGCATTAAGGTAAAAAAGTTGGGAGGTATTATTATACAGTATTTGGCCATGCCACGATATTGGATGGGTGATCACATACTTCATGAAGGATATTTCCCCATTAAAGTTCTAGCATGAACAATGTGTTTTTTTTTTTTTTTATTTATTTTTTTACCCTTTCAAAATAAACAAAAAAAAAATAACTTAGTTTCAGATCCCCTTCAATAGCTAGCTGTACAATGCAGTAACTCCCGGGAACAAATCAGAAATATTCTCTTAAAGGGTCCAGTGTTGGGGTCACAGGGTATGGATCCCTAGGGGGGAGATGCGTGATTTGTTTTTTTTACTTGTTTCACGTTAAAGAAATACTCACTGGAATGCACAAAACTTTCCTTTTATTTAATATCCAGCAGGATGAGGCGGAGCACTTTCCAAAATGTAACAAGATATTTGTAATGCAGTACAAAATAGAACTTACCGGTATGTGCTATGCACGCACATATAATATCATGTGACAGAGAAATCATATATACCATCACAAAGTGCCACATGCTAGTCAGTCAGAACACCTATACCATCACAGAGTATTATACAAGAGTCAGAGAACCCACATACCATTACATAGTATCATATGACAAAGAACAAATATACCATCACATGTGACAGTCAGAGAATGCGTATGCCATCACAGAGTATTATGTACTGTAAGAATCAGGGAACACATATCCCATTGCTTACTATCATGTGTGGGTAATGTTATTCATTCTGAGAAATCTTTATATTTGTGTGAAATTTGCCCTCTGCTGGTCGTTCTGGAAATATTCCGTCACGTAGAAAAATAATTTTGGCCATTCATAAAAGCACATTAAAGGTGAAATGCAACATCATGGCATAAGCATTATTTTATAGTTTTGGCTTTAATCTGTTTTTGGATAAATTTATTTTTCGCACCATTTTGTCAAATGACGTGGGTATGATATCAATTTATTTATTCAAATTATGTTTAGTAGAGCCTTTTCTTTGACCACTACGGCCCCGGAAGGTTTTACTCCCTTTATGACCAGGCCATTTTTGCGATACGGCACTGCGTTACTTTAACTGACAATTGTGCAATCGTGGGACGCTGTACCCAAATAAAATTTGTCCCGTCCCCCCCGATTAGATAACCCCTGCGTTTTTTTTTTTTTTGTGCTATAAACAAAAAAGAGCGACAATTTAGAAAAAAATAATTTTTTTTTTTTTTTTTTACTTTCTGCTATAATACATATCCAGTAAAAAAAATTAAAAAGTGAATTTCTTCATCAATTTAGGCCAATATGTATTCTGCTACATATTTTTGGTAAAAAAAAGTTCCCAATAAGCGTATATTAATTGGTTTGCACAAATTTTTTAGTGACTACAAATGATGGGATTTTTTTATGGAATGTTTTTATTTATTTTACTAGTAATGGCGGCGATCATCAATTTTTATTTTTATTTTTTGGGGGGACCAGTGACACTAATATAGTGATCAGTGCTAAAAATATGCACTGTTACTGTACTAATGACACTGGCAGGGAAGGAATTAACACCAGGGGTGATCAAAGGGTTAAGTGTGTCCTTAGGGGGTTGGTTACTAACTATGGGGATTGCTTTGACTGGGAGAATACAGAGATCCATGTTCCTGCTTAGCATATATGATCCCGGACCTGCTGATTGGCTACCCCTCTGGCCAGTCGGCTCGCTCACGCCACGGAGGCTACTGCACAAAGCAATGTACAGTAAATGTGAGGATGACAGTTCGGAAGTGGTTAAAGAGACTCTGTCACTTGGTCTATTCAGGGAAGAGTGACAGGATCTCTCTACAGCCATGCCCAAAACCCACTTCTATTCACCTTCCTTGCATTCCCCGATCACCCCATTACTTTGCTGGAAAAGCTGCAAAATGCTCAGCGTTTCCAGGTATAGAAGAGCATGTACCCCACCTTCCCAATGATGCTTTCCAATTGTTCCTAGCAGCAAATCGCCAAGTTTGATCTTGGTCACATGAGGGGGAAGGCATAAAGGTGGATCTCCATGATTTTTCACTTCTGCCACTCACCTCCCCTTCAGTATTTGTCATTAAACCCCATACTTACTCTTTTCCTGCAGTTTCCTTACCAGTCCAGGACCAGTGGGGGGGGGGGGCAGGTATTTCTCATGCGATTGGCCAAGTGGCTATTCATCCCTGGAAAATTGTGAGCCCAGCCTGTCTGAGGACAGTGATTCTCAACTACAAGGCTGTAGTCCATTGGTGGGCTGCAGCCTCTATTGTCCTAGGCCTCCAGCCAGCTGCAGATCCCCTAACCTCCCACAGTGCCTCTCCTATCCCACAGTGCCCAACCTCCTATAGTGGATCACATTTACCCCCAGGCCAGATGAGAACCCTCAACCTTCACAGTGCCGCCCAGCCTCCCACAGTGCCCCAAACCTCCAACAGTGTTTCACATTGCCCCCCAGCTTCCTCCAGAAAGCTCATCCCCCACAGTGTCATAAAGTCTGCTGCAGAGTCTCTTACTGTAAGCCACTCAACAACCTCCACCCAGTGGTGTATTTAGGTTTTGTGCTGCCCTAGGCCTGACTAAATCCATGCACCATTTAAATATGGTGCACCCCTTCCTATTAAAGACCTCTCCTCTTTAAACTCCACCTTTTTCTATTAGAGCTCCACTTCCAGTCTATTGGAATGCAAACTCTGCATGAAGTGTGGATAAATTCAGGTCAGAAGGAGGTCAAGTACACCTGTCAATAGATTCTGAATGATTACTAAAACATTTCAAACTGATGTCAGAACAAATGCAGTGCTAAGTGATAACAAAGGCAAATTCAGTGGTGGAAGTGCTCATATTCACCTGCTAAAATACCACTAAATGACATTACATTGGGCCAGCAGACTGGGTTTGGCTAAATCCATATTTGTGGATTATTGGACATACAATGGTGATCTGACCACACAGGTACCGCTCTTGGCTGTCAGTGCCACCTATCCCAGGGGGAACACTGGGGATGGGGACCTGCCTAACTAATGTTCCATTTGATGGTGGTCATGTGAAATTCACAAACTGGTTTCATGGTCAATGAATTCGGACTTAATCAGGCCAAAAATAATCCCAAAATATGTCGACCACAGACTGAAAGATCATTTAACCTGTGTATGTTTAATTACAATACATTTTGCTAAATAAAACAGGAGTAACTGGCATAAAGATTTTCCTATAGAGAAAGACCTAAGACAAATCAGAAGGTAACGAAAAAAGTACACTAAAAGTGTGGCGTAAGCCGGTGGGGACTCTTTTTATGCATGAGGAGGCTGTTTTTTTTTTGTGTGTGTGTGTGTGGGGGGGGGGGGGGGGTCAGCTTTTTTGCTGCCCCCTTGCAAAGTGCCGCCCTAGGCTAAGATACCGCATTGCCTCCACCCCCTTCATAGTGACACCCAGGCTCGTCCAGAGGCTTCCATCAGTTCAATACATATGTTGTATTCCCGTACTTTTTTTGAGCAATGAAGGTTTTGTAAGAATTTTCCAGGCCCTGGTCCCAAAAAGGTTGAGGACCCTTTCTCTAGGGGTGTGTACATAAAAGACCAGAATGACATGTAGCGCTACCCCCATGGGGGGCCACTTAATATTTGTTTGGTTCTGCACTCTGCCGCTCAACCCCAAGAACTGTCTCAACCCTCTGGCACACCTGCTTAACAATGTTAGTGTAGAACCCAGCAACAGAAAATGACACAATAATGAAAGAGCATATAGTACATTTATCAAGACCCTGGGTTCCTTCACTTCATCCGTTGTGGCAGTAAATGGAGACTCACAAAAAATTTCAATGAACAACTTGTAAAAGTTTACTATGATGGAAAAATAGTGAAGAATAACATAAAGAAATGGTGTGAATAACAGATATAAAAAACACAAGTATTGACTGGCAGAGATATTTGTTCAAAGTAATAACGTCACACCACTGTATCCAATAGCAACCTGATATGGGTATATGCGAGCAGGTGCACAGTGAAATAGATCCTCAATACTTTAATACCTGTATTGACGCACCTCCCCACTGAGGCCTCAGCACATAGACCACTGCACGCAGAATACACAACAGTGAACACAATAATAAAAGTACAAGTTCCAACTGTATGTTGCTATATGGCTCCTGTTCTTCTGCCTGTAACTCCACACAGTAATGCAAGGCTTTCTCCCTGGTGTGGAGTGTGATGCTCGCCCCCTCCCTTGAGGAGGGAGGGGCGAGCAGGAGAGTCAGGACGATCTCTACGTTGCAGATAGAGAAAGGAGCTGTTTGTTAGTGGGTATACTGACTCTCCTGCTCGCCCAAGGGAGGGGGCGAGCACGACACTCCACACCAGGGAGAAAGCCTTGCATTACTGTGTGGAGTTACAGACAGAAGAACAGGAAGTGAGGATTTCTCAGAAGAAATAAGGACATTTAAAAGCAAAATCGAAGGATGAGGTAAGTGAAAGAGGACTACACTAAGGTAGAGGAAGCTATTTAGGGGGAAAAAAATATACCTTTACAACCCCTTTAACAACATGAGTGCTTCCTCGTTGTCCTATATATCCCACAATGAAGGAAATATCCTGATAACGTTCCAATGGCTACTAGAGGGAGCCAAACCCTTTTATAAAGAAACAATACATTTCTTAAATGATAACTTTTGGTAGTAGACCTGTGCTACAGACATAACTCCTATTATACATAAGGAGGACTGTGCGGAAAAAGCTGGAAACAGCACTTGAACATGGAGACAATGGGGTAGATTCAGAGAGCAATTACGCCTGCGTATCCATAGATACGCAGCGTAATTGCTAAGTAGCGCCGGCGTATCTACTTTCTGTATTCAGAAAGCTAGATACGCCGACTGTAGCCTAAGATACGACTGGCATAAGTCTCTTATGCCGTCGTATCTTAGGGTGCATTCTGATGCTGGCTGCTAGGTGGCGCACCCGTAAGGGTGCTCCTGCTATTAGGAGGCGCAGCCAATGGTAAGTATGGACGTCGTTCCCGCGTTGCGATTTTCAAATTTTGCGTCGTTTGCGTAACTCGTTCGTGAATGGCGCTGGACGCCATTTACGTTCACGTCGAAGCCAATGACGTCCTTGCGACGTAATTTACCGCAATGCACGTCGGGAAATTTTCCCGACGGAGCATGCGCAGTACGTTCGGCGCGGGAACGCGCCTAATTTAAATGATCCACGCCCCCTACGGGATCATTTAAATTACGCGCGCTTATGCCGGCCCCTTTTACGATACGCCGCCGCAAATTACGGAGCAAATGCTTCGTGAATGCAGCGTAGCTCCAGTAATTTACGGAGGCGTAGCGTAAAAACGATACGCTGCGCCGCCGTATCAGTGCGCGCCCCTACCTGGGCCAGTAAGTACAAAGTGGTTCAGGGAAAAAGCCTGGTACACACTACTAGTTGTGGACAAGCTGATTGGCTACCATGCACAGCTGTACCAGATCTTGTAGTTTTTAGTAAATCAACCTGTGTGTGTAAATAAATATAAATTATTTTCCAAGTAGTGCTTTGATTTTTTTTTTTTTTCCCTTTTTCTTCACAGAATGAAGAAATATCCTAGCATACCGAGAATGCTTGGGACACCACAGATGTGAGTACTGTTGTCTTATCTTTACATTCCTGAGCTTTGTATATATAAATACCTCACTACCTGCACTGTACTAGAACAGATCTCCATCGCTTATCTCATGTGATTCTAAATTGTACAATCAGCCAAAAGGAGTAACCTGTCGGTGGCAGCAGCTGCATGCAAATTGGCACACAGCAAGATAAAACTGGAGATAAAACTATTATATTCTGAACATCGTTAAGCCTGTAGTAGAAAGTTAGGTATTGTCAGGGATGGGTCTTTCTTCTTTGGGTGCCAAAGATCAAACGGTTCACGTCAGCAAACTCTGCTCTGTGGACCATCAGAAACTCACCTTCAGCTATATGCACATTGTATCTCTAATTTACAACTGCTACTCCAACTAAAAGTGGAAATAACCTAGAGCCTCGTTTTCCTTAACATGTGTCACCACCGCATGTTCTTATTTTGCCCAGTGCATCATTATCTATCATCATTATCTATCATCATTATCTATCTACATTGAATAAAAACAACTATAGGGTGCTTGGCAGTCTATTTAAATTTTATAAAAGGATCACACAATAACTGTGTGGTAACACACAACAACAATCGTAATTCAAATGAAAAAGGTGATGGTGTCTGCGCTGTTTTATAAAGGACAGGGGCAGGGGGGGGGGGGGGGGGGGAGATAGATAATGTGACTATAATGCACTCAATATGCGTGGAAAAAAATGTCTTAATAAACCTCCAAATATTACGGATCTCTTCCTGGATCAAGAGATGAAACGGATATCTCGGAAATAACCTAAATCACAAAAAAAGTAAGTGCCAAACTATACACAAATAAGTGATAATGTATAAATGTATAAAAAAAATGATATATATACAATGTATGAGCCAAACAAAGTCAGCATAGAACACGTGCAAACAAAATGTTTAAATAAATGATGAATAAATAGGAGAGTCTCTGAGTAGTGATCCCGAAGCCAAGTGTTGAAGAATAGGAAGCTTCAGTGTGCAAAAAGAACACCTCTTGTGATTTATTAGCAGCTTACCTCACAGCTGTTGCTCTGAAGGCCTGATCATTCTCAAGGAATAGCACATCCGATAATATGATCAGCCTGAGAGTAGGCTAGGAAACCCAAACCAAGGGATATAGGCCCGGATTCACGTAGCACTTACGCTGACGTATCTACAGATACGCCACGTAAGTGTAAATGTGCGCCGTCGTATCTATGCGCCGTGCCCATAGAACTAGATACGCCTGAAAATAGGTTTCCTCCGACCGACGTAACTTTTCTACGCCGGCGTATATTTACGCTGGCCGCCTCTTTGCAAATATGCAAATGAGTGAGATACGCCGATTCACAAAAGTACTTGCGCCCGGCGCATTCATATACTCGGTTTACGTAAGTCGTACGTCCGGCGTAAAGTTAAGCCTCATAAAGCAGGTGCAAGTCATGTTAAGGTATGGGCCAGGGAACAGCCGTTGTATTTTACGTAATTTACATAGTAGTACGTGAATAGGGCTGGGCGTAGGTTACGTTCATGTCGTAGGCAGTGATTCGACGTATCTTAGGGAGTATTTCCGACGTGATTCTGAGCATGCGCACTGGGATGCTTCCACGGGACAGCGCATTCGCTGTTCGTTCGGCCCATCATTTGCATGGGGTCACGCTTCATTTAAATGGATCACGCCCACTAAAAACCTACTTTGAATTAGGCCGGCTTATGCCGAAAAATTTACGTTACGCTGGCGCAACGTTGGGAGAAAGTGCTTTGTGAATACTCTGCTTGCCTCTCTGTGTTACGTCGGCGTAGCGCATATGAGATGCGCTATGCCGGCAGAAATATGCGCCGATGTATCTGAATCCGGCCCATATAGTGTAACTCTTATGCCCTGTACACGCGATTGGTTCATCCGATGAAAACGGTCTGATGGATTTTTTCATCAGATATCCGATTAAAACTGACTTTCATCAGTCTTGCCTACACACCTCCAGTGATGTCTAGCAGCTTACCTCAGAAGCTGTTTAACTGACAGCTTATAGCACCTCATGTAACTCAACAGATACTGCAGATCTGCAGATGAGCCTATGTGCGGCCAGTAGAATCGGATGATACCATGTGAAAAAAATGACAGAGGGATATATAGTGTAACTCTGTTACCCCAAGGTACATTCAGATGGTAGACACACTAATGCACTCACATGGAACAGTAAATAGCGGGCTTGTCCCCATGAGCGCCGAGCTCGCAAAAATCCTTATGCTCCTCTTAAGTCTCTCCTTATGTCACAATGTACAACGGAAGGTCTCAGATAGTGGCAATATGGTCAAAGAAAAAGGAAGGAAAGAGGCACATTGCGTAATCCCATAAAAACTGGTACACATTTATTGGTAGAATAAGATAAAAAACACTCACATATACATCAGCTGTACGATCGGTGACAGTTACGAGCGCCAATCGGAATTCAGCCTCATGGATAAAAGCTTTGCAAATGAACAACTGTGATGTGTACTTTTTTTTTTTGCTCCAATTACTTTTTTTGCCTACTGTATAAATGTCTTTCAAATGGACCTTTTTTGACCACTTATCTACCGCCCGCTGTCAAATGACGGCGGGAGGCAGACCCCATTGTTCTGGGTGGACTTCATATGACGTTGCGCCCTTTTAAGCCACCCGCTGCGTCACTGGGGACCCAATACGCGTGCCAGGCGGCCGCAATGGCCGCCGGGCACCCGCAATTGCCCAGTAACTGAAAAGGACTGTGGATCGGTGTGTGTAAATACACCGATCCACGTCCTATCAGGGAGAGGGGACCAATGGTGTGTCCCTTGTACATAGGGACAACCATCGGTCATCTCCCCCCCCCAGTCACTCCCCTCCCCCCACAGTAAGAATCACTCATTAGGGCTTTTACTGTAAAAAAGAATCACTCATTAGGGAATACACTAACCCCTTCCTCGCCCCTAGTGTTAACCCCTTCCCTGCCAGTCACATTTATACAGTAATCAATGCATTTTTATAGCGGGGATCGCTGTATAAATGTGAATGGTCTCAAAAATGTGTTAAAAGTGTCCGATGTATCGCAATCAGGATAAAAAATCGCTGATCGCCGCCATTACTAGTAAAAAAAATGCTATACATCTATCCCCTATTTTGTAGACCCTATAACTTTTGCGCAAACCGTTATTGTGATTTCTTTTGTTTATAGTGCAAAAAAAAAACCGCAGAGGTGATCAAATACCACCAATAGAAAGCTCTATTTGTGGGGAAAAAATAAGAATTTCATTTGGGTACAGTGTTGCATGACCGCGCAATTGTCATTCAAAGAGTGACAGCGATGAAAGCTGAAAAATGGCTTGGGCAGGAAGGGGGTGAAAGTGCCCAGTAGGCAAGTGGTAAAGATGAAATTCGGGATAAGCAAATATTGTCTAAATCGGGGGTTCTCAACTACTTTCTTCAGGACCCACTAACAGGCCAGGTTTGCAAGATAACTGAAATACTGCACAGGTGATATCAGTAATTGCAGTATTCTACTTTGCATCTGCCCATGGTAATACTTCAAATCTGGCCTGTTAGTGGGTCCTGAGTACAGAAGTTGAGAACCACTGGATACAAGAGTCATGTGTATTCTTTTTTTAATCTCCGTGTGCTTTGTGTGTTTCTTCCACATCTGTGCAGTAATGCAGTGTAAAACATATAAAGACCGTTTTCTACTGTTCTTTCTCCTTGTGCAGGGTGGCTGGTCTTGTCTCCGCCCCCTCCTGTAGTTTTCTGCAGGCAGCCTGTAGTGGGTGGAGCCTGCTAGGTCCTTCCCGCAGCTCTGCTCTCTGCACATACTATGTACAGCACATTGACAATGTCACTGTTGATTTTCAAGGTATTATCTGGGTTTGTAAAGGCATTTGGTGTACAAAAAATAAATGTATACCCTTTGTTGCTATCTATTGAGGAATATATTTAAATTTAAAGATTTTGTGCCCGGAGTTCAGCTTTAAGTCAGTAAAATTGTTACGTGCTTGGCTCCTGAGAACTTCAGGTCCTTTATTGTTTTCTTGCCAGTCAGAACATTAACGGTACTTATTTACTTCAGTATTGCCCTGGGGGAAAGTCACATTCTTCTGACACACAAATGGCTTATGTCCCCTCCATTCCACTTGTATCGGCTTCGGTTTATTTTTTGCTGTTGTATCTTAGCCAGTAAAACTGTCTCAGCTGGGAACGTTAATAAGTATTTCTTGTGCTCTAAACGTTAATGGCTAACTTGCATTGTCTCTCAGCGGGCCCAAGGTTGTCATTAGAGAACTGTCAATGGAGCGCCTGAAATATCCCTTCAAGCTCTGGTGCCATGTGATAACGTGTCTCCTCTGCTCAGGCCTGGTTATCTAACTGGTTAAATGGTATCACCAGGACAGAAGGAGAAAAGAAACCTCAGCCTTCAATCTCCCTGGCACTAATCAATCATGTGCGGTGCTATTGTCTAATATTAGTTCAGCTGTTGTTACTGATTGTTGTAAACCGCCTGGAATTGTCAGCCTGGTAATGTTATGGCTGCTGATATATGTTCATATGGGCACTCATGCAACATTGGCGATACTCTTTTAATAAAAAGGTTCTGTTAATTGTCAAAGTATCATCAGAGATCCGCAAGCTCTTACAGCATCTGAACCACATTTTAGATATAACAAGAGTCCGTGAGCCACAGCAATTGTGACTAAACAGGAAACATTTTATAAAAACAGAATTATTGTCAAAATGGACCTTCTTCCCATAGATCTATTATGGACCTGTGCACATTCGCTACCCTACACATTTTAAATTGTGACTTTCTTTTTTTTTTTTTTTTAATGTTAGGCCTTGGCCTCCACCCACCACCATTTTCACCTAGGTGAGAATGACCTGTCCCAGCTGCCCCAGTCTCCTGGGGGCTCTACATCACATATCCCAGGAGGCAGGTCGCGTTTAACCTTGCTAGCGGGGAATAATGGGTAAAAGTGCTCTTTGCAGGTGTTTTGGCGGCGCTCACCATGGATTTCAATGGGCAGTGGTGCTTTAGAAGCGCAAGATGCCACTTGCAGGACTGTGCAAGCACACGGCTTCAGTGTGAATGCCCTCGGGCGTTCACACTGGAGTGATTGGAGAGGTACTTTGCGGGTGCAATTTTTAGTGCTATAGCGCCGGTGCGCAGGCGCCGAATAGAGCCGACCCGAGCTTCCTTCGGAAAGTCGTGACGCGCTGTGTGCGCCGTCATTTAGCATGTCAATCAATTGGCATGACAATAGGAACGCCCACTCCCGCGGGATTCCCTACCCCAGAAGCCGCGGTGAATTCCACGGCTAAACGCTATCTACGGCAAAAAAAAAAAAAATAGGTCAGTGTCATTTTATATGCAGGACTGGGCTGGATGTAGTGTTAGAATTTTTTTTATAGGGTGAACCTCCACTTTAAAGCGGGGGTTCACCCAAAAAATATTTTTTTAACATTACATTCAGCCGAGTTGTCCTAATGACAATCGGCTGTTTTTTTTTGTTTTTTTTTCCCGTACATATTGTATTTTCACCGCCGCTTCCGGGTATGTCTTCTGCGGGACTGGGCGTTACAATCTGATTGACAGGCTTTCGACCGTCGCATACTGCGTGTCACGAGTTGCCGAAAAAAGCCTAACGTCGGTGCGCAGGCGCCGTATAGAGCCGCGTATCTTTCGGCAACTCGTGACGCGCTGTATGCAACGGTCGGAAGCCTGTCAATCGGATAGGAACGCCAAGTCACGCAGAAGACATATCCGGAAGCGGCGGTAAATATACGGTATGTACGGAAAAAAAAAAAAAAAAACAGCCGATTGTCATTAGGACAACTCGGCTGAATGTAATGTTAAAATTTTATTTTTTGGTGAACCCCCTGCTTTAACACTTGGTTTGCTCTGTGCACTGTGGGTTGAAAGTGTGTGTGTGTGTGTGTGTGTGTGTGTGTGTGTCCGGCCGGCGCATTTTTTTATGTCGTTTGCGTTCGGCTTTTTCCGGTGTATAGTTAAAGCTACTGTTATGAGGCGTACTCAATGTTAAGTATGGCCGTCCTTCCCGCGTAGAAATTTGAAATTTTTACGTCGTTTGCGTAAGTCGTTCGCGAATAGGGATTTGCGTAGAATGACGTCACTGTCGGAACCATTGGCTTGTTCCGGGTTAATTTCGAGCATGCGCGCTGGGAAACCCCCACGGACGGCGCATGCGCAGTTAAAAAAAAACGTTGTTTACGTCGGGTCACAACGTATTTACATAAAACACGCTCCCATCACAGACATTTGAATTCCGCGCCATTACGCCGCCGTAACTTACGGCGCAGATTCTTTGTGGATTAAACAAAAAAAGTAAGTTATGGCGTAGTGTATCTTAGATACGCTACGCCCGGCGCATAAATGCGCCGCTGTACGAGGATCTGCCCCCACATCTGCATGTGTAGGAATGATGTCTCCCAGGGCCAGAGTGGGACTCATTTTCAGCCCTGGAGTTTCATGCCTTAGACCAGCCCACTTTAGTTCACGACTATTAAAATAATGTAATTAAAACCTCAAAATATAAGTTTGCAATGGCGCACTGTTCTCTACAGCCTGTAATTCATAGTATTTTTCAAAAAATATTTCCAATTCCGTGCAAATACAGTAACCTAAGTTTTGCTTCACAGTGAAGATTTATTAGAACAATAAATAACAGGACAGTATCAGAATCTATTTTCTTTAAGAATTAATATTCATAAATATCATTACCAGCTCCATTACACATTCCCAGCTCCATTACATAACAGGACCCAGCTCCATTACACATTCCCAGCTCCATTACATATTCTCAGCTCCATTACACATTCCCAGTTCCATTACACATTCCCAGCTCCATTACACAGACCCAGCTCCATTACACATTCCCCGTGACACTAATACAGTGATCACTGGTGACGGGGGGTGATCAAGGGGTTAAACCTTTATTAGAGGGGTGTCCCTAAACCTATCTGCCCCTACCAGCTAGCACTGATTTTTGTCACTAATGACACCAGTACAGTGATCAAAAAAAATATGAACACTGCACTGGGTGACATAGTGACGGGTTGAAGGGGTTAACGGGGGGGGGTGATTGGGGGGTGACAAGTGTACCTACGTGTACTAGTGTCAGTGTAGTGTTGGTGCACTTACTGAGATGTCTTCTCTCCTCTCTCTGGAACCAAAAGACTTCCACAAGGAGAGATGACATTACTTCCCCTACCTGTGTTTACACTTGCACAGGCAGGGGCAGGATTTCATTCGCCAGGACCAATCACCAGGTCCAGGCCAAAAATCATTGGCCTCGGCCTGTAGACTGATCGGTTCTGAAGCAAATCCGATCGTCGCCGACGCCTAGAGGGTCACGCACCTGATTTTACAGCTACGACCAGCCTCCCTTTGCCGCCCCAAGGCCGGGACCTTCATCCTTCAATGCCACACTTTTGCGGATTGTCCACTTGTCATGCCACCTGCCAGACCTTGCGGATTGTCACTTTCCTGCTTAGGTGGGAAATGGGGATTGTCACTTCCTGTGTCTCGGAGTCAGGCAGCAGAGAGATGATGTAATCTCTTTGCTGCCTGCACAGTGAGCGGGGGCGGAACTGCCAGGATGCAGGGCGGGCGCCATGCGGTGAGAGATGTGATCTCTCTGCTCCGCCACACGCTGATTGGCCAGTCCACCCACGAGTCTCCCTGTCTCGCTCACCCGCCCGCCGTGCCGCCTCCGCTCACACAGTCAGTGTGACTGTGCGAGCGCCGAGTGGACGGACAGCTCATCGGCTTACCCACTGCCTGGCCTGGCCTCGGTGGCCTTTTTAGGAATCCGGCCCTGGCATGACGCTTCACCCAGCCAGATCAACCTGTCGCAGTATAACTGCGGCGGCTGGTCCGGAACTGGTTAATATGACCAGCTTGATGTTTAGTTGAGTTATGCTAATAAAGTTTTGGATTTTAATACTCTTTATGTGGGTTGATTCTTTGAGAGATGATACACCTTAACTCTCATAAACCTTTTTGCTGTCTTGAACAAATGTGGATTTATAATACTGCCAGGATGTGGGGATTAATGGATCTGTTTGAACCCTTGGAGTTGAGTTACATATTGAGTTGCATATAACATCTATTGTTGGCTATATGTTTTCGGCTGTTCCTCCTTTTTCCCTGAAGCTGGACACTGGAAGCTGATCACGTGACCGGATCAGAGCACCCTGAAATTGGGTAAGTATAAGCATCTTCCTTTTGCAGGGTGGTTAAGGTTTTAGAAGGTGGGGGTGGGAGCAGTTTTAAGCTTTTAGTTCTAGTCTGGAATTCCACTTTAACAGCAAGATACAAAGCCATTCAGAACTCAGGCCTGAGCTACATCACCAACCTTATCTCAGAATATCACCTAAACTAACATCTTCACTCTTCCAGAGACCTCCTGCACTTTATCTCCCTCTTTACCTTCCCCTCCTGGACTTGGATTTGGCCAGGGGGAGAAGCCAGAAGACCTTAGCGAACATTTCATTTGCTAATGTTGTACACATGGGTGGGCTCAGGGCACAGTGCACTGCGCCTGAGCCCACCCTTTTCTGAAGCCAATTAGAGCCTCAGGCTCTAATAATTTGATTATTAAAAAAAAAAAAAAACCCTGCATGAGTGACTGCCACTGCTTGCCCCTCTCTTTAGATTTCAGTTCTCGGAACTCTCTTGTCTTGATTTGTATTGTAACTGTACGACCTCCCTTTTTTTTGTAGAGTACTGTGAAAGCTGTTGGCGCTATATAAATCCTGTAAATTTAATAACATAAACTAGCAAGACCATAACAGGAAATCTCAAGCTGTTGGTAACTCACACCATTGCACAAGAGACTGAGTGTTCATCAATTACAGTTCTTACGTCTACTTGCGTCTATGGTAGTGCATGCAAATTATAATGTGTGTGTGTGTGTGTGTGAGATATATCTCTCATTATATTCAAATGTAATTAACTGCCTCAGGAAAGACTTATATCCAAATAGTACTAATGTAAGGGATTCCAAAAGGGATAAAAATAGAACACTAACACACAGCCAAGGTAGGTATGTAGAAATTACTATACACATGCCACTACTTGTATCCAAATGAGTACAGCAAGGTAAAAATGTGGGACTTTCAAGGACGGCATTCAAGGATATAGATTCCATCCATAGGTAATAAAAACCTTTCAAAGTGTATTAGTCACATGATATATAAGTTTATTGGGAATTGCATATTATATTCAATACAGTATTCTTTTTTCCACAAATAAAAGCCCACTTCTAACGTTCTACTAAACTTACGGAGTGTGCCATTTCACAGATGGTAAGTTGCAGTCAACATATTTCGTAGATGGCTTCACTTCATCAGAGCTGGCAGTGAAAGGGTACAATACATACATGCAGCTTCTTTGATCTCGATATAGTGGTAACAATTGGTCTATAATGTAACAAATTTTAAAAAAATTATCATATTAAAAAGACCTGTAAATAACTTTTCCACATATGCGATAACAGGTTTATCCCCTCAACCACAACAAACATTTTCACAGGTACCCGGTTATGGCATCAAATGGTTACATCAATCCAACGCAACACTGCTCTCCACAAAGGAATAGCAGGCAACTAGATATCACAAACAGTTCAAGTTGAGACAGACACGTGTATAACTTCTTTCATGGAAGACAGGTAAGTTCCACATTAACCACTTAAGGACCACCGCACGACGATATACGTCGATAGAATGGCACGGCTGGGCACATGGACGTACTTTAAGAGCCCAGCCGTGGGTCGCGAGCGCGCCGCCGGTGGCACGCTCGCAATCCGGTCCAAAGCTCCGTGACCATACCCATGGGACCCGTGGACCCGATCGCCGCTGGTGCGCCACAATCGGGTCACAGTAGCTGAAGAATGGGGAGAGGAGTGTAAACAAACCTTCCCCGTTCTTCTCTGTGGCTCGTCACTGATAGTTGTTCCCTATGACAGGGAAAAGACGATCAGTGACGTCACACGTCCAGCCACGCCCCACTACAGTTAAAAAGCACAATAGGACACACTTAACCCGTTAGCACCCCCTAGTGGTTAACCTATTCACTGTGTAGAGTGTATTTTCTTGCCTGGAGGAACCACCCTTAAAAGCACCCTTGATGTGTTATTACTGCTATTGTGACCCCAGCTCAACAGAGGTCACAATATCTCAACCACCAGGTTTCTGATGTGTCAAGGGAGGGTTCGAGCTAGTTAATAGGGGTGAGCTGAGCCAAAAAGAGTAGATCCCAAATCAACCAGCGGCTCCTTCGGGGGTAGCGCTACACATACATCACTCCATGCCATGTGTCGCCCCGCATCCTTTTTCTGCTGTGGGACATGCCTTGGTACTTTTGATTTTCCAGAAGCCTCCCATATGAAGCATTTTGGAGATGCTCCTGCTTATTCTATATCTGGGCGTTGCCTTCTTAGTTGGCCTCTCTTCCACGCAATGGGTGTTGGGCGGGCTTCTGAGAAGACATTAGCTACCTCTTCGGTAGTAGCAAGGTCAAAAGAGGAAAGTGTTGAGGGCGGTTTTGTACAGGATATGTTAAGTGGAATAGATGTCTGTGCAGTGGAGATGTTCCCACAAATTACATCAATCTTGTTTTTTAAGTGATTGGCATGAGCAGTGAGTGATCTCATGACCAGTGAGTGAATTACTCGGTGGAGGTGGTGGTGGAGAAAGTAGAGTAGAGACGATGAGAACTGGATGACAGAGTATTAATGAGAGTGACAAAATAGGCTTGCTTGACAGCATGGAGGGAGGAATTGTATTTTAAGAAGGCATATTTATGTAGAGTGAAGTCCTGGTGGGATTTGGTTTTAGGCCACAACTGCTCCAGTGCACGGCTGTCTCCTAAGATTTCTGGTGTCATCAGTTTGCCCAGGATGTAATATTCAGGGCCTGATACTTTGTGTAGTGAGGAGAAAGTGAGTCCAGTGTGGATGATGTGAACTGTTGTAGACAGAGGTGGCCAGGTTATGTCAGGACAGGGTGTGATTTTGTCGAAGAGGTGGTCAGTTGCAGATTAGAAAAATGAAGGATTAAAGTGGCAAAGAAATTTTTTTTTTTTTTTACTTTATTTGGTATGTTGGTACTGTGGACACATATTTTGTAAGGCTTTGTCTCCATTAATAGTAACCCAAAGTAAATCTTTCAGCAACGATCTCTTTTGGCTGCCTGCTTTAGGCTGCATATAAGGGCAAAAACATGCATTCATCCAAAGGATAACATAGACGTTACCTGGTGGTAAGATGCCCTGCGTACCGCCTTCTCACTTACTGTATATAACTTCATTAACATTTACACTGTAAATAAGAATTTTCAAGATGAACTTCAGGTACACAAACTTTAATTTAAATATGTATCAGTAGCTACAAACTGTATAAATGTGCTTTCTGGGCACCAAATACTTTTGCAGTTCTTACCTTGTAAATGTTCTGTTCATAGCCTGTGCAGACAGTGGAGCTGTGGGAGGGGCCCAGCAAGTCTACAAGCTACCTGCAGAAAACTACGGGCGGGGGTGAAGACTAGACCAGTCACCCTGCACAAGGAGTAAGAGCAGCAGTGACCGATCTTTATTACAGGAAACTCCTACACTGTGTCAAATACACTCTTGAATACTACACAGATCTGGAGGAAACGAATAAAGCACACCAAGATTAAAAGGGGGGGTTCACCTGAATTTTTTTTTAAAAGCCAGCAGCTACAAATACAGCAGCTGCTGGCTTTTAAAAACTGGACACTTATCCTGTCCAGGTCACCTGCGACATCAGCAGCCGAAGACGAGTGGTAGCTCGGCTTTCGGCTTCCCCCGCCGCCATCCTCGGTGAGGGAATTGGGAAGTGAAGCGATGCGGCGTCACTGCCCGTTTCCCTACTGCGCATGCGCCGTTCCCACTGGTCCCAGTTGTGTTCTGGGAGCCAAGTGTTTCCCAGAACACAACGGGGGGGGGGGGGAGAGACGCGGAGGGGCAGGAGTCTATACCAGGAAGTGGTGCAAATACCTGTTTTATACAGGTATCTGCACCCCCTCCCCACTGAAAGGTGTATAATGTGACACCGGAGGGGGGGGGAGGGTTCTGAAAAACGGAGGTTCACTTTTGGGTGAACCTCCTCTTTAAGTAAATAATGCACATGATTTTAGACAATATATACAGAGATGGTAATTATACTGTTTGGCCTTACTGTCTCAATTAGATGGTGTTACGTTTATGTAGATCATTATACTCAATCTGCAGTGCATCATGGTCATGGATGGTCTTATAGGATTCTTTTAATACAGATAGGTTTGGTGTTATTAAATAACAAAATACAATTCCATTATGCAGTAATATTCTTTATCATAACAGAAAGAAATAATGCATTTTTTTAATAACATTTTTTTATTTTGTGATGGAAATTTACATTTCTTTTTATAAGGAGTAAAACCTCTGTTTTTAATCAAACATAATCAATACATGATTTACAATAAAAAATCCTAATGTCTTCTATTGTATCTTAAGAGATGACCTCTAATGTAACTTAAAGCTGAACTCCACTAAATACACGGATTAAATACAAATATGGCAGCCGTTTTACCTGCTAAACAATTTGTATTTCTGTCCAACCAGTCCTAAAATTCACACAGCTCTGCCACATTCAAAGTCCTTTCAAGCAGGAGAGTGATCCTGATCTTTCCCACTGACAGGTCCCCTCCCTACCTCCATCCTTTGACTAATAAGTGAAAGGAGAAGCTGCACACCGATAAGCTCATCTCTCTGGTACTCTGTTCTCTCCTTCTATGAACATGCTCCTTCTACTGCAGTACACCAGATTGACTTCTTGTACTGCTTCTCCCTCTTTTAGTTCGAGCTCTGTTGTACAGAGATTGCAAGAGGCTTATACCAAGTCAAATTCAGTTAATCACACTGCTTGTGTATATAAAAAATATATATTTAAACATTTAAAGATAGTTTCATGGTTACATAGCCGTTTTTATTTTGTATCTTTTATATCCGTCTGGAGTTTAGATTTAAGGACTCCTCTTTCACACGGACATGTCCGTGTACAGTCTCCACTTTGCTCAGCAGGGATCGTTCCGTTGATCCCCGCTGAGCAGGCAGAAGACAGCTTCATCTCTACGCACTGTGCAGGGATGGACCTTTCAGAGCTCCGCCTTCCCCTAGGGGGATCGGATGAAGACGGACTGTAGAGTCCGTTTTCATCCGATTTGATCCGCCAGACGGATGGAAAATTGGGTTTCTATCCGTCTGAGTTTAGCGGATCGGATGTCAGCCGACATAAACCTGCATGGAGCGTCCGTTCAGGTCTACCTAAAAAACTGACAGGTGGTCCGCCCATGTGAAAGGGGCATCAGTGTAATTACTGCAAAAACATTGTTTTGTTTGCAGGGGAGTTTGAACCTAGGTCAAGTTTTTGTTTGTCTTGCACCCCATTAGAGCGATTTAATGGTACATCCTGTCCTTTGTGTGTTGTTGTTGAGGTTTTTTATTTTTTTATTTGTTTTAAATATAAAATACTTAGGACCCCCTCCCCCATCTCCCCACCTCCCACTGCTATCCTTCTTCCAAAACCCCTTGAATCCCCTGCTGCTTTCAAACACTGGATTACTGCAGTCCCAACCTGCCCCCATCTATTCTCACGGTGGCATGATATCTTTCCCATCTCTTCTGGAGGCAGTTGCATCCCTACCTTCCACCTTCCTTTCTGCTATTCTTTTTTCAAACTGGATTACTTTACAAACTTATCTTGTTAAGGCTCTTTGCATGTAATCATATCAGATTGTTATGTCCTAGGACGTTGACTGTAACCATCTTTTACAACCTCCTTCCATGTTGTAAATTCTTAATACCAATACCAAATGGTTCCACTTTAGTTTTCACCCAGTTTCTGTATACCCAAAAGTTAAAAAACAAGATTTTTGACAAAGCAACATCATATAGACCATATACATATGTATTTTCTCACAGAGAATTGACATTTTACAGTCCTTGTGGACTTAGAATGATCTCTTGGATATTTTATGAATAAAAAAAAAAGTTTTTATTCTTGTTTACATTTTTGTTTCATTGCTTTTGGGGGCCTCTGGAATTTCCAACACAAAGGCTAGATTATCATAGCCTTGGTCCAGCTTGGCTTTGGCATCCTTCTTATTGTGCAGACAAAAACCACAGTGAGGTGTTTCCACCTCCACAGTCTTTCCAAAGTTACTAAAGTCTACGCGGTATTTGCCTTCTTTGGTTTTAGACACAATTGGAGCAAAGCGAAACCCCCAGAGAACCTCCTCGGGGGTGTAAGATGTGCGCACTTGACAGGTAGCACTTGTTGCTTCTACTGTTCCGTCTAGAAAAACTACCAATTCAAAGTCATGCTGTAGAAGAGTCTCAGCTGACATCTCATAGAATGGGCTGCTTTTATCAATAACATGGTAGATTGTCATTGGTGATACGAAAAAGAGGTTCTCATTTCCGGCATCCACTGTGAAATCAATGTTTACTTGATCTAAGATAATGGTCTCTCCCTCAGGTGTAATGGTGGTTTTCAGCAATTTTCCATAAATGTGACCTCCTATCAGCAAGCTTTTCCTTAAATTTGCAACTCGTATAAGAAGGCAAAGTTTCCCACCTCGCTTGCTAATGACGGCATTTTTGCTAAAGGTTATGGTTTTTGCTCTTTTTTTCGGTCTAGAGATCTTGGCTAGGATGGCACCACACATAAATGAGTTAATTATCACTCCCAAGATGGACTGAATGACCAGTAAGAAAATGGCTGTGCCACACTGCTCAGTCACACAACGGAACCCATATCCAATGGTCACTTGTGTTTCCAGAGAAAAGAGAAAGGCTGAGGTCATACCATTAATATTTTCAACGCAAGGGGTAAAGTTTTTTGGAGGATTGAATTCTGGAAGGTCCTTGTGTAAGTAGGCAACAGCATACCAAAGCAAACCAAAAAGAAACCAGCTCCCTAGAAATGCCGAAATAAAAATGGTCATCTTGTACCTCCATCTTAAGTCCAGAATAGTGGTCCAGATGTCCGCCAGAAAGGCTATTCTGGATTGCTCTTCCACATTGCCAAATTCAATGTTGCATCTTCCATCTTTGGACACCAGCCGTGACCTGCGACGCTTCAAGTGAAGATTTAGCTTCTTCCGCATGTAGGAAAGCATTCTGACATGGAGATTAATTCACCTGAAATAGAGGAGAAATGTCAGGTTGATGTCTTATTAGTTCCACTGGACAATAGTCCAGCAAAGATTGTAGACGGATCAGTGATTCTTTCCCTGAGTGTGCTCAATATATAACTACCTGGATGGATGCCAGCCAGTGCTGCTCATCCTGTCTGTCCAGAAAAGCCTTTTGATCCCTACAACCTCAAACTTTCCTCATCTGCACTCTGTGTGCAAACGCATTGTGCTCTATTCGTTTTCTCAACTTGCTTTTGAATTGAAAGTGATTAACAAGCGTATCATTTAAATGTGTTGGTTTAAATGGCTGTTGAGTCATAGTTTCCTGGCGAGTTTTCCAAGCCAAAGCATATTCGAGCAGTCAGTCCTAGAATATTGCTTGGATTACATTTTTCTTGTCTGTGTTGACAGGTCATAAAGCAGAGTAATAAATGTTTATTAAAAAAATTGCTGCACACCTGAATAACCAAATTACGGTAGTTAATCTACTTTAAAAGGTGTGTGAAAGGCATATCTAAGTACCTGGTGGTTGCATAATCTTTGTTCTGACCATTTGGATCTGTGTTGCAAAACTGATCAATGTTTTCAATATATAAATACTTGAAGTGGCAGAATAAAAAAGGTAGAAATGTGTCACCCAAGATGTCTTAACAAGATGCCAAGTAACCATTGTAACCTGACAGACGATATCATTCCCCTAGTTTTTATTGGGATATTGTAATCAGTGGTAGAGGTCTGATAGTGCATGCCAGCATTCCTTAACTGCATGAACAAAAGAACTCCTGTGGGACTTTATAGGCAAAACATATTAGAATGCTGTCCCTACACTGCTTCCGGGTGACAGTGTAATACACTATTATACTACAAGTATAATATTATTAGTATATCTTCCCCGTCGTATTGGTTCTTGTTGGCCAGTTGGCGATATGGAGATCTCCATGCATCCCGGATTTTAAAGTATGTTTGTTTGTTTGTCTATATGGTTTGCATGTGCATTTTATTTGATCTACCCTTAAATCACTGAAGAAGAATGACTGAAACACATTGAGTACTTCCCTATATTGGGGATTCACTGTTCAAGTTCATAACATAAATGTTATTAGAAATCTCCCCAGGTTAGGATGAATGGATATGTCTGTTAAATTCAAAGCACTTGTATGGTTTTATGTAATCCGCTGTCCTATTGTGTTTTTGGATTTGATCATGTGACTTTATTGACTATGAATAAAGAGAACATTTTTATTTATATGAATTATAATATGTTTTGCCTATAAAGTCCCATAGGAGTTGGTTCTTTTGTTTACATTTTATTTCACTAATGAGATACAGCATATGCAAACCCAAAAACTATTTCTCGGTATGTATGTTAGATTTTGAATTTATTACTATTTTATGTGATAAAAGTTTCTGACAATCAATATTTAAACATGGTCATTTTGAAGGTTCTTGAGGATAGACAAAGGTCAGTTGCTGTGTAGGTTACATGTATTTTTGGAGTTCTACGTCAAGACAATGGGTGGAGATGTGTTACTTAATATACACAAGTGGGTGTTACGTTTATGACAGTTACATCACCACCTTTCTTGGAGCTGTTCTAAAAGAAATTATGCTTAGCTTGGCTTTTAAAACAGTATAAGAATCCATGTGGTGTGAGTAGCTAGCTAGGAAACTCTGGGGTCACCCGACCCTACAGGGAGATGGGGGTAGGAAGCTTTCACTATGGAAGCCGAGCAGAAAGACGTACCATCATAACATCTATTTCCTTCGTCTGAAACCTTCTGAATTACCATCTTACCATGTGTTATCAGCTGCCAATATGGAAGCATTGTCTTTTGCCTGTTTTTCTTGAAGAATAAACGTTGTAATTATGAAGAAAGCCTAAATCTTGTATATTGGGAGAAGTGACTATTGACATAACACATGACACGTGTCAAAAATGTCCCCTCTTCCCCCATTCAACAGTTTGGCATCATGTCCTGCTATACACAGTTTTCATAAATAAATCATTTTTTGTGAATCTCTTCCAAAGTGTCTTAACTGTAGTTCCAGTGTATATATATATATATATATATATATATATATATATATATATATATATATATGTGTGTATATATATATATATATATATATATATATATATATATATATATATATATATATATATATATATATACACATACACACACAGCCCTCAAAATTTCCACTCGCCTACTAGCATTTGGCGAGTGGATTTAAGCAGGGGGCGAGTGATGACAGGGCTACATGACCAATCTCCCTCCAATCTGTGCCTACACTTAGAGTCCCGATGAGATTGGCCGCCGAAGAGGAAAGGTGCATGCTCGGGAAAAGTAGTCTGGTGAGCCACGCACAGGCAGAGCAGTACACAGGTGCTCTCCTTACAATTCTCATTAAGCCATGGGACCTAACAGTATGACCTCTCTGAGCCTGCCCCCCCTCCCCCGACCAATGTAGCTGGAGAGCAGAAAGTAATGAGTGAGGTGGAGGATTGCGAAAATTACCACTCCGGTGCAGCACTCACTGAAAGTTGCCCTGACATAACAGCGGCAGCCTTCCAGTTTGCACAGTTTTCTTCTCCTTGTGCTCTATGTAAGTGTCCAGCAGTTGAGCCTGAGCACTGTGAACAGACTGGTCTCAATGTGTGCTGTGCGGTGTCAGTGTGCGCTGTGCTATGGTGTCAATGGCTGTGCAGTTGTGTGGATCTCAGTGTTGGATTGTACTCCCTCCCGCTGTGCTGCACCTCCTCTCCTCACTGCCAGCCTGAATAAAAGGGGGAGGTGGGGACATGCAAGCGTGGAGCCGCACACACAGGCTCCTGATGATGAGATGAATGGGAGAGAGAGAGGATGGATGGGAGTTGCAGAGGAGACAGCAAGAGAATGGGGAAGAGACCCAGTTCTAGTGCCCTGTCCCTCTGGTCTGCCCCCAGTGCCCTGTCCCTCTGGTCTGACCCCAGTGCCCTGTCCCATTTTGTTAAAGTTGTTGTTGGTAATATTTAATTTTGTAACTTGATTCATTCCATGAGATAATCTACGAGGGCGTGTTTACGGGTGCAATTAGGCGCAGGGCAGTGTATGAATTAGGTGGGGCAACTGGTGGCGAGTAACTCTTGAGGCCTGGCTAGTAGCTCAGGACTTGAAATTTTGAGCCCTGTAGACCCCATTTTTCACTATGTCTAACACTATGCCTCACTGTATACGGTTTTCCCCAACTTGCTCCTTCAGTTGGGCTGACTATCAGGTATTTAAAAACAGCCAACAGCTCATTGAAATAGTGCACACAGCAAGCTGATAAAAGCTGCTGCTGATTACGAGGCTTAGCATTGTCAGCCTGCAACAAAAAATGCTGTGACTGGCAGGAACTCCAGTTAAGACACTTTGGAAGAGATTCACAAAAAATTATTTATTTATGAAAACTGTGTATAGCAGGACATGATGCCAAACTGTTGAATGGGGGAAGAGAGGGGACATTTTTGACACGTGTCATGTGTTTATATATATATATATATATAAACAGTCAAAGTGATAGAAAATATTTATTGTGGGATTTCATGGTTTGCTCTTAAATTTCTTTGAAACTGGTCAGCTTTTTGGTAAACTAAATTAATAAAAATTACTTTCCCTGAAAACCAAGTTAGAATTACCGGTGCATTCAAAGATGCACACATCTGAATTAATATACTGGCACCACCCTCTCCTGCCTCTGTGGGATCACTTGTGGTCACTGGCTACACTGGGTAAGGGTTATGGTAGATGAGCAAATACAGCATGCTTCTAGGTGCATTCATCTTGTGTGATGCAGGTGCACAGGGTACTGAAAAAAAGGTGTAGACCTGGTCGGGTCGCTAGCTGGTGCTGGATGGTGGAAAAATGTCTGCCCCAGCCTTTTTCAACCAGGGTGCCTTCAGGTTTCTTCAGGGGTGTCTTGGAAAAATACCAAACAATTGCCCAAAAACTGTATACAAGCCAGCGGGTGGATAAGGCCTGCCTTTTAGTTACACAAAGCCACATTGTAAACCATTACAACCTTCAATCCGCTGGCCTCCCATCAACCAATTACATAATCGGTTGTTAAGGGGGACCTCTGTAGCCTGCACAGCATCCTTGTTTGCCCTCCCCTGCCCCTCTCCATCAGCACTGTGGTCACTTGAGGGAGAAGAGAAACACTGGATTACTAGTCGGTACCACTGTGCAAAGATATATTTTCTTTGTTGCCTCCAACGTTGGATGTCCTACATGTGTGTGGATGTTGCTGCATTATTTAAAACTATTTGTTACATTTTTGACATTTTTAGAATGGGGTGCCTCAAGATTGGCCATAATTATTACAATGAAAAATGCAAGGCCCCTTGCAAATAAGTAGCTTCTAGATGAACTAAGGTTTCAGTGTGTGGTGGACAGGGGTATGGAGTAGCAGAGGTTTCAGACGTGCCATCCATATGCAGGAGGGCAGACGTACTAGTCTGTATTTGAGCTTTAGGGTGAGAAGTGGCATGTGGTCTAAGCTGCTTTAAAGTGGTTGTATAGTTATTTTTTTAACTTTTACCTACATGTAAGCCAATAATAAGGCTTACCTGTAGGTAAAAAAAATATCTCCCAAACCTTTACGGTTTAGGAGATATTCCCTTCGCAATGAGCCGCTGCATTCAGCGGCGCATGCGCACAGGGGATTTCCGGCTTAAGGCCCAGCAGCCACCGGACCTTGCCGGAAAGAAGTCTCCTGCGTGCATGCACGTCGACATCGCGACTCCAGCCACTCCGTGCTGGAGCCGCGATACCTAGAAGACACACCGAGGCAAGATGTCATCCCCCTCGGCGTGGATCAGGTAAGTTGCTGATGCCTCGTTCAAAGGTAAGTATTTCAGAATGAGCTAGTATGCGGTGCATACTAGCTCATTATGCCTTTTGCTTAACAGGGTTAAAAGAAAAAAAAAAAGTAAAACGGATTTACTACCGCTTTAAGCTTCTTCTTTTTTTTTTTTTTTTTTTTTTTTTTTTTATTTCCATTAGCTTGTATGGAGAAAAAAACTGTTCTGACAGGTACAAAGCCCATGTATGGGACAGGCTTAGGAAGGGGAAGGGTGAAAACGGACAAGTTTCAAGTTAAACAGTTTCTTTGTTTAAAAGGTAACTGCTAGATTATTCTAATTTCAGACCATTCAGAGAATTCTCTTTTTCAACTTGTATTTAACTCCACTGTTTGTCCTATTAGTTCTACCCTCTGGCAAAGAATGCAGTTCCTTGAATTGAAATGGTACAAAATATTTCTGAATATAAATATTGGCATAAATTACTTGTGTCAGAATCTAGAAGAGGTGTGTGTGCGTGCGTGTGTGTGTGTTGTTCATAGATGAGATATGCAGTTTTAACTCAAATTATTTTGGGAAGGGCACAGATGAACTCCATTATTGATTTACATAAAAAAAAAAAAAAATAATCATCCTTTTGATGTGTAGGAATAGAACATCTGCCACATGGGGAAAGTGATTATGTCACAAGCCAGCACAACCTGGTTTTCTGTCTCAGTGGCTGCTCATAGATGAGATATGCATTTTTATCCAAGTTAAATGTGGGAGGGGCATCAATGAAATGCATTAATACAGGACTCCATTCGAAAGTATTCCCCAGATAGGAAGTGAAAGATTATCTGTAAAAGGGACACAAAAATAAATCTGCCCTGGGTCCTAAAGAAAACCCTTTTTATTTTTGACTGTATTGCAGATTTTTTTCTTGCGTCTTGTTTGGTAAAACAGTTGCACTTGTGGCAAGGGCTGCTGCTCCACTGAAAACTGATCCACAATTAAATCGTTTTTCAGAAGTGCCTGAAAGGCGCTGAGGAAGCAATGTGTCATCTCCTCACCACCACCTTTATGCCCTTAAATGCCATAACTGTGCATGGTAGCAGATCAGCCCCATTCACTTAAAAAGTGAGTATAATTTCTGCCATGGCATGTGTACACCCCTAAAGCAGTTGGGGGGAGATAACAATGCAGCTCAGCTTTTTTACTGTGATCCACCCCATTCCCACCCTGCATACACACGATCGGACTTCCATTGGACTTTTCAGTGGATTTTTGTCCGACAGGGTGTTGGCCATGAAATTGTTCTGCATACACGCAACATTTCAGCTCTTTTCCACCACCCTTTGGGCAACTTCTGCTATTTGTTGTCTGATGTTTAGCATTGGTTCTGAGCATGCATGTTTTGAACTTTGGATTTTAGTCCGATGGACTTGTGTACACACGTTCGGATGATCCTCCATCGGACATTTTGTTGTCAAAGTTTGAGAGCATTCAGAACGAACATTTGACTGTTGAAAAACCGAAAACAATTGTCCGATGGAGTATACAGACTGTCAAGTTGTCCGATAAAATCCGTCCGTCGAAACGTTGTTGTGAAAAAAGTCTGATCGTGTGTATGGGCCTTTAATGAGCCCTAATGGATCATTGGATGGCAGAAAAAATTTGACAGGGGTCCCAGCCCTTTACCACTTTACCAATAAAAAAGTGCCAATAGAAACGGAAGGACCGTCATTTTTGTGCTGATGATCTCTGTCTGTTGTTGGTCCCAGGCCGTGCCAGCCAACAGTTGGATTGAGGATTGGACTGGTTTTAAAAGGCTTTATCTAATCACCTTTTCTTTAACCGCTTGACGACCGGCTCACGCCGATATACGTCAGCAAAATGGCACGTTTGGGCAAAACAACGTATGGGTACGTTGTTCCCTTTTAAGAGCCGCCGGGCCACCCATGACCGCGGGCATGAGAGACAACATGGGGCTTTGTGTGTGTAAACACACAAATCCCTGTTCTGTCAGGAGAGAGGAGACATATTGTTTGTCCCCACTAAGTAGGAACAATGATATTTCTCCTCCCCCAGTCAGTCCTATCCCCATACAGTTCAAAAACATACAGGGAACACACATTTAACCCCTTGATCGCCCTCTAGTGTTAACCACTTCCCTACCAGTGACAATTACACATAATCAGTGCATTTTTATACCTCTGATTGCTATATAAATGTCAGTGGTCTCAAAAATGTGTCAAAAGTGTCCGATCTGTCTGCCACAAAGTCGCACTACCGCTAAAAAAATTGCAGAGCGCTGCCATTACTAGTAAAAAAAAATATATAAATAATAAAAATGCCATAAATCTTTTCCATAATTTGTAGACGCTATAACTTTTGTGCAAACCAATCAATGTATGCTTATTGCAAATTTTATTTTATTTTTTACATTTTATTTTTTTACCAAAAATATGTATAAGCATATATTTTTGCCTAAACTGATGAAGATTAAAAAAAAAAAAAAAAAAACATTTTGAGGATATTAATTATAGCAAAAATATTATTGTTTGTTTTTTTTTTTTTTTTTTTTTAAATTGTCGCTCCTTTAACCACTTAAGCCCCGGACCAATACGGACCAATACGCAATTTGGCAATGCGCTGCTTTGACTGGTAATTGCGCGGTCATGCAATGTTGTACCGAAACGAAACTTGCGTCCTTTTCTTCCCACAAATAGAGCTTTATTTTGATGGTATTTGATCGCCTCTGCGATTTTTATTTTTTGCGATATAAACGCAAAAAGACCGTAAATTTTGAAAAAAAATGATTTTTCTTATAACAAAAAGTAAAAAAAATCGAATAAACTAAATTTTAGTCAAACATTTAGGCCAAAATGTATTCAGCCACATGTCTTTAGTAAAAAAAATCGCAATAAGCGTATATTTATTGGTTTTCGCAAAAGTTATAGCGTCTACAAACTAGGGTACATTTTCTGAAATTTACACAGCTTTTATTTTATGACTGCCTATCTCATTTCTTGAGGTGCTAAAATGGCAGGGCAGTACAAAACCCCCCCCAAATGACCCCATTTTGGAAAGTAGACACCCCAAGGAAACTGCTGAGAGGCATGTTGAGTCCATTGAATATTTAATTTTTTTGTCCCAAGTGATTGAATAATGACGAAAAAAAAAAAAAAAAATGTTTACAAAAAGTTGTCACTAAATGATATATTTCTCACACATGCCATGGTTATATGTGGAATTGCACCCCAAAATACATTCTGCTGCTTCTCCTGAGTACGGGGATACCACATGTGTGGGACTTTTTGGGAGCCTAGCCGCATACGGGGCCCCAAAACCCAAGCACCGCCTTCAGCATTTCTAAGGGCACAAATTTTTGATTTCACTCCTCACTACCTATCAAGGTTTCAAAGGCCATAAAATGCCAAAATAGCAAAAAAAAAAACCAAATGACCCCATTTTGGAAAGTAGACACCCTAAGCTATTTGCTGAGAGGCATGTCGAGTCCATGGAATATTTTATATTTTGACACAAGTTGCGGGAATATGACAAACTGATTTTTTTTTGCACAAAGTTGTCACTAAATGATATATTGCTCACACATGCCATAGTTATATGTGGAATTGCACCCCAAAATACATTCTGCTGCTTCTCCCGAGTACGGGGATACCACATATGTGGGACTTTTTGTGAGCCTAGCCGCATACGGGGCCCCGAAAACAAAGCACCGCCTTCAAGATTTCTAAGGGCATACATTTTTGATTTCACTCCTCACTACCTATCACTACCTATCACAGTTTTGAAGGCCATAAAATGCCAAGATGTCACACAACCCCCCCAAATGACCCCATTTTGGAAAGAAGACATCCAAAGCTATTTGCTGAGAGGCATGTTGAGTCCATGGAATATTTAATTTTATGGCCCCAAGTGATTGAATAATGACGAAAAAAAAAAAAAAAAAAATTTTTACAAAACGTTGTCACTAAATGATATATTTCTCACATATGCCATGGGCATATGTGGAATTGCACCCCAAAATACATTCTGCTGCTTCTCCTGAGTACGGGGATACCACATGTGTGGGACTTTTTGGGAGCCTAGCCGCGTACGGGACCCCGAAAACCAATCACCGCCTTCAGGATTTCTAAGGGCATACATTTTTGATTTCACTCCTCACTACCTATCACAGTTTCGAAGGCAATAAAATGCCAAAACAGCACAAAACCCCCCCAAATGACCCCATTTTGGAAAGTAGACACCCCAAGCTATTTGCTGAGAGGCATGTTGAGTCCATGGAATATTTAATTTTTTTGCCCCAAGTCACTGAATAATGACCAAAAAAAAAAAAATACAAAACGTTGTCACTAAATGATATATTTCTCACACATGCCACGGTTATATGTGGAATTGCACCCCAAAATACATTCTGCTGCTTCTCCTGAGTACGGGGATACCACATGTGTGGGACTTTTTGGGAGCCTAGCCGCGTACGGGGCCCCGAAAACCAAGCACTGCCTTCAAGATTTGTGTGAGTGAAATCAAAAATTTATGTCCTTAGAAATCTTGAAGGCGGTGCTTGGTTTTCGGGGTCTCATACGCGGCTAGGCTCCCAAAAAGTCCCACACATGTGGTATCCCCGTACTCAGGAGAAGTAGCAGAATGTATTTTGGGGTGCAATTCCACATATAACCATGGCATGTGTGAGAAATATATCATTTAGTGACAATGTTTTGTACATTTTTTTATTTTAATTTTTTTTGGTCATGATTCAATCACTTGGGGCAAAAAAATTAAATATTCCATGGACTCCACATGCCTCTCAGCAAATAGCTTGGGGTGTCTACTTTCCAAAATGGGGTCATTTGGGGGGTTTTTGTGCTATTTTGGCATTTTATGGCCTTCGAAACTGTGATAGGTAGTGAGGAGTGAAATCAAAAATTTGCGCCCTTAGAAATGCTGAAGGCGGTGCTTGGTTTTCGGGGTCCCGTACGCGGCTAGGCTCCCAAAAAGTCCCAAACATGTGGTATCCCCGTACTCAGGAGAAGCAGCAGAATGTATTTTAGGGTGCAACTCCACATATAACCATGGCATGTGTGAGCAATATATCATTTAGTGACACATTTTTCTTTTTTTTTTTTTTTCTCTCATTATTCAATCACTTTGGACAAAAAAAAAAAAAATCAATGGACTCAACATGCCTCTCAGCAGTTTCCTTGGGGTGTCTTCTTTCCAAAATGGGGTCATTTGGGTTTTTTTTGTGCTATTTTGGCATTTTATGGCCTTCGAAACTGTGATAGGTAGTGAGGAGTGAAATCAAAAATTTACACCCTTAGAAAGCCTGAAGGCGGTGATTGGTTTTTGGGGTCCCGTACGCGGCTAGGCTCCCAAAAAGTCTCACACATGTGGTATCCCCGTACTCAGGAGAAGCAGCAGAATGCATTTTGGGGTGTAATTCCACATATGCCCATGGCATGTTTGAGCAATATATCATTTAGTGACAACTTTGCGCAAAAAAAAATATATATATATATATATATATATATATATATATATATATATATTTATATTTCCCGCAACTTGGGTCAAAATCTAAAATATTCCATGGACTTAAGATGCCTCTCAGCAAATAGCTTGGGGTGTCTACTTTCCAAAATGGGGTCATTTGGGGGGGTTTTCAATTGTCCTGGCATTTTATGCACAACAATTAGAAGCTTATGTCACACATCACCCACTCTTCTAACCACTTGAAGAAAAAGCCCTTTCTGACACTGTTTGTTTACATAAAAACATATTATTTTTTTGCAAGAAAGTAAAGTTGAACCCCCAAACATTATATATTTTTTTAAAGCAAAGGCCCTACAGATTAAAATGGTGGGTGTTGCAAAAAAAATTTCCACACAGTATTTGCGCAGCGTTTTTTCAAACGCATTTTTTGGGGAAAAAATACACTTTTTTTTATTTTAAAGCACTAAAACACACTATATTGCCCAAATTATTGATGAAATAAAAATTATGATCTTAGGCCGAGTACATGGATACCAAACACGACATACTTTAAAATTGCGCACAAACGCGCAGTGGCGACAAACTACATACATTTTTAAAAGCCTTTAAAAGCCTTTACAGGTTACCACATTAGATTTACAGAGTAGGTCTACTGCTAAAATGACTGCCCTCGATCTGCCCTTCGCAGTGATACCTCACATGCATGGTGCAATTGCTGTTTACATATGACTCCAGACCGACGCTTGCGTTCGTCTTTGCGCAAGAGCAGGGGGGGACAGGGATGCTTTTTTTTATTTTTTTATTTTTTTATATATTTATTTCGCTTTTTTTATTTTATTTGTTAACTGTTCCTTCCATTTATTTATTTTTTTACCATTTTTATTGTTATCTCAGGGAATGTAAATATCCCTTATGATAGCAATAGTTAGTGACAGGTACTCTTTTTTTTTTTTTTTTAAATGGGGTCTATTAGACCCTAGATCTTTCCTCTGCCCTCAAAGCATCTGACCACACCAAGATCGGTGTGATAAAATGCTTTCCCATATTCTCAATGGCGCCGTTTATATCTGGGGGGGGGGACATTCCCTCCCACTGAATGTAAAAGCAGTCTAGAGGCTAATTAGCCGCTAGGACTGCTTTTACATGAAAGCCGACCGCTGGCTGAAAAGAATGATACCAAGATGATGCCTAAACCCGCAGGCATCATTCTGGTATAACCATTCAAAGTCCTGCAACATACCAGTACATTGATGGTTCTTGTTGGACATGTATTGTAATCTTTTTTTTTTTTCATGCAGCCTGTTGGCTGAACAAAAAAAAGATTGATCGGTGGGTATGCCCACCATTAGAATACCTCCCTTCATCCACCCACTTCTAATGATGGGCATACATGCACCATTTATATATGCCGAAGCATGGGGGCATCCTCCCGCAAAAAAGTTATGCCGCGTACGGTCGGACTTTTCTATGCCGCGTACACACGGTCGGACTTTTCTATGCCGTGTACACATGGTCAGACTTTTCCACAGGAAAGCCTCCGTAGGAATGTCAACCGTATGTACGCGGCATTAGGAGCAAAATCGCTCCTCCGCCCCTAATGCCCCCATGCTCCGGCATATATGCTCTTTTTTGAACTGTAGTGGTGAAATCACCTCCTACAGCATTGGAGTCGCGGCTTTATATATCGTGGGAGCAAACGCTGTTGCTGTCACGCTAAATAAATCCGCTCTGCAACTGAATGGCGTACCTGCTAAGCAAATGATGGTTAACATTAAAACAAAGTAACATTCCAGTATAACAGTAAGATCATACCATACCTGCAAAGCAAATACCTATAAAAAAACATAGTAAAAAATAAAACATTTTTTAACGCAACCTGTGCCTAAAATATATATATGCCAAAGCATGGGGGCATCCTCCCGCAAAAAAGTTATGCCGCGTACGGTCGGACTTTTCTATGCCGCGTACACACGGTCGGACTTTTCTATGCCGTGTACACATGGTCAGACTTTTCCACGGGAAAGCCTCCGTAGGAATGTCAACCGTATGTACGCGGCATTAGGAGCAAAATCGCTCCTCCGCCCCTGCTGCCCGCATGCTTCGGCATATATGCTCTTTTTTTTAACTGTGGTGGTGAAATCACCTCCTACAGCACTGGAGTCGCGGCTTTATATATCGTGGGAGCAAACGCTGTTGCTGTCAAGATAAATAAGTCCGCGCAACAGCTGAATGGCGTACCTGAAAACAGTAAAATAAATTACATACCTGAAAAGCAAGCATGAAAAAACATAACAACAATAAAACTTTGCAGAATAGAATACAGTAAAAAAGAGCAGAACAATAGAGAGAGAATAGAGAGGGAGAGAACAATAAAACGACAACTATTTTTGTTTTTTTTATTTTATATTTTTTTGTGTGTTTTTATTTTTTACTTTTTTTTTTTTTTTTTTTTTTTTTAACACTTTTTTTTGTAACTGTGAACTGTAACTTCAACTTTTCGGTTCCAGGTTTGGGTCTCTCAAAATGCGATGGCATCTTGGGAGACCCTGTGTGAGTGTGCCTAGCCTGTGAAATGTTTCACCCTACACTAATAATTAACGTGTGTGTGGAAGCGTTCAAAACATTCACCAATACAAAGACCAGGATTGCCAGGACATTTGGGACAAAAATAACGGGTGTCACGCCTAAATCCGCGCTTGGTACAGACATGACATTTTCTTTGGGGGGCTCGTTGGGTAGGGGTACTCTCGAGGACATAAGAAAAATGCCTCTCATGCAGTCGGCTTACTGCATTTGGTAGGAGCTGGTGAGGTACAATACCGCCTGGATACAGGAGTTCTGTGATGATATCCCTCTGGAATTGAAGGAAGGATTCATTCCGTCCTGAAGCTCTGTATACGACATGAGCATTCAGTAGAGCCAATTGAAATAAATGTAGAGACACTTTTTTGTACCAGCGTCTCGTCTTACGGGCAATATGATACGGCGCCATTAACTGGTCGTTGAGGTCCACCCCTCCCATGTTTTGGTTATATTCGTGGACACAGAGGGGTTTCTCCACAACACCAGTCGCCGTACGAATTTGGACTGTCGTGTCTGCGTGAAGGGTGGTAAGAACGAAAACATTCCTATTGTCCCGCCACTTCACAGCGAGCAAATTTTTACATCTGCAGCAGGCTCTCGCCCCCGGCCTAACACGGGCATCTACAAGCCGCTGGGGGAAGCCCCCGGCGATTAGGTCGCACGGTGCCACATGCTCCAATCTGTTGATCAAATAAGTGGCTAAAAAGTGGCACGCTGCTGTAAAAATTGTCCACATACAAATGGTACCCCTTTCCGAATAAGGGTGACACCAAGTCCCAAACAATCTTGCCAGCGCTCCCCATGTAATCTGGGCATCCTTCCGGCTCTACCTGACTATCTTTTCCCTCGTAAACCCTAAAGCTCCATGTGTAGCCTGTGGCCCTGTCACAGAGCTTATAGAGCTTGACCCCGTATCTGGAACGCTTGCTGGGAAGGTACTGTTTGAAAGACAAGCGGCCAGCAAATTTAATCAGGGACTCATCAACGCATACAACCTGCTGGGGATTAAACAAGGCTGCAAAACGTTCGTTGAAATGGTTTACGAGGGGCCGAATTTTGTAGAGCCGGTCAAATTCAGGGTCTCCACGTGGACGACAAAGTGTATTGTCACTGAAATGCAGGAACCGCAGGATCGCCTCGTATCGTTTCCTGGCCATGTGAGCAGAGAAAATGTACATATGGTCAATGGGATGTGTGGACCAATACATCCGCAATGACGGAAATTTGTGTATGCCCATGTTGAGGGTAAGGCCCAGAAAGGTCTTAAATTCGGAAACCTCGAGAGGTTTCCATTGTTTGGCAAGGCGAGACTGGGGGTTAGCGGCGATGTAAGTACCAGCATATAAATTAGTCTGGTCCACAATAGATCTATAGAGATCTTCCGTGAAATACAGCGAATAAAAATCAAGTGACGTAAAGTTCGCTGTATCCACCTGAATACCGGGTTGGCCAGTGAATGGGGGAAGTACAGGTGCTGTAGAAGTGGTGGGGACCCAATCAGGATAGGCAAATTCTACAGGAAGGGCACTATGGGCACGACGGGCCTGTCTCTGTCTTCTTCTTGGTGGCAGCGGGACACTACTTGTGCTTGCCACATCGCCAGCTTCAACTGCACTTATGGGACTCGCCACGTCACCAAGTGTTACTGCAGTGCTGGATAAACGACCAGGGTGTACTAGGCCGCTGGTGCTTGCCAATTCACCAGAAGGAATAGCGGCGCTAGTACTGGATCTCTGCTCCATACGAGGGTCCTGCGGTTCTTGCTGCTCAACAACATCAGAACGGGATCGGGTACGCCTGGCCTTAGCAGGGACCTCAACTTCGTCGTGCGAGCTATCTGACATGGAGCCGCTGTCGTAAACGGGTTTGTATTCTGAGCCAGAATCTGTCAGATGCGTGACCTCCTCCTCTTCACTATCTGACATGCACATGAACTCCAAGGCCTGCTTATCATTGTACCTTCGGTTTGCCATTTTGGACTCTAAATTTAGTGGTACAATGGTAAGGATTCACAGGTAAAAAAGCACCTGATCTGTAGAAAAGCAAACGTAGAAAACGCTTCAAAAAAAACTGTAAGCGATCGCAGGGATCAGGCCTGTCTCTGCGAACGCTGCAGTTATGTGTCTTGTGTTTTGTAAGTGACAGTGATCGATCGATACTGCACTTGGGTGGGTTGGGCTGGGCAGAGGGGGAAAACGCAGGTGCTAGCGGGTATCTGGGCTGATTCCGCTAACAATGCGTTTTTGGGTACCTTAAACTGCTGGGTACGCTAGTATAGATCTGATCAGATCAGGTATCGATCCGTTCAGATCCTATACCACTAAGGGGGGTGTATGCTTAGCGAGTGGGTGTAAGCGGTACTGGCTCTAACCTAACGCTGCCTGGGGCGACGCAGACCCTGACTGGCGCTAAAATTAAATTTATATCACCCGCCGCGTGATCAGGGGGTTAAACCTATTGGGTTATATACGGCGGGTGCTCTGATGCTATAAACAGCAAACTAACCAACCAGCGTCAACCGTAACACTTATACGGTGATCACTGGTGAAAGGGTTAACTAGGGGGCAATCAGGGGGTTAAAACCTTTATTCGGTAATATATGGGGGTACCTGACGCTTTCTAAAAACCTGGTGGCGAACCTAAAATAACTAAATAACTAACTGGCTAACCACGTCATCAGTGACACTTATACAGTGATCAGTGGTGAAAGGGTTAACTCTAGGGGCAATCAGGGGTTAAAACCTTTATTTATGGGGGTACCTAACGCTATATAAACCTGGCGGCGAACCTCAAAAAAAACTAACTGCCTAGCGGCAACAGTGACACTAATACAGCGATCAGAAACCGATCGCTTAGTGACACTGGCAATAGGGGTGAAAGGGTTAACTTTAGGGGCAATCAGGGGTTAAACCTTTATTGGGGGGGGGTAGGGGGCTACCCTGGACCTAAAGGGGCCTAAACCTAACTGCCCTGACACTTTTTTCTGTCACACTGACACTAAAAGCAGTGATCAGAAAATAAATGATCACTGCAATCAGTGACACTGTGACAAGGGGTGATCTGGGGGTGCTGGGGGGGGTGATCGGGGGGGGTTATGTGCCTATGTGTGCTGTGTCAGTGTGCTGTTGGTGCAACTCACAGTACTGACGTCTTCTCTCCTCTGGAACCGGACGAAAAGACCGCCAGAGGGGAGAAAACGTCACTTCCTCCCTGCCTGTGTTTACAGTTACACAGGCAGGGAGGGCTCAGGTGGAAGCTCATTCGCGGAGGGAGATCGAGAGGGGACGGCTGGAAACCAATAGCCGCCCCCTCCTCCCGGACCTCCCGTACACCGTTCCCGGCCCTCGCATGTACCGGAGGGGGTCCCGATCGGACCCCCGAACCCAGGTAAGGCGGGGACGTACCTGTACGCCCATGTGCCTGTACGTGCCATATTGTGGACGTATATGTACATGCGGGTGTCGGGAACTGGTTAAAAACCACGGATGTGAACAAATGCCACCAAAATAAACCTCTATTTGTGGGTCGAAAAAAGGACGCAAATGTTTTGTTTGGGTACATCATTGCATGACTGCGCAATTGTCTGGCACTGCATTGCTTTAACTAATTGTAAAAAGTGCTTAAGTAAGCAAGTGCTAGAGGTGTCTGTGTACCTTCCATGCCCTTTCCTTGAGAATCAATGTAAATTCCTGTCTACACCTGATCTTGGTGCTTAAGGGATGCTAGTTGGTCTCCCCTCTTAGGTCTCTTCAGAGCAAAACATTGACTTTACCAATGCAGCTTTCCAGTACAGATCAACTGTCTCTCTGGTTGCTGTGGGGAACAGACCTGTGTTCCCAGCATTCCAGTTTTCTTAAATGATCTCATTGACTCCACAAATGTAAAAGTGGGTGAAAACTTGAAAGTTGTTCTGTAAAAATCCAATGGAGGGGTAGGGGAGTATTGCCCTTTGGGAAAATGTTATCATTTTAATTATCATTGTTACAGAAATATTGCAGCGCTGAGGTCTTAAGAACTATAAACACAATAAATTGAATTACTACAAAAAAAAACGATTATGGTAAATTGGAAGTCCAAAGAGTGAACTATTAACCCAGTTAATGGTGCGTAGTTCTTGCTAACCTCTGTTTAATTCTATTTACCATGGAAAATTTTGAAGTGCAGAGTGAACTATTGTACTCTACAGAGGATAGAATTCCGCCAACCCCCCCCCCCCCCTCAGTTGTATAGAAAATGTAAATTGAAAAGTATGCAAGGAGGCCCAGTTACGTGTTTGGGTCTTTTAACCATTGCTTACTCCAGATTTTCCAAAACCACGTTCCCCTGTTTTTGTGCACCCATGAATCAAGCCGCTTCTCGGTATGAAGCTGATGTGGAACTTGTGCTTCAAGGAGTCTTGCCAGTGCCATGCTTAATTTACCTCAAATTTATAGACGTACTGATGATGATGATGATGCTTACAGGGTTAAAGTTTTTGTTACCCCAACATTACTTATTCCTGATATGTGCCTGCTGTACTATATACTAGTATGTGAAATGATCCTGTTCTCTTGGTATTGCTTCCTTTGTGTGAAATCCCTGGTGTCCCTGCCAGTCCCTATGCTTTCTTATAAAAAATAATGGCCACTCTAAGCAGGATAGCACAGTATGGTCAGTTCTCTAGGTTTTCTGGGAACTCGGCCTGCTCTTCTCCAATGATCAGACTTGTCTTGACACCCCCCCCCCCTTTTGCACAGCCATTCACTGGAAAGTTCAGCGTTCTGATTCTTCTCCCCTTCCCATAGCTCTTATCCAGCTGAGAACAGAGGTGACAGAAGGAATGTGATTGAAAAAAAAGGGAAAAAAAGGTATTTGAAATGTGTTTGTTTGTTTTTTTGCCCTTTCATTTTCTATTTTAAACTGAATGGGTTGTTTTACAAGGTCATTGTTTACAATCGCAGACTGGACCGAACCCGACCCGACAAAGAGGACACCCGAAGCCCGCAGACGGACCCTGGACCCGACGAAGAGGACACCCGAAGCCGCAGAAGGACGCCGGACCCGACGAAGAGGACACCCGAAGCCGTAGACGGACGCCGGACCCGACGAGGCCGCCGATGGCCGCCGCGCAAGACACCAAAACTGTAAGTACAAAAAAAACTATTTTTCCACAGGATTGGGGGCCACTTTAGGGGTGCGCAGTATACGCGGGAGCGCGTTATACCGCGATAAATACGGTACTTCCCCTAATGATTTGTATCATCCGCTGTAACGTATGATGCCCATGTACAGTGCATTGAAAAAGTATCCACACCCCTTAAAATTTGGTGTCGATTGTGTGTTCAGGCGCACTGTGGTGGACAGCAAACACTGCACATCGGTGCAGTGTTCCTTTTCTACCACAGTGCGTTTTTGCTTTGAGGCCAAAAAGTATAATTTTGGTCAATCAATGTTTGGTCTCATCTGACCAGAGCATCTTCTTCCACATGTTTGCTGTTTCCCTCGCATGGCTTCCCATAAACTGCAAACAGGACTTATGGCTTTCTTTCAACAATGGCTCTCTTCTTGTCACTCTTCCATAAAGCTCAGATTTGTGGAGTGCGCTACCAATAGTTGTCCTGTGGACAGATTCTCCCACCTGGGCTTTGGATCTCTGCAGTTCCTCCAGAGTTACCATGGGCCTCTTGGCTGTGTCTCTGATTAATGCTCTCCTTGCCTGGCCTGTCAGTTTAGGTGGACAGTCATGTCTTTGTAGGTTTGCAGTCGTGCCATACCCTTTCCATTTTTAGGTAATGGATTGAACAGTGCTCCGTGAGATGTTCAAAGCTTGGGATATTTTTTTTTAGAACCTAACCCTGCTTTAAACTTCTCCACAACATTATCCCTTACCTGTCTGGTGTGTTCCCTGGCCTTCATGTTGCTGTTTGTTCACCAAGGTTATCTAACAAACCTCTGAGGGCTTCCCAGAACAGTTGTATTTATACTGAGATTAAATTACACACATGTGGACTCTGTATATTAATTAGTTGACTTCTTAAGGCAATTGGTTCCACTAGATTTTACTTGGGGTCTCAGAGTAAAGGGGGCTGAATTTTGGACGGACAACAGCAGATGGCTTTCATATATATATACATTGTATCTGTCTATACCAGCAGGTGGCACTGCAGCGTTAGTGCGTTTTAGCTATGGTAAGGTAATCAGAGGAAGTACAATCCTTATTGTGTTGTATGCACTCGTTTCTGTTCTCTTCCTGTCTGTCTCCATGATAAAGACATGCATTGCTAATCCTCCATGAAAGTAAAGGTGTTCTGCTGTATACAAGAAGCTTCCAGCCCATGATTTCAATACTCGGCTAATAGGTTATGGGTCCCAGGCACCCAGACATTGGAGAGGATACCCCAGCATAACCAGCAGAGCACCCAGCAGGCATCCAGGCACTGGAAAAATATTTCTGCAAGTCCGTGAATACTGTATACAAGCTACTGAAAGATGGCAAGTGGTTCAGATGTGAAGTTTGCAATAGCAAAGCTGAACAATGCCAATTACCAACTTTGGAAGTTTAAACTAGAAATGTTTCTAAGCAAGGATAACTTGTGGCAAGTGCTGAATACAGATAGACCCACAAACGGAGAGACAGAGAAATGGGATAGGAAGGATAGACGAGCAAAAGCGATTTATAAGTTTGCTAGTGGAAGATGACCAGCTTATCCGCATAAGACCAGAGAAAATTGTATGTGGACTTCATTACAGAAACTGCATGAGCATTCAAGTCTCAACCGTAGGCTTTATAAATATAATAGGTAGTCTTGCGAGCAACTAGAATACTATCTGTGTAATATATGCCAGCAGCAAGTAACACACTCCCAATATAAATGTGCACATAAAACGCAAAACAAATTATGCTGCTCTGGTGTTAATGTATCCAACCACTTGGTGTCTAAATTTTCCTGTGCCAATGGATTATATCTTTGGGGGCTTCTATAAGAACTAATGTATAGGATTTTCAGTTGTTCTGAGAGTTATACTGCTGAGTCGTCCCCTCTGTCCTCGAATCCCCACTCTCATACCCCCTCCCATTCAACAGTTGGCTAATTTGTTACATATTGTAGGCAATGCCCTAGAGACGAAAGGGCATCTTGTCATAGGTTATTGTGTTGATGAGAACTGTTTCACACGTTGTATATGTGTTTTTAATGCTTCATATAATCTGCGGTATGTGCGAACCGCTTCCCCCTGCCCCTCCCCCCACCTTTTTTTTTCTTCATTCTGTATCCCCCCCTTACTCATGTTGATTGATTGTTTTGTTTTCCTTTTCTTTTAAATAATTAAAATATATTCAACCTAAATGTTTCTGTGCCAATATGAGTGCCATCATAATAACATGTGAATAAAAATAGTATAGTATAATACATTCATGTATTTCTTCTTTATAATAATATAAATCCCATGCTTAAGTGCAATTAACCCCTTCCCAACCCGCCCCCGCAGTTATACTGCAGCAGGTTGGCTCCCCTGGGTGAACTGTCGTAGCTTTACGTTGGTTCGCCTTTTGACCGCTGGAGGCACGACGCCGGAGCCAATGCGCGTGTCCCGGCGGTCGCGATCGCTCCACACAGAGACAGAATGGAGATCTATCAATGTAAACCGACAGATTTCTGTGCTGTCAGGGGTAAGGCGACCGATCTGTTGCTCATACCAAGTATGAACAATGATCGCTCTCCTCATCCAGGCAGTCCCATCCCCCAACAGTCAGAATCCCTCCCTAGGACTCACATTTAACCTCTTAATTGCCCCCACTGTTAACCAATTCCCCCTCCAGGGACATTTAGACAGTAATCAGTAAATTTTTCTAGTACTGATCGCTGTATAAATTCCAATGGTCTCAAGAGTAAAATCGCTTTTACTAGTCACCGTTAAAAAAAAAAAAAAAAAACCATAAATCTATTCCCTATTTTGTAGACGCTATAACTTCTGTGCAAACCAATCAATATACACTTATTGCGATTTTATTTTTTTATTACAAAAAAATATGTAGAAGAACACATATCTGCCTAAACTGAGGAAAAAATATATAAAAAGAGGATATTTATTAAAGAAAAAAATACAAACTGTTGTTTTTTACAGTAATCAGTGCATTTTTATAGCACTGATCGCTTTATCAATGACAATGGTCCCAAAATGGCGTCAGAAGTGTCCGATGTGTCTGCCATAATGTTGCAGTCATGATAAAAATTGCTGATCACCGCCATTACTAGTAAAAATAAATAAAATATTTATAAAAATGCCATAAAACTATCCCCTATTTTGTAGATGCTATAACTTCTGTGCAAACCAATCAATAAATGCTTATTGGGAATTTTTTTTTTACCAAAAATATGCAGAAGAATACATATCGGCCTAAACTGAGGGAAAAAAAATAGTTTTTATATATTTTTAGGGGACATTTATTATAGCAAAAAGTAAAAAAAAAATGTATTTTCTTTCAAAACTGTCGCTCAATTTTTGTTTATAGCGCAAAAAATAAAAACCACAGAGGTGATCAAATGCCACCAAAAAAAAAAAACTCTCTGGGGAAAAAAAAGGTTGTCAACTTTGTTTGGGAGCCACGTCGCATGACCGCGCAATTTTCAGCTAAAAATTACGCAGTGCCGAATCGCAAAAGAGGCCTGGTCTTTGGCCAGCCAAACGGTCCGGGGCTTAAGTGGTTAATAAATAGCCTTAAAATGGTGTCTATTATATATTTACATATAGCTAAAGTAAGACAGTTTGGATAAGGAAACTGTGCCAAGACCAACTGTGTCGCTGCCAAGTTTTATGGTAGAGAGAAGATAGAACTGTGTGATTTTGTGTGATGAGCCTTTTGTTAGCTAGAAGCATTACAGCACTAATCTGAATTAAGCTCTTCACAATTTACTAACAAGGCTGTAGTAGTAACTGAGACTGTGCAGATTGGTAAACCCTAACCCAGCTCCGAAATGGAGCAGATAAAAAGTAAGACAAATCTTTTAAATGTTGTGTTTCAAGTTTTTTCCTTTTTACAGTTCAAATACAGTATATTCAGCCATATTAGCAGTGGGAGCATGAGCGCCAAAGTGTAAGGCTATGTTCATGCCTGCGATTTAGGCCGATGCAAATTGTTGCGGCAGGAATCTTCAGTTTCCTGCTGAGGCTGTGAGCGGCTAGGTGCAGTTCACTATAATGACAGGTTGCCGGTGGCTGCAGCAATTCACAGCAGGTAATCTCTGGCAGTGCGAACAGCCGCAAATGGTTGTGGCCACCACCGGTGGCCTGTCATTATTATAGTGAATTTTTTTTCAGGGTTGGAGTGTTCCGTTCTGCTGCAAAGAATTTCATATAACTTTAATGTTAACATGGACATGATTGTGTAACTTCTATGCTTATAACGGGCTTCCTGGATATTTTGATTAGGCCTAGGGTGATAGTGTTGGATTAAAGTGATATTAATGTCTTGTGTTTTATTTTTTTCTGTTGTTGTTTGTTTGTTTAAAAATAACAAACATGTTATACTTTACCTGCTCTTTGCAGTGGTTTTGCACAGAGCAGCCCAGATCCTCTTCTTCTTGGGTCTCTCACTGGTGCTCCTGGCCCCTCCCTCCTGATGCCCCCACAGCAAGCAGCTTGCTATGAGGGCACCCAAGCTACTGCTCTGTGTGTCCATTCAGACACTAAGCCAGGGCTTTGCCCGCCCCCGCTCGCTCTTCATTGGCTCCCTGACTTTGACAGCAGCGGGAGCCAATGGCACCCACTGCTGTCTCAGCCAATGAATAGGGAGAGTCCCAGGCAGCCAAGCCTCTCATGCAACATTGCTAGATGGGCTCAGGTTAGACTTGGGCAGAGTTATTCTTTTTTGTGATTTAGATCATTTCAGTGAATTGATTCAAATTGCGACTTATTCCCTCCAAGCTAAGCTTAAAGCGGGGGTTCACCCTATAAACAAGAATTTTTTTTTTTTTTTCTTCTAGCATAAAATCAGGCATTGTAGCGCGAGCTACAGTATGCCTGTCTCGAATTTTTTATCCCCGTACTCACTGTGTAATCGTACATAGACGATTCCGACTGCCCACGGGGAATGGGCGTTCCAATCCAGACGGAAGGTGATTGACGGCCGGCTCTGGCGCGTCACGCTTCTCCGGAAATAGCCGAAATAGGCTTGGCTCTTCACGGGGCCTGCGCATAGCCTGTGCGCAGGCACCGTGAAGAGCCGAGACCTACTCCGGCTGTCTTCGGGGAGCGTGACGTGCCAGAGCCGGCCGTCAATCATCCTCCCTCTCCATAGGCACGCCCATTCCCCGCGGGAGTCGGAATCTATAATGTACCAGTACACTGTGAGTACGGGGATAAAAAATTTGAGACAGGCATACTGTAGCTCGCGCTACAATGCCTGATTTTATGGTACAATGTTGACACTGAGGGTGAACTACCGCTTTAAGCTAGGATTGTACACACAGACTCTGCCAGGGCCGGGACAAGGAGTGGGCTAGAAAGGCAGCTGCCCTTGGCGCAATGTTTTATTGCAGGGAGGGGGGTGCCCTGGGCCAGATGCTTCTGTTACAAGGCTGACGGGAGTAGTGACAGTGACATCACAGCTAACCTTAACCCTAAGGGAATGGGGGGGGTGCAGTTTTGTCATCTTTGCCATAGGCACTGGACAACCTTGTCCCGGTACTGCACAAGGCTCAGAATCAATTTGTGCTCTCTGTGATTTATTCAGAGACTTCTTGTTCCCTCACACAGCTCATGAATCTTATGTGTTCTCAGACTCTGAATCATTCACACTCGGTCATGCTGCTGGCTTTCGCGCATATGGCTCATGTTACAAAACATAATCTTGTTTCTTGTGTGCCCTCTGAGATTTTGAGTCATTCAGACTGTCTTGCTGCTGACTGCCTCACACACAGAGCTCATGATACAAAAGAGAATCGTATGTGCTCTGTGATTTATTCAGAGACTTGGAATCCTGGCTCACACAGCGAAGCATGTTATTGCTCATTTTACATGAGCTGAGGCTGCTGCAGTGTTTTCAGCTCCCTCCTTTACTCATCCTGAAAGGGAAGGATCTTTGATAATGAATTGAATCAAGATTTACTTTCATGATTTGATTCATTCAAACTCTGTAGTGAGTTGATTCACTGATTCGAATCAGTGACTCAGTAGCCAAACCTAGATCGGGTAAGTATTAAGGGTACTGCGCTGCACACAGAAAGTTTTATATCTTAATGCATGGAATGCAATAAAGTAGAACTATATGTAAAACTTAAACATTTTGGATAGAGTATGGCTAGGTTTACACTTGTGCAGGCCACACGGCCTGCGTTTTCTCGGGCACGACAGCCAGACAGCCCATTAATTTGACTTGGCTGCCATAACTCATGGAACGCAGGGAAGAAGTCCCTGCACTACTTTGGAAATCGCAGACCACACAGGAACTGTGAGTATAGCACAGTGTGGGTGCAATTTCCAGTGTGACACTTGACATCCAGGGGAGAGGACACAATTAAAAGTGAACTTGTGGCAAATCCACTGCAGAGACCACTTTTATCTGAAAGCAGACAGCCCGCTGAAGAAGAGGATACAGGGGTTATGGCAGAAATTATTTTGCAAAATATTGTGAGAAAAAATTGCAACTTCAAAAAACTCACCATGCCTCTTACTTAATACTTTGGAATGTCTACTTTCCAAAAAGGGGTCATTTGGGGGGTATTTGTACTGTCCTGGCTTGTTAGTGTCTCAATAAATGAGATAGGCCGTCAGTACATCAGGTGTGATCAATTTTCAATGATTGCCACCATAGCTTGTAGACTTTATAACTTTCACAAAAACCAAATAATATACACTGATTTTGGTTATTTTGACCAAAGATATTTAGCAGTACGAATTACTAATTTGCTAAATTTTATAAAAGAAACAAAGAAAAATTAATTATTTTGCAAAATTTTCAGTCTTCTTTTTTTTTTTTTTTTTTTTATAGTTCACAAAATAAAAGAACCCAGTGGTGATTAAATACCACCAAAAGAAAGCTCTATTTTGTGTGGAAAATTAGGACAAAAAATGTATATGGCTACAGTGCTGTATGACTAAGTTGTCATTCAAAATGTGAGGGCACTGAAAGATGAGAATTGGCCCGTTAGGAAGGGGGGTATAAGTGCCCATTGGCCTTAAGAACCACTTTAAGTTTTTTTAACCACTTCCTTCCCGACCGTTGTCATACGACGTCCGCAGGAGGGGTCTTCCACCCTGGGCGGGCGTCATATGATGTCCTCGGCTTTCTGGCCATCTAGGGGGCGCGCATGTGTGCCTGCTGCGATGTCCGCCGGGCACTCGCGATTGCCGGTAACAGACTAGGGATGTGTATCTGTGTGTGTAAACACACAGATCCACGTGCCGTCAAGGGAGGGGAGACCCGATCGTGTGTTCCCAGTACAGAGAACACCGATTGGTCTCCTCTCCTTGTGAGTTCCCCCCCTACAGTTCGAATCACTCCCTAGGCAACACATTTAACCCCTCGATCGCCCCCAGTGTTAACCCCTTCCCTGCCAGTGACATTTATACAGTAATCAGTGCATTTTTATAGCACCGATCGCTGTATACATGTGAATGGTCCCAAAATAGTGTCAAAAGTGTCCGATATGTCTGCTGCAATGTCGCCGTCCTGCTAAAAATCACTGATCACCGCCATTACTAGTAAAAAATAAAAATGCCATAAATCTTTTCCCTATTTTGTAGACGCTATAACTTTTGCGCAAACCTATCAATATCCACTTATTGAGGGGTTTTTGTTTTTTACCAAACTGGTCTGAACTGATGAATTTTGTATTTTTTTTGGGGGGGGGGGGGATATTTATTATAGCAAAAAAGTAAAAAAATATTAAAAAAATCTGTCTTTTTTTGTTTATAGCGCTAAAAATAAAAACCAAAAGAAATCTCTATTTTGTGGGGGGAAAAAGGATGTCAAATCCCTAATACATTAAAAAAAACACAATTTTCCTAAACACTTATCTGACTCCTTTCATCGCTCCTCTCACTTCCTAATCTGGAATGAGACACTGAGAGTAGCATGAACCATGCTGCTGCCAGTCAAAGTCCTTTGAGAGATGGGGCATGGCTTACCGACGCTCTTTGGGGTTGATTTACTAAAACTGGAGAGTGCAAAATCTGATGCAGCTGTGCATTGTAGCCAATCGGCGTCTTACTTCAGTTTGTTCAATTAAGCTTTGACAAAAAAAAAAATGGGAGCTGATGGGTTTCTGTGCAGAGCTGCACCAGATTTTGCACTTTTCAACTGTAGTAAATCAACCCTTTTATGTCTATAGATGCACGCAGCCTGGCTCGGAAACGTGCTCCTTTAGCGAGTAGACAGTACCAGAGGGGGACTGCCAAGAATGGGTAAAAGACTGCTCTGTTTAATATCATTGCACTTTTAAGCCCCCAAAAATGATCTTTTACTATCACTTTAAGGGTTAGCACTAGGCATACTAAAGGTTAGACAATAAAAGGAATTTAGGGCCTCCTATTTCCGTTTAAGTTTTTTGAGGGATTTAAATGTAATTATAGATTTAAATTTAGGGGTTTGGATGGGGTAAAGGATAACCTATTGTATTAGACTTTTGGGGTTCAGAATGTATTTAATTAGTGTGTTTTCTTATGTTGAACTTTTGTGGTGCTGAAAATTCCTGCACCCAGATTAGCTTGCTAAATAAAATAAAAAAAATAACATTGTTCAGGTAAGCCCTCATATTACAATTCAATCTGTGCAAACTATTTAGCTGCCCTCTATGGGATTACTGGACTGAAAGTCCTCTGTATGAGAATTGTGGTATTCCATCATGCCCACTTTTTGTTATCCTTTTCTGTTCAGCTACTTTCCTGGAATTTTTTACATATGTATTCAATAATGCTATGTCATTCTTTCTGTCAGTTCCTTTAATATATTTTCACATCTACTGTTTTGCCCTGGTGTGGAGTGGATTGTGTGTATAATTGTTAAAATTATAACTGGCTTGCTTGTGAATCACACATTTAAAAAAAAAAAAATTGTATTATTTTTCTAGGAAACTGTATCAAGTCTTGACACACATGGGCAGTTGGGTGGGTGATAAACACCTAAATTCATAGGCATGTGCAAGAGGTGTACAAGGTGTGCCTGGGCACACCCTAATCCTGGGGTTGGCAACCCATCAATCCTGACCTACCCATCAATCGTTGGCAGGTGACAGGTAAACCGTGATCCTTCTTTGTCGACTGCCCCCCCAAAATCTAGACAGGGGGGGTGGGAGGAGTGGAGTTTAGCCAAACATCTATCTATGCATTTTCCTCCTGCAGCAGCTGAAAGTGGGCTTCTCCTCTCGCCGACATTCAACTGCCACAAGTTTAGAACACAGGGTATTGGTACCGAGATATAGATAGCTATTTCTGCTTGAATAACTTTAACCTTAACAAAATAAATAATCAATATATAATAAAACCTATGTAGCGCCGCCCCCCTTTTAGTTAGTGGGGCGTTACGCTAAAGTTAGTGGGGAATGGGAGATTTTACTTGCTCCCGTTCACTAATTGTTAGTTTGTGCTGGTGCCAGTTCAGAACTGCCTCTTGGGTCAGTCTGCGTGTCCAGGGGTGCGCTTCCACCCCTGGGCGACAGTTGGCGCTATAGGGGTTCTGACGGAACCATCCTTCCCCAGTAGCCAATCAGAGGAGTTTTCCCTCTTTGGGCATGCTGGCGGGTGGTATATCTGGAGCACGGGCCATTTTTCGTGTAGACTGCGGGGCCCGAGTTCCAGGTGCGGCATCCCCCTTTAGGGTGCGCGCATCCGCGGGCCCCATCCTCATGGCCGGCCGGGTTGAGGCTCTGCACCTCACAGAGCCTTCTGTTGATAAAGAAAGGGACCCCAGCGGCTTGCTGGGTTCCAGATCCTAGGCTGGAGGCTGAACGGTGGGGGATTGGCTCGGGAAAACCTAAGTGCAGAGGTTGTCTGTGAGGCCTGGACGAACCACCGGGGATCCGATCACCGCGCTACATGACAGGTATTTTTCTTTTTGCTGTCAGTGGGTGATCCTTTAGAACAAAACTTACTGGGAGGATTCGCTATCCTTACACTTCAATTATACCAATAAAATTTACTACGCCTGTGGCAGAGGCATTGTTTCCTCCCAGTGATCTGATTATTGCGAGCGACCCTTTGGCTGCCAGATCCAAGTTAATTGCCTGTCCAAAGGGCACTTACCCACCCTGGCGAGGGTGGCGGCATTTGAATTGTCTGTGCCGAGAGCAGGCTTGCTCTCTGTTTTTGATATCCAAGGCCTGATGCTACAAGTCCTTCCTACTCATCAACCTTTTTCTCTACTGTGTGTCATGTTGATGTTGGCCTTGTTGGCCCTGGAATAAAGCATTAAAAACTCACGCTACCTGCTGGACACTTGTTCTTTTATCCACACTCACAAGCATCACCACTAGACAGAAGAATTTGGTAACTTAATACGCCGATCCAAAATCAACCAGCGGCTCCTTCGGGGGTAGCGCTACACCTAGATACATGTACAGCGTTAGATTGTTCATAATTTGTATTGGCAGCTAACTCAGGGGAGCCTTCACAATCAAGGGATAGTTTGATCGTATCAATCTGCTGGTATGCTTTGAGACTCTAGTTAACGTTAATGTGTCTGAACACAGGGTCAACCTTGAACGCCATGTAGCCCGAATAGGGACTTCAGGGGTGACTATATTTGTTTAGCAAATAGTTACTAATACAGTTTTTAATTTGGCATTTTACTACAACATATTGCTACACTTAAAGGTGCCTCTCTTTTCTTTAATACCCTGAAATACAAGCATGTTTCTGGAACGAGTTTTACTGTAATTTCATTCAGGAATTCATATCAGTTTTGTCCACCTCATCTAGGGTACCAAAAGAGCAAACTTCCACCATACACCTCAGTGCTCACAGAACTCTCACTTCACTTACATATAATAAAAGCCTCAATATCAGATTCCAGTATGGGTCAGATTATCCTCCCTTAGGGCATCTTCCTATTTTGTCTCCTCTGTGTTAGAGACTGAGTCTCAGCTCTTGAGGTATATCTCGTCTCTCTAATTTGTACTGATGATGACGCCCCCCATAGGAGGAAGATGCCCTAAGAAAGGATAATAAGGCCCATACTGGAATCTGAACTTGAGGCTTTTATTATATGAAAGTGAGGTGAGAGTTCTGTGAGCACTGAGGTGACTGGTGGAAGCACAGGGGTTTATTGTCCATACTAAATAAGAACAGAGCACGTGATTGGAATTATAACACTTGGACACTTGTTAGCTACCATGTAGCTATATGTGCAATATTATTTAATTACAACTTGTGTATGTTATTTGTTCATCACGCGTTCTCTATATATATATTACTTTTTCAAGATTGAGATATATATCTCTCTCTCTCTCTATATATATATATATATATATATATATATATATATATATATATATATATATATATTATCTATCTATCATTGAAATCAATCAATGAATGTGTGTGTGTGATTCATTTTTATCGCTTGTCCTTGCATGTAATTAATATAGGAACTTTACAACGCCACCCACATTTAAAAATTACTGTATTATTAGGTGTTGGTGAACACATAAGTGTTGCAGCAATCCCCCCTTTTTCACTTTTTGTCTTAAGTTTTCACTCACATTATTTTATTTAGCATTTAACACTACCAGGTAGCACAGGGGACTATACACAGTGTTGTTCATACAGCATGCACCACCACACATGTACAGTATATTTTGATTAGGACATGTAAAAAACAATTGTTTTCATGTGCCCTTGCATTGAGTCTACATTGATCTATGGCTATGCAGATCAGTGCAGCTCAACATACATGGTGTGAAAACAAGCCTTGAAGAAAATTTGTCAGGATAGAGATTTGGCATCTGTCCTGGCTTACATTATTCCAAAGGTGCATGCTCTAGGCATTTTTGTTTATCTATCCTTCCTTACTTTATTATGCCACTGAGCCAGAACATGTGTATTTGGTGTCCTGCCTTCACCAGATGCACGGTCAGCAAATCTGCTCATAGTGAATGATGAAATATCTGTCCCAAAGGTTGTACCTTCAAACACACAATTGAGTACTGTATGCGATACCGTTGGTGCAAATAAATTATCACAGACAAATTGGTGCAATTGTATTAATATCTCTACAGTCATTGTAAGCGTGATGCAAGATATGTTCAAAAACAAGTCAGAAAGCCATATTTATATTCCAACATTTTGCTTTAATTGCCTACAGTGACATGCCTATGATTCTGCCACACAGTAGAATCTACTCCCAATAAGTGAGTTGTGTTGCCCATTCAGATACTGTAAGCATCAACCCAATGAGAATTTTTTAGCTTACAATATGTAGCCAAAAAACCCAATTTTCTGCCATTAAAAGTTTCCATATGACTCTCTCGTAATGCAACTAAAAGCACCATAAACATAAAGAGGTCCACCATTTGAACCTTCTGATTTTAGAGTCTTTGGATCACAGTGGGCCAGTTTGTGAATGCTTCTTGTTTAGCTGTGCTTGTCACCCCGTTTTTAAAAGAAACTTAATTTCACACTTAAATTGTTTCAGTCAAATTCCTCATCAGGTAGCACGTCACAGAAATTATCATTTTTTTTTTTTTTTATTGCTTGACATTAGAAATTCTGTGTTCTGGATTATTACCTTTTAAATGGTGCATTACAGTATTGATCTGAAAAGCCTTATACCAATAAACAACCATATTTTATCATGTGCCATTGTTTCTAGATAATATATGAATGGATACCCATTCTGTGTTATCTGCTGAAGTTTTGTGGAATTACATACCTGTTTGCCAAGTATGAACAGATCGTTGTGCCTCTTCCCTCTGATCAGTTTTTCAGGTGTGTAAGGTTTACTCACTCTGGGCTAGACTGGATTGCCTACTATGCAGGTGTCACAAGGTCTGACCCTGTTTTATATGCGAACTTGCGCTTGATGTCCATGGCAGCACCAGAGGGTGGAGGGGACGGGAAGTAACAAATGTTATGGCTTTTACTTTAACTATTTAATTCTACCAAACCTACATAGGGCTATACTACCCACTTCGGAATGTTATATTATTTAAATCTTTCATGTATACCATAACTGTTTCAAATACACTCACTGGCCACTTTATTAGGTACACCAGTTTAATTGCTTGGTAACACAAATTGCTAATCAGCCAATCACATGGCAGCAACTCAATGCATTTAGGCATCTAGTTGTGGTGAAGACAACTTGCTGAAGCTCAAACCAAGCATCAGAATGGGGCAAAAAGGGGATTTAGGTGACTTTAAATGATGCATAGTTGTTGGTGCCAGGTGGGCTGGTCTGAGTATTTTAAAAATTGCTCATCTATTGGAATATTCAAGCACAACCATCTCTAGGGTTTACAGAAAATGATCCGAAAATATCCAGTGAGCTGCAGTTGTGTGGACAAAAATGCCTTGTTGATGTAGGCGGTCAGAGGAGAATGGACAGATGACAGAAAGGCAACAGTAACTCAAATAACCACTCATTACAATCAAGAAATGCAGAATACTATCTCTCAATGCACAGCGTATCGAGCCCTAAAGGAGATGGGCAGCAGGAGCAGAAGACCACACCGGGTGCCACTCCTGTCGGCTAAGGACAGGAAATTGAGGCTACAATTCGCACAAGCTCACCAAAATTTGACAATAGAAGATTGGAAAAATGTTGCCTGGTCTGATGAGTCTCAATTTCAGCTGCAACATTCAGATGGTGGGGTCAGAATTTGGTGTAAACATGAAAGAATGGATTCATCCTGCCTTGTATCAATGGTTCAGGCTGGTGGTGTAATGGTGTGGGGGATATTTTCTTGGCACACTTTGGACCCCTTAATACCAATTGAGCATCATTTAAACCATGGCCTACCTGAGTATAGTTGCTGACCATGTGAAATCTCTTTGACTACAGTGTCCCCATCTTCTGATGGCTTCTTCCAGCAGGATAATACACCATGTCACAAAGCTCAAATCATCTCACCACTGGACAATGAGGTCACTGCACTCCAATGGCCTCCACAGTCACCAGATCTCATCCAATAGAGCAGTGTTTCCCAACTCCAGTCCTCAAGGCACACAAACAGGTCATGTTTTCAGGCTTTCCATTATTTTGCACAGGTGATTTGATCAGTTTCACTGCCTTAGTAATTACCACAGCCGTTTCATCTGAGGGAAATCCTGAAAACATGACCTGTTGGCGTGCCTTGAGGACTGGAGTTGGGAAACACTGCAATAGTGCACCTTCTTGATGTGGTGGAACAAGAGATTTGCATCTTGGATGTGCAGCTGACAAATCTACAGCAACTGTGTGATGCTATCATGTAAATATGGACTAAAATCTCTGAGTAATGTTTCCACCTTGTTGATTTTATGCCACAAAGAATTAGGGCAGTTCTGAAGTAAAAAGGTACTTACAAGGTGTACATAATAAAGTGGCTGGTGAGTGTATGTTGAAGTTGTTCCACACAGGGATTTTCAGTTGGTTACCGTCATAGGTTCCAAGGGGCCAGTGCTTTTAATGTCTGCAGAACATTATTACACCATAATATGTATTAAACACTGACTGGAAGTAATGAACTGTAGTTCTCACAGCATACATGTTTTTAATTTTTAAATCAAAACATTTGATTATTTTAGTCAGCTGTTGTTGATTCGTCTGCTTGATTGGTGTGTTACTGATGATAAATAAATTGCTTTAATTGTAACGTAGCAAATTTTTAAGACAAAATGGGCCCCCAAAAAATAAAAAAACCTGTAGAGGCAGGGGTGGACTTGCCAGGCATTAGGCAACTATAAAGTCCAAGTACTTTAACCAACAGGAAAGGTACATTAGATAAGCTGAAACAATGGTAAAAAGCTTTTGCTTTAGTTTAGCGTGGGGAAGGGTTCAAACCCTATCCAAAGTTTTTATGTTGGTAAAAGTCCTTTCGATTTTGGGACATAACTAAAAAAAATTGTCCTAAGAAAGAATTCTGTGTTTGCAGATAAAAACAGTGAGAGCGACTTTACCAAAACTGGAGCAGCCAGAATCTGCTGCAGCCATGCATGACAACCAATAATCGTCTATCTAAAGCAGGGGTGCCCAACCTTTTGAAGCACGAGTGCACTTAAGCGACTTGGTAACTGGTTCGCGGGCCACAATAAACGGAGCGGGCGGATGGCAGGTCCATGTCTGCTCTGTATATTCTCCTTTTTAGCGGATCAGATCCGCTACTCCTTAGAGGTGAATGGAGGGTCCAATTGGGTCGAACTGACCGTGTGAAAGGGGCCCAAGGCTTCTTTGACACTGATGCGCTGTGACTTACCAACGCAGCGTACCTTTGGCTTTCCTGCACTTTGCAATAGACATCCATTATATTCCGCATGTTTGGTGCATTTTCAGAATATGTATGGCTCAGTGCAGGTTAACCCGCAGGTGCGCTGCTCTGCATCTTCAGGTCAGTTTGAAAGCAGCCCAGTAACCACTGCAGAACAGATATGCCCATATATACACTGTGATTTTAGTAATAAACTGACCTTTAATAACAGTATTCTATTCCATCCCAGAGCAGGAGGTCGCGGGCCACATCAGAGGGCTCCCCGGGCCACATGTGCCCCCCGGGCCACTGGTTGGGCACCCCTGATCTAAAGCTTGTTCATGTAAGCTTTGAAAATTAAAGCTATAAGCTGATTGGTTGCCATGCACAGCTGCTCCAGATTCTAGCTGTTTCAGTTTTGCTAAATGTTCCCTAATATTCTTTCAATATACAACCTGCATTGAAAATAAGTATTATTTGTCTTTGATGTTTTACTGTTGCCAATACCCCTGAGTATCATCAGAATCATTTTTGTGCTTACCTGCAAGTCCTGAAGTTGTCCCTCAGTAGAAGACCTTTGTAAGTGACACCAGCATGTCTGGAGAAGGCTCATAGAGTTTTGCCTTGTAAGGGACACCGTGGAGACTGAATCACACCTTTGCTCTTAGCTCGTTAAGTCTGGCTTTACTTGGTTGACTTTGTATACAACAGATTATGCCTTGATTAGGATATTACTCCAGTGGGTAAATAAGGAAGTATCGCCTTTTTTTTTTCTCACAAACTCTTGCAAAAAAAAAGTGTATTTGTTGCATGCACAACTTGTTTTCCCACATGTTCTTTCATTGTGGATTAAATCTTGCATTACTGATACTTTGCAAAGTTTAGATGGTAAATGTTGTGGGTTTTTTTACTGACATTTGATCATAACATATGCTGCAGATTTGTTCACTGCCCTGTTTACCTTCCCATAGGGTGGTGGCACAAAGGGCACCCAATGTTGGCACTGGAAGTGCAAGTTTGTATAGTCGAACACCTCTAAGCCTTAATTACATTTTTAATGCCTGTAAATTAACCCTGCTATAATTTCTAACCATGTCTGTCTATACAAGTGTCAACTTTTGTATGGTGTTTTCATGGCCTTAAATGTCAGAAAGCACACCGTTTACATTTATTTTCCCAGCAGAATGGCAGAGGGTAGAAACTGGCCTTATTCCTATTATGTAATTCAAGTTGTCTAGTTTTTGTGTAAGGAGTTCTGTAAGTATGAGATCAAAAGGGTCTGCTCAGGCACGTTTTGAAAGATATTTCAGCAAATTCACTACTATCCTATTGTCATTGAAGTAATAAGCCTGTTGTATTTAATGATTCTGTATTTCTTCATTTTAAAACAATATATCGGTAGTTGATTTACTAGAGCACTAAAGGCTGTTCACCTACCAAAACAAATGTTGGTGAATTAGATGAACCTCTGGGGATTCAACGGCTGAAATGGAGGCGTGAGCTCTAGCGTCTGAGATTTGCGGAGCACCAAGTCTGTTTCTTTGGTTAGAGCAGAAATTGTAGTCTCTTGGGGTGGAGAAGGCCATAGCCAGTCTATGCCTATATATTCTTCCTTACTGTCCTCTTCATCTGTGTTTAGAATGGTGTCTTGAGTTAGTGGGTGGGATCTGCAAGAAACCGTCTGAGTGGGGCTAGCATCAGTTTGTGAGGACATTCAAAATGCTTCCATTATGGGCAAGAGATTATTCCGGTGCCATATAATTTTTATTTATTTTTTTAATCAGAAAATCTTTTGAAAGAACATTAGATTTTACAATCTAATAATGATACAATAGCAGAGAGTTTACATAATGACAAAGTAACGAGTACTTCAAATCTCAGGCAAAAGTTCATACATGAAATATAACATATATGAGTGGAAAAAATAATGAATATAAGCAACATATCAAGTTCACATTTTTGTCAGAACCAAATAAAATAAATAATAATTACAAGGAACAGACATCTGTATCTACTTGCAGACTGCCCACAAGTAGTTGCAGGCAAAGCGTTATGCTAGTACGTTGCTGTTATTGTACACAGCGGGAGTTTGTCAGTAGGTCCCGGCCAATGATTCATGGCCAAGACCCGCTGATTGGCTGGTCCACTCACAGCCCAGTGCCCTGTGTTGACAATCAACACAGGGCTCTGTACAGGGGGAACAATGTCTCTGTTTCTTATCCCTGCAAAGCAGGGATAAGAAACAAAGTGATATTTAGTAAAAATCTGCATACATTACACACTTGTTAGGCACACAGTTACTACCCTTTGATTGCCCTATATTTTAACCCCTTCCAATCCAGTGTCATTAGTATCGTGACAGCGTATAGTATTATCACTGATTACTGTGTTATTGTCCCTGGTGATGTCAGTGACAGTTAGTCCAGTGTGTGTATGTGTGCGTGTGTATATATATATAATCATAATTTGTAGGTGCTAGAACCTTTTACACAAACCAATCAACATCCACTCATTGGGATTCATTTATTTTTTACCAAAGACATCTAACAGAATACATGTTGGCCTAAATTTTATGAGGCAATTGAGATTTAAAAAAAATTGTATAGCACAAAGTATCAAAATTTACAGTCTTTTTTTTTTTTTCGTTTACATATTAAAAAATTAAAAACCCAGTGGTAATCAAATGCCACCAAAAGAAAGCTCTGTTTGTATGAAAATTAGAATATAAATTTTGTTTGTGTACAGTGTTGCATGACCATTGCATGGTATATTCCATTAGTCGTTGAAAGGTTGCAGAGGCTCCAGACAATCCTTGGGGCATTCAGTTGTTGAATTAAAAAAACTCCAGTGGGAAAATTAAGGCTTCTCCCTCTCTTCTGGGTGCATGGGTATTTGGTAATGCCTGCTTTTCAGATCTACACACTGAACCACTTCACCCCTGATAGGCAGTTGAGTGTTAGATAATCAATGCAAATTTTGAGGAAGCTATTCTTCTTTACCACCTCTATGGGGGAGGTATAAGATTGCGCCACCCTCGGATAATCCCCATTGTTTTCATCTCAGTCAGTTGCTCTCGAAGATCTTTCAGATCACCCAACGTGATTCGTTGAGCTCTCTCCCTGAAAGGGTTTATCTTTTCTGAAGTTGAATTCTGTGTTGAGCACTCTAAGGCTGCATTCACACCTGAGCGTAGGTCGTTCGGTCGTTTTTTCCGGTGTTTTTTTCCGGCGTTTTGTCGCGCGTATTCATGCTTATTTGCGCGTTTGCATACAGCGTCGTCCGACGTTTTTGTACTTCAACGTTTTTTATTTTAGCCAATAGGAAAAATTATCATCTTTTCATCACTTGTTGCTGCCTGGGTGAAATGTTCTATTGATTAAAGCGACAAAACGCCCGTACGAAACGATCGTTGTCACGCTAGTCGCTTGAATCGAGCGTTTCCATTACTTTCTATGGGAAATGGAAATGCTCAAAAACGCCCAAACTGCCCGATTCGCGCGACAAAAAAGGGTCCGGAACTTGTTTGAGCTTCAGGCGTTCGGCGTCAGGCGTTTTGGAGTGGAGATGTGAACCATCTCCATAGGGAATAATGTATTTTTTTCCCCTCTAGCGTTTTTGAGCATTGCGCTTCAGGCGACAAAACGCTCAGGTGTGAATTCAGCCTTAGCACAGCCCACATCGTAGTCATTTTTAGAGAACATGTCCCACCATTTCAGGAGCAGTCCGTCCCTCCTCTTCTTCCACTTAGGCAATAATTAAGAGTTTAAAAGTAGAACCTGTATTTTGATATTTTGTCTGCGGCTCCCTCCACCAAACAAGATATTATATGGTTTTGGTAACTCTAAAGGAAAATTGCATAATGTATGGCCAGCCTTAGTCTGTGTGCTGGTGCAAAGTTAGGTTGCATAGGCTGTGGCACCTGGTTTGTGCCCTTTAGTCCTATCTCTGGTTTCTGTGTCTTCACAGTAATGTGATCCAAAGGTAATGTCCCTTTCAGGACTTGAGTTACTAGAACTTTGCTTGTGGCTTCTCTCCATTCCACCCTTCATGTAGACCCGATGAAGGATCTAAGTGGGTAACATACAATTTTTCACCCTCCCACTGATGGGTATGATTGAAATGTAGATCAATTCTGCACAGTTCTCCACCCTACCATAGATTTCTTGGAGGGCCTCTAAGCAGTCAGTGGCCTTGCATCCCAAATTGTCTTGTTTCAAGTTTTGGATAACATCTGAAGCCGATGCCTGCAGGCTCTCAACTATTCTCTGTCTCTTTATCGCATGGGCTAATTCCTACTCTTTGGCTGCTTGTACAGCTTGCTCAATCCAGGTGTTGAAGTAGTTTCCTCCCAAAGGGGTGTGGGTCTTCCTAGAAAAAAAACTGCAGCTTCCTTTAGGGTACCAGTAACTGACCAGCACAAGGACATCCTTCATAAGTGTAGCAAGGTCTCAAGCCCCCTTCATTCTAATGAGAACCTCCAGGGCCAGAGATAGCTGACATCCTTCAGTATGTGGTGGGTTGTGAGGCATAATGGGTGCACTTCTTAAATGCAAAATAAATGTTTATTTCTCTTTCAAACTTTTATAGGGAAAAGAGGGTTAGGGCCAGGACACCCATGAGTAGTTGCAAGTTCAATTAGCAGACTCTGAGTCTTCAATAAGAGGACAACGGTGCAGGGAAAAGCCTCCAGCAAGAAGCCACATCTGCACTTGCAGGAATGCTGTCTCTTATGGCAATAGTCCTAAATAGTTCCTAATACCAAACTTAACAGTTCCTTCACTTGTACTACAACTTCTCCTTCACTGAGCTCCTGGTCTCTCACTAGACCCTCTGATTCACTGTCACTGAATCCCATGAGCTCCTCTAATCTTCACGGTGGTATCTTCCTCAAGTGTCACTTCCGCTTCTCTGCTGGGTCCCTAGCTTGGCACTCCCGATACTTCTCAAGCTTCACCCCTACTGGCCTGCTCGGTCCCTAGCTTGACACACTAGGCTGCTCTGCATGCGTCACCTCCGCTGGCCAGGTCCCTGACTTGATCACTGTCTGAAGTTTCCCGATTCGTCACCATGCCTGTTCGGTGAGAATGTGACTTGCTTCAGTTACTCACTGTGGTCCCTGGTAATAAGGTGGTTGGTCCCTTTTGTGGCGACAGCTTCCCCTCTACCTCCGAGCACTGACAGGTTCTCAGGCCAGCAGAACTGTCACTTCTGGTTGGACTGCAAGCCGCAATCCCCACCCTGCGCTGCGCTGCTCTCTTGCTTTTTGATAGGCCCTCAGACAGCCCAGCAGCCAGATACCCCAGAATAAGCCCAATCTATGGCCTAGCAGCCTGGGGTAACCAGCTGTCCGGGTGGCACAGAACATAGATCACCTGACTCCACCCGAATCCATAGGCTCTCTCAGCAGGCCAAGGGATTGTTTAAAGCCCCTGCCCATTGGCCAAGACACCCCATATACCCATAACCTAACTTTGAGTTGGCCTTCTCATATCTAGTACCACCAAGTACCTGGCCAACCAGTGGTAGAAATAAAAAGTGCAATAAGGCCAAACTTAAAGGGGTTGTAAAGGTTTGTATTTTATTTTCTAAATAGGTTCCTTAAAGCTAGTGCATTGTTGGTTCACTTACCTTTTCCTTAAATTTCCCTTCTAAATGTGTTTTTTCTTAGTTTTCTTTGTCTGAATTTCTCACCTCCTGTTTCTCCTTAGTAAGGTGTTTAGTAAGCTGTTCTAAATGATTTTCCACCACTCGGATGATGGTGGAAAGCTTACTGAGGAGAAACAGGAAGTGAGAAATTTAGAAGGGAAATCGAAAGAACAGGATAGTGAACCAACAATGCACTAGCTTAAAGGAACCTATTTAGAAAATAAAAGACGAACCTTTACAACCCCTTTTAAGGAGAAATCATAAATCTCTAACAATCGACCAGGTGGACTACCCCTGGCAAGTAAATTTGTGAGGAGGATCCCTGCCTAAACTCCAGGGTGCTACATAAGGCCGGGTACTCATGAGCAAACATGTACGGTGAAACCGGTCCGTCGGACCGTTTTCACCGTACATGCCTGCCAGAGGGCCTCTGTACGATGGTTGTACTAACCATCGTACAGAAGTCCGCGCGTAAACACTACGCGGGGCGTGTCCGCGTCGTCGTCGCCGCCACACCGATGACGTGGGCGGGCCTGCCATTTAAAGGCTTCCACGCATGCGTCAAAGTCATTCGACGCATGCGAGGGACGGCGGGCGCTCGGACATGTACGGTAGGTCTGTACTGACGACCGTACATGTCTGAGCGGGCAGGATTCCAGCGGACGGTTTTAAAACACGTCCAGGAATATTTGCCCGCTGGGAAAAGGCCCGGCGGGCAAATGTTTTCTGGAATTCGGCCCGCTCGCGCCTACACACGACCGAACATGTATGCTGAAACTGGCCCGCGGCCTAAGGCTTTCTATCAACTTCTCAATGATGATGCAAATGGAGGTAGAAGGACCCTTTGGCAGCATCATAGATGTTGGGGCACCCCAGGTTCTCTTTGGATTTGTGTCTCAGATTCTCAGCTGGATCAGGTGATCTTCTACTTCTTTGGTTAGTTAAATGTCATGCCTCTGGAAACTAGAGGGGATCCCTTCTTTCTACTCTTGGTGCAGGAGGTGCTTTGATTTGTCTTCACATCACCTTTTTTGGCTGGGAACTAGGGCCACTAGTGCCTGTCTGATCTGTTCTTCCATCCACGAATTACCTGGCATGTCAATCACTACACACACCTCCCAGTTGACCATTTCGCTCTTGGTACCATCTTTTCAGCCCAGGTTCACACTGCTGCGGGATTGAAATTGTGCGAGTTCACCTGAACTCTGACGATTTCAGAGACATCTGTGCGGTTTCCTGCACAGATGTCTATTGAAATTGCACCTGAAAGTTTCTATACTACTTTTGGGAATCGAGCAGCGCCGCAAAGTCGGCGTTGCACCTATTTGGACAGTTCTTTTGCGGGCAATAGCCACCGATTTGGCATGCGATTTTTGACACGTCAAATCGCATCAATGTGAATCAGGGCTCAAGGCAAGATGTCAATTAGTCAGAGTTTAAACTATCATCGACATCCTTTCTGTTACATATAAAACAGTCTAATATTGGAGTGTTTCACCTGCAGAATTAGTTTTTCACTTTTCCCCTTGTGGGTCGTGTATAAATGGTGCACAATAATTCCATTTCAGTGGTGCGATGGTTTGATTCAGTCCTTGTTTAGACCTGCTTTATGTCAATTCACCTTATGTGTAGTTGACCTATACTAGATCTGGACAGTAATTATGGATCAGAAAGAATAAATAGCTTTGCAAATACTTTTCATGGTTAGTCAATCAGTAATTTACATTACACCATTCACAATCAACCTTGATTAAATGTTTTGTAAGCGTTTAGTTTGATAATTATAAATACATGCAAATTCAATGCAGTTTCTATATGTACTTGGTGGTTGCCTCATGACAAATGGACATCTTAACAGAGCTATGCAAATCTGTGACAATGCCTGTGACAAATGATGCTTGTAAATTAAGTTGATAATATCTTTACTACAGTGTTGCTGCTGTGATTTGAAGTGCATGCCCAGCCAAAGTTATTTACATGTAGCGCCTGGTTACTTTCAAGGTAACCGGTGCTATTTAAATTTAGGGGTAATCAGAGTGTAAGTGACTCTGATTCCAATTGCAACCAATTGAGTAGGGTCTCTGTTTCAGCTTGGCTGTGCTGTGGGCTCATTCTATGGTGCTGGGGTGTTTTTCCACCCCGGTTCGGTAGGTGGCAACAGTGGAGCTGAGGTTTGGGTGTTCTCTCCCAGCGACCAATGGGGAGGTTTTGTGCCTCGCTGGGCATACTAGGAGAGGGTACTTTATAAAGCAGACGCCATTTTGTGTGGTCTTCTTCCGATGTGGCACCCACCTTTTAGGGTGGCCACCTCATGGCGCTCCGGCGTTATGGCCTACCTGGCCGGAGTGTGCGTATTATTCCTGGTTTCGGGCCTAAGATGGTCCAGAGCATTTGAGCAGGAAGGGGACCCAGTGGTCGACTGGGTTCCCACTTCCAAGATCCCAAGCGAGTTTAGCTGTTCGGTGGGGAGTCCATCTGAGGAGCGCCAATGAGAGGCTGGTGGTCCAACAGGATTCTGACGAACCACCGGGTATAGAGGTGACCGGACACTGAAGGATCGACTCCTCTTTCAGTCGGTGCCTGTGGCGACGTTGGAGGAAGAGGATCCAGGCGTAACTATACTTAGGAGGGTTATCTCCGTATTCTGACATTCATCTAAAAGGGCCTGTGGCAGAGGTTCCATTTCTGACATTCATCTAAAAGGACCTGTGGCAGAGGTTTCATTTCTGACATTCATCTAAAAAGGGTCTGTGGCAGAGGCTCTGTTCTAAAAAGATTAGAGCGGTGTCCCGGGTGCTCGGTCAGTGAGAGAGACCGGTCCGTGCACGCTAAACCCATTCAGGCAGGAGTGGTGTAAGAAAAAGCTGCTATTCATAGGAACAGGACTGTTCCAAGTACTAAGCCTAAATCTGCGGTTCTCCTTTTTCACCTCTATCCCTTTCATCACCTGTTAACTGTTTTTACCCGGCTGGGTAATAAAGTGCACATAAAAAGACATTTATTCGTGGACATTTCTTTGCTGCTGCTGTGCGCATCCTTCATTCCTAGACATTTGGAATGAGCCATGAGGTAGAACTGCCATCCCAATCAATAACCAGCGACTCCTTCGGGGGTGAGCGATACATACATTTTGTATAGAGGAGGAAGGATTAGAACTCCTGTCCGGTTTTACTGCTATCTGGGACTCCAGTATGGAGATTTTTTTTTCCTCTTTTAGGGCTCATTTACACTTGCTTCGTCTTCAATACACATTAAAGCCCTTACCGCTTCAACATGCATTTATGGTGCATCGATGATGCTAAGGTGGTCCTTTTTTTTTTAAGCCTTAATGAAGCTTGGCAGATGCCCTGTGTATATTTTTGATATCTAATATTTGCAATTTCTCCAAAACAAAGTGAAGCTAAATCTGAATTAAAGCCTCTAAAAACCTTTAGGTGCTTTGCCATAGACCTCTATGGAGGCCTTGAAGACTCTTTGAATTCCCACTAAAACGACATTGGGTATAATTTTTGAAGCAAAGCAAACGCAAGGTGTAAAAAGGACTGTAAGCTAACCATTTTATTTAGTGAAGGGCTTTGACTGGCATTCAGGGAGCTTTAACAAAGCGTCTCTGAAGCCATGTTTTCAAGCAATTGTAAACCAACCCTTAGGCTAAGTTCACACTAGCATTCAAAGCAGGTGTTTTAGGGGAGTTAAAAATGCCTATGCACAACAGGGACTGCATTCCTGGTTTGGCCGGTGTAGTGTAGTGAATATGAGTATCCTGACAAAAATGTTGTACCTCTTCCAGGCACTCCCAATTGCTATTCCAGCATCCTTTCTCCGTCAAGTAGGTAGTCTGTTCTTGAAATTTATATGGGCGGGGAAACGGCCTAGAATAAAGAGAGAACTGTTGAGAATGCCAAAGAAAGCAGGGGGGATGGCAGTACCAGACATAGTAAAATACTACCGAGCAACACATCTGACAAGGCTGGTGGACTGGTGTAGGCACGGAGAGACGAAACGATGGGTAGACATGGAGCAACAGTTTAGCCCAATACCATTATCTAGGGCACCGTGGTGTTATGCAGCACTACCTACCCATCTTAAGAAACACCCTTCAATAGGACCCACATTACAAATATCAGCAACTATATGTAGGAACCAGGAATTCTCATCAAGACACTCACCATTGTTACCCATATTAGGAAACCCGAATTTTATACCAGGTCTAGAAAGGGGCAATTTCGTCAAACTTAGAGAGAAGGGCGTCTACCAGGTGTCACATTTTATGCAATCGGGCTCCTGGCCGTCCATAGGCGACCTGACAAAGGCAGGGGGTGATTTTGAGCTCACACTCTGGCAGGCGATCCAGGTAAGCCACTTCCTGAGATCGCTGGGGTCGGCGGGGGAATTTCAAAGGCATGTGACAGTGCTTGAATTATATTGTAGTGAGGAGAAACCTCTCTCTCGAGTGGTATCCAAGATGTTTGGCCTGTTGAATGCACTCCCGGAAGATTATGTGATGTCGGGAATTAGCAAATGGGAAGAGGCCTTGGGGAGGAATTTCTCTTCAATCCAACGCAAACAGATTATCCTGTTGACATTTAACTCCTCGATCTGTACAAAAACTCAAGAAGCCAGTTATAAAATTCTTACACAATGGTATTATACTCCAGTAAGGCTTAATAAGTTTGCAAAAGATAATTGGATTGGTGCCGGAGATGTGGGAGAGAACTGGGAACACTCTTGCATATATTTTGGTCCTGTGAAAAAATTAGACACTATTGGGAGGAGGTGAGGAGAATTTCCCAAAAAGGTATAGAATATCAGATAACAAATGACTCAGCTTTTTTCTTGCTTCATTGTTCGCAGATTCCGGTCTTTCTTTTTGATAAAATAAAAATATAAGATATGAAAAAAATATGCCTATGCAAATGTAGCGCCCCCCTTACTTTCAGTGCGGGCGCTACACTAAAGTTAGTGGGGAATGGAAGGGTTAGTTTACTCCCATTCATGATTTATGGAAATTCAGACTGCTGCCCACTTCAGAATCGGTCCTGTAGGTCAGTCTGCGCTCCAGGGGTATGTTATCACCCCTGGGCGGCAGTTGGCGCTAGAGGGGTTCTGACAGACCCACCTTCTCCCAGCATCCAATCAGAGGAGTTCTTCCCTCATTGGGCATGCTGGGAGGGGGGTATGTCTGGGGCAGCCGCTTTTGGCGGGTTGTTCTATGCAAGGCCCGAGTTCCAGGTGCGGTACCCACCTTCAGGGTACGCGCATCCATGGGCCCCGCTACCGTGGCCTGCTTCGCTGAGGTTGTGCACCATGGCCTCATCCTGACATTGAGAGGGGCCCCAGGGACTTGCTGGGTCCCAACCTTCTGTTGAGAGGATCCTAAGCTGGAGGCTGTGCAATGGGGGATCGGCTCGGGGGAACCTAGAACTAGAGGTTGTCTAGGAGGCCTAGACGAACCATCTGGGATCTGGTCACCACACCATATGACAGGTATGCTCAAGATGTCAGTGGGTGACACTGATTGAACTAACTGGGAGGATTTGCTCAAATTGATCTCACAAATCCCAAGTTGTCCGGCCTGTGGCAGAGGTCTGTTTCCTCCCAGTGATCCGCAAGTGACACTCCGGCTGTCAGGCCTGAGATAACCGCCTGTCCGAGGGCACTTTACCCACCCTGATTGAGGTGGTGACGAATTGAGCTATATCATTGCTGAGAGCAGGCTTGCTCTCTATTCATATCCAAGGCCTGATACTAAAGTTTCCCTACGTTCATCAACCTTTTTCTGTCGTGTGCCATGTTGATGTTGGCCGTGTTGGGCCTTGGAATAAAGCATTGAAAACTGAATTGATGTCTGGACACTTGCTCTTTATTCGCACTCACAGAAATCACCCCTAGACCAAGTCAAGAAGGTAACTCAGTAAGCCGATCCCAAACTAATCAGCGGCTCCTTCGGGGGTGAACGCTACACAAATAATACAATGGGCAACACCTACCGTGTTTCCCCGAAAATAAGACACTGTCTTATATTTATTTTTCCTCAAGAAGACACACTATGGGCCAGATTCACGTAGCGCAGCGGATCTAATAGATCCGCTCGTTCTACGTGAATTAAGATCCGCTCCCGCAAGTTTAGGAGGCAAGTGGCTAATTCACAAACCACTTACCTCCAAACTTGCGACGGCGGATCCTAAATCCCCCAGCGGAATTCAAATTCCGCGGCTAGGGGAGTGTCATATTTAAATCAGGCGCGCTCCCGCGCCGATTTAAATACGCATGCGTCGTCCGGGGAATTTCCCGGCGTGCATTGCTCCCACTGACGTCAATAGGACGTCAGTGGTTGCGACGGGAGCTAGACTTGCGACGCGCGTGTTCGTGAATCGGCGTACGCAAACGACGTAGGAAATTTCAAACTCGACGCGGGAACGACGGCTATACTTAACAATACTTACCCCTGCTTTTAGCAGGGGTAAGTATACGACGGGTACCGCGCTACGGAAACGACGTAAGAACACTGCGTCGGGTCCGCGTACGGTCGTGAATTTCGCGTATCTCGCTGATTTACATATTATTCAGTGTAAATCAGCGGGAACGCCCCCGGCGCCATTTTTAATTCAAAAAAAAGATCCGACAGTGTAACACAGTGTAACACTGTCGGATCTCAGCCCTATCTATGCGTAACTGGTTCTATGAATCAGGCGCATAGATAGGACCTGAAAAAAGCTGAGATACGATGGTGTATCTGAGATACACCGTCGTATCTGCTTCGTGAATCTGGCCCATCGTCTTATTTTCAGGGGATGCCTAATTTTTTATTAAGCAGCACCTTTACTGGTGGTTGTGAGGGGTGAGAGAGACCCACAGACTGTTGCTGGGGGAGAGAAACCCACACTGCTGAGTAAAACGGGAGCCACAGCTTTACTTCTTCCCCTGAGGATACACAATACCTAAAGCAGAGCGTCCTGCTCCTCACTTCACTGAGGAGACTTTTACTTTCACTTTCTGTTTCTCCCTCTATGCCTCAGCTTGCAGCACGCACAGAATCATTATGTCTTATTTTCGGGGTATGGCTTATATTGCGCAAATGCTTAGAAATCCTGCTACGGCTTATTTAATGGGTATGTCTTATTTTCAGGGGAAACACGGTAGTGCTGTTCACATTTTTTTTTAAATTACGCATTAGTGTCACTACACTTCAAATTGAAGCCTCATGTTGAGTCAGGTGGTGTTCAAAGCCCTTCAACGCCTCCCATTCAAGTCAATAGTAACGTTCAGCAAATGCTATGGCAGGCGTTTGTGGTGCGGGTGTGGGCATTAAAATTAGTTTAAGCTAAAATTAGTTATTAGTTAAAATTCAGTTTTAACGCTTAACACTCATCAATCACTTCAATACCACCCATAGGGCATTTAGGGAGCGTTTTTAACTCTTGTAAAATGCCCCATACTAAAGCTTATTGACGCCCATACTAATGCTATAGAAGCATTTTGTTAAGCGTTAGAAATGTAGTTTCGTTTAAGTGTGGACAAGCCCTTACTGTCACAGTGGCATGGCTTCACCAGACAGGTAGTGAGGGAAAAATCTGCAACAGGGACAATGAGCACCTTTAAAAACCTAAACCTAGAGACTAATGGGGGCTAGACTTCTCCGAAACTGATGCCATGTACTTGGCTGCACAATGTGTTTTGAGTATTTGCTGCTCTACTTGCTTTTCTGACCCCTCTGTTTCATGTTGGGTTTTCATCTCATTTTAATCTCCTCCTGTGTTGGCCCACATTAGGCCAGACATACATAGATCACAATTTGACCAGTTCAGCAGGGACCAGCCAAATTTTGATCTATGTATGGGCTAGCTGGTTTTACACAACTCGACAAACAGCCTGTCAGGCTTTTTCCAGAATGACCAGTGTTGCTAGCTATAGCCGGCAACACTGATCATTAAAGTCTGCCCGCCAGCAGAATATAATAGCACAGCGGGAGTGTTTACATTCATGCTTTAGCACAGCAGGAGTGATTCCACTATATTGTGTGTATGTGGGAATCTGTTCATTTTTTTGTTCAATCCCGATGGTTGAGTGAAAAAAAAAATGAACCGTCTATTACCAGCCTTAAGGCCCGTACACACGGGCAAAATGTCGGGAGATATTTTCCAGTACGGCCAGCTTCTGTCAGACGTGCATAATGGAAAACCAGCAGCTGACTGACTCCCGATCAGCGCTCTCGCATGGTTAGTACAGCGGCTCCCAACCATAGTTGTCAGGTTTTTTGTAGTGCAACACCTGTGGCATTTTTCCCTTGTTAAACTTTTCAGTTTTTCCCAAACATTTTCCTCCTACAATACAGGTCTTGTTAGTCTTTCCTTTGTTGTTATAAAGTGATTAGTGTTGCATCATTGATTTGATATGCTGTTAACGATTTATATACTGCGTTTCTGTTCACCATTTTACTGATTTGGATTTAATTTTTTTTTTTAAGCTTGTTTGGCTGTAATTCTATGGATCACAGGAGTGCAGTTCGTTCTGCACTCCTGTGCCCTGTTTTCAGCAGACAGCGGGCTGACGTCACAGAGTTGGTCACCTATAGTTGCTCAATAAAGACAATCCACCCCCATGCCTGCACCGGCACCCAGCTCAGCCTCTTAGCGAGCACTGAGTGCCTAAACCAGCCACTTCTTCCTCCTCCACAGCCCAGCGATCCAATAAGCGAGGGAAGGGGCAGAGCAGAGAGTGGTGACGGATGGTGACCTGATCTGTGCTCAAGGAGCACTGAGAATCGAGCGATTTGGCGTTGTTGGATCGCTCGGTTCTCAGTGTTAGTGCTGGCGGGGGACAGATGCAACATCGGACCGATGCTGCATCCACCTAGGTAGGTAGGATTAGGAAAAAAACAAAACTCCATACTTCTCTTTTAAGTGTGAAAGTTATTTCATTAAGTTAATTATTATATATCTGGTTCATTCATAACAAAATACCAGATTTTAGGATTTGAGGTTACTTGTACCCCGTTAAATACCCCCAGAAGTGTTTATTTACATTTTTACAATGTTTTAGAGGTTAAATGTGCATGAACTATATATATATATATATATATATATATATATATATGTGTGTGTATATATATATATATGTGTGTGTGTGTGTGTGCGTGTATATTTGGGCAGGATTGGGTGGAAGCAGATTTATCTGTTGTGGTGTGTGTTTTTTTTTATTTCTTGTGGTAGGAAACTGCAGCGCATGAAACACTTAAACACAGGGAGAATAAAGCTGCCCCATTCAGTTATCAGCTAATTAATACTGTCTTGGTGGGCATGGCCGGATGTTGCTTTGGGCAGACGTGTCTGTGAAGAGCTCCAGCAGTCCTGAGGCACATTCGTGACTTTTTTTCTCCCCAGCAGCCCTGCCTTGCTCTTTCCACTGACCCCATAGTCCTGTAGGCTGTCGGGGCACTGCCTAGGGCCATTGGTGCAGCGCACAGGGAATATCGGCCATCTTGCTACACCAGGCCACTGTACCACTGCTGTCCGCTGTCCCCTGGCCTTCCTGGCTCACCTGCGCCCAGCTCCCTCCTGGCACGATCATCAGAACATTTCAGCCCGCTGCCTGCAGTCCCCAGGGTGCCGCTCCTGTATACCAACCAGAAGGAGCATTAAGGACCAAGCAAGTAAGTGGCGGCCATTTTGCTTCACCCAGCCAGATGCTTGTGGCCTCCTCATCTCCTCTGAGCCTGATTCAGACCCCATCTCACCACTGGAGCACCTTGGCCTGACAGATCAAGGCCCCGACGGGGATTGTAACTGATATCCACATCCATCTGAGGCGCAGATAGCGGCAATCACTCTTGGGGGACCAAGGAGAGAGGGAAGAAGGCTCCTCTTTTGGGGGGTTAACCCTATAGAAGAACCCTCCTAAGTCTTGCTATCCCAGAGGTTGCTAGTCCAATCCCTGACAAAGTTATTCCATTTAGGATATAAGTTGCCCCTGGCAGAGACGGCTGAAGTTACTTTTTCAGCTTTGGGTTCTTTGAAACCCCCTCGGGTTCTCGCGCATTCCCTATGCACCCATTTCTGGAGCAGCTTATATATGCAGACTGCAATCACCCAGATAGGCACTTAATTCCTCCTAAGAGATTTTCGCTTCTCTATCCTATGGAGGAAAAATTTACAAAGAAGTGGAGTGTACCAGCAGTGGACCCTGCTATTTCCAGTAGACAATGTCCAGGTGTTTAAAGATCCAGCAGATACAATTTTTGAATCTTTGCTATGGCTGGCACAGTAGTGAAGCCATCAGTAGCAGCAATCTGAGTTTGTCAGGTTGTGCATGACAAGATTAAGCAGATCACTAAGGAAGGATCTGCTGAAAGAGAGGAGGCTTGGGAATTGACTGAGCTACCAAGGGCCTTATGCATTGCAATTGACGCTATTAAGGATTCTATTCACCAGGCATCGCGCCTTACTTCCTTATTGGTGCATATTCGCAGGATTCTGTGGCTAAAATATTGGTCAGTCGAGCTACCATGCAAGAAGCTGCTGCCCTGTTTCCCTTTTCATGGGGAACGGTTATTCGGGGATGATCTGGATAAATATATCCAAAAGATTTCAGGTGGTAAGAATACCACTTTCGCCATTTAAGAAAAGTAATAGACATCACTCTTTCAAACATTCTGCCTCTCCAACTTCTAGGCAGTAGTGACGGCCTCCGCTGTCAGGTTCAAGAGCTAAGCCTCAAGCCCAGGCTCAGAAGAAATCCTGAGGGCAGAAGTCGGCAAAGCAGAATTCCAAGGCCTCCTTGTGAAGGAGCGCCCCCGCTCAATCGAGTGGGGGGGAAGGCTCCTCCTGCGATATGCAGGAGCTTGGCAGGGAGAGATCCAGGACAGTTGGATCATCTCCACACTGTCTCTGGGGTACGAACTAGAGTTCCGAGAGTTTCCACCATTTCGATTTCTAAGATTGAACGTTCCCAAGGACCCAGTCATGGTAGGGTCTTTAATCCAGGCGCTGGACCGATTGATGTCTCCGGGTGTAATCATCGAGATCCCCTCAGAAGAGCAGGGAATGGGATTTTTTTCCAATCTCTTCATGGTACCAAAACCGAATGGAGATATCAGACCCATTCTAGATCTCGGAGACCTGAATCAGTTCTTAAAAGTCTGCTCCTTTTGCATGGAGTCCATCCGATCAGTAGTATCCACCCTAGAGGGAGGATAACTTCTAGTGTCAATGGACATCAAGGATGCATATATACACGTGCCAATCTTTTCCGCTCACCAGAAGTTCTTGCGGTTCGCAGTAGAACAGCGCCACTTTCAGTTCGTGGCCCTGCCCTTCGGGTTGGCAAAAGCACCCGAGTGTTTACAAAAGTTCTGGCTCCACTTCTAGCAAGATTGAGGGCCAGGGGCATAGCGGTAATAGCATACCTAGATGACCTGTTGCTGATAAATCAATCCATGGCACGGTTAAATCAAAATGTTGCCAGTACAGTTGAATATCTGGAATGCCTAGGTTGGTTTCTCAACCTAGAGAAATCAGCCTTACAACCAGTAAGGAGGCTGGAATATTTGGGTCTGGTAATAGACACAGCCCAAAAAAGTGTTCTTACCGCAGACAAAGATCAGCGTCATAAAGGAGCTGGTTCCAGATGAAGATCAGCGTCATTAATGAGCTGGTTCAAGTAGTCAGAGTAAGGAAGAGTCCTTCCATTCACCTTTGCATGAGGCTGCTAGGGAAGATGGCGGCTTCATTCTAAGCCATTGCCTATGCCCAGTTCCATTCAAGGCTGTTAGAGAACAGTATTCTGTCTGCCTAGAACAAGAAAGTATAGGCCTTTGATTATCCTATGCGCCTGCCGCCAAAGGTGTGCCAGAGTCTCAGGCGGTGGTTAATAACCAAGAATCTGCAGAAGGGGAAATCCTTCCTACCGGTTACTTGTAAGATAGTAAAGGCTGATGCCAGGATTTTGGGCAGGGGAAGTGGTCAGATTCCAAAAGCAGCTTGCCCATCAACATCTTGGAGATTCGGGCAGCACGTTTGGCCTTAAAGGCCTGGACATTCAAACTATGGAATTGCCCTGTCAGGATTTAAACTGAAAAAGCCACAGCAGTGGCCTACATCAATCATCAGGGCGGCACAGTCGCAGCACAGTCACGCAGCCCAGGTAGAGGTGAACTATATTCTGGCATGGGGAGGGGGGCATGTTCCTTGCCTATCTGCAGTCTTCATTGCGGGAGTAGACTATTGGCAGGCAGATTTCTGGAGCCGCCAACAGTTGCTCCCAGGTGAATGGTCTCTATATCCCGTCATTTTTCAGGCCATCGGCCAGAGTTGGGGTACCCCAGACGTAGATCTGTTGGCTTCCAGGTTCAACGGAAAGCTGGACAGCTTTGTGTCAAGCACAAGAGATCCTCTTGCATACGGGACAGATGCGTTAGGGATTTAATTGGGTCAGTTTTCACGAATCTATGTGTTTCCCCCAGTGCCGCTACGCCAGATCAAGGGGGAACGGAAACCGGTGATCTAGGTGCCCCCATCGTAGCCCAGAACATCCGGGTATGTGGAGATGATGAGGATGGCAGTAGGGGGTCCCATGGACGCTTCCATCTTGTCCAGACCTGCTTTCGCAGAAGCCAGTATTCCATCCTGCCTTACAAACACTAAATTTGACGGTTTGGCTGCTGAGTCCCACATTCTAAATAAACGGGGGCTTTCAGGTTCTAAGGTTAATGACCCTGATTAATGCAAGAAAGCCAGCCCCTAGGGCCATTTATTATTACAGGGTTTGGAAGGCCTATGTTTCCTGGTCTGAAGCCAAAGGATGGCACCCTCGGAAGTATGTTTTATAGGTAGAATTCTGTCTTTCCTACAGTTAGAAGTAGAGATGAAGCTAGCCTTGAGTACTATCAAGGGTCAGATCTCGGCCTTATCTGTGTATTTCCAAAAGCCACTGGCTTCTGACTCTCTGGTCCTGGCATTTACACAAGGAGTAACACGTATATACCTCCCGGTTAGGTCACCCTTGTCCCCTTGGGAGTTGAATCTGGTATCATCGGGTTTACAGGGACAACCCCTTGAACCGATGCACCAGGTTCCCCTAACTCTTTTGACAAAGAAATCGTCCGCAAGAAGAGGTTCAGGGTTGGCAGCTTTCTCTTGTAAAGAGCCATATTTGGTTATGCATAGGGACAGGGTGGTGTTGTGGCCCCCACCCATCCTTTTTGCCAAAGGTAGTATCTAATGTTCATCTGAATCAAGATGTTTCCCTTCCTTTTTTCCAAAGCCACGCTCTGTGGAAGAAAGGTCATTGCACTCTCTGGATGTAGTGAGAGCAGTGAAGGCCTATCTGAAAGCAATGGCTCAGATTTGAAAGACTGATGCTTTGTTTTTTGTAGCCAGAAGGCCCCCAGGATGAGGCAAGCAGCGTCAAAATCCACTATTACAGAATGGATTTGTCAGACTAATATTCAGGTTTATGGTCTGAAAGGAAAGGTTCCGCCTTTCTGAGTCCAGGCCCATTCTTCTAGGGCAGTAAGTACCTCATGGGCAATGCATCACCAAGCTCCACGACTCAGATTTGCAAAGCCGCAACTTGATCATCACTACATACAATCACCCGGTTTTATCAAGTGGATGTAGGACAACAGGAGGATACCGCCTTTTGGGCGCAGTGTACTGCGGGAAGCAGTATAGGTTCTTGTGTTTGATGACAGTTTGCCTAATTTGTGTCTCCCTCTCTTCAAATAGCATTGCTCTGGGACATCCCACATAGTAATTACTATGGCTGCTCTGTGTCCCGTGATGTACGATAAAGAAAATAGGATTTTTATATCCGCTTACCTGTAAAATCCTTTTTTTGGAGTACATCACAGAACACAGAGGTCCCGCCCCTCTTACACATACACATATTGCTTTGCTACAGGTGCTCCAGGGTATGGGAGGGGTTTTATAGAGGGAACTTTCTGTCTTTGATTATGCCAGTGTCCAATCACCTGAAGGTGGCCTATTACCCACAGAGTAATTACTATGGCTGCTCTGTGTACCGGGATGTACTCCAAGAAAAGGATTTTACAGGTAAGCTGTTATAAAAATCCTATTTTTTTTTCCCGTAAGGTGTTATATATACTTAACCTCATGCAACACAACTTTGATATTTTCTCTAAGGTTAACATTTCTGTTCTGCTTGACAGATACTATATTCTCCATTTGTCGCAAGTTTAATGCCCTTTACACACGATCAGTTCATCCGATGAAAACGGTCTGATGGATTTTTTCATCAGATATCCGATGAAGCTGACTTTCATCAGTCGTGCCTACACACCATCGGTTAAAAAAACGATCGTTTTTAGAACGCGGTGACATAAAACACAACGACGTGCTGAGTAAAATGAAGTTCAATGCTTCCGAGCATGCGTCAACTTGATTCTGAGCATGCGTGGATTTTTAACCGATGGACGTACCCACAGGCGATCGATTTTTTTCTATCAGTTTTTTAACCATCAGATAATTTTAAAACAAGTTCCTAGTTTTTTCACCGATGGTTAAAAAAAAACAATGGGGCCCACACATGATCGGTTCGTCTGATGAAAACGGTCCATCAGACCGTTTTCATCAGACGAACCGATCGTGTGTACATTATAAGAATAATGTAAGTAAACGCTATGGTTATATAATTCTAGTTTTAGTAATCTTATCATATAAGATCAATCGCTATCATTATTTATTTACAATGGGACTTAAAGTATTATCGCACAATGTTCAAGGTTTTAATTCGCCCAGTAAACTTAAATACTATAAAAGATTAGGAGTGGATATTATTTTACTGCAGGAAACCCACTTCGCCACAAATAATCACCCGCAATATTTAGACAAGTCTTATAGCCAACATTATTGTACAGATTATATTTCTAAGACCTGTGCTACTGCCATCTTCATAAGGAGATCACTAGTCATGGAAATACTCAACATATACAAAGAGAGAAGATTCCTGATACTGAAAGGCATCCTTAAAGGTCGCCAAATCACTATCGCCTCTTTTTATGCCCCAAATGAAGCACAAACTAAATTTTTTTCAACGTTTTTTGATATTCTTGACACATATCATTCCCCCCACCTAATAGTAGGGGGACATTTAATTTACCAACATATTCCATACTTAATAGAAGTACAGTTGTCCCTTTTGTCAAAGGCATTCCCAAAATCTCTTTCCAGCTCCCTAGACAACCTTTAATTAATAGATACATTGAGAGCTCATAATGTTGGCATAAGGGTTTATACTTTTTATTCTCATCCACATGAAAGCTGTGCAAGACTAGACTTTGACTATATTTTTGGAACCCCAGAGCCGGAGCCCGTGGCCCCGGAAGGAAGAGGGGCGAGAAGATGGATGCAGCCTGCACAGGGGACAGCGCTGGATTTGTTTGCAGGTAAGTGTCACATAATGGGCTAGTATGCGATGCATACTTGGCCCATTATGCTTTTAATTGGCAGGCTTTGTAGGAAGCAAAAGAGGAAGTAAAACCCATCAGGATTTACTTCCTCTTTAATGACTCTCTATTAACAGACTCCACTATTACCCAACAACTTTCAACACAATTAGCAGATTACTTTACTCTTAATATAACTCATAAACAGACATGCCTTCTACCACGTTATGGACAGTACACAATGTAGTTATGAGAGTTCACCTAATTGATACCACCTCAGCCAAAAATAAATCAAAATGAATTGATATTAATACCCTAATTAAAGAATTGGACAAACTATATTACAAACATTTCCAATCCCCATTTCCAGATTTATATAATCAAATCCAAGATAAAAGAGCCCATGACACATTGTTGTCTACTGACACAGAAAAGACCTTGAGATGGTCCAAAGCAAAATTCCAATTATTATATAGAAACTCTGCCTCTACCATGTTTGCTAGAAAGCTAAAACAATCTACAAACATGTCTCTATAAATTACGCAATTATAATGGAAATCACGAATCCACCCAGACAAAACAGGTTTTATTCCAGGCAGATGGATCACTGACAATTTAAGGCTTGTCACAAATATAATACAGGATGCTAACCTACATGCAAACCCATTAGTTATTCTTAGCCTTGATATCCACCAGGCCTTTGATGGTGTCAGTTAGTCGTATCTGGGCAGGGCCGATCCACCCTATAGGCTCACTATGCAAGCCGCTTAGGGCCCCCGAAAAGCTGCAGGGGGCCCCCCAAATTACTAGAGGCCCCGCCTGGTGAGAAATCATTTTTGGCCCCTCACCCCGCTTCTCAACTCGCTGGCTGCATGTGAGAAGAGGTAAGAAGTCGGAACCCCCCGCTTCTCACTTTAATGTAAGATGTCAGTCCCCCGGCTTCTCAACTTCAATATTTAATGTGACATGTCACTGTCGGAAGTGCCCCCAACCCCCCCCCCCCCCCACTTCTCAACTTTCTTTTTTTGACAGTAAAACCCACTTCTCAACTTTAATGTGACATGTCATTTTGCTTAGGGCCCCAGGGAGGTCAGGATCGGCACTGTATCTGGGTATACTTGGATTTTTGCAAAAGCACACACGGCTAACGTGTAAGGTAAAGTCTACAGGCTTGGAAAGATCAGTTTGTAAATGGATAGAAAACTGGATAAAAAAAAAAACGAATTCACAGAGTAGTGGTTAATGATTCTTTGAATGTTCTAAGGTTATCAGTGGTATACCCCAAGGTTAAGTGTTGAGACCCTGAAAATATTTGAATATACCTCATAAAGTGGGACTATGTAGGCAACACGCAAAAAAGTTTTTTTGCGTGTTGCCTACATAGTCCCACTTTATGAGGTATATTGAAATATTTTCAAGCATTATGGGATGATGGCAACCACATGCTGTCATATATGAGTTGGTCTTTTTTTTCAAGTGTTGAGGCCCTTATTTATAAAGATATTAAAAGTACAATTTCTGTCTTTGCAGACAACACCAAGCTATGCAGTGGAATAACTTCATTACAGGATGTCTCCAATTTACAAGCTGACCTCAATGGGCAACTAAGTGGCAAATGAGGTTTAATGTTGATAAATGTAAAGTTATTCACTTGGGGGCTAAGAATATGCATACATCATATATATTAGGGGAAGTACAACTGGGGGGATCTGTAGTGGAGAAGGATCTGGGGGTTTTGGTAGATCATAGGCTCAATAATGGCATGCAATGCAAAGCTGCGGTTTCCAAAGCGAGTAAAGTCCTTTCTTGTATTAAAAGAGGTATGGACTCCAGAGAGAGATATATCATTGTGCCCCTGTACAAAGCATTAGTAAGACCTCATCTGGAATATGCAGTTCAGTTTTGGGCACCAGTTATCAAAAATGATATCAGGGAACTGGAGAATTGTGCAGAGAAGAGCAACCAAACTGATAAGAGGCATGGAGGAGCTCAGCTATGAGGAAAGATTAGAGGAACTGAATTTATTCTCTCTTGAGAAGAGGAGATTAAGTTGGGATATGATCAACATGTACAAATACATAAGTGGTCCATATAGTGAACTTGGTGTTGAGTTGCTCACTTTATGGTTATCACAGAGGACAAGGGGGCACTCTTTACGTTGAGATATAAAAAGAGTAAGGGCCAGATTCACATAGAAGTGCGGCGGCGTAATGTATCGTAGATACATTACACCGCCGCAAGTTTTCATCGCAAGTGCCTGATTCACAAAGCACTTGCAATGAAAACCTACGCTGGCGGCCTCCGGCGTAAGCCCGCGTAATTTAAATGGGCGACGCGGGAACGACGGCCATACTTTATACAGCACATACGTGTGCTGTGTAAAGTTAGGGCACCCAAAACGATGACTAAATTTGCGATAGGAAACTAGACTAGCAGCGACGTAGCGAACGCGAAAAACCGCCGTGGATCGCCGTAACTCCTAATTTGCATACCCGACGCTGGTTTACGACGCAAACTCCCCTCAGCGGCGGCCGCGGTACTGCATCCTAAGATCCGACAGTGTAAAACAATTACACCTGTCGGATCTTAGGACTATCTATGCGTAATTGATTCTATGAATCAGTCGCATAGATACTCTGAGAGATACGACGGAGTATCTGAGATACTCCGTCGTATCTCCTTTGTGAATCTGGCCCTAAATCTCCAAATACGGAAAGGTTTCAGTAAATTGCTTTAAAAAAGGCCTGGATTCTTTCCTAAATGTACATAATTTAACTGGGTACTGACATTTTATAGGTAAAGTTGATCGAGGGAAAATCTGATTGCCTCTCTGGGGATAAGAAAGGAATTTTTTTCCACTGCTGTAGCAAATTGGAGTACGTTTTGCTGGGGTTTTTCGCCCTCCTCTGGATCAACTTTAGGCAGGGATGAACCGAACACCCCCCGGTTCGGTTCGCATCCAGAACATGCGAACGGACCAAAAATTTGCGCAAACTTTCGAACACCATTAAAGTCTATGGGACTCGAACGTGAGAGATCAAAAGTTCGAATTTTAAAGCCTAATATGCAAGTTATTGTCCTAAAAAGGGTTTGGAGACCCGGTCCTGCCCCAAGAGACATGTATCAATACAAAAAAAAGTTTTAAAAAACGATGTTTTTACGGGGGCAGTGATTTTAATGATGCTTAAAGTGAAAAAATAAAAGTGAAATATTCCTTTAAATATCGTGCCTGGGGATGTCTATAGTATGCCTGTAAAGTGGCGCGTGTTTCCCGTGTTTAGAACTGTCCCTGCACAAAATAACATTTCTAAAGGAATAAAAGTCATTTAAAAATGCTTGCGGCTTTAATGTAATGTCTGGTCCCAGGAATATGGATGAAAATCATTGAGTAAAATGGCATGGGTACCCCCCCCCCCCCCCCGCCCATTGCCAGCCCCTTTGGGTCTTGTATGGATATTAAGGGGAACCCCGCACCCAAATTTAAAAAGGGAAAGGCGTGGGGCCCCCAGGCCCTATCTGAACAGCAGTATACAGGCGGTGCAAACAAGACAGGGGGCCATATTCTCAGTAGAGTTACGACGGAGTATCTCAGGAAACTCCGTCGTATCTCAGGAAACTCCGTCGTATCTCAGGAAACTCCGTCGTATCTCAGGAAACTCTGTCGTATCTCTCTTTTTTGACCCGCGTATCTATGCGAGTGATTCCTAGAATCATTTTCACATAGATACGCTGAAGATCCGACATGTGTAATTCACTTACACTGTCGGATCTTAAATGTAATTTGCCGCCGGCCGCTAGGTGGCGTTTACGTTCAGGTCTCATTTGTTTATGCAAATGAGCCTGATACGCCGATTCCCGAACGAAATTGCGTCGCGTAACCGTCGCTTACGTCGTTTGCGTAAGCGCAAGGTTACCCCTGCTATATGAGGGGTAACCTTACGCCAGTCCCACGTATGCCATGTTAAGTATGGCGTCGGGTCAGCGTCGTCTTTTCCCCTCGGGTACGTCGTTTTCCTAAGTCGTTCTTGAATACGACTTTACGTCAATGACGCACACGTCGGCGTCATTGACGTTTTCCGTCGAGAACTGGAGCATGCGCACTGGGCTATTTTAAGCCCGGCGCATGCGCAGTTCGAACGGCACTGGGGCGCGCTTAATTTAAATACAGGCCGCCCCCTTGGAATTACGCGGAGATACGCCGGGCCAATTACACTACGCTGCCGCAAACTTCGGAGCAAGTGCTTGAGGAATACGGCACTTACTCCAGTAAGTTGCGGCAGCGTAGTGTAAATAGCTTACGCGAGGCTGCCGCAGATTATTGGAGAATCTGGCCCAGGGACTATAGGTTTGTTCTTAAGTAGAATCTGTTTGTAATATGGAACAGGTACATTTTTTTTAAGTGTAGCTCCAGCCAAAAAATCTATTTATAAGCTTTTTGGAAAACATAGGGAAGGGTTATCACCCCTGTAACTTTTGTTTTGCTGTCTGTGCACCTGTTCATAAGATTTCACCTCACTTTCACTTTCCCAATGACAATTGTATTTCGAAAATTTGAGGTTTTTAGGGAAACAAGGATTGGTGATAAAGCATCTGTGGAGAGGAGACACGTTTTTCCCATTCTAACTCTTACAGGAGAGAATTTCCCTTCCTAGGGGTAGATTTCCTTTGACTTCCTGTTGTCTACCTCCGTTTGTAAGCAGGAGTCATTTGTATGTCGGATGTTTGAAAGTAGGGGCCTGCCCTTTATACTCTGCAGAAATTTGGGCCTTCGGTGTTGCCACAACACTGTAAGCCCTCACAGTTACTCTTGGTGGGCGCAGGAACGGGCCCTGCTGTGAAATATTAGATGAGGAATTGTAATTGCATGCCCCTGTTAAACAGGGGCAGAAAAATTGGGACTTATGCACTGGTGCTTGTGCCACAACACTGCAACCCCTCACAGATACTCTATTTGTAGAGCAGGAATGAGCCCTGCTGCAGAGTATTGCAGCAAAAATTGTAATTGCACGCCCCTGTTAAACAGGGGCAGAAAAATTGGGCCTTAGCCACTGGTGGCGGTGCCCAGAACCAAAAATGTTCTACCAAGCTATCAACATGAACATTGAGGAGGAAGAGGATAGTCGATCAGCATAACAGGATAGTCACTCCGCATCAGCATAGGCAGTTTTGAAGGGATCTCAGATTCATAAAAAATTATTTGGTTACATCAGCATCAGGTGCTTGGTAGCTGGTGATCCAAGACTGATTCATTTTTATGGTGGACAGGCGCACCCTGTGATAGGTTACAAAGCCTCCAGCAACACTGAATGTGCATTTCGAAAGAACGCTAGATGCAGGACAGGCCAGTAGTGCAATTACATACTGTTCAAGCTCTGGCCAGTGATCAATCCTCAAGACCCAGTAACCCAGAGGATGTAAATCGGACGCTGGCGATGGTTGCTGGAACCGCTCATACCTTGGGGCTGCAGACTAAAAAATTGTCTGAACGCATCGGTCAGACGGCCACTTTGCCCACCGCGCCTTCTGTGACTGACCGAAGCCTCAGCAACACGTTGTCCAGGCCCAGGTATTTGTAACCTCCCAGGCTCTGGAAACGCGTTGCACAAACCTTTCTGCAAGGCCTCCCGAAAAAAACCAAACTCCCTGACCCTGTCCTGGTGCCATAGTCGCACAGGTACTCATTGATTGCCTTCTGCTGCGTGTGCATACGCTGCAGCATGGCCAACGTTGAGTTCCATCTGGTAAGTCACTCATGTCACAGATTAGGCTGTTCTTGGGCAGTAGGGATGAGCTTCGAGTTCGAGTCGAACATAAGTTCGACTCGAACGTTGCCTGTTCGGCGAACAACGAACAATTTAGGATGTTCGCGGGAAATTCGAAAAAAAGTATATGGGAGAAATCTAAAGTGCTAATTTTAAAGGCTTATATGCAAGTTATTGTCCTAAAAAGTGTTTGGGGACCTGGGTCCTGTCCCAGGGAAAATGTATCAATGCAAAAAAAAGTTTTAAAAACTGCATTTTTTTTCGGGAGCAGTGAATTTAATAATGCAAAAAGTGGAACAATAACAGTGAAATATTCCTTTAAATTTCGTACCTAGGGCGGGGGTGTAAAGTTAGCATGTGAAATAGCGCATTTTTTCCTGTGCTTAGAACTGTCCCTGCACAAAGTGTAATTTCTGAAAGAAAAAAGACATTTAAAACTGACTTGCGGCTATAATGAATTGTCGGCTCTGGCAAATTTTAGGGAGAATTCATTCAAATAAATATAAAAATTAAAATTCAATAAAAAAATAAAAAATAAAAAGCGTGGGGGTCCCCCCAAATTCAATTACCAGGCCCTTCAGGTCTGGAATGGATATTAAGGGGAACCCCGCCGTCAATTTTAAAAAAAAATTACGTGGGGTTCCCCCCAAATATCCATTCTGGGGTGGATTTTAAGGGGAACTCCACCCCAAATTTAAAAATCCACACCAGACCCCTTATCCGAGCACGTTAACCTGGCCGGCCGCAGAAAAGAGGGGGGGACAGAGTGCGGTAGAAAAAAGTCCTTTATTAATAAAAAAAAAATCCAGCGGTGGTAATCCACTCGGTACCGGCTTCCTGCTCCAACGTTGTCTGTATCCAGCGACGGGTGATCTCCTCTCCGGTCCAGCGATGAGAAGGTCATCTGGCATCCAGAGCTCCAGAGCACAGCATCGGAGGCCACCTCTCTCCGCCGGACACAGCCCAGCGGAATGATGCGGCTGGAGCTTTGACATTTCTTATATAGGGGAGGCGGGGCCACCAGTCACGTGACCCCGCACCCCGGGACCAAGTGGATTTTTTTTTTTTTTATTAATAAAGGACTTTTTTCTACGGTGTGCGTGTGTGTGTTTTTTCCAACTTTTTACACTTCCATCGTGAAATGGTAGGGGTACAATGTACCCCATTACCAATTCACATAGGGGGGGGTCAGGATCTGGGGGTCCCCTTTGCTAAAGGGGTCTTCCAGATTCTGATAAGCCCCCCGCACGCAGACCCCCACAACCACCGGGCAAGGGTTGTGGGGATGAGGCCCTTGTCCCCATCAACATTTCATTTTTATTGTTTCACTTTTAGCATTATTAAAATCACTGCTCCTGAAAAAACGCCCGTTTTTAAAACTTTTTTTTGCATTGACACATGTCCCCTGGGGCAGGGCCCAGGTCTCCAAACACTTTTTAGGACAATAACTTGCATATTGGCCTTTAAAATTAGGACTTTAGATTTCAAACGTTCGAGTCCTATAGACTTTAATAGGGTTCTAAAGCTAAAGTTCACACAAACGTTTGGTGTGTTCGCAAGTTCTGGTGCGAACCGAACAGGGTGGTGTTCGGATCATCCCTATTGGGCAGGTTAAATTCCTTTTGGAGGTCAGCCAGTCGAGCACTGGCATTATATGACCAGCGGAAATGCACACAAACTTTCCTGGCCTGCCTCAGGAGATCCTGTAAGCCCGGGTACCTGCCCAAGGACCGCTGCACCACCAAGTTAAGGACGTGAGTTAAACAGGGCACATGGGTCAGGTGTCCCTGACGGAGGATGGAGAGGAGGTTGGTGCCATTGACGCAAACCACCATTCCTGGCTGAAGCTGGTGTGGCGTCAACCACCTCTGAGCCTGCCCCTGCAGAGCTGACAGAACCTCTGCCCCAGTGTGGCTCCTGTCCCCCAAGCACCCCAGCTCAAGCACTGCATGGCATCTCTTTGCCTATGTGCTTGTGTAGCCCCTTGAACACCTACGGAGCACTGCTGGTTCAGAGGACAAATCAGCAGAGGAAGAGGCCATGGAGGAAGAAGAGGAGGAGGGGGTGGAGGAGAGAGGTGTGGCAGAATCACCACTAGGAGCATTTTGAAGGCGTGGTGGCGGAACAACCTCCAACACTACTGCACCCTGTCCTGCATCCTTCCCAGCTGCCAGCAGAGTCACCCAGTGCGCCGTGAAAGATAGGTAACGTCCCTGTCCATGCCTGCTGGACCATGAGTCAGCGGTAATATGCACCTTACCGCTGACCGCCCTGTCCAGCAAGGCCAATACATTGCCTTCCACATGCTGGTAGAGAGCTGGCTTTTGGGAACCTGCCACTTAGGTACCTGTAATATTCCTAGCTCTCCACCAGGGCTCCTGTAATATTTCCATCTCTCCACCTGGGCTCCGACATCTCCACCAACTCCGGCGCAGGGTGATGACTTCACAGTGACTTCACCTGGCTCCTCCTCATATCCCTTTTTAAACAGCCGACTCCTATTACTTGATGTTCGTGCTAGAAACCTGATGTTGGGCAAATAGCTCCAGTAGCCTTCCTTCACTATTGGGCCGTATAGAGCCCCGACTGCCATCTCCTTTTTGGGCCGGACAGAGCCCCTCCAACTACCAACCATTAGGCCGGATAGAGCCCCTCCAACTTCCAGCTTTTGGACCGGACAGAGCCCCTTCTATGCTGGTAGTCAGAGGTTCTCCACTATCCTCTCAGCCTAATCTACAGGCAGAATCTCTTACCTACACCACTACTCCAAGCTGACCAGTATATCTCTCCAGATGCCACTGGGTGGCACTAACAACAGAAGACCACTAACAGCAAGTATCCCTACGTTCATGATAAACTGTATTCCTGTGTACTGCTACTATACTTAAAGCAGATGTGCCATGGGAAAAAAATATTAAAAGCCAGCAGCTACAAATACTGCAGCTGCTGACTTTTAATATTAGGACACTTACCTGTCCTGGAGTCCAGCGCCGATCGCAGCAGAGGACGAGCGATCGCTCGTCTCTCTGCTGCTCCCCCCGCCATCCACGCTGAGGGAACCAGGAAGTGAAGCGCTGCGGCTTCACTGCCTGGTTCCCTACGGCGCATGCGCGAGTCGCGCCGCGCCCGCCGATTGGCTCCCGCTGTGTGCTGGGAGCCGAGTGTTCCCAGCACACAACGGGGGGGGCGACGGGATGTGACGGAATGCCCGTCTTTTGCCCGTGAATGCCGGGACGGAAGTGGGTGCAAATACCTGTCTTTAGACAGGTATCTGCACCCCCCTCCCCCCTGAAAGGTGTCAAATGTGACACCGGAGGGGGAAGGGTTCCGATCAGCGGGACTCCACTTTAGGGTGGAGAACCGCTTTAAGTTAACCCTGATGCTCCACATTATGGCTGTGTATTACCAGACTAAATAAAACCACATACATTCCCAAATTATCTGAGTCTTCCTACCTGATCTCTGCCAAATTAAAGTTAACTGTTAGGAATACCATATCCATAGACTTCCGAAGCTGTGATCCTCATCACCCATTATAGTAACTCTGCCTGAAGTATTACAGTACCGCACATTCCACAAATTCACGGAAGGGCAGCAGAGTCTACCAACTGAAAAGGCAGCAGTTGAAGTGCTAGCAATTTAGCCAATCTACTGTAGCATTCAACAGCTGGGCAAGTGGGGCAGGGAACTTTGCCTGCTACAATCGGACATTGGTGTACTTATAGCAGATTGCCCGCAAGTACTTGGCAGTGGCACTCCTAATTCTACACCTTCATTCCTCTCAGTGCAGGTTTCTGAGAGGACTGAAGGTATAGTGGGGTTGGAGATCCCAGCTGATGAGGAGCAAGGAGAGGTCCACTTTTTTTTGGTGTGGGTCTTTTAAGTATGCTTGCCAACGGACTGCATGGAACTTCGACTCGTCTGGTCAAGCATGTGGTGCACACAATCGGCTGGCGTTTTGGCCACGCTTGATACGCTCAGACATATGTTGCAAATGGCAACGGTGCGGTCTGCTGCACACGTATCAAAAGTCGCACACCAAAGAACTTTTTGAAAAACGTGCAGCGACCTGCACATCCTCCTCTTCTCTCCTATCAGGAACCCACATAGAGTCAGTGACCTCATCATCCCCTCTCTTCTCGTCACTGGAGCAAACCTGGCAGTATGCTGCAGCTGGGGGAACATGACTACCAGTTTGTTCTTCTTGGGCACCCCCTATCTTTGGGCTCACGTTACTGCCTTCCTCTAGCTGGGTACTATCATCAGAGCCTTCAAAACGCTGCGCATTCTCCTGCAGCATGTACCCGACACTGTGGTCGAACCGTTTAGGGAACTCCTCCGTGCATGATGGTGGGGCTAGGGAAGGAGTAACTGATGATGACCTTGAGCCGATGGAATAGGCCGATTTGGCAGCCAAGGTAGCCTGGGTGACAGAGGAGGATGAGGACAGCTTGGTCATCCACTCTACCAACTCTTCTTCATATTGTGGCTCAACACGGCCAGCTGCCGAAAAAAGGGACAAGCGTGCCCCACGGCCAAGTGCTGATGAGGATGCACTGTGTCCATGACCAGCACTGTTGCCTGCTTGCCCTCTTTTATTGGCCTGTGAGTGTTTGTCTCTCCTTGTTGGCATTCCAGACATACTGTATTTGATGTATTGGAATAGGTACACAAGGAATGGCCTGCAGTGAAGTGTAGCTGCACAAAGCTGGGATGTATATGTATACTGATTATACTGCAGCTAACTGAATCAACTGCCTGCCTGTAGTATTATTAGGAAGAGAATAACAGGAACGCTCTGCAGTGAGGTTTAGCTGCACACTGTGCCTGGTATACAGTACACTGACTTGATATACTGCAGCTACCTGAATCAACTGCCTGCCTGTAGTATTTTTAGGAAGAGAATAACAGGAACGCTGTGCAGTGAGATCTAGCTAAACTGTATACAGTGTGTGTGTATATATATATATATATATATATATATATATATATATATATATATATATATATATATATATATATATATATATATATATATATATATATATATATATATATATATACAGGGAGTGCAGAATTATTAGGCAAGTTGTATTTTTGAGGATTCATTTTATTATTGAACAACAACCATGCTCTCAATGAACCCAAACAACTCATTAATATCAAAGCTGAATATTTTTGGAAGTAGTTTTTAGTTTGTTTTTAGTTTTAGCTATTTTAGGGGGATATCTGTGTGTGCAGGTGACTATTACTGTGCATAATTATTAGGCAACTTAACAAAAAAAAAAATATATACCCATTTCAATTATTTATTTTTACCAGTGAAACCAATATAACATCTCAACATTCACAAATATACATTTCTGACATTCAAAAACAAAACAAAAACAAATCAGTGACCAATATAGCCACCTTTCTTTGCAAGGACACTCAAAAGCCTGCCATCCATGGATTCTGTCAGTGTTTTGATCTGTTCACCATCAACATTGCGTGCAGCAGCAACCACAGCCTCCCAGACACTGTTCAGAGAGGTGTACTGTTTTCCCTCCTTGTAAATCTCACATTTGATGATGGACCACAGGTTCTCAATGGGGTTCAGATCAGGTGAACAAGGAGGCCATGTCATTAGTTTTTCTTCTTTTATACCCTTTCTTGCCAGCCACGCTGTGGAGTACTTGGACGCGTGTGATGGAGCATTGTCCTGCATGAAAATCATGTTTTTTCTTGAAGGATGCAGACTTCTTCCTGTACCACTGCTTGAAGAAGGTGTCTTCCAGAAACTGGCAGTAGGACTGGGAGTTGAGTTTGACTCCATCCTCAACCCGAAAAGGCCCCACAAGCTCATCTTTGATGATACCAGCCCAAACCAGTACTCCACCTCCACCTTGCTGGCGTCTGAGTCGGACTGGAGCTCTCTGCCCTTTACCAATCCAGCCACGGGCCCATCCATCTGGCCCATCAAGACTCACTCTCATTTTATCAGTCCATAAAACCTTAGAAACATCAGTCTTGAGATATTTCTTGGCCCAGTCTTGACGTTTCAGCTTGTGTGTCTTGTTCAGTGATGGTCGTCTTTCAGCCTTTCTTACCTTGGCCATGTCTCTGAGTATTGCACACCTTGTGCTTTTGGGCACTCCAGTGATGTTGCAGCTCTGAAATATGGCCAAACTGGTGGCAAGTGGCATCTTGGCAGCTGCACGCTTGACTTTTCTCAGTTCATGGGCAGTTATTTTGCGCCTTGGTTTTTCCACACGCTTCTTGCCAGGGCCGTCTTTACCACAGGGCAAATGGGGAAGCTGCCCAGGGCCCCGTCACTGTTGGGGGCCCAAAGCAACCCCCTTTAAAAAAAAATTTTTTTTTTTTTTTTTTTTTTTTAGGGGTCCGGAGGTCCCCAAGGGCCCGGAGGCCACTAGGGCCACCGATGGCAACCCCCCTTTTTTTAATTTTTTTTAAAATAAAAAAATATATATTTTTTTAATATATTTTTATTTTATTTTTTATTAAAGGGCCAATTTTTTTTTTAGAGTTTTTTTATTAAAGGGACCTTTTTTTAGGGGTCCCCAGGGGCCCAGAGGCCCCCAGGGCCCCAGATGGCAACCCCCCTTTTTTTATTTATTTTTAAATAAAAAAATATATATTTTTTTAATATATTTTTATTTTATTTTTTATTAAAGGGCCAATTTTTTTTAGAGGTCTGGGGGTCCCCAGGGGCCCGTAGTTCCCCAGGGGCCCCTGATGACAACCCCCCTTTTTTTATAAAAAACATTTTTTTATATATTTCTTTATTTCTTTTATTTTTTATATATATATATATATATATATTTATTATTATATATATATATATATATATATATATTATTATATATATATATAATTATTATCATTATTATTATTATTAAAGGACCCAGAGGTCCCCAGGGCCCCGGATGGCAACCCCCCTTTTTTTTATAATTTTTTTTTCATATTATTTTATTTCTTTTTTTCATATATATATATATATATATATATATATATATATATATATATATATATATATATATATATATATATATATATATATATATAATTTTTTTATTAAAGGGCGCAGAGGGCCCCATGTGGCAAACACCCTTTTTTTATAAATGTTTATTTTTTTATTGTTGTTATATTTTTTTTATTAAAGGGCCCAGAGGTCCCCAGGGCCCTGGATGGCAACCCCCCTTTTTTTTATAAATGTTTCTTTTTTATATATATTTTTTTTATTTTTTATTAAAGGGCCCAGAGGTCCCGGATGGCAACCCCCTTTTTTTGTAATTTATTTTTATAAAAAAAGAATTATTAAAGGGCCCAGAGGTCCCCAGGGCCCCAGATGGCAACCCCCTTTTAAAAAAAAAATATATATATTTTTTATTTCTTTTTTCTTTTTATTAAAGGGCTCAGAGGTCCCCAGGGCCCCGGATGGCTACGCCCCTTTTTTATATATATTTTTCTTTATTTTTTATTTCTTTTTTGTAAAGGGCCCCCCGCTTCTAAATTCGCAGAAACCCCCCCCCCTGCTTTTCAATTTCAGGCGGCCCATGCCTGAAGCTGTGTAAGTGGCCCCATAATTCCTGATCCCTGCCGCCCGTTAAGCCCCTTTGCTGCCCACAAATCAGGCTGAAAATCATCAGTGGCACGCAGCCAGTGACAGTACTGCTTCCCTTCCCAGTGTTTTAAAATGTACAGCACCCCTGGCTTCCCTTTAGACGTGCACTTCTCCCTTCCTGCCACTGGGTGCTGCTTTTATATAAAAGTGAATTAGAATGTGATTTTATAACATCCCCAGTTTGCTCTTCCTGAGGCTGACTTCTTCATGTCCTGCTCCTCAAGGTATGTCACTGTTTACAGAAAACTTCTATTTACAATATAGATTAGCAGAGTGTGCCCAAAGTCTTTATAATATTTGATGATTCACTGCAGGTCTGGTCAGTGTTTTAAAAAGTTCCTCTATTTTACACATGGCATGGCATGGGGGTCACAGCACCGTCTGTCCATTCTGCTTTAGCACCATGGGACCCCATGCCAATGCGTAAAATAGAGGAACTCTTTAAATCACAGACCAGACCTGCAGTCCAGGCTGAGTAAGGCCTCAGAGCACATGGCATTACTGTCTGTATTTAACTGCTTGATGGGCTTATTTTGGGCCTGGCTGGTTCACATGTATGTGTTTTGGCGGCCCACATTCATTTGAATGGGCCGCCATGCCTGCGTTTCCTGCAAAGAAAAGTGCATGCCTCATGTAATAGGCTGCGTACACGGCACACCTATGCCCATCAAGCACTGAAATACAGCACTGTCTGTCCATTCTGCTGTCTGCTGTGACTTATCTGCAGTTCCCGCACTGTCAAACTTGCTGCATTTTTAGACGTTTAGGTCACGCTTTTAAAAACACAGTGCGTTTGTGTGTGCAAGAACTGCAGGTAAGTAGCATGGTGCAAAAGCAGAATGGATTTCAAGGCAACTGTATTTTTAAAATGCTGAATGCACCTTTTTTCTGCAGGAAACAAAGGCATGGCAGCCCATTCAAATCAATGGACTGCTGTACCTGCACAAATGAGAACCGCCAAAACATACATGTGAACCAGCCAGGCCCAAAATAAGCTGGAGGGGGGCCCAAAAAAAATGTTTGCCCAGGGCCCAAACCATATTAAAGACGGCCCTGCTTCTTGCGACCCTGTTGACTATTTTGAATGAAACGCTTGATTGTTCGATGATCACGCTTCAGAAGCTTTGCAATTTTAAGAGTGCTGCATCCCTCTGCAAGATATCTCACTATTTTTGACTTTTCTGAGCCTGTCAAGTCCTTCTTTTGACCCATTTTGCCAAAGGAAAGGAAGTTGCCTAATAATTATGCACACCTGATATAGGGTGTTGATGTCATTAGACCACACCCCTTCTCATTACAGAGATGCACATCACCTAATATGCTTAATTGGTAGTAGGCTTTCGAGCCTATACAGCTTGGAGTAAGACAACATGCATAAAGAGGATGATGTGGTCAAAATACTCATTTGCCTAATAATTCTGCACTCCCTGTATATACAAAGCCTGCAATGTGTGTGGTGTATGTGTGTGTGTGTGTATGTGTGTATATATATATATATATATATATATATATATATATATATATTGTGACAGGAAGTCAGGTAAATCTGGGGACGGGAGATACATTTCTGCCTTGTTTAGAAAATTCACTAATTACTATCAGGTGTCGGCTGCAGAGGTAGCCAGGAAGGTTTAAGGACGTTGGATAGCTTCAGCTGTTCAGAATGAGGAAATTAAGGTCTCTATAAGTTGTCCAGAGGATTACTACTGAGTGCTGCATCCTGAGGCTTGTTGAGTTAAGGAGAGCAGTGAGCTGAGGAAGACTTCTGAAGGTGAAGTGGTTGTTGATATTTTTGCTGTGTGATAAGAAAATCAAAAAGTCAATTGTTTTCTGCTGGAAGACCAGCAGTGTCTGCCCAGCAGTAGGCTGTGCCAGACTCCATAGGTAGGTTCCTGTGTTCTGAAGGTAGACGGCCCAAGTGGCCAGGGTTTATTTTATGTTTTGTTTTGTTTATGCTATTTGGATGCTTGCACTTGTTTCCAGCAATATGGAAGAATAAACCATAAGCCTTGTTTTTTTCAATCACCCACGGCTGCCTCTCTGTATAATTCAGTGTGTAGTGAACCCACTCAGGAGGTCACACCCCCCCGCTACCGAGCTAACCTCTTACTATATATATATATATATATATATATATATATATATATATATATATATATATATACTAAATATACTGGAACACTGGTGCACCTACCGGCCTGACCCAAGTTATGCACCTGCTCTCAAGAATTAAAGTATATAACGTTGATGGAATTAAACATGTATTCATTAGTATTTTCAGTCAAATCGATTTTAAAACATGCCATAAATCAAAGACTAATCAACACAAAGAAGGGGAAAAATAGATGTAGCCTCTAAAGAAATAATAATAAAGGGAGTATAGATCCCTGAGATGATATCAGATCCCCATCAGCGTTTGATTGAACCAGCTCCAGCCATAGAGTCATATTGGGAGACTTTAAAACAATGTGCTTGGTCTGACCGCCAGTTTGTGGTCTTAGTATCTGGTAAGGAGAATACATCTCTCTCACTCGGGTGCTCACTTGGTGGAAGGAGGTTTCATACCTGTTAATACATCACCAATTATAAGAAGATTTTGGATCCATTTCTTACTCTTATTACACATGGGAATGTTCTATGGACACTTTTTACCTCATTTGTGTTTGTCACATTTTTTGGACTTTTACTCTTTTTGCCACTCACATAGTGTTTTTTACTCATTTTGTCTCTAATAGTTATTTACTATTCACAATAATCACGTTGGGTTGTGGTTTACTATTTTAATATATACTCAATATTTTCTTTATTTTTGGTATCATTACCAAATTTTCACATATAAATCGTTTTTGCGCCGTACCTCTTTTTTTTAACATAGATGTTAGTACCATCATCCAGAAAGTTAGAAATAGAAGGGTCGGGAGCTTGGTCCCCAACCAAGCCTCATTAAAGAACAGGGGCAATTGGACTATGTTGGTACAAGGTAAACTAAGGAAAATTTAAGTATATAAACAGATATGGAAAAATATTAATTTATAAAGGTTAATTAATACAAAAATAATAAAACCTCACAAATACTCAAATACAGACTAAAATAATGGCCCCTAAACAGGGAAGATCACAGTGGGATAGTTGATCACGGATAACATCTCATCTAGTTTTGTGGTCTAATGCCGCTTCGTCAGGAGGATATCTGTAATTTGATTAACAAATGATCAATAACATTACAATTCACCATAGTAGTAACAACTTTTTGTACAATAATACCAATAACTATATATATATATATATATAGGGGGAAAAGGAGCAGAGCTTGCTTACCTTTAACCCCAGCAAACACAGGACGTCACCAAAAAAGGGGCCCCCCACAGCGTCTAGGGGGGCTTACCAGTCAATGGACTGGTATCTAAATAGATGGGTTAAGCCTGACCCAATTTGTGCACCTGCTCTCAAGATTAAAAGTATAAAACGTTGATGGAATTGAACACATATTCATTAGAAATTTCAGTAAAATCGATTTTTAAAACGTGCCATAAATCAAAGACTAATCAACACAAAGAGGGTGAAAGTGGAATGGCACAGTACAGGGGGGAGGAGATCGGGAAGGAACAATCCAGGTTCCAGGATGTTGCCTGGGATGCGGACATTCTGGGACAGCTTAGTAAAAAGCATGACTGTCCTGGCCAATCCAGTACAGTTGGCAAGTATGATGTAATGAGAGATTATCATGGGGCCCCCATACACCTGGGGCCCCTGGGCATTGCCTAGGATTGCCCATGCATTAAGACAGCCCTGACTGTGGGTGAAGGATTGTGTATATGGCATTGTATTTTTTTTTTTTTTAACTAGATGAACTAGAAGAGTATTTTTTCAGCCTGACTAACTTTGTAACTATGAAAAATCTTCTTTAGATTTACCAAAACGATATAATAGGAGGGCACACCATCTATCCAATCAAGCAGGCCCTTGCACTACAATCAGTCAAGGCACCCTTTACAATTGTGCACAATCTCAGGGCGCATCAGTCTGAGGGCTCGTTGACAGCAGGAGGTGTGTCAGAGCGCACACATTTTTGTGTGTACCCCATGCATCATATTTTGTAATGGGCTGCCCTATTTTCGTAAAACATGCAAAAAAAGTGCCGGCAACATTTCTCGACTAACTTTTCAACAGAACGCGTAGTAGATGTGAACACACACACATTTGCTGGATACACGGGGGTGCCATTAAGACTATAAAAGGCAGCACATTTTTTTGTGTGTGGGAATATGTGTGATTTTTTTGGTCCCACACATTGATGGGCACTGCTGCTAATCAGTGCCACCTACCAGTGCCCATCAGTGCTGCTAATCAGTGCCTCATCATCCATGCCCAATGTAGGGCTCATAGTTCATGTTTAGTTCACAACAACTTATGATCCTTATTTGGTTTTTGCACATAGGTCTACATTATGGCCTATTTCATGATTTGTTAATTTTACGTTTTGTGTATTGTTTATGTAAACAGGCATCTCCATTTAATTCAACTCATTCCCTTCTAGATTGTGAGCTCTAACGAGCAGGGCCCTCTGATCATTCCTGTATTAAATTGTATTGTAACTATAATGTCTTCCCTGATGTTGTAAAGCGCTGCGTAAACTGTTGGCGCTATATAAATCCTGTATAATATAATAATAATAACTCATGATTCATGTTCATCCATGTAATTTACACATTTATGGTCACCTTCTCCACAAAGGTTTCCTTTGATATTAGCGCAACTATATATATTTTTCTCACTTCTTTACACTGTTATGTTTTCAGGTTAGTTGCTGCTTACCTCTGTAGAGCTTCAGGCCATCATTATTTTTTAGTTATCCTAGCGCAGTTTCTTTTTACCTTTTTCTAGTGTCACCTCTGTGCCTCATCAGTGGCCACCAGTGCCGCCTCATCATTGTTTATCAGTGCCACCGTTCAGTGCCCATCAGTGCAGACTCGTCAGCACACATCAACGAAAGAGAAAAAAATTACCAGTATGTAAAATGTTATAGCACACTATGAAAACCTGTGTGTTTTTTGGTTGTTTATTCGGTCTTTTTTTTTTGTTTAGCAAAAAAATAAAAAACCCAGTGGTGATTTAAATATCACAAAAATAATGCTCTATTTGTGTGAAAAAAAATAACAATTTCAAATGGGTATAGTTTTGCATGACCACGCAATTGTCATTTAGGGCCGGTTCCCACTGGTGCGATGTCTGACATTGGATGTGACTTGCACTGCACTGCAGTGCAAATCACATACGATCTCTCTGCAATGCGATTTCAGCCATACAGATAGTATGGCTGAATTTGCATTGCATTCGAACCAAACTCGCACAGGACCCTTTTTTTTGGTCCACAGCAGAATTGGATTGTATGGGTGTTCACATCTATGCAATTCGATTCCTGTCCAAATTTGCAGTTTGCACTGCGATATGCGAACTGATTTTGGGGGTGTCATTAACTTTTAATTGACGCTCCCAGCCGTTTGCATATGACAATGGAACTGCTTCTGGGAGACATGCGATGCGGGAACCCGCACAAGATTTGCAGGGTTTCCAAATCACTGCAGTGTGAACTGAGCCTTAGTGCGACAGTGCTAAAAGCTGATGATTGGCCAGGGCAGGAAAGGGGGTATAAGTGCCCAGTAAGCAAGTGGTTAAGATTAAAGTCCTGCTCCTTACTTAATTGACGCCAGCACTGTGGGAACCATGAAAAAAAAGAACGCCTTCATTCTTCAGTCAGTGTGTTTAACAAAATAGAGGCAGCTCTTGTTTGACTTTTTGACATAGGTATGTATATCCAATATGCAAACATCTTTTGGCTTGCTCATTGTTTAGGAAGTGTGATGTTAGTTTGGGATTGGGATAAGGCAAGAAAAAGAGAATGATTCCCACACGCCTTGTCCTCGTGCTCATTATGCTATTATCAGAGTGACTTTTATCTGCTCAATGTGTTCAGGAATTTTATGCAGTCATTGCTGTGACACGGTGCTGGCAGTACAGGGCATTCGCTTGAGGGTAACCCTTTATGCTCAGGCATATGCTTTCTATAATAGGAGATATTATGATTTCCATAAAGTAGGCAGTGGTGCCCCCAAAACTGCACAGCTGGAAAATGCTCATGTGTTGGCACCCCTACACAGTACTCAACAGTCCCAGATTATGTTTGTTACCTGTTTTTATATTTACTCATTAAATATATCTTTCTCCATTTCTGCCCCCTCTTTCCTTTTCTCTCACTTCCTCTCTTCCATATGTTTTTTTTATGTTAGCCTTTCCTAATTTGTGGAACTGAAATTTGAATTTGTATAGATGTGTTTTTTTACTGAATGTGATTGCTCATAGCCTTTCTTTGTGGATCACTGGTTCCATGTATGATTGCTCCCACTGTACACACTCTGGTCCTTTTTAGCCTTTGTTGTGTGAAGGGGTTAATCACACATCAGTAGGCAGAGGATGGGAATGTCAGAACAGTAGAGACTGTCTCACATCGAGGAAAAGACCTGACTGTCACACATGCACCTGTGAGGGACCCTCCATGCTCAGTTTATCTTCTCCAAAAAGGTATTCATGTCATTAACCTGCTGGGACAGAGGCCAGCGTGAACCCGGGTCTCCTGATACATATGAGGGGATTGTATAATCCTGGGTAAGGTCTGTGTTTTTAAGGTTGCTACTGTGGTCTGTTGAGGATAATCCATCATTTTCGTTGTGTGCTCTTTAACTTAAGAGACGGTAACAGAACTACAATGAGAATATCATGGTTCACCTTCTTATGATACTTATTAGAGGTCGTTTACATCAAAGTATTTTGGTATTTTTTGTGTAATTCTTTGGTTTAGGGTTTACAGAGTGTCAGTTTAAATTGTTTGTACATGAAAGAAAAAAATTCTTCTGGTTTGCTCAAGTTACTTTTTGTTTTCTCTAATCCTATGACATTTATATATTGAGCTTTCAATCATTTTGTCTCCTTATTTCATCTTTAAGGACAGATGTGTGATAGTTCATTCAAAACGCCGGGAAATCTGCTTTGGTGTTATGATAGGTAAACATGGCATTGGTGTCCTCACCAGCCCCGGTGTGTTTGGAATAAAGCACTTTCCGTAGAAATTATTGGTGGTTTCCTTTCACTGTTGAACCTATAATAGAGCAAACACAGAGATAATCAAAAGATAATAGTTACAATTATATTTCTTCTAAATAATTGTAACTTCTTTCTAAAAATAATTTTTAACAATTATATTTCTATAGGAAACACTTCAACTATACAAAATTTAATATGATTGGCAATTTTATTTTTGGTGAAATTACATTTTTTTTTTTTTAAGTTGCAGCAGTGGTTAGGGTGATCAAACAAAAGATGTGTGTTTGAAGGTAAAATGTTTTGTTTGTTTTTTGTTTTCTTTGGTAACTTTTTGCTAGGTGTATTGAATTTCTTCTTTTAATTTTGTGAATGTTTTTATTGAGAAAGTTATCTTACAAAGGGTTCTTGTAGACTGGTCCTCTTATCACATGTAGCGTTTGATGGGAAAAGGATGAGTTTGACCCGCTTTGCCTGCATTCATTCCAAAGGCATTTTTTTTATCAGACAGACCTGTCTGAAAAAAAAAAAAAACTAAATTGCAACCTCTAAACTGGCCTATACGTTAAATTGGCATCTGCTGACCTGTGTTTGACATACATGTCGGATGCATTAAAACAAGACTTGTCCCCATGAGTCTTAATAGACTTAGTTTCAGTAAGTTTCCATTAAATTGTATGCTGTGTATTTCCTCCCCAATGTTCAAACCAATCACAGGCTTTCAATGTTCCCCCTCAGTTTTGGAGTTTGCCATATATCTTGATTTTCTCCCTGCTTGATCATCTATTTTTACATGCTGCAATATCTCATGACATTTGTCATGCTTTCACAGTGACCTTTATCAGTTTACTGTACCATTAACCGGTTGATCTCTTTATTTTGTTATGCATTAATTTTGGAGCCCACTTGGAGTCAGCAGGGTATTGACGTAATATTGTCAAAAATGTAGTCTTAGTGGTATATTTCCATCAAGGTGTTATTGTTCTTCTGTTAGACTGAAGGGAGGGGATGGATGTTAAGTTGGAGTAGAAAAGTAATAAAGAAGATGAATTCATAGAGCAATGATTGAGAGGCTGCTATCTCCATTCCTATGACAATCTATCAAAACTGATATTCCTGTGTAATATTCCCAGCTCTCACCCACATATCTGCACCATATCTACAGACCGAAATACAGTGGAATTAAAGTGTATGGCTATACAAAGATCAATTATCTATCCCTCCCTTCTTCATTATTCTCTATGGAGATATGAATCTGGCAAGCCAAATGACCCTCAAGTAGTATTTCTATATTTTTCCGATTTTCTTTTCTTTATACACCGTGGGGGAAAAAAAAAGTTTATAGATGAGAAAATATTTGTTCAGTCATTCATATTTTGCCAGATGACATATTGGAAGCACTTTTAAAGTTGCTGATTTAAAGCCAAGTAACAATTCAAATAAATTAATTAGGTGATGGAATAGTTGAAATACTTTGCTTTCCTGTAGAAAATACTGTGACAAGCACCTCCTAGTGTTGGTCTCAAATGTAAAGGCTCAGACCCTTGTTCACATGATGCTTATTGAGGTTTGGCTCAAACAGTCTGAACTCTGATCCTTCCGTTCAGCAGGGATGACATGATCAAGTGCCTAGGTGTTCAGACATGAGTGTGACTCTGTAAATGCAAATTTGTAAGCTTTTTTTACATTTTCTTTTACGTTTTGTGTTTTGTTGATGTGCTAGAAGAGCATGTATGGGCTTATCCAAAACCGTCCCCGAAGCAATGTGCATTAACTCATAAAACGTGGGTTCTGTTTAATGTGATTTCATTCATCCATAGATATTTCAGGGCAGTTAAATGTGCATGTATGGTCAAATCTTCTTCAGATAAGAGGATAGGGTGATGAGTACTCAGACATGACCGCATAGACCGACTGAGCATTATGTTTGTTGCTATGAGGAGAGGTAAGTCAGAAAAAGACTGCCATTGACAGTATCTTACAGTGACACAATAGTGATTAGGACAAGGTCATCTAGCCTGCCTGGTTGCTAAAGGTTAGGGGGCTTCTATAGACTTAGCCACCAGTGTTACCTATGATCTGCATGCAGCTTATGTTTTCCCAATTACGGACATACCTTGTTCTGCACTGTGTGTGTCAGTGTGTCGGGCTTTGCTTTCTAATAGTCGAGCCTCCAGCAAGGAGAACAGTGTGCAGCACCATGGTGACATCACCTAATCGGTCTCCAAAACTCCTGAGATTAGCAGTCAAAGGCAATTAGCTCACACTGCAGATATACAGATATGAGGCTAGAGGCACAGGATTGACTGCGGATATTGACATACCAAGAGGGGTAGGGCTATTTTTCAGGAGAAACTGATAAAATTTACAGTTTCATGGTACTGTTTAGGCAAATCGGCATTCTAGGTGTTGCCTATAATGTAGGATTTTTTTTTCTTAGTTCAGTTTTAAAATGTATTTTTCATTTTAGGAATTTACATAGCACTGGCTATTTACACAGCGTTTTACATATTGTACTTTCACATTATATTGTATAATTTTAGAAAATTCACAATGTACATCTGTCCAATGTGAATTTGCGTCTCCCTGGAACAGAAAGCTCCACATGAAGCACCATTGTCTTAAACAGGGGCTGCTAGTAAATTTAGCTGTGCTAGGTGGTAACTAACCTGGCTGATCTGTAGTCTTTGTGATCATTTTGGTTTTCTTCTAAGCCTGGTTTAACTGTGTGGTTGCTCCCTTCTGTCAATAGGTGACACTGTTGCCTTTGGCATTAGTATGATGAGCTACAGTGAGACTGAGTTATGAAAATGCATATCTTTCAGCCAATCAGTAAGGGTTTCAGGCCAATGAGCATGCTGGGAGAGAGTATATATTTGGAGGAAGTCAGGTGATCAGGGTCCTCCCACCCAAACCTTGGTCTGTAGTGGATGTGTGAGGAACAGCTGCGTTAGGTGAGGCTTGGAGTCCGAGGCCTGAAGTCTCCAAGGCCTGGCCATGTTTTCACAGCTCTGCCAGAGTTCTGACATGAGGTACCAGAGGTTACTCTTCATGAGCCCAGGACTGTGAAGAGGCTGGATAAGCATTAAGAGAGACTCATCCAAGGAAACCCTGCACTGTGTTGTAAGTTTTTGGTTGCTATAGGAGACAGCTGTTGCTACGAAGGTGTAAGGGCCTGGTTCTGTATTGCTGTCTACCTGTTTTTGTTTTTTGGAGTCTGCTGATCTGTCTGCCTACTGTCCTAGGGAGTCCTGTCCCTAACCCTCTCTCCCTACATTTTACTGTTGTGAGCAATAAACTCACTTTTGTTCATTCTAAAAGTGACTGGCACCCATCTTTTCTGCAACTGTCCACACCCACCATGCCAAAGAACCAGCACCCTGAGGTGAAATGTCAGCCCTCCCTGATGCCAAGGGTCAGGAGAACACTACACAGATGGCAGTTACTTTTAATTTACGAAATCCCTCCAAATGAAAATAATCACTGGTTCTCACCAGGGTCACTAGAATAAGTGTCCTCATTGGAAGATATCGCCATTATTGTTCTAGTGACAATCACTTTCGATGATGACCTTAAACATGACAAATAGGGAGGGTGAATCTCAGTAACTGGATCAAAAATAAATACCTGCCAGGTGATTAATCCCTCTCCATTCTATCCAAAACTAAAAAGAAAACAGTTTTGCCTTTTGGTTATACTTTAACCACTTACCCCCCGGACCATATTGCTGCCCAAAGACCAGAGTACTTTTTGCGATCCGGGACTGCGCCGCTTTAACTGACAATTGCGCGGTCGTGCGACGTGGCTCCCAAACAAAATTGGCGTCCTTTTTTTCTCACAATAGAGCTTTCTTTTGGTGGTATTTGATCACCTCTGCGGTTTTTATTTTTTGCGCTATAAACAAAAATAGAGCGACAATTTTGAAAAAAAATGAATATTTTTTACTTTTTGCTGTAATAAATATCCCCCAAAAATATATATAAAAATTTTTTTTTTCCTCAGTTTAGGCCGATACGTATTCTTCTACCTATTTTTAGTAAAAAAAAATTGCAATAAGCGTTTATTGATTGGTCTGCGCAAAAGTTATAGCGTTTACTAAATAGGGGGTATTTTTATGGCATTTTTATTAATATATTTTTTTACTAGTAATGGCGGCGATCAGCGATTTTTTTTTTCGGTACTGCGACATTATGGCGGACACTTTTGACACATTTTTGGGACCATTGGCATTTTTATAGCGATCAGTGCTATAAAAATGCATTGGATTACTATAAAAATGCCACTGGCAGTGAAGGGGTTAACACTAGGGGGCGGGGAAGGGGTTAAGTATGTTCCCTGGGTGTATTCTTACTGTGGGGGGGGGGGTGGCCTCACTAGGGGAAACACTGATCCTCTGTTCATACATTGTATGAACAGAAGATCAGCATTTCCCCCGCTGACAGGACCGAGAGCTGTGTGTTTGCACACACAGCTCCCGGTCCCCGCTCTGTAACGAGCAATCGCGGGTGCCCGGCGGCTAGAAGAGAGGACATTATACTACGTGCTCTCGCCTAGGACAGCCACCTTGCCGACGTAGAATGGCGGTGCGCGGTCGGGAAGTAGTTAATAACAATTTACAGTGTGTTTGTGCTGCCCAGGGAATTCAATTGGATATGATGGTGAACACAAGACAACACTCCTTCCTGTCACTTTTAAGGCCCGTACACACGGTTGGATTTTACGACAATAATTGTCTGATGGACGTGTTGTGTCAGATAATCCGACCGTGTGTATGCTCACACAATAGTTGGCGGAATTAACGAAAACAAATCTTGGCTGTTCATGCTCACCAACTGTCTGAAGCCTCGTACACATGATCAGACTTCCATCAGACTTTTCCGTGGATTTTGGTCCGAAGGGCGTTGGCTGTGAACTTGGTATGCATACAGATGGCCCAACATTTTCAGCCAACATACACCAAACCACGTGTTTTTTTTAGCTCTTTACCGCCACCCTTTGGGCAACTTCTGCTATTGTTGTCTGATGTTTAGCATTAGTTCCGAGCATGCGTGTTTGTACTTTGGATTTTAGTTGGACGAATTTGTGTACACACGATCAGATAATCCGACGTAACAGATTTATTGTCAGCCAGTAAACGGAGTGGGCTTGTATTGAAAGACACCATAAAAGCAAGAAGGCAGTGCTGTGCTGAAAGGCACAATTTCAGACCTCTGCTGTGGAATGTTTCCATCAATGTTGTTTTTTTCACTTTTTTCATCCATTGTTACATACAGTGGGCCAGATTCAGGTAGGGAGCGCGTATTTGTGTGCGGGTGTAGCGTATCCTATTTACGCTACGCCTCCGCAACTTTGACAGGCAAGTGCAGTATTCACAAAGCACTTGCTCCGTAAGTTGCGGCGTAGCGTAAACAGGCCGGCGTAAGCCCGCCTAATTCAAATGTGGTAGATGTGGGAGTGTTTTATGTAAATTTATTGTGACCCCACGTAAATGATGCTTTTTCCGAACGGCGCATGCGCCGTCCGTGAACGTATCCCAGTGCGCATGCTCCAAATTAACCCGCAAAAAGCCAATGCTTTCGACGTGAACGTTAATTACGCACAGCCCTATTCGCGAATGACTAACGCAAACGACGTAATCGACGTAAAATTTGACGCTGGCCCGACAGTCCATACTTAACATTGGCTGCGCCTCCTATAGCAGGGGTAACTATACGCCGGAAAAAGCCTAACGTAAACGACGTAAAAAAATGTGCCAGACAAACATACGTTTTTGAATCGGCGTATCTACCTAATTTGCATATTCAACGCGTAAATATACGGAAGCTCCACCTAGCGGCCAGCGTAAAATTGCACCTAAGATACGACGGTCGGATCTTAGTCAAATCTATGCGTAACTGATTCTAAGAATCAGGCGCATAGATACGACGCCGTACACTCAGAGATACAACGGTGTATCTGGAGATACGCTGTCGTATCTCCTACCTGAATCTGGCCCAGTATCAGAGTTCTTTAACCTTTTGCAGCCTTTTTTCAGCCAATTCTGTCTACATGCAGTACATTGATGGCTGGTTTCCTGATGGTGACAACAGTGGACAATTCTTGTGTAGCACCCTTCTAATGCAGAGTAGGTTGTTAGTTATATTAGTTAGCTCCACTGTAATTAGAGAAGCACAGGGTTTATGTTTTTTTCTGCTTAGCGTTTAACAGGCTGAAGCTCTATTGCTTCTCCGTGTCTTCTAGAGGATTCTAGAACCATAGTGGGGGGGAGCAGGAAAAGCAGCCTGAATATTTATGGCACTCCAACCAATCCCCAGGGAAGTGTGCCCAAAAGGTGGTGACAGGCTCATTAACAGCCTAAGCAGTGGCAGCAGGAAGAGAGAGCCTGGTCGATATGGGCAGGAGGCAACCGATGAGTAAGCAACCCCATTGCTGAGGAGTTGGTGACTTTGTCACTTTCAAACTCTAGAAAGAGTACTAGTCCCCATCGGCATAGAGATCCTGTGGGACCTTCATTTTTCTGTACTATACAGCCAGAAAGTTAAGGAGTCCCTTAAGTTATTCAGTTCTAAAGTTTCCTGGGGTATCCCATGCTCCCTCTCCCTATCTCAGTTCATTCTTCTCAATAAACCCCCCCCAAAAAAACAGGAAATACTATGTTTGTGTCCCTGGCTGTGGGTGTTCTAAGGAGGAGAATGGACTGCATTCACAAGCGGCTCTTAGAAGGATGAGCCTGTGTGACAGGGTGGCAATATAGGAGAACTAATGGGACAGGGAAAAACGAGGACTTTTCTAACAGGACTACCAGGGATTATTTTATAAAAGTATATGAGATTTAAGTGATGGGGTTTACATCTACCCTAAAAAGCAACTTTGCTTAAATTATCTATATAATCCAGTGTTTCTCAACTCCAGTCCTCAAGGCGCACAAACAGGTCATGTTTTCAGGATTTCCCTCAGATGAAATGGCTGTGGTAATTACTAAGGCAGTGAAACTGATTAAATCCCCTGTGCAAAATAATGGACAGCCTGAAAACATGACCTGTTGGGGCACATTGAGGACTGGAGTTGAGAACCACTGATATAATCCATTGCAGACAGATTTAGTAGAGCAACACATGTTTCAGGTGGTTTTATAAGCTTCCTGAATATGTTCTGGGTAAGTCTGGTGGTTGGGCCCTTTGGTTGGCTTTTTTTTTAGGAATGTGAGAAATGGCAAGAAGCCTACTGGTGGTGTATTTGGAAATGCATCTCCTGCACCAAACAAATAAGCATTAGGGACTCCCAGATAACCAGACCACAAATAGAAGTGCACGGGAAGGTAATTTCAGCTATTCTGGGGAAAAAAACACATGTTAACCCTTTGTTTTCAGTTTTTTTTTCTGAAGCATATCTTTATTATGTGTTGTAAGTAAATAGGTTTGTAGCATAATTTGAGACCCCTCACAATTTTTTCAACAATCTTTTTTGTCTTCCCACAGTTATACACCCATTATGGCACGAGATTTAAGAGTTCCTATGGACCAGGATTTGGATGTCGAAATTGCACCCAGGGAGCCTAAAAAGTTACCCAAACAGGCTCGTGAAAATCCGCCTTTGATTTCAGATCGTTCACATCACTTAACTGAGCACAATAAGCCCCGTCAGCGATATATGGAAAAAGATGGCAAGTGCAACGTTCACCACGGCAACGTGAAGGAAACCTACCGCTACTTCAGTGACATGTTCACCACTATGGTTGACCTAAAGTGGAACTTTAGCCTGTTTATTTTCACGCTCGTGTACACAGTTACATGGTTATTTTTTGGACTCATTTGGTGGTTTATTGCTTATCTCAGAGGAGACTTGGAACATTTAGGGGACAAGGACTGGGTTCCTTGTGTGGAGAATCTAAATGGCTTTGTTTCTGCTTTCCTCTTTTCCATTGAGACAGAGACCACCATTGGCTATGGCTATCGAGTTATTACAGAGAAATGCCCCGAAGGAATAGTTCTGCTTCTCATTCAGGCAATTCTTGGCTCTATCGTTAATGCTCTCATGGTAGGGTGCATGTTTGTAAAGATAAGCCAGCCAAAAAAACGAGCTGAAACCCTGATGTTCTCCAACAATGCAGTGATTTCCTTGCGAGATGGTAAATTATGCCTCATGTTTAGAGTTGGAGATCTGCGAAGCTCCCATATTGTGGAGGCCTCAATCCGAGCAAAACTCATTAAATCCAAGCAGACCAAGGAAGGAGAGTTCATCCCGCTTAATCAGACGGACATTAATGTTGGCTTTGATACGGGAGACGACCGCCTCTTTCTGGTCTCCCCGCTAATCATTTCACATGACATCAATGAAAAGAGTCCGTTCTGGGAGATGTCACGTGCGCAACATGAGATGGAGGACTTTGAGATTGTGGTAATCTTAGAAGGCATGGTGGAAGCTACAGGTAGGTCACCTTACATTGAACTTTTATATTCAGAAAACAGAGGTCGCCAATGACTACCTCCTTTCAAAATACAGGTAGATTGACTGTTACATTGATGTAATCATTTTTGGTCACTGAGCAGAAATAAGTTTGCAGATGAGGGAATTTAGAAAAAGTTAGAAGTCCTTATCTGTATACTTGTGCTAGGTCATTTATTTCAATGCCGGATGTACACGCAGAAATTGGAGCTTCTTCAAATTGAAACTGAAGATGCAGCTGGTTAAGTTAGACTGCATGGCTGGAGGAGGTAAGCAGAGACAAAATCTTCACTTAGGAGATCTTGCTGCTGGAGCACATCAGTATTCACTCATAAAGTGTAAGGGTGCGCTCGCGCCTACCAAATAAACTCCAAATGAGAATAATATAAAAATTATGGAAAATTAAAATTCCTAAAAAATATTGCTGCTCAATCTAATAATGTATATATGTGAATAAATACAGTAGAGTGATGAAAGGTAAAGTGATAAGCGCAATAAATGGTGACTGTGTATCAAAAGTGATGGTCAGTGAACCAAACTGATCATAAACTGAAAATAAACCCACAGTGCCAAAAAATAAACAATAATGGTCCTAACCAGCATGTGGCAAGTGAAAAAATAACACACACAGATGACTGTGATGCTGTGAAATGTCAGCAAACAAATGATAATCTCTGTGAATCCTGAGATTAGTGCACTTATTGTGGAGCCTCAAATAAGGACTGTGCATAAAATAAATGAGCATCAATCAATGCAGTGAAATAACAGTCCCACAAAGTGGCATATATCTCCAATACGGTAATGATGTGATTTCAGGGATCTTCCAATGCGAATCTTCTGGTGGACATCAGATGAAGCCACGTGACGTGGCGTAACATGTAAGGGACGGGCTTACTACAGGAACCTCACCAGGAAGCTGTGATCAGCTGTTTTCCATTTGTTTTATTATGTTTCATTTTGTAAACTCAGCGTTTTATACAATAAACCAGCCCTTGTTTTACTGCACTATGGGAAGCTATCCTCTTATTCTTTCATGCTGAGCACCATCGATGTCCACCAGAAGTTTGGAGCTGACAGTACAGGATTACACAGGAAGCCCTGGACAGCTATACTCAGATGTGGATCTAACAGCACCCCTTATGGACATCCATATAATCAAGGCTTGATTATCTTTTTGGGAAGGTAAGCGCTCTGTGAGCACACCTCATCTGTGTGTGTTATTTTTTCACTTGCCACATGCTGGTTAGGACCATTATTGTTTATTTTTTGGCACTATGGGTTTATTTTCAGTTTATGATCAGTTTGGTTCACTGACCATCACTTTTGATACACAGTCACCATTTATTGCGCTTATCACTTTACCTTTCATCAGTATTCACTCATAATCATAGGTGTGCGCAGAGGCCCTAATCACTATGCACAGTGCAGATTCCCCGTGCTGCTGGCCTCCCTCCTCTATTCACTCCCCCCCCCCCCTGCTGCGGAGGAGAATGTTTCAAAATGGAGAGTAGGGGAAGGGGCTCATAAATATGTAATTTACGGCCCCTTCCTTTTCTAAATTAACACAGTGAACACACTCGCTCAACGCTGTTAATTCATAACTGAAGAATAGTAAACTATATTTACTAGGCTTCAGTTTGTGAATGAACAAGAAGGCACAGAGCACTTCCCATTCATTCACTGTCCAGTTCAGCTGAGGCTGCAGAGAAAGGCATGTGTGTTTTGAGCTTTGGGGTGCACACCCTATTCCAATAGGCCATGCATACCTACTCTCATAATAATAATTTACTCCTGTATAAAATGGATCTTTAACCTAATTTCTGTTTAGTGAAATATGCAGCTTTGTACTGTACATGTTTGTGTGGTGAATCACCCATAGATGGTGATCGTTATTTGTCAAGGTTCCTGTCTGCATTTTGGCAGCAAGTATGATCCTGATAAACTTTTGGACTGGTAATGTGTGTTGTGTATAATTTATATTTGTTATACTAGCATGTTGTCGAAGTGTAGTTATTTTCCCGGACCTGCTTTACTGAAACAAGGTTTCAACTACAACAAACTGCAAGAATAAAAGCTTCTCAGTGGTCATGGGAATGGATTAGTCAAGGAGTGAGATGACAGAGTTGAAGGGTAAGTGAAGAGAATTTGCAACAACAATTGGTCAATTACACAGGAATGTTGAATCTCTGTATTCAAAATAATTGCTGTTTTCATCATTTCCTGTTGCACACTGCCCACATTATATAATAGTTCATACTGCGACATGAGCAAAGCAGTACACCTACATTCATTAATTTAGCTGTCCTTTGTGTTTAGTCTCTAGTATGCAAATGTATAGTCATGTATTAACATACCAGAAGGCGTGTATGTATGTACACTGTGTACATTGTGGGCTTGTTGATGTTTATATATACCTGAACCTTGTGTTTTAAATTGTTATCTTTTGCTGTTCAAAGCTTTTAGAGCATTTGGTTGACATTGTTACATTCCTATTCAATATACTGGAGTTTAGATCTTCTCTTATGTATTCAGGGCACAGTAAAACTGTGTGACCAAAAAAATTTGGGAGATTCCATTGCATTGTTTTATGCTCCAGGAAGCCATCTAGATTCTTGCTTCACTGGCTAGTGAGTCTCTTGGCTGGAACAAATATGCAGAATGGGAAACCTTACTAGCTGTATGCTTGTTCTGTTTAAGCGACTTATGAGACCATGGTAAGATGGCAGGAATATATCTGCTCCCTTAAAGGGTCACTAAAGGGATTTTTTTTAGCTAAATAGCTTCCTTTACCTTACTGCAGTCCTGGTTTCATGTCCTCATTGTTGCTGTAATTCTGCTCTGTTCTGGACACTTCCTGGTTGTCTGTTTCCTGATGACCACAGTACTGGGAGATTCTAGTTTTGTTTTCCAAACCAATACTGCTCTATGGGTCTGTCCAGCACAGAGGCATCAAATAACATGCAAAAACTAAGCTAGATGCAAAAACGAAACTTAAACTAGGAGGTACATTATATGATTGATTTTTATCTGATTTGAATCGTTTTTAAAAGGAATCGGTTAACTATTATGTCTCTATACCCTGTAAACAGTCATTTCAGCAAAAAAATTTTTTTCCTTTACAACTCCTTTAAGATCAAAGCTATTCTGGCCCCCATATCTCTGTCCTGCAGGTTCACTTTAAAGAAAAGCTACATAACTATTTTACACTTATCTGCATTTTTTCTGCACCTACTAAATTGTATAAGAATATTCATGTACTAGTCATACTGGTTGATTTGACTCCAGTTATAGAATCCAATCTGCATGGAATAGTAATGTTATGTGTGTTTACTTCAGTGCCCATATTTCTCTCCAGAAATTCAAAATTATTTTAGTTGGTTAATTGTTGTCTGGCTAATTGAATTCAGTATGCAGGGAAGTTCTGGCACTATACTTTTTTTTTTATCCCCTCTAACAAGCCTGGAGAATAGTCAAAATATTGTATATCGCATTTCCGAGGGGTCGCCAGGAGTCTACTCTGTCACTAGACACACAAAACTACTAGGAAGAAACCACATGCAGCAGTCCATTGCATTGTAGTTCTATTGTTTCCAGTTATGCTATGTCTACAAGGAAACTTGTGATGTAGAAAAATGTCAAAAAAAAAAAATATTTTTATGAGCTTTATTACTATGTAAGCATTGTTTGTCCTACTGGAATAAAATTACTTCTGGAGAATAATATAGGCCATGGTGCATCATATTATTATTCATAAACTGTTCAGGGCATTTCTTTTGTAATCTTATTTAAATTTTTATGTTCAGGGGACATTAAATATTTCCCTGGCGGTAACCAAGTTTATTATGCATGTGCTCCATTTAGTATTATTACTTCCTCCTCAAGGATTAATGGCCTTGTAATTTTGAACCGTGCTGAGTGCACATTATTGATTTCCTAAAGTGTAACCAAAGGCATAACTTTTTGTGGAGTGGAGAAGGATTACAAAGTCTGTCTAATTTTTTTTTTTTTTGCGGTTGGTTCCCCTGTTGGGGAGATTTACTCTCTCTATTTGTCCTGTTTCTTGCTGGAAGTGAAAGTAAAAGTAAAAAAAAAATGGGTTGAATTAAGAACAGGAATCATGGGAAAGTCTTCCAATGGGGACACTAGTTACTGGTACTTCTGTTGACAACCCTGGGATATCATCACTTTGGAGGGATTTCCTCTCACTACCTGTTTTGGGTATGGTAGAGGAAGAGAAGGGAAATCTCCCATAGGTGGGATGAGGAAAAAAAAGGGTTATTTCCTCCCATACCCATCCAGAATGAAAGTCGTCTCCCCGCTGGGCATGCTGGGGAAAGGTACTTAAGGGGACAGACGCCATTTTTTGGGGCCTTTTGCCTCATGGCCCTCCGGGCTCGCGGTATGTGATGGTTGATCTCAGCCGCGGGGCAACGTTGGCCCGAGGATGCATCCCTGCCACGTAGGCCCAGTTGTCTTGAATGGGGCCTGCACTTTGGAGGTGGTCCTGTGCTGTCTGTCCTAAGGGAGGAAGCCACTCAATGGAGGAAACCAGGGGAGGACCTGTCCTGGAGAGGACCAAGTGGAAGGCTGGTATCTTGGGGAAGGCCCGGTAGTTTTATTTGAGGACCATAGCCTATGTTACCTTGCAGTGTGCTGGGTCGGCTTAAAGGCTCTAAACTGTAAGGCTGGATATCCGAATACTAAATCTTGTGGCAGAGGTTTATTGAACAGTTCATCTTTATCGCACTAAAGTCTGTGACAGAGACTGTTATTCATAATTGTTTTGGTCTGTGCATTATCCCGGCTGCTAGGCTGGTGAGAGGGGCCTATCCGGGTGAGCAGTACCCACTCGGAGGAAAGTGGCGAGTGTGACATTTTCAAATTTTTAAAAGTTCCCCAGTGATCTGCATTGAGTGCCTGAACCTTCCCCTGACCCTCCATCCCTCTACCTGTGCAAGTTTGTGCCAAATAAAGCTTAACGAAAAGGATTTACAACTTGTGTGAACTTTGAGGTTTTTATAGACTCTCATCCCCTAGACAACGAATGGTGAGGTAACGTGCAGGCCCAAATCTAAACCAGCAGCTCCTTCGGGGGTAGTGCTACATATACATTTGACTTGCATGCCAGCCTTAGCACAGTGCACAAATAAGGGCTCATTGTATGGCATCCCTGAAGCTAGTCTTGTATGACATCAGGGTTGCCAACCGCCAGTAAATTTACTGACAGTTTGTAAAAATCTGTTATTTTTAGGTGTAAATTAAGCAAATTACTTTGTTATAGGTATTGTCAGTGTTTCCATATCATGTTTATACTGTCCAAATATTCACTGTGTTAGTTTTCAATAGGAGTTCTGTAATTTCTTAGGTTGCCAGTAAAAAATGTGCTCCGCCAGTAAATTTTCCATGTTTTGTTAGTAGAAAATGCTACCAGAGGTTGGCAACCATGTATGACATGCTTGAAGCCTATCTTATAAAACCTCAGTTGCTGCTGCTTCCAATGCTTGCAATAGCAGAGCCATAATTTCTCCTGTTTCTCATTTAACCACTTCCCTACCGATGTATTTTCATATGTCGGCCGCAGGAACCCTTCGTCCCTCCGGGCGGCCGTCGTATGATGTCATGGGATTCCCTGCATCCCTCACTGGGGACCCAATGTGCGTGCCCGGCGGCCACGATGTCCGCCGGGCCCCCGCGATTGCTCATCACAGAGCAGGGACATGGATCTGTGTTTGTAAACAGATCCACGTCCTGTCATGTGAGAGGAGACCAATCAGTGTGTTCCCATTACAGAAGAACACTGATCGGTCTCCTCCCCCTGCGAGTCCCCTCCCCCTACAGTTGGAAACACTCCCTAGGTAACATTTGTAACCCCTTCATCGCCCCCTAGTGTTAACCCCTTCTCTTTTTTCAAAATTGTCGCTCTTTTTTTTTGTTTATTTTTTTTTTTCATTTCGATTTTTATTGTTTTATGATTATATAGGGCATTTATTAGAGCTATAACTGATTAAAACTGTTGTGTTCGATTAAGGAAGCCGGCGGAGAGGTGAGTACCAATCAAAAGAATTTTGATCGATCAAAAGAATTAAAGATTAATCGATGAATTAATAGTTAATTTTCACAGCCCTAGCATTTATTCATCGAATCATCATAGGACCTACTCCAAATGCCAGGTATGGAAGTGGTTAAATAAATTAAAACTGTTCTGTCCTTGCCTGGGAAAGTAGATACATAGCACTGGAACCCTGAGGTTTCATTCTATGTTTATGGGGTGGGGTAAATGGAATCTGATTATTGGGCTTGCAGCTTCTGCAACCTGAAGGTTTCCACGATCACCTTTGGTTGTGGTTGGAATGGGTGAATCCAGAACTAAAGTGCTACACTGTGATATACAAGTCCAATAAGAGTTTTTTCCCCCCCCAATTACAGATTGATTATAAAGTCAGGGTTAAAAATTAAACACACAAAAGTAGTAATTAAAAAAAGTTATACATTGGCATACCACATGATTCAGAATGCTAGAGAACAAATACCAGTAAGAGAATGAAAAGTGTGAAAATATTAAATCAGGAATAGTATTAATAATGATATAAATGATGGTAATGAGGATGACAATAAATTATTTATAAATGATGGTAATGAGGATGACAATAAGTTATTTATAGTAACAGCATCACTCATCTTGTAATACCATCAGCATTATTGCTGATGGTAGTAAAAATGTAATAATACATGGGATAAAATGGTAAAAGGAAAAAAAAAGTGTATAAAATTAGCAAATCGAAAAAGAAATAATATGAAAAGGAACGCAATCGATAACTAGTGGGAATGCTCTATAGCATTCCCAGTATTGTTATTCGTTTTTTATTATTCTTATTAGTGGGAATGCTATATATAGCATTCCCAGTATTGTTATTCGTTTTTTATTATTCTTAATTTTAATTTTATTCCGTAAGTTTTTTGGCTCTGCATAAATTCTGCATACTTTCAGCTATTAAGACCATTCAACTTTTAAAATGTTCAGCTCTTTCAGCTAATGATGGGACTTCTTCAACTTTTTTTCTACTATTTATACTTTTTAAAATATTAAGCTTTTAGGCACTTTTTTTAACATTGAAGTCAATGAGAGCATGCTTCAAATCCTTAAAACATTCTCCAGCTACAAAAAGTTTCAGCTCCTTCATACTTTCACCTACAGACACCAAACAAACTTTAAAACGTTCACAAAATATTCAGCTATCCGGCTATATCTTTTCAGTTTGATATCTTTTCCAGTTTTTGTGAAAAAGCAGTTTAAGTTTAGTGATTTTTTCAGAAAATGTTATCGTTTTATACAGAGTTTCTATTGAGCTGTTTAGAGTGGATGATGTCATCCTTAGAGCAGAGAGCTTTAAAAAAATTATCTTTATAAAGAGGGAACAAATTGCCTTTCACTCCCACAAGATCTACTTGTCATACACAATTTATACATCAAAACGTATATATGTATATATGTCTGGTTTCAGGCAATGTGCTCAGTTTTGTGATACGCATTTTACTTTTGGCTGGATGAGCTTCCAAATGACAAGTGTTTCACATTTTCTTCCATTGACTGTCATGTAAAAAATTCTTCAGATTTCCCAGTGAAACGCACAAAGAACCTCTTTTTTAAATCGCTGACATGCCCACATTTTTAAGTTTATCAACATAAATTTCATACCGATACGTTCACAAAGGCCGTATATCTCAAACGGTGAAGTTGCTGTTTCGATAGCATGTACGGTTGTGGCTTTATTAAGTTTGTTTGAAGGGTTCTCTCACTCATTAGGTGTGGGGTTTAAAGGGGTTGTAAAGGTATTTTTTTCCCCTAAATAGCTTCCTTTACCTCAGTGCAGGGGGGAGGGGCGACCAGGCAAATCAGGACACTCTCTATATTGCAGATAGAGAAAGGAGCTGTGTGTTAGGCATCCTGATCGCCCCCTCCCCCCTTGAGAGGCTGTCTCCACACCAGGGAAAAAGCCCCGCATTACTGTGTGTAGTTACAGACAGAAGAACAGGAAGTGAGGGTTTCTCAGAAGAAATAAGGACATTTAAAAGCAAAATCAAAGGATGAGGTAAGTGGTAAGAGGTAATGAGGACTGCACTAAGGTAAAGAAAGCTATTTAGGGGAAAAAAATGTTTCCTTTACAACCCCTTTAATGATCAAAGAGAGGCTTTATAAGTACTGAAGAAACACTGCTTGTATGTCCTAAAGATAGTGTAGTGGTTATAGTAAATGGCTTTGGTGCGTGCTCAGCAATTCAGCTATTCAGCATCCCCACGCATTTTCTGCAGGAAATGCATTTTCTAGTTTAATATATTGATAACCTTTATGAAATATGGATCATAAGATATTTAGAATTTATAAAATTAATGTATCTGAACTATTTGTGGCTTTGATGATATGTAAAGAAGCACAAGCTGGCTTACTGACCGTGACCTTTTTTAGAGCATCTAAATTTCATATCAGTTTAATAGTATCTGTTTTCGAAGTGTGAAAGTGATTTGGGCTTCTTGTGGTGTTTTTAGAGTAAGGGTACGTGCACACTGCTGTTTTTTACAGGACTTGTGTGTTTTGCCCATAGAAGCAGCACAATGTTATCCTGCGTGTCCATGCATTAGGAGGTTTAGAAGCGCAAGAAAGAAAAAACCCTTCTGGTTTGCATTTTTGATTGGAGTTTTCTGGCACAAACGCTAAACGCGCCTAAACATGTGTACAAAAAATGCTCTGTACAAGTGTTTTTTTTTCCGCCAGGGGAACTGCCAATTTTTTTAAAGTCCAGTGTGCATGGAGCCTTACCATGTTGTATTTTTTTTATTGTGATGTTGATTTAGTAGACTCTGTGGCTATAAAAATGTTTGTGAGTGTTACGTGGTTAAAGGCCAGCATTCCATTTTGAATGAGCCAGTCTGACTTGATTAAAATTAGTTAAGACTCCCAGGACTCCCAAGAGTTTTTGACCTTAATTCTAGGTTTATAAAGTGGATGGTTATCATTTATATAAATAATTATATAATGATGTATCGTGTAATTAAGTAATTTATTATTTCATTATAGGGCACCATTAATTTTATAGACCATATAATTATGTCCCATACATCAATATATTTAAATTTGGGATCTTGATGAGTTTTTTTATTGTGACAGTATTTTTGGAAATGTTTAACTGTACACAAAAAAGGAGTGTAGTCAGATGCTAGGCTACAGCAATATGGAAATGGAGACATTTCCCTTTATTTTTCCATCCTTCAATGGAAATAGTGATGTTATGCTGCACCAACCTCCTAAGCAGCCAAGCAAGCCCATAGACTTTTATGCAGTGCACTGATGATTCTGGGAGTGGTAGTTTGAGATGGCAGCCATATAATGGGAAGAATGGACTCATTACAATTCACATGCCATCAATCAAGGCACTGTTTAGTGAGAGTACTGAAGAGAGGATTTTTAATAAACTACCTGGGAAAGCCTTGACACCAATGAAGTTGAACCCCTTTTACACAATTGTTCCGATGAGGTCCATCTGTCAGTTTTTCAGGGGGATTTGATTGGACTGTGCATTTAATTCTATGGAACGGCAGGTGTAAATGGACATATGTCCATTTACAACTGCCTACTTCCAATCCCATCTGGTTCACTAAAAGAAAACAGAAGGGGCTCCATTCTTTTCCATATAGGCGGATTGGAGGTAGTCGGTTGTAAATGGATGGCGTAGTCTGTATACACCCGGCCACCCATAAAGCAGAGCTGGCTCTGTCCATGTCCGCTCTGCATAAACTAAGCGTACACAGACCTGTCATCCACCCACTCTCTAATCAGCAGGGGATCTGTGGGTGGATCACATGCTGATTGGAACGCAGTCAGCCCTGTGTGAAAAAAGCCAGAGAGGGAGAGAGAGAGGTGACATCTGGGAGCAACGCAGCGCCTCCCACATCAATGCATCTTCACTACTCCAGCAGGGAAAATGGAGCATTCACTCACTCACTGCTTCCCAGCGCTTACCCTGTGCTTTCCACCTTGTACAGCGAGAGGTTACTGCAGCATCCTGGGGACTGGTGAGGGGGCCATTTGTTCATTGATACTGCTAGCAGGCACTGAGCTACTGAAATCAGGACACCAATGCCTTGTTTCCACTGAACAGAACGGTTTGGGTCAGTAAATTTGGAGCGGTTAGAATGGGACCGGTCTATTCTCGTGAGCGTTTCCACTGCAAATCGGGGGACCATTCAGGGTTAAGAAAAAATGCCTAGCGCATCCACCAATCAGTGGAATGTATTATATCTCCGCCCTAATGGAACCGTTCCATTTTCTATGACCCCACTGAAGCAGGACCCAGAATGGTCCGGTACGGTTCAGTTTAATGGCACACTTTCATAATGGAAACACCCAAAATAGCGTACCGAACCGATCCGCTCAGTGGAAACGAGGCACAAGTGTACCCAATCCAATACCACATTATACCGAATCTTTACCATATCTGAACCACATCTACCTTGCACCAAGAATATACTGTATCTATACTGCATGTAGGTTAACTGGGCTGTCATTGAGTGCAAAGACTGGACTGCTGGCTAAATTGAATCCTGCCATAGCTGATTACAATCGTGTGAGACCTCTGATGGACTTGTCATCGCACAGGACCTGGCCTCAGACACAAGAGCTTTCTCCCAGGGAAGGTGTGAGGTATGATTTGGATCAAAGCACTCCCTTTGCTTGTAAGGAAGGAAAAGAGGGAATGTCTCAGCAGGATTGCAAGAGAAATCACAGGAACTCCTATTTCTCTCCGTTGCTTTGCACTGAATGAGAGCACATGAACAGAGACACTAAAGAGGGCACTCTGGGCCTAGTAAGAATTTAAACTTGCACAAGCTAATCTTTTGTCTGCTGGGAACTGTTGGTTTTTCCTTTTAAGGGCTCCAACTTTGCCGATTGACGTGTTTTTTTTTTTATTTTTTATCATTCACTGTCCAGAAGTTTAAAATGGGGGCCTGTTAAATCAAGTTAAGGACCGTCTTTATATACTGTTGCTTAATAAAAAGCAATTCAGTTCTGTTAAATACTGATAGAATACTGCAGGTGTTTACCAACTCTTTGAGAGTAACATTATTTTCTTACTGATTATTTCCATAACTACAATTGTTAATACTCTCTTCATTTAGACCAGGGGTCTTCAAACTATGACCCTCCAGTTGTTCAGGAATTACAATTCCCATCATGCCCAGTCAAGTCTGTGAATGTCAGAGTTTTACAATGCCTCATGGGATGTGTAGTTCCGCAACAGCTGGAGGGCCATAGTTTGAGGATCCTTGATTTAGACTATGCATGACCTAATAAATTCTTTGAAATACATCAAGGTGTGCTGGGAAGTACTGTGTGAGCGGGGTGTGTCATCTTCAGGTGTGCAGAGAAATCACAAGACCATTCTGCAGCTTATATGGGGGCTTGATAAAGGATTTGAATTTGCGACTGAGAAAAAAAGATGATGATCGCCTCTATCAGCCAGGCTACCCCGCACAGAATGGCAGGTTTGGGCTCTGTGTAGTTGAAGGACTTGCTGGTTTCACCTGGATAGATAAACAGATCTATAAATTAGTAACATAAGTGCCCGGGCAGAAAACATGTGTGGTGGACACAAAAGTTGACCAGGCAGCTTCTTGCCCTTATGCTTTATTAGAATGGAGGAAGGGAATTCTGACCGTCTTTCAAGGGGATAGCCTGCAGCTAACAGGGGATCTTGAAGCCCAGCTTACACAGGCAAGTATACCGATCAGATACCCAGAAAGTTCTAGTTCCTTAGCATTGGATTCAGGAGTACAAGATACTATCTCCACCCCATCCTCAACTACTGAGTGTCTAAAAGCCTTGTGGGAGATTTATGGGGGCGTAGAAGACTGTTCTGAATTGGTTTACATGTTCTCTCACACCTATCCCCCCGACACCCAAAGAGTAATTTTTCTGCACCTGTTTGACAAGTGCATATCATTGCAATTTTTTACAGCAAGGCCTATTCTTGCTTTTATCAAGATTACCTCTAAAGGGTTATGGTGGGAAGGCGTACCCGACACCCAAAGACCAATTTTTCTGCACCTGTTACTTCTATTCAAAGTCAAAGTGACACCAGAATGTATCCAAAGAATCTCTAATCTTGTTCCCAGTGCACTACATTGTGGCCTCCTCATACACGCTGGCTCTCCAGCTGTTGCTGAGCAAAATAAAGGCAGCTTGCAGGGAAAATGTCATTTTTTTTTTTTTGTTTTATAAATGCAATTATTGCTGCAGCAGATTGTAGACATGGTACAGATCTACTACTTTACAGCAGGGGTGCCCAACCAATGGCCCATGGAGCCCTCTGATGTGGCCCGTGACCCCCTGCTCTGGGATGAAATAGAATAGAATACTATTATTAAAGGTACGTTTGTTACTAAAATCACAGTGTATATATGAGCATATCTGTTCTGCAGTGGTTACTGGGCGAGTTTGGTGTGCTGAGAGTAGAGTGGGCTCTATAGAGCCAAGTGGGCTGCCATCCACCCGCTTCGCTCATTGTGGCCCGTGACCGGTTACCAAGTCACTTAAGTGGCCCTTGCTCTTCAAAAGGTTGGGCACCCCTGCTTTACAGGTAGACCAAGGGGACCCACCAGGCACTATATTGGAAGGAATTTTTCATTTTAATGCTTTATGCTTTAAAAATCACTGCTCATTTAAAAATTGTGGGCCAGATTCTGGTAGATCCGGCGTATCTCTGCGGCGGCGTAACGTATGTCATTTCCGTTACGCCGCCTGCCGCCTGTGCGAGCACGCCGGAGCTCATCCTTACAAATGGCAACTCTTCTATAAATTGCTTCTATATATAGACATTTTCCGGCGCCATCTAGTGGTTCTTTAATGGAACATCTTCTGTCCCTTTTTAGTTGATTATTATTTATTTTATTTTGTATATTTATTAATGTCGTCTCACAAATGTTTTCTCTCCCATAAAAGTAACATTGTATTACAAGAGTCACCATTTCGTTCGAAACACAATCCAAAACCCAAATCAATATTATAAATAAATAACTTTTATTTTTCTGAAAAAAAAAAAAAGAAGAAATGTTGGGATGCTCTATAAAATCTAAATAAAAACTGAATTTTATTATTATTATTATTATACAGGATTTATATAGCGCCAACAGTTTGCGCAGCGCTTTACATCAGGGAAGACAGTACAGTCACAATACAATCAATACAGGAAGGATCAGAGGGCCCTGCTCGTTAGAGCTTACAATCTAGAATGCAATGATTTGCAAATCGTAATTCACAATAGAAAATAGAAAACATATGAAATGTTTATACTGGGAAAATGTACCATTTTAGGAAAAAATAAGGTGATTTTAAAATTGACGGCAGCAACACATCTTAAAAAAGTTGGGACAGGGCCATGTTTACTTTGGTGTAGCATCCCTTCTTCTTTTAACAAAACTCTGTAAATGTCTGGGAGTTGAGGAGACCACTTGCTGAAGTTTTGTGAGCGGAAAGTTGTACCATAGAATATCAAAATTCATTTCATCTGCCCACAGAACAGTTTTCCACTTTGCAACAGACCATTTTAAATGAGATTTGGCTTAGAGAAAACAGCAGCATTTCTGGATCATGTTAAGATATGGTTTCTTCTTTCCATGATAGAGCTTTACCTTACATTTTTTGATCACATGGTGAACTGTGTTCACAAACAGTGATTTTTGGAAGTATTCCAGAGCTCCATCACAGAATCATGTCAATGTTTAATGTAGTGCCATCTGAGGGCCCAAAGATCACATGCATTCAATATTGTGTTTCAGCCTTGTCCCTTGCACACAGATTTCTTCAGATTAAGTGTTTTTGATGGCATTATGTACTGTAGATGATGAGATATTTAAAGTCTTTGCAATTTTATGTTGGGAAACATTATTCTAAAATAGTTTTGACACTGTTTAGACACAGCTTTTCCCAGATTGGTGAACCTATGCCCATCTTTATTTCTGAGAATCTCTAAGGCCCCATACACACGGGAGGAATTATCCGCGGATACGGTCCAGCGGACCGTTTCCACGGATAAATCCTCTCGAGGATTTCCGCGGATTTCTATGCGATGGCGTGTACACACCATCGCATTGAAATCCGTGCCGAAATCCTCTGGCGATGACGTGTCGCGCCGTCGCCGCGATTATGACGCGGCGACGCTGTCATATAAGGAATTCCACGCATGCGTCGAATCATTACTACGCATGCGGGGGATCCCTTCGGACGGATGGATCCGGTGAGTCTATACAGACCAGCGGATCCATCCGTTGGGATGGATTCCAGCAGATGGATTTGTTTGGCATGTCAGCAAATATTCGATCTGCTGGAATCCATCCCAGGGGAGATATATCCGCGGAAACAGATCCGCTGGAGTGTACACACCATAGGATCTATCCGCTGAAACCCATTTGCTGGGATTTTTCAGCGGATGGATTCTATCGTGTGTACGGGGCCTAAGACGACCTGTTTTGTTGAGTTTATTTTTTTGTTTGTTTTTTGTCTGTTTTTCTTCAACGCCTTTTTTGTTTTCCATAAAAAAAAAAAAAAAAAGGGGTGAAATAATGTTCTTTTACAATGCTAAGTAATATATTTATTACATGGTATTCAAACTATATAACACAAAGACTTTAATGAGAGATTTCTGAGACTTTATGTAAGGTCTTAAATTATTGCAATTTCTTCTGAGCACAAAGCTGCAATTTGCAAATATTGTGAGAAGAAATATTATTTTATTATGAGGGAAAAGGGGGGTGGTTACCTGTTCTCATGTATAGATTAAATGTTCTCATCATATACAGTCCTTGTTGTTCCATTTGTAAAAAAAAAAAATAGCATTTAAAAAAAAAAAGAAAGTTTATTTGATTTACTGAATAAGCCATACATTTATTTCAAGCATAATACTTTGTGTGTGTGTGTGTGTGTGTGTGTGTGTGTATATATATATATATATATATATATATATATATATATATATATATATATACACATTTCACCTTCCCAGTGTAAAATTACTTTTAATGTTTTATTTTTTTGTCATTTTTTCCAGAAAAAAAGCAGGGGGAATTTTTTTTTCCCATACCTTCAGAATTTCTGGACATGTTACATACTCATGACCACACGCCTGAGTTGAGAAAAAATGTCCTAGGTGAATATTTAGGGTATACTTTCTTAGAACAGCAAAAAATATGGATATTTAGCTTGGTTCATAAAGCATCCATTTTTCACAAAATTTAGAATACTGGGTTTAAAGTCTTCTCTCATGGGTACAGGGTCCCCACAACCCGTTACAAAATCTCAATAAATGATTTTCAATGAAAATAATGAATTTTAGAGAAGTTTTTATTTATTTTAGAATTTTTTTCTATCTTTTGTTGCAACTTTAGCTCTAAAAGAGCAGAATTGCCTTTTTGAACAGACTGTTATTGAGGTAAACTTATATCTGGACTTGAATATCACAGTTCTAGGTTCACTGGTCTCCCCGCCTGGCTCATACAGCAATTTGCACCATTAGGTCTCTTTTGTAGGAAATTCTGCTGGACACACATCTCATTGAAATTTAGTGTTACAGTTTCCAGACAGTTACATCACCTTGAATGTTATGTGCATTTTGTGAGTTTTTTTTTTTTTTCCATTACTGATTTGAGCTACGATAGCTGAGTGCAACTGATCATGTGAAATAAGGGACATATTTGCAGTGACTTTATTTGATGTTGTTTGGGTACAGGAGCCTATAAATCATTCTTTGACCCCTGTGACTCTCAGGTTAGCACTAAAACTAATTTTATTCTGTGTTTCAAGGGACATTAAGCAGGGCAATAAATAACATAAGCTGTTCAGTTACACACAGCATGAAGCCAAACTGTTTAACCCCTTGTAGCTGGTGCTGCCTGGAGTGATAGAGCTGATTATTTCTATGTTGAGGTGGAAATATTTTTAAATTCATCTATAGTAACTTAATGTGCAGCGCAAAATTGCACAGTAGCCCATAGAGACCACGTTTTATCATTCTGAAGCTAGATACTGTATACACTCAGGATTCTGATTGTTGGAATCAAATGCATCCATAAACAGTCCTCTGACATGCTCATCCACTGTATTGTGTGTGTGTGTGTGTGTGTGTGTATGATCTCCCTGGTATGGATGAGGAGGTTAGGGTTGCCACCTTTTCTGCAAGCCAATCCCGAACATTCTTGTACCCATAAAATATGCTTAGAATGCTGTGCCACAAGTAAGACTCTCACAGACATGTATAAACCTCAGCACGAGAATTAAAAAAATATAAAACTCTTCCAATACCTATGATTTGTGCACTGAATGAAAAAAAAATTATTCTTCTATCCAAACAAATTGGGTGGATTGAGGGTATTCCCTCCCTTCTGAAGGGGAGGGGCCAGAGGATCTGGCCATTTCTGATTAGTGCTCTGTGTAGCGAATCAACAGATTCCCCGACTCTGAGGGGGACACGGTTAATAAATGTGTCCGGGTTTCATGCAGTCGGAAACACGGATACATGGTTTAAAACCCGGACTGTTCGGGTGAATACTGGACAGGTATAAAACCCTAGAGGAGGTACTCCAGGGTAGATAACTGGTGATGTTGGTGTCCATCCCCTTTTGTGGAACAATTTGTGCTGGGGGTTACCAATAAATTGCTCTTTGTATCACGTGCCAGTTATTTAAAACAAAAGAAGCTTTAGGGTCTCTTGAACACTAAAAAATTACCAGTATTGCCTTATCTATTGCCATCCTCGCTGAATAGCATTCATTATTTTTAAAGCTGAACTCCAGACAGATGGATAAATACACATATGAAATACATGTAGGTTTTACTTGCCTAAGGCTTTGTATTCCTGTCAGTCCAGTTCTAAGATTTGCACAGCTCTGTCACGCAGCCCCGCCATGTCTGGTGAAGCAGGAGACCTAATTGTTCCTGTTGCATTTAAGTAACGCTTACAATAAACACTTGAACAGTGAAATTAAATAAACTGACTGGCTCATTGGGGTGTTTATCCCTCTCAGCAGGCAGACCGGCACCGCACTCAGCCTCTCACAGCGAGCTGCTGAGGGCCTGAGCCCGCTGCTCCCACCCTCTTCACAGCCCAGCACTCCTGTGAGCGAAGAGGAAGCAGAGAGCAGTGACTGACAGTCTCCAGCTTTCTGCTCAAGGAGCACTGAGAACCGAATGATTGGCGGTGTTGGATTGCTCGGTTCTCAGCGTTGGAGCCGTCAGGGGACAGATGCAGCATCCACCTAGGTAAGTATGATTGGAGGGGGGGGGGGGGTGGTGCGAAACTCCATACTTCCACTTCAACCCACGGAAGGATGTCTTTTTTGTGTTTTATAGTTAATTTATTAATAAACACACTCACCTGTCACAGGATCCAGCGCTGCGGCCACCTTGCTGAATCCTCCCCTGAGCTCCACTGAAAGTAATGCAGTGCAGATCACATTACTTTCAGTGGAGCTCAGGGAAGGATTCATTTGACAGGCAGGAGTCTGCTTGCCAGATTTAGAACATCGGAGCGATTTGGCATGTCAAATCGCAGGCCAAATCAGCGGCTATTGCCGGCAATGGCACCGTACTGATTGACAAAAGTAGTTCCTGTACTACTTTTGGCTCCTTCGTGGGGCGATTTGTATAGACATCTGTGCAGGAACCTGCACTGATTTCTGTAAAATGGCTCCTGAAGTCGGACTTACATGCGGGCATGAAATTGTGCGAGTTCAGCTGAACTTGTATGATTTCTAACCCACAGTCAGTATGAATCTAGGTTCACACACAATCCTGGTGACGGTAGCCACTGAGAATGTGTGTAAAGTCCCCAATGTCAGGTCCACACTACGTACAGATCTGGCAGCAAAAGGGTGAAAGCACCTTTTATGTGGTGTGTTTTCTTTTCCTTGAAAGTAACAAAATTAATAAAAAAAGCTTTTTTTCCCCCTCAATAGATTTGCATTGTGTTTAATGTGCATTGTGTTGCATTAAAATGCATACATGTAGCACTTAATGCAGCGCATCACACTGCACATGACACCAGCGTTGTGGTGTGAAGAGGACACACAGAAAACAATTGTATTCTATGTGTTCTTGCGGATATCCTGTATCATTCCAGTGCCTAAAACACAGGTCACTGCATACAATACTGCATAAAAAGAGATAGAAAAGACCGCTTAATGGGCTGTCTGCTACACACAAGAGGACATCGATATGCAGCTTGTGTGTATCCAGGGAGGAAGGAAGTGGATTCTTAACATTCAGTCTGTGTGAAGGAGAGCAACACCTCATCTAATATACAGCAGAGAGCGTAGCTAAGAATTATCCTTACACATTTCTTTGATCAGAAAAAGTGATCATAGCTGTCGTGACTATGGATTGAATTCCCCTTTTAATGATGAAGCATAAACATGCATGCAGTATCTTTTTGTGTTTTCCTGTTGCTATCTTTTGCTGTTCTTCTTGTAGATTGTGGCCTTGCATCGGTTTGGTGTAGCAGCAGGCTGTGCAGTTTGCTATGTGCTTGAACAGCCATCCAAGGCTCCTATGCAACCTCATTGCCCTTATTTTTGCCTTATTTTTAGGAATGACCTGCCAAGCCCGCAGCTCCTATGTGAACAGAGAAGTCTTGTGGGGGTACCGCTTTAACCCAGTCCTTACCCTAGAAAAGGGTTTTTATGAAGTGGATTATACAACCTTCCACGATACTTATGAAACCCCCACACCAAGCTGTAGTGCCAAGGAGCTGGAGGCACTCCAGAGAGAAGACCGGCTGTTTCACCGACTATATTCTCCACAAACATATGAAGGAACGCATAATGGAGCACCCAGATCTGATGACACCAAACTAACCTCACAACCAGACTGAAAAAAAACTGCATACTCTTAGGGTGGGGTCTACTGTGCCTCCAGTGTAAGCAATATGGTGAGAAAGCTCTTCTAGATGGAGACCTACTGGACTTTAGGGTTGGGTCGTGGAAGCTTTGGCCATGGACTGCATTGTAATATAAGGCGATAACTGTGTGTCATAGACACAGGGCAGGCTGTAGTAATGTCCAAATAGTGTAATTGGGCCCTTTTTTCTGCAAAAGTTTAATCCCTTAACTCTCTCTTGTTGTGTCCTGAAGAGTTGTCAGCAAGTCTACTAATTATGTTCACAAATGCACAATAAAATCCAGAATTATTCTTTGGTCATTTTCATATCTGACGTTTTCACAGTGCAGACTTTCACTGTTTTTTTGTGAATATGAAACTAAAGAAAATAAAGCTGTTAAAAATACCAGTTTGTGGTTTTTCTTTTATTTTATATTTCAATGTATTTTTATTGAGAGATTTATTACAAAGGGTCTGGCAACTGCGGAAAGAAAATGAATAACGAAGAAAGGAAATTTATAAGTAGCCTCGCAGGGCAACATGGTGTTTTATAGCAGCCAACATACATTAATACAACATTCACATAGATATCATAAATGTCAAAAATACACATCAGGTTATTGCGTTACTATCTATTACTAGATTGACCAGTTTTGCCATGCTACTTCAAATGGCTTAAGTGAGTCGGCCCGATATGCTATACGTTTTTCAAATGAGTATATTGAGTTGATAATGGTTATTACTTCTGACCAGGTTAGGTGCCTGATCTCCCTTCCAGTGTCTGGTGATCGTTAGACTAGCTGCCAGCAAAATGCCAGTAGCCACCTTTTCGTTGCACCACAGTAAATTTGTCTATTCCAAGGTTTAGTAGGACTAAGTCAGGCTATGGTTTGGTTAGGATACCGGTAACACTGGAAAGAAGCCAGAACACACTTCGACTAAAGCTCCTTACATTTTTACTAGACCAGAGTATATGAAAGAGATTGCCCACTTGGCCACATCCACGCCAGCATAAGGGGGACCTGCCTGATGCAAAGCGAGAAACATGATATGATGTAAGATACCATGAGTTTCAATTTTATGCGTGAGCTCCCAGTAATTAACACAGTGTCGCAATGCACTGACCCACTGGCGAGGGTCATACGTTTTTTGCAAATACGTTTCCATACCTAGTTTTTTTTGTGAATTGCAGCTTGTTCTGCAGTGAGTTGTAAAAGAAAGAATGGCTTTTGTTATTATAATACTGCCAAATATTGGAGGGCATCTGGATTTTGGGAGGGGGCATTTGCAATCACAAAATGCCTGATATTGAAAAGTTTTTTTTGTGTTTTTTTTTTTTTCTCTTGTCTGTTCACCTATATCTGCACATTATAGGAGTGTAGACATCACAGGGCCTCATAGAAAAGTATGAATTAAGCACCAAAAAAAGAATGTAAAATTGTTTCATGGTAACTGCCTCATTTCCATGTCTACTCCGCTTAGCTGCCTGAGCTGCTATGGATCTTGGTACCCCCCTATTAGTATTTTGCATAATTTTGTATCCTGTGCTTTATAGGACTTTGACTGCTGCTTAATTTTGTTACATTATATGTGTACATTGAAATTAAACTATTGTGGCCGATAAACAGAAAATATTCTTGATGAGAGCTGTACCTTATTAATCATTGCAGTAATACACATATGACATCCTTTGAACACACTTTTTTATAGGATGTACTTTACTACTTTATTATATTTATAGGTAAATGTATATATTGCAGCTTACCAGACCTTAGATGGGGTGGCTCTATTAGTTTTCTTTTTGTTTAGTCTTTTTCCCTTTTATTTTCAGCTGCTGATCCTGCCAGTTAACCACACATGGAGAGATTTACTAAAACTGCAGAGTGCAAAATCTAGTGCAACTAACGGGATCAACAATGAATAAAACATGATATTGGGGAACTCGGGAAAGACCCTAACACATGTCGTCTTTTTTTTTTTAAGCTGCACGTTGTTGCACACCCAAACACATGCTGGGCATCATATTGAAATTTACATATTTGGCTCTAGTTCTGAAAATCCTCACTAGAATATCAATAGTTAAACTGTGAGCATTTTGTGGTATTTATTTTTTATTAATGAGCTCATTCTTGCGAATGGATATATAGTGTGGGTGCACAGAGAAACGTTTTAAATGGCATTGAGGCCATGTGTGAGCTTGTGAATTTCTGTTCTATAGAATATTACCCTTTTATATGGGTACATCCATACAATACTCGTCACAGTCATGTAACTGCAATCAATGTATTCACTTTAATCCACTTATCTGGCCTCCCTCCCACACACTCATTGCCCTGCGCTAAATGCCTGTGGACTTGCCCATCTAGCGAGCTATTGTGCACCAAACAGGTTAATGTTCCAAACCTCTTTACTGTCTACTGTGACAGATAGAGGAGCACATAACTGCACTTCATCTTCTTGTACACAGATGAAAGGCTTGAGAACATTTTGTTTATGTGGAAATAGAAAATCAAAGACCCAGCGAGCTTGCAAACACAAACTTCAAGACTCCTGTAGGTCTCTCACCTTCCAAAGATATACAAACTTCTTATGTAGACATTTTTCACAATATGATTCAATATCACAGAGGTCGACTGTCTTTACTATTACACCTATGCAATATATTCCCAAATCTATGAACTACAATAGATTTATCAAGCTGTGTGACACAGAAGTGTTGTGGATACACAGACTTGGTACACTTCACCCAGATGGTTTAAATGGAAGTATTGGCCTATTGCAATAAAGTCATTCAGTAGACAAAGGTTATACTGAAGTACAGTGAGGGAAAAATGATTTGATCTCCTGCTGATTTTGTACAATTGCTCACTGACAAATGAACAGTCTATAATTTTAATGGTAGTTTTTTTTCTTCCTGTGTGTGTATGTATATATATGTGTGTATGTATGTGTAATATATATATATATATATATATATATATATATATATATATAATATGTGTGTGTGTGTGTGTGTGTATATGTATATGTGTATATATATATATATATATATATATATATATATATATATATATATATATATATATATATATATATATATATAAATGATTATACAATGCTGTGAAAAAGTATTTGCCTCTTTTCAAATTTTTTGCATATTTGTCACACTTAAAGTGATTGTAAACCCACAAAAAAAACTGCAAGCATGCACAGCATACTAGCTAGTTATGAAATGTTCCCCTTAGACTGAAGCCCCCATAGCGGTCCCCGTACACAGCTCCGGTCGGTGATATTGATCCCAGAGTTACTTTTGGGTATCACAGGCTCCGGCGATGTGATTGGCCGGAGCCGCAATGATGTAACATCACACTAGTTGGAGCAACGGCATGAACGTGCCATTGCTTCAGTACGCATGTGCCGATGATGTTTAGGTTTAGGATATATCCAGGGTAGCTACAGGTAAGCCTTATTATAGACTTACCTGTAGTAAAAAGCAGTCTGTAAGGGTTTAAAACCACTTTAAATGACTCAGATCATCATACAAAGATAGCCAGAGTAAATACAAAATGCAGTTTTTAAATGACGGTTTTGTTTATTAAGGCAAAAAAGCTCTCCAAACCTGCCTGGCTTTATGTGAAAAAGTAATTGCCCCCTAACCAGCATTTTAATTGGATTTAAGTCCAGGCTTTGACAAGGCCATTCCAAAACTAAAATTTTGCTTTGTTTGAAGCATTTGGAGGTGGACTTGCTGTTGTGTTTTTTGGATTATTGTCCTGCTGCATAACCCAAGTGCACTTGAGCTTGAGGTCTCAAACTGATGGCCGGACATTTTCCTTTAGAATTTTCTGGTAGAGCTCAGAATTCATGGTTCCATCAATTATGGTAAGTCATCCAGGTCCTGAAGCTGCAAAGCATCCCCAGACCATCACGAAACCACCACCATGTCTGACTGTTGGTATGATGTTCTTGTTATGAAATGCTGTATTTGTTTTATGCCAGATGTTACAGGACGCACACCTTCCAAAAAGTAAAATTTTTGTCTCATCAGTCCACCGATTATTTTCCTAAAAGTCTTTGGGGATAATCGAGATTTTTTTGGGTAAATTTGAGATAAATATTTGTGTTCTTTTTGGTCAGCAGTGGCTTTGGCCTTGGAATTCTCCTATAGATGCCATTTTTTCCATGAACACTGATCTTACCCGGGGCAAGTGAGGCCTGCAGTTTTTTTAGATGTTGTTCTGGGTTCTTTTTATGACCTCCTGGATGATTTGTCATCATGCTCCTGGAGTATTTTTGTAGACTGACCACTCCTGGGAAGGTTCACCACTGTTCCAAGTTATCTCCATTTGTGGATAATGGCTCTCCCCGTGGTTCACTGGAGTTCCAAAGCCTTAGAAATTGCTTTAAAACCCTTCCTAGAGCGATACATGTACTTGAATTTTTTTAGATTGTGGCATGATGTGTGGCTTTTTGTGATCTGTTAGCATACTTCACTTTGTCAGCTTCTATTTATGTAATTTCTTGATTCAACAGGTCTGGCAGTAGTCAGGCCTGGGTGTGGCAAGTGAAATGTAACTCGGCTTTCCAAAAAAGTGTGGTTAATCACAGTTCATTCATGATTCAGCATGGGAGGGGGCAGTAACTTTTTCACCTAAGGCCAGGCAGGTTTGTACAGCTTTTTTCCCTTAATAAATAAAATATAATCATTTTAAAAAACTGCATCTTTGATTTACTCGGGTTATCTTTGTGTAATATTAATATTTGTTTGATAATCTGAATCCTTTAAGTGTTAGAAATATGCAGGAAAAAAAACCAGGAAGGGGGCAAACACTTTTTCACAGCACTGTATGTACAGTATGTGTGTGTGTGTATGTAATATATATTGTGACAGGAAGTCAGGTAAATCTGGGGGTGTTGTCACAGACGGGAGATACATTTCTGCCTTGTTTAGAAAATTCACCAATTACTATCAGGTGTCGGCTGCAGAGGTAGCCAGAAAGGTTTAAGGATGTTGGATAGCTTCTGCTGTTCAGAATGAGAAAATTAAGGCCTCTATAAGTTGTCCAGAGGATTACTACTGAATGCTGCATCCTGAGGCTTGTTGAGTTAAGGAGAGCAGTGAGCTGAGGAAGACTTCTGAAGGTGAAGTGGTTGTTGATGTTTTTGCTGTGTGATAAGAAAATCAAAAAGACTATTGTTTTCTTCTGGAAGACCAGCAGTGTCTGCCCAGCAGTAGGCTGTGCCAGAGTCCATAGGTAGGTTCCTGTGTTGTGAAGGTAGACGGCCCAAGTGGCCAGGGTTTATTTTATGTTTTGTTTTGGTTATGCTGTTTGGATGCTTGCACTTGTTTCCAGCAATATGGAAGAATAAACCATAACCCTTGTTTATTCAACCACCCACGGCTGCCTCTCTGTATAATTCAGTGTGTAGTGAACCCACTCAGGAGGTCACACACCCCACTACCAAGCTAACCCCTTACAATATATAAATATATTCATATATATATATATATATATATATATATATATATATATATATATATATATATATATATATATATATATATATATATATACACACATACACACACACAGGTGCATCTCAATAAAATTAGAATATCATCATAAAGTTAACTTATTTCAGTAATAGAAAAATATATTTCAAGCATTTCTTTCTTTTCATTTTGATTATTACTTGCAGCTAGTGAAAACCCCAAATTCAGTAGCTCAGAAAATTTGAATATTACTTAAGACCAATAAAAAAAAATGTATTTTTTATTACAGAAATGTATGTCCATGTATAGCAGGGATATGCAATTAGCGGACCACCAGCTGTTGCAAAACTACAAGTCCCATCATGCCTCTGACTCTGGGTGTTATGCTTGTGGCTGTCAGAGTTATGCTATGCCTCATGGGAATCGTAGTTCTGCAACAGCTGGAGATCCGCTAATTGCATATCCCCGATGTATAGTATAGTATGCACTCAATACTTGGTCAGGGCTCCTTTTGCATGAATTACTGCATCAACGTGGGGTGGCATGTATGCGATCAGCCTGTGGCACTGCTGAGGTGTTATGGAAACACAGGCTGCTTTGATAGCTCATCTGTGTAGCAGTCTCCCTGACCTCCAAGGGCCTGTTGGTGACCCCCAGAGGCTGGAAGGGCTGACGTTCCACCTCAGGGTGCAGGTTACTAGGCATGGTGGGTGTAGTGCAAGATGGAAAGATGGGCCCAGGTGTGCCCTCTCATTAAGACAGCCCTGTCCCAGCTACCTGCTGGACTTCTCAAGCTTCACTCACAGCTACCCGCTCTTTCCTTCAAGCTTGACCCATGCTATCCGCTGGGTTCCACGGACTCACAGCTACCCACTGTACTTCTTTTCAAGCCTTACTAGGAGTTCTCTCCCGAAGCTTTCCCACTTCACTGCCCCCAGCTAGTGAAGCGTCTGCCCAGCAGACTGCCCCCAGCTAGTGAAGCGTCTGCTAGTACTCCTTCAGAACTCTATCTCTTCTACACTTGCCTCCGGCAACAAGAGTGGTTCTCCCTTTGCCTCGGGGAGGCGTCCCCGTGACTGCCGTCTTTTTGCTTTGACAGCTGTTATATAGGCAAAGGCAGGGCCACCCAATGATGTAACATCATGTGATGTCTGAGGAGGTGGGGTCCTCCATTTACATTACCGGGTGGCCCCGCCCTCAGCTATATAACTGCTGTCATCGTGAAAAGGCTGCAGTTATGGGGACGCTTCCCATGGAAGCGTCCCCTGGAACATCTGATGCTATGATTGAAGATGAATGTACATTGTGGGACACTTTTTTTCGTTATTTTTTAATGTCTCCTGTAATTTTTTACTTTTTTGGGTGAATGAGTAGGGGCACAATGTACCTGACACCCATTCACATGGGGGGTGGAATCTGGGGGCCCCCTTGTTAAAGGGGGCTTCCAGATTCCGATAAGCCCCCCACCCTCAGAAATAGCTGCTGTACACCTATCAGTGATTCATTACACCAAACAAATAGAAAATTGCATATATAAATGGTGCAACGCTATTCTCATACATTGTATGCACAGTGGAACAAATTGTATCACACTAAAAGAATCTGTGATTTAACCACTTAAGGACCGCCTCATGTACATATACGTCAGCAGAATGGCACAGGCAGGCACATCAACGTATATATACGTCCTCTGCTTGACGTGGGTCGGGGGTCCGATCGGGACCCCCCCTGGTACATGCGCGGTCCCCGTGGCTTCAGGAGCGATCCTATTCGTTTATAGCCGCTCCGTCGCGATCGCTCCCCGGAGCTGAAGAACGGGGAGAGCCGTATGTAAACACGGCTTCCCCGTGCTTCACTATGGCGGCGCAATTTTTTTTTTGTGAGCTGGCGCCATCTGGTGGTGAGCCATTGGTATTACAAGTTACCACCAGATGTGAGCTGGTGCCATCTGGTGGTGGCTGTTGGTATTACAAGTTAAGCATTACAAGTTAAACAGCAATTCTAATGTCATTTTACACTATTTTCACTGCCATCTTCTTCCCTCTAATTAGAACCCCCAAACATTATATATATTTTTTATCCTAACACCCTAGAGAATAAAATGGCGATCGTTGCAATACTTTCTGTTACGCCGTATTTGCGCAGCGGTCTTACAAGCGCACTTTTTTGGGAAAAAATTACACTTTTTTTAATTAAAAAATAAGACAACAGTAAAGTTATCCCCATTTTTTTTATATTATGAAAGATAATGTTACGCCGAGTAAATTCATACCCAACATGTCACGTTTCAAAATTGCGTCCGCTCAAGGAATGCCGACAAACTTTTTTACCCTTTAAAATCTTCATAGGCGACGTTTAAAAAAATCTACAGGTTGCATGTTTTAAGTTACAGAGGAGGTCTAGTGCTAGAATTATTGCTCTCGCTCTACCAATCGCGGCGATACCTCACATGTGTGGTTTGAACACCGTTTACATATGCGGGCGCTGCTCGCATATGTGTTGGCTTCTGCGCGCAAGCTCGTCGGGACGGGGTGCGTTTTCTGGCTCCTAACTTTTTTAGCTGGCTCCTAGATTCCAAGCAAATTTGTCAAACCCTGACTTACACCAGTGCTGGTGGTAATAATGCGCTCGCTGACACCAGTGCTGGGGGTTAATAATGTGTTCGCTGACACCAGTACAGTTGTTTTTGAAGTTTGAAAGTTTGCATGCGGCCCCCCATGGCATATGAAAACTTGTCTTCTGGCCCTCAGGTAATTTGAGTTTGAGACCCCTGATCTATGCTATAGCCGAATGACGGCTGTAGCACGTACCTACATTGCCAGGGTGCCGTCATATGACGTCCTCCCGTGCATGAGCTGCCTGCGCACCCCGTGATCACAGAGTCAATGTGGCTCGGCTCATCACAGATCGGAGTAATGCCGCGTACACACGGTCGTTTTTTGTCTTGTAAAAAAAACGTTTTTTATCATGGGAAAAAAAAACAACGTTTTTCAAACTTCATCATAAAAAACAACGTTGCCCACACACCATCGTTTTCTGAAAATGCTATAGCAAAGCGCGGTTAAGTACAACACGTACAACGGCACTCTGTTCCATTCAAGCTCCCGTCTCATAACTTGCTTCTGAGCATGCGCGGGTTTAAAACTTTGTTTAAACCGTCGTTTTAGCCCACACACAAAAAATTACATTTTGAAAAACGACATAAAAAATGTTCAAATTTTTTTTTGGTCGTTTTTTTTAAGACAAAAAAAGATGTGAAGCCCACACACGATCATTTTAAATTACGTTTTTAAAAACTTTGTTTTATTTCATCACAAAAAACGACCGTGTGTATGCGGTATAAGGGGCCTATTCTGTCCCTTACCACGTGATCAGCTGTCAGCCAATGACAGCTGATCACGTGATGTAAACAGAAGATCTGTAATCGCTTTTTTTTCTCCTCGCGCTGACAGCGTGAGGAGAAAATAAGGCTGGTCACTGGCTTCTGTGAAAGGGACATCGGTCCCGAAGAGGAAGAGCCGCAACCACCTCATCTGTGCCCAACAGTGCAGCCAATCAGTGCCACTTATTAATGCCCACCACTGGTACCCCTCAGTGCTTCATCATTGGTGCCACCTAGCAGTGCTGAATATCAGTGTCACCTACCAGTGCCCATCGGTGCACCCATCAGTGCCGCTGAGCAATGATTAAATACCACCAAATGAAAGCTTTATTTGTGGGAAAAAAATTATAAAAATTTAATTTGGGTACAGTGTTGCATGACCGCGCAATTGTCATTCAAAGGGTGACAGCGCTGAAAGCTGAAAATTGATCTGGGCAGGAAGGGGGTTTAAGTGCCCAATAAGCAAGTGTCATTCTGAGCGGCCTAGTCAAGGAATGGGCACACATATGCTGCTAATAATTTGACTGAATATTCTACATTTTGACATAAGCCCTGTTATGACTGGTTCTCCTGATGGATCTGTATATAATGTAATTGTAATGCAGCAAGAAACTTCCAAATTTCAATAGCAGTATACTGTTGTCTGCTACCAAGTGGAAAGTCTGCATGGATTAGGAGAAGAATCTGCAGTAATCCCCCCCCCCCCCCCTCTCCACAGTCACATCTGTCTTGTCTTTCCCTCACCTAGAGTCAGCAAGCTGAGCTAGAGGTGTAAAACTTATCAGGAGAACTAGAGATGTGAGGCCTGGCTGACAGCAAACAAGAGGCAGAGCACTGACTGGGTGTCAAAATTTGCTATTCTTTAACCAAGGATAGGAAGGCAAGTCGGTGGTGAATGGCTCAGACAGCCAGCCTAGAGGAGATTTACAAAAACTGGTACACACAGAATCTTGTGTAGTTGTGCATGGTAGCCAATCGGCTTCAAACTTCAGCTTATTCAATTAAGCTTTGACAATAGTCCCACATTGGTCTGATTTGCTATGTCAAATCGCATGCCAAATTGCAGTTTATTGCCGGCAATGGCACTGTGTCAATCGGTCCGACTTTGTGGCGCCGCACTTATTCCCAAAAGTATTCTCAAAAGTAATTCCTGTACTACTTTTGGCGACTTCAGGGTGCGATTTCAATAGTCCTCTGTGCAGCAACCCACACAGATGTCTTTCAAATTGCCTCCAAACTCTCACTGAACTACGGGTTTGAAATCTTGCAAGTTCGGCTGAAGTCGTATGATTTGAAAAGCGCAATTCAGTGCGAACGTATCCAAAAACTGGGAAGCTGGTTACCATAAACCTAGCTCCCAACTGTCCCTGATTTCGAGGGACTGTCCCTATTTTAAACCAATGTCCCTCTTTTCTCCTCATTTGTCTCTCTCATTTTGGTCTGATCTATATAGTTGTATATAAAATGCACTATTTCTCTTTCAAAAAGTGTTTCCCAGTGCTAAACCTTTCATCCGATTTCTAAATTGCTGCATTTGTAAGTTTTAAAAGTCAATATAAGGGAATTGTAGTAATAAAAAGAGCACTTGTGGGTTTAACTAATAATATCTTTTTTGTATAGTGCTCCTTTAAGGGGGTGTGCCTATACCTACATACTATGCTAATTAAAGAAAGAAAGTTACCGCTCCAGGTGGATTGTGTTAGGATGATCAGTATGGTCTCAGGAAATCAAGGGTGCTGGCAATGCACAAGGCAACAAATGGAAAAAGAAAATATGGACAGTCGCACTACAAAAAACCTTGATGCAGGGGCGTTGCTAGGTGCCAATAAGACCAGGGTCTTCAGCTTGGAGCCGGCACTAGGGGGTGGCCCCGGTGCGACTTACCTGACACATATACCCTGACCTACGCGCGCACGTGTGTGTCAGTACACACACAGACATGTAAGTCAGTGTGTGTGTGTGTATGTCAGTTACACACTCCATGAGATCAGCATGTAAGGGAGCTATTAGGCACACTAGCATGTCTTTCAGGGTTGTTTCTGACACATGACCTACATACACCACTGACACTGACCTGTCCTACATACACTGACACTGACCTGTCCTACATACACTGACCTGACCAACATACACTAACACTGACCTGACCTACATACATACACTGTGACTTACGTGGTGGGCATACGCAATCACTGACCTACCTCAGCCATGGTGTGCGGCGCCGGCATGCCCAACGCGTCCGTTGTAGTGCAGCCAGGGAGGCTTAGGAGCTGAGGAGGAGAGCCGCCGAGCAGGGATGCGGCGGGCAGCAGTGGTGTGCGGCGCTGGCGCGCCCAGTGTGCCGTCATACATAGTCAGCCAGTCGAGGCTCAGGAGCCGTGCCGTGGAGAGCCACCGAACCAAGCAGGGAGCGGGGGGCGGCATTGTAATTCACGCCTTCTAAGCTTATGGCACCTATGATGGACGTCACAGGCTCCAGAAGGCGGGACCTGCCGTGTCACTCTGCGGCGCTCGGCAACAGAATGGTCCCTGCTCGGCGGCGCTCGGCGTTCCCGGGGCTAGTAATTGTGTACTTCATGGCCGGGACTCTGGGCTTTTCAGCGACCAATTTGGGGCTCCAGCCTCCCCAGCCCACCCCTAATGACGCCCTTGCCTTGATGGTTGTCTTTATTTAAAAAAGGAAAAATGCACTACAAGTCACAGCACACTACAGCACACTACATGGGAGTAAAACAGCTGACGCGTTTCACACTATAAATTGGTGCTTAATCATAGCTAAGATTAAGCACCAATTTATAGTGCGAAAACGCGTCAGCTGTTTTACTCCCGTGTATTGTGTTGTGACTTGTAGTGCATTTTTCCTTTTTTAAATAAAGACAACCATCACGGTTTTTTGGAGTGCGGCTTTCCATATTTTCTTTTTCCATTTGATACTATGCTAATTGGTGTCCCACATTCCCTTCTCAAAAAGTTGGGAGGTATGCCACACACAGCTACGCCACATCCTGATCAACTCAGAGCAATATCATTCCCTTTTTAAAGGATGAATTCACTTAAAATATGTGCAGTTATTTTTTTCCTTCGGAGCCTACAGAGTATTGCACCTGCGATTAAAGCCTTGTATTTCATTCATTCAACGATAGCTGTGAAGGAATGACAAGGCTGGGTGGGTGAAGCCCTGTACTACCACGCTGTTTTTTAAATTGTGACAGCATGTGCCAGGTGAGGATCCCCACCGGCCATCAGTGGGGGATTGGGGAGGGGGGGCGCTGCTGCTTTAGTAACATGTTACATCCTGAATGTAGGTGTATCAAGTTACTAAAGGTGAACTTATCCTTTTAAGGTGAAGTTCAATCAGCTTAAATTTTGCCTTGCCTGTGTCCTTATTTAACCACGTCAACATACTAATAACATGTTTAAATAAAGCTATTTACTCGTTTGCGTCTTCATGCAATGCAGACCGATCATGGCTTGGTGGGAGGGCTGGCAGGGTGCAATACATACCTTCCTAAAAAGTGTTAAGGAGTTATACAAATATCAAAATGCTTTGCTGGGTGGATGTCAGTCTGGAGGAGTGCGGGTTCCTAGGCAGACATGTGACGCTGAACCTTCATGATTTGAAAGAACTGATATCCAATAAATGAAACAGGCAGGCCAGGGATAGTTTACAATTGACAGTGGGAGCGGAGGATGAGGGCTCTAGGTGGCAGAATGGAGCTCTGCCATGTTTCAGCTGCAAAACTGGGTGGGAGGGCCACATGACAAGGCCAGGCAGGCTGGGTTCGGACAGCCGGTCTTGTGTTTGACATATGTGATGTAGTGCATGGGTCTTTTTGAAACAATCAATTCAATGTATATCCAATCAGGAAGTTATATGTAAATCTAAAGGAGGTTTTAACATGCATTGTCAACTGAAGTGGTTCTCCCATTTTAGATTGCGTTGTGGAATCGCAAATACCAGCCTGGACACAGAGATTTGTATTACTGTAGCATAGCTCACAACTGTCCCTGATTTGGAGGGACTGTCCCTGATTTGAAGCAATGTCTCTCTGTCCCTTATTCCCCTTCATTTGTCCCTTATTTTGGTCGGATCTAAATAGATGTATATAGAATGCACTTTTTATCTATAAAACATGTGTTTTCCAGCACTAAACCTTTTATCTGATTTCTAAATGGCTGCATTTGTAAATTCCAAATCCATCTAAAGGAATAGTAGTGGTAAAAAAAGCATTTGTGGGTTTAACCAATCTTGTTTTTTGTACAATACTCCTTTAACCCCTTAACACCCGCCGCACGACTATTTACGTCCGCAAAATGGCACGGACAGGCAGAAGGGCGTATATATAGGTCCTTGCCTTCTAGCGGGTGGGGGGTCCGATCGAGTCCCCCCCGGCTGCGTGCGGCGGGCGGATTCCCGCGGGGAGCGATCCGGGAAGACGGCGCGGCTATTCGTTTATAGCCGCTCCGTCGCGATCGCTCCCCGGAGCTGAAGAACAGGGAGAGCCGTGTGTAAACACGGCTTCCCCGTGCTTCACTGTGGCGGCGTATCGATCGAGTGATCCTTTTTATAGGGAGACTCGATCGATGACATCAGTCCTACAGCCACACCCCCCTACAGTTCTAAACACACACTAGGTGAACCCTAACTCCTACAGCGCCCCCTGTGGTTAACTCCCAAACTGCAACTGTCATTTTCACAATAAACAATGCAATTTAAATGCATTTTTTGCTGTGAAAATGACAATGGTCCCAAAAATGTGTCAAAATTGTCCGAAGTGTCCGCCATAATGTCGCAGTCACGAAAAAAAATCGCTGATCGCCGCCAATAGTAGTAAAAAAAAAAAAATTCATAAAAATGCAAAAAAACTATTTTGTAAACGCTATAAATTTTGCGCAAACCAATCGATAAACACTTATTGCGATTTTTTTTACCAAAAATAGGTAGAAGAATACGTATCGGCCTAAACTGAGGAAAAAAATAATTTATATATGTTTTTGGGGGATATTTATTATAGCAAAAAGTAAAAAATATTGAATTTTTTGCAAAATTGTCGCTCTATTTTTGTTTATAGCGCAAAAAATAAAAACCGCAAAGGTGATCAAATACCACCAAAAGAAAGCTCTATTTGTGGGGAAAAAAGGATGCCAATTTTGTTTGGGAGCCACGTCGCACGACCGCGCAATTGTCTGTTAAAGCGACGCAGTGCCGAATTGTAAAAACGCCTTTGGTCCGGGGCTTAAGTGGTTAAGGGGGTGGGACCAGGGGGTGTGTTCTATGACTGCATACTTTTGCTGATAGGTGTCCCTCATTCCCATCTAAAACAGTTGGGAGGTATGCTGTAGAGCAGGCGTCTCAAACTGGCGGCCCTCCAGCTGTTGCAAAACTACAAGTCCAATGAGGCATTGCAAGAATGACAGTTACCAGCATGACTCCCACAGGCAGAGGCATGATGGGACTTGTAGTTTTACAACAGCTGGAGGGCCACCAGTTTGAGACCCTTGCTGTAGAGGTTATGCCTGAAACCTGCCTGAGCTATCCCGCCAGAAAGCTGTCAAAGCTGACAGCTTACCGTAGGCAGCAAAGGCATTGGAGCTTAGATTGGAATTCCAGGCTAAATCTAAATATTCTTAAAAATGACATCACTTATAGGCTTCTAAGGCCTATCCATTGTTGCTGTTTCCTTCTCTCCCCTGCAGCCACCTCTGATTGACATAGGGGAGCCAATTCACATGTCAATACTGGGCTCAAAATAGGCAAGTATATACAACTTTTTTTTTACATAGGTTAGTCAGCATTGGTGCTAGGAAGGGGGAGGGAGCATTTTTAAGACTAGTTAGATTTAGCCTGGAATTTTACTTTAAGGCTGGATTCACACTAGTGCGTTGCGTTTTTGATCTCCGTTGTCTTCGCAAATTTCTCTATCAGGTGTTTAGCGGATCCACTGCGTTTTATCTGCGGATCAGCTGCGAATTTGAAGAAATTATCTTCAGAGCTGCGCTTTTGGTGTAGGCCAATCATTGTTGGCTGTGTGATGATGTAGCTAATAAAAGGGAGTGACCTTTCTTGGACTCTTCCTGGTTGTCCAGCAGTCAGTATTGTGTGGAATTGGATTTGGATTTCAGAAGAAATGTGTGCTGCCCTGCCCATGATCATGCCTACAGTTGTTGCTGCAACAGCAGCAATCTTGCTGGAAGATGAGAGGAGGAGAAGAAGAAGATACTGGGTTCACCCAATCATTGCAAATGGGGATGAAAGAGGGCAGTTCATGATATTGTATGAAGATCTTCATGGGCATGAAGACAAGTTTTTTGATTATACGCGCATGTCAATAAATAGGTAATATTATTTTTGCCTTGCCATTTTGTTCCTCCATTGTTCCATAGTATATGCTTTGATTTTTTTTTTCTTTCCATTTTTTTTTGTTAAGCTTTGATGAATTGTTAGGAATAATGGGGGTAATCCACAAAGATCCTGCGTAACTTAATTTTTTCCATTTAAGTTACACTGCCTTAAAATTTCTACCTAAGCGCCCGATCCACAAAGCACTTACCTAGAAATTTTGGGCTGTGTAACTTAAATTCCGCCGGCGCAAGGCGTTCCTATTTTCATGGGGGCGATTCCCATTTAAATTAGGCGCGCTCCCGCGTCGGCCGTACTGCGCATGCTCGTGACGTCATTTTCCCGACGTGCATATCGCGAAATTACGTTACGCCGAGCTTTGTGGATTGCGACGGGTCAATAAAGTTGCGTCGAAAAAAAAAAAAGATACGGCGCGAAAAAAAAACCAATCAAAATGAAAAAAAAATCGCGTCGCTGGATAGAAAGGTCTGTTTTTAGATGGTGTAAACAGTTTACACTTTGTAAAAGCAGCCCTAATTTTGCGTTTGCAAACTAAAACTTACGGAGAAAAAACTAAGCTGAAAAGCTTCGTGGATCTCCGTAAGTGCTAATTTGCATACCCGAGGCGGCATTTCGACACGAAATGCCCCCAGCGGCGGATGCGGTACTGCATCCTAAGATCCGGCAGTGTAAGTCCCTTACACAAGCCGGATCTTCTGCCTAACTGTGGAAAACTGATTCTGTGGATCAGTTCCATAGTTAGGAACAGGGATACGACGGCGTAACAGCAGTTACGCCGTCGTATCCCTTTTGTGGATTTGGCCCAATGTACCCTAGGTTGGTGCGACAGAACACATGCTACAGAGCAAGCATCCAGCCTGCAGAAAGATTACTCATGTCCATTGTCATAGTTATTTGTGAGCATGGAATATTAAGTGTGTAGAACTATCCAACATGTGTAATTATAAATGAATAACCAGACAGATAACCATAAAAATCTTTATCTTTTTTTTTTTGTATAAAAAATAATAGCTCAAATAGCCAACATAAAATTTTTTTTTTTACAATATACAAAATATAAACTTTGCTTTCAAGTATACCTCAGGCCAATATTTTAAACAAAAAATGCACACATGCTCGTTAACTGTGGGCAGAACTCAAACTTTATAGATTATGATATGTTCTTTTAAATAATGCAGCCTCAGTGGAGTATAGACTTGCAGAAGGATTTTCAGCAATGGCAGTGTTGGAAGCATGGCTAGACTCGCCATGTTGCTGTGGCACATACATCCCCTGAATTTGAGTGCGTGGCCTAATTGAAGGGATTGGGGATGGGATGGGATAGGGAATTTGCCTGTGTTGTGCATCATATATAGAAGTAGCCTCTTGAAAACTGGAAGGATAGGATGGAGGAACATAGGGGCCAGGTTTGTGTCCCTGTTCCGGGTACTGGCCTGACATTGGGAAGTGAATGTGAGATTTAGCTTGTGGCACATATGGCCTTTCAGATGTTGGTTCCTCACTTGGCAGTGAAAACGACTGTAGAACTTGTTCTATAGTGGTTCTCATTTCCAAATATCGCTCAGGTAGTACTTTTTTTATTAAAGGGACAAAATTGAGCGCCAGTATCGTAGCCGGACATAAGAAAGCATCCACCTTTTCAGACATTTTTTGTAACATATCTAGTAGACGCTCACTTATGTCTGTCTGCGATACTGGCGCTCGCTTACACGCCACTTTGGCAGGCTGAGCAATGCTTGCATGAGCAGAGGAGGGCCCAGGGATCGGCTCTGCCACTACAGATTCCTCTTCTGTGTTATCTAACCATAGATTAGAACAGATTTGGATTTGTGTGAGATCCTCATTTGGTTCCATCAAAACTGTATCTACTGGTGCCTCTGATTGTGGCTCAGAATGGCTCTCCGGTTGATCCCCTTACCAAGTCTTGTTCATCCCAACTAGCTTCGGTCCTGTATTAAAAGAAAGATTTTAAGTTAATAATGCAAAATAATAAATATGTAGGTGTATCAAGTTACTGGCCTGATACATTGATGATGTAGATGATAACTTACTCTCTCATCTCTATGAGTGGTTTTAGAAAATCTAGGTCACCAGCATACATATAGGGTACTCTAGCTGTTGCCCCCGAGCCACTCTTCACTTCTCTGAGGTGTCGATTATATTTTTTGAAGGCATCCTGCATACTTCGCCACCTTCTCTTCATGTATTGCACTGAAAAACAGAGAAAAGAATACTAATGTATTATTTAAATTTTGTTTGAGGTACCTAGCTACGGGCAATTCTTTCGGAAGTCTCCTCTATGAATTCAAGGTTGGCAAATCAACAATATGTGGCATTGTTCATGAGACATGCATTGTTTTATGGGAAGAACTTAAGCCTTTGGTGTTCAAAAAGCCTACAAAACAAGGTTGAAGGTATCCCAGGAATTCTGGGACCGATGCAATTTTCCAAACTGTCTGGGAGCCATCGATGGGAAGCACATTTGCATCCTGAAGCCATTTGATAGTGGGAGTCAGTTTTTTAATTATAAAAAAAAAAAATCTTTTGTATTAATGGCAGTGGCAGATGCAAATTGTAAATTCCTTTATATTGATGTCGGTGCTTATGGCAGCAGCTCTGATTCAGGTGTATTTGCCCATTCCTCATTTGGGAGAATGCTAAAGGAGAATAGACTTGATTTACCAAACGATTCGTCCTTGCCCGGAACAAATGAGCCTGCCCTCCCATATGTTTTTGTAGGGGATGAAGCGTTTGCCCTTGGGAAAAATATGCTGAGACCTTTTTTCAGTAGAGCACTGACCAATGAAAAAAGAATCTTTTAATTATCGGCTCACTAGGGCACGCCGAGTAGTGGAGTGTGCATTTAGGATACTTTGCAATAAATGGAGATTCTTGCACACGGCCATCAACCTCAGTCTGGAGCATGTTGTCTCTGCTGTAAAAACTGCCTGTGCACTGTACAACTATGTGCGAAAACGTGATGGTTACGTTTTTGAGGATTCCCTGATGCATAACATGGAGGCGGCACAGTGGAATGTGACTAGGGGCACTACCAGTGGGAAATTGATTAGAGATCTATTCCAAAATTACTTTATGTCGCCAGCTGGTAAGTTACCTTGGCAGATGCAGTCAATTTAATTTAAAAATTACCTTTTTTGTGTTGCCCTCAAATTCTCTGGCCCTTTAAAAATTTAAAAATGACATACTGATAAAAAATGTCACTACCATGTTTCCCCGAAAATACACCCTACCCTGAAAATAAGCCCTAGCTGGATTATCGGGGTGGGCTGCAATATAAGCCCTACCCCGAAAATAAGACCTAGTCAATCTCCGTAAAAAAAAAACCATTTTAAATTCTTGCTATTGTTTCCCTTTTGCTGCTATAAATAAGAAAAACTTGTTTGCACCCACCGCTGCCCCGCCGGAGGTCCTCTTCTCTCCTACCGGTTGATGTCTGCTGTTGCTTCCTCCTGTGCGCGCGTCAGGATCTCGGCTAATGGGAGAGCTACCGCCAATCCCCTCCGTGCCTCGTTCCTGCTCTGCTTTCCTGATTCGGCGAGACGTCCCGACCAGGAAGTTGCCGGCGCACAAGTGAGTGGAGTTAAACTACACAGCGGAGATACCACAGTCACACCACTGAGCCCTTTACAGCTTTGGTTCCCCCTTCCCACCGTTAACGCTTGGCCATCCATCTCCCGTGGACTAGGTAAGACAGTCATAGCACAGACGTGTTGCCTCTGGGCTCCATACGCCCCCTCCCTCTGCCAGTGGTGCCGTGCCTGTGGGTGAGAGGTGCTGTACACTGCAAGGTAGACTGACTGACTGTGTAAATTCCATTACTACACTGATTCTGCTTGTCAGTTACATTATTTACAACACGGAGGATTTCTGGAATTTTTAAGTGTTCATGGCAATAAATATTACTTTGTTTTCACTATTGCATGGACAAAAATGGTATATTGATTTAGCGCTTGATACATGTTTTTTTTGTTCTGCTCACCATTTTCACATCACTCCTGATGTGCCACACCATTTAGCTGCTGATCAATGCCTGGCAGAATCTTCTAATTATTGCAGCCAACCATCGATTTATTTTCTAGATTTTTTATTGTATAATTACTTTTCCAGTCTTTGGCGCCAAACTTGTTTTGTTTATACTGTAAATAAATAAGCCCTACCCTGAAAATAAGCCCTAGTGTGTTTTTTGTGACTAAAATTAATATAAGACCCGGTCTTATTTTCGGGGAAACACGGTATGTGTAAGTTAAATGCTAGAGGAAATAAAAATAAATGATCACATTTGTGTCTTGAAATATTTGCGACTCCTAACCTAATTTTAACCTGAAAATAGAGCTAAATTGATGACCTCATCCGTCCATGTCTGACACTGTTATGTGTGCTCTGCTGGGGGGTCATTGTACACAAGAGCAAGTGGTCAGGCCAAGTTAAATTGTCACTTGTCATTATGATGTCTTTGTACGACCAGCATGGGCCATAATGTAAAAAGGGGCTGACAAATACAGATAGCCACTCCCCCAAGGATCTGCGAACAAACTTGTTAAAGTGAGTTTGCATATTCTTCAAATAGACACACATGCAGACTCCTACAAACAATGTCCAAGGATGTGGAAATGAGTCCCTTGTCACCATCAACATGGGGACAGGGTGCATTGATAGGGAGCCAAAAACACCCTGCCCATATTGAAAGCATGTGGGAGGGCTCCCTAGCACACTTAACATGCCCTGACAGACTGCATGCTTGGATAAGGGCCTGGTCTGGATTTGTGGGGGACCGCACTCTGGTTATTGGGGTTTAATTTTAAATATAACTTTTGAACATAACTAAATAATAGGCGAACATCTACAGGTAGAGAATAAGAAAAATAAACTTACCTTTGTCCGCCTGAACTTGGGATGAGCACTTGCTCCACTCTGGCAATAGGTTTCTGGCAATTTCAACCCATGTTCGTTTTTTAAGAACGTTGTCCTTATATTTAGGATGCCGGGTGTCATAGAGCATTGGGTTCTCCCTGACAAGGCGGATAAGCTCCTCGCAATCCACACACTCCTTCACCTTTTCTGTCACTTTTTTGCTCCGTCTTTTCAACATGGTTACTCACCTCAGCGGCATGAAACAGACAGGGGAGGAACTTGGAAAAAAGGGGAGGAGGAGGAGAGAAAACTTCCGTTCAAACCGCAACACATGTGCGAATTAGATGCATCCCCATAGAAGATAATTAGGCCGAATTCGCACCTGAGCCGCACTGCAAGGCCTAAAAAAAAACGCACACGTTTTTTCTGCAATACGAATGCATCGCACATATGTGAACCAGCCTCATAGAAACCAATGTATTTAGAATTGTTCTGTGAATTGGATGCGGTTTAAGCCGCACTCAATTCGCATAGATGTGAACCCGGCCTAAAGGATATGTTCACCTTTTCTTTTCTCCTAAATGCTAGCTCACAGTATAGCATTAAAGTGATTGTAAATGATCACCTTGTAAAACAACCCATTCAGTTAAAAATAGAAATACCAAGAGTCATCCAACCCTCCTATTAGCTTTCTCTCTATGTTCCATGCGAGAAAGTTCTATTATATAATAGTTAATGTGCTACATTTATTCTCTATATTGTTATGCATGTTATTGAAGAAAATCCAGCTAGACTTCTTATCATTACCTGTGCTTGTCCGATTGTCATGATATTTTGTTCATTTATTTACACTACAACTGTATGACTAGGGAAGAAAAAGCTAGATGGTGCTGGCTGTCTTCCAAACAGAAAAAAAGGCAGGTGCTATTTGACTTTCTGCAGCTTCTAATGCACATTGTGTGAAGCTCACAGTGTGCAGTGAAATCAACGTAATCAATTTCAGTACAGGAGAGGATACTGTACAACTGTGCATTTAACGTGTACCATTCAGGAGATATTAACTTGAATACCGTGCCGTTCCCTCAGAACCCTGTGCCGTAAATAGTGACTCCGACGCACATACGTGGGATTGACGTCATGGCTCGGCTATGCATGTGGCCGCACCCCACGAACCAGGAAGGAAGACCAAGTGAAGATAGAAGCCCTATCAGCAGTGACAGCATGCCGCTGGAGGGCTTTGTTTTAAGGTAAGTTTTACATAATGTGCTAGGTATACGATGCACACTACCACATTATAACCTTGCCTTGCAGGGTAAAAAGTTATTTTTTTTTTTTGTTATTTTTTCGAGTTTACTACCACTTTAAAGGAAAAGTGTATCAGATATATTTGGTTTTCTGTGTCTCCTGCTGAGCCCTGTATGTGTTTTGTGTCTTCTGATTTAATGCTTGCCATTCCTCAGCCACCAAAAAACATTAAAAGGTCACATGATCTTTCCAAGTCGCTGATCTTTACTACCATTCAGCCTGAGGACATTTAACCAGCTCCTGTGCCCAGACACCGCTTCTACAGGTAGACTTGGCAGTGAAGGCTTCTCCTTGGCATGTGTCAAGCTGTCCTTGGCGGTACGGTAACTTGGGTGACAAACCCAAACTTGATGTGTTTGACATCACTGATTTGACACTTTGTTCTCCAGACAGTTTTGTGTTCTTCAACAGCTCGTATCGGCCTCCATTCACAGAATGAACTAGAATAAGATATTTAGGTGTCAGAACACATTTTGCCTTAATATCTCATGCGATCCTGAAACTGTCAATTCACTAGACAGTTTTGCGGTATTTACCACAAAAAGCTGAAAACGCTCTGTAAATACCGCATTAAAAAAACATTTAAATCTATTCACAGAAGGAAATAAATAACTAAATGCGAAAATTTAAAAGAGACATATTGTTTTTTTTTTTGTTTTTTTTACTCACCTAGGTGGATACAGCATTGCTAAATTGCTGCATCTGTCCACCTGTGCCTCAAACACTGAGAACCCAGTGATAAAGCATCACAGATCGCTCTGTTCTCACAGCTCCCTGAACAGAGAGCTGCTGACTGTTGGTCAGCAGCTCTCTGCTCTGCTTCTCCCGAACGCTGAGCTGTGGAGGGGCAGGAGCAGCAAGCTCAGATTCTCATTGGCTCGCTGAGAGACTGAGGCGGCTGCTGGGTCAGGCATGTGGGCGGATGCTGACTCCATTGTCGTGATCTTGCCCGAGCCTAGACCGGCTCTGTGACTTCAGCCAACAGTGGGCTTTAGCTTTTGAGTAGTTTCTCTCTTTTTGGATCCATTCTATTACCAGTAATGCAAAGAAACTTAAATATGGAAATCATTAGGGATGATTTGCTTAAAGAATAACTAAAGGATTTTTTTGTTTTACCTTTGGATAGGGTGGAGAGGGATTAGAACACCTGTCAGACTTTTATAGCTGTCTTTGCCCCCCATTAGGTAGATTTGTTTTCTCTATTTGTCCTGTTTACCATTATCGTTGAAAGTAAAAGAAAATCCCAAATTTGGGGTTGTTCCCAGAAAAGTAATAGAGGGGGACATCTTCCAATGGGGAGTCTGAAAGCAAAACAAAAGAAAAAACTGACAGGGTTATAACCCTCCCTTACTTAATCCAAAATGAAAAAAAAAACTATTGAGACGATCCCACTGTAGCGCCCAGCTCCTGTTGAGTAGGCGCTATTTTGTAAATTTAGTTATCTGAGCTGCAGTTTATCTCAGATTTTCATGCCAAATTATGGGTCTATGTTCAGGCTTGGCTGTGTTGAGCATCTTCCACCTGACTGTGGGTGTCGCTCTCACCAGGGGTCAAGGTTGGAATTGCAATGGGCTTGGTGGATTGGGTGCCTCTTGCCCAGAAACAGCTCAGTGGCATGGTCCCCGCCGCTGTGCATTCTGGGGAGGGGTACTTAAGGGGCAGACGCCATACTGGCGGGGTCTTCTGATCCTGACCTGGTGGCCCTCCTGGCCTCAGGAATGTATTAGCAACCTTTTGGTCTCGGGGGCCTGTTGGCCTGAGGCACCGCTACTGAAAGTAGACCCAGAAGTTTCTGGGGGCCTACTGGTCCAAGGATGGTCCTGTGCTGTCTTCTCTGCAGGAAGGAGCTGAATAATTGAGGATTCAATTAGAGGATGCGTCCTGACTCCTGACCAATGTACCTCACAGTGCGGCGGGCCCAGCTGAAAGATCCTAGCACCGTGAGCTGTGTAATCTTTTTTGGAACTTTGCAAAGTGTTTGTGTATTTACATGATTCTGTGGCAGAGGACCACGTAACGACTCAACAGTATTCATCAAGTCTGTGGCAGAGACTGTTGAGCGAACTTTGCACCGGCTTCTAGGCCAGTGAGAGAGGCCTATCCGGTGGTCGCCGAATCCAGTGTGGGACAGTTCCCCTCTGGATCCAAGATTATCCCCGCAATCCGCAAAGCAAGGTACCTGAATCTTCCCTAACCCTCTGTCCCTCTAAAGGAATTTGTTAATAAAACATTCGAAGCAAAGGAAACCAAGTGTTGGTGTGGACATCTGTCCCTCTAAAGAAATTTGTTTTTGTTAATAAAACATTTGAAGCAAAGGAAACCAAGAAGGACCCCTAGGACAAACATGGTGGACAGTAAGGTAACGACAGACCCAAATCTAAACCAGCAGCTCCTTCAGGGGTAGTGCTACACCACTATATGTGTGTTATGTGTTCCCATTCACACAGAATGCCTAACATACCTTTTTAGATGTTTCCCAGTAGGTGTCATGGCTGACTGCAAGGTTTTTGAACCATTTTAAAATGAGCCTGTCCCAGGTCTATCCTCATTAACATACAATGTAAGAAGTCTAGTCTTTACACATTTAACCCTTTGTTAGGCCAGGCGGTGTTGAAATGTAAGCCTTATGCACACAGGCTGAAAATCGGCAGAAATCAGTCAGTTTGGAAGGAACCGGTCGACCTTTGGGCCATGTGTACAGCTGTCTGTTCTACAGAAGTCGATCTTGCAACTGGCTTCTGTCAAAAGGGGATGCTGGAAAACCAATGGCTGCCAACGCTGATCAGTGTGTTCTGGCAGGGAGCAGCAAGGAAGATCGGTGCACTAACATTGCTTGCCTAGTATCGCAATCTGTCAGTTTTTCTGTCAGCCAGCTGGGTTGAATGAAATAAAAATGTCTTAGAATTGATAATTAAGATCTGCCTGCACAGTACAGAGTAGTTTAAATGTGGCAAAAACTCCTGTTCAGCCCCCTCGTAAACAAAGAGAACTACTAGATTAAAAAAAAAATTTAATAAACTTAAATTTTTAATATGTTCGAAAACCTTTACCAGTTAAGTGACTGGCCTTATGTGATACACAGAAATTAAACAAATTCTCCTACTTAAGTTGTACCTGTTTATCTTCATCCCCCTCTCCTCTATAGCCATTCAAAGTCCAGAATTGACACAGGATCTCTTGGTTCTGAAAAGCAGGGGGGTGGGAATCTTAAGTCTCACAGTGCAGATCTCAGTCTCCAAGGACTAGTACACACGAGAGGATTTATCCGTGGATACGGTCCAACGGACCGTTTCCGCGGATAAATCCTCTCGAGGATTTCCACGGATTTGGATCCGATGGAGTGTACTCACTATAGGATCGAAATCCGCGCCGAAATCCCATCGCGATGACGTGTCGCGCCATCGCCGCGATGATGACGCGGCGACGTGCGCGACGCGGTCATATAATGAATTCCACGCAGGCGTCGAATCATTACGACGCATGCGGGGGATCCATTCAGACGGATTGATCCGGTGAGTCTGTACAGACCAGCGGATCAATCCGTTGGGATGGATTCAAGCGGATAGATTTGAAAGCATGTCTTCAAATTTTTATCCGCTTGAAATCCATCCCAGGGGATAAAAATCCGCGGAAACAGATCCGCTGGGTTGTACACACCAGGGGATCTATCCGCTGGAACTGATCCGCAGATCAATTCCAGCGGATAGATCCTCTCGTGTGTACGGGGCCTAAGCCCTGTTTGGAGGGAAGAGACATATTGGCAGGAGGTCCTTCTCTGCCAATGCAAAATGTGTGGGCAGGGTCTACTTGCCCTGCACACTGGGGTATTTTTTGCACGGAGCATGCTCACCAATGCCTGGGACCAGGCACAGACTGTGGTCATGTGAAGAATATAACTTTAAGGCAGTTCCCCAAATTAGAGATGAGCCTTCACTGTGTGCAGTAATAAAAAGTGCAGCGTTCCTCTGAAAAGAGACTTGTCCCATGTAACTTGTATGTTACATTATGAGGGACGTGCCGAGCCTGTGCCCACTCCACCAGTTCAGCGCACTTGTTACCTCACTCCCAGTAATAGAAAGGGGTCCCGCCATGCACCTAGCATGGACCTCACGTGTGCTCTCATTAACTCTTTCACCTCCGTACCTATCCTGCAGTAGTGAGAGTCTCATCTGAACTTTGAAGTGTAGCTAAAGGTAATTAAAAAAAAAAAAATTGGTTGAGTGTAGAGGTTTTCTAATGCTGTCTGTGCCCCCATTATGGAGATTCACCCTCTCAGCTTGTCCTATTTACTTTCATCACTAAGAAAGTAAAAAAAAAAGAAAAAAAATATTTTTAAGCTGTCACCAGAACAGGGATAGAGACACATCTTCCAATGGGGACCCTAGTTCTGGTGGTCCTGGTAAAACCCAGGAAATATTTTACTTTGGAAAAATTTCCATTCCACTCCAGTGAAGGGAAATCTTCCTAATAGTTCACAGATGTAAAAAAAACAAAAAATTGTAGAGGCCATCCAATTGCTTAACCACTTGAATACCGCGTCATGTAAAATGACGGCTTCACAGTGGCTCTGGAAACTCAACAGGACGTCAATTGACGTCCTGGATTCCTCCGGCCACTGGGGGGCGCGCGAGCGCGCCGGCGTGTCCCCGAGATGCCGATGCGCGTGCCTGGCGGTCGCGATGTCCGCCAGGCACCCACGATCAGCAGTGACAGAGCAGGGACGTGGAGCTCTGTGTGTAAACACAGAGCTCCACGTCCTGTCAGGGGACAGAGGAGACCGATCTGTGTCTCTTGTACATAGGGACACAGATCGGTCACCTCCCCCAGTCACCCCCCTTCCCCCACAGTTAGAACACACCTAGGCTACACATTTAACCCCTTCCTCACCCCCTAGTGTTAACCCCTTCAATGCCAGTCACATTTATACAGTAATTAGTGCATATTTATAGCACTGATCGCAGTATAAATGTGAATGGCGCCAAAAATGTGTCAAAAGTGTCCGATGTGTCCGCCATAACGTCGCAGTCCCAATAAAAAAATCGCAGATCGCCGCCATTACTAGTAAAAAAATAAAATAAATAAATAATAATAATAATTCTGTCCCATATTTTGTAAGCGCTTATTGCAATTTTTTTTTTTTTTTTTTACCAAAAATATGTAGAAGAATACGTATCGACCTAAACTGAGAAAAAATTTGTTGGAAAAAAAAAAATTGGCTATTTATTATAGCAACAAGTAAAAAATATTGATTTTTTTTTTTCAAAATTGTTGCTTTTTTTGTTTTATAGCGCAAAAAAAAAAAAAACGCAGAGGTGATCAAATACCACCAAAAGAAAACTCTATTTGTGGGGAAAAAAGGACGCCAATTTTGTTTGGGAGCCACGTCGCACGACCGCGCAATTGTCAGTTAAAGCGACGTAGTGCCGGAAGCTGAAATTTCACCTGGTCAGGAGGGGGGTATATGTGCCCGGTATGGAAGTGGTTAAATTACTCCATAGAGCAAGGTATCTAGGTGTGACAAGCATTGGTGAGAACCTAGTCCTCCCACAACTGAGGTAAATTTATACCGTATTTTCCGGCGTATAAGACGACTTTTTGGATGCAAAAAAATTAGGGCTGGGAAAATTAAAGATTAATTCCTCGATTAATCTTTAATTTTTTTGATCGATCAAAATTATTTTGATCGATCAAAATTCTTGAGGTCACCGGACAGCGAGACTTACCCTGGTGGATGCGAGCAAACTGCACCCATTGGATTGAGGTACCTTTTGCATCTGTGGAGCAGGAGGATGCATCAGGCTCCATCAGGGGAAGGGGGCAAAAATAACCATTGTTTTCCTGTCCTAAGCAGTTTTGTGCAGACAATTCTTTGTGTATCGGCAACATCTGTTCCGTGCGAAAGACTGTTCAGTTCTTCAGGGTATATTGTCAATAAAATGCGATCATGTCTGCTTCCAGAAAATTTAAACACTCTGATATGTCTGCGTGACTGGCTAAAGTGATGCCTACTATAAAGTGACTGACAGTCAATATACTAGATACGTTTTATAATTAAAGTTAAACTAACTTTCTACGTTTTTGTTAAAGTTTATTAAGAAAAAATGCTACATTTTGAATTTAAAACGTATTTGTGTGAACTGTGAAGTTAAGTCATGGATTGTGGAAACTAACTAGTGTCTAGTATTGTATATAGTGTATACCACATTTACCACTGACTAATGCAGAGTTGCAATGCAAGGAGATCAGCTAAAAATAGTTGGATCTGTAAGTGCATTATAATTGAAATTAGTAGATTAATCGATTAAAAAAAAATTGATTAATCGAACACGAAAATTTTAATCTGTACCAGCCCTAAAAAAAATGCATCCAAAGTCAGGGGTCGTCTTATACGCCGAGGACACGTCAGGCTGCGAGCATCCATGCTTTGAAAGCCGCGCCTCCTCCTCCGACTGTGCCGTGATAGGCGGAACACAAATTTTCCCAGCGGGCCCTCTGTTTAGTGTTCCGCCTATCACGGATGCCTTCTCATCCTCGGACGAGAGGACATCCGTGATAGGCAGAAACAATGAACAGAGGCCCTGCTGGAAAAATTTGTGTTCCGCCTATCACGGCACAGTCTGAGGAGAAGGCGCGGCTTTTGAATCGAGGATGCCCACAGCCTGGAAGACAGAATCTACAAAAAAAATAAGGTAGGGAGATCGTCTTGGCCAGCACAGTGGGGGCGACTGATGGCACAGTGGGGGCAAGTGATGTAATGTAATGGCACAGTGAGATTTGAAAAAAGCCTGTTTCTGTCAGCGTTTGTTCCGGCTACCCCTCAGCTTCCAGAAAGACTAGAAGGAAGGGGGTAGTCTTATACGGCGAGTATATCCCAAAACCAACATTTTTCCTGATACGCCGGCAAATACAGTATATTGAATTATTTGATGAGGATGTATGTATATTATGTATGTGTATATACTGTATAGATATATATCTCTCTCTCTCTCTCTCTCTCTCTCTCTCTCTCTCTCTCTCTATATATATATATATATATATATATATATATATCTCTATATATATATATATATATATATATATATATATTTAAATTCTGTTTTAGCATCCTCTAAATGTTGTAGTTTTGTAGAGACATTCCTTTGCAGAAAAAAAATGCAGCAATTACCAATGTCAGATCTCCATGTTCTTGAACTTAAAAGGAAACCTGTCATTATGGCTGATAATTGGCTCAGTCAAGGCTACCACCCCATTATTCCTGGAATTGGGGTTGGGACAGGCATGAAACTATTTGTGATGTGGCAGAGGTGCACTTCTATCCCAGCAATGCAGACTCCATAGGTAGATGGGAGCCTTGACCTGATCTAATATTGCTCTCTACTGTCTCCTACCTGTTCTAGATGTATATTTATCATTATTTTCATATACAGTACATGTATGTGTAAAGCAGGACTATTTTAAGTGAAAGAAAATGTTTATTTGGTAGGACAGAATACATGGCAACAAGATTTCCCTTTCATCAGTTTGAGAGGTACTTGTTGGTCCTCTGGGACTGGGTGAACTGAATTATTAAAACCTTTTCTCTGTTATCTGGACCTCATACAGGATGAGAGAACAATTAATGGAGCAAACACTTTTTGGGGCCTGACAATATGTGAAGAGAAGAGATGGGTGTTCTGTGACGAGAACGATATGAGGTGTTATAAGAGGACAGACACATCACTTGCAGATACAATATCTCTAGCTGTCCATGCATAGTGGTCTCATTGCTGATAAATGGGGGAGCGTGCGTTTCTGGAATGTAGCAGTAAGAGCACTCTGTACTGAGCACCAGATGGGTGAGGGCCACAGCCAGAACATACTGCTATCAAGACAATAATCAGATGTTACAAAACATGTACACTCATCATATCAATGGGGAGCAATACTAATCCACGTGGACCTAACAACTGCATTTAGGTGGAATTTAAAGTTATGCGACAAGTTATTTGTGCTTTGGAAATATTTTGTTAGTGGCTCTTTGGTTATTGGTACTTAAAGAAAATCTTGTTTTCAAGTATGTTACCATCTGCTTGCTGTAAGGTGTTTTTTTTATATATTCTGTTTTTAAAGCAGAATTAAACCCAAAACCAAATATGTCTTATATTGCAGCTTACCAATCATTAGATGTGGTGGCTGCAAGAGTTTTCTTTTCTTTGGCTGTTTTTTTACCTGGTGATCTGGCCAGTAACGCAACCCCTGATTTAGTGAGATGCAATTCGGCACAGGAGGTACAGCACACAGCAGCATTGTCATACTAGGGTGAGGGGGGAGCAGTGATAAATGTGTTAGCGAATTTAATAACCATAATTGATTGAAGCTAAACTCCAGCTCACACTCCCTAATCAGTTACAGCAAACAACTTTTTCCTTTTGAGATAAAGGTTTTGGATGAATATGCTGTTGGAGAACTTGAGCTTGTGAAAAACAACAGATTTGCTGGCTGGATGACCCAATGTAAATCGAATAAATAAAGCCTAAAAAAGAAGACTAATGCAACCATCACATCTAAGAATTGGTAAGCTGCAATATAATTGTAGCACCCTCTTAGATTGCTAAGAAAAAGGTAAATTTATTTTTTGCCTGGGTGTTAGTTAACACCGTTTGTTCTGTGTAGTGTGACAGGAAGTCAGGTAAATCTGTGGGTGTTGTCACAGACGTGAGATACATTTCTGCCTTGTTTAGACAATACACCAATTATTATCGGGTGTCGGCTGCAGAAGTAGCCAGAAAGGTTTAAGGGCGTTGGAAAACTTCAGCTGTTCAGAATGAGGCAATTAAGGCCTCTATAAGTAATCCAGAGGATTGCTACTGATTGCTGCATCCTGAGGCTTTCTGAGTGAAGGAGAGCAGTGGGCAGAAATACTTCTGAAGAGGTGAGGTGCTATTGATTTTTCTGTGTGATAAAAATCAAAAAGACTTTTGTTTTCTGCTGTATGATCAGCAGTGTCTACCCAGCTGTGCGAGACTCCATAGATAGGTTCCTGTGTGGTGAAGGTAGACGCCCCAAGTGGCCAGGGTTTATTTTATGTTTGATTTTGTTTATGCTGTTTGGTCGCTTGCACTTGTTTCCAGCAAGATGGATGAATAAACCAAAATCTTTGTTTTCAACCGTCTTCGACTGCCTTTCTGTATAAATTCAGTGTGTAGCGAACCCATCCAGGGGGTCACACACCCCGCTACCGAGCTAACCCCTTACAGTAGGTATGCATTCGGTTTCTCCCTACGCTCAGAAGGTTGGTGGTTCTCATTGTCACCATTAGGGGTTGTCACTCCACTGGCCATAGTGAAAGGATTTCTGCTTACCTGATTTATCCCAGTAGGGAGGTTCAAGCCACTGGGCATGGGGGAGAGTATAACTATTTGGAAAAGCCATGTGCTAGCTCTCTTGCCTCATGCTGAGGCATGAGGAGCTGCTGTTAGACTGTTCATGCTGCAAGGCCCATAAGCCTCACAGGGGCCTAGCCTTCTTTTTTGGAGCACAAGCCCCCAGTGGCGTCACTAGGGGGAGCGGGGGGGGTGCGGTCCGCACCCTGGTGACACCCGCTGCTCTCTACCCGGGCGGCCCTCTTGCCCACTGTCCTCTCCAGCTGCTGCCCAGGTGTTCCATGTACCAGAGCTGGTGCAGTATGGGCTGCAGGGGGGTCGGCTTGTGATTGATGGGGGGTGTCCTCTGCCACCCGAGCTGAGGTTTTGTGGGGGGGGGGCTTGCTGATGAGGTTGGTTTTTGCTGCTGGTCACAGCTATATTATATGTAGTGGCGGCTAGTTCTGGGGGGGGGGTTGTAATAATGGATGGAGGTGGTTTGTCCTGAAGGGGGATCTGTACTTATGGAGGAGGGGGGAGTGGTTTGTCCTGGGGGGTCTGTACTAATAGAGGAGGGGGTGGTTTGTCCTGAGGGGGTCTGTACTAATGGAGGAGGGGTGGTTTGTCCTGGGGGTCTGTACTAATGGAGGAGGGGGGTTTGTCTTGGGGGTCTGTACTAATGGAGGAGAGGGTGGTTTGTCCTGGGGGGTCTGTACTAATGAAGGTGAGGGATGGTTTGTCCTGGAGGGGGTGTCTGTACTAATGGAGGGGGGTCTGTACTAATGGGGGAGAGGGTGGTTTGTCCTGGGGGTCTGTACTAATGAAGGAGAGGAATTGTTTGTCCTGGAGGGGTGGTCTGTACTAATGGGGGAGGGGGTGGTTTGTTCCATTTTGTAAAGAAGACACTTCAAGCTATTTGCTGAGAGGCATGTTGAGTCCATGGAATATGTTTTATTTTTTTTGCCACGAGTTTTGAGAAAGTTTAAATATTTTTTACACAAGAGGCATGTTGAGTATTTTGCAAATCTCGCTTTTTGTCACAAAGTTTTGAAAGTTTGAAAAACAAAAAAAAAATATTTTCATTCTTCATTTTTAAAAATAAATGAGAGCTGCAAAATACTCACCATGTCTCTTAGCAAATACCTTGGCGTGTCTGCTTTCCAAAATAGGGTCATTGGGGGGGACGTGCTATCTGGACATTTCAGGATCTCTGTAACTGTGATAGGTAGTGAGGAGTAAAATCACAATTTTACACCTTTAGAAAGCCTGAAGTTGGTGCTTGGTTTTTGGGGTCCTGTATGTGGCTAGGCTCCCAAAAAGTCTCACACATGTGGTATCCCCATACTCGGGAGAATCAGCAGAATGCATTTTGGGGTGCAATTCCACATCTAACCATGCCATATTTAAAAAATATATAATTTAGTGACAACTTTGTGTAAAAAAAAAAAAAAATTAAATCTTCCCGAAACTTGTGGCAAAATATTCCATACACACAACATGCCTCTCAGCAAAAAACTTAAAATGTCTTCTTTACAAAATTGTGTAATTTGTGGGGGTTTTGTGTGATCTTGACATTTCAGGGCCTTCGAAACTGTGATCGGTAGTGAGGAAGTGAAATCACCTTTTTACGCCCTTAGAAAGCCTGAAGGCAGTGATTGGTGACTCAACATGCCCATCAGCAAATAGCTTGGGCTGTCTACTTTCCAAAAATGGGTAATTTTGGGGGTTTTGAACTGTCCTGGCATTTTATGCACAATATTCGAAGCTTGTGTCACACATCACTCACTCTTCTAACCACTTAAAGACAAGGCCCTTTACTTTAAACCCCCAAACATTATATTATTTTTTAAAGCAAAGGCCCTACAGATTAAAATTGTGGGTGTTGCAACTTTTTTTTCACACAGTATTTGCGCAATGATTTTTCAAACGCAATTTTTTTGGAATAAAAACGCTTTTTTTTTTAATTTTAATGCACTGAAACACACTACATTGCCCAAATGTTTGATGAAATAAAAAAGATGAACTTATGCTGAGTACATGGATACCAAACATGGCATGCTTTAAAATTGCGCACAAATGTGCAGCAGCATCAAACTACTTACAACTTTAAAAGACTTTCAAATCCATTACAGGTTACCACTTTAGATTTACAGAGGAGTTCTACTGCTAAAATTACTGCCCTCGACCTGACCTTCGCGGTGATACCTCACATGCATGGTGCAATTGCTGTTTACATATGACACCAGACCGACGTTTGCCTTTGTGCGTGAGCACGGGGGGACAGGTGTGCTTTTTTTCTTATTATTTATTTTTCTTTTTTGTTTTATTTTTAAAGTTTTTTTAATGCTTTTTTTAAAATGATTTTTATTGTTATCTCAGGCAATGTAAATATCCCCTATGATAGCAATAGGTAGTGACAGGTACTCCTTTTTTTTATTGCGGTCCGACCACACCAAGATCGGTGTGATGAAATGCTTTCCCAATTTCCCAATGGCGCTGTTTATATCCGGCGAAATATAAGTTATGAAATGCTCGTAGCTTCTGGTTTCTTAGGTCATAGAGATGATTGGAGCTGTTCTGGTCTCCAATCAGCTCTATGGTCCGCTGGCGGAACCACCGGCTGCATTCTCAGGTTCCCTGTTGGGACAGGAGAGCCCAAAAAAAAAATGGAAGATGGTGGGAGGGGGGACGTTCCTTCCCACTGCTTGTAAAAGCAGTTTAAAGGCCAATTATCTGCTAGGATTGCTTTTACATGAATGTCGACCGCTGTCTGAAATGAATGATACCAAGATGATACCTAAACCTGCAGGAATCATTCTGGTATAACCACTCAAAGTTCAGCAACATACCAGTACATTGCTGGTCCTTGTTGGGCATATATTGTAATCTTTATTTCCATGCAGCTCACAGAGATTGTTGGTGGGTATGCCCACCATTAGAATACCGCCCCTTCATCCACCCAATTCTAATGATGGGCATACATGTGTCAAAAATAGGTAAAAGATGCGCAACCAAAAAAGTGCAAACAAAGTGTCCTGGTGTAGAAATATAAAAATATATATAAAAATAAATATATATAAGATTGTGAACCCAATTAATATATACATACTGATGGTATTAAACCAAATTAGTGTCCACTACAGCTGATGTTGATTTGCTGTAATCACGGAGAAAAGGTGAAAGCTTCATCCAAAATTAACATCCAAAATTTCAGCCGTTGGTACACATTTAAACAGAGGGGCCGCTTACCAGATCAGGTGGACCTCTATTACAGAGGTCTTAGAAGCTCAGCAGACCAGGGGTCACTCAAGGGGATCCTTAGTAGCTAGGCACTGGTGTAGTGGTGTATCCGTTTTTTTCTCCAGGCTTCCAAGGGCTGCAATGAATCCTATTACAAGTAGTCTCCACTCCCAATGGAATAGCGTGATATGCAGATATATTAAAGGAAGAGCAAAAAAGGCTTCATGGTGCAGTAGGATTTATATAATCAAAAGCCCCTTTATTGACAAAGCAGGTTTTCTGACATCAAATAAAAACTTTTTCGGCAGAACAGTTTTTTAAAGCAGGTAAAACATCCAGCAGCGGCTCGGGCCGATCAGCTGGGGCGTGATGACGTCAGGTATTATTGTTCCGCCGGACGCTGCGTTTCTCCTCACAAGGCATCAATAGGGATGTGTTGTTGTGTACCAACGGCTGAAATTTTGGATGTTAATTTTGGATGAAGTTTTCACCTTTTCTCCGTGATTACAGCAAATCAACATCAGCTGTAGTGGACACTAATTTGGTTTAATACCATCAGTATTTATCTATTAATTGGGTTCACAATCTTATATATATTTATTTTTATATATATTTTTATATTTCTACACCAGGACACTTTTTTTGTTTGCACTTTTTTGGTTGCGCATCTTTTACCTATTTTTGACATGTATTTATAGCTGTTTATTCCAGCTATTTTGTATCATTGCAGCACCAGTAACCTTTTTTGATTGATATTTCCTTTTTCCCTTCCATTATGCTGAGAAATATACATTGCATCAGTATATAACTATTGTGTGGTGGGTTATATGTATTTTTTTGTGTGATACAAATATATATAGACCTATATTTATTTTTTAGCACGGTTTACACTGATTATTTTTGTGGGGGAAGCGCAGATTGTCCACGCCTTACATTGTGGTGAAATCACCTCCTACAGCGATGGAGTCGCTGATTTTGGTATCGTGAGAGCAAGCGATGTTGCTGTCAAGATAAATAAATCAGTGCTGCAGCTGAATTGCGTATCTGAAAAGCAAACAATGGTAATAAATCATTAACTCAATAAAATAACAACAATCTGTGCCAAAAAAGAGTAAAAAATATATCCCGAAGCATGGGGGCAAATCGCCCCTGCCCCCATGCTTCGGCATATATGCTCTTTTTTTTTAAACTGTAGTGGTGAAATCAACTACTACAGTGGTGGTGAGTAGAAAGTGTCCTTGAACATTTTGTGGTCAGTGGGAAATTTCCCCTTACATCTATAGCCATTGAAAGTAGATCAATCTGTCATTGCAACCCTTAGCAACCTCTGGAGGTTTCTGGTTTAAAAATCCAGGCCTAACCCTTTGTACTACCAACATACAGTAGGGAAAATAATTATTTTATCTACTGCAGATTTTGTACATTTTCCCATTTAAAAATAAATAAAAGGTCTATAATAGTTATCATAGGTGTATTTTAAATGATGGAGACAGAATATCAACCCAAAATGCAGGAAAAACACATGATGCATACAAACGTAACATACACATATTATAAATTGAGTTGCAGTTCAGTGAGTAAAATAAGTATTTTGATCTCCAAGCAAAACATGACTTAGTACATGGTGGATAAACCCTAGTTGGCAAGCTCAGAGGTAAGATGTTTCTTGTAGCTGGTTACCAGGTTTGCATACATCTCAGGAGAGATTTTGGTCCCCTCTTCTTTACAGATCTTCTCTAAATCGTTAAGGTTTCTTGGCTGTTGCTTTGCAACTCAAAGTTTCAGCTCCATCCATAAGTTTTCTATAGGATTAAGGTCAGGAAACTAGGCCACCCCGTGACTTTAATGTGCTTCTTCAGCCACTCCTTTGCTGCCTTGGCGGTATGTTTGGGTTCATTGTCTTGCTGGAAGACTCATCCACGACCCTCTTCAGTGTTCTGGCTGAGGGAAGAAGGTTCTCATCCAATATTTTTACAATACATGGCCCCATCCATTGACCCCTCAATGCAGCAAAGTCGGCCTGTGTCTTTAGAAGAGAAACAGCCCCAAAGCATAATGTTTCCACCTTAATTCTTGACTGTAGGGATGGTGTTCTTAGGGTTATAGTCAGCATTTTTCCTCCAAACATGGAGAGTCGAGTTAATGCTAAAGTGCTCAATTTTGGTCCCATCTGACCACAGCACTTTCTCCCAATCTTTCTTTGAATCATTTAGATGTTCATTGGTAAACTTCAGACTGACCTGTATATGTGCCTTTTTGAGAAGGGGGACGCTGCAGGATTTTAATCCATGGTGGCGTATTGTGTTACTAATAGTTTGTTTGGTGACTATGGTCCCAACTGCCTTGAGATCATTCACAAGCTTCTCCCGTGTAGTTCTGGGCTGATCCCTTACTTTTCTCATGATGTGAAATCTTGCATGGAGCTCCAGAATGAGGGCGATTGATGGTATATTTGTATTTTCTCCATTTGTGAATAATCGCTCCAACAGTTGTCTCCTCCTCACCAAGCTTCTTGCTGATGGTCTTGTAGACCATTCCAGCCTTGTGCAGGTCTACAATCTTGTCCCTGATGTCCTTTGACAGCTCTTTGGTTTTGACCATGATGGTGGGTTTGAATGGAAGAAAGAGATTCTGTTGACAGGTGTCTTTTATACACATAATGAGTTGTCGTTAGGCGCACCTTATTAAATTGACAAGACTAGAGTGTACCACATGAGCACATACTGTAGCCAGTCTGTGGGAGCCAGAATTATTGTTGGTTGGTGGGTGATCAAAAACTTATTTTACTCGCTGAACTGCAACTCAATTTATAACATTTGTATCATGTTTTTTTCTGGATTTTTGGTTGAAATTCTGTCTATCACTTAAAATACACATATGATAAAAATTATAGAACATTCATTTCTTTGTAAGTGGGCAAACTTACAAAATTTAAAGGGGATCAAATAATTATTTTCCTCACTGTAGTGGACTGATCTCGACTAACTGGTTGCTTTTGTGCTGGAAAGGGTGAATCTCCCCATCAGGGACACAGACCGCAGATTTTAGCACCTGACAGAAGTTTTAACATTTTCCCAACCCAAGCCGAAAACAAGTTTTGGGTGGAGATACCCTTTATGCAGAAACCAGTATTGTTTCTGCTGCTGTCCATGGTGCTGCTGACAAAGATGACATGAGTGTCGGGTGGGGAAATTCCTAAAAGCGTTTTCTGTTCAAAGACACAAAATGAAATGTAGAAAATGTTTACCTAGGGATACAATTTTTAGGAAGCGAGCACTATGTATTATATGTATGAAAAGGAATACTGTTATTACAAATTATTGTAATCCAGGAAGTAAAGATTGGTGTAAACAAACTCTAGCATTATATCTGAGTAAAATCTGGCCAGTGTCATGGAAACAAATTACGTTAACTTTCCATTATTTTATGTGTTAAAAACAAATAATTTTAGCTCTGACTTATTACATATATTCAATAAGCGTTATGTCTACTTTCTTTAGGGGTACATTTATGGAAGTTTTATCATTTTGAGCCTAACTAAAAATGCCCTGCTTTGTTTCACTTTGCTGGCAATAGATGGATCAAAGTTCAGCGGGACTGGCTGGATTTGGATTCATGGGCAGCTATTTTTGTTTAACAGAAATTGATTGATTTCTGTTGAACAGGAATGTTGGATAACCTTTGTCGATCAGCAGCTGCTGATCAGTATATTCTGAGAACTGAGTCCCACTGTCAGAATTCAATTTGGCAGAGGGTGGGGGTGAGAATTCCTCTATCCTCCATCCTCACTTGTCCACTTTCTAGAATATGTAGTGCAGATGCCGGCAAGGTGGGATTGGCAGGCAATGGCATTGCTTGAGTGAGTGATTGACACAGGCATGTAGCTGGTTACTATAGAAACCACTTCCCATGTATTTTATTCAATCTCTAAAACAGGTTCCCAGTTCCACATTTCTGACATTTTGTTTCAGGCTTGGTACAAAAAAACAAAACAAAAAAAAAATACATTAAGTCAGTCCTTGCAAATAGCACATCAGCTGAACTTCAGATAAACAAAGCAAAGCCATGTAATAAGAGTTATGATTTAAACAACGCTGCACTTGGGGTCATGAGAAAGTTCAGTTCACAACTGTACAGTATCAGGCAATACAGTAAGTACAGGTGATACTCGAAAAATTTGAATATCATGCAAAAGTTCATTTATTTCACTAATGCAACTAAAAAGGTGAAACGAATATATGAGATAGACTCAGATGGTTCAAGCTGTGATTTGTCATAATTGTGATGATTATGGTTTACAGCTCATGAAAACCCCAAATCCACAATTAACAATTAGAATATTGTGAAAAGGTGCAATATTCTAGGCTCAAAGTGTCCCACTTTAATCAGGTAATTAAGCTATAACACCTGCAAAGGGTTCTTGAGCCTTTAAATGGTCCCTCAGTCTGGTTCAGTAGGAATCACAATCATGGGAAATACTGCTGACCTGACAGTTGTGCAGAAAACCATCATTGACACCCTCCATAAGGAGGGAAAGCCTCAAAAGGTAATTGCAAAAGAAGTTGGATGTTCCCAAAATGCTGTATCAAAGCACATTAATGGAAAGTTATGTGGAAGGGAAACGTGAGGAAGAAAAAGAAGCACAAGCAGCAGGGTAGACCACAGCCTGGAGAGAGTTGTCAGGAAAAGGCTGGAGTCAGTGCATCAAGAGCCACCACACACAGACGGATCCTGAACATGGGCTTCAAATGTCGTATTCCTCTTGTCAAGCCACTCCTGAACAACAAACAACGTCAGAAGCGTCTTACCCGTGCTAAAGAAAAACAAATCTGGTCTGTTGCTCAGTGGTCCATAGTCCTCTTTTCTGATGAGAGCAAATTTTGTATCTCATTTGGAAACCAAGGACCCAGAGTATGGAGGAAGAAAGGAGAGGCAAACACTGCAAGATGCTTGAAGTCCAGGGTCACCGCCGTCACTACCAAAACTTGGTTTAATGACCGTGGGATTACTGTGCTTGATTGGCCAGCAGACTCGCCTGACCTGAACCCCATAGAGAATCTATGGGGCATTGCCAAGAGAAAGATAAGAGACATGAGACCGAACAATGCAGAAGAGCTGAAGGCCGCTATTTAAGTATCCTGGTCTTCCATAACACCAGCAGTGCCACAGGCTGATAGCTTCCATGCCACGCCGCATTGAGGCAGTCATTTCTGCAAAAGGGGCCCAAACCAACTACTGAGTACATATGCGTGCTTATACTTTTCAGAGGTCCGATATTGTTCTATGTACAATCCTTGTTTTATTGATTGCATGTAATATTCAAAATTTTGTGAGATTGTGGATTTGGGGTTTTCATGAGCTGTAAGCCATAATCATCACAATTATGACAAATCACGGCTTGAACTATCTTGCATGTAATGAATCTATCTCATATATAAGTTTCACCTTTTAAGTTGCACTAGTGAAATAAATGAACTTTTGCACGATATTCTAATTTTTCGAGTATCACCTGTATGTATCAGTGTTCACCCAGCACCCAACGCGTAGCTATTTAGCAAGCTGGATCATTGGGGGGCTCCGGAGGCAGTGGATAGATCCGCCAGCCATTTGGACCAGACCTTGTCGTATTTGTGTGGGCAGCCTCTGTTGGCATACGTGTCCTTGTATAGAGGTAGGCTATTGGTTGTTTCCACAAGGAAAGAGGTGGGGGGAGGGGGGTATATTTGCACCAGCCGAGGGCTACAGATTTGTGGGAACGAGATAGAGGTAATTTTGTGTTATACAGTCTAATATTTCTTTCCAATAACCGACAATTGCTGGACAAGTCCCAAAAAACGGCTGAAGTCACCAAGAGTCCCACCACAGCGCCAACACCCGGGGGGCGGGGGGGTCTGGATTCATTTTGTGTAGTCTATGAGAGATGAAATTTGCCTGGTGGACTATTTCGAATTGGATCAGGCGGTTTCTCAGAGAGACTAGGGAGCTAAAGGGGAAGTCTCATATGTCATCCCAGTAATTGTTATCAAAGTCGGGGATGTCTTGTGACCATTTAGATCGTAGTTTCTCCAGGGATTGAAGGGAGGTGATTATTAAATGTGAGTATAGTTGAGATGTAAGTTTCTTCACACAATCCTGATCTAACAAGGTCTTCTAAAGCAGACTTGACCAGCTGGGGGGGGGGGGGGGGCTTGAGAATTGGCGGCTGAATGCATGGGAGAGTTGAAGGTAATGAAAAAAGTAGGACTGTGGGACGTTATAATCGGAATTCAGTTTGGAAAGCGGAACCAGGAATTGGCTACAGCTAACTTGGGCCACTGTTTTGATGTTAAGTTTGGTCCAGGCATAAGGTTCTTGTCATTTGTAGATGTGCTCTAGGAAAAATTGCCTGTCGAGGGTATCGTTCTAATTTTAGACCTGCCCCCTATGCACGCAACGTGGTGCGCATGGAGGGTGTCAGTGAGTAGGGGGGCCGGGGACCACGAAAAAACTAACATTTTAGTGCCTCCAGGGATCCCAGCACTGCTGCCTCGACCTGGATAGCGGGGTTGGAGATGTAAATTTAGGTTATATGTTCATTTTAAGCAAACTTATACATCCCAAAAATGAGAGAGGTCGGGACTCCCATGCCCTCAGCCATTGCTGCACCTCCTGAGGGCCAAAATAAGGGATATATAGTCTGAAGCCTGCCTGGAGACTACCACTCCAAGGTATTTGAAGTTTTCGACCCATTGCATGGGAGTGTCAGTGGAAGCAGGGTCCAAGGGGAACAGAAGGGACTTCATCCAGTTTACCCTGAGTCCCGTGACAATGGAAAAGGAGTTGAGGACCTGTAGGGCCCCCTCGAGCGATGGACCCATGTCGTTGATGAATAGGAGGACGTTGTCTGCGTAAAGGGCAACCCGCTCCTCCAGCCAGCCAACCCGCAGCCCCTTAACATTAGGGGAAGTGCAAAGGGCTTCCGAAAGCGGCTCCATTGCGATGGTGAATAGGGCTGGGGAAAGAGGGCAACCCTGCCGCGTACCACTGGACAGATGGAAGGACCGTGACAGGCCCCCTCCCAGCTTAATGGCCGAGGTGGGGTCTCGGTAAAGGACTTGCAACCATTTGATGAAAATCAGGGGGAACCCCATCCTCTGGAGGACCTCCCAGAGAAAAGGCCACTCGACAGTGTCGAAGGCCTTCTCAATGTCCCGGAAAGCCACCACTCTGGATCCCTTGTTTAGATGCTGCGTGTGTATGTTGGTGAACAGGCGTCTCAGGTTCACATCAGTTGCTCTATTGGTCATGAAACCAGTCTGGTCAGTCTCTATGACAGATGGCAGTAAGGGCTGTAGTCTTGTGGTTAATAATTTGGTGAGTATTTTGAAGTCTGCATTAAGTAGGGCGATTGGCCTGTAGGAGGCGCAGGAGGTCGGATCTTTAGGAGCTTTGTGGATGAGAATGACATGTGCAAGATTCATGGAGGCCGGAAGGGCACCATCCGCCAAACATTGGGAATAGATTTAGGCCAATCTGGGGGCCAGCAGATCCCCATGGGTCTTGTAAATTTCAATGGAGAAGCCACCGTCGGGGCCCGGAGACTTTGCAGTAGGGAAGGACCTCATCGCCTTTAGTAACTCCTCGGGGGTAATCGGCCTCACCAAGGATTCCCTCTCCTCATCTGAATGCCAGCCAAGTGCCAAGGGATCCAGCCAGGGTGCAATGTCCTGGGACTGGAAGTCCAGAAGCAGCACTGAGGTGTAGAGGGAACTTTAGTACTGGCAAAAAGCTTTTAGTACACTGTCAGGGGTTTGTTGTGCTGCACCAGCATTGCCAAAAGGCATCCGTTACGATCTCCCTGTTTGAAGTACCTTTGTTATGATAAAGGTCAAGTCTGGTAACCTCAGTGAGGTGAAGGTGAAGCTCGCATTTCGCGACATTAAGGGAGTCAAAGTGTATGCCCGTGGGGTCGGCAGCGTAGCTGTCTGATTGGGATTGCACAGCGGACTGCAGGGCAGTTGTGGTAGCAGCCTGTTCTCTACGGATCCTAGCTATAGAGGAGATGTATTGCCCTCTGATAAAGGCTTTAAAGGCATCCCAGGTCACTGCTGTGGAGGAGGACCCCGTGTTAAGGTCCTAGTACACTCCGCTAGGTGCGGCGGGATTGTATCCGTCAGGTCAGCATGAGAGAGCCAGTGGGTTCCCAAGGGCCTAAGTGCGGGAGGATGGGGAGCGAATGTTAAGGAGCAGGGGAGAGTGGTCTGAGAGCCTGCTGGGCAAATATGAAGCATCCAGTACATCAGTCAGCATAGTTGGGTTGGCAAAGGCGAAGTCTATGCGGGATGAAGTCTTATATGTAGTGGAGAAACAGGAGTAGGCTTTGGTCATGGGATGTTTCCTTCTCCACACCTCAGTTAAACCTAGTGTCTCTGTCCATGAGAGAAAATCAATAGAGAATTGTTTGGGAGGGGTGGGCCTGTCTAGGTCTGGGGCCAGAATAGCATTGAAATCGCCCATGAGTAACAATCTGGCCTGGGGTGATCTTCTCCAGAATGGTGTATAAGTTGGAAGAGGAGAAGGGAAGGGGGATGTATACTGAGTGAGTAAGAAACTTGTATAGCGCAACACATGCGAACTGAATCGCCCCAGGGCGCTTGGTATCCATTTCCTACTGTATTTTGCCTTCAGAATAGATGTGTTTTGAGTTTTTTCCTGAAGGCCAGGTGATTCATTTCCATTCGGATACTGGTTGGTAGGGCGTTCCATAGTCTAGGTCCTTGGACTGCAAATCTTCGTTTTCCTTTGGACTTATATCGGGCCTTGGATATCTAGAGTAGATTTTGGTCGGTGGATCTGTCTTTTACGGGCAACCAGTGGAGCATGACACCGTGCGTTTTTCAGAAGTGAAAGGACCTAGTTTCACTATCTGTGATCGGTTTTCCAGAAAGGAGGAGAACCAGGGGAGATCCGAGTCTGCCACTCTTGCTACTTCACCTGGGCAACAATTTGTGGTCTACTGTATCAAACGCTGCACTCGAGGTCTAAGAGTATCCGAAGACAAGATTCTCCTTCATCTGCTGCTTTGAGAGTGTCATCCCATATTTTGAGAAGTGCTGTTTCTGTCCTATGACCCGGACGGAAATCCATTTGAAGTGGGTCCAGTAGTTTGTGGGTGTCTAAATGGAGTTGTAGCTGTTGCACTACCGCTTTCTCCATCACCTTGGAGAAAATGTTTAGGCCTGTTATTGGTCGGCGATGTTTTTGGTCTTTGGGGTCAAGGATGTTTTTTTTTAGAATGGGTTTAATTATGCCTTGTTTCAGGGAGATCGGCACCATGCCTTCCTTGAATGATTGATTTATGAGGTGCGTGATTGACGGTGCCAGAATATTGGCACATTCTTTCAACAGTTTAGTGGGGGTGATATCATTGGGCGCTGTGCTGTCTCGCAGGGTACCGATGATATTTTTGGTGGTGTCGATGGAGATAGATTTTAGCGTAAATTTCATTGATGGTGGCATATTTGTGAGAATCTGGTCTCTTTGATACTTCCACCATATAATAATGGAGGCCCCATACAGTGAACACTATTATCACATATTTGCCCAGGAGGTTCCATCACGCATGTAAACAACTTAATGATGAGGATAGAGACCCCTCTGGCATATGTAGAATAGGAGGCATGGAAGGCTCGCTGGATCCATGGCTTTTTCAGTGCCAGAAGCTTACTGCCCATGAGATGTGTTTCCTGCAGAATCACCATATTAAAATGTGGAATTACACTGTTGGTAGGTGTAGTTAGCTTGTCTGCAACTAGATGGCTCTGTTGCCATTATAGTATGGAAAGTTGTAATTAGGTGTTGGCTCTGCTTTTAAAAAACTCCCTCCTCTGTGATGTCATGGGTGTAGTTAATTCCCAAATAAATGCCAGTGTGGGTGGGGCCCAAGGTAGTTGGGGCATGGGAGTGAGATAACCCAGAGCTGCTAAGATATACTCTCCTCCAGAGCTGATCTAAAGGTACCTTTTGCAGGGCAGAAAACCTAGGCAAGGTTGTACAGAACATACGAGTAATCGCTGTAGTTACTCTGTCTCCCCTGACCTTCTGTAGGTCCTGCAGCGGGATACATAAGGCCTTGGAGGCCTGGACAGAGTCCTCTGCTGTGAGTAATGGTGGAAACCTGGGAATTAGTGTGCCATCATGCAGCATGCGCAATTGGGCAGAGCCATAGAAAGGACATTGGGAAGAGACTAGGATAATGGAGTCACCTTGGTCCCTCTGACCCTCATCTGTAGGTCCTGTGATGTGGTGATGGAAGTTTACAGTGGTTCTTAATTTTTTTTTTAAATGCCAAACATGTTGTACATACCTGCTCTGTGCAGTGGTTTTGCACAGAGCATCCCCGATCCTCTTTTTGGTCCCTCACTGGTGGTCATGACTCTGCCCCCCCTTCTGAGTGCCCCCAATAGCAAGCTGCTTGTTTTGGGGGCACTCAAGCAGGCTCGCTCCCAAGCTGCATTCCTGTGAATGACATTGTGCATTCACATACAGAGCATGGCTTGGTCCCCACCCCCATGTCTCCTCATTAGCTGGTGAAGAGCTGGACTGGATGGCAGACATTAGCTGAAAAAGTGGAGGAGTCCTCCAAACAAGTCCTATGACTCCTCTTTTACAGGAGACCATTGTCCACTGTGAGCTGTCCTTGGCATTGAGAGAGCCGAGCATGAACAGCAGAGACTTCTGGCATCCAGCCCAGCTCTTCACCTGTCAGGTGGCCACACAGTGATCTGTGGCTGCTCATCTATTCTTTCCTTGCGACTGTGTTGTGTGGTCTATTTCTCATGGACTAGATGCGCTTATTCACATTTTATTTTTTGAGTAAATAGTATGTGGTTTTTAATAAACCCCTTTAAACCTTTTACTACACCAGAGCCTTCCCTTGCTTTTTGTCTTCACAGACAGAGTTCCTTCTCCTTGATTATAGCAGCACTCTTAGTGTGTAGTAGTTGTGTGTTTAGGTGCTGGGCTACCCGCTCAGTAATTCACACTATTTATTGATTGTTGCATTTATTTTTATAATTTGAGTTGAACATTCTCCTGATGTAACACTTTTGTGGTTTTTGGCATGTCCAAATTCATATCCCTCTTTGTGAAGCCAGGATCTAAGTGTGCCTGCTAGATTTCTGCCTGCCATTGTTTTTTCTAGTGTCGCTCATAATTTATCATCTGAATTATTATGCAAGTTCGCTATGTGTACCAGTGCCGTTGCTTTATATTATAAGGCTATGTCAGGGAGGCCTCGGCCTCCATTAGAACTTTAACCACTTTACAACCAGAGGCCATCTTTTAACGTCCTGTACTTTGTGCGGTGATATCTGAATGATGCCTGCAGCTACACATATCACCGTCTTCAGCCGCCGATTCTGTACATGATGAGAACAATCAAAGTGGCAGTTCCGCCGGTTGATCATTCTTATAGGCGCCATCCGGTGCTTCCGTGGGCTCTCCCGTGCCATCGGGGGCCCAGAGAGCGAATCGGTCGGCGCTGCCTGGGAAGCATAGGGATGACTGGTGACCAGATGGTCACTAGTCATCTCTATGACCGTCGGAGGCCCGGGCGCAACATTATGATGTAACGCCCGGTACCTGCAAGTAAACAAAGCCGCAATTGCGGCTGTCGGCATGTCATCTGTGAATTTTTTTTTCACCCATTTCGTGCTTGTAAGCCTGGAGGAGAGATGTGGGGTCTTATTGACCCCACATCTCTCCATAAAGAGGACCTGTCACAGTTATTCCTATTACAAGGGATGTTTACATTCCTTGTAATAGGAATAAAAGTGATAATTTTTTTTATTTTTACATTTTTTTTTTTTTTAAGTAAAACGCCCGTCCCCGGTAGCTTGCTCGCAGAAGCGAACACGCATGCAAGTCCCGCCTACATATGTAAACGACATTCAAACCCCACATGTGAGGTATCATTGCATGCGTTAGAGCGTGTGCAACAGTTCTAGCACTAGACCTCCTCTGTAACTCGAAAATAGTAACCTGTAAAAAAAAATTAAGCGTTGCCTATGGAGATTTTTAAGTACCGAAGTTTGGCGCCATTCCATGAGTGTGCGCAATTTTAAAGCGTGACATGTTAGGTATCTATTTACTCGGCATAACATCATCTTTCACATTATACAAAAAAATTGGGCTAACTTTACTGTTTTGTTATTTTTTATTTCATTTTCCCTAAAAAAAAAGGCGTTTGAAAAATGATTGCGCAAATACTGTGCGAGAAAATAAGTTGCAATGACCGCCATTTTATTCCCTAGGGTGTCTGCTAAAAAAAATATATATATAATGTTTGGGGGTTCTGATTAATTTTCTAGCCCAAAAAAATTTGATTTTTACATGAAGGAGAGAAGAGCCAAAATAGGCCCGGTTGTCAAGTGGTTAAAGAGGAAGTAAACCCTGCAGTCCCTATGTTGCTTTTCATATATTTATTTTTAATTAATCTTTAGCAAACATTACATAGTCTAATAGCACACAATAGCTGATTACTTACTTTTTTTTTTTAGTATGGTTTTCTCAGCCCATGTAGAATGTCATTTCCGCCCTTTCATATTTTCCCTTCACCATCACTCACGCATGCGAGATCTGACATTACTGCGGTAACCAAGGATTTCAATATGGTAAAGGTGTGTGGGAGGGTTTACAACCACTTTAATATTGTAATAGATAATAAATTTGTGTATGAAATCATTGAATTCATTACTTGTTCCTGTCTATATGACAAAGATGTCATCTATGCCGAATTAGAATGTGGCACAGATACATACATAAAGCCCTTATATTAGGGGGTGGGGATGGGAATTATTTTTTGATGAGGCCATACAGTATCTATTTATCTGGGCCATAATTAGATAAAGAATAATTGTCCTTCCCACCCACTAATGGGGAGGGGTGGGAATGGAAATTATTTTCTCATGAGGCCTTATCTATATATGGCACAGATACATTGAAGTAGAGATACGAGCCGAACATGAGGTCTTGAGATTATAGGAGTTCATTGCTTCTGTGAGATATACAGTGCATCCGGAAAGTATTCACAGTGCTTCACCTTTTCACATTTTGTTACAGCCTTATTCCAAAATGGATTAAATAATTTTTCTCAAAATTCTACAAACAATACCCCATAATGACAAAGTCAAAAGAAGTTTGTTTGAAATCTTTGCAAATTTATTAAAAATAAAAAATCCCATGTACATAAGTATTCACAGCCTTTGCTCAATACTTTGTTGAAGCACCTTTGGCACCAATTACAACCTCAAGTCTTTTTGAGTATGATGCTACAAGCTTGGCACACCTATTTTTGGGCAGTTTCTCCAATTCTTCTTTGCAGGACCTCTCATGCTCCACCAGGTTAGATGGGGAGTGTCGGTGCACAGCCATTTTCGGATCTCTCTCAGGTTCAAGTCTGGGCTCTGATCAGGCCACTCAAGGACATTCACAGACTTGTTCCGTAGCCACTCCTTTGTTATCTTGGCTGTGTGCTTAGGGTTGTTTTCCTGGTGGAAGATAAACCTTCACCCCAGTCTGAGGTCCATAGCGCACTGGAGCAGGTTTTCATCAAAGATGTCTCTGTAGATTGCTACATTCATCTTTCTCTTGATCTTGACTAGTCTCCCAGTTCCTGCCACTGAAAAAACATCAAGACAGCATTATGCTGCCACCACCATGTTTCACTGTAGGGATGGTACTGGTCAGGTGATGAGCAGTACCTGGTTTCCTCCAGACATGACGCTTGCAATTCAGGCCGAAGAGTTAAATCTTTGTTTCATCAGACCAGAGAATGTTGTTTCTCCAGGCAGACTGTCATGTGCCTTTTTACTGAGGAGTGACTTCAGTCTGGCCAATATATAGGCCTGATTGGTGGAGTGCTGCGGAGATGGTTGTTGTTTGGAAGATTCTCCTCTCTCCACAGAGAAACGCTGTAGCTCTTTCAGAGAGACCATCGGGTTCTTGGTCACCTCCCTAAGCAAGGCCCTTCTCCCCCGATTGCTCAGATTGGCCAGGGTGGCCTGTTCTATGAAGAGTACTGATGATTCCAAACGTCTTCCATTTATGGATGATGGAGGCCACTGTGCTCATTGGGACCTTCAATTCTGCAGAAATGTTTCTGTACCCTTCCCCAGATCTATGCCTCAATACAATCCTGTCTGGGAGGTCTACAGACAATTGGACTTGATGGCTTGGTTTGTGCTCTATTCCCTTATAGAGTTGCGCTTAATATCACATTTGAAAAGTATAAAAAGTCCAAATTAGTGAAACGGTCCAGAAGAAGTACGTGATGCCAAGGGGCCCGCTTACCAGCTACTGGTGACCTTCTATTACGGAAGGTCAATATCGCTTGCAGCTCAAAAAGCCAGCCAAGGCCTTTGTCCATTAAGGGGGACTTTAACTCGAAAAAAAAAGGAAATCCGCCACTTTAGAAAGAGTCGGTCATCAGAGATCCCTAAAAAAGATACAAACGTGCCATAGCATAAAATCCTTTAACCACTTCAGCCCCGAGCCTCTTTTTGACACGTTGTTTAAAAGTTAAAATCATGTTTTTTGCTGGAAAATTACTTAGAACCTTATTAGAAAAAAATATATATATGTATAATATGTTTGTAACACCCTAGAGAATAAAATGGCGGTCATTGCAGTACTTTCTGTTACACTGTATTTGCGCAGCGGTCTTACAAGTGCACTTTTTTAGGAAAAAATAAAAAAAATGAACCCTTTTTTTTTTATATTGTGAAACATGTTACGTCAAATAAATTGGTGCCTGCTCGTGGAATGGCAACAAACGTTTACCCTTAAATGTACATAGACGATGGTTAAAAATGTCTACAGGTTACCAGTTTTGAGTTAGAGGAGGTCTAGGGGTAGAATTATTGCTCTCGCTCTAACAATTGCGGCTATACCTTACGTGTGGTTTGAACACTGTTTTCATATGCGGGCACTACTCACATATGCGTTCGCTTCTGTGCGTGAGCTCGTTGGGGACGGGGCGCTTTAAAAAAAAAAAAAATCTAATTTATTTTACTTTTTATTTTGACGGTCTTTTTTTAAAAAGAATATTGCGTTTTACTTCATCTTTTGCTCTGTGCAAACCCTGCAGATGAAAAGCATAATGGGCTAGCAAACTAAGCCCGCACCGTCCCCCGTGCACGCTGCATTCATCTTCGCCCCTCCTTGTTTCGGGGCCGTGACTCTGGCTCTGTGACTGGTCATGCACACTCCCACGCAATGCACTCCGGGAGCCATCAGTCACGGCACGCGCTGGGAAAGAAAATGGCAGGAAGTTGTTTCTTCACAGCGCATTCGCACCAATTACAACATTGGCGCATTACAAAGGAAATATCTCCTAAACGTGCGCCGTTTAGGAGATATTTCCACTACCTATAGGTAAGTCTTATCCCAAGCTTACCTATAGATAAAAGTAACACAAAAAGGGTTTACAACCACTTTAAGAGCTATGGGCGGAAGGGACATTTGACGTTGCTTCCGCCCTCCCATGCTATGGAGCTGAGTAGGGGCCATTGTCCCCTCAGTTGGCAGCCAAGCATCCATGGGAGAGGACACGATCGTCTCTGCCAGTACCAGTGGGTCCGGTAAACGGCAGAGATGAAAAGAGCGCGACATGCATCCTAAAGAGAAACGCACGCAGTTCCCAAAATGACCGGGGTTATGGGAGCTAGCTATCAGGGGCTCAGCAGCCATGATTATCATGGTCTGTTTGCAGAGGGGAGAAACTGGCAGGATCAGCCAGGTGTTACACTGTGCTTTGTAATATGCTTTATAGGAGCAGGATCCATATTTTATTTAATTTTTTGGGGTTAACAAACGCTTTAAGCAACAAATGTCAGAAATAGGCTTAGGCATGAAAGAGCTAATTGAGCAGCTGACCTTTTCTTTATGGATTAGAGGCTAGGAGAAAAAAAATTTACTAAGTCCTTACCAGATCTTCTTCCCTCCAGTTTTCTTTCTGGCGTAGTGACCTAGTGACATTTTAAAAAGTGTGGATTTTGGATAGAGTTGTTTTAAATACCTTTCACAGACCATGTCATTGGTTCAAATAAAAAAAAAAATCGGCTGACAGACTGCAATATGTACCAATATTGTTAAAGGGGTTGTAAAGGTACAATTTGTTTTTCTTAAATAGCTTCCTTTACCTTAGTGCAGTCCTCCTTCACTTAGCTCATCCTTCGATTTTGCTTTTAATGTCCTCATTTCTTCTAAGAAATCCTCACTTCCTGTTCTTCTGTCTGTAACTCCACACAGTAATGCAAGGCTTTCTCCCTGGTATGGAGACTCGTGCTCGCCCCCTCCCTTGGACTACTGGAGAGTCAGGAAGTCCATTACTGTGTGGAGTTACAGACAGAAGAACAGGAAGTGAGGATTTCTCAGAAGAAATAAGGACATTTAAAAGCAAAATCAAAGGATGATGTAAGTAGAGGAGGACTGCACTAAGGTAAAAGAAGCTATTTAGGGGAAAAAAAAAAGATTGTACCTTTACAACCCCTTTAAGCACTTTTTCTCTTCTATATGACTGGCCTGGGCTATTCAGTATAGTACTTGGGTGAATCTATTTAATAATATTGTATCCGTTTAGCATTGCACCAATGTTCTCTTCTCCGTTGTGTGTATGTATGTATATATATATATATATATATATATACACATACACATATATACACAGTACAGACCAAAAGTTTGGACACACCTTCTCACATTCAAAGAGTTTTCTTTATTTTCATGACTATGAAAATTGTAGATTCACACTGAAGGCTTCAAAACTATGAATTAACACATGTGGAATTATACATAACAAAAAAGTGTGCAACAACTGAAAATATATTTCATATTCTAGGTTCTTCAAAGTAGCCAACTTTTGCTTTGATTACTGATTGGCACACTCTTGGCATTCTCTTGATGAGCTTCAAGGAGGTAGCACCCCATCACTCTCCTTCTTGGTCAAATAGCCCTTACACAGCCTGGAGGTGTGTTTGGGGTCATTGTCCTGTTGAAAAATAAATGATGGTCCAACTAAATGCAAACCGGATGGAATAGCATGCCGCTGCAAGATGCTGTGGTAGCCATGCTGGTTCAGTATGCCTTCAATTTTGAATAAATCCCCAACAGTGTCACCAGCAAAGCACCATCACACCTCCTCCTCCATGCTTCACGGTGGGAACCAGGCATGTAGAGTCCATCCGTTCACCTTTTCTGCGTCGCACAAAGACACGGGGGTTGGAACCAAAGATCTCAAGTTTGGACTCATCAGACCAAAGCACAGATTTCCACTGGTCTAATGTCCATTCCTTGTGTTCTTTAGCCCAAACAAGTCTCTTCTGCTTGTTGCCTTTCTTTAGCAGATATTCTACCATGAAGGCCTGATTCACACAGTCTCCTCTTATCAGTCCTAGAGATGTGTCTGCTGCAAAAGGTGGCTACTTTGAAGAACCTAGAATATGAAATATATTTTCAGTTGTTTCACACTTTTTTGTTATGTATAATTCCACATGTGTTAATTCATAGTTTTGATGCCTTCAGTGTGAATCTACAATTTTCATAGTCATGAAAACTCTTTGATTGAGAAGGTGTGTCCAAACTTTTGGTCTGTACTGTATATATATATGAGCTGTCTTTTTTACTCATTAAGTAGTATATTGAATATATATCTTTGATTCCAGTCAGATATTTGCAACTGAAGACAGTTTCAAATTCAAGGTGATTTAAAAGGCCTGCTTGTAGGCAATAATCCTTGTGTTAACCATAACAACCAATTCTTGAAATGGAAACCTTCTTAATAAACGATAAATTACAAACTGCTTTGTATAGCAGCAGCAGTAGACTTCTCCTTTTATGTTACCAACAAATGTTAGAAGGCAGTAAGGCATACAGTCACTGAAAGACCTTTTTACAGACATGAACTTTGAGGGCAACCGAGAGGAAAAATAGAATCAGTCCTGTTAGAGGCAGCTGAAGGGCAATTTATAGCTGTTCAGGAGGCAAAACTGTTGCCTTGAATGCCCCCCCCCTTTTTTTTTTTTAAAAACATCCCAGGTGGGGAGGGACTGTTCATTGAAATACCATGCAGCACAATATCAACAGGCTGTTTTTACTGCTGCCCCGCTCATGTGAACTTAGGCAGGCCAACCACATGGTGCAGGAAAGAAGTTTGCACAATTCCACCATCAACACAGACTGTTCTGAATGGGGAAACCCTCCTGCCGAGCCATTGTCTGCTCCCAGCGGGGGAAGCCGCCCCCACCAGGAGAAAGACAGTGATTATCGATAGTTACTATTGCAGCCGCTAATGATAATCGTAAGAGAATCCAGCAGGCTGGTTGTACTCAAGTGTCGATCGATTGATCAGCTTGGTACATTCAGCCTGCCCATTAATGATTCAAATCTCGGCCGGTTCCTGTTGAAATTCAAACCGTGTATGGCAGGCCTTACAACATCATTATCACAGGAAACATAACAATTCAGCAATGTCTAGTAATAGTATGCGCACACAATGTAGGAGGCATCAGGCACCATCAACACTACAGAAAATAATGTATTACACAGATGTTTATTTAGGGTCGATGTAGATGGAATTAACTGCAAAACTCTGATATGAGGAGAACTTTATTCCAAGAATACAACAGTCAAAAATATATTTTTTTCTGCAAATCTGTCTTTTAAACAGACGAGTTTACTATCGAAATAGTGTTTAACACAGTAACAGATACACAGAATTCTGGTAAGAGACTCGGTAGTATGGCTATATTAGTATGGTGGGGATGTAATTGACGGAGTGGGAGTGGTGCGTGTGTGTGTGTGTGTGTGTGTTTAAGGGGACGGTCTTTGTTATAAGGTTTATTGTTTTCATGCCACACCGAGAAAAGTGAAGAGAAAATAATGGAGGGCCCAAGGTTTCAATATACACTTATCTAAGGGATGGCTCACAAAGTTTTCTAGTCATTTACTCGGCAATATGTGCGCTCCTTCCTGCAGAGTGCTTACATATATGGAAGGAAATTAGGCGCAGACCATTAATCTGTGCAGGTTCATAGAACAAGAGAAAAAATAGGAGCACTAGGGACGTGGACCTACGATATACATGCTCTTGGTTACTGGTTCATTTATATTCCATAACTTGCCATTTTTATACATAAGGATAGCTCTGAATAAGGATGCCACTTCAAGAGGCGATAATAACATAAAACGTACCACAGGGTTAAGGAACATCATCATAAATGTTTCATATACACAAAAAACCCAATATGGATTAAATAGAAGTCCTTTATTCCTCTCTGTGTTCCTTCCTCACATTTAGGAAGGACACTAAGGATGGGGGGGGGGGGACTAACGAATGGTACAGAATTCATGACATCACCTTTTACAACATAAAAACAGTTATCTAACCATGGAGTGGAGTGCAGGTGTATCAGTATCCGTGTATATTGCTAATTGTGTACTGAAGTTATTGTGTATCGCATCTAAAATTTGGTATTTTTTTTTTCTTCTCGTCTTTTGAAAAAATAAAACAGTCCGCTGTCCAGCAGGGGTCTGCCTAATAAGAATGAAGTCCTCTCCACCTTTTACCCTCCTATCCTGGCAGAAACTTACTCTGCATGGAGTTTGGCCTCTTGCCTTTGCATGGCTAACTCAGTAGCTAGAAAGGCTCCTTGGCCAAGTGCCGTGGCATAGGTCCGAGCTTGAGAAAGGGGGAAGGCATTCTGAGTAGATTGGCTTGTTGATCGATGGTGTGGTATTGAATGATAATCTGCCACATTATCATACTGAGATAGTGCAGTTATGGAGCTATGGAGCTTGCTATGAAGTGTTTGATATGGATAAAAGATGGCAGGTTCTCTTTCCAAAGTCTCAGGAATATGGCCTCTCAGGCTGTGGCTCCTCTCTGGCTTAGGTGGAGCTGTATTAGAGACAAACTGCACACTGTCCTCTCTGTAACAGTCTCGGTGAGAATTGTCTGCTGGCCTTACAAGTGGCCGGTCTTTATCTTCCGACAGTCTCATGTCTTTGTGATTGAGCCTTACTGGTTCCTGTGGGTTTACATTGCACTTATTGGTCGAGGAATGATAAGATGCATGATCAGAAGGCATTGGCATGGACTTGGAGTTGTACTCTGCAGGTGGGAATGGTGGACCATTTCTTCCATCAGAAGTTTGCCTGTGTCCAGTATCCTGCTGAGGTGGAGTCCGGTGCTCAGGGTTTAACTCGTGTTGTAATCTACTCCTACTTGTTCCAGTCTGCTTCTGTGGCAGGGATGGCCTCTCTTGGTGTCCATTTCCGTATAGAGGGGGAGGAGGTGGCAGTCGTTCATCACCTTCTATTCTTCCTGGATATCGGCTATCTTTTGATTCAGCAACACTTAGAAGGCCAGGGGTCTTTCCTGGGTCTGACCGGCTTCTGAGATGAATCACATCTAAACCTGCTATATCATCCACTAAAGATGGAGTGACATTATCATACTGAGACATGACAGGTCCCTTAGATCTCGGACGTGGCCTGTTCTCTCTTCTTAAAGACTGCAGCCTGTATCGGTCCATATCCTCCATATCCCAGGAAATATGAATTGGCCGAGGATGTTCTGGAGGCACATCTCGACTGATGAAATTGTGCTCACGTAGAGTTCCTCTTGGATATGGAGCAAGGCCTTGTGATCGATATGTAGCCTTGGGCTGGTGTCTTGTGGTATAAGAAGCAAAATCTCGACTTGGGTAGACGTGAAACTGTCGTAAACGCAAAGTACTATAGGGGTCCATATCATAGAAGGTTCCATCAGCGGAGTAATATGTTGTGTTCCCTGAATAGGGGCTATATCGATAATGTACCCTCCCATTCTCAAAGTAAGGCTGCAGCTGAGTGACATGATAATCTGAAGAGGAACTTGAGGATGGACATGCTTTGTACTGGTAGACTGGGCGTGGGCAGTAGGCAGGTTCTTCATCTGGGGGGACTTCCGTTCTGGAAATGGGAACTGCACGTACAGGAGGCGGTTGTGGTTGCATAGGCACATGCAAAGACTGAACTCGCCTTATGGTAGGATAAGGGGGGGTATCCTCTGAGTAACTTCGTAGACCTGGACTCATGGATCCCATATAGTCTGAACGGTTTCTGCGGGAGTGCTGCAACCCCGAGTGTTTGGCTTGAGTTATGTAAGTGCCATAAAGGTTGGAATTAGAGGAGGAAGTTTCACAGCGGGTGGAATATGGCTGCATGTGTAGAGTGTCAGCCCTGTAGGACTTGGGAATCGCTGCTGCCTTATGATGCACCAATGTGTCGTAGGTATCGGTTTGATTCTCTGGATCCATCTGAGAAGGATGGTGATGCCGGTAACCAAGCTCCGTGATATCTGGCTTACTGGATAGATATGGTCGGTAGGCATCTCCCATTTCGACTTTGTCTTCTGCTTTGGCCTGGGATAGATAGGGATGTCTGTAGCTGGCTCCCTGCTCCATCATATTCTCAGACTTTATAAGAGCTGAATAGTTGTGTCTGGGCAGTGCATCCTCCAGTGAAGATGGCAGCATCATTGTATTCAGGAAGGAGTGATAATTGCTGGCTGTAATTGCCTCATTGTAGTTGGAGTGCAAAGCAGTAGCCAGACGACTCTCCATGGTTCGGACAGGTGGAGCTGGTGGGGCTGTGCTCTGCGTTGGGTGTGATGGGAAAGACTCTGAGCGCTGGTGGAAGTGTGGCCTCGGACTAGGCTTATCTGAGGAAGGGGGTGGGGTGAAGGCTTTAGTAGGGAAGGTGATATTCACTTCACCAGGCCCTGGCAGTGGCGTGTCTTCAAGGGGAATGGATCCTGTCACCTGAAACGTACAACACACAGGCGTTACAATTCATGCCAACAGTTTTTGTATGTGGTTGCATAGTTCTTGTAAATCAATGATTTAAGCCACTTATGCTCATATTAACTAGAATATGTTTTTCTTCATGTTCGATTATACATGTACATAATACACATTAGAAAATAAAATTAAGAATGTTATTGGTTGATATCTGTATTTGTCTTTTCTGCATAGCCATATTTAGCTGGCCATAGATCATTTGAATCTTGGCCGGTAAAGCAGACACTGGCTAAGATTTGAACCATGTGTATATGGGCAGGCTGATTTTACCCAAGTCGATTGATCAATCAACTTGGGTACAATCAGCCTGCCTATACATGATCGGAGCATGTCGGATTTTTCAGCAATAATCATGGTTTTCCCAGCAGGGAGATTGACTGGGTTGGTGTAATTTTCTTGCTTGATTCTCCCATCATCTATGACCAGCTTTAACGGAATATGACTAATGTCATTAAAGGATAGATAGAGTGAGTGTATGTACATGCAGGTATATAACCAAAAAAATTGTAAATGTAAAAATAAAATAAAAGATTGGAGCAGTGGTCATCAACCCTGTCCTCAGGGCCCACTAACAGGCCAGGTTAGCAAGATAACAAATACATCACAGGCGATATAATTTGCTGCTCAGTGACTGAAGTATTCTATTCTGCATCTCCCCAGGGTAATACATAAAATCTGTCCTGTTAGTGGACCCTGAGGATGGGGGGGGGGGGGGTTTACTCACTGCTCATTTACTTCATGTAAACAACATCTTAAAGTGGTTTGTAAACCCTCCTTTTTTTTTGTCATACTTACTTCCACTGTGCAGTTTGTTTTGCACAGAGTGGCCCCGATCTGCCTCTTCTGGGGCCCCCCAGTGCCTCCTCCCCACATTGAGTGCCCACGTGGGAGAAGGCTCTCCTCAGGTGGACACCCGTGTGGGCACACTCCGGAGTTCTGCTTCTGTGTCCATTCACACAGAATGCAGGACTCAGCTAAGGGCCCCCCCCCCTCCCCGTCATTGGATTTGATTGAAAGCAGCGGGAGCCAATGGCTGCGCTGCTATCAATCTATCCAATCAGGGCACAAGACACCAGCTAGACTTGGTGTGCTCGTTCCCGGCCGGAGAAAGATTGGGGTCAGGTAAGTAAAACAGGGGCTCAGGGGGGCTGCAGCACCACAGAAGGTTTTTCACTTTAAAGGGGTTTGTTTTTTATTTTCTAAATAGGTTACTTTAAGCTAGTGTATTGTTGGTTCACTTACTTTTTCCTTCAATAACCCTTCTTTCTAAATGTTTTTTTTCTTTGTCTGAATTTCTCACTTCCTATTTCTCCTCAGTAAGGTGTTCAGTAAGTTGTTTTGAATGACTTTCCACCACTCAGATGATAGTGGAAAGTTTACTGAGGAGAAACAGGAAGTGAGAAATTCAAACAAAGAAAAAAAAACATTTAGAAGGGAAATGGAAGGAAAAGGTAAGTGAACCAACAATGCACTAGCTTAAAGGAACCTATTTAGAAAATAAAAGACGAACCTTTACAACCCCTTTAATGCATAGAAAGCATTAGGGTGAAAAACCATGAGAGGGTTTACAACCCCTTTACGCTACTGAGCTTTGTAAATTAGTTTGTTTTTGAAAAATTAAAAGGAGTCTAAAAGCTCCACCTGCTGGCTAAATAAGAGACTGCAAAATATGTACAAAATCATTACACAATATTCATTTTTTTTTAATGCAATAAGTGTCCTTTCTCCCATTCAACAAAGTAAATTAACCAAATATTTATGTATGATGATTTTCTACTTATCATTTATTTTTATAAAGTAAGCTTTTACTCAGCTTGCAGAGAGATGACATTCTATGGAGTTGAATGAGATCCACTGATGTCGTTGTAAGAATGTAAGTTGCTCATTCAGTAACAAGTCAAAACAGTGCCTGTCTGTATCACCCCGACAGGATGACCAAAAGTCGGACGTTGAAACCCGCTGGTGACCTGAAGCCAGCATTGAGTAAAGGAAACTGATATGTGATGCTTTTTACCGAGACCCATTTATATGTATCAGTTGTGGTGTGTACCATACATGCACTAGGATCTTCAGAGCAATTCATTTTCAAAGGCACTCCGACACACGAATGAAATGCACGTGTTGCTGCATGCCAGAATGTATGGTAATGCTAGTGTTTGTGTTTTTTGAAAAAAGTTCTCGTCTGTTTTTGGTCCATGGCAATCTATTCAGTCATTTTATCACTACATCAGTAAAAGAGAATTGGGGGGGAAAAAATCAGTCCATCTAATGCAAAAGTGAACATTGGCTCAATATGTATGGCAAACATACATTAATCATCCTAAAATGTATAATAAATATACAGATAGTGAACATGCAACACTATTAGATCGCACAAAGTTTGGACTTATGCATGCGTAATGAATGATATTTTATTCCCATTCATGCAGCTTCAAAACACAGATCGCACCATAGATAGAAACTGAACTATTTTTGGTGTGGTTTACCCATGGAAAAAATACAAATGATTTGTACCAGTGGTCTTAAGGATTTCATCTACTAAAAGATTTTGTGTATTAAAAAAAAAAAAACTGAATTCCTTGGCTCTTAAAGGCCAAGTTCACTTTTTTTGTTTCTAAATTCCAGCTCCCCTATGCACCAATATAGCATTCATGTACTTTTTTTGCAAAAACATCAAAGCTTTCCATAAAATCTACAGACACTAATGTCCGCCATCCATGATTCAAAACTCATCTATTACTTCTATCTTACAGACTGTAGGTCATGACACAGGAAGGAATTGGGTACAGAAAAAAGTAATAAAGTGATTCAGCGCTGGAAAAAAATATAATATAAGACTAAACTAAAATAGATTGCAAGCCAGCACTGCAGATATAATCCAAAAAATATCTCAAAGTGAATAAATAAATAAATAGTGCAGCGCAAGTGAATATGCCTAAAAATTCAAATAATCAAAAATAGATACATAATAAAAAATAAATACATAAAGTCCATAAAGTGCAAAGTGATAAAGGTGCTCCAAAAATACAATAGTGATATAAAGTGCAGAAATCTTCATCAGATCTGTGACCCATAGGACAGGATAATCCTCCACCAAGGCTAATGGATGGCCTCTCACCTCAGCGATTCGACCTGTGGCTAGGTCAAAAAGCAAATATCATATCCTCCACACAGTAAATGGCAAGCAGCTTTCAGGGTTCAACTCCAAAAACGTCCACCAGATGGAACCAGCAAGCAATAAACAAATAATCTCCCATAGATCATTCAATGGACCGAGAAAGAGTAAAAAACACTTTCACTGCTTAAAAGGTTTAATAATCACAACAAAAGTTTAAAAACCACTCACATTGTAAAGCACTCTGGTCCGAGTGCAAAGATAGCAGCTTGTACCGCAGCTCAGAGGCCCGGATCAATGTGTACAGCGTGTGTAGGTCTCTGTGAGGCAAACGTGGATGACGTCGTCGGAGCTACGACGACGTCATCCACGTTTGCCTCACAGAGACCTACACACGCTGTACACATTGATCCGGGCCTCTGAGCTGCGGTACAAGCTGCTATCTTTGCACTCGGACCAGAGTGCTTTACAATGTGAGTGGTTTTTAAACTTTTGTTGTGATTATTAAACCTTTTAAGCAGTGAACACTTAGAGTGTTTTTTACTCTTTCTCGGTCCATTGAATGATCTATGGGAGATTATTTGTTTATTGCTTGCTGGTTCCATCTGGTGGACATTTTTGGAGTTGAACCCTGAAAGCTGCTTGCCATTTACTGTGTGGAGGATATGATATTTGCTTTTTGACCTAGCCACAGGTCGAATCGCTGAGGTGAGAGGCCATCCATTAGCCTTGGTGGAGGATTATCCTGTCCTATGGGTCACAGATCTGATGAAGATTTCTGCACTATATATCACCACTGTATATTTTTTGGAGCACTTTTATCACTTTGCACTTTATGGACTTTATGTATTTATTTTTTATTATGTATCTATTTTTGATTATTTGAATTTTTAGGCATATTCACTTGCGCTGCACTATTTATTTATTTATTCACAGGAAGGAATTGACCAGCTGCCCTCATTGGTGCACATCTTGCATCATCCACCCTCCCACTCCCAGGTGCAAGTTTTGTAAATGAAATGCAATCAATCAGCGATCACCCTTCTCACTAAATACACGATCAGATTGCAGAGTGTATGGCCATTAAGGATGAGCTCCGGCGTGTTCGCAAGCCCCACGTGCAGAGCCTGCCAGGAAGTCGGCACCGCGCTGCGCTAATTACAGGCAGTGTGACATTTCCCGATCTCTGCAGCCGCGCATCGAGACAATGTCTCACTGTCTGTGATAAGCGCAGCGCGGTGCCAACTTCCTGGCAGGCTCTGCACGTGGGGCTTGCGAACACGCCGGAGCTCATCCTTAACCCTTTCATGCCTATGCCTATGTATGACATTTGGTGTTTACAAGTTAAAATCCATATTTTTGGCTAGAAAATTACTTAGAACCCCCAAACATTATATATATATTTTTAGCAGAGAATCTAGAGAATAAAATGGCGATTGTTGCAATATTTTATGTCATACGGTATTTGTGCGGCGGTGTTTTAAACACAACTTTTTGGGAAAAATTTACTTTCATGAATTTTAAAAAAATGAAAAAGTAAAATTAGCCCAATTTTTTTGCATAATGTGAAAGATGATGTTATGCCGAGTAAATAGATACCAAGCATGACACGCTTTATAATTGCACGCACTCGTGGAATGGCGACAAACTACGGTAACTAAAAATCTCCATAGGCGACGCTTTAAACTTTTTTTACGGTTACCAGGTTAGAGTTACAGAGTAGGCCTAGTGCTATAATTATTGCTCTCGCTCTTACGATCGCGGCGATACCTCACATGTGTTATTTGAACACCGTTTTCATATGCGGGCGCGACTTCCGTATGCGCTTTCTTTGCTGCGCAAGCTCGCGGGGAGGGGGGCGCTTTAAAAATTTTTTTTTTTGTTTTCTTATTTATTTTTTCTAATATTAAATTTTTTTTTTTTTACATTTTGATCACTTTTATTGCTGTCACAAGGAATGTAAACATCCCTTGTGACAGCAATAGGTCGTGACAGGTACTCTTTATGGAGGGATCGGGGGTCTAAAAGACCTCCGAGCCCTCCTTTGCACTTCAAAGTATTCAGATCGCCGAAAACGGCGATTCTGAATACTGTGTACTTTTTTAAATCCGGCGCCATTGGCATCTGAGAAACCCGGAAGTGACGTCATGACGCCGCTTCCGTGGTTTCAATGCGGACACTGAATCAAAGCCGTTTACGGCTTTGTTTCAGAGCGCGCCGAGACGCTGGAGGCGCCGGATCGGGTCTCCCGGTGGGACGGGAGGCCCGGTCAGAGCGGCGAGAGGCGGCGGGAGATGTCCCCTCCCGCTCCTCCGGCATAACAACCGAGCGGCTTTTAGCCGCATCGGTTGTTATGTTTGGAAAGCCGATCGCCTGCTCTAAACAACGGTACCGGGATGATGCCTGCGGCTGCAGGCATCATCCCGGTATAACCCCTGAAAGCCGAGGACGCATATATGCGTTCCGTCGGCGTGAAAGGGTTATTGGCCATCTTTATACAAGTACATAGGAGGGAGTAAACAGAAACACTGAGCTGTCAAGCCCTTTATTTTTGCATAGCGGTAACTTGCATTCCCACATGAATTTCTTTTTTTATACGCAGCAATCACCCCAAATAAGCTTCAGAACTTTTTTTTTTTTTTTTTTAGAGTGGAGCTTGGTACGTTTTTTACTGCGGTTTTGGTGCAACGTATTTCTGAAATGAAAGGAAACACAGATATGAATGGGACCTCATTGTTCTGGTGGTGTTGCACCAATTTCACTTTTAGGCCCCATTCACATCTAGCGCAGTGGGGAAGTGAAGGTTTTGTGTCTCGTTGTTCCTGTGACACGCATAGGGCAGCCTGCTGATTTAAATGGACTGTGCTACATGTGGCTTATGGGACATGTTGGTGTTTTTTGGGTTGCATGTTTTTTACTGTGTGTTTTGCAGCATTTGCCATTCATTTTTTCATATGGCAAAATGTGTGTTTGCTTCTGTGTTTGGTGTGCCGTTACCAACTAACTAGTAATTTTAGGTGTATAAATTTGGCTATACACTATACAATCCGATTGTACAATCTCCTTTAGATCTGGCATAAATTATGTAGTGCAAGGACCTGCCTGATTGGATACCGAGTGATTGGCTAGATAGGTGTTTCCTCCTATTATATAAATTTGGTAAATCTACAGGAGATTGTACAATCAAATTGTATGGCCACCTTTATACACCTAAAATTACTAGTTGTGCTTTCAGTGCCATTAATTGGTAACGGCACACCAAACACAGAAGCAAACACACATTTTGCCATGTGAAAAAATGAATGGCAAATGCTGCAAAACACACAGTAAAAAACATGCAACCCACAAAACACCAACATGTCCCATAAGCCACATGTAGCACAGTCCATTTAAATCAGCAGGCTGCCCTATGCGCGCCAAAGGAAAAACGTTCACTCCCACTATGCTAGATGTAAATGGGTCCTGAAAGTGAAATTGATGCAATAACACCAGAACAATGAGGCTCTAAAAGAAGTTCTGAAGCTTCTTTGGAGTGATTGCGGTGTGCAGGGCAGCCCATTCAGGTGGATGGGCTGTCCTATGTGTGATGAGTGAACATGATCCAAAACGCTTCCCCCCCTCGCTAAAAAAAAAAAAGCATGTGGGAGTGCGAGTTCCCACTATGCAGAGATGTGATAGGGGTTTGACAGCTGACTGTTTCTGTCCACTCCCTTCTGTGTACTTGTATAAAGATGGCCATATACTATGCAATCCGATTGTGTATTTAGTGAGAAGGGTGATCACGGATTGATTGCATTTCATTAAAAAAACGTGCACCTAGGAATGGGAGGGTGGATGATTCAGGGTGTATGCTAATAAGGTCAGCTGGTCAACTACTTCATGTGTCATAACCTACAGTCTGTAAAGATGCAAGACAGATTTATGTAGATTTTATGGAAAGCTTTGATATTTTTGCAAAAAAAAGTACATGAATGCTATATTGGTGCATAGGGGAGCTGGAATTTAGAAAAAAAAAAAAAAAAGGTGAACTTAGCCTTCAAGTGTCTGTGATAGAAAAACTATGTAGGATACATTTACCTGAGTGGAAGGGCTCAGTCCGGGGGTAATGGCTGATGGACTTGGTCCTGGCATTGGATTCTGACATCTCACAGGGCTGTACTGGATAGTGGTGATGGAGAATGATGAGCTGGTGTTGGTGATTGGCTCTGAGGTAATGGCAGGATGTGTCTCAGTGGCGGCATCTGGTGGTGGAGACAGTTTTTGTGGCGATAGCTCTGATGGTGGCTTCTCATCTGGTGGAGGGGGCAGTGGTAAATCCATGAATTGGAGGTAGGGTGGTCTCTTCTGATAAGAAACTTGTTGGGCTGACTCAGCCAGGGCCAATGCCAGCATCCGGGCAGCATTTTTCGGAGGTGGTGGGGGAGGAATGAAGGAAACAGTGGTGACAGGGACTGAATCCATGGGAGACTCCGTGACGCATGATCCTGGAAATAGAGGATATTTAATCAGAATTATATTTATGTGCATTACTACTGATTAAAATGCGCTCAGCTGGCATATTCTTCCACATTGTGGTCAATTTCTTGCTCTGGTCATCAGGCCTTCTTATGCAAGCAGTGCAGCAACCAGTCACCACTTCACAGCAGGCATTTGATTTCTGATTTGTTGCCAAAATTACTGGACCTTCTGCTTTTATCTTTGATAATCCAAAGGCCTGGATGGTGGTTGTCAAACCATTTCCAAAACACATTTCAACTTGAATATACACCTGGACATACAAGGGCGGCATTTCATCGAACACAAAATTATCTTTTTGTTCACGAATGACCATAAATTTTATAAGAAATATTCAATATTTAAGTAGTTTTCTGAACAGAATCTGACATATATTTTTATGCAACACACCTGTGAAGCGAGATCACATATATCTCTATACCTTATTGTACAGCGTGATGTTATTACAAAGCAAAATGCAGTTAGATGCAGCATCTCACAAAAGTGAGTACACCGCTCAAATTTTTGTAAACATTTTAATTATATCTTTTCATGTGACAACACTAAATAAATGTTAAGTAGTGAGTGTACAGATTGTATAACAGTGTAAATTTCCTGTCTCCTCAAAACACCGCAACAGATTGTATAACAGTGTAAATTTCCTGTCTCCTCAAAATACCGCAACACACAGCCATTAATGTCTAAACCGCTGGCAACAAAAGGGAGTACACCCCCCTAAGTGAAAATGTCCAAATTGGGCCCAATTAGCCATTTTTCCTCCCTGGTGTCATGTGACTCGTTCGTGTTACAAGGTCTCAGGTGTGAATGCGGAGCAGGTGTGTTAAATGTGGAGTTATCGCTCTCTCTCACTCATCATACTGGTCACTGGAAGTTGAACATTGCACCTCATGGAAAATAACTCTCTGAGGATCCCAAAAAAAATAGTTGCTTTACATAAAGATGGCCTAGGCTATAAGAAGATTACATCATATCCAGAGGTTGCCGTAGGGAAATAGATGTATGAGTGCTGCCAGCATTTCTGCAGAGGTTGAAGGGGTGGGGGATCAGCCTGTCAGTGCTCAGACCATACGCTGTACACTGCATCAAATTGGTCTGCATGGCTGCAAGATGATGCACAAACCCTACAGTTTGCTGAAGACAAGCAAACTAAGGACATGGATTACTGGAACCATGTCCTGTGGTCTGAGGAGAACAGGATAAACTTATTTAGTTCAGATGGTGTCAAGTGTGTGTGTGTCTACAGTCAAGCATGGTGGTGGGAGTGTCATGGTCTGGGGCTGCGTGAGTGCTGCCAGCACTGGAGAGTTCATCTTTAAGGGAACCGTGATTGCCAACATGTACTGTGACTTACTGAAGCAAAGCATGATCCTCTCCCTTCGGAGACTGAGCCGCAGGGAAGTATTCCAATATACCGACCCTAAACACACCTCCAAGATAACCACTGCCTTCATAAAGAAGCTGAGGGACTGGCAACGCATTTCTCCAGACCTAAACCCTATTGAGCATCTGTGGGGCATCCTCAAACGGAAGGTGGAGGAGCGCAAGGTCTCTAACACCCACCAGCTCTGTGATGTCATCATGGAGGAGGGGAAGAGGACTCCAGTAGCAACCTGTGAAGCTCTGGTGAACTCCATACCCAAGAGGGTTAAGGCAGTGCTGGGAAATAATGGGGGCCACACAAAATATTTACACTTTGGGCTCAATTTGGACATTTTCACTTAGGGGTATACTCACTTTTGTTGTCAGTGGTTTAGACATTAATGGCTTTATTTTGAGGGGACAGCAAATTTACAATGTTAGGGGCCTTTCACACGGACGGATAGAATGGGGCTTTTAGTGGCGGATTTTCTAGTTTTCTACCGCAGCTAAAAGCACACAATGCTTTCCTATGGCCCCATTCACACACAGCGTTTAGCTGCGATTTCGTTGCATGCGGTTTGGTGCGAATAGAAAAAATAGAATTGAATGCGTCCAGGTGCGATTTAGCGCAGCTATATGCACTTAACCGCAGGTAATCGCAATCTTTTGTGTCAACTGCAGATAGCAGCGTGAAAAAAAGAACAGGAAGCACATCATAATCAAAAAAAATAAAAAGGGTTGCTATGGAAATGACTACCGCAGCTAAACACGTATTCTAAAACCAAAAAGGACTGACTGGAAAGCACTGCTATAAATATATAATCTATAGGGACCTGACACAACCCAGGGGCCACTATATAGACCAGGCTTCGCTAAATAGAAGACCGCGGTCCAAAGTCGGACCACAAGGCAACAGGTGGGAACTGTGATACAAGGAGGGGGCGGACTGAGATAAAAGTAAAGGGGACTAGCTTTGAAATGGACTAGGGTGCCAGAAAAGGGGGTTGTGAAGGGGACTGGTGCAAGTAAGGGCGGGGGGTCTGAGATGCAAGTAAAGAGGACCGGGTGCTGTGGAGGGAGTTGAGGTGCAAGTAAAGGGGGGCTGTGAGGGGTATTGGGACACAAAGAGAAGGGTCTGTGAAGTGGATTAGAGGGCAAGTAAGGGAGGGAAGCTGTAAAGAGAGGCCTGAAATGCAAGTAAGGTAAGGCTGTGATTGGGACTGGGGTGCAAGTAAAGAGGAGCTGTAAAGGGGGCTGGGGTGCAGGGAAGGAAGGCTGTGAAGAGGCCTGTAAGGGTGACTAAGATGCAAGGAAGGGGGCTGGGATAGAAGTAAAAAGGGACTGGGATGCAAGCAAGGGGATGCTGATGTAAAGGGTGGAGGTTTCTGCTGTAAGGTAAAGTAAAGGGGCTGTATTGTAAACGCATTTCATGTATTGTACACAGCTGCTGATGAAGGCGGCGAGGCCGTGCCTTCTAAACACGTTCTGATTGACCAGACCAGCGTGTGGGGTCATCTCCCCAGTTTGAAAGCCCTGGATCACTTCCACCCAGAGACACGCAGCCGATGTCTTCATGAGGCTTATCGAGGCCGGCGCCTGTGGATCCCTCAATAGGAGACTTTCCGGCGGTCCTCCTGTGACACTGCACGTGGAAGCTCCCACCCGCTCAAGTGCCCCAACATTTTTCACGCAAGTTTTTAGTGTTGTTTTATACTTATATACTGAATATATACTGAATAAATTCCTAAGCTGTTTAAAGGATTGGCTTGGCGCTTCTCTCTCCTCCTTTTGTTCACAGTGATCGGGTTCCCCAGCCCGCGCCTGAAGCAGCCTCGTTCCCTTTACAGCCTCCATTTAGAGACTCATTTTTAAGGGTTCATCCCCCAGAACTTTCAATCTACTCACCATTCACATGTTGCACCTTGGTCATAAGAATTTAGTCTGGGGAATTGAAAAGCAATGACTTAAAGAGGTTTTAAAAAAAAAACTTCTGGCAATCACCGGCCCCCCCAGCCCTCCGGTTTACTTACCTGAGCCGTAGACACGCTGTCCCTCTCTCCACAGGGCCCTGGCTCTTGATTGGATAGATTGATAGCAGCGCAGCCATTGGCTCCCACTGCTGTCAAACAAATCCAATGACGCTGGGGGCGGGGGCCGAGTCATACAGTTGGCAGATATGGAGGCCAAATAAATGACTTGGGAGTGTGCCCGCAAGGTAACCCATCTGGGAGAGCGCTTCTCCTAGGGAGGGTTATCTGATGTGGGGAGGAGCCACAAGAGTCGCCCAGAAGTCATGGATTGGGGCCACTCTGTGCAAAACGAACTGCACAGTGGAGGTAATTATGATGAAATGTTTGTTTTTAAAAAAAACAAATCACAGAGGAGGCCCAGCCTCTAAAGTCAGCAGCTACAAAGCACATTTAATATATAGGCACTTACCTGTCCAAGGAGCCTGCAATGTCGGCACCCCAGCCAATTTTCGGATCGGCTGTCGGGTGCTGCTGCCGCCATTCCTGGAAAGGGAATTTGGCAGTAAAGCCTTAGGGCTGCCCTATTGCGCATGCGTGAAGCACACTGCGCTTTCCAATTGGTCTAGCGGTGGAAGGAGGAGGGGGCAGAACTTCCAAGAGAACGGGCCACGGCCCGTCTCCCGAAAGTGGGGAAAGGTACCTGTCAAAAAACAGGTCCCAGTTCCTCCCTCCCCCCTGAAAGGTACCAAATGTGGCACCGGAGGGGGGAAGGAGACAGATAAGCAGAAGTGCCACTTTTGAGTGGAACTCCGCTTTAATCGGCCTATAGATCTAAAACAATAATCCATAGGGGTATATTTATAAAGTAGCGAATGTGACCACCAAACATTCTCTAGAGGTGTAAAAACAAACTGATTAATGCACTTTGAGTGAATCTCTGGTGAATATCACAATAACTGCTTTATAAAGAATCCCCTATTGCTATAGTTCCCTCTGTGTCTTCACTCAGTATGTGCTTCATAACATCTCTAATGAACAATGCTATCAACAAGTTTATTTTATTAGAGAGTTTGGACTCAAGACACAGGTAATCTTGTTTACATCAAGTTGATTACTGTGTGGCTGAGCACATAGGAGAGCCTTTAAGAGGTTGTAAAGGCTGCATTAAGGTAAAAAATCTTCCATCATCCGCTCCCCCCCCCCCCTCTAAATAATTATGTGAATAATTCAGCAGCACTGCTCTCTCTCTCCTCTCAGGACCCAGAGGCAGCAGCAGAAGCCATTGACTCCTGCTACTGTCACTGCAATCCTGTGAGAAGGGATGCTGAATCATGCTGTGTGCTCCCATAGCAGTTTGCTATAAAGTCACTCAGAAGGGGGGAGGAGCCAAGAACGCTAATGGGGGACCCCAGATGTGCAGTTCAGGGCCGCTCTGTGCAAAACCATTGCACAGAACAAGCAAGTATAACATGTTTGTTATTTTAATCAAATAAAACCCCTTTACAATCAACTTTTGAAACCAATTTAGTCTCATTATAGTACTTATTGGCCGTTTGTCTTTATAAACATAAGAATATAATTTTCTCTCCAAATTACATTTTAATAAAAATTCACTAGCTTAAAGCAGAACTTAAAAACCTCTTTACTTTTCTCATAGCAATTTGTACCATGCAGTGTACAATGCGGCTAGTGTTTATTTATTTTTTTGGAGGGGCAGCAAACAACCACCCCCCACTCCGGTCCCCTGAAACCAATGACACAAGCTCACCCTTTTTTTGAAGCCTATTACAGCCTCTGGCTCTAATCACATGCCTAAAAAAACCAAAAAACTCCATTGGAATCCATGCATCCGCCGCCCCAAATGTAGATTAGGGAGCCGCACGCATGGATGGGGGGGGGGGGGGGGTTTGGCGGTCGTGCGCCCTTAATAGATGGGCCGCCACTGTTATGTATACTTGGTGGAGGGTGAGCTTTTGCCATAATTTCCAACACAATTAACTCTAAGGCCCCGTACACACGACCGAACATGTCTGCTGAAACTGGTCCGCGGACCAGTTTCAGCAGACATGTTCGGTCGTGTGTAGGCCCGAGCGGACAGGATTCCAGCGTACATTTGCCCGCCGGGCCTTTTTCCAGCGGGCAAATATTTCCAAACTTGTTTAGAAACAGCCCGCTGGAATCCTGTCCACTCGGACATGTTCGGTCGTCTGTACAGACCTACCGTACATGTCCGAGCGCCCACCATCCCTCGCATGCGTCAAATGACTTTGACGCATGCGTGGAACCATTGAACTGGCAGGGCCGCCCACGTCATCGTCGCGGCGACGGCCACGCCCCGCAAATTGTTTACGCGCGGATTTCTGTATGATGGTGAGTACAGCCATCATACAGAAATCCCCGGGCAGACATGTACGGTGAAAACGGTCCGGCGGACCGGTTTCATCGTACATGTTTGCTCGTCTGTACAAGGCCTTACTTTAAGTAAATGTAAAAAGGTAATTTATATTGAAACATTTTCTTATGCTGGCCATTGATAGATCAACAAGGATCAGCTGAATTTTCGATCCAGCCTGGCTATAGTAGGCGGCAGTGATCATTGTATTCTGGTGGCTGGGAAACCTCCCTCTATCAGAATACAATGGCTCTGCGGGAGGGATTATTTCATTAATACTGAATGTGTTGATATAGGAATCAACCATTTTTCTTTCCTGCAACCCGTGGTCACATGACCCAATCCTGTAGGCTACCCATTATTGGCACAATAAGTGCACCCTCAGCCATGAAACATCAGACATCTAGTAACGTATATGTGTGGCGTGTTGGCATTAAAGCCCACCCTTTTCCTGCTGCACATATGTGTTGTGTGGGCAGCAACAGGTTAAAGCGTAAGCGGGAAGAAACGTATCTATCTTAATACTGGAGGCATTCCTGGTCTTCCAGTCATGTGATCACTGATTTGCTGTCACAACCCACCCTACTGGCTTCTAATTGTTAACAGTGAGTGGGAGCCGTCAGTGCCGGGGGCTCTAAATCAGTACACGCCACAGAAAATAGCAGTGCGCCTATATGGGAAAAACACAATACTACAGCCTGTCATCCTGCTGCCACGTATATCACATTTAATGATGCCTTCATTGCCATAGATTAGACACCTGTACACACAGAAGATGTTAGAAGACTTGTTTCCAAAATACAGTTTTCAGTTGGAAGTGGACTGGCTGGTTTTTTGAGTGTGCTGTTACATACCTGGAGGTGTAGGCACAGTGGGGACGGATTTGTTCTGCTCTAATCCTGACAAGTCAATCTCCTCTCTTTGAGATGATCCAGCTTTGTTACTGGAGTTAAATTCCTGGCTGCTGTTGTCAGTATAGAATAGCTCCGTGCTACATAGAACATGAGATGTGTCTGGTGAAATGTTCCCTGCAATATCTTCTCTCTCAGCTCCTCCAATGTTCCATTGAGAGATGACTGTAGAGTCCACAGTCCATGGAGATTCTTGTGTTGCCGATATAGAGAGTTGGCCAAATCCAAGGTCTCCTGATTTATATGCAGCAGCTTGCAGAGTCCCCAAATCTCTGATATCCTTGTACCATAGAGGAGACTGAGAAGCTCCACCTGCAAAGTGCATACTTCCAATCATTTCTGACACCCGGCTGGGCAATGAGACTGGGACAGGATCTGAAATGGTAAGGGGTGGAGATCGGACTGCTTTGCGACCCACCTTTGGTGACAGAGCTTGGACAACCTTCTCAGCAAAAGATGGGCCTTTTGGGATCTTCTCTGCACTGGGACTGCGGTCAGGGGTTAGGAACGGACTGAATAGCCTCTCCTGGAAAGGGGACATCGGCTCAGAGCTGTTGCCACTGGCAGGAGTTTGGGCTCCAATCTGAAATCTTTCTCTGCCGCTGCCTGGAGTGGTATCAATATGGAACAGATTGTTACTATCCAGCCCCTCGCAATCCAGCTTGGGTGGGCTGCACTGGAAAGACATTGGGTCAAAGTCTAAACTGGCCACACCAATATCAGGTGGACTCAGATCCTCGTCATCATGAGAACGAGAACTTAACATGGCAGGTACATGAATAAGTCCTTCATCACAATCGCTGTCCTGATCATGGTGTAGATTATCATAAGAGTTACAGCGGTTACATCCATCGCGCAGATCCCCATTATAGGAAGCAGACAGGGCATCACTGCTGGAGCGTGGGCGCCTTGGCCGGAAAAGCTTTGATTCCACTGTAAATCACAGACAAGACTGTTAGCAGGTCATAGTGTTATTTGGACTTTATAAATAAAGTATTATAAATTAAACCAATCTTATGCAAACCTATAAAAATAAACTGACGAGCGAGCATGAATTTGAGTGAATAGGATAACAAGACGTATCCGGTCTTATTAATCACATTAATAAGAACATCTAAAAGCAGAATGTGTCGCACTGAATTTTTGGCCGATTCTGATCCCCACATTGACATAATTATATAAAACCCTTCCCACAATAAAGCCAGCCATAGAGGGAGCGATTTTCTTTCCAATCGCTTCATTCCTCTATCAACACAGGCAGTGTTGATGGTGTAATCCCTCCCATGGTGCCACTGTGTTCTCACGGTTGGGGTGGGGCAACACAATGATTACTGTTGCATCACTAATATCATGATAAATAGTGTCCTTTGCCCTACTAAGAGTAATAGGTGAATGTCTCAAATACACAAAGTGAAAATGCAGCAAAAACTAACAGTGTTTACAATACACCAAATTACAATATAAGAAAAAGGTTCTCGCGCATAATCTAAACATGCATAAACATTGCAATGAAGTGACTAAAACAGTAACAGTGATATGTGATAATAAATAGTGTATAACACCAAAAAAATAGTCCATATAAATAGGGCAGATAAACTGCTAAAAAGGAGAAACAAAAAATAAAAATATGTGCATATGGAAAAAACGAACAAAGCGTCCGTCAATCTGTATGCCCAACCAAATCAATGAATAAGTGGTCTGATCCCCAGCGTGTCTGGTCTCTCAGAACTCTCACCTCATATATATATATAAATACAGCAACAAGGAAATCCATAGAGCCTCACCTCCATACATCAAGCGATATTCCCACTGTATACACTTCCACTGGTATCTTTCAGACTTCCTGCAGACTTCATATGTATTGCTGCAGCTTACTCCAACCAGTTCCTCAAATGGTCCCCATCAAGGCTCCAGTAGGGGGCCGGGGGAGAGAAGACAGAGAAAGACCTCCAATGGTGTAGTATCAAAGAATGGGGGACGTTTATTTAAATGTATATGCTCTTACATCAACAGTAAAAAACGGGTGCAATGTTAAAACTTGAACAGCGGCGTTCTCTGCGCCTTCTTACGTCACTCCAGGTGCACGTCTGTCCACAGCCAATCCCTACATGTTACGACACTGTCACGTGTCTTCATCTGTGGACAGACGTGCACCTGGAGTGACGCAAGAAGGCGCAGAGAACGCCGCTGTTCAAGTTTTAACATTGCACCCGTTTTTTACTGTTGATGTAAGAGCATATACATTTAAATAAACGTACCCCATTCTTTGATACTACACCATTGGAGGTCTTTCTCTGTCTTCTCTCCCCCGGCCCCCTACTGGAGCCTTGATGGGGACCATTTGAGGAACTGGTTGGAGTAAGCTGCAGCAATACATATGAAGTCTGCAGGAAGTCTGAAAAATACCAGTGGAAGTGTATACAGTGGGAATATCGCTTGATGTATGGAGGTGAGGCTCTATGGATTTCCTTGTTGCTGTATTTATATATATATATGAGGTGAGAGTTCTGAGAGACCAGACACGCTGGGGATCAGACCACTTATTCATTGATTTGGGCATACAGATTGAACTTTGTTCGTTTTTTCCATATGCACATATTTTTATTTTTTGTTTCTCCTTTTTAGCAGTTTATCTGCCTTATTTATATGGACTATTTTTTTTGGTGTTATACACTATTTATTATCACATATCATGTAACATCTGACAGGCTAGTTGTACCCAAGTTGATCGATCGAGGAACTTCAGCCTGCTCATACACGGTTAGAACCTTATCTGGTCCATGCTAAACCGTCAAAGGTTCAAACCCTCTATGGTTAGCTTACCACTTTAGCTCTGGAAGATTTACCCCCCTTCCTGACCAGGCCATTTTTTGCTATATAGCATTAGTTCAACTGGCTGTACCCAAATACAATTTGTCTGTTTTTTCCCCACAAATAGAGCTTTCTTTTGGTGGTATTTCATCACCTCTGTGATTTTTATTTTTTGTGCTATAAACAAAAAGCGACTGGCAATTTAAAAAAAGAAATAAAAATTATATATTTACTTTCTGCTCCAAAACATATCCAATAATAAAAAAAAGATTTATTCATCAATTTAGGCCAACATGTATTCTGCTACATAATTTTGGTGGAAAGATAATCCTAGAAAGTGTATATCGATTGGTTTGCGCAAAAGTTACAGTGTCTACAAACTATTTGATATATTTATGTAATTTTTATTTATTTATACTAGTAATGGCGGCGATCAGCGACGTAAGCAGTGGACAAATTGGAGACCAACTGACACTTTTTTGGTGTTAAAATTATGCACTGTCACTGTACTAATGACACTGGCGGAGAAGGGGTTAACTGTGTGCCTATCTGGTGTTTTACTGTAGTGGGGAAGGCATAGAGCCATGTCCCTGCTTAGCAGGAACACAGGATACATTCCTTCCTTACTGACAGAACGGCAATCTGCTTTGTTTACATAGGCAGATCGCCATTCTGCCTGTGTGATGAACAATCAGCGGGTGCTGGCGAACATCAGGTCTACGGAACTCGCTGTGTAAAATCACACGCCCGAGACCCGGAAGTGCAGGATCACTTATATATACATGTGATCCTGCACAGCACAACTGCCATAAAACTGCTATAGGGCAGTCGGCAAGTGGTTAAATGTCATGGTAACAAACAATAGACAGTAACATGCCAGTGACCAAAAGCACATTGTAGTCTTTAGTGTGTTTTCAGTTTTTGCCATCATAATTGTTCTTCTAATGACAAATTAAAATCAATAATTATTATAGAATAATTAGTTTCAAGTGAAAGATAAAGGCTAATACTAACTATTCCTAAAAATATTCCCTAGTGGGCTGTCAATCACAGCAGGTGCCAGTGCAAACAGCACTGCATGTCTCCCCGGGCACACGTGCCAGGGGGCTGCTGATGCCTTGTTTAAATCTACTGCACTAAACACAAGCAGATGTTTTACTAAAAACAGCAGCCTGGAGGACTCCTGTCATCCTTATTGTTGTCACACTGGGATTTAAGATACCAATTAAACAGAAGCAGAACATCTGCAGTGAAATGCTCCATGGTCTCAAAATAAAAGGAAAGGATTGATACTCATTTTACAGAGATTTTTTTGTTGACAAGCTGGAGGATCTCTGTGTATGATGGCTGCTTCTGTTGGTCTGCAAGTGTTTGTTATTTCCCCCTAGAGTAGACATACATGATCCAATCCTCAAACCACAAAGCCATCATTTAGATTTCAACATACTATATGGTAAATAAAGCTGCAGCATCAGACTTACTGTCAGTAGCATGCAGAGAACTCAGCGACTCTTCACTTTTAGCTGAACGCATGGTTCCTGTGTCACCTCTTCCTCCTACACAGACAAAAATGTATTTCCAGCTCAATACCGGACCTGTGCCACCAAGCACATCAACAGAACCAATCATATCGCAGCCACAATGCCTCACCTGACATGGCCATGGCCTTCATTTCGGTGGGTTCACTTGGATTGCGGGTCAGCTTTCTCTTGGACATTGATGATGATGATGAGGACTTTCCCAGGTTGAAGAAGGAGCGCCAGCTGCCCACCGGGGACTTCTTCATCTTAGGCGGAGGTCTTTTCCTTAGAAGGCAAACACAGATCCATTACTGATTTTTTTTTTTTGTTTACCCTTTAGAAATAGTTTAAAGCCTAATTTCATTTTCGCTTGCACTTTGAATAATTTGTCAATCTATCTATATATACAGTATTGGGACGCCTGCCTTTACACGCACATGAACTTTAATGGCATCCCAGTCTGTAGGGTTCAATATTGAGTTGGCCCACCCTTTGCAGCTATAACAGCTTAAATTCTTCTGGGAAGGCCGTCCACACGGTTTAAGAGTGTCTATGGGAATGTTTGACCATTCTTCCAGAAGCACATTTGTGAGGTCAGGCACTGATGTTGGATGAGAACGCCTGCCTCGCAGTTGCCGCTCTAATTTATCCCAAAGGTGTTCTATTGGGTTGACGTCAGGACCTTGCTTTGTGCACTGGTGTGCAACCATGTTGGAACAGGAAGGGGCTGTCCCCCAAACTGTTCCCACAAAGTTTGGGGCATGATATTGTCCAAAATATCTGGGTATGCTGATGCCTTAAGAGTTCCCTTCACTGGAACGAAGGGACCAAGCCTAACCCCTGAAAAACAACCCCACACCATAATCCCTCCACCAAATGATTTGGATCAGTGCACAAAGCAAGTTCGATAAAGACATGGATGAGCGAATTTGGGGTGGAGGAACTTAACTGGCCTGCACAGAGTCCTAACCTCAACCCGATAGAACACCTTTGGGATGAATTAGAGTGGAGACTGCAAGGCAGGCCTTCTTGTCCAACATCAGTGCTTAACCTCACAAATGCGCTTTTGGAAGAATGGGTAAACATTCCCAAAGACACTCCTAAACCTTGTGGACGGCCTTCCCAGAAGAGTTGAAGCCGTTATAGATGCAAAGTGTGGACCAACTCAATATTGAACCCTACAGACTAGGATGCCATTAAAGTTCATGTAAAGGCAGGTGTCCAAATACTTTTGGTAATATTGTGTGTGTGTGTGTGTGTGTGTGTGTGTATATATATATATATATATATACACACACACACACACACACACACACACACACACACACACACACACACACACACACACAAACACAAACACAAACAGCACTATGGCCCAGCAATGGTACAAGGGCTTCCCATATGCTGTCGGAACAAAATAAAGTTGGGCTGAGAGCTTCTCAGCCATTCACAGGAAGCCTTGTATTTTTATCATTAACTGCAATGCTTGGAAGCTCTGAATGGCTAAGATGGATATAGTGAAGTCATTCACCTGCCTCTCAACCTCAGCCCAACTCAATTTTATTTGGACAGCAGACAGCAAGTCCTTGCTCAATGCTGAAATACAACATTGTACAACATCTACATACAGCGCTGACAGCAGCTACAGAAATTAGTAAAGGAAATACTTAGTTTAGTCCAAACTAACGATTTAAAGTGGAAGGAAAAATGGAGTTAGACTTTCATTTTTAAGTGGTGACTCAATATCAGGATTTCACCACCAGGTGTGAGGTTAAGTGCAGAAGTATAAATAAATACATAGAGGGGTCGTAGGCTGGCTATACACTATAAAATTGGCTTGTTCAACTTTCCTTTAGATTTACCAAAACCACATGAGATACCATATAGATATGAAGTCAAATCTAAACCCTTTCAATTGGTATGCAATCAGGCAGGCCGTTGCACTAACACAGTTGAAGATAAATCTAAAGGAAATGGAATAAGAAAATTGTATAATATACGGCCATCCCTAAGTTTTTTCCAGCTTCTTGAATTGTTTTCCCCCAAACATAAATAAATTGATAATGATCTTCCTTTTTCCAAAATCCAGTGGTATACTTGGATGAGTACGTAATGAAGACAGACTGAAACGGAGAATGATTGGAGAGTAGATGGTGTATAGGGAAGAAGGGAGGAAGCACAGCATTTCTAAACAAGTTTCTGATTAAAAGTCCATATTTCACATAAAATTGTAGGAAGCGGTAAGTGGATATTTATTTCATAGTAATTCAAACTGTGTAACGTTAAATACTCCTCATTTACAATGTAACTACTCCAGGATAAAAGAACACTTGGTATTACAGAAGCATTTTTACAGCTCTTCCACTAGATGGCAGACTTGCCTATACTATTCATGTGTATGTAGATCTTACTCCACACCCTTCTCACCTTTCAGATGGGAAGTCAATGACTGTGTGGAACTTGCCCTGCAGGGCAGCTGGTCCTTCTCCCACCTCAATGTATTTGCTGTCAGCCACCACAGGGGAATTGATCTGTGCTTGTGTCCGCGCTTGAGCCTCTTCCAGGCTGAGGAGCTTTGTGGATGGTGAAGAAACCAGAAGAGATTTGGGCCGAGACAGGGATGTGTGACCTAAAGAAGGAGAAAGTGTCTCAAATAAAACATCTATTGTGCCTGTTGGATACAATTCTGACACCTATGGATCCCCAAAATGGCCATTTGCATTGCCGACTAAATTCTTGCATCAAAAAAAAAAAAAAGATTTGAACTCTAGGTATGCCAATGCAAGTATATCACACCTGAGATATGCATATCCACTTACATAATCCTCTCTACCTCGTCCAGTCGGAGAAAACCTTGTATTCATTTAAAAAAAAAAAAAAAAAAAAAAAACTTAGAATCTGGTGCAGCTGCGCATGGTAGCCAATCGGCTTCTAACTTCAGCTTGTTCATTTAGGTTTTGACCATAAAACCTGGAAGCGGATTTGATGGTTTCTATGCAGCGCTGCGCCAGATTTTGTATTCTCTGGTTTTAATAAAGGTAAAGCTGCTTGACACAAGAACCCAACAAACACTGATATCACTTTACAATAGCGGATTGTCAGCTACCCCATATGTATGAGATATGCATACTTACATTAGCCTAAGCTGCACCAATGTAAGGATGCAATAAAGATAATACCTGGAGTTCTGTTTTAAGGTGCAGCCTCTGGAACAGTCATCATGATCCTTACCTAAAGGAGATCTATCCTTACAAATGTGTTTAACCGCTTCTCGCCCAGCCTTTAGTCATATGACGGCCGCAGGAACCCTTCGTCCCTCCGGGGCGTCCGTCATATGACGTCCTGGGATTCCCGCAGTGTGGAGCACTGGCGCCACGATTGTTCGTCACAGAGCCAGGGATGTGGATCTCTGAGAGATCCACGTCCTGTCAGGGAAAGGAGACCGATGATGTGTGCCTTGTACACCCCCCACAGTAAGAATCACTCCCTAGGGAACACATTAACCCCTTGATTGCCCCCCTAGTGTTAACCCCTTCCCTGCCAGTCACATTTATACAGTAATCCGTGCATATTTATAGCACTGTTTGCTGTATAAATGTGAATGGTCCCAAAATAGTGACAAAAGTGTCCAATCTGTCCACCGCAATATTGCACAAAAAATTATATATATATATATATATATATATATATATATATATATATATATATATATAAATGTCATAAATGTATCCCCTATTTTGTAGACGCTATAACTTTTGTGCAAACCAATTTTTATTACCAAAAGTATGTAGAAGAATACGCATCGGCCTAAACTGATATTTTTTTTTAAATTGGGATATTTATTATAGCAAAAAGTAAAAAATAGTTTTTTTTTCAAAATTTTCAGTTTTTTTTTGTCTATAGCACAAACAATAAAAACTGCAAAGATGAGCAAATACCACCAAAAGAAAGCTCTATTTGTGGGAAAAAAAGGACGTAAATTTTGTTTAGGAGCCACTTCGCACGACCGCGCAATTGTCATTCAAAGCGTGACAGTGCTGAAAGCTGAAAATTGGCCTGGGCAGGAAGGGGGTGAAAATGCCCAGTATTGAAGTGGTTAAACTGTTCTGCCCACCATGAGGCAATGTACATGTAGTATTTGTCCCATGTGGTTAGATGACTCTTAAGTCTAGTTATGAAGTCTGATCTGCCGTGCCAACCCCTGCAGAATGCTACACTCGGGGGAAAGTACAGCCAAAGCCTTGCAATCGTGTGCAATGCACGTAGTTGCAGCGCGTTTGTTGTCAAAAATGGGGTTAAAACAGGTGGTGAGGAGACGTCACACCGCTTTCTCAGGGCCTGTCAGTAGTCTCTGGATTGTGATCCAAATGTGGATTAAGCATTTGTCTAACTCTAAATCTACCTAAAGTGTTACTTACATTGCATTCACATCCTGCTTTTAGACGCTTGTGTATATTTGTTAAGTCCCAAAGTAACGCAGCTCACCTGCACTCTCTCGTATGACAGAGCTGAGTTTAGGACTGAACAGAACTTCCACGTGGTTCAGGATAAATTCCACCACCACCGACTGGATGCGCACCTCCATGAATGCTGCTGTCCCACTGAAACACGCAGACTCAATCTGCTTAGATCTAAACAAGAGACAGAAATTGGTCAGAATAGAATTAGAAATTGACAAAGGGATTTTAAAAGTTTTTCTTTTCTCTACTTGAAAATAAATCCACTTGTCCCTGTTCTTGGCCCAGTCCCTAAAGAAGAAAATTCACTTCAGCTAAAACAATTATGCCGATCGCAAATGTTGTTGTTATGCTGCTGTTCACAATACTGGCTCAGCTGATAGAGGTGATCACACAAAGAATAAGCTTGTGACATAAGGCTAATCAGTAGGGGGATCCATGTATGATGCCAGGAGTTCAGAATCTGTGCTACAAGTGACCGGGGAGGATGGAAATGTAATTTATTTTATAAATTGCTGAGTTACACAGTGATAAGCCAGTACATGAGACTTCAACGGCATAGCAGGCAATGGGGACATCAACAGGCACTGAACATTGCAGAAAAAAAGTGTGTGTAAAACGGGAAACCTAAGGGGGGGGGGGTTGTCTCTATGCGCTAAACGGAACAGGTGCAGTGTCCGATTCAATTTTTAATCTATCCATCCTAGTGATACTGAGAAGTGGGATTTCACTGCCAATGGTCTGTAATTCAGATTAGCTTCCATTTTAGTCTGTAAAAACACTTTCAAAGGTTTTTACTGCCTTATCACACCAGTTCTGTTTAACCGCCCAACACCGGCTTCACCAGCCATTCAGAGAAATTGTAACGCCTGAATGAAGGGTATTCATTTTATGAGCTTCCTGATCATGTGATCAACTGTTGATCACGTGTTTGGAAACCCATCCTGCTGGCTCCTGGTTGCCGTTCTGTTACCAAGAGCTGTCGGAGACAGCATGGTCATAGTGCTGGGGGCGCATAAATGACGCATTTATGTTCCAGCCCAGAGTAAGGCTTGCCTCTGTGCTGCTATATATATTCATATGACCAGCATGAAAAAATTATTTGAAGTAAAAAAAAAAAATACAAAAATATTGGGTACATCTCCAGTATATTCACATTTCCCCAGCACATAATGAATACCTAACGATTTGCAAAAAAATTAATTGTGCTTCTAACATCCTATTTTGGAAATCTCAACCAGAGTTGTAAACCCTGCTGGACTACAGAACTTGACTATCTCCCTGCCCCTTCCTACACGCACACATGGATTTATTTCCCAGAAAAACCATGCTGCTGCCTTTGGTCCTACTACTGCTGTGTGTAGGTAAATGGCTCTACCAAAAGCCTGTGCACCCACTGTGTGTAAGGAAAAAGCTCTCGGGGGATGTAGTTCTGGGAGATTCCTACATCTCTAAGAACTGAGCTCTCAGCAGCTGGTTTTGCAAAAAGTCTGCTTATGATGCCACAGGGAGTCATTTCTCATTACAGAAACAAGGTAGAAATAAAAACAAATGATGCTGGGACATTCTTGGTGATTATTTCAAAATCATCAAGGATATAATGGTGGGTAAAACAAACAAAATTTAACATCAAAAGAAACCAGTATTTAATTATGAGTCTTCTATTTTGGTTGGAAGAGAATTTATGGTAATAGCATTTTTCCCTTTCTGATAACCACAGAGAACAATTTGGCTTCATGTAACAGATGTTTATCATTGTGGCTCATCTGCTTCTGCCGGATCACTAATCAAACACAGTAAGTGTAAGGCGCCTCCTAGCTGGGATCCTCAGAGCTCTGGAATGGTCCGGTCCCACAACTCATTGACTTTTGAGCTGGAGGTATGGCTTCTTCTTCTAGGGATTACTGCACACTCTGTATAGTGATGGATGTTTGGAAAATATAACTGTACAGCAAAAATTAGTACTTGGCCCTGCTCAAGTGTTAGAATCACAAAAAAAAATGGAAAAGTGATGACAGGCCTTCTACACTGTATGTACCATACCGAGGTGTAATGGTCCCATACCGGAGGAGGTTGGGGGCCCACACAATAGCCAGGTTCTTGGTGTGCATGTTGGTGATGGAGCAGTAGTCTGCAAGGCGGGATAAGTGGCGCATAAGAAACTCCAGCGTCCTGCGAATGTAAGATAATGACAGTTATACTCCTAGATAAAGTCTTTCATGTTAAAATCCACTCCACCTATAAATACTTGTCATAGTATAAAGGTTACATAACGTCAGAATAAGATATAACAATGTACACACAAAAAAACACTAGAAATACACATTATGGATAAGAGAACACAGACTGTTTTGTGACTAAAGCGGTTCATAACATAGAATTAGAATGTAATGGCCATTACTAGGTTATGTGTCTCTTATCAGCTGGTTCTGTTATCTGTAATCTACTACTCTGTTGAGTTAAGGCTGGGTACACATCTGCTATGCGGAAACCAGCGCGAATCCTGTGCGGGTTCCCGCATCACATGTCTCTTGCAGGCAGTTCACACTGCTCTATGCAAACCACTGTGGGTGTCAATACAAAGTTAATGACACCCCCAGATCACAGTGCAAACTGTGAAATGGTGCAGGAATCGGAATGCATGGGTGAGGACACCCATGCGATGCGATTCCAGTGCAGACCAAAAAAAGGGTCCTGCACCATTTTGGTCTGAATTCGCATTGCACAGACATCACATGTGATCTGCGCAGCAATGCGGTGCGAATCACACGGCATGTCCGACATCACAACAGTGTGAACCCAGCCTAAATCTGACCTTCAGTCTTGCATAGTTGTATAGGTTCCTCTCCTGTACTGAAATTACTTACTGTAATCTCACTGCACACTGTGAGCTTCTCACATTGTGCACTAGAAGTTGCAGCAAGTCATCTGCTGGCTGGAAGATGTCCAGCATCATACAGCACTTTCCAACCTAGCCTGAATGTCTCTAGCCAACCCCTTTTATTGGATTTCAGTTCTTTCAATCAATCAGATGTGAGTGTTACCTAGTGTGGTCTGCAAACTAAAACTGGAGCAGACAGGATCTAGGGCAAATGGGCATCATCTTCAACTTGTGCAGTCAAGCTTTGAAAATGGAAGATAGAAGCCAATTGGTTGCCATGCACAGCCTCTCCAGATTCTGCCCGCTCCAGTCTCAATCCATAGCAAACAAGTCACAGTTTTCTAAACTGCTCAATATCTGCCTGGTATAGCTCACCGTACTTTGCCCATCTCTACTGACCCTTATTCCCCCTTATGAGAAAAGCCCAACTCATGTGCAACAGTTTTTTTTCCCTCCAATCCAGGCACTTCCTTTATTCCGCACGGCTCTATAAAATTCTGTGGCTGCTATAATTCCGCAATGATGTGTTAAAAGCAGACACTTACAGTCCCCTGAGTTCAATAATGGCAAATGTTGTCTGTTTCACAGCCTGATAAATTATACATGGTGTATGGATTCCACCCAGACAGAGAGAGAATGCTGCAGAATTATTTAACCCGTTATTATGTGAATTTCGTGAGCCTGTAGGGTGAACAGTGAATACTTTGGGTGGTTACAGCATCTTCTGCTACAAAATCCTCAGACAAGTTCTTTCATGACCGTCCCTTCCACATTCCGTCATGCCAGACCCAGAGAGGCAGCAGCAGGGACTGATAAATCCCAGACAATGAAACAAACAGGCCAATACTCACAACCAGGGCTACCCAATTTATATACAACCTCTTGTTTGACAGTCAAGGGTCATCATTCACCCATTTCTAACTGCGGCCTGTCTGATCTGTGTGCTGCACGTCACAGTCTGATGTATTGAGACTCTCCCTTCATGTAACAGCCTCACTGTGTGGATGCTCCAGCCCCCATCTGCCATTGTAGAGCTAGATCCAGAGTTCTGATAAGGAACACACCTCATCCATTTCCCCACTCTTAGTAATCACTACACAAAGGTTGGACAGAATGGACGAAATTTCATTTGTACCAACCCGAGGAAGCAGACATGAAATTTCATATATATGCCAGACTGTCAAGGAACAATTATTTTGGTGGCTACACACTGACTGATAGCAGCAAGTATTGCAATTAATATAAGAATATGTTGTAAAACTGGTCTGTAAAGCAGGGCGTAATGAGTGATCACTGGAAAATTAATAATGCATATTAAAATTGCATATTAAAAATTCTTTGTCATCAATCAGCAACTGTGTGCTTTACTCAGGATAAGAAGGAGGTAACATTTCACCCATCTTATAGTTGTAAGGCTCATATGGCTGGTATAGAAAAGGGAGAGGAGAACACAGGCCATGGACTGACCGGTAATGTGGAGGAGGCAGTTGCTGAATGACATCATGAATCTTCACTAGTCTTTCTTCATCTGTTGCAGCCGACACAGCGTCCTGTTGGAACACACAAAATGCAGATTAGGAGACTTGTTGTGTATAATGCATCTTTGTCAAGAAACAAATGCGCACTGGAATGAATACTAGAATCCTACTGGCTTTTACAGGTAACAGACATATTCCCTTCCTCTAACTTAGTGCAAGATGTCAAGAGTGTTTGTGCAAGATGTATCGATGAGCAATCCCAAAGACCTCCTCTCTCCTTGCTGTGTATATGCCGGAGAGATGAGTGTACATCCCAGGTGCCATGTATTTGTTGAAGAGGTGAGTGTACATCCCAGGTGCTGTGTATATGCCGGAGAGATGAGTGTACATCCCAGGTGCCGTGTATTTGTTGAAGAGGTGAGTGTACATCCCAGGTGCCGTGTATTTGTTGGAGAGGTAAGTGTACATCCCAGGTGCTGTGTATTTGTTAAAGAGGTGAGTGTACATCCCAGGTGCCGTGTATTTGTTGGAGAGGTAAGTGTACATCCCAGGTGCTGTGTATATGCCGGAGAGATGAGTGTACATCCCAGGTGCCGTGTATTTGTTGAAGAGGTGAGTGTACATCCCAGGTGCTGTGTATATGCCGGAGAGATGAGTGTACATCCCAGGTGCCGTGTATTTGTTGGAGAGGTGAGTGTACATCCCAGGTGCCGTGTATTTGTTGAAGAGGTGAGTGTACATCCCAGGTGCCGTGTATTTGTTGAAGAGGTGAGTGTACATCCCAGGTGCCGTGTATTTGTTGGAGAGGTAAGTGTACATCCCAGGTGCTGTGTATTTGTTGGAGAGGTAAGTGTACATCCCAGGTGCTGTGTATTTGTTAAAGAGGTGAGTGTACATCCCAGGTGCCGTGTATTTGTTGGAGAGGTAAGTGTACATCCCAGGTGCTGTGTATATGCCAGAGAGATGAGTGTACATCCCAGGTGCCGTGTATTTGTTGGAGAGGTAAGTGTACATCCCAGGTGCCGTGTATTTGTTAAAGAGGTGAGTGTACATCCCAGGTGCCGTGTATTTGTTGGAGAGGTAAGTGTACATCCCAGGTGCTGTGTATATGCCAGAGAGATGAGTGTACATCCCAGGTGCCGTGTATTTGTTAAAGAGGTGAGTGTACATCCCAGGTGCCGTGTATTTGTTGGAGAGGTAAGTGTACATCCCAGGTGCCGTGTATTTGTTGGAGAGGTAAGTGTACATCCCAGGTGCTGTGTATATGCCAGAGAGATGAGTGTACATCCCAGGTGCCGTGTATTTGTTGGAGAGGTAAGTGTACATCCCAGGTGCTGTGTATATGCCAGAGAGGTGAGTGTACATCCCAGGTGCCGTGTATTTGTTAAAGAGGTGAGTGTACATCCCAGGTGCCGTGTATTTGTTGGAGAGGTGAGTGTACATCCCAGGTGCCGTGTATATATCGGATGGGTGAGTGCAGAAGCCTACACCCTGGGGTGCTCTGTATATATCCGAGGAGTGTAGGCTTGTACACCCCAGATGCTGTGTATATGTCGGATAGGTGAGTGTAGGAGTGTATGCCCTGGGTGCTTTGTGAAAGATGTGAGTGTAGACGCGTACACCCTGGGGTGCTGTGTATATATCGGAGACGTGAGTGTAGGATTGTACACCCCAGATGCTGTGTATATGTTGGATAGGTGAGAATAGGAGCATACACCCTGGGGTGCTGTGTCAAGAGAGGTCAGTGCAGAAGCGTACACCCTGGGGTGCTGTGTATATGTCAGAGATGTGAGTATAGGATTGTACACCCCCAGATACTGTGTATATGTCAGAGAGGTGAGTGTAGGCACGTAACCCGGGTGCTGTGTATATGGGTGAAGCAGATCTGCTAAAAAGTATACTCACAGAAAATTTTTCATAGAGTTGGTAAGTCAGCAGTGGATTGGGGAGCTCTCTGAAGTAGAGTTTACACAGGGAGCCAACACAGTGAATATCCTGGATGTAGACATCTTTAGTTAAGTCTGGAATCTGCTCCGAGTCAAACTCGTGCCTAACAGATCGACACAAAAACGTATTTAGTGCAACATATTAACAATAATAATGTTTACTGCAGAGCCCACCATTGATACTTTGCCCCACCTCTGATAACAATGACACAAAAAATGTACCGGTATCTTGTTTTAATACAGTGCTGTGCTCTGTATTTTATTAAGATATGTTTTCTGATAAGAGAGATGCTGTGTTGCATGTCTGATAACAGTGATGTAGTCCCCTATACTGCATTATTCTATTATCAATATACACTGTAGAATATTATTATTGTGTGTCTTGCATGCCAGGAACCAGTGAAAAGAGACAATCTCTCACCGTAGTTTCTGTATATTGGAGGCGATCCCAGAGAGGCGGTATATCCCATCCACAATGCCATGTTTCTCTATGAACTCTGTGCAGCTTCGGAGGACCTGGGGGACTTCATAAGGTAGAAGTAGGAGGAACAGATTAGAAACCACATCACAGCCAGATGAACAAAACAGCAATTTCCTGCCCACACAGCAGACAATGAAGTGAACATTCGCTTTACAATAACACCACAGAGCATTTAATAAAGTCATTCAGAGAATTACTGTCCTGTCTCTGTAGCTGGATGCTGGTAAAGCGCCTCGCACAGTGACGCCATTATTAACTCTTCATATTATTACTCACAGCCTTTCCCCAACAAAAATGGGAATCCTGTGAGGATTGGTCCACTCCCAAAGTGATCTCTGCAATCAGCTTCTCTGGAAACGGAGAAAACCAAACTCCCTTCTAATTGACTAACTGTGCTGCTAACCCACAACATGGCTGCTTTTCTAAATCAAACTACGGTGCCTGTAATAGAATGTATAATCAAGGAAACCTTTGGACAATGTTGGTCCAGGGCCAACAATCGTCACAAACTACACTACACTATACTACACTAACCTCTCCTCTGAAAAAGGTAAAAATGTTGCTGAGGTTTGTAAATGGAGTAAGTTTGAGAATGAAACTTCCTGGACTTAATACCAATCACTAATACAATCTGAGGAGACCTTTCTTTATTCAACAGGTAAACCCCAACGTAACAGATGTCTAAAGGTTCACACTTATCCTGGTCATGGTATAGAGCAGGGATCCTCAAACTACAGCCCTCCAGCTGTTGTAGAACTACACATCCCATGAGGCATTGTAACACACTGACATTCACAGACATGACTCGGCATGATGGGAATTGTAGTTCCTGAACAACTGGAGGGCCGTAGTTTGAAGACCCATGGTATAGAGAATAATAGCAAGTCACATTCATCTGGAGCTGAGCTGGAGCTAAAGCGGATGAAGCCGTTTTGGAAAAAGCAGTGAAAGTTTAACATTACAGAACAAGTCTAGTTGAATGCGACTATTACTCCTATACAACCAAGTGCTATTGTAAATGATAGATTGCCTGTAAGCAGCCTGAGAGGTTTACAAGCATGCTGGAAGATGTTTCGATGCACCATAGTTCTTGATACGACCTGTATGTTAATCTAAACACTACCAGGATAATTGCAGAGACTCAGAACATTTGCATCATCATTAAAAACTGGTTGGCCGGCTCAAGTCTAGCGATACAAAACTGCTAAATGCTGATACCTGACCGTACAGGCTATGCTGCGTTCCGGAATAAATAAGAAGAATAACAAAAGATGAGCACAGAATGTTGCTCATCAGATATAAAATAGTTATTGTGATCTAGGCCATAATATCTCAGATTTCCAGGCTTACTATCTGCGCACAGCTGGGTAGAGGAGGGTCACATGACTCTTCAGGCCTTTAGACACAACACAATGGCGTAACATGCCTGGGCTCTTCCCAATTATTCCTCAGGACAAATATGCAAAGCACTGGAGTAAACACACCATCCCCCCATCATGACTGCAGCAGTCATCGTGTGAGCAGAATACACAAACCTAACCTTAGTCACACTGATTAGAGTCTGAAAATGTCCAGGATTTAACAACTCTTTAGGTACCAAAGGTAAATTGATACAAGTGATAATGTCTTCTGGCCAGGTTTCCCTACTACTCAGCACTGAGCAGATACATTCACAGACTACAGAAAGATTGTGAATAGTGGGGAGATCAGATTACACAATCGGAATTGTTTATATATCATTTGTGATCTCTACATCTAGCTGACTGCCTGGTGTTATGATGAAGGGGCAGAGATAGCCGAGATCTGGTCTATTCAATAACAGAGACAGACAGGAGGAGACTGTCAGGTGTAACTCTCACACCTGGTTTCAGGTATTCAGCTTGTCACCTCTTCCAGTGTCCCGAGATTCCCAGGAGTCACACCCCATACTGCAAACTCTGCCCTGTAATTATAGCTACCACGTGCTGCATATATATCAGCAAGTCTCTTCTATGCCTTCCTTTTCCTGCCATTATCTTCCTGGCACTTGGCACCCTATGATACAGATATGCATTCAGTGCTCAGGACTTATTTTATGTGCCGTGAGACTGACAGTAAACTCCACAGACTATACAACAGAGGAGACTGACAGCAACTGAAGTGTGACAGACAATGTGCTACATCAAACATTACAAATCAAACAGCAATGTAGTCATTAGAGAGCACATCAAAGGGTCCAATCAGAAGTTAGTTACTCCTAAAATATCCCCCCCCCCCCCCCCTAATTCTATTACAAAAAAGACTGATCTACACTGAATGCAACCAATGCTAGCTACAGATACTATTCTATGTACCAACTTATTTTAAATTCAGTGAGTAACACAAATGCGGGTTTAATAGAGTTTTAATAATCTAACTAGCCTGTATCTACATGTATATGTTGCTTCTCCAATCTCCTTGGTGCCTATTGGACACAGGATTAAGTAGACGGCAGACTGGTATATCCTTACACCTGCCAACAGATGGAAACTGTAATTATCTAGGGAAGAGAGGATTGTGATTGGTGGTGATGGAGAGATGGGTCTTTGGTATATAAGTTTCTTGAGCAAAATAAAATAAAGGATGGACAACTCTAGAAAACCAATCAGAAATCTCCAAGATAAAATTCTGGTTGGGTGCTTTGGGTCACACTGCACACACGTTTGTAAGGATGTTGGGCCATAAACTGAAGATACAAATCCCATGGCAGGGACCACACACCGAGGAGACCCTCAGATTGGATGTGTGGTGGTACATTACACACAGGAGATTTCACGTCATTTCATGTCATTTAATTTAGCTGCCACCGTTCACAGTAGCTGAGCAATCTTCATGAGATTTCTGTCTTCAGCTAATGGAGGAGTTTTAGGGCGAGGACATTGTTATTTTAGATTACCTTTCACAACACTCACAGATAACTTAACACTAGTTCCAAGTTTTTACTTAAGGAAAAATACACGACTCTGATTTGTCCATCTAAACATTTGTGGTGAAATACAACGCATTTCTCTTCTGCCAGAGAAGCTTGTTGTTTTTTACTGACAGAACTAGAGCTGGTAATACGAGTGATCCACAACAAAGCAGATCAGTAGATACCGTGTGCACAAAATTCCAGTCTAACCTGTTCATTGTGTGAGGGGGTGATGTACAAGAAAGGTAGGGGCCCCAGTGTCATCACAGAATGTACAGATCTTATCAAACTCTTTCTTCTCATACTTCTGTATATCCTTCAACATATACTGTCATACACTGCCCCCTCGCTGCACATCATCCACCGTACACTGCCCCCCCCCCCCGCTGCACAGCCTTCACCGCGCACTGCCCCCTCGCTGCACAGCCTCCGCCGTACACTGCCCCCTTGCTGCACATCATCCACCGTACACTGCCCCCTCGCTGCACAGCCTCCACCGTACACTGCCCCCTCGCTGCACAGCCTCCACCGTACACTGCCCCCTCGCTGCACAGCCTCCACCGTACACTGCCCCCTCGCTGCACAGCCTCCACCGTAACACTGCCCCCTCGCTGCACAGCCTCCACCGTAACACTGCCCCCTCGCTGCACAGCCTCCACCGTAACACTGCCCCCTCGCTGCACAGCCTCCACCGTAACACTGCCCCCTCGCTGCACAGCCTCCACCGTAACACTGCCCCCTCGCTGCACAGCCTCCACCGTAACACTGCCCCCTCGCTGCACAGCCTCCACCGTAACACTGCCCCCTCGCTGCACAGCCTCCACCGTAACACTGCCCCCTCGCTGCACAGCCTCCACCGTACACTGCCCCCTCGCTGCACAGCCTCCACCGTACACTGCCCACTCGCTGCACAGCCTCCACCGTACACTGCCCCCTCGCTGCACAGCCTCCACCGTACACTGCCCCCTCGCTGCACAGCCTCCACCGTACACTGCCCCCTCGCTGCACAGCCTCCACCGTACACTGCCCCCTCGCTGCACAGCCTCCACCGTACACTGCCCCCTCGCTGCACAGCCTCCACCGTACACTGCCCCCTCGCTGCACAGCCTCCACCGTACACTGCCCCCTCGCTGCACAGCCTCCACCGTACACTGCCCCCTCGCTGCACAGCCTCCACCGTACACTGCCCCCTCGCTGCACAGCCTCCACCGTACACTGCCCCCTCGCTGCACAGCCTCCACCGTACACTGCCCCCTCGCGGCACAGCCTCCACCGTACACTGCCCCCTCGCGGCACAGCCTCCACCGTACACTGCCCCCTCGCGGCACAGCCTCCACCGTACACTGCCCCCTCGCTGCACAGCCTCCACCGTACACTGCCCCCTCGCGGCACAGCCTCCACCGTACACTGCCCCCCCGCGGCACAGCCTCCACCGTACACTGCCCCCTCGCGGCACAGCCTCCACCGTACACTGCCCCCTCGCTGCACAGCCTCCACCGTACACTGCCCCCTCGCTGCACAGCCTCCACCGTACACTGCCCCCTCGCTGCACAGCCTCCACCGTACACTGCCCCCTCGCTGCACAGCCTCCACCGTACACTGCCCCCTCGCTGCACAGCCTCCACCGTAACACTGCCCCCTCGCTGCACAGCCTCCACCGTACACTGCCCCCTCGCTGCACAGCCTCCACCGTAACACTGCCCCCTCGCTGCACAGCCTCCACCGTAACACTGCCCCCTCGCTGCACAGCCTCCACCGTAACACTGCCCCCTCGCTGCACAGCCTCCACCGTAACACTGCCCCCTCGCTGCACAGCCTCCACCGTACACTGCCCACTCGCTGCACAGCCTCCACCGTACACTGCCCACTCGCTGCACAGCCTCCACCGTACACTGCCCCCTCGCTGCACAGCCTCCACCGTACACTGCCCCCTCGCTGCACAGCCTCCACCGTACACTGCCCCCTCGCTGCACAGCCTCCACCGTACACTGCCCCCTCGCTGCACAGCCTCCACCGTACACTGCCCCCTCGCTGCACAGCCTCCACCGTACACTGCCCCCTCGCTGCACAGCCTCCACCGTACACTGCCCCCTCGCTGCACAGCCTCCACCGTACACTGCCCCCTCGCGGCACAGCCTCCACCGTACACTGCCCCCTCGCTGCACAGCCTCCACCGTACACTGCCCCCTCGCTGCACAGCCTCCACCGTACACTGCCCCCTCGCTGCACAGCCTCCATCGTACACTGCCCCCTCGCTGCACAGCCTCCACCGTACACTGCCCCCGCTGCACAGCCCCCACCTTTCACTGCCCCTGCTCTATATCCTCCACCATACACTGCATATCCAACACCATTCACTGTTTCCTGATTCAAGTCCACCATCATATATTGTCCCCCCTATACATTGTAAAGCACTGCGTAAACTGTTTGCGCTATATAAATCGTGTATAAAAATAATCATACACTGACCTTCTGCATATGCTCCACCATAAATTGCACTTCTGCCATCATATCCTCCACCAGAAAAACAGAAGCATATTAGAACAGCTTTAATCCCATAGCTAATATATATAATAATATCAGTTCCAACAAATGTCAGCGCTTACCATCTTGGGCAGAGTTGAGAAGATGTTCCCCAAGGTCGCAGCCAAACACCCGTTCCCGCAGGATCCCACGCTGCTTCAGCTTCTGCTTGCTGGGTCTGGACTTCATGAAGGTCCTCAGGAATGTGATCAGCTTGCCGTGTTTCCGGGACACTGCACAGACAGCATGAGATCAACATTACTCCAAGAATCACAAGACACATGGACGGTTAACTGGCACAAACACAGACAGACATTGTGTGGAAGGGCGACACAAAAAGAGCAAATTCTTTCTGGCCTAGAAAGCAGCATGCTGGCTGCTATGTGTGAGATGAATTAGGGATATCACTAATAGACACAAAGATGTCCTTCACAGTGCTGATTGTCCACAGAGCCATTGTGCTATGGACCAGGAGAGCCTTGTATGGAAGAAACTCGAGCAAATGGGGAACTGTTGGCTACAGAACAAATCAAAATCTGTTTAATTTTTCTAAGTCTATATTGGAAAATTAAATATAAAACCTGCACTGTTGATTGTTAGGGGAAGTGGTCTCACAGGTCAGAACATCCTACCTCCACTCTCCCAGGAGGTTCCTGCCAACCAGAAAATACTGGTCTCCTATATAATTACAGTATTTGGATGCTGGACTGGCAGTACCATGACATCATGGCAACACTGACCACCACAGAAATATATTTACCAACCTAAAACTACCCATCCCATGTATTATCATATGGATGCTGGACAGGCAGTACCAGAGATCGATGTCCTGCCAGAATTTCATTACGTATATAGTTAATGAAAGTCTCAGAAAACTAGCTTGGGTCACTTGACTTTAAGCAATGCATGCAATCTATATTTATCAACATGTCCTAAAACTCAACTCCAGTCACACACACATAGGATTGTATTCTATGTCAGGTAATCAATGGGACAGCAAGTGAGTAGAAATCCCCCAAGTGGGGACATAGACAAAAAAAAACATGTCCAAGGTTCCCCTGCTTTACTGAAAACAACATTTTGGCTAGAATTGAATTCCACTTTTAAGAAGGGCTCTTCCACTCATGGCAACCAATCAGACCCTCTAGTGTGTTATTTGTAGCAGAATCTGCCTACAATATGCAACAAATGTGAAAAAAATGAAACCTAGAGCTTATTCTGAGAATACACCAAATCGAAGATTTTCACACCAACAAAACTGTAATAAACTCAGCATAGCATCTAACCCCAGGTTTGTGGGGTGGATGTGGAGTGCAGGATTAGGCCGATGTTGGGTAATGGACGCAGCTGCCTTTGTTATCGGACTTTCTATCTGCAGGTATTGCGGTTTTCTTCATAATGTGTAATTAGGCTTAGTACTCAGTAAATCTTGTCCTTGGTGCTTATACGCAATGCTTACTCATCAGCTGATAGAGAGGGAGGCTGGGAACTCTACATCTTCTACAAAGAATGTCTGCTAAAGCCTTATACTAAAGCATACCGACACTGCTATATACAGAAACACTGCTAATACTGACACACATATTCCAATGCACACCAATAATGACTGCTGTATACTAACAGACACATACTGCAAGGCCTCATGCACAACGAGCATATGCTCAGCTCCCCAAACATATTTTCTGATTCAAAAACGTACAAGCGGCATTTCGCTCATGTGTTTTGGCGCGCCAAGCGTTTAAGCTTAAATGGATTTCATTGCCCAGTTTTAATTTTATTTTATTCTGGCCATTGGATTAAATGAGCTCTCGGGAGCTAAACGCTCCTCTTCTAATAAGCCTGTAAATGCCTGTATGCATTGACAGTCACACACGCCAACATAAAGGTGCGTTTACAGGGCAAAAAAAAGTCCACCCTCTGTAAAAGCTGCATTTTTTTGAAGCCCATTGTGCATGAGCCCAAATAATGGTGGTCGTACACGCCATACCATCACTGCTACTGCACTGGAAGAGGCAACCACCCTGCCCTTTGTCCATATATTCTCATTGTTTGTACACTTTGTAAAGTGCAGATCTAGTTATTGTTTGTAGCAAGTCAGTTGCCTCTTCATACCCTGAACAGTTATATACATTATTACAACACAGCACGGTGCACATGCTACAAGACAGTCATTGTACCATTCACTAAATACTAATTTATTAAGACTGGAGTAGCCAGAATCTGTGCATGGCAACCCTTTAACTTCTAGCTTTTATTTCAAAGCCTGATTAAACAAGCAGAAGACAGAAACTGACTGGTTACTATGCACAGCTACTCCAGATTTTGTTGGTCCAGTCTTAGTAAATTTCCCCCCAATGTGTCTAGGCTGGAACATTAGTGGTTCTACTAAGGTCCTCGCACCTCTACACTGCTACACTACATTTGTGACACTTTGTACCTGTACAGCTGAGCACCTAACTGATGAAGCCTTTGATGGGAGCTGCCATAGTTTGCCTGGACAGCATCACTGCAGAGTGAGGGGTCTTCCCTGAAAGGGCTATAAAGATGAAGAATGGAAGCCTCTATTGAAGGCTTTTCTGGTGTTTAGCCTGATGGTGGATTCCCTTTAGCAAGCACTTTGGTATTTTTACTCTTCCTTCCCTGCACACTGCCACCCATTATCTGTACACTGGAATGATTGGTAAATTCTTCAATGTCATGTTCCCTGTTCCATTTCAATGTAAAGGGCAGTTAGCTCTGGAGAGGGCTGGATACAACAAGGGCCCCCATGTTCTTCGACAGAGTGCAGACCTCTCTCATGTCGCTCAGCCGGCAGCTGCCATCAATGAAGCTTGGCAGAAGCTGGCACGAGAGTGACCGTCTCCACTTTCCTCCTGGCACCATGCCCAATGTCTGGAAACAAATACAATGATACTCGGATCCAGGTGTCCTTGTCACAGAGCAAAGCTGCCAGAAGGAATGTGACACTTCAAGTGAAATACACAACTAGATCCCGGCAAAATCCTGGAAACACAAATGAGTGATCAGCCTTTGCCACACGGTCCAAGCAGATTCTGCTCAGTAATGGGCTAGTGATAGATGGGCAAATAAAAGCTCCCCAAAAACAGTAGGCAGACATCTGCTTGTCCTCAGCAGGGTCAAGACTGTCCACTCCAAAATATCCTGTGTGTGGTCATTACAAGGACAGGACAGGTCAGGTCTGAAGAATCTCTGTGATTAATAAAAACATACATCTAAAGATCAGAAGTACTTGATTCAGTCCTCTACCTGGTGTTATATCTGGTGTGATGGCAGGGACCCTTCCAATGCCATACCACAGGACCATTTAGATATATTTAAACCCGAAAAAACCCGAACATCGGTGCGGCTCTATACGGCGCCTGCGCACCGACGTTCGGGTTCTGTCGGCAACCTGTGACGTACAGTATGCGCCGTTCGGAAGCCTGTCAATCACAGGCAGTGCTTGGGAACGCCCACTCCCGCGGGATTGCCGTGAGGTGAAAATCCTGATAACGAGGTATGTGCTGAGAAAAAGAAAAAAAAAAACACCGGCATTCTGTCGGTAGGATGGCTCGACTCCGTGTGATGTCAGAATTTTTTTTAAAGGGTGAACCTCCACTTTAAGATATTAGTTTTTGCCTTGGAAATTTCATTTTGGCAGTTTTGTAAATTTTTAAAGCTGCTCAGTACAATAAATCTACTCAGTTTTTACAAGGTCAATAAAACTCAGTAGAGTATATATTTTCATCATAAATCCAATTTATTTACACCATATTTTGTCATTTTCAGGGCAGGAAGCTGGAGAAGGTGCTACATTGGCTGAAATTTTCCAATTAATTAAAGTGGGGTAAAAAGCACTGATATATTTTAGAAATTATTCAGTCAGAGGAGCCACCCACAATTTCACTTTTTAAATATAAATACCCCTGTAATACACAAGCTTAATGTAGTCTAGTAAAGTTAGTCTGTAAACTAAGGTCCGTTTTGTTAGGTTGTTAGAGCATTTAGTTTATAATCTAGAAATAGTCCGTGGCCATCTTAAGTGTGGGCATCATGAAGCCAGACTGTATGACTTCCTGGATTTCAGCCTTGCAGATCTCGCACATGCTCAGTGCTGCACAAGCGATGTAATAGGTTTCAGTCAGGTTTCCATAGCAACGGGAGTGTCAGAGGAAGTTGCCGCCCCTTCTCTATGCAAATAGGCTATTTGCAAGGACTACTGGGATACATGATGCCTATCCCAGAAACCCTTGCGAATAGCCTTGTGACTTAATAGCCTAGGCTAATAAGGAGGAGGAAGTAATGAAGGACTACAAAATAAAGGTATTTACAAGCAACAAAATAAATAAAAATTGTCCATTCTGAACACTATGAGATTAGGGCATGCAGCACAGACAAACAGAAAAAAATGGGTGGAACTCCACTTTAAGGATAAGCAGGTGTAAAGCAGGAACCAGCAAAGGACAGGGGGGCCAGTCAGTAATGGCTCTGAACTGCAATATATACACTTTGCAAGTCATCACCCGCTGACTGCACAACAATACACCTCCATATCTAGTACACACAGGCCAAATGTCGGGCTGAAATAAATTGGTTCAATAAAAATCGTCCGACATTCGTCCCATGTGTATGGCAGCTGACTGAAACTTCTGTCGGGCGAGCATGCTGGAAAACCAGCAGCTGACCAGAGTGTTTTGGTGATGTCAGAAAACAATAGAACAGCAGGGGAGGTTGCACTAACAATTCAATGTTAGTACAGCTGAGGCTCCGACTGGAGTTGTCAGGTTTTTATTGTTCAACCCACTGGGTTGAATGAAAAAGAAAACTAGTGGGGTGTAGGCTTAAAGTAGGTGTTACCACAAAAATGTATTTCACTGCCAGCCCCTCTATTAAAAAACACACAGGGTTTTTCCCCGTTAAAAAAAAACAACACACATGGTAAATGTTTTTTCTAAAACAAAGTTTGTAAATAGTTTTACAGCTGTCTTTAGGCCAGTCACGTGACTCCTGGCCGGTCTCCTACTCCGATCCAGGGCTACTGCGGGGGGGGGGCCGTGATCTCCCTCTGATGTTAGCTGGAGAGGTCACATGGCCACTAAGCCCCTCCCTCAGTAGCCCTGGATCTGAGTAGGAGACTGGCCGAGACTCACATGACCGGCATGAAGAAAGCTGTAAAACGGTATTTACAAGCTTCTTTTTAGAAAAACATTTACCCTGTGTGTTATACCTCACTATAATAGAGGGGCTGGCAGTGACAATTGGTAATATTTTATTTTTTAATAACATCGGCAGGAGGGGGAGGGGGCGGAGACAGAGACACTGCGCTGACAGGCAGGGGGACAGAGCAGGGCTGCGGCTGACAGAGGCATGCAAGCTGACCACGGTAGTCAGGGCTCAGCAGCCATGACTATCGTGGTCAACTCACAGAGCGGCACACAGAAAGTGGCAGGATTAGACAGGTTTTTTTACAGTTTAGAGAGGGGCAGATTAGACAGCACAAGCATTGTGCTGTTTAGTTTGCTATAAGGGAACAGGATTACTTCTTTTTTTAGGGTTACAAACACTTTAAGGCTGGGTACAAGCAGGCTGAATGTTGGCCATTATCGGCCAGTTCAACAGAAACCAGACGATATTTGGTCAGTATGTACTGTATGTCCAACATAAGCCAGTGTAACTACTGGCTTTTGTCGAAGGGACACACTAGAAAAACGGCATTAGATCCCTGATCAGTGTGTTATGGTGGGAGCAATCCCCCTTGTCAGAACATAAAGGCATAGTGGGGGACTGTCATAAGAACAGAAGGACTGTCTTCTTGTCCCAAGCTATAATCAAGATTGCACAGCAAAATGTTAGCAGACAAATAAAACATTTTAATTTGATTGCCATCTATAGGGCAACACAGGCATATCTTATTTCAGGCAATTCTATAAATGAGGTATATTAAAGGTGTGTACACAAAATAAGTCACATCTAGAGCAAGACAGTGTACCAGCAGTACCAATATTTAACACCATTCCGCATATACTGTGTGTTCAATGACTATCACTTACGTAGTACCATCATTTCAAAAGTTCATGTACTGCACCAATATTTACTTGTAAACGGCTATTACAAGTATGAAGACAGCTGCTGTACAATTGTACCATAAAAAAAGAAGGGGTATTTCAGATAGTACAGTGTATGTAGATATTAGTAGGTTCTGACAAGGGTGTCTCTTCTACAGTGTATGTGGTTATTGATGGATCTGAATTAGGTATGAGTTGTCCAGTGTGTGTGATTGGTGGATCTTATAATATACCAGTATCTTTTGTCCAGTGTATGTCAAAATTTGTGGGTCAGATATGGGTAATGTCTTTTACAGTGTAGGTGGATATAATAATGGTGTATGTGGATACTGGGGAATCAGATAATGATATCTTGTACATTGCATGTGGATACTGGTGTCACTATAGTATATATAGTTACTGGTGAATCTCACACACTATGCATTGTTTTCTTCAGTCATTTCCTCATCTTATTTATTGTGTGCACATATGAAGACAGTATGTAAATCCCCTGGCCACATTTCTGAACAAAATCACCATAAAAATTGCAAAAACCTTTCAAACAGTAAATAATAAAATCAACCAGTGATATCTTACCTGGTTCTTTGTGATGTTAGTACTGCAGCTGAAGCTGTACAGACTGTAGATCTGTTACTATCGTCAGATAACCTCCTGCACTTTCTCTAGCTTCTCTCCTATGGCAAATGCCACCAACCACCTATCTGCTCTACACCTTCTCGTCTTCATCAGAGCCAAACGTATTCCTGTGTGGTCCTTGTGCCTTCTATCATAGCAGACGTCTTCCAGTGTCACCCCCTGTGCTTCCTATCAGAACAGACTCTTTCCAGTGTCACCCCCTGTGCTTTCTATCAGAACAGGCTCTTTCCAGCGTCACCCCCTGTGCTTTCTATCATAGCAGACGTCTTCCAGTGTCCCCTGTGCTTTCTATCGGAACAGACTCTTTCCAGTGTCACCCCCTGTGCTTTCTATCGGGACAGACTCTTTCCAGTGTCACCCCCTGTGCTTTCTATCGGAACAGACTCTTTCCAGTGTCACCCCCCTGTGCTTTCTATCGGAACAGACTCTTTCCAGTGTCACTCCCTGTGTTTCCTATTAGCTCCTCTGCAGATCAGTGTATTGCAGCACTCTCTCTAGTCCCAGTCATATGTCCCTCCCACCGCCAGGTATGTCTCCGCCCTCATGTCTCCACTCACACCTCTGGTTCAGGCTTCTGCTTTTCTTTACTGTCTGCTTTGCCAGGTGCAGTGTCTGGAACTACCTCCCCCCTCCTCCGTCTAGCCCCATCCTGTCCACATCTTCCCTAAAGACAGAGAATAGTAAGCCAGTGTGAATGAATGAGAGGCAGGACCAGGCTATAGACTCCTACTATATGGATATTATAGAATGATATAATGATGGTGATATAGAAGAGATGTAAACCCAGCAGATTGGCTATGCTTGGTTTCAGGACTATGGTAAGCAATATGTCTGCCCTGCCCAACAGGCACATGCCTAACATTCCACTCAGCTGGGGTCCAAAGACTCTCCTCCGTCCACAAGGAATTGTGTTGTGTACTTACTAGATGTGTCAGTACAAAGTAATACACTGAAGCTTTGAATCAGTCCTTACCCCCTAAGGAATCTGACAAACAGGCTGTTATGACCTCCTATGAACTAGGGAACCATGCATTTAGTATAGTGCTTTAGGTACTCCTTGGTGAAGGAGCTGCTCACTTTAGGTGGAATTTTGAAGCACATTTTAAGGAGTGGATATTCATTGTGGTGTTTTTAAAAGACTCACATGTTGGCCTTTTTGGAGCAATCAAATGAAAATAGAGGCGTTTTGAACCAGTTAATGCAATGCACCATCTATGATTTTACTGTCTCTAGTGCATTCTTTATACTACCTACAAGCAGCATTTAACCTGCAATGAGCCAAACAACATGAAATATACAAAAGAAGCACTTTACATGAATAGAGGAAGTGCCTCCTACCCCAGAGAACTCATACAAAAGGCACATAAAACACACCTGCATTATTAAATATGAATATGTAAACCAGACCTAATAGATACTGTATATGAATATATACACACACACACAATAGGTAAATACAGATAGATATACAAAATATTTATATATCAGTGTTGCACTCTCCTGTACTGGATGGATTCTATTCCATGGAGCTCAGGCCACCACAAAGCTATTTAGTGCAACCATAAAACAAACAAACAAACAAACAAACAAACAGACAGACAGAGGGCGCACCCACCTAGTGCATTATTCTAAGATATCCCTTATTAATTGGTTAAATAGGTGATATATTTACAAACTCACATATGTACAAACTTGCCAGATTCGATCCAGCTTCAGACCATCAGCACATCTCATCACACAGAGGAACAACCTAGGTCCGAAAGAGTGACTTGTTTTGAGAGTCCCTAAAGACGCATTACCTTTCCAGACCTACGTTGTTCCTCTGTGTGATGAGATGTGCTGATGTTCTGAAGCTAGGTCTAATCTGACAAGTTTGTACATCCTCCAGAAAACTGTGCCCCCCCCCCCCACCCCCATGGTTCAGCGGTGGACTGTTCCTCTCTATGGAGTGTGCTGACATCAGAAACAGTCCATTTTCAAGTCCACTGGAGCTTGGGGGTACCGGAGCAGTCTTGCGTGGGGAGTAAGTACATCTCTGCCCCCCTCTCCCCTTGAATAAAATGAGCAGTTAACCTGTGCAGTGCGGCCTCACAGAAGATGTTGTTGGGTATATATTTCATTGCCAATGATCATTTACCTTCTTATAGGTCACAAAATGCCTTGTGTAAGGGGTAACTATTTGTTTAGTAACTGGAGAGATAGTACAGCAAGCCAGGCACCCCTCCATAAGCCAGCATATAAACAATATTAAATGCACATAAGCCTTTCTTCTAGTGGCGGCTGATGTTTTTTTTGTTTGGGGGCAAAAAAAAAGACCCCCCTCTCCCCCCCAGCACCTACCCCACTGGCGGCGGGGATCAGCGGGCACATCAGACTGGGGGACAGGCTGCAGTAGGCATCCAGCGGCATATTTTACCCTTCTGAGATCACGGTGGCGTCTTGGTGCGTCTCCTCCCCTCCTCTTAGGCATCCAATAGGACTGCCTGACCTTTAAGCCAATTGGTAAACAGGTAACAGTCTTGCACTTCCTGATTGGCGGAGAGGCAATTCAATGTTAGAAAAGCGAATATTCATTTGCTTTTCTAACACATCTGGGTGGGCTCTACGAGTCCACCCCATTTTGAAGCCTATGGGTCTAATCAGGTGCTTCAAAAAAACACCCCAGCCACAGTAATTCACATGCCTGGTGTCCTGAAAGGAGCTGAATGCATGAATGGGCCGCGGCGGCCATTGAAAGATTTGTGCTATGCATGAATCTATCCATTAACCATTAAGGAGGGGTGGTGTGGATAGAGGGGGCTGCGCCTGTGCACCCTTAATGGACAGGCCGCCACTGCTTTCTTTCCTATTATTGCAAATGTCAAGGGGATTACATTTTATTATATACTTTGTTACCATAGTGACTGAAAAAAGTCCCCTGGTAACCAGGAGGACATCTACTCAAAACCTCCCACTCAGATCTATATGTCAGGCAAACAACCTACATATTGTGGGAACTGCCAGGAAGTGGGCCCTGGCCCCTCTGCACTCTTCACATTGTGACTTACAGTACAGGGAGTGTTGGGTCCCCCTCCCCAGCAGCGTGCACAGCACAAATGGTCACCCGTCTGACTGAGGGGGTGCTCTAATAAATGGTTACCATCTCTGCAATGCATAATTAAAAATGCATTAAGTAAATGAGAAGTATATTGAACACTATGGTTTCAATTCACAAAGCTAACATACCAGAATAAGGATCTCTACTTATAATAAAAAGTGACCGTTATCAGTTCAAGCAGTCACTTTTTTTTTTAACAGGGTCAGAAGTGCATTGCAAAAAATAATTAATGGAAAACACTGCAAATAACTTAGTAACAGCGTGCTTTTCAGGCCTCATGCACACTGGGCGTTATAATAACGTTATAAAAATGCCAGTAGCTTTGCAGTGAGTTTATCAACCTTTTTGCAATAGAGTTTTTAGCGATACCGTTTTTTTTTCCCCCTTTTTTTCAATGGGATCAAAAATGTTAAATAAAAATAAAAACGCTGGTGAGCCGCCTTTTTGACCGTTTGACGTTGGAGCGTTTTTACAGCTGAAAAACTCCTCAGAACCCACTAGTTTTGGGGTTTTTTTTACAGCCAAAAACGGTTGATAACAGCCTATGTTTTTTTGACTGTAGAAGAAAACATCTAAAGCCAAAAACAGCAGCTGTAAAAACTTCCAAAAACGTCCAGTGTGCATGAGGCCTAAATAGTTGTATTGTTAAAGCCTCTTGGAAATTATTTTTTTTGTCTAAATCTGTGTAAATATGTTCGCGCCATCTTGTAAAAATATCTGTACCTGGGGCAACTTTATTTGCTCATTACATGTATGTTATGCTCCTTTAAAAGCAGTGATTATACTGCACTATTCCCATGTTCTTTCCCACTGCAAGCCTATTGGTCTCACTGTAATATATATCAATATGCTCTTTAACCACTTCGCGTCCGCGCTATAGCCGAATGACGGCTACAGCGCGGACCCCAATTGACGAGAGGCCGCCAATCGTCTTCTACCCTTTGCGCACACCCCCTGCAGGGCGCGTGCTGTGATCAACGAGATAGGGTGATCACAGGTCCGAGTAAGGGGCCGGTCATGGCCCCTTTCCACGTGATCAGCTGTCGTTTTTTTTCTCCTCACGATGACAGCGCAAGGAAAAAAAAGAAGCCGATCACCGTCTCTTGTGTAAGGGACATCGGTCCCCAGTGGAAGAGGCACATCAGCCTCATTAGTGCCCACCAGTAATATAAAGTGCCAGAAGAAAGAAAAGATAACCGCTCAAGAGAACCAATCAGAATGCAAACTCAAAGAAAAAAAGGGCTGGGACAGCCGCGCTCCAAAAAAAATTCCTTTTTAATAAAAATTGGTCACAAAATTACATGCCACGGCCAAAAGAATCAGAACAAAATCTGACGCGTTTCGCACTGTATCTCAGTGCTTATTCATAGCTAGAAAAAAAAGCCGATCACCGTCTCTTGTGTAAGGGACATCGGTCCCCAGTGGAAGAGGCACATCAGCCTCATTAGTGCCCACCAGTAATATAAAGTGCCACCTATCAGTGCCCATCACTGCCACCTATCAATGCCCACCAGTGGCACCACAGTGCCATCTAGCAGTGCTGCCCATCAGTCTCACCTACCAGTGCCCATCACTGACACCCATCAGTGCCACCTATCAATGCCCTTCAGTGTCACCTCTCAGTGCCCACCGGTGCCGCCTTATCGGTGCCCACCAGTGCCACCTTATTAGCGTACATCAATGAAGGAGAAAAATTACCTGTTTGCAAAATTTTATAACAAAATATAAAATGGTTTTGTATTTTTTTTTTTTTATTCTGTCTTTTTTAATAAAAAATAAAAACCGCAGAGGTGATCAAATACCACCAAAAGAAAGGTCTATTTGTGGGGGGAAAAAATATGATAAATTTCATTTGGGTACAGTGTTGTATGACCACACAATTGTCATTCAAAGAGTGAGAGCGCTGAAAGCTGAAAATTGGTCTGGGCAGGAGGGGTGTTTAAGTGCCCAGTAAGCAAGTGGTTAAGTTGTATATCTGCATTCCAACAGAGCAGATGTTCAGCACATATTCTCATTTTGCTGTCTAACAAAGATGGCCAATAGAGGAAGAATGTACAAATCTGTGTATACACAATCATGACACAAGGTAAACCGTAAAAGTCGCTGGGACCCAATAGAACCACCGAGTCCAGGTGCTGCTTTAAAATGGGTGGTTAAAACAGCACTTTAGAAGCCCAGTACCACTCAAGACAGCCGAAAACTGTCATTGTGTCTGCACCAAATTCAACAAAGCAAATAGAAGCCAAGTAAAATTTACAAATTTCACACGCTGTAAATAATATTTATGTGTGAAGCTCAGTGACAGATGGAGCAAAACCCATCCAGGACCAGCTTTATAAATGGCTCCTGCCCATAGAAGGTAGGAAGAGCAATTCCCACAGGTGCCAGTTTGCGGCCTGCTCAGAGACTGAGAATGCAGCTTATCAATTCTAGACCACTTACATCACTGAGAATACAGCCTATCCATTTACTACAGACCATTGATATCAGAGAATTCAGCCTGCTTATTGACTGAATTTCCACAGCAAAAATGACCTCTGTAGAAAAGGGGAGCAAAGTAGTCCAACAGTAGGACTGTATCATTTTGAATTAGAACTTTGGTTCATAGACAATATTGCACACAATGTGTACCACAATCGGGCTGTAAAACCAACACCTTCAGTATGGAGAAAGTTGTGGACTCAACAACTCAGATTTTAGTGGGAGATACCTACCTGCATGAAAAGGATAACCTGGCGGATATTGTCATGGTATATAGTCCCCAGCGGCAGCACTCTGTTTGTTGCAAGCAATGACTGGGTAGATCTTAAAGGGGTAGTAAAGGTTAACGTTTTTTTTATTTTCTAGTGCATTGTTGGTTCACTTACCTTCTCCTTCAATTTCCCTTCTAAAATGTTATTTTTTTTTTGTCTGAATTTCTCACTTCCTGTAAGCTTGCCCCCATCACTGATGGGGGTTAGTCAGCCGGAACAGGAGCAGCAAGTGAGAAATTCAGACAAAGAAAAAAAAAACATTTAGAAGGGAAATTGAAGGAAAAGGTAAGTGAACAAAATGAAAACAAAGACACAACAGCTCTAATCTGAGTCACAGTGTGTATAAATCAAAGCCAGCCGGGCCCAATGGACAAAACAATCAAATTATTCCGCTCCCGTTAAGACCAACCCAAACAACAAATGTAATATAAAAAATTGTGTTAATCACTAAAGAAAATACATAAAGCCAGCACACATGTCACTCCAGTAACAAAATCCTGTACAGAACAAACAGGGAGTAGTTCGCTGCACATCCGACACCCACACTAGCACAACACTAGTGCAGACTATATACATAAACATACGTATATATACACCTTTGTATAATCATAGTCTCTTACTGATATGATTACCCTTTTTCATTACACACCTTGCACATAAGTAGCATTTCTTGTTACATATTGTTTGTGTATCCAGCCTGCCCTAGCATTGTATTGGCATTGGAGGCGGATGTGGAGCGAACGCCTTGTTCGTTCCACAACAGATTTTGCTACAAATCAACATGTCCGGTGCCTTTATGTACTTTTTTTTTTTATAGCCGTTAACATTATTTTATATTCTGTTTTTTGTTGTTTGATTCAGGGCCAGCCGTTCCCAGAGAACAGGGTGTAGAGCAGCAGGATCATTTGTTCTGTTTTTCTGTGTTTTGTTCTTTGAGGCCGGCTGGTTTTAATTTGAAGATACTGTGCCTCAAATAGTGTTGCTGTGTGTTTGATCACAGTCCTTTTCAGTGAATCAATTACTATTATACCCATGACGATGCCAACAATAGGGTTAATTAAAGGGGTTATAAAGACATTAGGATAAAACACCTTCTGTGTGTAGCAGCCTCCCTAGCACCCCCTAATACTTACCCGAGCCCCATCTCTCTCCAGCGATGTCCACGAGTGTCTCGGCCCTCTGAGGCTCTCCCTCCTGATTGTCAGACACAGCAGCGACGCCATTGACTCCCATGGCTGTCAAAGTTAGTTAGCCAATCAGTAGAAAGAGGGGGTGGGGCCGAACTGCAGCTCCATGTCTGAATGGACACACAGAGCTGCAGCTTGGCTCGGGTGCCCTCATAGCAAGCTGCTTGCTGTGAGGGCACTCGATAGGGAGGGAGGGGCCAGGAGCAGCAGAGAGGTACCCGAGAAGAGGAGGATCCAGGCTGCTCTGTGCAAATACACTGCAATAGAGCGGGTAGGTATAACATGGTTGTTTTTTTTGTTTTGTTTTTAAATGAGAATTTACAATCACTTTAATATGTGCATTACTAATTATTCAAATGTATGTGAATAATGTTATTTGATTGTTACATTATTCCTGAAGATGGAGCAATGTTTGCATTGAAATGCACTGCGTTTCATTAAAGGTCCTAAGTTAAAGTGTTGCTAAACCCAGGAGTCTGCATTCACTATATCTGGTCTCCCACAGTACACAGATCATGAAAATGCAATTATTTTAGCAAATATAAACGGCTAAATACCTTTTCTCATCAGCAGTTATCGGAGTCTTGTGACTTCTATCAGTGTTCAGCCAAGCACTGATTAAAGCTTGTAGGAGGAGTTTTCTGACTATCCCATCAGACTGCAAGACCCCTCACCCTCTGTCTGGACAGTGCTGGTTGCATGCACTCTCCCAAGGAAAAAAAACCTCTCTAGCAATACACATTAAACTGAGCATGTGCAGGCTGACTCCATAGGCTCTGTGTTATTAGGAAATTATCAGGGGACAGTGGAAGGAGGGGGGATCAGAGAAGACAAACATTTTTACACAATGCAGAGGATTAACTCCTTAGGTTCCACAGGGAGTATAACAAGCATGCTTTACTGTATAAACAGACGGCTTTTACTGTTGAGTTCAGCAACACTTTAAACCGGCGTTCCACCAAAAAGTGACTCCTCTCCCCCTCTGATGCCAAAATTGAAAGAGCGAGTACCTGTTATTGACAGGAACCTGTCCCCACTTCAGAGAGACTGTGATGCGATCGCTGGGAAGTTTGGCCCTCCTCCTCCTTCACTCACCACCGGGCCATTCATAAAGCACAGCGCGCTACGCACATGCGAAGTAGGGAACTGGCTGTGAAGCCACAAGGCTTCCCTTACAGACAATGGCAGCGGAAGCACCCGAGAGCTGATGGAATCCAGGACAAGTGTCCTTATATTACAAGTCAGCAGCTACAAAATGTGTTTTTTTTTTAAATAACGCAACATCCACACATGTAGCACATTCAAAGTTAGGGGCGATTTATTCTTCCAAAGCAAATACACCTTTTCACACTGGTACTGACTAGTATTCCAATGTGTCTGGTGGAAAAAGGCTGCTCTACCCAGTCATTGCTGGCAACAAACAGAGCGCTGCTGCCACCACGATATACCCAGCAATAACTTCAGGTGGGCCTTTCCAGGCTGGCGGGTCAGTCCCACTAAAAACTGATATTCTTAGAAGATATTATGTCAGAAATATTGTTGAATATCTGAAGATTGATGTATATGTGAAAATCGGTGTGCATCTTCTTCACACTAGAGAGGTTGATTTTACAGCCCGATTGCCATGGTACACCATGACCATATTTCTAAAGTGAACACCAAAATTCTAATTATAATCATACTGTATATGCGCCAGTACTCTTAGAGGCACCAGTGTTTCTTCAGTGTTTATTGACTGGAGAACGCAGTCTATCCATTCACTAGAGACCAGTGACATCGCTGCCTTAATCGCTTACTAGAGTAGATATGTCAGGTGTTTTTGGACCATAAGCAGCCATATAAAAACCTCCTGGAAGCTCTCTGCCCGTTTAAGAATTTTAAATTGCATAACATCCCAAGTTTCCTTATGCTTTTTCGAAAAATATGTCTGGACCTTTTTCAGGGATAAAAGCTCAATTGTTTCTGTGAATATGGTGTTGGTAACCCAAAATCTGGAGTGCAGCCTCTCTTCTGGATTATATACCCTGTTCAGATCTCTGGTTTCTTTGCGTCTGACATGCCTGCTCCAGAGACCTGGGACATCGGCAAAAAACAGCTAGCATGACAACTTTTCCAACATACTGTATATACAGAGATGTTTTAGTTTTTTAGTTTTATGAATTCCCACGGTTCTGAGGAGGGCTGCAAGACTCTGGAAGATACCTTCTAAATTCTAAATTCAAATTTTAATCGAACTTTACCATCCCATAACATCTTCCAAAAATACTGGAGCGCAGGAGAGTTGTCTTTATTTGTATATACAGAGATCACACACACAGAGTGAAGTTTCACAGAGGAGACACGTGTGGGGCCGAAGACAGTCCCCATTTTCCACACTGGCCTGATAGAAGAACAGACAGCAGCAGGTTGGGATATCATCTCCCATTTCTATTGTCCTTGTTAGTAGAGACATCTACAGCTAGACTATAGGCTCAACTCACTACAGAATGGTTGTTAATTTCAGTAAGGCGAGCTACAGATAACAGTCCTATGGGCTGAAAACCATCATTAATGAAAATAACATGTTAGAACTAAGTGAATTGAGCCATATATCGTGTGTTAGGAATTCAGACTTGCCCCGAGTCTTGTGGGAAGTAATAGTTGCATCATTTTTAATGAAATGTGAGTATTGTATAAAAGAGTCATCATAATGTGATACACATGGAAATAGAAATTCCTTTCTAGATAAAAGGTGGAGATTTCTCAGCGATGGGCCACAAAGATGAATTACAATGTGGGGGGACGTATTGTTACACTCCACCTTGGCTAGAGGGAACATAATTCTCCCATAAGACTCACAGACAGGAGCTGCTGTACAGACACATGACGTACACGGAAGAGGTACCTGAACTGAGCTTGTAGGGACTCGGTACCTCAGAAAAGCACGGCGGCCCTGTCCTTACACTATCCATCTCCAAATCTGTCATTAATCAGGAAGGGAAGACAAATGTGATTATGGAGGACACAGCATGGACAGAGTGAGGATACAAAAAAAGGAAAAGTGTATGCAAGTCACAAGGGAAAATATGAAGTGAAGAACACTGCCAGGACCCACTATATATTGCTCTGTGTATCCTGAAAATAACAAATTTTCACATAGTTTGGATACTATTTCTAAACACAAATTTTAATATAAAATGTATAACTATACATTACAGGTTTGAGGCTGGTAAAAGAATATTTCTCATTGTATATAAGTTGTCACTAGTACATCAATGTCTAGTGTTGGGTGAGCACGAGTCTATTCACCTGCATCTGGGGATTCTCCAAAGCCCTGGTTCACATTGATGCTACGTTGAAATCGCGCTACTTCACTTAAGTAACGCGATTTCAAAGTAGAAGGTCAGAGGAATTTTAGGTGCTACTCGAAAGACATCTGTGCAGCTTCATTGCACAGATGTCTATTGAAGTCAAACCCAAAATCGGCAAAAGTAGTGCAAGAACTACTTTTGAAAATCAGGGCGGCGCCGCAAAGTCAGCATTGCACTGATTAGAACAGTGCCATTGCCGGCAATAGGCTGCAACTTGTCCTGCGATTTGATCTGTCAAATGGCACGAAAAATCGCTTCAATGTGAACTAAGGGTTAGATTTGGATAACTTCTGCCTGTAGCTGATTGATGGAGAGAGAAACGTGCTTGAAGTTTCTTGCATAGCGTTGTGGCATGTTGCTATAGAGTGCAGACAGTGTACTTAACAAGTCCACTTTAAATTGTAAAATGTAATATTTCTGCCCTTATGTTCTGGTCAGTTTGTGCTCCAGATAAAATGACAAGAGGACTTAGGTGGCCACAATTTATGTTGCTTTGGAACGCCCTGTATACAGCTTGGGTGTAGGATTAGGGGTAATGTTCGTTTATATACTTTGGCTAAGAAGACAAGTTATTTTTAATAATACTTCCTGCATGCAGTGTAATGATTAGGAGTCACCACAGGTTACTAGGTGACTGTAAATTCTCATAGGAGAAGTTCAAAACGCACTGCATTTGCGATCTGCATTGAGTGTCAGTGATAACGGCACTTCAAATGCAGTGCGTTGGTCTGCACTGAATTATATGGTACAGTAGTACCATGGGAGCTGGTTGCTGTGTGTTTTTTTTAAAGTAATGGACGCACAACTTTTAGTGCAGTCTGGCTCAATTTCAACTTATTCAAATAAATAGAGTGAAACTGCACACAATGTGAATTATACACATGCACAGTCCTGTGTGATTCGTGGTGTGAGCCGGCCCTTATGGATAACCCAATCACTAGGTATTTGCCTGCCTGACTGAATACAATTTAAATGAATCATTTAGATAGGCAAGTATGACATACTTGAGGTAAATATAAAATTAATTGTATATAGATAGTAATATGTGTGGTGAAATTTATACAGAGTACTGTAGATTATATATCTTGGGCTGGATTCAGATACATTTGTGTATCTATCCGCCCGGCGTAACGTATCTGAGTTACGTTATGCCGCTGTAACTTTGGGCGCAAGTTCTGTATTCAGAAAAAACTTGCTCCCTTATTTACGGCGGCGTAACGTATGTGTTGCGGTGTAAGGCCGCGTAATTCAAATGGAGATGTAGGGGGCGTGTTTTATTTAAATTGTAGTTGACCCCGCGTTTTTGATGTATTTTTTGAACAGGGCATGCGCCGTCCGTAAAATATCCCAGTGTGCATTGCTCCAAATTACGCCGCAAGGACGTATTGGATTCGACGTGAACGTAAATCCGTATTCGCGAACGACGTAATAATTTCAAAACTCGGCGCGGGAACGACGGCCATACTTAAGATTAGCTACGACTCATATAGCAGGGGTAACTATACGCCGAAAAAAGCCGAATGTAAACGACGTAAAAAAATGCGCCGGTGGGACGTACGTTTCTGAATCGCCGTATCTACCTAATTAGCATATTCCTTGCATAAACATACGGAAGCGCCACCTAGCGGCCAGCCTGAAGTTGCAGCCTAAGATACGACGGTGTAAGACACTTACACCTGTCGGATCTTAGGGATATCTATGCGTAACTGATTCTCTGAATCAGGCGCATAGATACGACCGAGCGCACTCAGAGATACAACGGCGTATCAGGAGATACGCCGTCGTATCTCCGTTCTGAATCCAGCCCCTTGTGTTTATAGCAGCAGGTTCATATCTTTATTATCTGCTGTCATCCTTCTTATGTTATTGCTCTGTATTCCACCCCCTTCATGTGTGACAGACCTTTCCCCATAGACTGATGCACATGCATTAGAAAGAGATGGAGAGACAGAGAGAGAGGGAGAGAGAGAAGACATGGAACCGTACAGGGGGGGAAGTAGCTCCAGGATGCCGGCCTCATTCCATGCGCTGGGGAGACTGGAGGGAACAGATCACAACAAAGGATTAAAAAGCAAACAAGCAAAGCAGAACTTTCATCTTTCCTAAAGTGGCGGCTCTCATTAACAGCCAGTGTTACCGTACACATCTAGAGCCCATACTGGTGACAGGACTACAAGTGACACTCATGCAGAGAGGAATGTTACACAGGGCACAAGTGGCGGACATATGTCAAACACAGCTCATGGAGGGAACAACATGGCATAAATGGGGTCTTGTGGGCAATGGCTGTAACACAATCCGGACCATGGATTTTGTTAGTACAAAGACACACAAAGATTTACACACAAAGACATTCCAAAGTATCTGGTAAGTAACAAATAGGAGTTCAGTGACTGATAAGCAGGCAGCAGTTAGCAGGAGCTACAGGTTCTCATACAGGACAGATCTTCCCAGACATGCTTCTCTTTAGAGAGTTAAAGGATTTGTTAACTTTTAAAAACAAAATAAATGCACATCTCTTTGCATAAAAAAATAAAAATAAATCCTATTATATATTGGAGGCCTGGAAAGCATTGTACTCATGATCAGCAGATCATTGGTGCAATGCAGGGCTCTTGCAGACTGTGTGTAAGCTGTCTGACCATACATCGTACAGCCAAGCAGTTACACACCAACAGGAAGCATCAATGGACTAGCACAGCCCTCACCAGTGTCGTGGTAATTCATTGAGAACTACAAGACACAGAGGCTGCTGGACTTCTCTGTACTTCTGTAGTTCTCCATTCACAGAACGCTGAATCTTTGCAGATTGTGACAGAGAGTGGGGGAGAAAATCCCCCATTTGATGTCACAACGGGGAGCCGACAAGGTGCGGGGGACGGTGGACATGTTACACCCCGAATATGGGTGTAATATGTACCGTGTTACAAATGGTGAACTTATCCTTTAAAGTAGTTATAAATTAAATATAATTTTTTATCGAAAACAATAAACTTGCACAGAGTGGCCCACATCCTCCTCTTCTGGTGTCCCCCTCCTAAATTCAAAGACACACACAGCAAGGCTGTGCCCTGCCCCACTCCCTCCTGATAAGGTTTGATTGACAGCAGCAGGAGCCAATGGCTCCTGCCTCTCTGTCCTGCGAGGAAAGAAACCAGTGCCACTACAGATGGGCACACAGCACTGGAGCAAAATAGGACTCAGGATAAGTGGGATGAGGGCGCGATACAAATGTTGGGACATTTTTTTTTACCTTAATGCAGGAAATGCATTAGGGTGAAAAATGTCTTGCCTTTACATCCATTTAAAAACTGATAGATTTAAAAAAAAAAAAAAAAAACGCACCTTAAATTTTTTTACAAGTTTTCTAAACGGCAATCCAAAATCTCTAGGTGCTGCCAATGCTTTTCCTTACACTAGGTTTCCATCCAAGTACTGTATTGAAGCTCTGAGTTCCCTCACATGACACAGAACTTTCCTCAAGACCAAAATATGTCTAGTTGCTTGTGTGTCACCTCAAAGCCCCCAGCTCCATGTAAAACAGTCCACCAGGGTCTCCCAACAGTGGCTGTATGCCTACCAACCATTACCCTAGATAAGACAATGTTCACCATCTACACAGAGCTCCATTGCCTACCAACCATCAGCCAGAATTAGACAATGTTCACCATCTACATAGAGCTGCACTGCCTACCACCCATCAGCCTGGATTAGAGAACGTTCGCCATCCATTGTCTACACAGCCTACCAAACATCAGCCTGGATTAGAGAACGTTCACCATCTACACAGAGCTGCACTGCCTACCACCCATCAGCCTGGATTAGAGAATGTTCACCATCTACACAGAGCTGCACTGCCTACCAACCATCAGCCTGGATTAGAGAATGTTCACCATCTACACAGAGCTGTATTGCCTACCAACCATCAGCCTGAATTAGAGAATGTTCACCATCTACACAGAGCTGTATTGCCTACCAACCATCAGCCTGAATTAGAGAATGTTCACCATCTACACAGAGCTGTATTGCCTACCAACCATCAGCCTGAATTAGAGAATGTTCACCATCTACACAGAGCTGTATTGCCTACCAACCATCAGCCTGAATTAGAGAATGTTCACCATCCACCATCTACACAGACCTGCACTGCCAACCAACCATCAGCCTGGATTAGAGAACGTTCGCCATCCACCATCTACACAGAGCTGCACTGCCTACCAACCATCAGCCTGGATTAGAGAATGTTCACCGTCTACACAGAGCTGCATTGCCTACCACCCATCAGCCTGGATTAGAAAACGTTCGCCATCCACCTTCTACACAGCCTACCAAACATCAGCCTGGATTATATAATGTTCACCATCTACACAGACCTGCACTGCCTACCAACCATTAGCCTGGATTAGAGAACATTCGCCATCCACCATCTACACAGACCTGCACTGCCTACCAGCCATCAGCCTGGATTAGAGAACGTTCGCCATCCACCATCTACACAGACCTGCACTGCCTACCAGCCATCAGCCTGGATTAGAGAACGTTCGCCATCCACCATCTACACAGACCTGCACTGCCAACCAGCCATCAGCCTGATACTCATTCCAGATCCAGTGTTAGTGTAATTCTACATCATGATTATGATGGGAAAACTTTCTACAGACACAGAGTTAGCAGAACACAATAGTACAGGGTAAGTGTAATGTACAATGATGATTTAGCATTGTACAGGACCACATACAACATGTCCTCTCTTCTATATACATTTGTATATAATGTTAGCATGACAGGATTGGACACAAAAACGTAGACATGATCCCTGCCACAGATGCCACACAGAAAAGCACTTACCTGGTTTTGGAACGGAGTTGGTCATTGACTGGGGAACTTTATCATTAATTAATTCCACACATTCACTGGGAAAAAAGCCAACCTATAAAAGACACCAACACATCATATTTGGCACAGCCCGTTTCATGTTCTGATCATTTCTCCTGTAAATTTATACAGCTTTATTGTATATATAAAGTTATTAAAGAAAATAATTGTTCTTTTTGAAAAAAAAAAAAACTTTATTAAATGTATTTATTTCTTTATGTTGCCAGTTAATTCAAAGGTCATGTGTGACCGTTTGGTCGTCCTAATCCTCTCCTACAGCTTGGTGGGCTGGGAGCAGAGAATGCAAAAGACACTCGACAGCTTCTGCCGATGTCACAGATCAAGAGGGCCTTTATCACCATGGAAACCCTCCCTGTCTGTATGTGGAAATACAAGACGAATGACATCTCTTGCCAATCCCTGCCAGAAACCACTGCTACTCACACTATGGAGGGCTGGATAGGGACTTCAGGACTACATGGCCCTCCATGCACGAGTATCTCCTGTGTCAGAAGAAGACACACAAACTGACCATGCTAGTGACCTTGCTTTTGGCTGGTGTATATTGTGCAGTGCTTTCAAAATATTTTTTCCATTGATCTCAGTGTCTACCCAAGCAAAGCTTACACTTTAATGCTCATTGGTACAAGCACAGTTTTAAAGCCAACATTGGTTTTTGGTCACAGAAAGGAAGATCTTCTAGAGCAGTGTTTCCCAACTCCAGTCCTCAAGGCACACCATCAGGTCATGTTTTCAGGATTTCCCTCAGATGAAACGGCTGTGGTAATTACTAAGGCAGTGAAACTGATCAAATCACCTGTGCAAAATAATGGAAAGCCTGAAAACATGACCTGTTGGTGTGCCTTGAGGACTGGAGTTGGGAAACACTGTTCTAGAAGACATAAATATAGGGAGAGCATTACAAATTCCCTAATATTCTGATGGGAGCGGATTTATCAACCTGTGTGCTTACCACGAGTCACCCTGCTCTCCATACTTCTCCACTTGTTTTCATATTTTGCTCAGCGACTTGCAGGAGAAAGCACTCAGCAACTACCTACTTTTCAATGACCAATACAGAATTCACTAATGGCAATACGTAGGTCAGTCAATAAAAAAAAGAAAGGAAGCCAATCAATTTCAGACTGAAAATAGGTAAGAGAAGGAGTTAAAAATATTGTAAATGAATTACCTGGAAGCCATGCTTCCCCCTCCACCACGTGGTCAGTTCTTTTGGTGGCATGTCAATAACAGACACAATATCCCCCACCTGCAAAGAAGAGAAAACAAATACTAAAGCTGCAATGTGCCTCAGAAATCAATCAATGCCAGTGCCCACCAAGTCTGTATGTATATTGTAAGGGTCCTGACCAGATCGATTGGGCCGGAGCACCCCACCCCCCATTCATTACCTCTTTTTTTGTGTCCACCTCTAATATAGGAGGAGTCCTTATAGATCTCCCATAAAGAAGAGTATATGTCTCCCATGGTCCAGATACACCACCTTTCAATCTATGAATAGTGTAGGACCCACTGATAATAGAGTACTTTGACGCAGTAGTGGGCTTGGCACTATATGGCCATATGGTGTTACCAAATCCCCATATTTTTGAATATGTACAGGTTTTTAAAATAGCCTTGCAGGATTTAAATGTAATTTTTATATGTGTGCGTTGTACTCTATTTTGTTCTATCTGCGGTCTTATAGCAGCACCTTCTTGAATTTTACCGTGCCTGCAGATCAGGAGAGACTCGATATCATCCGGCGCCCCGCGATTGCCTTGTACACAGGCAGAACGGGGAGATGCCTATGTAAACAAGGCATTTCCTTGTTCTGGCAGGTGACATGACAGGGATCCACTGTTCCCAGTGGTTGGGAACAGTGATCTCTGTCATGTACCAGTAAGCCCATCCCCCCACAGTTAGAAACACTCATAGGGAACACAGTTAACAGTATCGCCCCCCCTAGTGTTAACCCCTTCCCTGCCAGTGACATTTACACAGTAATCGGTGCATTTTTATAGCACTGATCATCACTGTATAACTGTCAATAGTGTCAAAAAAGTGTCCAATCTCTCCGCCGCAATGTCGCAGTCCCGATAAAAATTGCAGATCACCGCCTTTACTAGTAAAATAATAATAAAAATGCCATAAATCTTTTCCCTATTTTGTAGACGCTATAATGTTTGCGCAAACCAATCAATATACGCTTATTGCGATTTTTACCAAAAATATGTAGAAGAATATATAAACTGATGAAGAAATTTTTTTTTGTTTTTTGTGATATTTTTCATAGCAAAAAGTAAAAAAAATTTTTTTTAAATGTTGCTCTTTTTTTTGTTTATAGCGCAAAAAATAAAAACCGCAGAAGTCATCAAATACCACCAAAAGAAAGCTCTATTTGTGAGAAAACATAGGACAACACTTTTGTTTAGCCACAGTGTCGCACGACCGCAATTGTCAGTTAAAGCGACGCAGAGCCGAATCGCAAAAAATGCTCGTCATTAAGGGGGATAAAACCTTCCAGGGGTGAAGTGGTTAAACGCATTTTTAGGGTGTGGCCCCCCCAAGTCTGTTTGTATAACGTCAGCTATTGTGGTCACAACTTCACTCACAAAAGGCAAGTGGGGGTCTAACAGTCAGTTAAAGCAAGCAAACTGCTAAAATGCATAGATGAAATACATATATAGGAGATGATCTATTAGACTGTAAGCTCTTATGAGCAGGGCTCGCTTATATTGTAACTTTACGGTCTCCCCCCTTAGATTACAAAGCGTTGCACAAACGGTTGGCTCTATATACATCCTGAATAATAACAACAACATTTTGTCAGCCTAATTTGTAATTCTGTGATTTACCCTGCTACGCCCCATAGCACAGCCCTGTCTGGCAGAGCAGGAAACCTATTTTCTTTGCTGCAGTTCAATAACACAGCCCCCGCCCCCACCCCGACCCCCACATGTGACTGGACAGTGAAGGAAAAGCAGCAGACCGATGAGTGAATCTCTCTGCAAAGACTGATAAGTCAATTCAGACACTTACAAAATACATTAGTGGATGTAGTAAAAATACAGAGCTACATTTATGTGTTTTTTTATTTGGACTTCTCATATAAAGAATCACCCTGCAGGTTGTGCCCCAATAAATAATAAAGGAATAAATACCTCAAAGGACAGTTCATCCGGAGCCTGTGCATTGTAGCGTTTAATAACGTGAGCAGCAGCTATGGCCGGAACATTGATGGATGACTCTTCATGCACAAGCAAATGGTTTCCTTTATTATCGATCTGTCAGAGAACACATCAGAGGACACATCATACAATCTCCTAAAATATCAACTACAGGACATCCCACTTCTCCTCCGTTATATGTTTAGCTTTCCCACAGAGCCAGCACTCACCTCCATCCACGTCAGGGCTGGTCCACAGTTGATCTTGTTTCCGGCGATGGCTGACAGGCGGGTCAGGTAAGCCATCAGCATCTGTGTGACCAGCTGGAACACAATGGGAGAAATAGCATCAACATTCCAGAGCAAAGGCACCAGAAACAATAAATGCGTGACTTCCAACATAACCCTAAAGTAAATGTCTCATAGCTGAGCTGACAATATAACAAACACATAGCCAGTGAAGAGCGTCATGAAAAGGCCATGTCAAAAGGATCAAAAGATCCAGAGCAGCTAAAGTTCTAAACAAATCCCATGTTTCCCCATTTCTCCTCTTGAGTGTCCTTACTGGATCTTGATTGCGATGAACAACCTTACTAACCAATACAAAGACCAGGACAATTTCACTTTAAAATGCATTTCTTTTGATCCAGTAGAATTGTTCAGATATAACTCACCAGCCACAAGGCGCCTCTCCAGACACAAGGTCTCTTTATGTAAAGACATGACTATGAAGGAGGCGCCATTCGAATCAGCAGTGCGTAGCTGCAAACACTCAGCGGATCTTGTTTTCTTAGGATGTGTTGTATTTGGTACCTGGCTGCACCTGCAGTATATCTATCGCTACAACTTGGAGCTTTCTATAGCAACAAACAAAGGCTACACACCCTTCTGACATTTAACGGTATAATGTACGTTTCTGACAAAAGATGCTAAACCAGGCACCTGTGCAAATGAAGAGGAGATCCTGAATGAGTTCACTGTGTGTCTTCTGAATGGCCCTTTCCACAAACATCACCTGACTATGCATCCTCCATGCATGCTCATAGCAGGTACAGATAGCTCACCTCTGGACTGTCCTTCACGGCGTCGGAACGGGGCAGCTCTGAGAGCTGAGAGAAACGCCGGTCATATATACATAGATGGAGGTGTTTGTCCAGCACCCTAAAATCTTCATAACTCCTTTTAACGATCCAGCTGCGGCCCTGCAAAGACACGTTGTAATTGGACATTACTTCAATGCTTCCGTTCCATGGCATCCTGAAAAGAACACAAGTCAAGCCACCTCTCTCTTATACACATACTGGGGTCTGTGAGACACACACTATAAGGACTCGAGGGAAACTGAACCTAGTACTACAGAAATATTGTGATTAGAGGGGGGCAATGATGGCACTCTTATCTGATCAGTTCATCGCTCTAGCCTTTCCTTACCCGGCATGGCATATTTCTCAGATTTAGCTTGTAGTGAGTTTCACTGTCTGCAACAATGCTGATAAGATACTGAAGCAGGAGGATGTCAGAAATATCTGCTGGCTTCAGCACAACTTAGACAGTTCATAGAGGAATCAGCAAGTGTAGAGAAGCCTCCCATAGATTTCCTATGCAAGAACAGAGCATCGCTCACATCAATATGCGCAGAGCGTGTCATATGTGGAGACATCTGGGAAAACATCCAATGCTCTCACCTCCGCTATAATGCATGCCCAGCTCAGTCTGGGAGGAGGGGGACAAGTGCGCTTTTCTTAACCAGTTAATTGCTTTGTATACTAGTGTGCAAGTTATACGAGAAGAAACCAAGAAGCCCTACATATTGGAATGGCATGCTGGACCTTATCTAAAACTTGATGAAAGGATCCAGTGTTTTCAATGGCAACCAGTCTGGTTCCAGATGTCATCTTCTAGAAAGTATCAGATCTGATCTGTTGTGTGTCTCAACATACACTTTACCTTTTCCTCCCATGTGGCTGGCCCATACTAAAACAGGAGAACTCAGAATCTGGTGCAACAGTGCATGGTAGCCAATCAGCTTCAAGCTTCAGCTTGTTCAATAAAACCTGAAAGCTGATTGATTTCTATGAAGAGTTGCACCAGATTTTGCACTCTCCAGCCTTCGTAAATAAACTCCCAAGTAAAAAAGTAAAATGTTTTACTATCCAAAGTATAACCACTTGCTTACTGGGCACTTAAACCCCCCCCCCCGCACCAAATTTCAGCTTTCAGCGCTGACGCATTTTGAATGACAATTGCGCAGTCATACAACACTATACCCTAATGACATTTTTATCATTTTCCCCCACAAATAGAGCTTTCTTTTGATGGTATTTGATCACCTCTGCGGTTTTTATTTTTTGTTAACCACTTAAGGACCCCTTCACGCCAATTTACGTCGGCAGAATGGCACGGCTGGGCACATCAACGTATATGTACGTTGCCCTTTAAGCCCAGCCGTGGGGTCGCACGCGACCCAGTCCAAAGCTCCGTGGCCGCGGGACTCGCAGACCCGATCGCCGCTGGAGTCCCGCCATCGGTCCCCGGAGCTGAAGAACGGGGAGAGCTGTGTGTAAACTGCCTAGAGTACAGAGGTACAGGTAACAGAGCTGTAGACAGTATGTGCAGGAGCCAGACACTGCACGGGTGATCTGCTGATGGCAGGTGCAAAGATTAGATGCAGGTTTTTTTTACCTACAAAATGTTTGATTATTATTTTATATGTAAAGATGAACTCGAAACTTTAAAACAAAAATGTTTTGCTTTTACTAACAATTACTGTTTTTCCATTTCCTGGTTTCTTTAAGGCACTGGTAATTTCACCCTGGCATTTTGGAACTTCTGGAATGTTCTGGTGACCTGTTCCAGGAAGCAGAGCCAGGGTTCTAGGTTCCAGCAAGTAAAGGGAGATTAATTAATCTGCCTTTAGTAAGAATGGCCACTATGACAATAATGAGGAAAAGAAAAGTAAGGTATTCAGAGAGAAAAAAGCGCGCAATTATCGCCAAGTATCTGCCTGTAGATTTCTATTACTAAACAATTTGAAGGTTCCTTTGTTGTAATCTTTAAGATTTGGGGGGGGGGGGGGGGGGGGGGGTTCCTTTTTAACACCAGACTTCTGTTATGAAGATGGGAAGAGGAGGTATAGAAGAAAGTGCCAAGGATAAGATATGGGAAGTAGAAAGGCTGAAAATAGGAATTGGGACTCATATTAAAGTCGTTCATACAAAGGCATGTGGCAGAAGTCCCACTAGAGGGTGGTTATTTTTGATTGGCATTTCAGGATACCCATTATTACATAATCCTGAACATGACATTGGTAGCAGAAAGTAGAAAAAATAGTATCAATAAACAGATTGTAATCAGAGGATTCTGTGCTGTTGCCCAGCAACCTGTATCATCAGTTTGTGTGATTAATAATACCCATCACATCTCCACTGCTCAGTCCCGTCATTCCAGGAAAACTAAGACTACAGAAAGAGGTTTAAGTGACATTAGAACAAGGCCTGCCTGCTTGCACAGTGCAGGTGAAGTATATAATGTTCTTTACATTACAGTGACCCGTCATGACATCAGTCTGTGTATGAAGATTCAGTACTATATACAGCACAGAGGAAAAATAAAAATAACACTGCATGGACACTGCTATTTCGGACAAGAATGATAAACTGGGACCCCCAAAGGAAGACTGATATGATATAATGCTGCATGTGCAGCTCATTTTACATTCCGGAACGCTGCCAGTGTGTTGGGATGTCTGCAACACATTTGCAGAAGTGACATCATGTACTGGCCAATCAAAAGCTGAAGACCGGTGATCTGCCGTGCTGGTTCCAGCTATCGTGGAAGTTCCAGCGCATGCGCAAGCTGATGTGCCGAGATGGTTCCAGCTATCGGGAAAGTTCCTTCAAGGACTGCACAGGCGCAAACTTGCTGACGGAAATCCCCGAACAGCGGCCGGCATCCAGGGCGACGTGGATTTCGAGGTAAGTGGCCAGTCGGCCTCAGGTCCTCGCTGCGCTCGGACAGCTCGCTCCGCTCGCTCGGCCTCCTGGCTCTTTTTTTAACATCCTCCAATCCACGGGGATGTTAAAGAATGAGCCTGGATGCCGGGCGAGGTTCGGAGATTTCCGTCGGGAAGTTTGCGCCTGCGCAGTCAGTGAAGGAACTTCCCCGTTAGGGGAACATTGAGGACAAGTCACCGGCACCTGGAAGGACCCAGGGAGAATAAGCCGGCAATGGATCTCATGGGTGTCAGACCATTGGAACCAAGGCGAGTACTCATGTCTTTAATCTGCTTTATGGAGGGGGGCATAGCTTAACTGCCCATTTTTACTGCCCCCCCCAACCACAAGTGTAAACAAGCCCTTACAGTTTTCGCTCATCTTTCCAGTGAAATCAGAAAAAAGGAAACTTGTTTGTGTAAATGGGGCAACACAGGCAGCACTTATTTCTGACACATTATTAAATGTGGTCCAGCGATAGAGAAGCGGATGGGCTCTGACTGTCTGCCAGAGGAAACATTAGCAGATTCTGGGTAACCTGCACAGGTCAGGGTTATATCTACCACGAGAAGGCTGCTGGGTTCTGCCTAGACAATGCAGCCATAAAATAGATTACGATTGATTTTCCTCGTTAAGGGCTTTAGGCCATAAACATTTACTAAAACAGGCAATAAAGACACAGCTAAAAGCCTTCAAGGTGAATCAATCCCCAGAGCAGCCAATCTATCATATGTCAACCATACTGACATATAGCATGGGAGGTCTGTACAAGAGCGCCCCCTGTTGCCCTGATCTTCACCCAAAAAAAAGCGTGTGACAATTAATTTCAATTATCTAGTCGTGTGGAAAAAACATCTAAAAAAAAAATCAGTATTCAAAGTGAACAGGGATTTGATTTTCACATGACTGGATAACTGAAGTGAAAATGTACACAATTTGTACAAATTCTCCACTCCAATTTTCCAAACTCAACCCGCAGGAGACCATTTACTGTGCACAGCATTTACCAAAGAATAGGGGTATCCATATATCCAGCCTATTACAGCACATGCGTGCCAAAGGGAATCAGCCATCATCACATCTCTATTATGTAATCAGGATTCCTACTACACACATCTGTTATAAATTTCCCATTTCTCAGCACAGCAGCATTCAAGCCGGGTTCACACTTGTCCTACAAACGCTACGACATTGGGAGCTCATGTCGCATGACGTGTGAAAATCAATGTTTCCCTATGAGAGCCGTCTTAACTGGTCCGACACAAGTCTGTCCGACTTTGAAAATGCTCCCTGTACTACTTTGGTCCGACATTGATCCTACTTCAGCCCATTGAATATCATTGAAGTCGGACCAAAGTAGGACCCTTGTCCTTACCATCTGACTTTTGACATCCGACATGTGATTACAGCAGCAGTAAAAGGAATTTATCTCACTCTGGGATTGTTTTGATTGGTCAAAAAACAAGTCAGACTATCACAAAGTCGGATCAAAGTAGTGTCCCGTTCTTGAAAGTCTAATGGACGTCGGACCAATGTAGGACCGATGTCGCAGAGCAAAGTAGGATGAAAGTCATACTACTGTCCGGTAGTATAGTGTGAACCCAGCCGAAAACACATGGCATCACTGAGCATACCTTGTGCACACAACTGATTATAAATTGTGGTGCCAAACAAGCGGACACAGATTCTGTCAGCACTGAAACACTGTCATCATTAAGGCCGGGTTCACACTGGTACAACAAACGCTCCGACATTGGGAGTTCATGTCACATGACGTGTGAAAATCAATGTTTCCCTATGAGAGCCATCTTAACTGGTCCGACACAAGTCGGTCCGACTTTAAAAATGCTCCCTGTACTACTTTGGTCTGACTTTAATCCTACTTCAGCCCATTGAATATCATTGAAGTCGGATCTCAGTCTTGCCTGATCCGACTTTGGCATGCGACTTGTGCTCTGATAATCTTGAGGGGGAACTCCACGCCAAATTTAAAAAGGAAAAAAATAAACGGCATGGTTCCCCCTCTAAGAGCATACCAGGCCCTTCGGTCTGGTATTGATTTTAAGGGGGACACTTACGCCGAAAAAACGACGTAGAGGTCCCCCCCAAAATCCACAACCGACCCTTATCTGACCACGCAGTACAGACGGTCAGGAAAGGGGGTGGGCACAAGGGAGCGCCCCCCTCCCTTCTGAACCGTACCAGACCGCATGCCCTCAACATGGGTGAGTGCTTTGGGGCAAGGTGGCCCTGTGACCCCCCACCCAAAGCACCTTTTCCCCCCATGTTAATTAGGCATTAGAGTGGGAGAAAGCGTTGTGTCAACATCGGAAGAAGAGAAGAGGCAAGAAGACAATGGAGGAGACCGGGCAAGAGCGAGCAAAATAGCAGAAGAAAGCGGAGGAGACCTGGCAGAAGACACTGGACAGAGGGAGAAGAACCAGAGAGAGCAGAGAATCGCAGTTCCCTGAAATTGCAGTAAAATTGTGTAACTTTCAAGTCGCGGCAGTGTGAAAGGGGCCTTATGGTTAAAAATTTACCATCTTGTAGCCCATGACCTATTGCTGCAGATTGTGAATACATCACAGTGATGAAAGGGGCCCCAATTCCCATTGCCTCACAACCCGTGTGACATTTATGAATACCGGGGGATCATTGTGGAAAGAAGAACTGTCTGTACTGTCCATGCATCCTGGGAGATTGTCAGAAACAGCAACACAAACAATTCTTGTAGGTACTTTAAATCGCACGTCTACTAGTTTATGCCTCTGGGCTTTATGTGGTACACAATAAACATTATTTTCACCCTAAAATAACACTATGTAAGTCATACAATGAATGTTCACAAAGGACAACTGGGCCCGCGGTTAGAGTCTGCACCTGTTTTCTGCATCATTATTTATATCATGCAGTCATTTTGTGAAAGAAAAACAGATCAAGTAGTGAGAATCGCAGCCAATAATACAGCACAGCTGCAGGAACTGCCGTCCTTCTGGGATTAGATCCATCCCTTCTGTGCTCTCTCACATAATTTATACTATGCATATGTTCTATCAGAACTGGGCCTCGGCTCTAGAGATGAGCAAATTGCTTTGTGTATCGGATAAATCTGGCAAATCTCATCTCTTTTAGACAAATAATGAGAAATGAATTCACCCAAATGTGTATATATGAAGGTCCACTCCGTACACGGCCACGAAATTCATCATCACTGAATGTCTGGATTAGTGACGCCATGATTCTCTTCACAAATCTGTATGAACATTTCACAAAGATAAAAAGAAAAACCCAATCTGCAAACTGATTCACTAATCTCTACGCCGGATATCACAGGACCCAAAGCTTCCAGTGTGTTATATTGTCATGCTGAATCTAGGATGAGACTGGGATTGCTTTAAAATGTAATCAAAGAAACTGCATATTTTACAGCTGTTCAGAAACTACAAAATCTCAGAGAACGTATGGTTAACTTTGGCCAATGTGTTGGAATTTTTGGTGCCGGTTCACACAGGGGCAACCCGACTTACAGCGCGACTTTGCAAGGCGATTTGGAGGCGACTTCAGCGCGACTTGGAGCAACTTACAATGCGACTTAAAGTTGCCTCCAGGACAGGCGACTTTGGGCAATCACAGAATAATCAGCTCTGTGGGAGGGAGGGGTTTGCCTGAGTAAACCATTTTCTTTTCCTGTAAAGATGCTTCAGTTAAGATGGAGATCCGACTTTGGAGGCAACTTTACAGGAAAAGAAAATAGTTTACTCAGGCAAACCCCTCCCTCCCACAGAGCTGATTATTCTGTGATTGGCCAAAGTCGCCTGTCATGGAGGAAACTTTAAGTCGCATTGTAAGTTGCTCCAAGTCGCGCTGAAGTCGCATCCAAATCACCTTGCAAAGTCGCGCTGAAGTCGCATCCAAATCACCTTGCAAAGTCGCGCTGAAGTCGCCTCCAAATCACCTTGCAAAGCCTTGAGGGAGGAGGAGGTGAGCAGGAGTGTCAGGACCCCCACTAACACACAGATCCTTTCTCTATCTGCAAAGTAGAGAGCGTCCTGACCCTCCTGCTCACCCCCTCCCCCCTCAAGAGGCTTTCTCCACACTAGGGAGAAAGCCTTGCATTACTGTGTGGAGTTACAGACAGAAGAACAGGAAGTGAGGATTTCTCAGAAGAAATAAGGACATTTAAAAGCAAAATGGAAGGATGAGGCAAGTGAAGGAGGACTGCACCAAGGTAAAGGAAGCTATTTAGGGATTTTTTTTTTTTTTACCTTTACGACCCCTTTAACTTAACCTCTTACCGACCGCCCACTGTAGTTTTACGGCGGCAGGTCGGCTCGGGCCACTAGGGGCGCGCGCCCCCTGCTGCCGATGCGAGTGCCCGGAGGGCGCGATCACCGCCGCGCACCCGCGATCGCTCGTTACAGAGCGAGAACCAGGAGCTGTGTGTGTAAACCGCGACCGCGCAATTGTCAGTTAAAGCGACGCAGTGCCGAATCACAAAAAGTGGCCCGGTCATTGACCAGCATTTATAATCTGGGGAGAGGGTAGCAAAAAGATGCACTAGCAAAATTAGATGGACTTGACTAGAAATAAAAAATCAAAGCTGAATCCTAGCGAACGTTTTTTAGGCAGTTTTTCTTTTTTTACTTGGTGATAAAAGGTTTTGCATACATGAAATAAAATGTGTCCATTGTAAGCACCCCTGTATGTGGTAAATGGATTGTCTTAGCCCTCCAACTACCCCTTTTTTCTGTACAGCGGTGCCTGGAAGCTGAAAAATAACAGACTTGCTAGCAGGATTACCAGGTGCCTAAAGAGCAACCTAAAAAAGAAACCTATAGAAGATCTGTAAACAGCCACTCCAGTACATCTAGCAGACACCTTCTGGTCCTTTTGTTTTGTTTTTTTTGTCATAAAAAAATGATACCAATAATAATTAGCAGGAATAATCTCCAATCCACTGTTGATGGTCTCAGCTATAACAGGTAAGAGCGGTCACACAAGGAAAGGAAGAGGTATATGTAATATGTACCTGACACGCCACCTGCACCAGGAAGACCAGCTCCTTCGACTCACAGCCGTTTCTACTCACTTCATTCTGCTCCTCGGTTAGTGTGAGCTGTGGGAAAAAACAATACTGTGAAAAACCCGGCAGAATAGAACACCACTAATAGGAGCAGAACATAAAATTACTCAGAAATATAGTTCTAAACATTGAAAACTAGGTGACACTGTGCCGTTTATTAATTAGCAGCACACATGTATGAGGCCATGCAAAATGTACAATTGTAGAACAGTGTAAAAATGTGTGACTTTTAAATAAATGCAGTAAATGAAGCTGCACATCACCGTGGGATTTGGTCTTCTATTTCCATCAGCTGTTTATTCAGCATTACTGTATAAATAAAGACATCAGAAGAAGTAGAAGTGACATCCCCGTGGCTCTGTCGTAACATGCCAGAGAGAGAGAAGAACGGTCTCATCACATACTGTGCGCTCTATTAAACTCTCCTCCAGAATCCAACACTACATGACAAACAGGCCATTGACATGCTGCCCTCAGACCCATAGAGAGCCAGCTAAATGAGAGACAATGAGTTTCTGGAAGCACTGGGGTGATGGGGGCTCACAGTAATGATGAAAGCATAAAAAAGTTGTTTGTTTAATGGTCTTTTTCATAAACTGTTACAGCTTTAAAGCAACTCAGTCACCGGGTTAAAACAATGCCACCGAGCAGAACCTGCAAAAGAATAGGGCTTATACGTACCATTCCCAGCATCCATTCCTCTGATTCCATTCCCCCTAACATGCGCCATGGTACCTTACGCTGGCCCATATGCCACCACGGAGTCCTTTAGTGAGATATGCAGGAGCATTGTGAAGTGGGGGACCAGGTACTTGGCGCATCTAAAATTGTGTTCGATGTGGGCAGGTGAGTTATAAAGAGTCTTCTTGCAAGTTCTGCATTGGGACAGTGACTTATTTCTAGAGAGCTGCAGTGTCAATGGCATTTAAGGTTTCCACAGACCTTAGATGGCAACTTCTCAGTCTAGGCTTTTTTTTGGCTTTACTGGATGAGGTTAGAAGGCCCATGGGGGTTGTAACGATGATCCAAAATGAACGATCTTGGGAAATAAAATGATCAAGCAGGTTAGAAAAACTGTACCTGGTCACTTGTTTTCCCACCCATGGCTGCCTTCAACCACCACTGCCCTAAACAGGAGTACTCAAACTATAAACTAGTACAAGAGACATTTTGGGATAGTTGTATGGTTCTCGCACAACTTTCTAATATCTGTGATTAGTTTTACACAATTACAGATGATAGAGAAAACAGGAACATCAAACAATCATCAAATGCCTATTTATATGGCTTGGAAGCCAACAATGGATAGCAAGAGTTGGTCATATTTATTGATAGTTTCCCATGATTACCACACATCTCCAGCTTCACCTGTCCATTACTGTCAAGAAACAAAGTGTCATTTTGCTGCATTGTGTCTGAGCAATTTGTCACTCGAGGTAAAAAATAAAAAGAAAGGCTAAAACTTTTCTCATTACTCAGGCTCATTACAGTCACAAAACATGTCCACAGTCATGCAGACTATGATGTCCAATAATATCGACCAAGTCATCAATAAAGCACAGGGCATGCTGGTCAACATGACTACGACATGAAGTACAGTAATCCTCTGACTGCTCAGAGCCACAATATAGATCCAGCCAAGTATTCTCACTCTGCCTCATGTATATAGAACATTGTACATTCCTGGCAGAACATGGTGCATCCAGCAAGGTTCTCTTAGCAGGTCCCACAATTTCCATAGAAAGGGATTTAATGCAGATTTTCAGCACAGGACAATATGACATGTTGGCAACAGAATTTTTACTTTCATGTATTACAACATAGATTTCCATACATGCATCAAAATTTCACCACAACAGTATTATTGGCACTACAATGCAGATCCCCACTGATTCAATTATGGTTCACTTGAAATTTAGTAGTTGGGTTCAGGTTAAAGGTAATGTTCAGGAATTACCAAAACTTAAAACAAACCTCCTTCTACATCAAGTCTCTGCATTTTTTTTTACCTTGTTACTGAAGTGAGAAAGCAAACTTTTACTACTCCCTGTGACATCATCACCAGGATTGCAAAATTTCTGCACCAACAGCTGCTTTGGAGCTCAATTCCTATTAACATAGTCACAGCACCAGTACTACATCTCTCAAGAGCCTTTTCCACACATAGTGTGTGGACAAACTTTTGAGAGTGAATATGGCAACATTTTTTGCTAGGAAATAAAATGTATGCAAGTGAGGAAGGAAAGCAAGTGATGGGTTGATAGGCAGAGTTCTGTAGTCCAGCAGGGAAGACAACTTTGGATGAGATTTAGTTTCAGTAAAGGCATTGTTATGTATAGTTAGGAGCACCTTGGAATTCTGGTAGATTGCCAGGTATTTTTAAAGGGCTAAAACAAGGGAAAATTGCAAAGATGTACTATATCGTTTTTTTTTTTTTTAAACCTTGCCCTGACATGAAGACTGAGGTTTAAAGGAATCAACCTATTAGTCACTTTTTGTATATGAAAAATCAGATTCTATCTGTGTGTTAAATATATATAAAAATATCACATACAGTATAAATGTCAATGGCAAAAATCCATAAGTGATAAAGAATGTGTAACAAAATGATCACCTCTATTTATATTTGTAATTCGATTATAATAGCATTACTCAAAGTAGATCATGTACATCGATCTGATGCGCTTGGTTTTCTCTTTTTCATGTTGACTATGTTTTAGGATCAGGCGGTCCAAATTTTTGAAACAAAAGACCAGTTTACTGTCCTTTAGACTTTAGGGGGGCCAGATCGTGGACAGTAGGAAATTGTCCTGGCATCAGTAGGATTAAACAGTACCCCATCTTTGATATTAGAGGGAGAAATGGTGCCCCATTTTTGGTGTCAATGTGTCGAATCAGTGGAAGCACCAGTACCCCAAGGGCGGGATATAGGCAAGCAAAGGGCTGCAGTTTGGAGAACACGGTTTTAGATGATTATATCCCAGTCTATCACCTGACCTTGCAGAATCTATATATATAAAACTCAACGTGTGTGTGTGTGTGTGTGTGTGTGTGTATGTATGTATGTATGTATGTATGTATGTATGTATGTATGTTCCAGCATCACGTCCAAACGGCTAAAGATATTAACATGAAACTTGGCACACATGTTACTTATATGTCAGCAACAAACATAGGATAGGTGGTTTAACCCTTACCCACCCCCATTTGCCATGGTCGGGGTTTTTCTTTAAAGTCCCATTCAACTCTATGGGAAATACATGTTACTTCATAACTTCCAAACGGCTGTACATATTTCGATAACACTTGGTCACATGTTACTTATATGTCCACTTAAACTATAGGATAGTTAATTTATCCCTTAACTACCCCCATTTGTGAGGGTCGGGGTTTTTGTTTAAAGTCCCATGCAAATCAATGGGAAATGTATGTTCCCACATAACTTCTGTACGCCTGGAGATATTTCAATAATACCTGCTACACATATTACTTATATGCCAAATAAAAATATATGACAGTTAAATTAACCCTTACCTACACCCTTATCTAAAAGATGGGTATATTTATATTACTATGATTTTCCTCCCCAAAAGGTTAAGATAGGAAGACCGGGCAACGCCGGGTATTCAGCTAGTTAATGTTAAAGTCTTATACTGTATTTTCCTAACAGCACCAGTTATGGCTTGTATTCTTTTTTATAGGGTAAATAGTGAATGCTTTGGCAATTCTATGCACTTAATCTTTTATGGTCAGCTCATGCCCCAATTCTAGAATTTTGCACATACATCCTTCCTCAGCTTGTACATCAGCTGATAAATAAGGCAAATGGCCTGGGAGTATCATTAGGGCCAATAATTTAGGAGGTCAGTTAAGGCTGTAAGATTGCAGTATATTAATGCACGCCATCAACAGAGCAAGGACGAGCCTCTGGCCTCCATTACTGCAGGTGCAAGGAGTCCTGAAGGATGGCCTTGATCTTAATGAGGAAGCCACATCTTATGCAACGTGTCTCCTCTGACTAGCGGGCAAATCCTCAGAATAACGATTGGAAAACAAGAAAAAGCACAGCTATGAATTCTAAATAAAACCCAGAGGAGAAGACCATAACACAACATCCACAGAATATCTAATAATATTTATGAAGGGTGCCATCATATATTCATTGCAGAGAACGCATATGTGCGTGCCACAATGTATATTCCTGAAAAATCCACATCCAATCTATATACAAAAAGGATAGATCTAACCAAAACACGATTGCTGCCATTGATGTATAGAAAAGAAAGAGAAACCATTACATTTGGACCCTGCACACACTGGAGGACCAATCACATTTTGGCCCTGTAAACACAGGAGGACCAATCACATTCCGTACACTCAGGGGAACCAATCACATTTTGGCCCTATACACTCAGGAGGAACAATCACATTTTGGCCCTATACACTCAGGAGGAACAATCACATTTTGGCCCTATACACTCAGGAGGACCAATCACATTTCGTACACTCAGGGGAACCAATCACATTTTGGCCCCGTACACACAGGACGACAATCACATTTCGGGCCTGTACATTCAGGGGAACCAATCACATTTTGGGCCATACACACAGGCAGACTGATCACATTTTGGGCTTGTATACAAACACACTTGGCACACATTGCTCCCCACCACATACTCACTATCTGTAAAGGCAGAATGGCTTAATAAGTGAAGAGAATCGTTGTGAAATTAGGCTGAGCTGCAGATGTTCTCTTTAGTGCACCTCTTCAGTCAGAAAAGCACTGAAATGGGGACAGAACGAGTTCCTTCCATCAAACGGTGTGTACAGTGGCCATGATTACTCACTAACCTAGGCTAGAAGAATCAAAACGGGAATCTAGTTTGTTGCTGTGACCGTCACAAACAACTCCCCCTAGTGACCCGCCATGAACATGTATGGATTACACCAGTGTCTGTACCCAAGCAAATACCAATATTCCCATGACTCCATCAAGCTGCTCACTGGAGAGGTCACAATTTAAACTGATAGGTATATGAACATTGTAGAGTCTACCGCCACACTCACCAGAAGAGTGGACATACTGTATATGCCACACTCACCAGAAGAGTGGACATACTGTATACATATTATGATCTCTGTGCAGTGCAACATGGAAAACCACTATAAATCATTTCATTTCCAACCCAAAGAAAAGGAAGTAAATGTAATTAGATTGCTTCAATTGTTCAGTCGCAGCTGTTATCCAGATGCAGATAGTTCTCCATTCGTTATCAGCAGGGGAGGGGCTATATCCCCCAATTTTCTGTATATCTAGGGAAAGTCATGCTTACAGATGCCCACCTTCATACTGTATGAACCATGTGACACCTCCAGAAAAATACCTACTGTATATATTTATGCTGATGTAGGGATAAGTGCTTGTTGGTGAGGTTTTCCCATCTTGTTGAATAAGCTTCTTAGCCTGCAGGTGAAGCTCATAAAGAAGTCTGATCAGATAGCGACCTTCCGTCCTCACCAAGTGTGTAAGGTGAACATTTATCATGTGATGTTGGTGAACTTTGAAGCAAGGTAAAATCCAAGACTTGGATTCTCACCATCCTGCAGTGACAGACCTCACACAATGACAAGCCAACGTGTGCTTTACATGAACTGGATGTTGCATATTCGCGCAGCTGCTGAGAGTGACAGACAACAGCCGCAGAGGATCTGTCCCTTCCTGGAAAAACAGGGAGGGTTCAATGTGCAGCTCTGTGGCCAACAAAAACTTCCAGATCAGAGCCATGGGGAAGCAGAGAGCAATATGGCTGAACACATACAAAATGTACAGTCGTGTCCAAAAGTTTTGAGAATGACACAAATATGAAATGTTCACAAAGTCTGCTGCCTCAGTTTTTATGATGGCAATTTTCATATACTCCAGAATGTTATAAAGAGTGATCAAGTGAAATGCAATTAATTGCAAAGTCCCTCTGTGCCATGAAAATAAACCCTTTACCTACAGGTAAGCCTAGATTAAGGCTTACCTGTAGGTGCAAGAAATATCTCTTAAACCTCCTTTTTTTATGAGATATTTACAATAATGACGGTCGCGGATGTCTACGGAGCATGCGCCGTTGATCGTGCCGTTCCTAAAGAAGGCCGTGCTGTGACTTGCGACTCCGACCAATCACAGCACGATACCCAGAAGTAACCCTCGGGAGAGATGTCGGCCACCCGAGCGGTGTACGAGGACAGCTGCGGTGGCTTCGATCTGAGGTATTACATAATGAGCTAGTATGCTAAGCATACTAGCTCATTATGTCTTTGTCTTGCAGGTGTTTTTTTGTAAAAGTGAGTTTACAGCCACTTTAATCCCATAAAAAAAAAATGCATTTGTGAAAAAGGCTTCAGGACGCCCAAGAAAGTCCAGCAAGCGCCAGGACCGTCTCCAACAGTTGATTTGGCTGCAGGTTTGGGGAACCACCAGTGCAGAGCTTGCTGATGAATGACAGCAGGCAGGTATGAGTGCATCTGCATGCACAGTGAGGTAAGGACTTTTAGAGGATGGGTTGGTGTCAAGAAGGGCAGCAAAGAAGCAACTTGTCTCCAGGCAAAACATCAGGAACAGACTGATATTCATAAAACAGAAATTGGACTGCTGAGGACTGGGGTAAAGTAATTTTCTCTGATGAATCCCTGTTCTTATTCGGGTCATCCTGAAAAAACCTTGTCCAGAGAAGAAAAGGTGAGCGCTACTATCAGTCTTGTGCCATGCCAACAGTAAAGCATCCTGAGACCATTCAAGTGTGGGGTTGCTTCTCAGCCAAGGGAGTAGGCTCACTCAGAATTTTGCCTAAGAACACAAGAATGGTACAAAAACATCCTCGGAGAGCAACTTCTCCCAACCATCCAAGAACAGTTTAGCGGAGAACAATGCCTTTTCCAGCATGATGGAGCAAAAGTGATAACAAAGTGGCTTGGGGAACACTGCCAGGAAACTCCCCAAACCTTAATCCTATTCAGTCAATCTTCAAGTGGCGGGTGAACCAAAAAAAAAGAAAAAAACCCCCCCACAAATTATGACAAACGCCAAGCATTGATTATACAAGAATGGGATGCCATCAGTCAGAAATTGATGGACAGCATGCCAGGGAGAATTGAAGAGTCTTGAAAAAGAAGGGTCAACACTGCAAATACTGACTCTTTGCATGAACTTCATGTAATTGTCAATAAAAGCCTTTGACACTTATGAAATGCTTGTAATCATACTTCAGTATACCATAGTAACATCTGACAAAAAGATCTAAAAACACAGCAAACTTTGTGAAAATGTATATTTGTGTCATTCTCCAAACATTTGGCCACGGCTGTATGGAAATGACAAGCAGTGACATTAGCATCACCCACAGTACCATGTTGGGATTTATTATTTTCCAGTCATTACTACTATATTCCTGTGATGGAAACCAGCCTTACGTCAGACTCATATCCAGTAAAGTCAATATAACTACCTAATTTAATGCCCATCTTTCACTTCATAAGAGTCTTAGTTCTTATGTATCTGTATGTACAGATGCAGGTATTTCACAATCAAACTACCTGTAGACGGCACTGATGAATACACATTGGACAGGGGCAGGTTAGGATGTACTCTAATACTCAGACATAGGCACACAAGTAGGCAGACAACTTAAAGCGGTGGTTCACCCTGCAGAACAACATTTCAGCATAAAATCCGGCATAGTAGCGGGAGCTACACTATGCCGGTGATCTGACGTGCTGGTTCCATGTATCATGGAAGTTCCAGCGCATGCGCGAACTGATGCGCTGAGCTGGTTCCAGCCATCGGGAAAGTTCCGTCAAGCACTGCGCAGGTGCAAACTTGCTGACGGAAATCCCCGAACGGCGGCCGGCATCCAGGGCGACGTGGACTTAGAGGAAAGTGGCCAGTCGGCCTCACGTCCTCGCTTCGCTCGGACGGCTCGCTTCGCTCGCTCGGCCTCCTGGCTCTTTTTTTAACATCCTCCAATCCACGGGGATGTTGAGGAAAGAGCCTGGCTGCCGGGCGAGGTTCGGGGATTTCCGTCAGAAAGTTTGCGCCTGCGCAGTGAGTGGAGGAACTTCCCCCATAGGGGAACATTCAGGACAAGTCACCGGTCTTAATTTTTTTATCCCCGTACTCACGGTTATATCGTACATAGACGATTCCGTCTGCCGCGGGGAATGGGCGTTCCTAGCAAGAGGGAGGGTGATTGACGGCCGGCTCTGGCACGTCATGCTCCCCGAAGGAAGCCGGAGTAGGTCTCGGCTCTTCATGGCACCTGCGCACAGGCTATGCGCAGGCGCCGTGAAGAGCCAAGCCTATTTCGGCTATTTCCGGAGAAGCGTGACGTGCCAGGGCCGGCCGTCAATCACCTTCCCTCTCCATAGGAACGCCCATTCCCCGGAATCTTCTATGTACGATATAACAGTGAGTACGGGGATAAAAAAATACAGACAGGCATACTGTAGCTCGCGCTACTATGCCGAATTTAATGCTAGAGGGATTTTTTTTTTATATAGGGTGAACCCCCGCTTTAATGAGAAAAAAAAGAAGAAGATGCGTCTCCAGCATTGGTGGCATCTTTGTTTCTGGTTATGGCATGGCACCATTCATAGCACGCACTTCAAGCACCCGTCATTACAAGGTCAAGTACCGAAAGGAGTGCAGCTTCTATATGGACTTTATAGAGCTTCTCAGGGTGTGAGAGCCATGCTATTTCCAGATCAGAAATTCCTATCTCCCTTCTTTCACAGGGTTTTCACATCTCTGATAATTAGTTGGTGTTGGTGCCATCCTCGTGTTTCGAAGTCACCCATCTACTCAATTACCTATTAGCTTCACTCTGGTTATAGAACATGTCCTGGATTGTAAGCTCCAAGGAGCAGGGCTCTCTGATTTTTCATGTATTGCTCTTTTTTCTTAACTGTACTGTCTGCTCTCATGTCGTAAAGCGCTGTGCAAACTGCTGGCGCTCAATAAGTCCTGAATAATAATTATAATAAGGTTTGATTGAATGATGGCCCAGCAAAGGGTTATGAAACCTGGATGTCATTTCAGATGCAGATCATAGAGGTAGTGCTGTTCATAGGTCTGCTCATAGAGGTGAAGATAAACATCTCATACCAGGCACACTTCACACTCCCCTTGTAATATACATATTTCCCAGCATGCCACAATGAGAGACTGTAAGCAGACACCACTAGCACAGGAAATCAGATACGAGTCCAGTTGTCATGTTTAATGCAAGCTAAAACCTCACTGGTTGCCCCCGGTGACGGCGACACTTTTCCCTTCCTCCATAGTCTAGCTAGAGCTAGCCATGGTTTTCAGTGAGTGTCTTAAGTGGATTACAGCAGATAAGGGATGTCCTTAAAGTTGCAGAGCTGCCTGTGGAAATCCCAAGAGTGCCAAGTTTAACCCTTTATCTGCTGAATGGAGGAGCCAGAGGATCTGGATGTAACTACAAGGGAAATTTCCCCCCCAGCCTGGTTCTGTAATGCACACCATGACAGCCATTGGTCAGCAGCATCCTATAGATGGAAAACTCCCAGCACATGCCCAGTCTTTGCTGCTCAACCCCAGACTGATTTGTACATCTTGCCTGGAGGACAAATCTGTCACAAATGCCATGTGACGTGTAAAGGAATTCCAGACTGCCTCGGAGGAGATTGGCATCCCATTCCTTCTATTGATTTGTTTCTTCCCTCTGGTATTAGGAGAACAAAGCTGATTAGGTCAGAGCCATAAACCAATAAAAGCTTCCACGCTCTGGCCTTGTAAGCAGGTACCGGGCACAGCTGCTGCTCGGTGTACAGACATTCCCCATTCGCTGCCTCTTTATCATCACTGTATCTTCCCAAGCTAAAAGGATTGCTTGGCAGAGCGCCCCACAACCATAATATACATTAACACACATTGTGTGGTCAACTCTTCAAATCTACTCAAAGAAGACTATATAAAAGCTCGGCATCCCCAAAAAATATACATACACCAGTTAAAGTTAGCGTTCTATATAAATGTGGAATAAACACATTACAATGAGACATACAGATCACCTGGAAATCCCATTTCTGACACAGAGAGAGAATTCATTATCTGCAGACAACTCTCTTTACGGTAAAATAGAATAAGATGGAGGCAGCAAGGACAGGGTTAACGGTTGGCTACACTAAGACAGGACTGGATCCCAAGACCCATATGGCAGTATTTCCCTCAAACTTTCAGGCCGCTGCACAGGAAATGATGACTAAATGATTTAACCCTTCTGAGGTTTCCAAGCCCGTTCCCTGACATTCCTCACAATTCTCCAGGGCAACAAAATATAATCAAATCCATGTGTGATCACCGGTGCCTGAAGAACGGCAATCTGGCAGAATCCGGGCATAATGGGTTATATCAGATACAGACCTAGATATGCAATATGAATGTATCCTGGTAGGGGGTAGATCTAGCCCATGACACTCGGCTGTGACCTCTCATACACACAGCCATCACACTATTCTTACAGAGGTCACCATGTGTGAGGAGTCTCTGCAGCTGCTCTGGAGACAGATCCTTTGTTTCAAGAGAGCTGGATGGCCTGGAAGGAGGTGTTCAATGCTCATCAACAGCTGCAAACAAAAGCTTAAAGCTATCCCACTTACCTCCGCTACAATTGTCTATGCTGTGCACATCCAGGCCCTTCTTTCCAGTCTCTGCTATCCAGAGCCCGACCACACAAGGCATTGGAGGAAGCAACACACCAGTACCAATCCTGATAGAATCCTCCTTCCCGTTAGCCTTTTGATACAAATGGAGGATGGCTCCCAGCTCTATACCTCCTGCGTCCTGACGGCTGATCGCACACTGGCAATTTCATGCTCAATTTGTACTACAGAAAATCAGCAGCGATCGCTCTTCTTTTCCAGTCGTTCCGTCACTCGCTGGCTGCAGGGGTCCCATAGGACACACTAAGGAGCTGAGGAGTAGGGAGGGGAGGGAGGATGGGAGGCGATACAGAGGATGCCGTGCCTCTCTCCATCATTTAAAGATGGACAATACTAATCTCCACATACAGCCAGGATGCTGAAACTTCTCTCTATGAAACCACAGAATGACCACCGTCCCACTCTGACAGGTACAGTGCAGAGGAGAAACATTCTCCATCATTCTTCCCTGCATCCAGCCATAAAATAAATATTATCCCACTATAACTAGAGAAGTGCCCAGTATTATCAGAAGGATCATTTACTGCAGCTTTATTATTCCAAACATCTATGACTGTTATATTCACTACTATCAGATTGAAACCTGTAGCGGAAATGTCACATGGAAAATACCAGATGGAATAACTGCTAAATGTCAGCAGTGGAGACAATTCTAATTATAATCACATTGATCAAATGAAGCCAACTGGAGCTTCAAGAGAACAGCGATCAATATTCTTACAAACATTTCCTTAGACAATAAGATGTATAAAACAGTCCTGGAGTCCAAGGATCTCTAACCTACTGTTAATTAGGTAGATTCAGTAAGAGTTAGGCTGACTTATCAGTAGATAAGCCGACCTAACTCAGAATCTACGCCGCCGTATGTTTAAGCGTATGCTCAAACAGAGATACGCTTAAACATATCTAAGATACGACGGCTTGCGCCGTCCTATCTTAGATTGCAATATTTCGGATGGCCGCTAGGTGGCGCTTCCATTGCGGCCGGCGTAGAATATGTAAATGAGTTGATACGCCGATTCACGAACGTACGCCCGGCCACCGCCGCAGTTTTACGCCATTTCCGTAAGGCATTAGCAGGCCTAAAGTTATTCCATCTATTAGGTGGAATAACAATGTTAAAGTATGGCCGCCGTTCCCGCCGCGAGATTCAAATTTTTTACGTCGTTTGCGCAACTCGTCCGCAAATCTGGATTTACGTTGTTTACGTCCACGTCGAAATCAATAGGCCTGTGCGGCGTACTTAGCCGCAATGCACCCTGGGAAATGTAGGCGCCCGGCGCATGCGCATTAAAAAAAAATTAAAAACCGTGAGATCAAGCCTCATTACCATAAAACACGCCCCCCTCCAAGACATTTAAATTTGGCGCCCTTAGGCCTGCCCGATTTAGGCTACGCCGCCGTATATTAGCAGGCAAGTACATTGAGAATCATTTACTTGCCTAGCTAACTTACGGCGGCGTAGCCTAAACACGCTAAGCTACGCCGCCGTAACTATAGGCTTCTCTACCTGAATCTACCTACATGTGTCATAATCTGGGGACAATTAATACCAAACACTGGTCTTTTCTGAATGATCAGAATTAAATAAAAAAAAAAAAAAAAGTGTAGTCAGTGACTTGTGAAAACTAGCAATGTGTCTTCCAGACTGAGGCGGCAGCATATAAGGAGGGGTATGGTCAATACACTGCGCCGAGCCCAAGATGGCTCATTAATACACTCACTTAGGAATAAAGTGACACTCCTCTCCCACAAACCACACCTGGAGCTGTATATCATCTAGTACATGGGATGATGCTTGTACAGGGCAGAACACATCTGTTCAAAGAAACCTCCATGGAAAGTAAACTTTGACTGTTCCCTGAATGCACAAGATGGCGGCCTCATGACTATAAAGCTGGCTATACACTAGCAGAATTTTTTCCGAAATTGTTCATTTTGAGAACAAACGGTAAAAGAAAAGTTTAGCGGACAAATTTGGCTGGAGACATTCATGGCTCCACAAAGCTCCCTACATAGCCTTGATTCTCTACCACAGCACAGATCTGGCAAAACTTCTTGGCAAGGAGGGCTAATGCTTAACCTACCCAAATTCTGCCTCCCCTTCCTGTGCAGAGATGGGTAAGCTCTGAGGTTTAGGGACCAAGACAGGGGGTAACTCCTCGAATGACCAGCTTGGTCAGAGAGGATTCATCCGGCATTCAGTTTTAGGCTACATTCCTGCAGACAATCTGCAAGGCACTGGCATTAGCTCGCACCTCTAGTGCTTCCCAGAACCCAGGATGAGTCAATCAGATGTTGACTTCTGTTGAAGGAGCCGGGTAGAAAATGGTCATCCAAACTGTGAATGCATCCAATTAGATAGAGGCACTGTTCAGGTACTCGGATGTTAGAACACAATAGCCAAGAGCAGAGATTCATCCATCCCGACTGTTTACCGTGGAAAGAGGGATTTGTCACATTCATGTAGCTTAAAGCGGGAGTTCACCCCCAAATCAACTTTCTGACATTAGTTCCAGCATACTGCTAACATCTGCAGTATGCTGTTTTTTTTTTTTCCCCGCTACTTATCGTTTTATGAGCCCTTGTTATCCGGCTCCGAACGGGGAATCCTGCGGGGAGTAGGCGTTCCTAAGCGAAGAGGAGTTGATTGACGGGCTGCTAAAGCGCGTCACGGCTTCCGAAAATACCCGAAATGACACTCGGGTGTTTACGGCGCTAAAAAAACGGAGCCTGCGCCTGCCGTGTAGAGCTGACTGCGCAGGCAGTGGTTTCCTAGCAGATATTCTACCATGAAGGCCTGATTCACACAGTCTCCTCTTACCAGTTCTAGAGATGTGTCTGCTGCAAAAGGTGGCTACTTTGAAGAACCTAGAATATGAAATATATTTTCAGTTGTTTCATACTTTTTTGTTATGTATAATTCCACATGTGTTACTTCATAGTTTTGATGCCTTCAGTGTGAATCTACAATTTTCATAGTCATGAAAATAAAGAAAACTCTTTGAATGAGAAGGTGTGTCCAAACTTTTGGTCTGTACTGTATGTGGGCGCTCAGCGGGTGGGCCTTAACGGCGGGCGGGCGCAAATAAGCGGTCCTATTTAAAAAAAAATGAACTGTGCTTAGAGCGCGCTCCCTGCATCGTAGCTGGTGGGGATCGGTAAGCTCCCGATGCATACTTGCGAACACAGAGCTTTCCGACCATGTGACCGCTGTGACAGCCGATCATATGACCCAAATGTCTGTCTTCCGGCTTTTAGAACTCTTAAAGAATCGGTAGGCAGTGGGCACAATGGGGTTAAAAATACTACACACTGTATATTACCATTTAAAGGTTTCCACCATGCCAAAAAACGGTAAAGAGCTGCCACATCTCTGGTTTAAGAAGAAAAAAGAGAAATACCCCCTCAATGGGATTTTAAACGGCACCGATACTACCAAATTGGTTAAAAATCAATATTTATTTAAACATCTAAAATAAGATCAATTACACATGTGATGATCTAGATAAAAACACAAAACATGATTATAACAAATTTGAACAGATATTGTGCATGGATTCAAATACTCGCCAATATCTACAAAAGAATCTCCGGTACCCGACACATTTCAGGTCCTTTGCCAGGGGTAAAAATATAGTAGAAATATACATTTAACGGTGCAACGTTCAAACATATATTTGTTCAAAACAGAGATTTAGTAATCACTGCCAAAGATGGTATTATTGGAGGTCCCCCAAACATGGGGTCGCAAACGTGTATCCAAGTCGGTGACAGGAACGGATTGGTAGAAAGAGGGGAGACTACCACTATGCGGATCTTGTAAATCCTTCCGTGATCCTTTAGTGAAGGGCGTTACACACAGTGCAGCTAAAGCGACTAGCCCTGTGCAATTCACGTCCTGTAATTGCACTGTACCTCCCGGGCAGTGCTGTATATTACCAATTCTCCAAGGGTATGCAAACGTTCGAGCACAACGGTATAAATACATATGGTCCGTATATCGGATCATTACAGAGGACAGGGGTGCTCTTTACATCTGGAGGAAGAGAGATTTAAAGGAAAAAAATGTTTTGCCTAAAATTAATGTCTGCAAGGTAGACAGACAGAATAGTGTAATGATTCTGTTAAAAAAAAAACTAGTAAATACCTATTAAATTCCTTCATCTATATCACCTCCGGCATTCTAGTTTCTGTTCTCTCATTCACTTCCTGGTTTGCGGCGCTCGTTCATGTAAGAACTAAATTTCCCAGTATGAATTGCGGCACGCCCAGTAATTCACACCTCCTTGAAGTCTCTAACACGTAGAGAGCGTCCTGCCACACAGATGTAGTTTCCAGGAGGGGGTGGGCACGTCACTGACCACCGCAGTAAAGCCTCCCTTCATGGTGGTGAGTAAAATCAGACAATCAGGAAGTGAACAGAACAGAGAAGAAATAGAGCAACTTCTGAGCAAAAACGAACAATGAGGAAGTGAAAAAAGAGGAATGTCTGCAGGTAAAGGATGCTTATTATGAAAAAAAAAAATCCTTTACAACCCCTTTAACCTCAAAATATGGAAAGGCTTCTTCACAATAAAAGCTGTGAAAATGTGTTCATTTATTTTTTCAAAATTATATTTTTCTGGGGAACAAGGCTGTCATCACACCTGTGCTGCTAGGAGCCATCAATGAGATGACTGGAGTGGTTCCTGGCTGTCTGCAACTTCTTAAAAAACAGACATCTATCTCAGTGCTGGACAAACCCCTTGTTTTCAATAGGAGGCCCTGCACTCCACTGTGATAAAATCCAGTATGCAGAATTTTGGCTGCACTGACCTGCATTTTACCAATCATGTAAATTGCATACAAATTGCATACAATCTTTAATGCTCAGTAGAGCTGCAATCATCAATCGTTTTTCTTTCCTGATCTTTGGTATGCAGAGAATTCTCTCTGCCAAGTTTTACAACATTCTTTATCAGTGTAACATTAAGTCTTAACATTGTATCAAACTGTCTTTTACATCAAGGGAATAGACTTCTGTATGTAAATTAGGAAAGTTTAACCACTTAACCACTTCCTTACTGGGCACTTAAACCCCTTCCTGACCAGAGGACTTTTTGCGATTCGGCACTGCGTCGCTTTAACTGACAATTGCGCGGTCGTGCAACGTGGCTCCCAAACAAAATTAACGTCCTTTTTTCCCCACAAATAGAGCTTTCTTTTGGTGGTATTTGATCACCTCTGCGGTTTTTATTTTTTGCGCTATAAACAAAAATAGAGCGACAATTTTGAAAAAAAAAAAACATTTTTTTACTTGTTGCTATAATAAATAGCTCAATTTTTTTTTTACGTTTTTTTTTTATCCTCAGTCTAGGCCGATACGTATTCTACATATACTGCAATCAGTGCTATAAATATGCACTAATTACTGTATAAATGTGACTGGCAGGGAAGGGGTTAACACTAGGGGGTGAGGAAGGGGTTAAATGTGTACCCTAATTAGTGTTCTAACTGTGGGGGAAGGGGGGTGACTGGGGGGGGTGACCGATCTGTGTCTCTATGTACAAGAGACACAGATCCGTCTCCTCTCTCCCCTGACAGCACCGCTGTCTGCGAGAGCCGGGAATGAGAGATGATCTCATATGTAAACATATGAGATCATCTCTCATTGGCCGCACAGATCGCCTAGGAAACGGCCGCTCCGATTGGCCGTTCACAGCGATCTGTGACTGGCTGTGTCCAAGGGACACGGCCAGCACAGCAGTTCCCCGCTGCGCGCTCGGGAGCGCGCGCGGGGAACGTGCAAAGGGGAGGCCGTAAAAAGACGGCCTGTTAGAGTTTGGGAGCCGCGCTGAGGCCGTACAAAGTCGTACGGCCGTCAGCTAGTGGTTAAACACCAAACCTTTTTCTGACAGTTGTTTTCAAGTTAAATAATTTTTTTGCTAGAAAATTAATTTGGAACCCCCAAATATATCTATATATAGATATATCTATATCTAGATATATATATATAGATATTTTTTTTGTAGAGACCCTAGAGAATAAAATGGTGGTTGTTGCAATATTTTATGTCACACTGTTTTTGCGCAGCGGTCTTTCAAATGCAATTTGGGAAAAATTACTTTAATGAATAAAAAATAAACGAACCAGTAAAGTTAGCCCAAATTGTTTTTGTATAATGTGAAAGATTTTACGCCGCGAGAATCATGATCTTCATTCTAAGCAAAAAATTGTGATTCTCATTTTGGCCAGCTCTAATGCTCAGTGTAGGAATTTCTGCAGTGATTTAAAGCCCAAGGAGAACCGAAAAGGGGAATACGGTAATCTTGTTTTTATTATACACACAATAAATAGGACAGTGTGAGGTTTTGTGAGCGATGTGAAGGGGCTCTTGTTTATATTATATAACACAGACCTTATGAATCAGTTGTATCCACAGCATCAGATGGAAAAGTGATTCATTTTTTGCATTGGTATGGAATGGATACTTAAAAACCCTAAAAAGACATGAAAAAATGTACATAGAAACTATTTAAAATATAGTATTAAATAATATTTACAATCCTGATAATTGTTCTATTCGGCTTCATATCATCAGATTTGCTTGAAGAAAAAAAAGAAAATAAAGAAAAGCTGGAGCGAAAGATATTCTGTAATTGAAGTAGCACAGGCCAGCCATGACAGTGGAGGGAGGAGCTTGTGTTACGTGGAGGCAGCCAGACTCCCTGGCAGGGAACACACAGTGCATTCACTGATCCCGTGTATGAGTCAGCGCTGCAGGAGCTCCTCACACCGTTTATTTTCCATCCTTTGTGCCATGTCAGCACTCATGGTTTTAAGTCTAGTGTAAGATTACATTGCCGTACTTTTACAAACACAATGAATTTCCATATGAACCCTGCAAATAATACAAACTTGCAGAACAAACATTATGTTACCATAGATGTACAAGATTTATAAATATAGTGTACGATAACAATGGAACCCTTTTTTATGCATTTCCCATGAGTGGAAGTGAACAAAAAAAGTTATCGTGCTGTTCTTGGGGATAACGCAGTGACAACATGGTTTACAATAATGTACTGTAATGCAGCACCGGTATCTTGGGTTCAAACACCACCAGGTCCATTATCTGCATGGAGTTTACTATCACAGGAAACATACTGGTAGAGTAACACATCTAAACCTAATACCGTGTGTGTGTGTGGGGGGGGGGGGACATTAGAGTGTAAGCTCCTCTGCTCATCTCCACTCATGTGACCTGCTCAGTGTTCTCTGTACCATACTGTAGAATATGTCAGATACAAATATGTGTGTGTGACTGTGGCAGAGATACAGAAGTAATATATGAGAATTAATACAAATTCCTTTCAAGCCTCTGATATGAGGCAGAGGCTAAACTGTTATATTATATGTTTAACTGAGATATTAAAGCAGTATAAAAAAACATAAAATGTAATATATTGGCTGACCAACCCTTAGATGCGGTGGCTGCAATTGTTTTTAAGTTTTCTCACCTTTATTTGGCCTGGTGATCTGACCAGTAAACACACTTCCTGTCTAAGGCCCCTTTCACACGGGCTGTCCAATAAGGTCCACATAATCAGCTTTTCAGGCGGACCTGATCGGACCCTCCAGTCTCCCTTATGGAGCGGCGGATGTCTGCCGACATCCCCCGCTATTCAATCTGATCCTGTCCAGACGAATGGTGGTCCTGTTTTCCATCCGTCTGGTGGATCGGATAGGACAGGCAGTCCGTTTTCACCTGATTTCTCCATAAAGAAGAGCGGGACTGTGCCTGTCTCTGCTCTGCACAGTGAGCGAAGATGGACCCCTGCTCAGCGGGGATCAGCAGAGAGATTCCCCCGCTGAGCAAGTGGATTCTGTTCCACAGAGGAGCCTGTGTGAAAGGGGCCTTATGCCACGTACACACGATCATTTTTTGGCATGAAAAAAACAACCTTTTTCGGCATGAAAAAAAACGTTTTTTTTTCCAACTTCATCACTAAAACGACATTGCCCACACACGATCATTTTTAAAAAATACTCTAGCAAAGCGCGGTGACGTAGAAAGGGCACTATAAAGGGGAAGTTCCATGCGGATGACGCCACCCTTGAGGCCGCTTTAGCTGATTTCCTGTTAGTAAAAGACGATTCGCGCTTTTCTGTCTGTTACAGCGTGATGAATGTGCTTACTCCATTATGAACGGTAGTTTTACCAGAACGAGCGCTCCCATCTCATAACTTGCTTCTGAGCATGCGCGGGTTTTTAACGTCGTTTTAGCCCACACACACAATAATTTTTTACAACCCAAAAAACGACATAATTTAAAACGTCATTAAAAAATGCAGCATGTTCGAATTTTTTTTTGTCGTTTTTCAGAACCCGAAAAATGATGTAAAGCCCACACACAATCATTTTAAATTAAAAAAATTTAAAACGTTGTTTTTTTCATGCCGAAAAATGATCGTGTGTGTACGCGGCATTAGGGTCTCTCCACTCAGGATGGAGGGGCAACAGAGACACCTTTAGACAGTCGCATTGTCAGTCCAGAGAAAAGTTCGATGTGAGCATTTGGTCGGAAATTAAGACCGTGTGTAGGCTCCATCGGACTTTTTCTGTCAAAAATTTGAGAGCTGGTTCTCAAATTTTCCGACGAGAAAAGTTTTTGTCGGAAATTCCGACCGTCTGTATGCACTTCCAACGCACAAAAAAACATGCATGCTTGGAATCATTGAACTTCATTTTTCTCGGCTCGTCGTAATGTTGTACGTCACTGCGTTCTTGAAAGTCGGAACTTTGTGTGATCGTGTGTATGCAACACAAGTTTGAGCCAAGTTCCGATCGTGTGTACACGGCATTAGACTAGCAGATTTGGATGGATTTGACTAACAAATTAAAGTTAAACTCCAGATAACGCACTTTAAAAGCAGTTACAGAAAACTTTGCTTTTCCTTACACAAATAAGAGCTTATAATGGTAAGTACCCCTGCCTCAACACTGTATTTGCCATTATGTCTGGCCTGTTTGGTCTATTAAAAGAAGTTTAACCACTTCCCGTCCAGCCTATAGCAGGATGACGGCAGTTCACAGGCAATGACTGATCACTACCAGCTCGCTGCCTGTACCATGTGATCACTGTGACCAATCACAGCAGATCACATGCAAGTTGTAAACAGAGGATGGCTTTCTTTTATGTCATCCATTGTGTACAATTGTGTTGCTAGCTGTGATTGGTCACAGTGATCACATTGTACATTCAGTAAAAAAGGTTGCCTTTACCAATGTCCTGGTGTTTCCGGGGGCTCAAGAAATAAGCTGTCAGTGCATCAGGATTGATACATTTTCAGATATATATATACACACAATAGTTTGTGGACTCTAAATTTCTGGGGCCGCAGACTCCGGCTCTGTGATTGGCTGGAGCCGCGTGACGTCACTTCTACACATGTGTGCAGGAGCAGCCGGTAATGGCACAGTCTATCTGTAGCAACAGCACAACGTTTCATTGCTTCAGTGCGCATGTGCTGATGACTTTGCCACATGCAGATACAGGGGAATATCTCCTAAACCGTGCAGGTTTAGGAGATATCCGGGGTAGCTACAGGTAAGTCTTATTATATGCTTACCTCTAGCAAAAAGTGGTCTGTAAGGGTTTACAACCACTTTGAGTACCACCAAATAAAAGCTCAAATTGTGTGGAAAAAAAATGATAAAAATGTCATATGGGTATAGTGCATGACTGCACAATTGTCGTTCAAGGTGCGACAGCACTGAAAGCTGGCCTGGGCAGAAGTACCCAGTATTGAAGTGGTTACAAAAATGGACTTTCTGCCTGAACCACCAAGTAAAATAAATAAAAAATGCCTTAAAAAAAAAAAAAACACACACACAAAAAAAAAAAATAAATACTGCAGCCTCCACATCTAATGCCGCGTACACATGACCATTTTTCATGACGAGAAAAATGCAATTTTTTAAATTGGTCATTAAAACGATCATTAACGATCGTGTGTAGGCTCCAGAGCATTTTTCTTGACGACTTTTGATTTCACGTCGTCGTTTTTCTCGTCGTGAAAAACAGTCGTGTGTAGGCTTTAATGACGGGGGGAAAAAACGCACATGCTCAGAAGCAAGTTATGAGAAGGGAAATTTGCATAATCAGCCCAAAGGGTGGTGCCATTTGAATGGAACTTCCCCTTTGTAGTGCAGTCGTACGTCACCGCACTTTACAAGAGCATTTTTTATATACGATCGTGTGTATGCAAGGCAGGCTTGACAAAAATCATGTCGAGAAAAAGTAATTTTTTTTTACATGACATGAAAACCGGTCGTGTGTACGCGGCATAAGAACTGGTATTCTTCAATAGATACATATTTTTTTGGGGGGGTTAATACCCCTTTAATCTACAACTTGAAGATCCATTTTGCTAAAAGTTGCACCCATTGTCATTGTGTGTTCTGCTTTTGGCTTTCTACTTAATTTCCTTAAAAACTTGAGTAAAGACTGGTTTGATACAAAAGAAGTTCTTGCAGTCAGTTTTATTGCCGGGCACAACGACCCCTCGAAGTAGAGCCCCCCCCCCCCCCCCCAGTTCTCTCCGGGGGTGAAACTAGATCCAGCAGAGTACGAGGCTCAGTCAGTACACACAGTGCGGACTGTGTACCGGACTCTCGTAAACCGCTACAAACTGTTACTGGGAACTGTAAAACCGTCACCTAGACAGCTGTATGTGTGACCTGACCTACTCCACACACAGAGAGGAACGATCATCCCTAATCTCTTCAAGATGAACATTTTACCGGTTCCCATCTACCACACATAACTCATCCGCCCCCTACAAATAGAAGACAGGGCGGAACAAAATGGCTTTCTTTACTGTTAGAGTAGAACCCAACCTGTTTTTTTTTTGTGTTTAATAGAGTGGAGGAAAAGTCAGAATCTGTCTCACAGAAGAGGTTTTCTCATCATCCTCTCCAACAGAAACACGCAATGATAAAAACCCTTTTTATCATTAAGAGAAGGGTTAAAACTCACCACAATTCAGACAACTAACTGTTCCCTGCTTTTGCTAGAAAAAAAAATGACTAGTGTTTTGCTTAAAAATAACAAACATGTTATAATTCCCTGCTCTGTGTAGTGGTTTGGCACAGAGCAGCCCAGATCCTCCTCTTCTCTCCTGACCCCTTCCTCCTGATGAGTGCCCTAACAGCAAGCAGCTTGCTAAGTGGGCACACAAGCTGAGCCGCAGCTCTGTGTGTCCATTCAGACATGGAGCCCGACTAGTCCCCACCCCCCTCTCCTCATTGGCTCACTGACTTTGACGGACAGCAGCGGGAGCCGATGGCAATCGCTTGCTGTCTAAGCCAATGAGGAGGAGAGTCCTGGGCAGCCAAGTTTCTCCTGCAACATCGCTGGATAGAGAGGGGGCTCATGTAAGTATTAGGGGGGCTGCTGCACACAGAAGGTTTTAAATCTTAATGCATAGAATACAGTTGTGCTTATAAATTTACATGCCCTGGCAGAATTTATGATTTCTTGCACTCATGGTTAGTGTTTGGCTAAAGCCATTTTTATCAATCAACTGTGTTTACTCTTTTCAAAACAGAAACTAACCAATCATAAAATTCTGCCAGGGTATGTAAACTTATGAGCACAACTGTACATTAACCACTTCCCGCCCGGCCTATGGCCGATTTACGTCCGGGAAGTGGTTATGAAATCCTGACAGGACGTTCTAGAACGTCCTGCAGGATTTCATGCCGCGCGCGCCCGTGGGGGCGCGCATCGCGGCGATCGGTGATGCGGGGTGTCAGTCTGACACCCTGCATCTCCGATCTCGGTAAAGAGCCTCCGGCGGAGACTCTTTACCACGTGATCAGCCGTGTCCAACCACGGCTGATCACGATGTAAACAGGAAGAGCCGCCGATGGCTCTTCCTCACTCGCGTCTGACAGACGCGAGTAGAGGATAGCCGATCGGCGGCTCTCCTGACAGGGGGGGTTAGCGCTCATTGTTTATCAGCGCAGCCCCCCCTCGGATCGCCACACTGGACCACCAGGGATGCCCACCCTGGAGCACCAGGGTGGGCAAAAAAAAAAAAAAAAGCTAAAAAAAAAAAAAGTCTAAAAAATAAATAAAAAATAAAACATAAAGAAAAAAGATGCCAGTCAGTGCCCACAAATGGGCACTGACTGGCAACAATCAGTGCTGCCACCCCAGTGTCCATCAGCGCCACCCCAGTGTCCATCAGCGCCACCCCAGTGTCCATCAGCGCCACCCCAGTGTCCATCAGTGCCACCCCACAGTGCCCATCCATGCCCAGTGCCCACCTAGCAGTGCCCATCTGTGCCACCCATGAGTGCTCATCTGTGCCGCCCATGAGTGCCCATCTGTGCCGCCTATGAGTGCCCATCTGTGCCGCCTATGAGTGCCCATCAGTGCCGCCTATGTGTGCCCATCAGTGCCGCCTATGTGTGCCCATCAGTGCCGCCTATGTGTGCCCATCAGTGCCGCCTATGTGTGCCCATCAGTGCCGCCTATGTGTGCCCATCAGTGTCGCATACCAGCGCCGCCAATCAGTGCCACCTCATCTGTGCCCGTCAGTACTACCTCATCGATGTCCATCAGTGCCATCTCATCGGTGCCCATTAGTGCCGCCATATCAGTGCCCGTAATTGAAAGAGAAAACTTATTTACAAAAAAATTAACAGAAAAAAATAAAAACGTATTTTTTTTCCAAATTTTCAGCCTTTTTTTAGTTGTTGCGCAAAAAAAAAAAAATCGCAGAGGTGATCAAATACCACCAAAAGAAAGCTCTATTTGTGGGGAAAAAAGGACGCCAATTTTGTTTGGGTACAGTGTAGCATGACCGCGCAATTGCCATTCAAAGTGCGACAGTGCTGAAAGCTGAAAATTGGCTTGGGCGGGAAGCTGCGTAAGTACCTGGTATGGAAGTGGTTAAAGTGGTTGTAAACCCACATTTTTGACTTTTGCCTACAGGTAAGCCTATAATAAGGCTTACCTGTAGGTATAAAGAATATCTCCTAAACCTGTACGGTTTAGGAGATATTCCCCTCGCAATGCGCCGCTGATTGCAGCGGCGCATGCGCAGGGGGGATCCTCGGCTGAAGGGCCGGCATGCCGGAATGAAGTGACGTCATTGCCGCTCCAGCCAATCACAGCGCTGGAGCGGCGATACCCGGAAGACAGGCTCGGCTTGGCGTGGACCAGGTAAGTTCCCTATACCTCGTTCCGAGGTAAGTATTTCATAATGAGCTAATATGCGGTGCATACTAGCTCATTGTGGCTTTTGCCTTGCAGGTGTAAAAAAAAAAAAATGTATATGCGGGTTTACAACCGCTTTAAGATAAAAAAACTTCTGCCTTTACAATCACTTTAAATGTTGGGCCGTGTCTATCTTTTGCTGCCCCTAGCATCACAATTCTGTTTTCCTGTGTGGGTGAATGAATTGTTGGTGAGGTAAATGATCCGTTGACATCACTATATACACAGCTGAGGGTGATCTGATAATCATGAAACAGTTCCTGTCAATCTTTTATTGGGGTGCTCCAGGAGTTCGGCGATCACAGTGATTCTTTTGAAGTCGCACACAATTGTCATGTTATACAGTAATCTTTGTGATGTAGGGTTTATGTGGATGCAATTTAAGGTGATGGGTGGTTTGTGGTCCTAGAGGCTCTTCCCAGCAACTGTGGGGTCTTGCTGGACCCCCCAGAGAAGTTTGTTGAACTTCGGAAAGGATGGGAGCACCACACCAGCTTGTACAGACTTTTTAAAAGACTTTTATTTTGTAATAGTAAAGCCTCGTACACACTAGTAGTTTTTTTTTTTTGTTCAACCCAATAAAACTGACAGCTGAGGTTGGAGCCGCTGTACTAACTATGCAATCTCCCTAACTGTTCCATTGTGTTCTGACAGGGGGACGATCCCCCCGCCAGAACACTCCGGTCAGCGATCTCAACCATTGGCTGAGAGCGCTTATCTGGAGCCAATCGGCAAACCATTTTCAGTCATGCTCCTCCAACAGACATTCGGCCCGTGTGTACTAGGCTTTAGTGGAACATATCTGGCTATTAAGTGATGGAATTGTGAATGCATGGAGAGAGATCCATTTAATACTCCTCCTTATATCAGGTAGAGGAGAGCCAGGACAGAGTAGAAGATCTATGAAGAGAACGGATGAACCAACATTATATCAGATAACGTGCTTTTATTACAATGCTTACTGGTGTAGGTTCAAATATACATTAATATTGAATAAATGCTGCATGGCTTGGAAGGATCATCCTCCACTTGAGAAGCACTACTATGTCATCACAACTCTATAAAAGTTATCAAGCTACACTGTAGTTGTGTTGTAGGTATTACATTATTGTGCTTATGGCTCATGTACATTAGGCCTAGAAGCAAGTCAAATGTAGCATGATTCCATGCGCTTCAGAGTGGCTTCATTTTGCTTTGATTAAGCGGTTCTTCTGAGCAAATTCTTAGTTACCCGTTAGGTTCACACCTATGTATTCTTCAAATTTGCAAAAAAGTACTACGGCCCATTTAACATAATTTCCTTTTTTGTTCACATCTGTGGATTTTGAACAGGTGCAATTTTTGAAAAGGGTCAGGGACTTTTTTTGCCTGCAGCAGATTGTGTTTTTGACTTTATAGGCTTTAATGGAAACGCATAAAAAAAAAAAATTCAGGTACATGCAGTTTTAGTGTGATTCTTGTATGACAGCAGACACCTCCTGCTAGCAACATTAACGAACCCCAAAAATGCTAAATGCATTAAAAACATGTGCGAAAAAATGCAATCGCACCGGAAAAACCTAGCCTAAGTTTGGGATGGGAAAGCAGCCTGGACACAAAAAACACATTACTATACAAGAGTCTTCCTGTGCCAACCATCATATATACCGATACCTATTGCCTCATAGACCACCTTTATCTGTGAATCTATGAATTATAGGTGGAGGCATGGGTGTAGCATAAGGGGTTGCAGGGGTCACAATTGCATCCCCGCCCCTAGCTCCAGGGGCCCCTGAGGTCTCCCTGTCATATTATTATATCCTTCACAAAGTCCAGCTCCGATCTGCCCTAGGGCCCCACAGCTAGGCTCCAGTACTGGGCTTCCACAGTCCACACCCCTCTGTTCTCATTGGCTGGGGGGAAGCTGTGAGAAGCACGGAGTGAGAACAGCCCAAGATGGGGAAGTGTCTGTCCTATGTGCATGGAATGGTAACCGAGCTCAGTGAGATAAGAGGAGGAGAGTGCCATCCTGTAGCCACAATGGGACCGATGTCACTGGGATGGGAAAGGAGCTCTGCCGAATGACCTGCTAGGGGTCCCTGTCCTATGATTCTCCAGTGGCGATCCCTGTCCTCTGATGTAAGGAGGAATGCTGGGAACACAAAACTCTTACGCCACTTTTAGTATCTTGGCGTGCGGTGGGTGCATCTGCATGCACGGTGAAAGTGGTGGGAAGTAGTGGGGGGGCCCAGGTCAACTTTTGCATCGGGGCCCACAAGCTTCAAGCTATGCCTCTGGTTGGAGGAAAAAAAGGATTAGCATTACACAAGAAACCATCAACTCTGTGTAAATTCACCTTGAGTACAAAAAGGGATGAACATTCTCTAATCTGATAGAAGAGACAATTACGGGGAATATTATGGTTTTCTAGGGATGGGGAAGCTACCATCAGTGTCCAATTACTAATTCCACCTTCCAGATCAGTGGTCTCCAAACTGCAGCCTTGGTTGCTTTTATCCGGACTTGGGACACTATTTCTCCCACTGATATGAAGCACTTTTCCTCCCACTGACACGAATGATGAGGAACTCTTCCTCCACTGACACCGAAGATGGAACATTATTCTTAATTATAATTATAATTTATAATTATAATTCAATATTCCATTTTCTACTCCCACAGTCCACACTCCCTAAAGTCTAAAAGACAGTAAACTGGCCCTTTAGAAAGTTTGAAGACCCCTGCTCTAGATGATTTCAGAAACATTTTTGTAATTCTGAAAATGACGGAATGCCAGGGGACGGATGTATCTCACAAACCTACATGTTAAGGAGTTACTTGCTCTGTCCCAGCACCATATACCCCCATCTCTGGAGACTGGTGCTCTCTATAAGAGTTAACAGATCTGACCACAGTTAGTCAGCACAGCTTGACTTGATGCCGATGTTGGAGCATGAAGCTGGAATTCCCTGGCAGACGGCACGGAAACCTTTTCACACTGAACTACTTCCCTTTCCTGAATAGAGAAGAGAAGTAAGATCAGAGTCCTGCCACACATCACTGCGGGAAATACAAGAGCTCATTATCAGTATGATTACTATTCCAAACTTAAGGCTTTGTCTGTCCAGAGGACTGTCCACCAAGAACATCAGCAACCCCGAAAATTGTCAGCTCAAAAATGTGTATAGCTATCTATATGTGTATCCCTATCTAACATGTACTAGTTCTTATTACCAAGAATGAACTACAACAATGGGGACTATGCCACAATGACACCTTCTAAAGCAGGACAAGGTAGACTTCTAAAGTATTCACAATTTGAGCATTGCTTAGACAATTTCTAGAACAGCTGTATAGTGTATTATATACAAACCTTAAATGCCTTCAGGAAAGACAATCTAATTATCCGTACACCTATTCTAAATACATTTTCGAATGGATGTTCTGAGAATCCAATCTAAGGTAATTTTCTGAGCCCACAAATTGGACACTTATTGTTATCCTGATGCCGACTGTAAAAAGGACTAAGGACTGGATCACATCAGATACAGGGGGCAATTATTTTAGCGCAGTCCCACTGCATAGACGAGGCAAAATGCCTTGTCCCCTATGTGACCGGTAAACACCACTGCCTTGCGGTGGCGTGCGGGCACGATGTGCTGAAAAGAATTAATGCATGCAGTACTGTTTTCAGTGCAACACAGTATGAGATGACACAATGCGCAGCTGCCAATTGAACTTCATGATATCTGCGTAACAGCTCAATAAAAAGGAAACCGTACTACAGTACCGAACTGTGACTACAGATAACAAAAAATAAGGATTTACACCATGGAACATATTACAGATCCTCAATCCCCCATCCCTCAAATCCCCCCAGCAAAAATACACACCCCCCCCCCACCTCAAATCCTCCTTCCCAGCAGAACCCCCCCCCCCCCAAATCCCCCTCCTAGCACAAATTTTCTTTCCCGTCCCCACTCGCAACACAAATCCCCACTCTTTGCACCCCCTAAAATTTCCCCTTCTAGAACAATACTCCCCCCCTACCACCCCCCAAATATCCTTGTGGCACCTTTCAACCTCACGTTACCACAGCTCCCAGGGCAGCCTCCCCTCCTGTCCACCCCTTGTCCGGGCACTGCCAGGGACTAACTGACAAGCTAAACACTTGTGAATAGTGACAATGTTGATAGCCATACCCCCTGTAACATCTTCTCAGCCCACTGTAGTGCAAGCAGATGCAAACCTACATGAAAGGGACAGCAAGCCACGTTAGGTGGATGTCGCTGGCAGCAGATATTTGTTGGTGATTGCAAGAGAACTGTAGAAGAGAAAACTGGAAGTGCAAATGTATTTAGAATGAAGTGCTGCAACGCCTATTTATTTTTAATAGGAGGCCATAGTTCTACTTTAACATAGAAAAAAAAAATCCTAATCCAAAACCAAAATAATACCTATACAGGTACAGAGATATGTAAGTAGTGTCAATTTTGAAAGGGAAAAAAATGCACTGGCTCCTTGCCAATGACTTCTGTCATCTAATACTCACAGACTTGCCCAGGAATATATTGAGAGAGCCTGCCATTTGGCCCACTAACCTCACTACCAACCCAACACCATAGCAAAGGCTCAGCAAAACTGAGGAGTACAGCAGTGACACGGTCACCTCACTGCAGATCATACAATGAAATATCTGCAAAGCACAACAACATATCACATTGTATAGGTAACAGGGGATTGTCTGCAAGTAGTATACAGACCAGCCTTTTCTTTAAAGATCTTATCGAGCCGTCTACTACTGGACCGGAGACATGGGAGGAATGAATTACAAACATCAATCTGCACGCAGATCAATACTTCTGCAAACTTAATTACATCCACAAATTGGCAAACGCGACTTGCCAGTACTGAATACAAATGAACGCCGCATTGCTTGCCTCAGAAAAGTCTTATTCTGATGCAGAAGTACCTGGTTGGATAAGAGATTCTGTACAAAAAAAAGGTCTGTGACAGCTAGCCATGAACTAGAGGGGTAACTATGTATACAAAGACACATTTATATCTATTTTCCTATATGTGCATCCCCAAAATAACATGTCGGTATTGTTTTAAGGCCTTCTAGCGGCTCACACGACTAAAACAGGCAAGTGACTCCTGGGGTTCCTCCCTAAGTATATAAATTCATCACAGTCCCCATCATTTGCAAAACTGTCCAAAATCAAAGCTGGTCATCAAGATATGCATTAGTGGAATTTTGGAACCCAGGTTAGGCTCAATGATCCCTTGTAACATCACTGCAATGACACTGACCTCTTCCACAACCAAATACCCTCAAATCGAGACGTGGGTGCAGCCATGGGTGGTATGTATGCAGGATTTAATACTACTCATTCAATAATACTGCCATTCCGTAAGGTATGATTGATTATTCCGTATCATAGTCATGCTAGCTCCCTGGTTGTAAGGCTTATCTAGTGGCATCAATACTTTAAGTTCCATATGCAGAACAAGTACAGCTGGATACACACCATACAATATTCTTCAGATTTTTACCATTAGATAAGTGGTCAGCAACCCTGTCCTCCGGGGCCACCAACAGGCCAGGTTTGCAAGATAACTGAAATACATCACAGGTGATATCATTTGCTCCTCAGTGATTGCAGTATTCTAGTCTTCATCTCCCAAAATTACTGTATCTATTGGCGTATAACAATCACTTTTTTACCCTGAAAATAGAGGGTAAACTGTGCCTGCGTGTTATACGCAGGGGGCTGTGGAAAGTTTTTTTCCTGAAACTTCCCTCTTAAAATTAGGGTGCGTGTTATACGCCTGTGTGTTATACGCCGATAAATACGGTAATACATAAAACCCTGGCCTGTTAGTGGGCCCTGAGGACAGGGTTGATGACCACTGCTTTAGATTTACCAAAACCATATAATTGGAGGTCACACCTAAACATTTTGTATGCAATCAGGCAGGCCCTTGCACTATGTAATTGAAGGTAAATCTAAAGAAAGTCGAACAAAAGTTGTATAGTTTGTTTCCAGCTTATTAAAATAATGATTTTTGTCTTTTCCCTTCTCACTTGATGCATGCCTATTCTAGGTGTTGCCATGCACTCACACACCTGAACGGACATTTAACAGGCTCCATCTGACATCACAGCACATTCAGAAGGGGTGAACAGAAGGCATTATGCCGCAAAATAGAGCCAATTTCCTTTTCAGCCTGTAATAGACATTTCTATCTCCATCAAGTAATTTGATATTTACTATCAGCTCTACATATAATAAAGATCACAAACAGGCTCAAAGCATTCTTTCAATCAATTCTAATCTGGTCTCCAGCACCCTCTGGTGGCAACACCCAACATACACATTTTCCAGTTCCACATGTACCTGATCTTATTAGACCAGCCTTTTCTCAACCAAGGTTACACCAGTGGTTTCTAGCGGTTCCCTGGGCAATGAGCAAATTCTGCCTCCCAGATAAGTCATTACTGAAAACAAGTCTTTTTAGCCATCTGTAGCATAATCAAATTTTCCAAATGACCACACAGGAACCATCACACTAGCTGTAGACATAGTATAATTAGCAGCGGTTGCCGTAGACCAGAAGGTGTTTTCAAGTGTTGCTCCGTTTTAAAAAGATTCACAAATTTTACATTAGACGGACAGAGATTGCCCAGAGTTGGGCATTTCACTGCACATTGGCCCAGTTATGTGACCTTTGAAAGGCATTTGGTAAGCCTGGCTTTCTCATGACCAGGAGAGAGAAATCACTGCAATTCCTCTTGGCTGCTACACTGGGCAAGAAGCAAGCCAGTAAAAGCAAGAAGTAAAGGTCAGAGTTGGATCCTTAATACGGTTTTGTAATATCTTTAGCAGCACTGTACAAAGTACTGAGACAACACCTTACAGGATACAGATATTATATGCTGTGGCTGGAGCACAGATGACCAATGTCGGAGGGATCGCTCACCTGGATGCTGCCAAAATCGACATTCTCATAGTGGAAGTGAGCGCACTCGGCCAGCTTTGGGAAGTGACCCTTTGTGAACGATAACCTGATGGTGGGAAACAAAGAGACAAAGTGAGTAAACGTGAACAGGTACCCCCCTGCTCACACCAACACCCAACCGGCAAGCATTCTTCATAGTACTGTATGTCTTCACACATCTCCACCTAATTACAAAGCTGCTCTAGTAACTTTCTGTACTCGGTAGCCCCAGGTTTAACCGCTTCCATACCTCTCCTACATGAAAAATCAATATTTTTTCTAGAAAATTACTCAGAACCCCCAAACATTAAATATATATTTTTAGCAGAGACCCTAGGGAATAAAATTGCATTTTTTTATGTCACACAGTATTTGCGCATGAATTTTTCACATTTTGGGGGGAAAAAAACATTCATGAATTAAACAAAAAACACAAAAGTTATCCCAATTTTTTTCTATAATGTGAAAGATGATGATACGACAAGTAAATACATACCCAACATGTTATACTTTAAAATTGCACACACTTGTGGAATGGCGCCAAACTTCAGTACTTAAATCTCCATGGGCGACATTTTAATAATTTTTTTTAAAAGGTTATCAGTTTAGAGTTACAGAAAAGGTCTTGTGCTAGAATTATTTTTCTTGCGCCAACGTTTGCGGCGATATCTCATATGTGTGGTTTGAATGCCATTTACATATTCCTATTTCATGGAACGTATACATTCCTTGTAATACAAATAGGGCACGACAGGTCCTCTTTAAAAGGAGATTGGTTAACTAGTGGAGGGGCCTCCCTTCTACTGGGGTGTGCCTAGGTGGTGCGGGCGGGGTGGTCCACTATGGAATTGGTTTATAATGTGCCCTGTATATCCACCATTCCCCCAGCTGCACTTCCAGGTATGGGCATGCCCTAGGGGTATATTTTGCCACTATGTTTCGTTTGAATGCCCGAGATAGGATCCGTATTGACATGCAATGTGATTGTTATACTTCCTGTACTTCATTTACCGGGCCATGTTGGCCGACCGTATGTATGTCTGTTTTTCTTCTGCAAAAACTTTTTTGAAAATAAAGATTATATAAAAATAAAAAAAAGAAGATTGGGGTCTATAAGTCCCCAGATCTCTCCTCTATGCTGGAAAGCCTGAAATGAAAACAAAAAAAAGGAAAGAAGAAGAAGAAAAAGAAAAAAAAGACTGGTCCCCCGGTCAGCTCTACGATAAACTACAACCGCCGGTGGTTTCTTTCTCCAGCTCCCCGATTGCACAGCCGCTATGAGGGCTTTTACTTTGTAGGGAATTGCCTGCTGAAAAAAAAGGTATCTGATCATTCAGATATCGCCACTCAAAGTCCAGGACGTCATATGATGTCCTACGGGCGAGAATGGTTAAAGCGGAGCTCCACCCTAAAGTGGAACTCGCGCTGATTGGAACCCTCCCCCCCTCCGGTGTCACATTTGACACCTTTCAGGGGGGAGGGGGGTGCAGATACCTGTCTAAAGACAGGTATTTGCACCCACTTCCAGCCCAGCATTCACGGGCAAAAGACGGGCATTGCATAACATTCCGTTGCCCCCCCCCCCCCCCCGTTGTGCTCTGGGAACACTCGGCTCCCAGCACACAGCGGGAGCCAATCGGCGGGCGCAGCGCGACTCGCGCATGCGCTGTAGGGAACCGGGCAGTGAAGCCGGAGCGCTTCACTTCCTGGTTCCCTCACCGAGGATGGCGGGGGGGCAGCAGAGTGACGAGCGATCGCTCGTCCTCTGCTGCCGACGTCGCTGGACTCCAGGACAGGTAAGTGTCCTAATATTGAAAGTGAGCAGCTGCAGTATTTGTAGCTGCTGGCTTTTAATATTTTTTTTTGGCCGAACATCCGCTTTAAACAAAGGTGAAAATAATCTAGAGAAAAAACTTTTCTGATGAAGGATTTTCTTATTTATTAAGGTCTGCCAGAGCTTTTAGCTGACAGTTTTGGTAATATCTTGACAAAATCTACCATGAAGTTATCACATAATCCTTTATATCAGTGGTCTTCAAACTGTGGCCCGGGGGCCAGATGCAGCTTTTTTGCTTGCCTTTATTCGGCCCTTGGGACACTATTTCTTCCACTGATATGAGGCACTATTTTTTTCCACTGACAGCAATGATGGGGCTTTATTCTCGAATTCTATATTCCATTTTCTACTCCTACAGGTCACAGTCCGGCCCCCCTAAGGTCTAAAGGACACTAAACTTGCCCTTTGTTTAGAAAGTTTGGAGACCCCTGCTCTAGATGATATAGTGAGTGAGTGAATAACTTGTATAGCGCTACAAATGCGAACTCAATCCCCTCAAGGCGCTTGGCATCGATTTTACTTCTATTTGTCCTTTAGAATAAGTGGGTCTGAAGTTTTTCTGAAGGCCTGGTGACCAATTTCCATTCGGATATTAGTCGGTAATGCGTTCCACAGTCGAGGTCCTTGGACTGCAAATCTTCGTTCTCTTTTGGTTTTGTAGCAGGCTTTGGGGATTTGCAGTAGTTTTTGGTTAGTAGATCGAAGGACGCGATTGGTGTTTTGCTTTTTTATTTTCTCAACTAAATATTGGGGGTCACTTCCGTGTACACATTTATGCGTCAGGCAGAGTGCCTTAAATGTGACTCGGTCCTTTACGACCAGCCAATGGAGGGACCTCAGGGACGGGGTGATTGGTTCCCAGGGTTTTTTCCCTGTCACCATTCGTGCCGCCGTGTTCTGGACGACTTGGAGACGGGCGATCTGGTATTTTGGGAGTCCGAGGTAAAGGGAATTTGCATAATCTAGCCTGTAGTTAACAATTGTCTACCACTACTGCTGTATCCTCTTTCGGGATGAAGGGAACGAGTCTTTGTAGTAAACGTAGAAGATGGTGGGATCCGCTAACTACTGATCCTATTTGTGCATCCATTGTCATGTCAGAGTCAAAAATGACTCTGAGGCTTTTGACTTTGGACCCATTACGCATGGGTGTTTGAGCTTTGGGGTGCACACCCTAATCCAAAAGGCTGCACACGCCTATGCTTACAAAGACCACATCTACTAAAAAGATTGCTTATGAAATGCTTCACTTTAGACATGATAGGCTTAAAGGAGTTGTAAAGAAAAAAAAATGTTCACCTTAATGCAATCTATGCATTAAGGAGAAAAAAACATCCGATGACGCCGACCCCCCCCCCGTTTTACTTACCTGACCCCTCGAAAGTCCCATGCGCGGTCCAGAGAGCCTCTTCGCCGTTCAGCCTGGCCGCTGATTGGCTAGAGCGGATGGATTGAGAGCAGCTATTGGCTGGCGCTGCTGTCAATCGCATCCACTGACGCGGTGCCAAGGGTGTGGCCGAGTGATACAGTGAGCGGCTATGGTCGCTCACTGTATCACGGAAGCGCACCCGCAATTACTCACCACCATGCGAGCTCTCTCGCATTACTGTGGTCAGTAATTGCGGGGAGGACCAGAGACAGCCGTCGAGGGACCCCAGAAGATGTAGATCGGGGCCACTCTGTGCAAAACTAACTGCACAGTGGGGGCAAGTATGACATGTTTGTTATTTTAAAGGGGGGGAAAAATTACTTTACCAACCCTTTAATTCAAAAATCTTTAACATGTGGCTAAGGATCTGTATTTTGGCTCTATGACGGTCATTGTCACACCTCACTGGACTTGAAGTAATTTCTTTGACAATAAGAATCCTTGTGAATTTAGCATTATATAGTCTGACAGGACAATACAAATGCTGTTAAAAAGATACATTTGAATAAAACTCACTTTTTTACATGTTTGACTTTCATGCTGGCGGTGTTGCTACAGGAGCGCATCGGAAGTTCCACTGCAATGGGAATTTCTCCGGGAACTGGGATATCTGCTCCCCGGGCCTGCAAGAAATACATACAAATATCACATATTTATATGAAAGAATTACCAGACATCTGCTAGAGGACTCTATAATCCCCTGAAGGAGGGCAGAATGAAATTCACTATTACAGCAATCAAACACAGATACAAAGCAGTTTGTGTTAACCTTTCCTGACCTCTAACAGAGGTTGGCTAAATCCCCTCATCAGCTTTCGGCTATGCTTATTTATAACTGTAAGTAATCTTTTATATTTGTATTTTGTTTTTTTTTTAGGCAAGCAATCATCAATTGTTTTTAAAATCCACCACATAATCCAGAGCTAATGCTTCTGGAAATATATTCCTTATGCTCTGCTTTTACAGTAAAGAAGTCTTTTCACAGCCATGATTTGATTTTTTTTACTGTAAAGGGGATTTCTTGATTCTTTGGTGATTGGCCTTTAAGTAGAACTCCAGAAACAGACAATTTTATAAATTCTTAAGGGTAAAATATTGCTTCTTTGCTCAACATCAACATGCAGGATACTAAAGCTCACCCTGTACGTCTGGCCCCTGCATATATGAGAGCTCTACACACTCTATACACACAGGGGTTTATTTATGAAAGGGAAATCCACTCTGTGCACTTGGAATCGCAGTGGCTGCAGATCTGAGGGGAAGATCTGAAATGAAGGGAAGCTCTGCTGATTTTATCATCCAATCATGTACAAGCAAACATGCTGTTTTTTATTTTCCTTGCATGTCCCCCTCAGATCTACAGTCACTGCACTACCAAGTGCACTTGTAGTGCAAAGTGGATTTGCCTTTAGTAAATAAACCCCTATGTGTCCTTTATCTGCTTGTCTCTCCCCTTGGCTATTCCCAGAACACAAAATGGTCCACAAAATACAAGGCATTATGTGATTGGACAAGGGAAGATGTGGGCAGATAAATAAATCTAGGGCTTTATCCATTTCCAAAACAAATATTTATTGCAGTTTACCACTCTTCATTTCCTTTATTTTAGACTGTTTTTGCCTTTATTCTCGCCAGTTGATCCTGCCAATAATACAATTCATGTCCCTAGATGGCTACATTTACCCCTCCCACTGTGTCTATGGAGTTACTATAGTCATCATCCAGGCCGGACAGCGCACCCTTATAGCGTATGGCTGCGAACAGACACATTATGTGCTTCACATTGTAGCACGGTGTGCTGTGAACCAGCCCTGATGCTCCGTACACACGATTGGGATTCCCGGCGGTAAAAAGTCTGCTGGGAATCCCAGGGAGAAAACCGAGAGCCTGCTTGGTAACTTCCCCCCTGTACACACCAGAGGTTTTCCCATCAGGAAAACTGCAGTGAGAGCTTTGGCCGGGAATCCCAGCCATGTGTATGCTCCACCGCAGTGTTTCCTATAGGGAAACTGCCGGGAAAAAGACTGCTGGGAATCCCGGGCCATGTGTATGCACCACCGCAGTGTTTCCTATAGGGAAACTGCCGGGAAAAAGACCGCCGGGAATCCCAGCCATGTGTATGCTCCACCGCAGTGTTTCCCATAGGGAAACTGCCGGGAAAAAGACCGCTGAGAATCCCGGCCATGTGTATGCTCCACTGCAGTGTTTCCTATAAAGAAACTGCCGGGAAAAAGACCGCCGGGAATCCCAGCCATGTGTATGCTCCACCGCAGTGTTTCCTATAGGGAAACTGCCGGGAAAAAGACCTCCGGGAATCCCAGCCATGTGTATGCTCCACTGCAGTGTTGCCTATAGGGAAACTGCCGAGAAAAAGACTGCCGGGAATCCCGGCCGTGTGTATGCTCCACCGCAGTGTTTCCTATAGGGGAACTGCCGGGAAAAAGACCGCCGGAAATCACAGCAGGAAAAAAGAGAACATGTTCTCATTTTTCCTGCCAGGATTCCCATCGGTTTTCCTGTCGGGAAAGCTGCCATGGAGCATACACACGGCCGGTTTTCCCGGCCAAAAGCTGACGTGTGTTTGAGGCTTGAGTGTATTTTCCTGGCTTTAAAAGCTGCAGATCGGTATTGCAAGCCATTATGTTAGTCCATAGCTAGGCAGATGACTTTTTGAGACTGAAGGGGGGAATCATACACTTTGAGTTCCCGGAATGCTGCAATTCTCATCTGAAATGCAGAAAAACTCTTTGTGAACAAATAAAAGCCTCTTATATCAAAGTGATATTAATAACTGAGAGCTTCCTATTTTAGGGTAGATTATGGGAAGCATCAGACCAAAATCCCTATGGATACATAAAACACTGCCCATTTACCAAATCTTACCTCTTCCCCTAAATTTCACACATACAGTATTGACATCCATCCACAAGCAAGCCATACCATTTTAGGTGTTTTCTATTTTCTAGTGTCTCAACATAGATATAGACAGACACAATCTAGAACAGAAGAGAATCTACAAAACCCTCTCATCTCTAATAAGGGGATGTTGAAGAATGACATAATCTGAGCTGTGAAGGAGGACTGAGTCTGTACAGGATACAACAGGCCTGTTCCCAGGAATGGAAGTGTCACTCCCATCAAATCATCACACGCAAAGAATTCTGTATAGGGGAGATCAGCATCTTTCCCGCCACAATCCATCATGGCTTTTATACAGAAGTTATTTGGGAAACAAAGCAAGGAAATATGAGAGCCATGGGGCAGGAGCAACAATTCCAGCATCACTGTAACATCATGGCCAATAGAGGGCAGCAGTGTCCCATCAGCTCTATAGATGGAATTGGAGCATGCATTATACTGTGTGATACAGAGTGGTATTCTGCAATCACAGCAATACATAAAGCATGAAAACAAACATATCAGATTATTTTGCTGCGTGTGACAGTGTCTCAGATATAACCTGAAGCTGTGACATTGTCACTCATTTGTAGCTGGAAGGTAAAGCAGACAAGCCGAAAACCGAACGAAAATTCTTGGCCATTCGCATCATTAGTGTGCCAGCTGCAATACACGATTTCATGTCACAATCGAAAGGGCCCGATTTAACATGCTGGATTTTGTTTAGAAAAACAAGTAATGGCACAATCATATGCGCCATTTTGGTTTTTCGATCAGCAGACCGTTTTTTATTTAATAAAATACTTAAAATAACCAGAAATACAAAACCCATTCAGGGTAAAAAACAAAAATTAATCCAGGGTTTAGGAGTGCGCCACATACAGAGGGCAGCGTTCAGGGAGTGCGCCACATACAGAGGGTATAGTACAGTGCACCTACCCTCAGCTCCCAAGCAGAAACTCCTAGGGCCGGCATTGAGAGAAGAGATTTAGCAGTAGCAGATGCTGTGCTGTTGCCCATAGTACTGATTACTACATGTGCGAAGTATGTGACAAGGCACAGTGGGCCCTTGCACCCATGATGATGCACGTCACCGCGCTTTGCTAGAGCATTTTTTTAAAATGATTGTGTGTGGGCAACGTCGTTTTAATGATGAAGTTGGAAAAACAACGTTTTTCAACATGCTGAAAAACGTCGTTTTTTTTTCATGCCGAAAAATGATCGTGTGTACGCAGCACAATGCATTTTAGTGTGAATGGGCTATGTTATGGATGGATTGTTTTTATATCTTGTGTTCCTTCTTCTGTATCATCACCATCTGTTATTAGCTTTTCCAGAGATACGTGCTGGATAAGGCTGAATATCGTGAGAATCCAGGTCATCAGACACCACAGATATGTGTATACAAATTTGGCTTTTTTGTTGTATATTAAATCCTTCTACTTTTCCATTGGGAAGTAATTAGACAATGCAGGCCTTCTATTTGTCTTCCTGTCCCTGCATTTGATTTCCCAATTTAAAAAAAATTACAACATGCTGCAGGTTTGAGGATCAGTGAGAAGGTGGAAATTTGTCTCAGTCGATGGATTGCTTAATATAAAGATTAAAAACTGAATAATGAAGAGAAAACACCCTTTTCCTGCTTTATATGGTTGAATGCCCGATCCCTGATAGTGAGGTACAGGGCTTTTTTTCACAAACAATAGGTGCTGGAACTTAACCACGACCCCACAAAGCCCCTCCCCCTACATACACCCTCCAAATCACATCAAATAGTGGGTGTGGTTAGTAAAATTTCACGAACAGGAGGAGGATCTTAAAGTGGCATTAAATACCAGGATTGCATTACATACACAGTGCAGAGCTGTCACTTGTAAACACAGAAACCAGATTTCTGTGTTTACAAGTGATTGTGGTGATCAGGCACCAAAGGGTCTGAGCCAGAGGTGGTGGAACTGAGTTCCACCAAGTTCCCCCTGAAAAAAAGCCCTGGTGAGGTATATGGTAAGGGTAATATCTTATCCAGATTGTGTTCAGTAAACACACAACAAATCTGCACAATGTGGCGATTCCATTTGTTTTGATGTTCTATTCGATCCTCAGTTGTAATGTGTTTGTTAATGAATGAGTAATGGAGGGAAAGAGATAATTACCCCCAAATGACAGATACCTTTAATTATGTGGAAAGCCGTGTTAATGATCATAGTGGTGGCGAGCATGGAGGAGTGTTCTTTATTCAGTATATTACTATCTACAGGAACGAGAGGCAGCTGGCTGGCTACTAGGATGGAAATACAAAGCTTGTACACCAAGTACCAATTGTATTCTCCATACATAAGGCCCAACATGGTTTTCTGTGGTCAGTTTGTTGCAAAGTCACTGGCAAGACACAAAAGTCGAAGATTGACACCAAGTACAACAAGCCTCATGTGTCTCCAAAGAGACCAATCAGATGCAACCTCAAAGAGGAACTTGATTTGTGAATTAGCGATTAAAGGCAGCGCTACACACATGTTTTATGTCAAATGCTTTCTGCACAAAAAATCCTTCAATGGCATTGTTCTCCATGAAGAAAGCTGCTGCTAGATATCATGAATAATAAAGTATCAAATCGTCCAAATTCTCACTAACCTCTGTGACTATAGGCATTGTGGAAAAATTATTTTCAAAGCTCACCACAGTAGCACTAAAATAACAGCTCCTTTAAGTTGGTAGTCTGCCAATCCACTAAATAAATTCACAACATATGCTCTAAACAAAGGGTCTCCAAACTTTTAAAACAAAGGGCCAGTTTATTGTCCTTCAGACTTTAGGAGGGCCGGATTGTGGCCAGCGTGGACAGAAAATGACCCGGGCTGGGCATCACTGACAATAAATTTGGCCCCCAGGTTTGGTGGTCAATAGGAGGAGGAGTAGTGCCCCTATTAGGAGGAGGAATAGTATCCCATGATTGGTATCAGTGGAAGAAATAGTCCCCCATTGTTGGTGTCAGTGGGAGGAATAGTGCCCCAAGGGCCGGATAAAGGCTAGCGAAGGGCCACATCTGGCCCTCGGGCCGCAGTTTGGAGACCCCTGCTCTAAACTGTTAAAAACTGACTGAACCTGGACTTCAGAGCCTCTGTTGCACAGCTTAAGAGGTGCAGATGCATGTCACTAAACCCACACTGTCTGTGTTTGGGGGCACACACCCACACAGACGTCAAATTGGGAGCAGCAGCATTGCCCTTGCAGCTGCTGCGTCCTAATCATCATGAATCGGACTGCATGCAGGCGGATGCACAGAATACGGAGAAGCAGAGAGATCTTTGCTCTCACTGTACAGGTGACCCCGAGATGCCGGCTCTCACAGGTACAAATTGTCTTCACGCCTCTAGAGATGTGTCTGATGATGCCTTGTGGATCAGGGCAGTCTGATGGGCCTCGTCTTCACCTCCATCGTGCTGCTGTGACTGTTGCACTCAGACAAATCTTAGTGATGCATTGCCATGGAAACCACAGAATACACATCACTCTGCAAGCTTTGATATTCTCCAAATCTGTACATAAAGCAGCAACCAAATCACAAAGCACCTCAATGTAACAGCAAAAACACAACCTTAAGGGGAGGGGATCTATGAGATAAGAGGGCAGAATGTGCCACATCCATAAACAATGAACCCCACCATTTAATCGAATCTCAGTGACAGACGTGAACTCCTATCATACAGAGATATTTACTATTTGCAGATATTTCCAAACCCCAACAAGACAGTTTTACAAATTAAAAGAAAAATGAACACGACTTGTAAAGGCTAATTCCACCTTTTGCCTAAAAATGTATTATTTTTGTTGTCATTGAAAAGCACCGAAACCTCGATCACTGGATTGTGAGTACACTGCTCAGACTTAAGCAGACTATTCCTCCAGCCCAAGTCTGTCCTTCAGTTATGCTGGAGTAATGCCGCGTACACACGACCATTTTTAATGGTCTAGAAAAAAAACGTTTTTTCAACCCAATTATTGTTAAGCCTGTCTTGCATACATACGATCGTGAAAAAAAAAATGCTCTAGCAAAGCGCGGTGACATACAACTCGTATGACGGCACCATAAAGGGAAAGTTCTATTTAGATGGCGTCACCCTTGGGGCTGCTTTCGCTGATTTTGTGTTAGTAAAACTTTGCCGATTTGCGCTTTTCAGTCTTTGTGCTTTTCAGTCTGTTACAGCGTGATGAATGTGCTATCTCCATTACAAACGCTAGTTTTACCAGAACGAGTGCTCCCGTCTCATAACTTGCTTCTGAGCTTGTGCGTTATTTTCACGTCATTAAAGCCCACACACACAACCATTTTTTTACGACGTTAAAAACGACGTAAAAATTTAGAGCATGTTCTAATTTTTTTATGGCCTTTTTTAACGTCGCGAAAAATGCTCTGAGGGCTTACATTTTTTTAAATGTCATTAAAAACGATCATGTGTGGGCTACACGTGATCGTTTTTAATGACATAAAAAAAAAATGTAATTTTTCACATGGCAAAAAACGGTCGTGTGTACACAGCATAAGTATCAATAGACGGTGAGTGCACTGATGTCAGCACACTTTGCTTCCATTGAGACCTACCAGTTTCTCTGCCATGGTAGTAGTTCCATTTACAGATTCCTGTGATTAAACGATTTGCCTGTGTGTACAGAGCCAAATTAAAAGATAAACAAGGCACTCCAATGAGAAGAATCCTTAGATTCAGTAGGGGAAAGAGGAGGGTGGAGAACTGTGACAATGTTTCATGTTCTAGACTAGATATGGATGTAACATGATCAGAAAGTTGTACTTCACCTTTAAAAGTCAGAAATGTCCCCTCTCAACACAAATAAAAATCGGAAAGAATATAATACAACCAGAGCACCCTTATTATAAATTTATTTTGGTTAAAATGCTATTTATGTGAGAAAGTATCTGCGCGATATCAGATTGTATGTTATGTAATGTAGCGCGTAGCAATAAGGGTCACAATGGTGACACTGTCCACACACCGGCTACTGCCCTACTGACACTGTCCACTGCCCTACTGTGCCGAACCCCGGTGAATTTTGATCCCTCATGTTTTTTAGGTAGATTTCCACCTCTCAAACATTGCCTACCCCTGCTTTACACTGTGTCGCTAGGGAAAAGTGCCTGCCAAGTCACCCAGAGCAGGTATTTCAGTAAACTCGGAGGACCTGGGCTGGTTGGCTGGGTAGAGGCCAGCCCAGGTCCATCCCAGGCCTTCAGTGTTTCCGGTTTCACCTACACTGGGGGTGATGGGGCAAGCCTGCAGTTGAAGCGGCGGGTGGAAGTATGGGGGCCTCACAGCACTGTTTGTATTAGGGCCCACAAGTTTCAATCTACATATCTGCCACAGAGGACCATTTGTATTTTTTTTTCAACCAGCTGGTTGAAAAAAAAAAAAAAAAAAAAAAAAACACGACTATCCCCCCCCCCCCCCATACGCATTTGAGGTGAATGGGGAAATCCTCCCCCCTGAGCCTCTTTGTTCTGATGGCGGGAACACTTCTCTGCCCCGTACACTGCGTAACGGCCATTTGTTTATGCGGCTAGAGACCATACAAGTCTATTTGTTTATGCGGTCAGACAGCCCATATAAGTCTGTGGGGATGCAGCGGCTCTACAGACACAGCTGCTCACCATAATTTGACAGGCGTGTGGGTGAATGGCCCTGAATGCACATTTTCATATTCATGTTATATTTTAATTCTGTCTTCTAGTTGAGCATGCTATAAAGATAGTAAGCTGGGATCAGGGGTGGACTGACCATTGAGTCACTGGGGCACTGCCCGAGGGCCCCATGCCACTAGACACAAACGAAAGAAGAAATATGCAAAACCTTTTCTCTCTCTTTTTTGGATAGAGTAAGGGAGGGTTATAATCTCTTTTTTTCCATGTGTCCCATTGCGGAAATTTCCCTTCACTTTCTGTCCCAAAGCCTAACAGGAAGTGAAAAGAAAAATCTTACAAACTAGGAAAATATCTTGGGGACCTCCAGGTCACCAGAACTAATGTCCCCATTGGAAGATTTCCCCTCTTTTACTTTTCTGGGGACAACCCAAAGTTGGGGGTTTTCTTTTACTTTCACCTTCAATGGTAAACCGGACAAACAGCGAGGGTGAATCTCCTTATATCCATAACAAAAAAAAATGGATATAAGGAGGATATAGTTATATGGATAAAGTTTTGACTTTAGTTATACTTTAAAGGAGTTGTAAATGCAGAAGTTTTTTTAATCTTAAAGCGGATTTTCACCAAAAAGTGAAACTTCTGATTTAAGCACTTGCCCCCTGACATTCCACATGTCATTTTTTTGGTGGGGGAGTGGGTAACATCTTTTTAGTAAGAGTTCCTGTCCCACTTCCTCCTTCCTATCTTTGGCCCGCCTAGCGACTCCTCCTCTCGCCCTAGGCGGCCCCTCCCTGCCAGTGATCTTCTGGGACATAACTCAGGTCCCAGAAGATCGGCTGGCATGTGCAGTGCACGCCCGGCCATGAAGCCGTAAGCTGTCACGATAGGGTGCCCACAGTTATGATGACGGAGCCAAGGAGAGAGGGGGGGGGGGGGGGAGAGGAGCGAGCCTCCGGAGGGCCGCATCGCCGGACCGTGGGCAGGTAAAAGTCGGTTTATTCAAAGTCAGCAGCTATGCCATTTGTAGCTGCTGTCTTTTAATGAACTAAAACACGGATGGAACTCCGCTTTAATGCATTCTATGCATTAATATAAAAAACCCTCTGTGTTTAGCATCCCCCCCCCCCCCCCCCCCAATTACCTACCTGAGCCCCTTCTCTCTCTCCAGTGATGTCCACGATCCCCTCAGTCATTCAGTACACTCCTCCTGATTGGCTAAGACAGAGCAGCGGCGCCATTAGTTTCTGTGGCTGTCATTCAAAGTCAGTCAGCCAGCCAATCTAGGGGAGAGGGGGTGGGGCCAGGTCAGGGCTCTGTGTCAGAATGGACACAGAGCTCTGATTTGGCTCGGGTGCCCCCTGTAGCAAGCTGCTGGCTGTGGAGGCACTTAAAGGAGGGAGGGGCTAGGAGCAGCAAAGAGGGACCCGAGGAGGAGGATCTGGGCTGCTCTATGCAAAACCAACTGCACAGAGGAGGCAAGTATAAAAAGATCTTAGAATAACAAACACCACCTTTACAATCACTTTAAGTGATGCGTGGGCAGATTTTCTTCTCACGTATCTGAGTGCTGTATTCTGTGAATATCAGGGGTGTTTGGAGGAATGGGAGGAGGGTGTCATCATATTTACAGACAAGTGAAACATTGCCCTTTCTTAGCAATGGAACGTCCCCCATGTATTACTGACAATAACTTGCACACTGGCCAGTAATCCACAAGGAATTTTGAGAAAAAAATGGATGGATCCTTTTTTTTTTAAAGGGTAAATTTTATTGTACATAACAGCATTGTACAATGACATATTACAGTACATATTCTCATTCTATAACTAGGTCACATTGGCAAACAAACTTAGAGCCATATAGTTACAGCATGTACCATATATCAGGTAGAAATGTACAGATTGAAGCAACAATAAACAAAAACAGTGGCATAACTTCCACAGATCTTACACGTGTCCTCCATTAAGTAACATCTCTTACTATCCTACCGTCTGACGTATCAGCAGACTTCCATATCCATCCCTATTCATATTGCAACTATCGTATCTATCCCACTGCCACTTCTCCCGAAACTCTCTCAATCCATCCCGCCCACACTTTCTCAAATTTTTTAGGGCATCCTCTAGCTATATAGGTTAATTTGTACATCGGTAGGGCATTGTTCACTAATTTCATCCATCCTTGCAGAGTTGGAGGTGACAGGTTCCGCCATTTGAGAGCCAGCACCTTCTTAGCATAACAAAACAGTATTCTGAGGTTTTCTGCGGGGTGGATATTTCTTCTTCCTCCAGATCTCCCAAGAGACATCTGGCCGGAGAGTAAATATTTGGGAGTTCCAGGGCATCCTCTAAAAATGATAGAATTTCCCTCCAAAAGCTCTCCACCCGGGGGCACTGCTAGATAATATGGAAGAAGTTTCCATCAGCTGCATGACAGCGAGGGCATTTCCGGGGAGGCCCCCCTACCCATTCTATGTAGTTAAACTGAGTCAACTTATCCCTGGCTGAAATCATCGAGGGCACCAACGTGTCCAAGGCCTTTGACCAAGTCTCCTCCGATAGGGACGGTATGCCATCCCACCATTGTGTCGCCACCCTCTCCATTCTAGGGGAGGAAGATGTTGGTATCATGAAATAATATCTAGAAATCAGCTTTGAATGATCCCCATCAGCGAGTACCATCTCCATACTGGAAGGGGCGAGCGCCACCAACCCCCCACCGTACTGGGCCGTCACTGCATGACGCAGCTGAAAATAGCGAAAAAATTATTCCATAAGTCCAAGAAGGTCCTAAAAACCCCATCCCCAACAGCTGATAGGCAGATTTAACCCCATAAGCCGCCCAGCACGATCCCTCTGGAACCTTGACAATCTCGCGCAGCTGGGGGTTGTGCCACAAAGGAGCATTAGAGGAAGCTGTCAGACTAGTTCCGCCCACCCTGGCATTACAGATATGAAATATTTTGTAGGACAGTTTCAATAGACCCGCCCCTCGTTCCGGATAAGGTCCGTTCCTATAAAGGACATTGCTCAAGCCTCAATCCCTCATACGAGCGAACCTGGGCCACCACCGATGCAATGCTCAGGTTTGGGAAACCCCACCAATGCACATGTGTCAATTGGGCCGCCAGATAGTAACACTGCAGATTTGGCAGGGCCAAGCCCCCCATCCTGTCCGGTAAGTAAAGTATGTCCAAAGACACTCTAGTGGGCTTAGGGCCCCATAGAAATGCCGAAAGCATTTTATTAATGCTCGCAAACCATTTCTTAGGGATATAAATCGGTGCGTGCCAAAACAGGTACAAAAACCTGGGCAAGTAAACCATTTAAAATATGTTAATTCGCCCGAGGAGGCCCAGCGGTAGCTTAGCCAATGTCTGCAAACTTTCCCGCAATCTCACCTTCATAGGAGCTAAATTGTTAACCACATAGGTACTGATTGGTAGTTGGACATCCACCCGCAGATATCTAAACTTAGAAACCACCTTCAGGGGACCCCCGGAAACGGCCCCGGGACATATGCAGAATCAAAAGGAAAAATAATGGATTTATTCCAATTTACTCTGAAACCCGAGAAACGTCAAAATGCAGAGATTTTGTCCAGAGCAAAGGTCAACAAGCCCCCCGCCTCGGCCAAATACAGGAGCATGTCGTCAGCATAGAGGGATGTTTTTTCCTCCAGCTCATTGATCATGCACCCCCTGACATTCCCATCCGGCCATAGTAAAGCCACCAGCGGCTCTATGGCCAGGGCAAACAAGAGGGGCGTCAATGGGCACCCCTAGCTATGTGGAAAGAGTCCGTAACGGTGTTTACCCTAAGCCGAGCTTGAGGCTCAGCATACAATATCTGGACCCATCTTATAAATCTAGGGCCAAACCCCAGCCGCCCAAGGACCGCCAGGAGATAAGGCCATTCAATAGAATCAAACGCTTTATGCGTATCTAGAGAAAGGATCACCCGAGTATCTGGTGTGTGTCCCTCAGATTGTAGGATAGTAAAGAGGTAAAGAGTCGGTGCAGATTTATGGTCGTCGATCTTTCAGGTATAAAACCCGTCTGATCCGGATGGATAACTGAGGCAATTACCCTATTTAAACGTTTAGCCAATAATTTAGCTAGGATTTTCGCATCCACATTAATTAGGAATAGTGGTCTATAAGATTTGCAGAGATCATGGTCCTTGTTCGGCTTAGGGATCAGCACTATAAGTGCCTCCCTCAATGACTCAGGGAGTAACCCCCCCCCCCCCCGATAGGCATCCATATAGATTTTAAGCAATTGGGGAGCCAGGCTTTCTGCATTTGTGGTGTACCATTCTGCCGGGAACCCATCCATTCCCGGGGGTTTTGTTCGGGTTTAGGGACCTTATGGCTGATATGACCTCTTCCACCGTAAGGGGGAGGTCCAACTCCTCTGCCACCCCTCCCGAGAGTCCCAGGAGGGGTATTGGAGCCAGGTATTCCTGGACCACCTCCCTTCCATAGTCAACCCTTGAAGCATATAAATCAGAGTAAAAGTCCACAAATGCTTTAGCTATATCCGTTTGTGATGTACAAAGTCTCATCGGGGCATCACACATACGAGGGATAGAGGTAGGCGCCTGGTGAGAGTGGACCAGATAAGCCAGCAACCTACTGTTCTCATCTCCAAATTCAAAAACACGTTGAGCTTGGTAAAGCAATTTTTTCTGCGTTTTTTTTAACAAGTACCAGATCTAACTGGCGTATGCTCTCCCTCCATATCCTATGAGTTTCAGGGTAAGGGTCTTTAATATAATCTACCTCCACATCAGTAGCTAGCTGTTCCGATTCTCTAACCTTCCATTCTCTATCAGATTGAACCTGCTTGATCTCAGCCCTGACAACTCCTTTAAGTGTGGCCTTAAATGCATCCCAGGCAACCCCCACTGGCACCTCTCCTCTATTTTCCAGCCAGTAATTATTAATGGCCCTGGCAGTGGATCTTTCAAAACATTCCTCCTTGAACCACAATGGGCTCAGTCTCCACAAAGTATATCCCTCTGGGTTTTTCCATATCAATAGTGATAAGCAGGGGGGAGTGGTCCGAAATAGCCCTAGGCAAATATTGAACCCCTACCACCCACGGGAGAAGAGCCCTGGACACAAAGCACATGTCCAGCCTAGAGAGTATTAAATGTGGAGGAGTAGCAGGAGTATGCCCTGGTATCCAGGTGTTTCCACCTCCAAGCTTCCTCCAAATCATACTGTTTCACGCATGCTTCCAAAGGAGACCCACTCACAGCCGCCATTCCAAACCTATCCTTGTCAGGGGACAACACTGCATTCAAGTTCCCAGCCAATATAACAGGACCCTCGGCCACCTGAACCACCACCGCCATCATCTCCTCCCACATCCCCACCGTGAACGGGGGTGGCACGTAAACTGCCAAAAAAGTGTATGGTTGGTTATTAATAATCAGTACCAGGGCTACAAACCTACCCAGAGGGTGCAGCCGCACTGACTTGGTTGTGAACAGTAGGGACTTGGAAACAAGTACAGAGACCCCCTGGCATACGTGGAGTGAAATGCTCTACTGACAAACGCCCTATGGAGCGCCATAGTCCTGGAACCCACCAGATGCGATTCCTGGAGGAAGAAAATATGCGGTTTACGTTTCAGGATATATTTAAATACCAAAGCTCTCTTGATCTTAGAATTAAGCCCTTGCACGTTCCAGGACAGTAAATTAAGGGTCTGCATTAGTGTGTTTAAAAGTAATTTGACCTATAGGAACAAGCGTATTGGGATACAGTGACAGCTGAGGACCCCCTGGGCGGGGACAAAGTATACATAACAATAGCGGTATATACAATATGACAGCGGGACATACATTTGCAGGACCTGGATATGTAGTTAGCTGGACATAGTGCAGAGCAAATGGATGCAACTGAGGGCCAAAGCCCTTATATTTCAGACGCACAGAAGAAAAAAGACAAAAAATATCAGAAAAACAGAAGGAAAAAAAAACTGGATGGATCCTTTGTATAGTACATGGCTACGTGGCTCTAAGCCATACATTCCTGTGACTGGTCAGCTGGGACATATTTTATACATTGCATCAGATAATCTCTCATGTGTTCTGTAGTCATTCACAGGAAATTTGTGGGTTTTGTTCAGCTCAGTTGTGCAGTTCTGTCTGTTCATCTACAATGAATGAACATCTTCCTAGGCCAGAAATATTAAAACAGAATTGCTGCAAACCAACATTCCTCACTTGAGGAGTATAGAGGCAAAGAATCATTCCAGGCTGTGTCTATGCCCCAGTCTAAGATTAACTATAATACCATAATGCAGAATATAGTCAGTGTTGAGAAATGAGGTATGTATATGACCCAACACGCACGTGCTGCGGCTTCCTCCTCAATACATGTACTGCACCCGCTGACACCATAACAAGGACAGAATGGGGAGAGAACACGAGGAAGTCGGAGGCCAAATTACAGACTCTTCCTTCAGGCTGAAAATAAAATTGTTTTGTGAAATATTTTGATTGCTATAATAGAGATCTGATGGCTGGAGGTGATTGTCTATCTCTGACCCCACATCTGACATGAAAACGCAGTGGAGATCACAAAATAAAACCAACTAGATCCACGAATGTTGAATCTGAACCTTCTAATGACTCCAATACTGTGAAAATATGAACTATCATCTCCAATATGATCCACAGGGCTGCAGGTACACAACCTGATGATTTGTATTTTCCCATTAGCAGCTGGGAGCTTTATCACCAGCTAATATCTTCCCATTTAAAACATATTTATCTGCTCTAAATTGATCTCATATATCCATTTGCAGAGGAGATAAACAAGATTAAAGAATTATACCTAAAAAAAAAAAAAAAAAAACACGCGCACGCCTTTCCTCCAGCAGTCTCATAATCTCTTCATGATGCCAATAAATCTTCACATAAAAAAATATAAACTGAACATGTGTAAAATGTTGTTTTACCAGGCTGCAAAAGTAGGAATCTCCCTGAACCACCCCAATAAAGTACTGAGAGCGAGAAAATCTTAATTACAGTAACAAAACATATAAACAATATTACTGCTATGCTAGGAGTCAATTCACAGTATATGTACAGATTGTACAAGACAATTCAAACTTTTCTTAGGACCTTACACAATAAGGCCCCCTCTTCCTACCTCCACTGCCAGGCTAGTTAGAAACTCTATTACACTCCATACATAGAACACTGTACCCTCAACAACATGACCGACCACTGGACATGATCATCATACAAATTCTTCTACATTCTATACAAAGAACACTATACCCCCAACAACATGACCGACCACTGGACACGATCATCATACAAATTCTTCTACATTCTATACATAGAACACTATACCCCCAACAACATGACCGACCACTGGACATGATCATCATACAAATTCTTCTACATTCTATACATAGAACACTATACCCCCAACAACATGACCGACCACTGGACACGATCATCATACAAATTCTTCTACATTCTATACATAGAACACTATACCCCCAACAACATGACCGACCACTGGACATGATCATCATACAAATTCTTCTACATTCTATACATAGAACACTATACCCCCAACAACATGACCGACCACTGGACATGATCATCATACAAATTCTTCTACATTCTATACATAGAACACTATACCCCCAACAACATGACCGACCACTGGACATGATCATCATACAAATTCTTCTACATTCTATACATAGAACACTATATACCAACATGACCGACCACTGGACACGATCATAATACAATTCTATCACTCTATACATATGTAGCGCCTGTGTTCTTTCGTACAGGTGCTATATTTAAATTTAGTGGGGGAATGAGAGTTATGTTGCTCTCATTCTGTGATCTGTCAAATTTGGCTGTCGTCAAATCTGGATTGTCCTGTGGGTCAGTCTGTGTCCCAGAGATGCGGTCTCATCTCTGGGCGGCAGATGGCACACCAGAGGGGTCCAGGCGGAGCCTCTTCTTCCCAGCAGCCAATTGGAGGCGTTTTCCCTCGCGGGGCATGCTGGGAGGGTGTATTTCTGTTTTCGGGGTTCTTTGCGGGTTCCGGGTGCGGCACCCACCTTTAGGGTGTGCGCACATCACGGACCCCACCACTATTGCCTACCAGGCCGGGTTCGCGTGCTACACGGAGTTCCTGACTCTGGGCTCTCATAGCCCGGAGCAACTGATGCTGCCAGGGGACCCCAGTGACTTACTGGGTCCCCACTTCTATTGAGAAGATCCCAAGCTGGGTGCTGTTCGGTGGGGGATCGGTCTGAGGAGAACCCGGAGGCAGGTGATCCAACAGGACTTGAACGAACCATCGGGGATCTGGGTTACCGGACACTGACAGGTCACAATTCAAACTGTCAGTCGGTGACCCCGACCCCGAGGAGGATTTGCTCTATCGTTCTAACTCTCAAGTACTGGGCCTGTGGCAGAGGTATCACCTTAACATCCTAATTTAAGTAGAGCCAAGTCGGTGGCAGAGACTTGTTCCTCCCAGAAGTTCTAAGTGGCGCTCTGGCTGCCAGGCCTGGGAGAGGGGGCTGTCCAGAGGCACTTCACCCACTCCGGCTGGACTGCCTTTACTATCCATAGCCTGATTCTGTGAAGTTGCTCTTCCTTCACCAACCTGTCCTGTCTACCTCAAGTTGACATGTTGGTCATGTTTGACCAGAAAATAAAGCATTGAAAACCGCAGCCAATGGTATGGACATTCTGTTACTGCTCTCAACACCACCATCACCCCTAGACACCGTATAGAGGTAACTTAAATACGCCGATCCCAAATCTAACCAGCGGCTCCTCCGGGGGTAAGCGCTACACATAGAACACTATACCCCAACAACATGACCGACCACTAGACACGATCATAATACAATTCTATCACTCCATACATAGAACACTATACCCCCAACATGACCGACCACTAGACACGATCATAATACAATTCTATCACTCCATACATAGAACACTATACCCCCAACATGACCGACCACTAGACACGATCATAATACAATTCTATCACTCTATAAATAGAACACTGTACCTATACCCCCAACATGACCGACCACTAGACACGATCACAATACAATTCTATTCTCGGACAAAGCTGCAGAGAGAATTTCAGCTATAATTTGGGGGAAATAAAAAATCAATTTCTCCACCAAATTCGATATGGGCGACAGATTCATGTACCTGCCTGGAATAGGTAGATGAATCTCTCGCATGGAGGGGCACGTTTAGCCCCTTACTAGCTAAGGCACTGCCAGATGTGAAGGTGACAGCATCAGAGCAATAGATTACTCATCCTCAGCCCCATTCAGCCTCCGCCTGGGAGATTCCCTGGTTGACGACTGAAAGCAAACAAAGGGTCGGATGCATGCTGGTATCCCTGCTCAAATATGGCTATATCTGGGGAACAATGTTGGCCAGTATCCTTGTTCCTTTGTTTACTTTCAGCTGTCACAGAATCTCATAGCTGCATGGTGCTGGGGATAGGTCACTGGTTGCTATGACCCTGGCTGCCTCCTGCATCCTACCAGCCCAATAACATTGTGGGGGAAAGCTGTCACAATAATAACAGCTTTCCAGCACATATGCCTAGCTTTGTACATTAACTCAGAGATGGTCTTAAAGGGGTTGCAAAGGTTCATGTTTTTTCACCTTGATGCATCCTATGCATCAAGGTGAAAAAAAAATTGGCGATTGCAGGCCCCCCAGCTCCTCGGTTTACTTACCTGAGCCCTCAAAAGGCCCAGTCTTCTCAGCTCTTCATTGGATAGATTGATAGCAGCGCGGCTGTTAATCAACTCCAATGACGGGCGGGGCCGAGTCCTGTAGTCGGCAGCTATGGACGCCAGATACAGGATTTGGGAGCGCACCCGCAAGGTAACCACCTTGAGAAAGCACTTCCCAGGGGGGTTAGCTGATGCGGGGAGGAGCCGAGACAGCTGCCGAGGGACCCCAGAAGTGAAAGGATCGGGGCTACTTTTTTTTTTAAAGTAAAGCTTTACAATCACTTTAAGTTCACCTAGCTGAGAGCTGGTGGTGATTCTTTTAGAATATTTTGCAGCCATAGCAACAGTAAAAGTGGTATTTGTAAGAAATATCTAAAATCTGACACACGTGTTTGTACTCGTACTAAAATCTGGCTTACAGCTGCCATGAATTAGGCCCCTTTCAGACATGTGGACCATTTGTTTCATCAGTTCAGTTAAAGAAAAAAAAAATTATATGAAGGTTTGTCATTCGTTTTTCCATCAGTTTTTTACATCTGCCAGCTAGAGCCCTAATCACTTGGGTCCCGGAGCTATTCTTTTTATGGAAGAAAAATAGGGTTTTGATCCGTTCCAAAAAATGGATGTTGATAGATGCGGATGTAAATAGATCATTATGCATTTACATCCGTTTTTCCATAGAGATGCACTGATGTCCGTTTTTCACCCATCAACGGATGGATGAAAAATGGACAAACGGCCCGCATGTGTGAAAGCGGTGCCAGAAAGTTGTTATTTTTGCTTTGCCGAATTTCCCCCAACATCCATCCAAATCTGACGAGAAATCTATTTGGCCACAAAGGCAAAAAATATTGAAATGCTCTATGAAGATACGGATGTTCGTAGCAGTGGTAGGTTTTCTGGTTACATTTTGATCCCTCACAACATAAACTTTTATTGCTAGCAGTAGTTAGTCACGTTCAAGCTTCTTCTATTAGAACTGAGGAAGCGGCTTGGAGAAGCTGCAAATGTCTTTTAGCATTACAGAACAAGCCCAGTGGGATGTGACCAACTACTAGGTATACCATGACCTGGAGAGATGAGGAACTTCACAGACAAGGCACGGTTATCCTACAGTGAAAACACAGTGATATACAGCAGAGGGATGTGGGGATTTCTGTCAGAGATGAAGCGTGTACAGTAATGACAGCCGGAAAAAATAAAATGTAAAATCAACAGCCCTTTATCAGGAAGACAAGAGACAGGCAGGAAGGGAGATGTATGCAAATAACCGGAGCTGGAACAATGTGCACGTGTCGCCCACAACAATGTGTCATTACACACATACAGGACTATTCCAGAACGCCAAAGGCTGCAATCCCTCCATGCAAATACATGAATCTATGAAGACATCTCCCCTTGTCATAATCTGACTTATACATGGATATTTTGTGTATTTGTTCTTTAATTATCTTAATACCAGCGAGGTAAACCTTTTCATTACCAGGCTATTTTCCATTTTTCAGTACTGTGATTGTTTGACTGACCATCACTCCGACTTCATCACACTACTCAATTGAATTGTATATAAAGGTTTTGAGAAAGATAGAGCTTTCTTTTGGTGCTATTTAATAACCACTATTTAAGAAAAAAAATTACTATACAAAAAAGGAAAAAAAAAAAAAAAACCTGTTACCCTTTCTTTCAGTAATAGACCATTGAAAAAAAAAAAAAAAACTTTCTTCATAATTTTTTTATCAAAAAGTATTATGCTGCATTTCTTTGTAAAAAGAAAACAAAAAAAAAAAAACACACTATACCAACTATATGACCCCGTGACTTGAGCGATATTAACGCATTGTGCTTGTATCGCTTTTTTGGTGCGATTTTTAGAGCAGTGTTATTCACTTGAAAGGGCTTTTGTTCAGTCCAAAAACATGCTAAAGAAGCTCAATTATAACATTTTAGACGTGAGCCAAGTGCATTTTGTGTCACGTGTTTTTGTGTGTTTTGTCATGCAGAAAACTGCTAGCCATGTTTGCGGTGCCATCAAAACATGTTGCACGTTTTAGTGCGTGTGCAGAAGTTAGCGTTGCACCGATACCAGCTTTTTAAGAATGAGCACCAATACTTTTCCTCAAGTACTCGCCGATACCGATTCTTTTAAAAATCTTTTACATTTATTTACATTTAAAAAAATAAATACAATTTAAACACACCTGAAACCATCAGTTTCAGGTATTGGCACATTTGCATGAGTACCAATACTCGTGCAAATGCTTAGTATCAGCATCAGAGCAACCCTAGCAGAAACGCTTGTTTCCGTTATGCCCGGGTGTGAATGGGGCCTATTAATCTGTGTGAAAGCAAGGGATAAGCTCAGGCGTGTTCAGACACAAGTCCAAACCTCCTCAGCTATCCCGCTAGGAAGCTGTCACTGTGGACAACCAATCATAAGCAGCAAAGGCATTTTTCCACCCGCAGCTGCATGTAAACAGTACATTTGGCAGTGGGGTAGGAAATGCCTTTGCTGCTTATGATTGGCTGTCTGTAGTGACAGCTTCCTAGCGGGATAGCTCAGGAGGTTTGGACTCATCCCTAGTAACTCTGATAATTATTACTGTTCATTTAAAAGGCAGAAAAGATGTGGTGGGTGTCACAGAGCATGTCATCGCTAGTGAACAATCCTTTCTATTGTGATTTCAGTAGCAGAGACTTTAATTAGGTAACTGATGAAGTTGTTTAAATGGTCTTAATTCTAACTCAGTGTGAACAAGGGGGATCTCTGCTTTCCATTTTAAATATAGGCTTCCACGGCTGTAGAGAAGGCATTGCTGAAAGCTGCGATCAGGTTATTATAGAATTTTCCTTCACACACAAAGTCTCTGTGGGGGGGGGGGGGGGGGGTGATGTTTACTTCTTTTGTTTACTACAATCCTTGTATTCGGTTGGCTCTTTGAATTTTGCTTGATATCTGCACTAATGACAGCAGGATGACGGGCACTGTAGATCCACCTTGTATGCACTGGCTCATTACCAACAAGAAGGTAAACATCCTCTGAGCATAGAAGGAGCCCCAACTGGCTGTTACTTATACAGTCTGGTCAAGAAAATACAAGAGATTGGGAACAAGGACCTTTTCACTGCCAACATAATTTTTTCCCCCAAATGCACATTTGGTACATATCACACAGTAATCGCATTTTTACCCAAATTTATATTTTCTGTGAAAAATACACCTATATTACTGAAACACAATATAATCCTCAATTTGCTGGTACAATATAAAAAATGAGGTTGTGTTGAAAAAATAGATGCCAACAACGCCAACCTTTGCTAAGTGCATGCGCCTACAAAGTGGCAAAAACGACAGTACCCAAAACTGCCCATAGGTTAAGCATTACAGGTCATCAATTTAGAGTAGTGATTGGAAACCTTTATTTTATTTATTTTTAATAACAAACATGTTCTACTTGCCTGCTCTTACCCTACCTTAGCAGCCCTAATTCTGTTCTCGGGTCTCCAGAACCCCCCCCCCCCCCCACCACCACCGAGTACCCACCAAAGCCAGTTGCTATGGAGTCACTCGTGCGGGTTCGCTCCCGAGCCAGCTGTGTGTGTCTATAGACACACACACAGCGTGTCTCAGACCCGCAACCCCTCCCCCTCTCTTCTCATTGGTTGTGATGCATGGCTGAACATCACAAACCTTGGTCATCTTCACTGGTCATTGAAAGGATTTGATAGGAGTCTATGCCCAGAAGTGGGTTCCGAAAAGCCGAAGTTCCATTTTTGGGTGGAACTCCGCTTTAATGGCCCTGTAATCTATTTTTCATGAAATGTTATTGTATTGTGTTTTTCTGTCTCTTTATAACATCCTTTATGAGCGCCTGAACCTCTCCTTTTAACCCTCTCACTTCTGTTTGTATGGAACGAGCATAGCACATTAGTTGCGATCACATAAACACACGCACACATACCTTCCAAAAGAAGCTCTTACTTTTTGTTGCACAGATGTGAACAATGACAGAGATCCAAGTGTCGAGCGCTGAGGCGCTTCTGGAATGCACTTTAAAATGCTCAGGTATGAATGGGGGTTAAAGAACTTTCACAAAGCAAATTTTTCTGGTAAAAATGTTCAGCACATATTTACAGCAATAGAAAGACTTTTGGTCACTAAAAAGGATATTTGATATTTCTACAAAGCTTTTTATAGCCATCAGACCTAAAATAATGACGACTATGGAGGAAAGACGCATCAGGTCCTAATGAGGGCAGCTGGGAGGAAAAAATCCAGAGATGTGAGTGAATGTACAAAGAATGATTAAACCTAAGACAGATTCATTGTCAGACATATAGAAGTAATAATTAGCACATCATCACAGCCTGGCAGGCCCAGGTCATGGCTGACACATGGGCAATGGGCAGTATTCTCTGTATGGACAAAGCTCGCTCTATGCTGGGTGGATGGAGATCACTCTATGCCCCCTTCACTGGCAAAGCAAAATGTCATTTCCTCAGAGAGCTGCAGATATCTGAACGATTTCCTCACAGCCATCATTTTACATTAACATCCCACATGGAATTCATTCCAAAAACCCAGACAGCAGACTCCAAAATAAGGAGATATCCCTGGAATGTCACTAAAGATGGGTTGAGATACAACAATCAGCCACCAGTGGAAAAAGATACGCTATAAAAAAAAGTCTGCCAGCAGCACATGTAGCTCCACCATAAGACATCCCATAGATCAGGGTCTCCAAACTATGACCCTCCAGTTGTTCAGGAACTACAATTCCCATCATGCCTAGTCATGTCTGTGAATGTCAGAGTTTTACAATGCCTCATTTTACAAAACCATTACTTCTGTAGATTGCTCTAAAAACACACAGAAGAAAGCATTGCGGGGATCTAAAGTCTTCACACAGCCGACAGCGCTGAACACTGATTAGAGGAATAGGTACACCCCCTTTACAGAGTAAAAGAACAAGCACAGCTGCGGATAACAATCACAGGCTGAGTGCTGCAGCTCCCTCCCTATCACAATTTTAAAGTGTTACTAAACCCAGGACCCTGCATTTACCATATCTGGTCTCCCATTGTACACCGAACATGGAAATGCAATAGTTTTAGTAACTATAAACTGCTAAATACCTTTTCTCATCAGCAGTATATAGCGATCATGTGACTTATATCAGTGTCCAGGCAAGCACTGGTTAAAGCTTATAGGAAGAGTTTTCTGATTGTCCTATTAGACTGCAAGATCCCTCACCCTCTGTCTGGACAGTGCTGATTGGCCCTGTGCTGATCACATGCACTCTCTCACAAAAAAAAAACTCTAGCAATACACACCAGAGCAGAGCATGTGCAGCCTGACTCCATATACTCCGTGTTATCAGGAAATTATTAGGGGATAGTGGAAGGAGGGGAGGATCAAGGAAGACAGAATCAAACAGCCTTTTTACACAATGCAGGGGATTAACCCCTTAAGTTCCAAAGGGAGTATAGCAAGCATGCTTTACAGACTGATTTTTACTCTTGTGGGTTTATTAACACTTTAACTCTTGGTGTCGGGAAAAGCTTCCAGAACAGAGTCTTGCTAATTACAGAGGAACTAGGCAGAGGGAAATGATACTCAGCTTTGGAGAGAGACAAGTACGCAGTATTATTATAATAATACACAATATATATAGCTCCAACAGTTTGCACAGCGCTTTACAATGTAGAGGGGGGACAGCACAATTACAATACAGTTCAATACAGGAGGGCCCTGTTCCTATATATAGAAGGATGCGCTTTTTTCATATTTAATGTCTTAGATTTACGACCACTTTAAAGAGCCCTATACAGTACATGTGTTATGGCTTTGTGAATTGAGCCCAACTGATCTTACCAAGAGAAAATTCAAATGTGTCCAAGGTACTTTTTAAAGGGGGCTTCAGGAGAACAAAAATGTAGAAGCACCGATTTGTAAAGAGGCTTTAATAGAAATCTCCAGAGATCTCATGCGTCTCCAATGTGTGACTACCTAGTCTCCAACAACTCCTAAAGCACGTTTGCAGCCTCTTACCATCTGTTATTGCATGCCCATAACATTGGACCATCCCCTGTTGCATGTCTCCCAGCTTTCTGTAGCGTTATATTCACTGCATATTGTGTACGGCCTGTTGGTGATGACTAGGGCCACGCTTCAGGGCCCCTTTAAGAACGTTGTTTACTAGTGGCCTAGAACAATTTGTCAAAATCCGTTCCCATTTCCCAAACCAAAAAAAGAAACCCTGTGCCTACATACACACAGTCCCCCTAGGTTACAGTTGTATGCCTGCGTGTTCCAAACATTGGCTATCTCCTGTGCCAACCTCGCAGTGTTCCATGCAGGGAGGAGACTCACCATGGCGCTGATTGTTTCCTCCCAATCCGGCCTTTCCCGGGGGTGGATGCTACGTGGCAGCTCTGGTACAAAGTCATCTTCTTCCAGATGCAGCGAGGACTTCATTATTCTAGAAGATGAGAGATACAGATTGTCAGTGAAGTATAAATTACATGGCATCTAAACACACAGCCATGCAGATTGTACAATCATTCATTTCAAATACATATTTATGTTTTCATTGTCATTTCTTTTCATACAATTCCACACAACAAACCCATGGTGGCAATGTGTAACAGGCTAACCCCATATAAAGAATTTGGTTGTAAAATAATCACTTTCCTAGAAAACATCAGGTAGAATTACGCAATCATGCCAAGTTTTACAATTTGCTTCTAGAGATTTTATCCGGCCTTCTAATGGAAGGGGACTCTGATGTCCCGGGACTCTTTTGTAACCCACATTGGAGGGGGAACTCCAATAAGGGGGGACTCCAATGAGGGGGAACTCCAATGAGGGGGAAATCCAATGAGGGGGAACTCCAATGAGGGGGAACTCCAATGAGGGGGAACTCCAATGAGGGGGAACTCTCATAGTTTCAAGTTATTTGGATTTTTTTTCTTTGTTTTACTGATGTTTTTTTTGTTCTAAATCATATGCGGATACCTCAGTATATATCATCTATGGCAGGCATCACTAAATGGCGGACCGCGGTCCGGTTCCGGCCCCAGCAGCCATACTACTCGGACCACAGTCTCGCCAAATAGTTGCCTGTGTGTTCTCTCCCTGCCGCCAGCTCGCCCGCCTGCCTGGTGCTGCTATGTTCTCAGCATGGCAGGCGCGCCACGCACGGGTCTGTCCCTTCCATATGATCGTTGCACTGCTCCCTCCTCACACTGTCTGTCTTATTCACACAAGATGAGAAGCGCGGCCGCTCTGGACAAAGGGCGGGACGTTTTAAGTTAAGAAGCGGGTGATTGATTTCTGGGACCACCCTGCTGCGTAGGAACCAATCACTCGCCTTTAATATAAAAAGTCCCTCCCGGTGTCCGGGGCTGCAGTGCTTTCCGTCATGTGTAAATAAGGTAGGGCTCTATGGGGAAGGGGAGTGCTGTGCAGGACAGGAGTTAACTATGAAGGGGGGGTCAGTCCTGTGTTTGGGGGGGGGGGGGCAGTCTGTGATCCAGGGTCTGAGATGAGGGGCCTGTGACGTACATAGGAGGCTGCGATGTGGAGGATATCATTTGGAGTCATAGCACCAATATGACACTCGGACCTCCGCTAGAAGAAATTCTTTCTGACCGGACCCCCAAGAATTTTAATTCACTACCCCTGATCCATGGTGTTCATACAATACACAGGCAGTGTACTGTACCCAATTTGTTAGAAACATTGCTTTAAAAAGCTAAAATACAATGAACAGGAATTTTAGAACAAAATATTACAGGAGGAAGACCCCAATACAAGTGGCAATAGGCACATCTGAAGAGAAACCACCTGAAAAGTGTAGTAACTCATGACAAATCAAACAGCAGTCATTTTTCTAATTGCTTTAAATTGATTGGTCGCTGCTTTATCTACTGCGGTGAACTCCTGGGCCCATTTTGCATGGTTACCATAAACACATTAAGCCCAATTCATAACGCTAACACACCAAGTTATAGATCCTTAGCCTCAAAAATGTAACAGATATTTTCAGCCAATGAGATTTACACAACTAGCCATAAAGCTTTGTGAACAGGGCCCATTGACTGCTTTGTACATGAAACATTATCAGGTTTGTTCGGTAAAGCAGATCAAAGAGCAATAACTGAAAGCAACCAATCAAAAAGCAGCTCTTTGCTCTATACTGTAGTAATAGTAATCTGGTTGCTATGAATACCTGCACTCTGTATCACTCCCTGATTGCCAGCACTGAGCATAAAACAAGGTCTCCAGGTACAACATATTGTGGCCACTTCTCACAATGTATGCTCACTGACACTACTACTATCTTTGAACCTTTGATCACAGAAAATGTCGCTGAGAGTTTCCGATTCTGGATGTATGCTTTTCTGTGGCAATCAATGCCGTTTACCAAGTCTACCATGCTCCACTAGAATCCATCCCTTGTCACACAGAGAATGTTCCTGTTCATCTTGAGCCTATTATCCATATTTACCAACAGATCTTAGCCAATATTACCTACCGCTTACCCCTATCAATCTAGAGATGATCCCCACCATATCCCTATTCACCTGTAGCATATACTTGTTCATCTAGAGCAGTGATGGTGAACCTTGGCACCCCAGATGTTTTGGAACTATATTTCCCATGATGCTCAACTACACTGCAGAGTGCATGAGCATCATGGGAAATGTAGTTCCAAAACCTCTGGGGTGCCAAGGTTCCTCATCATCACTGATCTAGAGCCTGTTCTAGTCACACAGGGGAGGATTTAATAAAATTCAAGAGTGCAAAATCTGGTGCAGCTCCACATAGAAAACAATCAGCTTATAACTTCAGCTTCAATTAAGCTTTGACTAAGAAAAAAAAAAATGGAAGCCGATTATGCAAAACCGCACCATATATTGCACTTCTCTGTTTTCGTAAAACAACCCCACTGGTTCTAGTCATAATCCCCTACTGATTACCTGTGTCCATTGAAAGTATTTTTTGTCAACCTTTCTACTCCAGAGGAAACCAGAAGGGGGTGGAGAAGCGGAAGCCATCCAGGAAGCACATTTTGGTTGGTTTATCGGGAAAAGGCCGAAAATCAGTGTACGGTAAGCTTAAAGTGTTACTAAACCCAGGATCCTGCAGTCACTATATCTGGTCTCCCGTAGTACACAGAACATGGAAATACATATATTTTAGCAAATATAAACTGCTAAATACCATTTCTCATCAGCAGTATAGAACAGTCTTAGGACTTTTATCAGTGTCTGGTTAAAGCTTGTAGGAGTTTTCATTCTACTCCGATTGTCCTTTTAGGCTGCATGACCCCTGACCCTTTGTCTGGAGAATGCGGATTGGCCCTGAACTGATCTAATGCACCCTCCCAAGAAAAAAACGGAGCATGTGCAGAGTGCCCACCCAAGGCTCTGTACTATCAGACGATGAATTGGGGACGGAGGAAGAAGGGAAGGCTCAGAGCAGACAGGATCAAACAAGCCTTTTACACAATGCGCAGGATTAACCTCTTAGGGTCCATAGTGAGTATAACAAGTATGCGTTACTACATTTACAGCCTGATTGTACTGTTTTGGGTTTAGCAACACTTTAACAGTGGTGGTCAGAATGCCACCCTTCAAGACATGCTGCCCTGTATCTGGCTCTTCCAATTGGTGTGCGCTGGGACGCTGAACTAGACAGACACTATATCAGATTGGAGGGGGGAGGGGGTCAGTGAGGCACAACTCAGGTGACTCTCAGAAACCTCTGGAGGAAACCTAACTGAGAAGATGTGATCTGACTGTTCTCCATATTCATATACAGCATAATCTGTGCCTATTTACAAGGATTGTAGCCATATTTACCTAGAGACTACCCCCCCTCCCCCCTCTCGTTCTATGCAGTATGTGTAGTCGCTGTCAGTTTAATAAGCAGTTGTAGGTAATGAGCTCCAGTAGCCTGTTGAATCCTGGTTGTGTCATGTCCAGTTCAGTTGTGGATCAAGCAGCTACTCATTATAGGGAGGTCATTAATGTCTGCATAACAAATAGCAGCTCTCTGGATGCAGATGATACAACACAAGCATGTCAGAATATTTAATATAATGAGAGCTACACCAACCCAACCTATATATGTATTCTGTACCTTTACCTGTACAGAATGAGAAAACTGGAAAAATGCTGAATTCAGGAAAAAACCTCCAAGCTAAAAGAACACACTCCTCAAAGATGAATTATAACAAAATAATAAACATTGACTTTAATATCTAATAGATTATTTAAAAAAAAAAATGTACTTCATAATTCATACTAAGCTGCCATGCCAGGAACAGTCACGTACTTATGCTGGCCATACACTATCCGAAAAATCATCTGAAAATGTGGTCATTTGGCCAGTTAATGGGCACAAATCGGTAATCGGTTGGGACGTTTTTGAGCCGAAAAAACGAAGGACAAGTTTAGACATTTTCTGCAGAACGAACGATAAATTAAAAGGTTAATGTGTTTGCCGTCCGAACTGTTTGCACTAGGTATATGTAATAATAAAAAATAATAATAATGGATTCATTTAGGTCCACTGAAAGATGTATCGGTCATTACATGATGGCACTATAGTTTTCTCTCATGGCTGAATGTTCGTTTTTCGAAAATGGGTACGGACAGTTTTTCGTATAGTGTATGGCCAGCATTACTCTCAATGTTCCGCACCAAATTTAAAAAAATCCCACAGTTAAAGTGGTAGTAAATTCAGCCAATGAATCCTCACTAAACAGAAGGCCAACGATCCAAATCTTTATAAACACACCACATTGTTACTTCTCTCTAACTAGCTTACTTCCGTTTCTGCCTTTCCTGGCCGAAGCCTGCACCATATTTTTTGTTGTCTTCCTCTTTCCAATATGGAGTATATTTCTTCTCCTGTACGATTGCTTGTAATCTCACGCATGTGCATTAGAAGTTAGCCAAGCCTTGTTTTCGATCGGAGATACTATGAGATCATAGTCGGGTATAGCCAATGTTGACATCCCCTGTGATGTAGCAAGTCACACAGGGTGTTTCAGGAAAGCCTCAATGGGTCAGCAATCTTGTGGCCGCGAGTGCCGATGAGCCATGGCAACTGGATGTATTGACTGGCGGCACACTGAGCGTGCCATGAATGGGGGACAAAATGCGCAGGCGCCGGTGATGTCATTACATTAAACATCAGACCATTTCTACTACAGGGTTCAGATTTGGAGAATATGAAAGACAGAGACATGAAAGTTAAATCACACTGCTTATTATGGGGAAAATCTGAGAGTTTAGTACCTGCTTTACAACATGGATATGAAATTCATTACCATTGGCACCTGCAGTGCTTGGTATAATTGTTTTATGATACAGCCAACTACAAAACCCCTGACTTTGTGCAAGTGTACAAAGAGTGTAGGTGTAAGAATTGATGCTGGTTTGAAACCAAAGGGTAGTCACACCAAATATTGATTTGATGTAGGGCTGCAACTAACGATTATTTTCATAATCGATTAGTTGGCCGATTATTGTTTCGATTAATCGGATAATAGCCTTAAAAAAAAAATTAATTTTTTTTATGCCAATTTGTTGTTGGACAGACTGCAAAACACAAATTGACGCAAAAACACATTCCATGCTTTTCTGCAGCTTCTCCATTGAAGTATATTGAACCAAAAAAAATAAAAAATAGCATCGTTTTGCGTTAAAAAGTCCTCGCCCTTTCTAAATACGCAGCAGCCGAAAAAAAATCATGGATGTGAACGTGTCCCATACGAAAACATGTAAATTAACTGTAGTGTGTTTCTGCAAAAAGCACCAAAAAACGGGCGTGAACCCAGGCCTGGGATGTTTGGTAACATAATGGGGTTAAAAAAACAAAAATAAGTACAAAAAGAGCAAATAATCGCTACTGTAAGGGGTTCATTTTTTTACTGTGGGACAGTGAAAGTAATATTTACAGTAGCGATTTGCTTTTTTGTATTATAAAAGGGCTAATTTTAGTTTTTTTAACCCCATTATGTTACTGGCCGATTAATCGATTATGAAAATTGTAATCGATTAATTTCATAATTGATTAGTTGTCGACTAATCGATTAGTTGTTTCGGCCCTAATTTAAATGTAGATTTTTTTTCTGTTCACTCATTTTGCATGTATTTGTAGTTGGAATTTGGATATTTTATCATTGGAATATAATAAAATAGAACAATTAAAATATATATTTTTGAAAGCATACATACTTTACACCATTTCTTCACACATTACTGTGTATATTACACACACACAACCAATAAATGGACAGGCACCACCTTTACCTGCACATACAGTGAGGGATAAAAGTATTTGTTCCCCTGCTGATTTTGTACATTTGCCCACTGAACAGTGAGAGACAAAACAACAACAAAAATATCCAGAAAAACCTTATAAATTGATTTGCATTTTAATGAGTGAAATAAGTATTTGATCCTCCATCAATCAGCAAGAGTTATGGCTCCCGAGTGTTTAATATACAGGTAACAAGCGGAGATTAGGTGCACACTCTTAAAAGGGAGTGCTCCTAATCTTCGCTTGTTACCTGTATAAAGGACACCTGTCCACAGAAGCAATCATTCAATCAGATTTCATTCTCTCCATCATGGGCAAGACCAAAGAGCTGTCCAAGGCCATCAGGGACAAGATTGTAGACCTGCACAAGGCTGGAATGGGCTACAAGACCATCGCCAAGCAGCTTTGTGAGAGGGTGTCAACAGTTGGTACGACTATTTGCAAATGGAAGAAACACAAAATAACTGTCAGTCTCCCTCGGTCTGGGGCTCCATACAAGATCTCACCTTGTGGAGTTTCAATGATCATGGGAACTGTGAGGAATCGGCCCAGAACTACACGGGAGAATCTTGTCAATGATGATCTCAAGACAGCTGGGACCATAGTCACCAAGAAAACAATCGGAAACACAATACGCTGTTAAGGACTGAAATCCTGCAGCACCCGCAAGGTCCCCCTGCTCAAGCAAGCACATGTACATGCCTGTCTGAAATTTGCTAATGAACATATGAATGATTCAGAGGAGAACTGGGTGAAAGGGTTTTAGTCAGATGAGTCCAAAATCAAGCTCTTTGGCATTAACTCAACTCGCCGTGTTTGGAGGAGGAATGCTGCCTAATGGCCCCAAGAACACCATCCCCACCGTCAAACATGGAGGTGGAAACATTATGCTTTGAGAATATAATTCTGCTAAGGGGCCAGGACAACTGTATCAAAGGGACGATTGACGGGGCCATGTACCGTCAAATCTTGGGCGAACCTCCTTCCCACAGTCTGGGCAATGAAAATGGGTTGTGGATGGGTATTCCAGCATGACAATGACCCAAAACACAGGGATAAGGCACCAAAGGAGTGGCTCAAGAAGAAGCACATTAAGGTCCTGGAGTGGTCTAGCCAGTCTCCAGACATTAATCCCATAGAAAATATGTGGAGGGGGCTGAAGGTTCGAAACCTTAATGACTTGGAGACCTGAGATGTGTGCAAACCTGATGGCAAACTACAAGAAATGTCAAACTTCTGTGATTGCCAACAAGGGTTTTTCCACCAAGTACTAAGTCATGTTTGTGAAGGGTAGAAGTAGGACTTAAGGGACCCCAAAACCCAAAAGACCAAGACAGGAGGGGGTAGTAGGACTATTGCAATACAAAGATGAGTAGGTGAACTCACAAAGCGTTGAAATAAATATGTATACATTTATTAACATGGTATCAAAAATACAGGACAACAAACAACATAGACCAGAAAAAACAATACAGACGTTGTGACAGACCATACATGTCACCAAAAGTGATATTCTCCTTGGTGACTCCAACTAACAATGTATGCAGTTACAGCAAACAGATTTGTTCCTTTTGAGATACAAATATTACATAAATAAAAGCTGACCACTGTAATGCAGTGTACAGACGGTCGTTTTTTGTGATAAAAAAAAAACGACATTTTCAATCATGAAATAAAACGAAAATCTAAGAATTGTGACAGTGCCCTGCCTAGAGATAGGATGCTCAGACATCATGCATTGCATTGTGGGAGCCAGGGGAAGTAGGGCATGGATCCAGTGACAGAGCATCAGCCCAAAGTAACAAGGTAATAGTAGGTACCTCAAAAGTGATTGCAACCCTCAAGACATGAAATATGAACAAAGCATATCCCTCTATAGTGTGTATTGTCTCAATGCAGAGCAGTGTCTTTTCTGTCTGCTGCCTTGTTCGTTTGTGACCTGCATAATCACCACCACACCAAATGTCGTCCAAAAGTGTTTTGCAGAATGATCACATCACAAGAGAAAGTGCAACGTCTCACAGGACCCCTTCCATTAGCCATGTGGTGATCATCACAGGCCTGATGAAGGGGTCCTGTGAGACTCAAACAGTGCGCTCTCTCTTGTGATGTGATCATTCTGCAAATAAAAACTTTTGGGCGACATCTGAGGATCCTTGTTGTGCTGGCGAATATGTGCATTTACCCTACCAGTAAGCAGCTGGTAGTTGCTGCAGCACCCACTACCGATGAGCCTCATCTCCAGGAACGTGTGCGAGGGGATAATAGATAAGACTGCCATCTGCAGAAGTCACTTCTAATGAGTTTTTATAACACCAAGAGGAAAAAAGGGAAGGGAGCTAAAGCACACAGCCGGTGATTGACAGCCTTGGCTCTGTTCTTGTGTGATGTATGAACAGATGTATTTCATTTCTCTCCAGACAGCTCACTGAACTCTGCAGAATGTAACTTTAGTTCTTCGCCCCCTGCTTTCTGAAAGCTCAGAAAAACTCTGCACTTGCACTGTTCAATCCATCATCTGAAAATAGAAAGAGTATGGGGCAACTACAAACCTACCAAGACATGGCCGTCCACCTAAACTGACAGGCCGGGCAAGAAGAGCATTATCTAGAGAAGCAGCCAAGGAGCCCATGGTAACTCTGGAGGAGCAGCAGAGATCCACAGCTCAGGTGGGAGAATCTGTCCACAGGACACCTATTAGTCGTGCTCTCCACAAATCTGCCCTTTATGGAAGAGTGGCAAGAAGAAAGACATTGTTGAAAGAAAGCCATAAGAAGTCCTGTTTGCAGTTTGTGAGAAGCCATGTGGGGAACACAAAAAACATGTGGAAGAAGGTGCTCTGGTCGGATGAGGCCAAAATTGAACTTTTTGGCCTAAAAGCAAAATACTATGGCCCGGATTCACGTAGAGCGGCGCATTTTTAAACGGGCGTAGCACATCTCATATGTGCTACGCCAACGTAAATCAGTGAGGCAAGAACAGTATTCACAAAGCACTCGCTCCCAAACTTGCGCCGGCGTAAAGTAAATTGGCCGGCGTAAGCCCGCCTAATTCAAAGTAGGAAGGTAGTGGGTGTGATCTATTAAAATGAAGCGTGACCCCATGTAAATGAAGGGCCGAACGAACGGCGCATGCTCAGAATCACGTCGCATATACTCCCTAAGATACGACGGCTCAATGCCTACGACGTGAACGTAACCTACGCCCAGCCCCATTCACGCACGACTTACGTAAACAACGTAAAATACAACGGCTGTTCCGACGTCCATACCTTTGCATGGGCTGCGCCTCCTATTTGGTGGTTTAACTTTACGCCGGACGTACGCCTTACGTAAACGGCGTATACTACTGCAAGTACGTTTGTGAATCGGTGTATCTCGGTCATTTGCATATTCGACGCGTAAATCAATGGAAGCACCCCTTGCGGCCAGCGTAAATATGCGCCCAATATACGATGGCGTAGGAGACTTACGTCGGTCGGATGGAGCCAAAATTCAGGCGTATCTTATTTCAAGCATCAGGCGCATAGATACGACGGCGCATCAGTGCACTTACGCGGCGTATCAGAAGATACGTCAGCGTAAGTGTCTGTGAATCCAGGCCTATGTGTGGAGGAAAATACTGCACATCACCCTGAACACACCATCCTCACTGTGAAACATGGTGGTGGTGGCAGCATCATGTTGTGGGGATGCTTTTCTTCAGCAAGGACAGAAAAGCTGGTCAGAGTTGATGGGAAGATGGATGGAGTCAAATACAGGGCAATCTTAGAAGAAAACCTGTTGGAGTCTGCAAAAGACTTGAGACTGGGGCAGAGGTCCAACTTCCAGCAGGACAACGACCCTAAACATACAGCCAGAGCTACAACGCAATGGATTAGATCAAAGCATATTCATGTGTTAGAATGGCCCAGTCAAAGTCCAGAACTAAATCCAATTGAGAATTTGTGGCAAGACTTGAAAATTGCTGTTCACAGACGCTCTCCATCCAATCTGACAGAACTTGAGCTATTTTACAAAGAAGAATGGGCACAAATGTCCCTCTCTAGATGTGCAAAGCTGGTAGAGACATCCCCAAAAAGACTTGCAGCTGTAATTACAGTGAAAGGAGGTTCTACAAAGTATTGGCTCCGGGGGGCGCCATATAAAATGCATACCACACTTTTCACACATTTATTTGTAAACAATTCTGAAAACCATTTATCATTTTCCTTCTACCTCACAATTATGTGCCACTTTGTGTTGGTCTATCGCATAAAATCTCAATAAAATACATTTACATTTTTGGTTACAACATGACAAAATGTGGAAAATTTCAAGGGGTATGAATACTTTTTAAAGGCACTGTATTTTACAGCAAATTACAGAGCTGCAGATTGAAAAGTTCATTTTTAATGACATTCAATTACAATATGACAAGTCCATTGTATACGCTATATAATTTGTTCTATAGAGAGGAGTTACTCTGTAAGGCATCTACTGTACAGAGCGACTGTTTATCTACTTCAGACAGAATACAAATTTACTTTAAGCCTGAATTTTTGGCATAACAAATATTTATAATTATAGAAGATATTACTAAAAAATTATAAGCATTTCTTTTACTATGGACCCAGGATTTCACATTATGTTTTTTTTTTGGCATACCGGGTATGACCCGCATCCCTTATATGCATGTCTCTGGTCTCTAGAGGGATTGTTGGAGATATATGATCTATGGAGGCTTCCTGTGTAGATACTATACATCAAGTAGGTCAATAACATTAATGTATATTAATTCCACGCAGAATACTTTTGAACTCCGGCAATTGGATTCTTATATGACAGTAAAAGATGTAAAAGCACTCCTTAAAATAAAAAATAAATGTGAGAAACTCAGTATACCACTGCACCCCAATGTTGAAAATAAAAATAAATATTATAATCATGCATATAGGGGAAGCATGTAATACCTGGTATGCTAAATAAACTAATAAAAAAATATCTGTCAAGAGCCTCAAGGGTTATAATCCACTTTTTGTGCACCAAATGCCTTTACAAACCCAGATATGACATAATAAAAGTAGCAGTGACATCATCACAGCCTGTGCAGGGAACTGAACTGTCGGAGGAGCTCAACAGCTCCACCCTGGCTTCCTGCAGGAAACTACAGCAGGAGGAGGAAGGTAGAAGACCGGTTCATTCTTGCACAAGTATAGAGAGAACAGCAGTGAGCGGCCTTTATTAGAAGAAGTTCCTGCACAGAGGCAGGTTCACACTGTATTATTGCACAGATCTGAAGAAATACACAAAGCACACCAAGTAAGAAAACAAACATGTCTCCCATATATACACAACAAACCTCGGGCTCGACAAATCCAAGGCACCAGGTCGCCATTGCGACTAGAATTAGCATCATGGTGCCTGAGCTTTTGTCAGCCCATTCACTGACACCAGCTTGTATGCTCCAAGCTAAGTGGGTCTCAGAGGCGAACCCCATCCTAAAGGGGCCGGGCCTTCCATCTCCTGAGGTGTGTGTTGGGCCAAGCTGTGTAGCCGATTGGACGGGATTGGGTGTGTCCCTTCTCTGGGGGGGTGGCTCAGAGGTCAGGGGCAGCCCCTGTGCAAAGGAGGGTGGCTCTGTCCCAATTGGCCAGTGCAGGGTGTGATGGAGCATCACGCCAAGAGCTACGTGGCGAGCGCCTCGAGGACCAATTGTCTGGTCCACACACCCTGTGTGCCCCTGGCTATGTATCCCGGGGCTCCACTTGCCCATCCACTCTCCTCCCCTTCTTGTTGCTGACCCGGAGGTGACGCGTATGACAGTTGCCCCGACCATCAAGGCCGGGAAAGAATGCAATGCAGTGCGATCTGCATTGCATTACATTTAATGGGGCACAGGGGAGACATCTGGGGTCTTTTAGACATTGGATGTCTCATTAAAAAGAGAACCTGTCACCAAATAAAATCACCACAGAGGGGACTTTGCCACCTATGTGATAAAAAAATAAAATAAAAGTAAAACATTTTTTTGCTGCAATATAAAATCACCTCCCCCCCCCCCAAAAAAAAAATCGAGACCTCCCCACATATATGTGCATAGAAATGTAAAACGCACGGCGTCTACACCTAAAAACATTGATTACGATACAGGTTACATATCGCCGAACAAGCTGAAATGAAAGCAATAATTCTAGTACCAGACCTCCCAAGTAAAGCTTTGTTAAAAAAAAACTGGCTCCTAACTTTTTCAGCTGGCTCCTAGATTCAAAGCAAATTTGTCACGCCCTGCAATATACAGCATGTTCAGTGCAGAATTCTGCCTTAAGCCAATCAAAGAAAGGATACAAAAAGATTATAGTCCCCATTTACAATATTGATGTATGTGGCTCTAGAAAGGAGGAGGAATACAAAGAGACTGGACAGTAAGGAATCTTCTTCATCAGGCACCAGCACTGCAGGTGTTACAGCACTTTTCATGGGCAAAAGAACAAGATTAGGTTTACTTTACAAGTGAGAGTACATGGAAGAATGAGGAATACAGCAGGGAGCAGATATCGGCCATTGTTCCTGTGCCTGAATGGACTTAGTACATAAGGCACAGATTCCACATTCTCCCCCTCAGATTCCTTCTGCATTGTCTGTGAACAAGGCGGCATTGTTGGTGGGAAAGTGACAGTATGTGATATCGCAGCCTTCCATCCTCCTCACACATCTACTGATCTCTCCAGTCTGCAGGCATTCATCTGTTCTGTACACAGGTCATAAGAAGGGCCCTGGGGGATATACTGAGCTTATACTGGCAACTGCCCCCCTTACCTCGGGTTCGGGGACACAGGAATTACTGAAACATCACAGATATCTGAGGGATGTCATCCTAAGGTAGAAAGCATCACTTAGCTGGGGTTCCATTATTAGTTACCAAGGTGGATACTGTATTCTCTATAGGAGGAACTCCAGTCTCAAACATTCACTTGCTTTCCTTGCAATGCCTCATTTACAGGCCCAGAAGCCGACACCACTGAAAACAGTGTGAGTGTCCCTCAGCATTCCTCGTCATGAAAAACACACAAGAGACTGGAGAGATGGGTTTATTTCCTGCTTTAGCCTTAGGCAGCTGTGACATTCTAAAGAGTGCCAGTCCCAGGAACAAGAATTCAAACCTCTCCACTTGTTTCCTGGCAGAAGACAGAGAACACGGTTTGAGATCCCTACAGCAATGACGAGGTCATGTGTGGTCACTGTGGATGTAAGCACTAAGCCGAGTCGCCCTTTCATTTCACCTCTAATATAAATTAGATTATAATCCCTGATAAACTATTCCTCAAGATCCCTCCCCTAATGTTTCTAACAAATGGAGGACACATTGGCGGTCACATGCACAGCCATGATTATTACACTACACGGTGTATGTGGAGATCCTCATGCACAATCTTCTTGGACATCAGTGGATATTTTAGACATTCCGTAGCTGTTGCTCGGACCTTTGTTGGAGAAGACTCCAGACATTCGAGCTCCAGGTCCTGGGCAGCTTCTGCTCTTTAGCCTCACACAGCTTCTGAGCCCATCTGCCAACGCAGATGATCATTCTCTGAGCAGCAATTACACACTACGGCCTGGGGAAGACCTAGGCCTACATATACTCCGTATGATTAGAGTAGAATTAGAAATACTCAGGAGGTTGTGTGATATTTGCGATGTAAATTCAGGGATCAGTGAGACCACATGGCATGGTATTTATCCACCATCCTCATGGTCTGCCAATACCCACAAATACAAAACAAGGGGCTGGGCCATCTACAATATTCCAAGCATAGGCTGGCCTGACTTTTTCTTTTTTTAACTGCTTGGCGACCAGCCGCCGCAGTTTTACGGTGGCAGGTCGGCTCTGCTGGGCAAGAGCACGTAGATCTACGTCATCTCCCCCAGCGGCCAATAGGGGCGCACGCACGCGCGCCCCCCCGCTCGCGTGCCCGGCCGGGCACCTGCGATCGCTCATTACAGAGCGAGAATCGGGAGCTGTGTGTGTAAACACACAGGTCCTGTCAGGGGAGAAAAGCCTGACCGTCTGTTCATACAATGAATGAACAGCGATCAGTCATTTCCCCAAGTGAGTCTGCACCCCCCCTACAGTTGGAACACACCCAGGGAACATACTTAACCCCTTCCTCGCCCCCTAGTGTTAACCCATTCCCTGCCAGTGGCATTTTTATAGTAATCAATGCATTTTTATAGCACTGATCGCTATAAAAATGCCAATGGTCCCAAAAATGTGTCAAAAGTGTCCGCCATAATGTCGCAGTACCGAAAAAAAATCGCTGATCGCCACCATTACTAGTAAAAAAATAAATAATAAAAATGCCATAAATCTATCCCCTATTTTGTAAACGCTATAACTTTTGCGCAAACCAATCAATAAACGCTTATTGCGATTTTTTTTTTACGAAAAATATGTATAAGAATACGTATCGGCCTAAACTGAGGGAAAAAAAATGTTTATTATATATTTTTGGGGGATATTTATTATGGTAAAAAGTAAAAAATATATATTTTTTTCAAAATTGTCGCTCTATTTTTGTTTATAGCACAAAAACTAAAAACCGCAGAGGTGATCAAATACCACCAAAATAAAGCTCTATTTGTGGGGAAAAAAGGATGTCAATTTTATTTGGGAGCCACGTTGCACGACCGCGCAATTGTCAGTTACAGCGACGTAGTGCCGAATCGCAAAAAGTGCTCTGGTCTTTTACCAGCAAAATGGTCCGGGGCTTAAGTGGTTAAAGTAGTGGGCTAAACAGATTCCTCTATACCAGGGATCTCCAAACTACGGCCCTCCAGCTGTTGTGGAACTGCACATTCTATGGGGCATTGTAAAACACTTATATTCAACGACATGACTAGGCATGATGGGAATTGTAGTTCCTGAACAACTGAAGGGCCGTAGTTTGGAGACCCATGCTCTATACCAGACCTGGGCAAACTACGGCCCGCGGGCCGTATACGGCCCGGCGGACCTTTTAATCCGGCCCCCCCGCCGCCGCCGCCGAAATTGCCGCCGCCACGTTAATCACCGCGGCGGGGAACAATATAGACAGCGTTCGTTTGAACAGCTGTTTTCCCCGCCGCGCATAGACACTCCCCCTTGGACGGATCTGTCCAATCGCGAGCAAGGGGGAGTCGCATAGACACTCCCCCTTGCTCGCGATTGGACAGATCCGTCCAAGGGGGAGTGTCTACAGGGCAAGGGAGGGCTCTCGCCCCCCCTAGAAACCAGTGCCAATGTCATGATTGAATGAAATTAGAGCTAGCTCCACTGACAGACGGGGGCGATCGGGGGAGAATTACAGTGCAGACAGCTCACGGCTCTCCTCTCCCTGTCACAGCGCCGCTGCAGAGTTCTGTGGTAAATAGAGCCGTGGCGCTGTGACAGTGAGAGGAGAGCCGTGAGGTGTCTGCACTGTATATCTCCCCCGATCGCCCCCCCCCTCCCTGTCAGCGGGACGGCCCCCCCTGAAATCTAACAGCGGATGGCCGGTGAGTGCCGTGGATGGGTGAGAGCTAGCAGGCCAGGCTGTGGGCAGCTGGGTGGGCTGGTGAGGGAGCGAGTGACATAGTGTGCGGGCGAGTGACAGCTAAAAGTGCGGGCGGCTCCGCTGACGGGTGTCAGGTGAGAGAACTTGTGGGCTGGGCGGATTGGCTTGGTGAGTGTCTATGCCTGAGCGAGTGCTGGCCAATCAGCGAGCTGTTAAGCGGGAGGGAGCAGAGAGATTACATCATCTCTCACTGCCCGCCCAGCAGCCCCCTTCCTCTCTGTGTAGGCACCGCGGGAATTTAGAGAGTTTAAATAATTTCTCTGCTGCCTGACATTGCTGACAACCCTGGTCCTGACTCTGGGACACAGCAAGGGACAATTGGAGCAGGCAAGTGACAGTCCGGACCGCAACATGTGACAGGCGATGTGACAATCCACAATGTGTGACAGGCAACGTGGCAAGTGACAATCCACAACATGTGACAGGCGACGTGGCAAGTGACAATCCGCAACGTGGCAAGTGGTAAACATGTGACAGGCGATGTGGCAAGTGACAATCCACAACATGTGACAGGCAACGTGGCAAGTGATAAACATGTGACAGGCGATGTGGCGAGTGACAATCCACAATGTGCGACAGGCGCTGTGGCAAGTGACAATCCACAACATGTGACAGCAGGCAACTTGGCAAGTGACAATCCACAACATGTGACAGCAGGCAACGTGGCAAGTGACAATCCACAACATGTGACAGCAGGCAACGTGGCAAGTGACAATCCACAACATGTGACAGGCGACGTGGCAGGTGACAATCCACAACATGTGACAGCAGGCAACGTGGCAAGTGAAAATCCACAACATGTGACAGCAGGCAACGTGGCAAGTGACAATCCACAACATGTGACAGGCAACGTGGCAAGTGACAATCCACAACATGTGACAGGCAACGTGGCAAGTGATAAGCATGTGGCAGGCGACGTGGCAAGTGACAATCCGCAACGCGTGGCAGGCGATGGTGGCAAGTGACACACTCGGGTCTCCAACTGTTTCTGCATTATGGTGAGTTGAACCATTTAATTTTGTATAACTATGTAATAATAGAAATAGGTCCAGTGATCCAGGGTGCTGTGTAATGTAAAGGGGTCCAGAGGTGCAGTTGTGGAGACGGGGTACACAGTAGGACAAAGAGATATTGAAAGATGCAGGGGGCACAGTGGGGTGTTTTTAAATTTTAACGTGGGGGGGTAGCTTTTAACCCCCGCTAGCAGTCGATGAAAGGGTAAAATGCGACTGTGTATCGCCGCTGCTGAAGCGCCCCCCCCCCCTGAAAAAGTTTCAGCGGACGCCCATGAGTCTGTGCCACCATAAATTGTCGCCACTGTGCCCATCACACGCAGCCACTGTGCCAATCACACGCAGCCACTGTGCCCATCAAACGCAGCCACTGTGCCATCACATGCAGCCACTGTGCCAACACACGCAGTCACTGTGCCATCAATTGTTGCCACTGTGCCCATCACACGCAGCCACTGTGCCATCACATGCAGCCACTGTTTAATCAATTGTTATTGATTAAACAGTGGCTGCCTGTCCCCAGCCTCTGTCCCCCTCCTGTGCCATGTCCCCAGCCTCTGTCCCCCTCCTGTGTCATGTCCCCAGCCTCTGTCCCCCTCCTGCGTCATGTCCCCAGCCTCTGTCCCCCTCCTGTGTCATGTCCCCAGCCTCTGTCCCCCTCCTGTGTCATGTCCCCAGCCTCTGTCCCCCTCCTGTGTCATGTCCCCAGCCTCTGTCCCCCTCCTGCGTCATGTCCCCAGCCTCTGTCCCCCTCCTGTGCCATGTCCCCAGCCTCTGTCCCCCTCCTGTGTCATGTCCCCAGCCTCTGTCCCCCTCCTGCGTCATGTCCCCAGCCTCTGTCCCCCTCCTGTGTCATGTCCCCACCCTCTGTCCCCCTCCTGCGTCATGTCCCCAGCCTCTGTCCCCCTCCTGTGTCATGTCCCCAGCCTCTGTCCCCCTCCTGTGCCATGTCCCCAGCCTCTGTCCCCCTACTGTGCCATGTCTATAACAAGTACTCGTACCAGTTGTCCAACAATGATATTTACTGCTTTTTATAAAGAAATACAATTGATTTTATGCAGTATTGAGTTTAGCCTTTTGGCCCGGCCCTCCAAAATATTTTTAGTTTCTCATGTGGCCCCCTCGAAAAAATAATTGCCCACCCCTGCTCTATACATACAAACAAGGTATATGTAGGAGTTTCCCAACTGGGACATTGTATTCAAACAGCAGCACACACCGCTGTCAGAATACACTGATTAGCGGCTGCAGCACAGCAACATATCCTTTAAAGTGGAACAGCACTGCACCTGAGCAACACAAGCCAAAAACATTATTTAATTCATTTTAGAATTCTAAGCAAACTCCCCCATCCATCCATGTCCCTATATTTTTTTAAATCTGTTTAAAAAACACCCCCCTAGCAATTTTGTAATGGAACTGACGTTTCATCACAGCCATGTTGGTACACTCTGCACTCGGCCGCAGTAAGGATACACTGAGAAGATGGCAAGCGGACATCTTTTTACACCCACACTTATTTTTACCAGTAAACTGAGCTTATAAAGTGAAATAGGATTTAGAAAACCTGTGAGATCAGCAGGCTTGCTGCTGCTTTTAAAATTCAATATCAAAACTGTCACACATTTCAAAATACTGTATTTTTCACCATATAAGTTCAGTTTACTGGTAAAAATAAGTGTGAAATGCAAAACTACGGTGGCTGTAAAAAGATGTCCGCTTGCCGCCTTCTCACTGTATCCTTACTGCGGCCAAGTGCGGGGTGTACCAAGATGGCCACGACGGAACGTCACTACAGTTACAAAATCTGACAGGTTGCCTATTCTGATGGAACACAGGTAGGATGGTATGGTTAACTTAAAAAAAATAACTCCTGAAGGCACCTGGGATGTATGATGTAATTTGCCAGGAAGTAACTGAAATGTAGCAAAAAGTCTAAAGCAAGTAAATATGACATGTTCCTATCTATTTACTAAAACTAGCAGCATAAGAGTCCAATCACACAGAGGCAACACAACTCCTAGCACAACTTTGGGAGGCAACTTGGACACGACTTGAGTATGAGTCATCAGGCAACTTACAAGGCAACTTCAAGTCGCCTCCAGGACAGTACAAGGCAACTTCAAGTCGCCTCCAGGACAGTACAAGGCAACTTCAAGTCGCCTCCAGGACAGTACAAGGCAACTTCAAGTCGCCTCCAGGACAGTACAGGACAAGGCAACTTCAAGTCGCCTCCAGGACAGTACAGGGCAACTTCAAGTCGCCTCCAGGACAGTACAGGGCAACTTCAAGTCGCCTCCAGGACAGGAGGCTTTCCAGTGACCAATCAAACAATCAGCTCTGTGGGAGGGAGGAGTTTGCCTGAGAAATGTATGTTATCTTCCTGTATTGTTGCTTCAGTTAAGACAGCAATCCGACTTCTGAGGCGACTTCCATTGAAATCTATGGGTACAAGTTGCCTACAAGTCGAATTCAAGTAGTACAGGAATCTTTTCTGAAGTCGGAGCGACCTCGGTAGTGTACATTAAGATGGCTTACCATTCACTTCCATTCATTTTCTCGACCGCGCGACTTGGGGCAACTTGAGGTCGGATCCCAGGTCACCCCAGTGTGAACCGGCTCTTAGGATTACAAATAGTCAATGTTGATTGAAAGAGTGAAGTTCTGCTTTAAAGCGGTCCGTAAATTATGCAATTTTCTTTCCTTCCACCGTGTGTGAAAGGAAAGTAAATCGCTGGATTCCCCCATCAACATAGTCAGTGTTGATGGGGAAATCCCTCCCACAGGGCTATTGTGTTCTGCCGGCGGGGGGGGGGGATATAACCACCAACAGTAATCTTATGTACAAATTTAGAGAGTCTGGATGTACCCAAGTTGAATAATGGATCAACTTGGGTACAACTACCCTGTTGATAGATGGATCAAATCTCAGCCAGTCACTGCTAAACCAGCCATGATTGAATCCATCTATGGTCAGCTTTAGACAGAAGTCAATTTAACAATCAACTTCTATCGAGTGGGGGAGCCCACACACTGGTCGACATTCTGCTAGTCTCTGCTGGACTAGCTGAATTTCGATCAGTGTATGGCCAGCTTTAAAGCACCATTCTCTGAAAGTCTTACAAGTGAACACATTATCAAACAATGGTAATTGAAAACAGTGACTCATGTTATGATTGCTATCGTAAAGTGAGAAAATAGGACTCTTCCAATGGAGCAAAATACCCCAGAATTCACCTTCAGGAGCCAACTTATTGCTTTATAAATATCCTGGATTGTGCAGCGTTCCTCCCCCGAGATCGGCTCCTGGAAAGGCTTTATTGCGTTATCTTCCTCCAGCTTCTGTGCTTTAATTGCTATTAACAACTGGATATTAGCACTCCTCTGGTACAAACTGGTGTCTGCTTTATGTTAACTACGTAAGATGGATAGTAACAAGTCTTCCCTAAATACTCCAATAAGGTCTGGGGATTTGTAATTCTTTCTAAGGAAAAGGTTGTTTGCGGCTGTCACCACTGTTAATCTTACGTTTATTTTTGTGCTGAACTCTTTGACCATTTCATAAGTAGCAAATACAACGCTGGAAGACTTAGCCCATGTTTATACCGCCTGAGCCCATCTTAATCTTCCCTCGGCTAATGTCTATCCTTCCTCAGCCCAGTTTTGTCCTTTCTGTAAGCTGGCCATACACTGATCAGAATTCAGGCCATTCAGCAGGGAACACCCGAATTTCAATCAGTGTTTGTGGATTGTTACATTGGGGAAAGGAAATGATGGAAATGTTTCCATCGACCAGCAGCTTTAGCCACTGATCTGTTTATTCTGACAACGACTATATTGTGGCAGTGGGGATTCCTCCATCCACCTCGTTTGTGTAGATAGAGGAATGCTGCTAAATGAATGAAAACAAAAAAAACAAACTAAGGCCGGCCATACACAGTGCAAATTTAATTCCTGCAACCACGGGTTGCAGGAAAGAAATTCGCACAATTGCCCCATTAGCACAGACAGGGGGCGGGTGGAGGAAGCCGTCCCCACTGACAGAAGACGGTGATTATAGCAAGAAAATCTAGGAGACTGGTTGTACCCAAGTTGAGCGATCAACTTGGTACATTCTGCCTGCCCATTAACAGTTCGAATCTTGGCCTGTTCCTTCTGAACCCGCGAAGATTTGAACCATGTATGGCCAGCCTAAGCGAATGGCCAGTTATAGCACTCATCCAATGTGCAGGTGACATCAGACGATTCGTTTGTGTTCAGTGTTGGAGTGGGTGGAGGAAACCGGTATAACAGTATGCAATCAGCTGATCTGAGTGTTGCAGTAAAACATTCAAACTGTGTACATGTGATGACATGCAGCACACCGCTTGTTACAAATAGGCCACAATGCAAGGAGTATAATTACAGGCTCCTGCATTGTGTCCATATATTATATGTGATTAGTCATAATAAATGACTACACGGGGTGTACATCTCCCCAGACTGAGGCCACCTGGGTTGCCTGTAAACATCATCATACCCCTCCCATCCGTGACCCAAATCAACGGTTTTCCAGTTCTGGTCATTTCACACTTTTCAACGACAACTAACCTGGGCAGAGCTGGACCAATTTATTGCAGAGAGGAAAAAATTCAGCAGGTGCCTCACTTATTTTAGCCCCTTTTACTGTTGCTAAGGGAAGCACATGTGTCCTGACTTCTGGGGTTATACGGTCTCCTGAATTATATATACTACCTTGGTATATGGGGTATATACCACCAGTCATCATGAAATGTCAACTGTGAAGCAATAAAGGACTGGCTAGGCAATAGACAAGGCTGGTGAAAAAAAAGGAAAAACATGGAAATGTTTCTATGGTGAAAAATCAGAGAATGGCTTGATGGTAGACTTTGAGTACAGCGATTTGGTGCTGATAGGTTTTATACCCCTGCAGTGTGCTGAGCTGGATGCAGAGGATTTGGTACCCTGGCACACAAGATCCTGACATTGTGAATGGGAATGACAGCTGTGCTGCAGAGGCACCTGCAGTATGCTACACACAGCACACCCCTCTGCTTCCTGCACTCATTCACACATGTGTGGGGGGAGAGAACGGGTTAATGATGACCTTTCAGCACACTATAGCCCAGGTGTGGTATTTAACACAATGCACAGAGATAACTGAGTGTAGGGAGGGGGACCCAGGCCATCAGAGTATAATGTATGCATGCCTCTTCTCCTCCCCCAAACTACTCAATTCCTACACACAGGAATGCAAACAGCAAACAATGAGCATGCAGCCTGCCTGCCATTCCCAGCACATCCATACTACGAAGCCCAGGACACAAAACATCAATGACTGACCTGTCCAGCTCGTCCAGATTGCTCGCGGATGCCATCCTGGCTGCAGATGAAGGTGCTGCGTGGAGACTGGAGAAAGCAGCAGCTAGCCCAGCATCAGTCCCTCCCTCCATGCTGCTCTATGACTGCAGAGACAGGCGGTGGGGTGCTGCTCTCCAACTCTCTACAATGAGGTGCACTAGCCACCTGGGCTCCTCATCATGTGCTCAGGATCACACCCCAGTCCAGGTAACAGGAGCACATTACAGGCAACACATCCACCAGGCTACTGTACTGGAAGCCCTGACCCCTGCAACTCTGGGACTGCCACAAGACAAGCCTTTCAGCTGTTCATTTGCAGGCAAAGGGAGGGGAAGAGCCACAAGGCAGTGTCAGAGGGAGGAGGGGTTGGCTTGGCCTCTCAGGGCATATTGTTCTCCTATTTCAACTTGTGTGAGCTTCAAAGGATTGATTCAGTTCTCCCAGACACACAGGGCCCATGCTGGAGAGGGGCTTTCATAGCAAGGCATGCTGATGGACAGCTGTGATGATGATGATGACGCTCCAAGCCACAGACAAGGGATTCTCCATCAGCCACGTACAATGCTGTGCTGCCCAGTGCCCACAACACAAATCCCATACTGGGGTCACAACCGTATGTGTTCTATACACTGAGCACCCCCTATGTATTCTATACAGATGACAACACAAATCCCATACTGAGGTCTATACACTGAGCACCCCCTATGTATTCTATACAGATAACAACACAAATCCCATACTGAGGTCTATACACTGAGCACCCCCTATGTATTCTATACAGATGACAACACAACCCTTTATGTTCTCAACCCACACAGCAGTACAGCTCTATATGTGGACCCCTATATTGGAGGCACAATATTGTGTGTCTATACACTGATCCCCATTATTGGAGACATAGTCCCTTTGTGTATATACAGTGATCCCCATTATTGGAGGCATAGTCCCTGTGTGTCTATACACTGAGCCCCATTATTAGAGACATAGTCCCTGTGTGTCTATACACTGAGCCCCATTATTGGAGGCATAGTCCCTGTGTGTCGATACACTGATCCCCATTATTGGAGACATAGCTCTGTGTGTCTATACACTGAGCCCCATTATTGGAGGCATAGTCCCTGTGTGTCTATACACTGAGCCCCATTATTGGAGGCATAGTCCCTGCGTGTCTATACACTGAGCCCCATTATTGGAGACATAGTCCCTGTGTGTCTATACACTGAGCCCCATTATTGGAGGCATAGTCCCTGTGTGTCGATACACTGATCCCCATTATTGGAGACATAGCTCTGTGTGTCTATACACTGAGCCCCATTATTGGAGGCATAGTCCCTGTGTGTCTATACACTGAGCCCCATTATTGGAGGCATAGTCCCCGCGTGTCTATACACTGAGCCCCATTATTGGAGACATAGTCCCTGTGTGTCTATACACTGAGCCCCATTATTGGAGGCATAGTTCTGTGTCTATACACTGAGCCCCATTATTGGAGGCACAGCTCTGTGTGTCTATACACTGATCCCCATTATTGGAGGCATAGTCCGTGTGTCTATACACTGAGCCCCATTATTGGAGACATAGTCCCTGTGTATCTATACACTGATCCCCATTATTGGAGGCATAGTCCCTGTGTGTCTATACACTGAGCCCCATTATTGAAGGCATAGTCCCTGTGTGTCTATACACTGATCCCCATTATTGGAGGCACAGCCATGTGTGTCTATACACTGATCCCCATTATTGGAGGCACAGCCATGTGTGTCTATACACTGAGCCCCATTATTAGAGGCACAACCCTGTGTGTCTATACACTGAGCCCCATTATTGGAGGCATAGTCCCTGTGTGACTAGAGGCACATCCCTGTGTATCTATACATTGATCCCCATTATGAGAGGCACAACCCTGTGTGTCTATACACTGATCCCCATTATTGGAGGCATAGCTCTGTGTCTATACATTGATCCCCATTATGAGAGGCACAACCCTGTGTGTCTATACACTGATCCCCATTATTGGAGGCATAGCTCTGTGTCTATACACTGATCCCCATTATTGGAGGCATAGCTCTGTGTGTCTATACACTGAGCCCCATTATTGGAGGCATAGCTCTGTGTGTCTATACACTGAGCCCCATTATTGGAGGCATAGCTCTGTGTGTCTATACACTGTTCCCCATTATTGGAGGCATAGCTCTGTGTGTCTATACACTGAGCCCCATTATTGGAGGCATAGCTCTGTGTTTCTATACACTGTTCCCCATTATTGGAGGCATAGCTCTGTGTGTCTATACACTCACCCCCATATTTGAGGCATAATCTTGTGTGTCTATATATTAAGCCCTACATTACTGCCAGAGCCCTTTGTCTCTATATATCGAGCCCCATATTACTGGAACGGTCTTGTGTGTCTATACATTAAGCCCCCATGTTGGAGGCACAGCCCTGTGTGCGTATATATTGAGCTCCATATTACTTTCACAGTCTATTGCGTCTATGCATGGTGCCCAACATTACTGGCAAAGCCCTGTGTGTCTATAAATTGAACTCTATATTACTAGCATAGCCATATGCGTCAAATACATCCAGCCCAATTTTACTGGCATAGCTCTGTGTGTACACATCGAGCTACATATAACTCTCACATCCTTGATGTGTTTATCTATTGAGCCCCATACTGCTGCCACAACCTTGTGTTTACCACTGAACTCCATATTAATGGCACATCCGTGTCTATATATTTAGAACAGTACCAGCCCAGGGTTCGGCTATACTGTCAATGTGATGACACTACAGTATAGCGTCCTCTTCTGCGAATAAATTCCTAATCAGCAATGCTTGTCTGTGATGTTACACACGAGATCTTCCTGAGAAATGTTCTTCCCCTGAGTCACATATCTGCCCACATCAGAACAGGCCCAGACAGGCAGACAACACTGTGATTAACCCTCTCCTGCAGCACTGCACATGATCTTCAGGAATGGAATGGTGTGTATTATACCATGCTTTCCCGGAGCCTGTTATACTGTATGGGGATCATGTGATACCCAATTTCACATGCACTTTGCTTTCCCTAAGTGCAGCAGAACAGTAAATGCCCAACTTCCAGAAAAACTTTTTTATTACGATGTGAGAAAGGGTTAGAACTTCTTAGATTGTGTCCAGATTGGGGGGGGGGGCATGATAGCATCATGCAGTTGCTGCAAATTTGTCGGCTGCACATTTATGATGCAAATCTCCCGTTCCACCACATCAAGAAGGTGCTCTATTGGATGAGATTTGGCGAGTGTGGAGGCTATTGGAGTACAGGGACCTCATTGTCCAGTGGTGAGATGATTGGAGCTTTGTGACATGGTGCATTATCCTGCTGGAAGTAGCCATCGAAAGATGGGGACACTGTCCTAAAGGGATGGACATGATCAGGCATTAAAATAATGCTCAGTTGGTACTTAGGGGCCCAAAGTTTGCCAAGAGAATATCCCCCACACCGTTGCACCACCTGAACTGTTGATACAAGGCGGAATGGATCCATTCTCTCGTGTTTACGCCAAATTCTGACCCTACCATCTGAATGTTGTGCTGCATGTAAAGTGCCCATTCTGTCTGCAGAGAAATCTCGCTTCCTCTGGGGCAAGTGTGTTTTTGTCTTTTACTTTTAATAAATCTTATTTATGGTTTTACACTATTGCGGCCCTCTATGTGTCTTCCATGTTGTGCAGTAACCAAGTTTCCTACCCATTGGAATGAAATCGTGAGTGACATCCAGATTGACCCATACAGACCTTAATCCCTACAGTATTAATCTACATGCTACCTGGGGTCTTCTTTTGATTAAGAGACCACTGGGAATCTGGTAAGCAGATTCATTACTCTTATGGTGGAGGATTTTTTCTATCGGATTGTCACTTCAGTTTATGATCTTCTATTATGGACTCTTTTTCTTCCTAATCACTGGTGAAAGGATCTGCTTTGTTCTTCCAAGGACTTTGATCACGTTTTTCCTTTTTCCATATTTTTGCATTACTCATGGACAATTATTAATATTATGAGTTTTTGGGTACATTCATTTGTTTTTTTACTATTTTGTAGCGCATCTTGTTTTTTTCTCTTATGTTATCTCTGTCTATATGTACACGGTTAGGTGCAGCTTCACTCGTTTATATATGAGCATTATTTAGTAGCATTGGTTTTTGTTTACCATCTAGCATATTAGCGCAGTTGCTCTCCTATTTTTTTCTACAAAATCATTTTTTTAACCACTTCCATACCAGGCACTTAAGCCCCCCCTCCCCCCCCTGCCCAAGCCAATTTTCAGCTTTCAGCGCGGTCGCCGTTTAAATGACAATTGCGCAGTCATGCTACACTGTACCCAAACAACATTTTATAATTTCGTTCCCATAAATAGAGCTCTCTTTTGGTGGTATTTGATCACCTCTGTGGTTTTTATTTTTTGCTAAACAAATAAAAAAATACCGAAAATTGTGAAAGTTTTTCGTTTGTTTCCGTTATAAACTTTTGTAAATAAGTACGCTTTTTTCCTTAACTGATAGGCACTGATAAGGTGGCACTGATATGCAGCACTGAAACATCATTTTGCTATATGGTGGGTGGCAAGTGGTTAAATAAATGTTTTGGGTGCATCACTTGCACGATACATTTTTTCTTTGGGATGGGTCAGCCAAAGCGCTTCATTAAGGCTACTTTGTCCATTAGCAGTAGTTTTAATGTCGCTTTACCGCTGTTTAAGTGTCACTTTACGGTCGCTAGTGGGGCGCTTTTAACCCCCGGAAAAAGGGGTTAAAAGCGCCCGTGTTGCAGCACTTCCAAATGGCTTTTTAGGCATTTTGGTAGCGCTGCTATTCATTCCAATGGGCAGGGGAGATATAGGAGCGCTATAAACACACCGCCCCAAAGATGCTGCTTGCAGAACTTTTTCTTTCCTTCCCACATGCGCATTGCCCCAGTGTGAAAACACTCAGGCTTTCACACTGGGGAGGCATGAGAGGCGGTTTTCAGGCGCTTTACCAGTGCTATTTTTAGCGCTAAAATGCCTGAAAAACACCTGCAGTGTGAAAGGGGTCTAAGAGTATCCACAGATATACAATGGTTTCCTGATCTGGGGTTTTGAAGAAGTACAATGTATGTGTGAAACGTCGTCACCCCTTGGTTTGTGCTGTTTTGGTCCTGGTGGCAGCCTCTCAATAAACCTGTTACACGGATGTTGGTGCGCAGCTGATATTTTCTCACTTGGTCTACATGCTCACGGTTGCGAGCCGAAGCTAGCACCCAGCCCTTCTCTTTTGGTGGATTATACTAACCCGGAGCAGCGATCGGTCTAATTTCTCCTGTTTCCTGATCGGACTATAGTTCCACATTTGTCTACAGGAAGCCTGAATCACATTTTGGTTGCTAATCACAGTCTGGCTTGTAATAAAATACAAAATAGATGTGTCTGTGTTCCCATAAAAACAAATGTCAGCTGATCCAATTGTATTTATTTGGAACCCGATTGGCTGAAAACATTCTCAGGATTTTGTCCCTCAAGCTTCATATCACAACATCTTGCTGTTCAGGTTGGTTATGTTACAGCAAGTCAGGAAAAGTTTTGAAATATCTTTGCTGCCATTTGCACAATCATCTCAGAGTTATCATGACAGTGCTAAGATTCATTACAAGTGAACGGTGAAAGCTTTAGTGCTGAGCTGCAATTTTAATTTGTACTTGTGAATTAATTTTCTTACCTCGTTGGCTTCATTTCTCATGTGATGTTAAATCAATAGGAGAGAGAACAAACAGGGGAATTCCTACACTGCAGCACTACACACCTCTAGAACATATCAACTTTGTGTGGCTCCACATCCTTATAGAGTCTCATGGGAAAATACAAGTCAAAGACTTAACATAACCCCTGGCAAATAGCTAAATGAAAAGATTACGTACATATAGGAGGGCTGTTGCACCTGCAAAAAGATTTGTATTCCTACCCATCCAGTCCTGAGATTTACACAGCTCTGTCCCATAGCACAACCCTGTCTAGCAGGGGAGAAGACCGTAGCTTTCCCTGCTGAAGTTCATTCACAGCCCCCCTGCCCACCCTCGCCCTGAGTACTCCGCTTTCTCCTCTTACCAGCACGGCTCCTTACACTCCAGCACAACACCCTCTGCTGCTTCTCTCTCCCCCTCTCTGAGCTCTGCCAAATTCACATTTAACCACTTCAGCCCCAAAAGGATTTACCCCCTCCCTGACCAAGGCATTTTTTGTGATACTGCACTGCGTCTCTTTAACTGACAATTGCGCGGTTGTGTGATGCTGTACCCAAACAAAATGTATGTCCTTTTTTCTCACAAATAGAGCTTTCTTTTGGTGGTATTTGATCACCTCTACAGTTTTTATTTTTTGCACTATAAACAAAATATTTTTTGCCTTTTGCAATAATAAATATCCCCCATAAAATAAAATAAAATACATTTCTTCTTCATCAGTTTAGACCGATATATATTCTTCAACATATTTTTGGTAGAAAAATTGCAATAAGCGTATATTGATTGGTTTGCGCAAAAGTTATAGCGCCTACAAAATAGGGGATAGATTTATGGCATTTTATTTCGGCGGACAGATCGGACCCTTTTGACATTTTTGGGACCACTGACATTTATACAGAGATTAGTACTATAAAAATGCACAGATTACTGTATAAATTTCAATGGCAAGGAAGAGGTTAACACTAGGGGCGATCGAGGGGTTAAATGTGTTCCCTCAATGTGTGTTCTAAATGTGGGGGGGATGGGACTGACTTGGGGAGCAGACCAATTGTTGTTCCTATATACTAGCAAACAAACAATCTGTCTCCTCTCCTCAGACAGGTTGTGGATTTGTGTGTTTACACCCGTTCTCGCTCTGTCAGGAGTGATCGCAGGTGCCCGGTGGACATCGCGGCCTCTGGGCACACGCATCGGCTCCTTAGGGACGTCAATCGACTGCGGGCAATCAGCAAGTGGTTGTAAACCCCATTCATGAAATCTGACCTAGGCACATATCTGTAGTGTTTACTTATCTCTCTCCAAAGCTACAAGTCCTGTGTTTTTCTGCTGCTCCATTCCTCTAATCAGCAGAGTTACTTTTGATAAGTTCTCCAACACACGAGATAACAGCAGTTGGAAATTTGTGTTGGGGAGGGAGCTTAGAGGGGGATTAGCAGGGAGCTGGTCTATTCAGAGCACAGCTCTGCATGTACCTTCTTTCCTCTGCCTATGTGGAGGGGTGGTGTGCGCCTTTCCTCCAATCAGCTCTCACACAGTGTATGCCCAGACTCCACACCCACTGCTGAATGAGGAAGAAAAATTTCTAACAGGATCTGCACATTCTAAAGAGTGTAGAAAGGGAACGGCAGAAGATATACAGGTAAAACTTATGTAGGAGGATTTGTAATCTTTTCACTTCACTGCATATAGGAGAGGGTTTACGTCCAAAAATATTATATATATATATATATATATATATATATATATATATATATATATATATGCGCAATGATGCAATAATAAATTAGGAAGCTGCATTGATGTGTGATTTTTTTTTTTATCCGTCTGGACTTTATATTTAAAATGACTGCCTTTAAAACTCCAATGCTTCACTATGAAGACCTGGCAATAGTAGAGTATTCTCAGCACATGAAAACTACATCAACCCCAAAATAAGCAAGAACAAAGTTTAGAATAAAATTCCAGCTCATGGAGGTGAATGAACATGGGCCTATTGTCTCCTTAATGCAATCCAAGAGCCACCATACAGCACACATGAGGCTGAGCAAGCCCTCTGCACAGAGAAGTATAGACACATCTGACCACAGCTTTACTCTCTGATTAAATGTGATCAGCTTAACAGCCATGCAAGATGTACAATTACCAATTACTAAATGAATACAGGAAGCCTTAGCGGCTGGCAAATTAAACAGGGGTTTTGTTAAACCGAAGCACAGATGTGTTTCACTGAACGCTGTTCAGGTAGCGCTACTGAGCAAGAATCCGTGTCACTGCAGATTATATGAAGCAAGCGGCACCCAGCTCAGATCCAGTCACACAAATATCTGCATTTGGTTATTTAATGACAAATACATTATTAAAGTGAATAGAGGGGGAAATGCAGCAGTTAGGTCTTTAGTTTCTGACAAGGTCGAGTGTTCTGCTTGTAGATGAGTCCTTAGGCTGCATTCACACCTGAGCGTCGGTCGTTCGGTCGTTTTTTTGGGCGTTTTTTTGCGCGTTTGCATACAGCGTCGTGCAACGTTTTTGTACTTCGGCGTTTTTTATTTTAGCCAATAGGAAAAATTATCATCTTTTCATCACTTGTTGCCATGTTGGTAGATTTTTTTAATCTTCTGCATGGGCGACAAGTTCTATTTATTAAAGCGACGAAACGCCCGTAGCAAACGCCCGTTGTCGCTCAATTCGCGCGTTTCCCATTACTTTCTATGGGGGAAAAAAACGCTCAAATACGCCCAAACCGCACGATACGCGCGACAAAAAAAGGTCCGGGACTTGTTTGAGCTTCGCGCGACAGGCGTTTGGGCGTTCAGGTGTGAACAGTCACCATAGGGAATAATGTTAATTCTCCCCTCTGGCGTTTGTGAGCAGTGCGCTTCAGGCGTAAAAACGCCTAGGTGTGAATAGGGCCTAACAGAAGGGCTGTGGTTCTGGTCCTCCAATAGATGGAGATGAAAATAGATTCTAAAGAGACTGGGCTCGGGGGTCACACTGATGCGGTGCGGGACACCACATGTAATTTGCACAGAAGTTACAGCACATTCCTGTGCAAATTACATGCAGTGTCTCTGGGGTGCGATTTGAGACATGGATTTGTATGGCTCAAATCCCAACGCATTCGCATCAAACTCGTGCAGGACCCTTTTTTGTCCTGAATCAGATCGCATGGGTGTTCACACGTCGCACAATGTTTTGCAAACCTATTTTGGGGTGTCAAACTTCACATACACTCCGCAATCGGTTCGTATAAATGAGTTACGATTTTGATGCAATGCGGAGTCCGCAGTGAATTAGCTGTAGATTTGCACCACTTCTTGTGTGACGAAAGGACATCACTGAACATTCATGGCTGATGATGGAGCAAACGCCTAAGCAAGTGGACATGTTTCTATTGTGTAATCTTTACTTCGGGAGGAGCTGTGTGTATTGTGTGAAGAGCTACACCTTGTTAGTATGTGTATGGAGAATGTTTCATTCAGGAATTTGGGGAGTGGAGATCTGACCTGCAGGTAAATTAAAAAGTCTCTAAGAGGACATGAATACAATAGTGAAAAAAGGGAGCATTCACTGTGCAGCCCTAATACTCCACACACGCGATACTAAATAGATCCCTTTTAGAAAAAAAAAAAAAGAAGAAGAATATTCAGGATACAATTCTGGAGCCCTGAGCTCCGTTTTGTGCAGTACTCTTGCATGCAGCTAATATATTCTCGCCATGTTATGGTACTATTCCTTTGGGTGCTCCAGTGTTCTCTTACAACCCTAAAATGTACTGAAAGCAGAACTGACTCCTTACAAACTAGCCCTACTGCATGCATGACTAAAGATATTAGAGTGTAAGCTTCTCTGCCTTTTGTAGTATCTGTTCTCATCAGTTGCCAGGAGGTGGCGCTATGCTAACCATCCCCAGTACACGGTGAGGTGGAAAGGGATGGCGGTGGCACATACAAAACCTGCTGGTGTGGAGGTGAAAGCCTTCTGATGGGGACGGAGAACCATTGGGTCGAAGCTGAAGGGTCAGGTCCCTGGCCTTCTGGCCTAGATTTTGTGGTGCCTGCTCCGGACAGTTTTCCGGGAGAGAACACTGGCTCCTCCTTCCCACTGGGGGAGCGGCTAGTGTTTCCCTGTGATGGGTGCTGCACGGTCTGGGCTGTTGGTCAGGGTTGAGAAAAGCCTGCGGTGATTGTGCCCCTGGAGTGGCAGTCCAGGGGTGCCGTACTTGCACAAGTGTTGAGGGGCACTTCGAGTATTGGTACCATGGTCACGTCACCGCAACAAACTTTTTTCGCACCTGCTTCTAGGGCCGAGTCTTTTGGCTGGGACCAGAGGAATTTTTGATTCCTTGCCGGAGGGCCGGCCATCGTATTGCACGATGGTCACTTTTCACTCTTCCTCATCTTCCTTCTCCCCCACTTTATTCACCCCAGTGTGCGTCACTTTTATGTATTTTTTTCGTTGGTTTGTTACACGTTTTGTCACTGTGTGATTAGTAGGATGTACCGTATTTATCGGCGTATAACACGCACCGGCGTAATAACGCGCACCCTAATTTTAAGAGGCAAGTTTCAGGAAAAAAACTTTTCAACAGCCCCTTTTATATTCCAAAGCCCCCCTGCACATTACACAGACCAAAGACCCCCCCCCCTGCACATTACACAGACCAAAGACCCCCCCCTGCACATTACACAGACCAAAGACCCCCCCCTGCACATTACACAGACCAAAGACCCCCCCCTGCACATTACACAGACCAAAGACCCCCCCTGCACATTACACAGACCAAAGACCCCCCCCCCCCCCCCCTGCACATTACACAGACCAAAGACCCCCCCTGTACATTACAGACCAAAGACCCCCCCTGCACATTACACAGACCCCCCTGCACATTACACATAGATATGAGCATATTAAACATAGATCTCAGCACTTTACACGATTTTAGCACATTACAGGTTTTCAGCACACAGATCCTGTCCCATCAAGGCGGCACACTTGTTTTCAAATTGCCTGCACTGCTTCCGCCTGGGACTTCATGCGAGTGCTGTATGGGTGGGGGGGGGGGGGATAGTCTGCCCTCCTACCTGCTTCTCTTGTCCCCAGCATAAGCCGCTCCGCTCCACTCACCCAGCTTCGGCGTCAGCAGTCTTCTATACTCCCCACACGTCGGATCGGGTCTCCCGTTCAAGACAGCGCCGGATCGGGTCCCCACGGGTCTCCACCTCCTCCTCCAATCTGAAAGCTACAGTCGGAGGGGGAGGAGGAGAAAAAAGATGAGAGAAAGGACTCGCTGTGAGATAGGACGGCCGGCACGACACCCCCGCCCAATCCCCGCCCCCCCCCCCCCCCATTGGCAAAAGAACATGTTATCGGCGTATAACGTGCACCCCCGATTTCCCCTTGATTTTAAGGGGAAAAAAGTGCGCGTTATACGCCGATAAATACTGTAGGTCCTCGGGCCTGCCCTGAAAGTCTTGGGAGTGGGTGGACATGGCCTTCTGGCTTAGTTCGCCTGCTCTCATGGTGTCTCCCTTCGGAGGAGCCCCACCTAGTACTTGGGTGGGTCTGTTTCGGCAGACCTTCCAGAGAACGGGGTCCATCTGGTTTCGGACCAATTTGGACATTTTCACTTAGGGGTGTACTCCCTTTTGTTGCCAGTGGGTTAGACATTAATGGCTGTGTGTTGAGTTATTTTGAGGGGACAGCAAATTTACACTGTTATACAAGCTGTACACTCACTACTTTACATTGTAGAAAAGTGTAATTTCTTCAGTGTTGTCACATGAAAAGTTATAATAAAATATTTTCAAAAATGTGAGGGGTGTACTGTGTACTGTGTATATACACTGTGTGTGTATATATATATATATATATATATATATATATATATATATATATGAAACCATACATAGTCCTTGTGCATGAAGCGGGCTGGAAAACTCTATAGTGAATTCATGAGCCTGCCTGTCCAATCTAGGGGCCAAAGGGCACTCAAATCCAGGGACCGCAGGCTCCCTCTGACAGCAAACAAATCACTCACAAATGAAGGCGTGAGCCAAATAGTAGACAATGTTGACTTCCTGTACCTTGGGATTTATCCAGTTCCTGGAAATATGACAGATAGGAGGAATAAGGTGCAGACTGTATACAGTGACATGTCACAGCTCTACTGAAAACAAACAGGCCGGGAAGATCAGGGTGAAGGTGACATCAATAGCAAGTGTACAAATTACACACTGATACGCTAATTTTCGGACCAATTTACTTCAATTAGGTCATGCAGGCAATTGTCTTGTGCACGTCAGGGCATAACAGGTAGCATGAAACCCTTATTAGACCAGGGTAGGGAGGAGACAGTTACCCTCTGTAATGTGAGATATAGAACAATGTGTAACTGGAATAATGCAGAATGATTAATACACAAACATATTAGACATATTACTTGGCCTCATCTATCTACAGCTGATTCATGATTAATCACAGAGAGCAGCAGCAAATTCTGATTTCAATCAGGAAGGGGGCTAGGAGTCATAGTTCATCCTTCATGACCTTCCCATCAATCAGAACAGGAAGTCCTCCTTCCATTGGAATAAACATGACACCAAGAAACAGCTAATTACTATACAGTGGAGAGTAGCATCATTCCTGCTACTGGAACTTCTATACTTTCCGGATTCTAAAGCCACCCAACACAGTGCTAGCATAGTGCTTGCATCTACACAAGGGCCTGAATGGACATAGACCACAACTGGCAATACAGGGCTATCTACAATAGTGAGGCTGGGTGGTTTGTATGGAGGAAGGTCCTCCTTTTTTCCCACCAGATCAGGAATTGATCCCAGTCAGAAAGAAGCTTTGGGAAAAAACATGCTGATCCGCAATGTATATGAATACATCTCCCAGGGATGTCATATCATATTACATACATCTTCTAACATCTCAGAGCGGGAGAGCAATCATATCGAAGTGACAGACAGATTACCCAATACACCAGAGGGCTCTATGTAATACTGTACAGAAAAGCTACCTATATGAACATATGAGATCAATTATATCCAATTACATTTTGATCATATGAAACTTTCATTTCTAAAGAATCATATTGTTCTACTATAAGAAGAAGAAGAAGATCTGTGCAATCGCTGTAAAACCAGACAAAATGTACAAACGGATTGGGCACTGATTCTTAAGCCCAGGTTCACACTGGGTACGATTTCCTTCGATTTGAGATGCGATTTCACATGTGAAATCGCATCTCAAATCGGCGGCATTTGCCGCCAATTGTCGGCAATGACACTGTCCTAATCGGTGCGATGCCGCATCTGTGGCGCTGCACCGATTTCAAAAAGTAGTTCTTGTACTACTTTTTGCGATTTCAGGCCGCGATTTACATAGACATCTGTGCAGAAACCTGCACAGATGTCTCTTAAATCGCGGCCGAAATCGGGACTGCCGGCGGGAGTGAAATCGTGTGAGTTCAGCTGAACTTGCACGGCTTCACTCCCGCAGCCCAGTGTGAACCAGGGCTTAGACACATTGGGGTTGATTTACTAAAGCTGGAAAGTGGAAAATCGGTGCAGATGTGCGTGATAGCCAATCAGCTTCTAAATTCAGCTTGTTCAATTAAGCTTTGAAAAAAAAAAAAAAAACAGAAGCCGATTGGTTTCTAGGCACAGCTGCATTATATTGTTTATCAACCCAACAAAAACCTCAGGTAGGGGCCCAGACATTTCTGAAAGACGAACACTTCTTGTCTATTGTAGTAACTAATCAGCTTCTCCCACAATGTACAGTACTGGAGACATGAAAAGGAGGATGTGATTGCTGTGGTCAGACACCTCCATAGATGATGTCTAGAACAATTTGTGTACGCTTTTCACATACATTCTGAAATATTAATGGAATATTTTACAGGTAATGTATCAGACAAGGTGGAAAGGTTTCCTCAGATGAGAAAATAGAGAGGACGGGGAGTAGAAATACGTTCTACAGCTCCAATCAGAGAGTGACTCAGAGCGGTCTTCACTGAAGAGTCACAGATATGGAGCTTTGCCCTCGCCCCCATCACACGTAAAATGGGAAATAATGAGATCTTACCAGGATGACTCATAACGGTGCTTTATTCTAGGAGCACCATGATTGGACTGCCATGTCCTGCATGGTACTTTCTATAATTACAGCACCGTGTGTGTGCGCGCGCATGAATGGCTGTCAGTATGCTGACAACACTGCCATACTGACCTATGTGCACAATGGGGTCACTAACTGCCACACAGCTCCTCAAACAACAGAAGCAATGTCAGCAGCCTGCTGGATAAATGTGACAACATAACATGCAATCTGTTTGTGATTAGAGCACTTCCAAGTGGTATACACACTATGGTTCAACCTACAGCTTCCACTGATAATTGCACTGAAATCATTGCTCTAATCTCACTGGTTACTATTATAGGGCCACCTTAAAGCAAAACTACAAAGAAAGTAAATACAGTGGATATAAAACATCTACACACTCCCATTAAAATGTCAGGTTCCTGTGATGCAAAACAATGAGAATTTTTCTCACCTTTAGGCTGGGTTTTCCCCCACCATTCAGTTCACATGTCAGGAGATTGTGACCTGCTCTCTATGGAGTCCTGTGCGTCTTTTGGTCCGTTTCAGATCCGAAATCAGACAAAAATTCAGACTGAAATTGCATCTGAAACGGTGAATGGAGACCCACCGGACTCTCTGCAGTGAGCCACTCCATTCCTCAGTGCGAACCCAGCCTGAATGTGACCTATAAACTGTACAACTAAGTTGAAAAACAAGCATAAATCTTTTTTTTTTGGGGGGGGAGGGGGGGTTGACTGTTGGGAGTGAAAATAAAAAACTAAAATAATGTGGATGTAGCTGTGTTCAGGATTAAGAAATCGCATTCAAAATCATGTTAAATAGGAATCGGTACACCCCTGCCATCATTTAGAGTGCCTTTGATTAACCCCAAATAAAGTTCAGCTGTTCTAGTAGGTCTTTCCTGACATTTTCTTAGTCGCATCGTACAGCAAAAGCCATGGTCCGCAGAGAGCTTCCAAAGCATCAGAGGGATCTCATTGTTAAAATGTATCAGTCAGGAGAAGGGTACTAAAGAACTTCCAAGTCATTAGATATACCATGGGATACAGTGAAGTCATCAGGTGGAGAAAATATGGCACAACAGTGACATTACCAAGAACTGGACGTCCCTCCAAAATTGATGAGAAGAAAACTGGTCAGGGAGGCTGCCAGGATGCCTACAGCAATGTTAAAAGGAGCTGCACGAATATCTGGCATGTATTGGCTGTGTGGTACATATGACAACAAATCTCCCGTATTCTTCATATGTCTGGGCTATGGGGTAGCGTGGCAAGACTGAAGCTTCTTCTTAAAGAGTTTTTTTCACCTTAATACATCCTATGCATTAAAAAATGAAAAAACTTATGACACTGACCAGCCCCCCCGTTTTACTCATAAGAGCCCTTCGTTCCCTCGTGGAGACACTCTTCCTCTCTGCCCGCGCATCATGGCTCTTGATCTGATTGATAGCAGCGCAGCCATTGGCTCCTGCTGCTGTCAATCAAATCTAATGACGGGGGCACCGGGCCGAGCACGAGCGCCGCCGGGGGACCCCAGAAGTCGATGATCAGGGTCACACTGTGCAAAACGAACTGCACAGTCGAGGCAAGTATGATAGGTTTGTAATAAAAAAAAACAACATAGGTTTACCATCACTGTAAGGCCTGTACACAAGATACGAAAATCGGATGGAAAAATTCATACGACGAGCTGTCTGACGATTTTCGGAACGTTAGTACGGTGTTTTCAACAGCAGATTTTGCTCTTTTCAACTATGGCATGAAAAACACTTTGTCCCCATTCACTCCTCTGCTGGTTACCCCCCTTCTCCCACATATAAACTCCTTATTTAAATCCCATTTGTGGGCCAGATTTGGCATATGTTTACAATTGGATGTTGTTTCGATTTAACTATGACATGCGATCCAAGCCCAATTTCTGGCACCTATTTCTCTAGCTTAAAATAGCATTGAGAAATTTTTAATCACGTAAAAGGTTGATAAGATTCTCTCTTCTTGGATTAACCAGTACCGACATGTCTAAACTATCTCGTCTTTTTAATATCTGGCAGCAAGGTATTTCAATCTTGGCAGATGTTGACTGGATAAAAAGGTACACAACACTATCTCCCCATTATGATATCTGCCAGGGATAGGTTTATACAACTTCAATTCCTGCATCAGGTGTATACAGAAACTTTCTACTACATACCAGGATATTGATGTGCCATAAATGTCAATCTGAGATGGGTGCTTTCATACATGTGCTTTGGACGTGGCCACACATTCAGACCATTTGACCAAAAGTTGTGACAGACATTAACGCAGTGGGGGGACCGACACTGGGAGTAGACCCTCCAATATGGCTTCTAGGAATATGTGACAATATAGACACAACCTATCAGTGAAAGCCTGCCTAAAGGGGTTGTAAAGGTTTGTTTTTTATTTTCTAAATAGGTTCCTTTAAGCTAGTGCATTATTGGTTCACTTACCTTTTCCTTTGATTTCCCTTCTAAATGTTTTCATTTCTTTGTCTTAATTTCTCACTTCCTGTTTCTCCTCAGTAAGCTGTTCTGACTGACTAACCCCCAGCCAGAACAGGGGGCAAGCTTACTGAGGAGGAACAGGGAGTGAGAAATTCAGACAAAGAAATAAAAACATTTAGAAGGGAAATCAAAGGAAAAGGTAAGTGAATCAACAATGCACTAGCTTAAAGGAACCTATTTAGAAAATAAAAAACAAACCTTTACAACCCCTTTAAGGCAGGATGGCAATTCTCATTTCATATGTGCAGATCTGCCATTAACACAGCTCTACTACTTTATAACCTTACCTACCTGGGATGCAATTGTCCCCAAACATTATTGGCTAAATCTACACCTCCTGTTGGTAGTACAAGTTATGTATGGTCTTTAGGTTAGTAACTATAGTTCCCCTTATGGCAGGGGTGCCCAACCATTGGCCTGCGACCTCCTGTTCTGGGATAGAATAAAATAGAATACTGTTATTAAAGGTCAGTTTATTACTAAAATCACAGTGTATATATGGGCATATATAATAGAAGTCTATTGCAAAGTGCAGGAAAGCCAAATGTACACTACGTTGCACCCGTGGTGAGGGTAAACCGCAGCGCATCAGTGTGAAAGCAGCCTTGTGTTCTACCTCCAATACAATCCGCTAAAAAGTATCATGGACTGTGTCCGTGTCCATGCAGAGCAGACACCGACATGCCATCCACCCGCTCCGCTCATTGTGGCCCACGACCGGTTACCAAGTCACTTAAGTGGCCCTTGCTCTTCAAAAAGGTTGGGCGCCCCTACCTTATTGGAACTGCTAAATAGTATAAATACCCATGCCGCCACCCCCCATACACACCCCATAGACCCTGCCTATCGATACCTTTCTTTAATCCCTCACTTACCTTGAATTTAGGAATAGAGGATCCACACTGTAGAACTACACTCTATAATACAGTATGCTCGTTATTTCCTAAATACATAGATTATAGACTATATAAATGCAAAAAATACTTTTATAAGTTGTTTGCAACGTTACAATGGATTCCTTGCCATTTCCTTTCTTCATCACCATGTGCTAATTTTGATCCTGAATAACAGTTTAGTCTCCTAAAATTAACTAATGTCTTTTGGAATTTTTCAATGTAAGCACCAAACGTATTTATTATAATAAAAAAAAAAAAAACGTAATAAAAAAAAAGTTTAAATTCTTATTTTGTACATGTCTTACATATTGATTGGCTAGATTGGGTGCAATTTTTATGCGTTTTGATGTGTTTCCATGCATTTCAAATGGGAGGTGCAGTTTTTTTTTTTACCGCAACTGACTGGTGTTAGGAACTTCATAGGATTTATTAGTCATGGAAAGACAAAAAGGAGGAAAGGCAGATCAGTATGAATGGGGCTGAAAACACAAAGATCACATATGATAAATGTTAGTGAATTAACGTTTCACTATCTTGGAAAAGATTGTGTTTTATCCAATTAAAAAAATCAATGTGTGCGGTGTGCTTTGAGTCTTTTTTTTTTTGCAATCAGAATGAGCAAGTGTTTGATACATTTTACTGTAGCTAGTTGGTGAGATTTTCAATAGATGACTGATTAAAAACACATGAGGAAACAATTACAAAAAGTAGGTGTGTGAGTATTTCAGGGAATGCAAATGTAAACATAGGAACAAGCTGGAAAACATTTGCAATGTTAGTACAGCCGAATATAATTTTATTTTTGCAGGCTGGATCTCCCGGCAGTATTCTCCACTGACAGGTCACCTGTGGAATTGTGGGTACTGCACTTTTCCCTGGGTGGGCGACACACAACATTTCACTGTTCAATCATAAGCTTTTTATGAGAAGCAATAAATCTGCCTAATCGCATCAGAGCAAACAAAGACAGTTTACCTATTACTGGCTCTATTACAATAAACTCAGATCTGATTGGTTGTTCTAGGTCATTGCATTTTGTGCTGCCTCATTATAAACACCGACAGTTTAAAATGAGTATAAAGAGAAGGAAGACAATGGCGGGCGATGACGAATCGGTGACAGCAGCTGCACAATTATCACAGAAATACGGAGGCTGCCGATTCATCTGTGAATGCGCTGCAGCCCATCGTATGAGACACCCACCTGCAGACCTGCTACGACTCCAGCACCATGGAGCCAGTTACTATGACAATGTCAGTATATAGGTAAGTATGTGTGTTGGTTCAGTTAACCCTCCACAACACAGCGCTACAAGAGTACAATGAGGAGAAATGAGGGGAACAGTGCGCACACCTCTGTACCCTACTGCAACCCAACTCCAATGAAGGATGTCCATGCAAATCCACCTCTCACAAATCAGGGCTCAACACTCACAACGGCAGCTGAGCAATGCATTCTAATAGTGAAGTTGTACGAAGATGTACACATAATGTATAGCTATGAATCTAATTACAGAGCAGAGAGGAAAAAAAATCACTATGTGTTAGAAGCGAGACATTATAGTATGACGTCATCTACATCCCACACAATTATCAGGAAAGCACCCGCCGTGTGAATAGATAGGGAGAAGGGTTGGAGATGGAACCATACAAAAATAAAAAATGATATACACACACACACACACACACACACACACACACACACACACATACATATACACACACACACACACACACTGTAAAATAATAGATACCAATAAAATATCAATCCAGGTTTGTGGCACCAAAGTGAATTGATTATTCAATCATCACATTAACAAATGCAGATAAAAAGGTTTCAGGCAGATGCTCTTCTTTAAGCCACATCAAATCCATGACTAATATCACTAACTAGTCAATTATTTAAACACCGGAAACAATAGGAAAGAAGACTAACCAATGAGCTCTAATCCGCATCACAACCAAATGAATACACAAGTGAAAGGTAATGTCATAATCACCAAACGCTAACAGCCATTCTTCATTAAAGTGTTTAAGCCTTTTTTTTTTTTTTTAACTGACAGACACTCTATTAGAGGCTGGCATAGCACACTGTAAATCCTTTCTAAAGACAAGCAGTGTAAATAGCTATTAGAGTCGTCTTCAGGCCGGTCACGTGACTCACGGCCAATTTTCAGCTCCGATACACGACTGCTGCGGGACCGTGATCTCCCTCTGACGTCAGCTGGGGAGATCACGTGGCTGCTCGGCTCCTCCCACAGAAGCCCTCTCTCAGAGCTGTAAAGCGGCCACGAGTCACGTGACCGGCCTGAAGACAGCTCTAAATACCCATTTACACTGCTTGTTTTTAGAAAGGATTTACACAATGTGCTATGGCAGCCTCTAATAGAGAGGCCGGCAGTGACAATTTTAGGATATTTATTTTAAATAATAACAGTGGCCGGGCGGAGCAGAGACAGAGAGGGCGCTGACAGGCAGGAAGGAGGGGGTGAGAGAAGAGCAGGGCAGAGTATGACGGAGGGACGCACTTTGACCACGGTGATCAGGGCTGAGTAGCCCTGTTTATCGTGGTCAGTTTAGTGAGGGCATTTAGGGATTGGCAGGTTCAGGGTGGTTTGTTTACAGTTTAGAGGGGGGCAGATTACACAGCACAAGCACTGTGCGGTTTAATCTGCTTTAAGGCTACTTTCACTCTAAGGTGCTTTTCAGGCGCTAAAGGGCTAAAAAATAGCGCCTGAAAAACGCCTCCCCTGCCTCTTCAGTGTGAAAACCTGGGTGCTTTCATACTGGAGCGGTGCGCCTGCAGGATGGGAAAAAAAATTCTGGCAAGGAGCATCTTTGGAGATTTGCAGGAACAGTGAATACACTGCTCCTAAAAAAAAGTCCCCGCCCATTGAAATCAATGGCCAGTGCTGCCGAAATACCCCGCAAAAGCGACAGCAGCTGCGCTTTTAACCCTTTTCTGGGTGCTAAGCGGGGGATAAAAGCGCCCCGCTAGTGGTCAAAAAGCACCGCTAAAACGACCATTAAGCGCTGCTAAAAATAGTGGCACTTTACCGCCGAGCCCCCCCCCCCCCCTAGTGTGAAGGACCACGATCTGTATAATTTTTTATTTTTTGGGGTTAACAAACAAAAGTAAAACACATTAATATACCCGAAAAAAAAATAAAAACACATAACGGAAAAATATTACAACATAAAACAGAAATGAAAGAAAAATGATCAAAATCATAGTTTACCTTGACACCTTTCAGCTGCAGAGTATCCAGCATATTTACCCTCCACTTCACAGTGTTTCAGCAGTTCTTAGACACTTTATTGATCATGGTCAGACAGCATCTCAACTTTAAAAAACATGATTATAGACAGTATTCTTAAACGAGAAGGTAATCAGGGACCTAAGCTGAAACATGAAGTGAAATCAGTAAAAAATGCTAGACACTCTCTAGCTGAAAGGTCTCAATACAGACTATGATTAGTGTCTTTTTATTTATTTGGTATCCTATGCTGCTTTCATTTTTATATTTTGTGTTTGTTTTTATGTATATTTAATTGCATTATTTCCATTATCCTCTAATATATGGATGGTGAAGAGCTATTAGCGTTTGAGGATTATGATATTATCCTTCACTTGTGTAATCATTTGGTTGTGATGCAATTAGAGCTCATTGGTTACCTGTCTATTCCTGTGTGTTCATATTTAAGTAGAGGAAGTCTGTTATGCCCCGTACACACGATCTGGCTTTTGCCCAGCCAAACTCACATCGGAATTCCATCGGCGTAAAAGAGAACATGTTCTCTATCTAAACTCCGATGGAATTTCTCTGAATATCCGATGGAAAACCTCAGATGGGGCATACACACGGTCGGAATTTTTCTGATGGAAAACGTCCGTCTGACTTTTTCCATCGGAAATTCCGATCGTGTGTACGGGGCATAACTCGTAGACTTGATGTGGCTTGAGGAAGGACATCTGCCTGAAACATTCGATTTTTTTATTGTAGGTCTATGACATTTACTTTGGTGCCACAAACCTGGAATAATATTTTCCATATACTGGATCATTAGGCAGATCGAATTTGATGAGCATGTGTCTGCTGAGGTTGTGCTGGCCACTATTCCTGGTTTGAGATACCCACACACATACACATGCTACGTGTTGACCTTTCCATTTCTTTGTAAAGGTTCTCCACATAAGAACCTAATGTCTTCCTCTTGTGTTCGGAATCTACACCGTGATAAATGCTTTTCACACAGAAGATTCATCAGCAGGATGTGCGCTGTACAGGAACGCTAAACCTCCGTGGCACGGTAACCTCTGAAAACAATCAAAGTCTGGGGTTACGGACATACACGTCAGAGCGCTGAACAGGCTAAATATATCCATTTCTTTGTTTCCTGCTCTTCTGTAGATAACAGGAAATAATAAGTACAGCAACACAAGCGATAGTTCAGCACTGGGGATTCTACACAGACCAGATAACAGCTGAACGCGAGGACAAGACATGTATGTGTTATGACAGCATCAGCATTTATCAGTCTGTCATAGATTTCATCATGCACGGCTCTATCCAGAGGAACTGGTACTGTCCACAAAAACTGACCCAATCAAATGTTTCTTTTTTTCAATACATGAGACTGAAAATATAAACTGATGAAATATGCATAAGTAAAAAAAAACTACTCTAGTAGGATAAAGAGAACTGTCCTTAACCACTTCAGGCCCGGGCCAATTACGACACTTCGCTCCTACATGTAAAAATCATATTTTTTTGCTAGAAAATTACATAGAAGCCCCAAACACTATATTATACAATAAAGTTAGCCCAATTTTTTTTTGCATAATGTGAAAGATGAAGTTATGCCGAGTAAATAGATACCCAACATGTCACGCTTCAAAATTGCACACACTCGTGAAATAGCGCCAAACTTCGGTACTTAAAAATCCCCATAATCGACGCTTTAAACATTTTTACTGGCTACATTCTTTGAGTTACAGAGGAGGTCTAGGGCTAGAATTATTGCTCTCGCTCCAACGTTTGGTTTAAACACCATTTTCATATGTGGGCGGGACTTAAGGTAAGTGTGCGAGCACACGGGGACAGGGGTACTTTAAAAAAATATATATATATTTGTATTGTTAAATATTACTTTTTTATTTTATTTTGACACTTAACTAGACATCCCTTGTAATAGGAATATGACATGACAGGACGTCTTTACAGCAAGACCCCACACCTCACCACTAGGCTGGGAAGCCTAACAAAACCAAAAAAAAAAAAAAAGAAGAAGAAGACGACGACCACCCTTTCACTACCGAAGTGGTGTCATTTTTTTTAATGCAGAGGCTGGGCGTGAAGTCATAACATCGCGCCCGGCCTCCGACAATCATAGAGACTCGGACAACCATCTGTTCCGCCAAACATCTCTGTGATCATCATCATCCGAGGCCGGCGGATCTATTCTCCGACTCACTGATCGCATCGGTGAGTCAGGAGAAGCACCGGAGGGGGGCAGGGGGGGGGGGGGGGGAGTCCCTTTCCGCTGCCGTAAGAACGATCAAGCGGCAGAACAGCCGCTATAATCTTTCTTATGGTGCAGGGAACCGCCGGCTGAAACCAGCAATATCTGAATGATGCCTGTAGCTGCAGGCATCATTCAGATATATCACCACAAAACCCAGGATGTCATATGACGTACCCTGGGCACCAAGTGGTTAAAGAAGAAGTATGGCCACAACTCTTTTTGCCATACTTCTCTTGTGGGTCACAGGAGTGCACTTCACTTTGCACCAAGGATGAGCTCAGGCGTGTTTGCAACCACACGTGCCCGCTCGGCCAGGAAGCTGACACTCTGCAGCGTTAATCACAGATAGTGAGACATTTCCCGATCTGTGATGCCGCGGATCGGGAAATGTCTCACCGCCTGTGATTAGCGATGCGGAGTGTCATCTTCCTGGTGGGCACGGGCACCTTTCACATCTGAATTACGCAGCGTGTCTTGCAAAATCCCTCAGGGATCTCCCCTATCGCCCGTGCTATTCAATATTTACCTCCGCCCACTCCTAAAAATTATTAGTAATCACGACCTTCTCTATCACTCCTATGCGAATTATACGCAACTTTATTTTCGTATCAGCGACAAAAAGAACCAATACTCCGCATTAGAACAATGCCTCACTCAGATAGTGTATTCATTCTTTTACCATTAAAAGGCTACATTTTTAAGGTTTTTTTGGTGTGCGGCTGTCCATATCTTCTCTCTAAGTTTTTGCTTCGTGCATTTCCGGCACCCATTTGGTTCTGAGAGGATACTGATTGCTTAGTACACTCACCTGGAGCGGCAGTTCTCCCCTTTCTGTTTATCACTCAGATAGACATCTGGATGATGGAGAGTCACCTCAAACTCAATGGAGCAAAAACAGAAATCATTCAACTCCATGCAAACAGGAGGAAACTGGCCAGGACTACCTGGACCCCTCCACCCATTATAGGACAAACCATCACCCCAACACCAAGGTCAAAAGTCTAGGAGTCATCTTTGATTCGGACATGACAATGGATGCACAAATAGGATCAGTAATTAGCGGATCGCACCATCTTCTACGTCTCCTACGAAGAGTGGTTCCCTTCATCCCTAAAGAAGACACAGCGGTAGTGGTAGGGTCAATCATTAACTCCAGATTGGATTATGCAAATGCCCTTTACCTCAGACTCCCAAAGTACCAACTCGACCGGCTCCAAATCATCCAAAACATGGCAGCTTGACTGGTAACAGGGAAAAAACCCTGGGAACCAATCACCCCGTCCCTGAGATCCCTCCATTGGCTGCCCATAAAGGACCGAGTCACTTTCAAGGCCTTATGCATAACGCACAAATGTGTACATGGAAGCGCGCCCCTATATTTAAATGAGAAAATAAAACAAAGCCCAAATCGAGTTCTTAGATCAACTAACCAAAAATTATTACAAATTCCCAAAGCCCGATATAAGACCAAATGAGAACGTTGTTTTTCAGTTCAAGGACCTCGGCTATGGAATGCTTTACCAACTAATATCCGAATGGAAATTGATCACCTGGCCTTCAGAAAAAACTAAAAGACCCGTCTATTCTGAAGGTTAAACTGAAGGAAAATGGATGCCAAGCGCCTTGAGGCGATTCAGTTCACATTTGTAGCGCTATATAAGTAATTCACTCACTCAGAAGGTTTGTAAATGGGCCCCTGGACATCCATAGGGCTCCAGGCACCTGTCTAATTTGCCTTGTAGATAACCTGGCTCTGGTACATTCAAAGACATATTCCATTGCTGCAGATTATAACAATGGCCATCAAGTCAATTCTAGATATTCAAAAATACTTATGGCCTATATTATAATCAGATGTACAGTACTGAGTCACTGCACAGCAAACTGCGTCACTAAGGCAATGCACCTTCACCTGCTTTACCATGAACCGATATATTCTGTTCATTCACAATCTGCAAGGAATGAACCTTCTATCACCCTGGAGCAGCAAGCACAACGGAGGAGAATCTCTGATTGGCTGGTTTGGGTTACTGCCCTTTCATATTATCTCGTTAGGAAATCCAGGAAAGTGACAGATAAACATTACTAAGTAAATGCACTGTGTTGACCGTTATACATTTTATCTGCGGTTTTATTTTGCAAACTAAACTGTCATTGAAAAGATGTTTAAAGCCTGACTGTAAGTGCCGGAAAGGATCTCTCTTGCAAGCAATGTAGATGGAGCTGCAGCAGCCTCTGGCCTGCATTCACCTCTAGTAATGGAACATGTTAGTGCAGATTTTCCAGCTGGTGCATTCAGGACAAGAGAATTACATGGCACAATGCTCCACCATTTACCATCCAAAAAGCACCAGAGGCAAATCTCCACATGGACCTATATGAATCCCAGATTCTCAGAGAAGTGGGCACATCACCTATACTTGCTAAGAGCTTACCATCACAGGTTACCAGGTAATAAAGGTTACCAGCCATAAACATCTTATGTACCAAGGCAGATAACACAGCAGTGTATGAAATACAGTGCATCTGGAAAGTATTCGCAGTGTTTTACTTTTTCCACATGTTATGTTACAGCCTTATTCCAAAATGGATTAAATTCATTATTTTTCTTAAATCTCTACAAATATTATTTCCCCAAATGACAACATGAAAGAAGTATGTTTGAAATCTTTGCAAATTTAATAACAATAAAAAACGAAAACATCCCATGTGCATAAGTATTCACAGCCTTTGTTCAATACTTTGTTGAAGCACCTTTGGCACTAATTACAGCCTCAAGTCTTATGAAGTATGATGCTACAAGCTTGGCACACCTATTTTTGGGCAGTTTCCCCCATTATTCTTTGCAGGGCCTCTCAAATGCCACCAGGTTGGATGGGGAGCGTCGGTGCACAGCCATTTTCAGATCTCTAGAGAGAGATCCAGGCTGGATCACTCAAAGACATTCACAGAGTTGTGCCATAGCCACCCCTTTGTTATGTTGGCTGTGTGCTTAGGATCGTTGTCCTGTTGGAAGATGAACCTTCACCCCAGTCTGAGGTCCAGAGCGCTCTGGAGCAGGTTTTTATCAAGAATGTCTCTGCACATTGCTGCAGTCATCTTTCCCTCGATCCTGACTAGTCTCCCAGTTCCCTGACGCTTGCTATTCAGGCCAAAGTGTTCAATCTTTGTTTCATCAGACCAGAGAATTTTGGCCTTCAGGTGCCTTTTGGAAAACTCCAGATGGGCTGTCCTGTGCCTTTTACTGAGAAGTGACTTCCGTCTTGCCACTCTACCATACAAGCCTGATTGGTGGAGTGCTGCAGAGATGGTTGTTCTTCTGGAAGGTTCTCCTCTCCCCACAGAGAAACGCTGGCGCTCTGTCAGAGTGACCATCGGGTTCTTGGTCATCTCCCTTACTAAGGCCCTTCTGCCCTCGATCATTCAGTTTGGCCAGGCGGCACACTCTAGTAATCAGTGGAAACAGGATGCACCTCAGCTCAATGAGTGTTATGGCAAAGGTTGTGAATGCTTATGTGCACAGTGGCGGCTGGTGCTCAAAATCTTTGGGGGTGCGCAAACAAAAGAAAAATTCAGAAGAAAAAAAATACCCATCAATTGCAGCCTCACTGTGCCCAAACGCAGCCACTGTGCCCATCAAACGCAGCCACTGTGCCCCCGTCTGCCCAGCACTTACCTTGTTCGGGTGGGCAGCAGGTGACGGCGGCAGGCGGTGTCCTCCATTTCTTCCCTGACCTGATGTCTTCTCCCGCCCGCCCCTCCTCTCGTCCTATGCTGTGATTGGACACCTAGGCGTCCAAACACAATGTCTGTCACTTCAGCCAATCAGGCGACAGGTAACACAGACCTGGCGCACCTGATTGGCTGAAAGGGTGTTCAATGTTAACAAAGCAAATTCCTTTGTTGTGCGAACATACAGCCGAGTGAGAAGCAAACCCACAGCGTTGCGCCCGCTTCTCTCATTTTTGGACGCCAATGGCTCTAATCAGGTGCTTCCAAAAAACACCCCCACCGCTGTAATTCAGGTGCCCGAAAAGGGGCCCGACACCTGAATAGGGGGTGTCAGCAGCGACCATAGATAGATTCATGTAATGCAATGCATGGATCGATAGGGATTAGAGCGGTGCAGGAGGGGGGGGCGCTCCTGCACCCTTTATGGACGCACCGCCGCTGTATGTGCATGTGATTTTTTTTCCTTTTTTATCTTTAAGAAATTTGCTAAGATTTCAAACAAATTTTCTTTCACGTTGTCACTGTGGGGTATTGTTTATATAGAAAATAATGAATTTAATGTATTTTGGAAGTGAAGTGCTGGAAATACTTTCTGGTGCACTGTAAATTACACCTCATCAGTATAAATCGACTTTTCCCAGCTTTGTAAAGTAAAATATGCAATGCACTCCCTTTGTGGTGTTCTGGCTCCGCCCACTACACGGAGCTGGAACACTGGAGAAATGCTGAACTGATAAAACAGCACGTTGCCGACACCTGCTGGTCACATAATGGTTGATGTTTTGTGTCTGAAATCTTCAGTGAACGTAAAAAAAATAGAAAGACATTTTTTTCTCTGTGCACTCTTATAAATTGACTCTGTATGTAGTGAATACAATGACTAAGGACCAGGCAGACCAAGGGACATATCTTTAACCACTTCAATACCAGACACTTACACCCCCTTCCTGCATAAGCCAATTTTCAGCTTTCTGCGCTGTTTAAATGACAATTGCGCGGTCATGCTACACTGTGCCCAAACAGAATTTTTTAAATTTTGTTCCCACAAATAGAGCTTTCTTTTGGGCTGGTGCCATCCGAGGGGGGGCAGTGCTGATAAACAATCAGCACAGACACCCCCCCCCCCCCCCCCATGTCAGGAGAGCAGCCTCTTTACCCGGATGGGTGTAGCGGTGTGCCAGACTAACACATTGCACCATCGATCGGCAGCTGTCATCCTGCTGGATGCCATATCACGTCCAGTCAGGATAACTGAACCACTGCCCGCCCGTCATTTTGATATAGACCGGGCAGGAAGTGGTTAAAGCAGTAAATGTGTTTTTTACTTAAGCTGGGTTTACACTAATAGAAGTTCAAATTCAAATAAAAAAACATGCAAAAATGCTCAGTATTCTCGAATTTCTTGCGAAAGTAATTCAAGATTTCTTTTGCTTTTAACATTCAATTTGGGAATGAATAGACTTTACCAAACGGAAACCGCATATACTCGAGTATAAGCCGACCTGAGTATAAGCTGAGGTACCTAATTTTACCACAAAAAAAATGGGAAAACGTATTGACTCGAGTATAAGCCTAAAGTGAGAATGCAGCAGCAGAAAAGAGGGTCAACAATGCCCATTTGCATGCCTCCCTGTGCCCATTGCAACCTCACTGTGCCAACCTCACTGTGCCCATTGCAACCTCTGTGCCAACCTCACTGTGCCCATCCTCACTGTGCCCATTGTCAGTGTACCTGAAACTGACAGGCTGCAGGCGTCCATTCATTGTTTAAAACTCGCGGTCTCCTCCTGGTCCCTTCCGTGATAGGCGTTTCTCAGCAGACACAGTTCCGCCCATCACGGACGTTCTCTCATCCTCTGACTCCGTTTCCCAGCAGACACTGTGTTCAGTTGAGTTTTCCGCCAATCACGGACATTCTCTTGTTCGAGGATGAAAAGGCATCCGTGATTGGCAGAACACTGAACACAGTGTCTGCTGGGAAACCCGAGGATGAGAGAACGTTCATGATAGGCGTTTCTCAGCAGACACAGTTCCGCTTATCACGGAAGGGACCAGGAGGAGACTGCGAGTTTTAAACGATGGATGCCCGGCAGCCTCTGAATAACTTCAGGTACACTGACTCGAGTATAAGCCGAAGGGGGTATTTTCAGCCATAAAAAAAGGTCTGAAAACCTGGGCTGAAAACCTTGGCTTATACTCGAGTATATATACGGTACATTGATCAAAATTCATAAAATTTGAGAAAGTTTTTCCATCCATTTATTTTGAATTTAGTCATCACTGAAACACACAAAAACAAACACTGATTTTGGCCCCACTAATGATTATAAAATCGAATGAAAACAAAATTACAATATTCTTATAACAAAAAATTTCAAAATTCTGCTGATGTACAATATCTCACAAAAGTGAGTACACCCCTCACATTTTTGTAAATATTTTAATATATCTTTTCATGTGACAACACTGAAGAAATAACACTTTGCTACAATGTAAAGTAGTGAGTGTACAGCTTGTATAACAGTGTAAATTTGCTGTCTCCTCAAAATTACTCACACAACCATTAATGTCTAACCCGCTGGCAACAAAAGTGAGTACACTCCTAAGTGAAAATGTCCAAATTGGGTAAAATTAGCCATTTTCCCTCCCCGGTGCCATGTGACTCATTAGTGTTACAAGGCCTCAGGTATGAATGGGGAGCAGGTGTGTTAAAGTTCAACATGGCACCTCATGGCAAAGAACTCTCTGAGGATCTGAAAAAAAGAATTGTTGCTCTACATAAAGATGGCCTAGGCTATAAGAAGATTGCCAAGACCCTGAAACTGAGCTGCAGCACGGCCAAGACCACCCGGATTAACAGGACAGATTCCACTCAGAACAGGCCTCACCATGGTCGACCAAAGGAGTTGGATGCCCCGTGCTCAGCGTCATATGCAGAGATTGTCTTTGGAGGAGGAGCGCAAGGTCTCTAACATCCACCAGCTCAGTGATATCGTCATGGAGGAGTGGAAGAGGACTCCAGTGGCAACCTGTGAAGCTCTGGTGAACTCCATGCCCAAGAGGGTTAATGCAGTACTGGAAACCAATGGTGGCCACACAAAATATTGACACTTGGGGCCCAATTCAGACATTTTCACTTTGGGGTGTACTCACTTTTGTTGCCAGTGGGCTAGACATTAATGGCAGTGTGTTGAGTTATTTTGAGGGGGCAGCAAATTTACACTGTTATACAAGCTGTACACTCACTACTTTACGTGGAAAAGATTCATTTATTCAGTGTTGTCACAAGAAAATATATAATTATTTACAAAAATGTGAGGAGTGTACTCACAGTTTATTCCATGTTTAGTAAATCAATCACTGTGATTTAAAATAGATAAATCAGAAATATTCACCTGCAGTGAATGTTTGGTGATTGTCAAATTCACGACTTTATACCTATAGCCCACTGGGCGGTTAATATGGGTTCCAGAAATCAAACTCCTATGTAAACATTGCAGGCACACAATGAGTCAAGTCCAAGGAGGTACATGGCATCTCCTAGGCTTATCTCTATTATTTTTTGCACTCCTGGAAGATGACCATCATTGTATTTCCAGGAGCCCTACCCTGATGGATCAGGTGCAAGTATCTTCAACATTACAGACAGTGCAACTGCTATGTCTGCCCCTCCCCTCATTCTGCCCAATCACGAAAGCCTTTGTATTATGTGAACTCATTCACAAAATACAAAAGCTGCTCTGAATAGGGAGCACAGGAGAGGGTGGGCATAGCTGTACTGTGTGCCTCTCTCCTCTCTCTCAGCCCCAAGTGTCAGAGCCATAAACCTGTCAGATATAAATAGATTAGTTCCGGAGATGTTTGGCACCTCCTTGGATTTAGTGTTCCTGCACTTTTTACAAAGTGGCTGGGTTCCTGGAATTCAGCTTTAAGTACTGTAAGTCACAGTAATCGTCTTTCTGTGATCACAAGTGTTATATACGACAACCAGATTTTAAAGTTAACATTTTCTAACCTGATCCAAAATGCTCCAAGTAACAAGCGGTGCTGGCAATCATCATTCCCCTATTATGATAGAATGACCCCTCATCAGCATCATATGTGACAGGTAACATGTTCTCCATCTTAAGGTGTGTAAAGTAACCAATAGTAGCTGCTTTCTCAGATTAGTGGATGGTGATTGGCTGCCCTGGTACATTGTATTGAATGTCTGCAATAATGTCTCTTACTTCACACACCTCTAGAGAAAGACGATTTCCATTCCTCTTTATTTCCAGGCTTGGCTCCTCTCCCTCCCACGGTGAGTAACGCTTCCTGGACTCAGATGGAAGGCAGGAGAGGTGTTTTAGTATGCGCATGTCATGCTCCATCTCATCTGTTACCATGGCAGCCTTTCAGCAAAGTAAAACTGCGGCCAAATGCTGCACGACCAAACCGCGCTCTCCCACCAACGCCTGGCGGCCCCAATTGCCCGCTTGACATTACCTGTATACAGGTGGCAGGGTTAAACCAGGATACATACAGGCAGAAGCAAAACAACACCATCTTCTCTTATATACAGGTCACAACATATACAGCTACCAGTAATACAAAACTGTATTCTCTATTATACAGGTACTAGCATATACCACTACCGGCAATACAAAACAACCTTCTCTTATATACAGGTACTAGCATATACCACTACCAGCAATACAAAACTACCTTCTCCTATATACAGGTACCAGCATATACCACTACCAGCAATACAAAACTACCTTCTCCTATATACAGGTACCAACATATACCACTACCAGCAATACAAAACTACCTTCTCCTATATACAGGTACCAACATATACCACTACCAGCAATACAAAACTATATTCTCTATATTACAGGTACCAGCATATACCACTACCAGCAATACAAAACGACCTTCTCTTATATACAGGTACAAACATATACCACTACCAGCAATACAAAAACTACCTTCTCTTATATACAGGTACAAACATATACCACTACCAGCAATACAAAACTACCTTCTCCTATATACAGGTACTAGCATATACCACTACCAATAATACAAAACTACCTTCCCTTATATACAGGTACCAGCATATACCACTACCAGCAATACAAAACTACCTTCTCTTATATACAGGTACTAGCATATACCACTACCCGCAATACAAAACTACCTTCTCCTATATACAGGTACTAGCATATACCACTACCAGTAATACAAATATTCTCTTATGTACAGGTACTAGCATATACCACTACCAGCAGCAATACAAAACTACCTTCTCTTATACACAGGTTACAACAGAAACGTATACCATGAATGCAAAACTGCCTTCTCTTATATACAGGTACTAGCATATGCCACTACCAGCAATACAAAACTACCTTCTCTTATATACAGGGCACAACATATACTGCTATCATCAATATAAATCTACCTTCTCATATACAGGTACCAACTGAAAGTGCTACCAGCAATACTAATTATTTTTTTTTATAAATACAGGTAGGACTAGACAGATCTTGCTTTAAGACAGTAAAGCCTTCTGTTGTACACAGGTTAGTGTCAGGCTACTGAAAAGAAAACAATGTTTTATTAAAATAACACACACATGTAGCACTCACTCCTGGTGGAGAAGCTTGGTATGACGGTCCTCTGTTTGCCACAACCCTAGTACTGTATTACTATACTACCCACAACTATATTGCCCTATAGAAAAAAGGCACCAGGCTTATTAAATCAGAGAATGCAATAAACTAACTGACATGGATACTAGGCTTAGGTATAGCTGTTAATCTAGATCACCATGGTACTAAGAAAAATTAACTTAATATCAGCAGCACTGGTAAACAGCAGTATAAACAGTGAAAAGTATAAAAAGTAAAGCTGTCCGAAGATTATGTAAATGTCTTTCCTGCAACCATGGCTGGTATCAGAGATACACAGAGATACACACAGGTTACATACGCTGCAAAAGAGCGAGAGCAATAATTCTAGCACTAGACCAACTCTGTAAATCTAAACATGCAAGAGTCGCCTATGGAGATTCTTAAGTACTGAGTTTGGCACCATTCCACGAGTGTGCGCAATTTTAAAGTGTGACATGTTGGGTATCTATTTACTTGGCATAACATCAGCTTTCACATTATACCAAAAAAAAAAAAAATCGGGTTATCTTTAGTGGCTTTTTTATTTATTTTTTATATATATGCTTGAACCTTTTTTTTTTTTTTTTTTTTTTTAAACACGTTTGAAAAATTGCTGCACAAATACCGTGCAACATAAAAAGTTCCACCGACCACCATTTTATTCCCTAGGGCAGTGATGGCGAACCTTGGCACCGCAGATGTTTTGGAACTTCATTTCCCATGATGCTCAATTATACTGCAGAGTGCATGAGCAACATGGGAAATGTAGTTCCAAAACATCTGGAATGCCAAGGTTCGCCATCACTGCCCTAGGGTGTCTGCTAAAACAATATAATGTTTGAGGGTTCTGAGTAATTTTCTAGCAAAAAAAAAATTATTATTATTAGATGTAGAAGAAAAAAGAGTCAGAATTATCCTGGGTGGCAAGGGGTTAATTACCATAAGTAACATACAAATAATTATTATATATTGTTTTTAAAAGGTACAAAGGTATATTTTCAAAAACTGTACTCAAGCAGGTGGCCCAACGGAGAAATTACTAAAGTTTGACTCAGCCTAGGTTCACACTGCTGCGAATTCAAAATCGCGGTAAAATGCGAGATTTTACCGCGATTTCGCGGCCGAGATTTTGCCGCGATTTTGGCAGCAAATTAATGTAAATCGCGGCCCGAAATCGCAAAAAGTAGTACAGGAACTACTTTTTGAAAATCGCAGATGCGGCGTCGCACTGATTAGGACAGTGCCATTGCCGACAATTGCCGCCGATTTGACATGTCAAATCGCATCTCAAATCGTTCCAAATCGTACCCAGTGTGAACCAGGGCTCAAACCAGTAATTTCACAGTAAATGGATAAATAATAAATTATGTTATAACATATAGCATTTAAATATATGATTTATTTTGATTATATAACAGTACCTTTTCAACAGCAGCAGATTCTCATTCTCCCTCTTAACAGTGTGAGAAAAACATGGGATTGTGGGTAAATCTTATACCCATAAACTCATGGATTTCCTTGTAGATAAGAAGGCTGGCTGAAAGGGAGCATTTGTCTTTTAGACGCATGCCCCTTCTATGACACTGCAATGAGAGGCGTGCCTCCACTGCAACATTTTTATTGGACAGCTGGGGCTACTTTACCATTAGCCCACATTAGCAGCTGTGGTACAGCAAGTACAGCAGCAACCACTTACCAATCGTGGCACCCAGCGAACCTTGTCCTGGACACTCCTGATTCTTTCTCAGGTACCTGATCTTCATTGCCTCAGTCCCCAAAGCTCAGTCCCACCACTCTATTCCTCACAGGTCAGATTCCTGGCACTCTGATCCTCAGTAGCGGTCGCTGGTCTCTGCACCCACAGCAACAGGTCTGCACCACTCTGGTAACCATACTGCAATAATCGATCTGTGTCTGAAAGCCCGGGAAACCTCTGTGCTTTCCCTATTTCTCACAGGGATTCTTGTGGCTCTTAAAGTTTGTAGAAGCTTTGACCTCCACAGCTCTCCTTGCAAACCACATTCCCCATGATAACAGGCAACTCTAGTATAGTCCTTTTAGTTTCTCAAGTCCCACCAACTCCCCCTGGTGAGTGGAGGCTTAATGGCACTGAAGCTAGAATAATAATCCTGTCTAGGCACATAAGGCGGCTACGTCACAGTGTCTGTAGTTGTTCTCTCTGCCAGCTTAACACGTAAGCTACAACAATAAAGACAGAGACCATTTCATGGCATCTTTCCATTTCAGGCTGCAGCCATCTGATTTTCTGGTCACGCCCCTACAATATGGCAGCCTGTGGACATACTATACAGAATTCTTCCAATAAGCTCATTTCCTGCTTGTGTTATTGGCTCACTGCTTTCCCAAAAGTCTGCACAGAGCTAGTTAGATCATGATAAGACTATTGTATTCCTGAAGGGATGTAAAAGGCTCAGAATTTCTTATTGGAACACAGACGCAGCTCAGGTTGTTGTGATAATGACTGGAGACCCTCCCACTTAATAGTCACTTTGAGAAAGGCTTACATCAGTTTCCTGGCAATGATTAAAGTTCACCTAGGGAATAGTCTTCATCTGAACAAAACTGGAGTTTCACTGAATACCTAGAGAGGAAAAACATACAAAGGAAAGGAGATTTTTCTTTTCAGGGGTAGAGACCTTCATAAAAATAATTTTACTGCCCATAAAGAGAAAGTGTTATAACCCCCACCACCATCAGTATCAGGGAACCAATGACTGCAGGAGAGGTGTCGCAACATGTCTGATGTTTCTTCTCATAGCCATAACCAAACCTATATAAATTACATCTGGCCCCCAACTACAAATGTTTTATATCGTTGTCACCATCCCAGAAGGTATAGCCTCCATGTCATATACCTCATAAGGAAAACCAGGCAGGGAAATATCTGTCTATCCTTAAAGTGTCACCCACATAATCCCCTTTTGGTTTTTTTTATGTTCTTCCCGGGATACCAGGTGGGAAGGTGATATATGTTTGATTTGATAAATAAAAAAATATAGTAAATATAGTAAAGAAAAAAAAAAAGAAAAAAACCCACATAATTAAAAACTATCAATAAATGGTGCATTACATGCTTTTCATACTCACTTAGTCACTATGGCATTCCTTTTCTGTATACTGCAAAAAAACTGGTTGATCCGGCTCTTCTCCGTCTCCCCTTCCTGTCCATGTCCCCACTGCAGCTGGGGATTTTGCAGAGCAGTGTTGGCAGCTACTGCACATGATCAATTATCAGTGTATTTTTACCCAGAGCATTTTCTTCCTATCACATCTGAGCAGCCAATGTGACTATTGCGTCACACATGTGGGCGCATACACAGTGGAAAATGACTGGCCACTCCCTCTGTCCCTCCTCCATGCCCACTTTTTTTTTTTTTTTTAACATGTAACCAGTAGCAGATAACTAGAAGCTCCTCATGCCACCGATTCCCTGCAGACAAGCTGGGAAAGAGCTGGGTCATGTAACAGCTATATATCGATTAGGAAAAAAGGTACTTAGATTTAAAAAAAAAGATCTCCTGCACATATACAAATCAGCAAAATGGCACGGCTGGGCACAGGCACGTACCTGTACGTCGCTTTTAAGAACCCAGCCTTGGGTCGCGCGCACGACCTGGTCCAAAGCTCCATGACCGCGCCCGTGGGACGCACAGACCCGATCGCCGCCGGTGTCCCGCGATCGGTCACAGGAGCTGAAGAACGGGGAGAGGTGAGTGTAAACACACCTTCCCCGTTCTTCTGTGTGGCAGTGTCACTGATCGTCTGTTCCCTGTTATAGGGAACGACGATCAGTGGCGTCACACCTACAGCCACGCCCCCCTACAGTAAGAATCACTCCCTTAGGGCACACTTAACCCCTTAGCGCCCCTAGTGGTTAACCCCTTCACTGCCATTGTCTTTTACACAGTAATCAGTGCACTTTTCGCTGTGAAAATGACAATGGTCCTAAAAATGTGTCAAAAGTGTCCGCCATAATGTCGCAGTCATGAAAAAAACTATAAAAAAAATCGCCGCCATTACTAGTAAAAAATAAAATAAAAATAAAAATGCCATAAAAACTATCTCCTAATTTGTAAACGCTATAACTTTTGCGCAAACCAATCAATATACGCTTATTGCGATTTCTTTACCAAAAAATATGTAGAAGAATACGTATCGACTAAACTGAGGGAAAAAAAACTTTTTTTATATATTTTTTTTGGGGGGATATTTATTATAGCAAAAAGTAAAAAATAGATTTTTTTTTTCAAAATTGTCACTCTATTTTTGTTTATAGCGCAAAAAATAAAAACCTCAGAGGTGATCAAATACCGCGAAAAGAAAGCTCTATTTGTGGGGAAAAAAGGACGCCAATTTTGTTTGGGAGCCACGTTGCACGACCGTGCAACTGTCAGTTAAAGCGACGCAGTGCGGAATCGCAAAAACGGGCAAGATCCTTAACCTGCATAATGGTCCGGGTCTTACGTGGTTAAAAAATAAATAAAAAATAATAGTGCCATCGTCCAAATACAGAAAGAAAAGGGATAATGTAAGTTAAACAGTGTGTGGTTAGTATTACTTTAGCCGCTTGCCGCCCGCCCACTGTCAAATGATGGAGGGGCGGTGCGCCTCTCGTTCTGGGACGCGGCTCTTTAACCATGTGATCGGCTGTATCCAGTCACAGCCCGTCATATGTAAAACACGGAAATGATGGCAATTGTCTCTCATCGCCTCACACTGACAGTGTGTGGTGTGGAGAGCCGATCAGCGGCATCTCCTCGCAGGGGACATGGAGCGCCACCAGTGTCAGCAATCAGTGCCCATTAGTGATTCCAGTCAGTGCCGCTTATCATTGCTTATTTATTTATTTATTAAAATTCTTAAAAGTACAAAAAAAGTACAAAACGCAGTCAGTTACCCGTAGGCCTCGATGCGCCGAGAACAACAATACAGCAACAACCAAAAAAAACACACACAGGCAGCGGAACAGATCAAATTTAAAATAGTAGCAGATCAAAGAACTATAAAAACCTATGTAATTCCATAGGCTAGACTAAAAAGCTCAGTTTTTAAAAGCTTCCTGAACTTAAAAAGATCATTCTCAAGCCTTAATTTTAGAGGCAGGGAGTTCCAAAACTGTGCTCCCTGGACCGCACTCGTCCTCCCTCCGCATTTTTTCTTACGAAATTTAGGAATCACCAAAGTTTCCAAATTAGCCGACCTTAAGGTACGGTTGGGCACATACTTGGTGAATTTTTCCTGCAGGTACACTGGCCCCTTGCCATGGGTAGCCCTGTGCACCATGCATCCAGTCTTAAACAGAACCCGTTCCTTCACGGGTAGCCAATGCAGGGCTCTCAGCGATGGCGTGATGTGGTCACGACGACCAACACTGAATAAGCTGTATTTGTGCATGATGTTATTAGGTAAACCCAGGTACAAAGCATTACAATAATCTAATCGACTTCCAATAATGGCATTGACCATGGAGATCTTATGCGATTCTTCAATGAAGCGAAAAGTCGACCTCAGGAGTTTCAAGTGGAAGTGACAAGAACTCACCATCTGGTTTACCTGTGGTCGTAGCGTCAATCTCTCGTCCAAGATGATTCCCAAATCCCTGACCTGGGTGACTTTTGCAGTGCAATAATAACACGCAATGCTTGAAGTTTCAAGTCCAGGCTGGTTGTGTCCTATAAAAGGATGGACACAACCTCTAGCCTATCCTTTTTACCTGTTTATAACTCTTTAAGGGATTTCATTTCTTAGTTAGTATTTTTTTTCCATCAATTTTTGTCCATCAGTGCCGCCCATCAGTGCCCATAAGGGGGCATATTAGTGCCTCATCAGTGCCACCTCATCAGTGCAGTCTATCAGCGCACATCAGTGCTGCCTCATCAGGAGAAAAATTACTTATTTAAAAAAAATTACTAACTAAGAAATGAAATCCCTTAAAGAGTATAAACAGGTAAAAAGGATAGGCTAGAGGTTGTGTCCATCCTTTTATAGGACACAACCAGCCTGGACTTGAAACTTCAAGCATTGCGTGTTATTATTGCACTGCAAAAGTCATTCGGTGACTATAGATGAGCTCAGGTGTCCTCCAAACTCATCTCTATCTGAACTGGCGCTCTTTTTTACTCTAATGAGCTGTGGGCTGCCATGCAGCTCACGTAAATGAAGAGATGGGCTGCAGGGCAGGGATAACTCATAAGAATATTATTTCCTTTTTATACAACATACAACTCCATAATTATCAATGAAATATACCCTGAAACGTAGAGCGCAACGATCTTAAATCGTTAACAGTGTCAAAAGAGGATGACTGGTCATAGATATATGGGACGATTCCCTCTGTCTTAATATCAGTCTTTCAACAAGTAAAGAAAAGTCAGTAAAGTCTACAGGATGTTTAAAACCCTCCAATCACTTTATAGAGCAGTCATTTGGGAAAGCCCTAATTGTTCTAGATGTGGACAGGCCCTGAAAGATTTCATACGTATCATTTGGAGATGTTTGGGGGTCTTAAGTAATTTTCTAGCAAAAAAATTATTTTGATTTGTAAACAAGTGTCAAAAAAGAGGCCTGGTCCATAAGTGGTTAAAACCCAATTTCGGGAAACTTTAAAAATATCCCTTGCAGTGGGGCTATGCCTGCACTGGGGGTTCATTGTTCTTTTAGGTCTAGGGGCCACAGAAAAATATTTACTTTGCCTGCCCTCCACGCTGCTAGACATGTCTCTGCAGCATCTTGTTTCCCACACTCCAGCAGTCTAAGGTCCTGACATCATCAAGAACAATGCAAGGACCACAGTCTTGCACTAGCCGTGATGACTCTGAGGGACAGTTCCGTCCCGGAGCAATAGAGGTCATTAGAGTATGGGTTGCAGCCCCTTTTATATACACATCCTTTTATATCAGCTTGTAGCAGAACGGTGCATGGTGTCGGGTGGCTGCCACGTGCGGAATGTTCCAGATCACTGATTGTATGAGCGATGAACCTTTTTTACAGCAGGGTGCATTAACACATAATGAATATTTTATTAAATGCTGCATTTTTATACAGACCCGGTCAGACCAACTTGCAATTAAAGTTTACTTTTCTCTAGTGTTGCCATGGTGACCATTAGCAGCATTTCTGAGGGCCAGGGGACACTTTGATGTCCAATGACTCGCAACCACATTTATGTTATTTCAGTAATAAGCAGAAACCAATTAATATAAAAGACACAAACAGGAATCAGCCTGGACAAACCGAGAACATGAAATCCTTACACCACAACCCCCATCATGTCTCCCCAGAAGCCGGAATCCCTGGCAGATGTCCTCCCCAGGTCTGTTTCTGGGTGTGGGAGAGGTCCACAAGTCACCCCGGCTGCTGCAGCCAATGCTGGGAACGCTTTACCACTGTCAGTCTCACAAAGTCCACAGAGGGACAACTTCCTGATAGCAGCAGGCATCACACTTCTGAGGGACAACAACCCCCCCCCCCCCTTCCAAAATAATTGCTTTGGTGTATTTAAGAGCTTTATGAACTTTTTATTTATTTTTTCCCCAGCTCTCCCATGAGTCATCAAATATTAAACAGACCCTGTCATCAACTGGCTTGCAGTGTTTTTTTTTTTTTTTTTGCAACAATTGTTTTTTATTAAAGCAAGTACAAGAGGGCGCCTCCATCTAAGTTGGTGTGAAAGGGTAAGTTTTCTTTTACACAAAAATCTGTACGGTGAACTTGCACAGAACCCCCTCCTCCCCCCCCCCCCCCCATTCCCGCTGACCTGGATTGTGGCAATCTCCCGTTCTGAGCCCCGGTGTAGCTGCCTCAGGGGTCCGGGGCTTAGAAATCCCTGCAGCTAATTTTTAAAACGTACCCCATCAGGAGGGATGTTTCGGAGCATTCTAATTGGTCTGGGCCGTCACATGGGCGGCACCGACCAATCAGATTCCACGTAGCCCATCCTGTCAGCAGGGAAGAAGACAACGTGCCCCAGACCCCTAAGGTGGCTATACAGGGGCTCAGAATGGGAGATTGCCGCAATCCAGGTGAGCGGGGGGTGGAGAGTACTGTGTAAGTTCACCTAACAGATTTTTCTGTAAAAGGTGAACTTACACTTTAAAGCGGATGTCCGTTGAAAAAAGAAATTATTAAAAGCCAGCAGCTACAAATACTGCAGCTGCTGACTTTTAATATTAGGACACTTACCTGTCCTGGAGTCCAGCGCCGTCCGCAGCAGAGGACGAGCGATCGCGAGTCACTCTACTGCCCCCCCGCCATCCTCGCTGAGAGAACTAGGAAGTGAAGCGCTCTGGCTTCACTGCACGTTTCCCTACAACGCATGCGCGAGTCGCGATACGCCTGCCGATTGGCTCCCACTATGTTCTGAGAGCCGAGTGTTCCCAGAACACAACGAGGGGTTGGGAGGTGACGTCATACCCGCAGTTTACCCGAGACTGTGTGGCCGGAAGTGGGTGCAAATACCTGCCTTTAGACAGGAGAGGGTTCCGATCAGCGGGAGTTCCACTTTAGAGTGGAGCTCCGCTTTAAGCATGTAGCGGCAGATGCCCTCCTCCTTTATATTTGTTTTGACACAATGGGAGTGCCCTGAGGCACCACACCCCCTGAACGTTGTGACGGCATCTTCGTGGAGAGCCGATTGCAGCCGAGCGGACCCGAAAGCCACTACCTAATCTGACAGCTTGCACTCCAGTTTTCGGCGCAACACTGCCTTCACCAGCCACTTATACAAAAACAAGTCTCCTGCGCTCTGATATTTTTAGGAAGTACTATGAAGTGGTGCAGTTCAATTAAAAGTTATCATCTAGAGTCTTGCAGCCCTCCTCAGAATCGTGGGAATTCATGAAACTATAAAAGAGAAGAAAAAGAGCGGAGGGCGCACCGACCTCGTGTGATACTGATAAAATATATTTATTCAAATATTAAAATCAATGGTTATACTCACAAAATTGGAGTTAAAATCAGGCTTTTAAAAAAGAGTACAGCAGATGTCCAGCATCGTCAGTGGAACACGAATAATCGTTTGAACCAATCAGTCGATGTAATAGCTGACGCGTTTCGGGGGCGTACCCCTTTCCTCAGAGCTAACGTGGTCTGCAGTGCTGTACTCTTTTTTAAAAGCCTGATTTTAACTCCAATTTTGTGAGTATAACCATTGATTTTGATATTTGAATAAATATATTTTATCAGTATCACACGAGGTCGGTGCGCCCTCCGCTCTTTTTCTTCACCAGCCACTTGCCACCGGTCTCTGCAGTCCCTCAGATGACCATATTTCATAGGAAGACATGCCAACTAGAGCTGCACGATTAATAGAGATTCAACTCATCTCACGATCTTAAAACAGCAATTCCCGATTCTATGTAACAAGTGCAGACAGTTCTCTGCTCACTTCTGACAGCCGACAAAAAAAATCCAGGCAGCCTGCTAAATTTATCACAATATCGGAGATAAAGAGATAAAACATGTAGTTCTTTAGATCAAAGGAATGAACGTCGGTCTGTAAATGAGGTCAGTTTAACCACTTAGCCCCTATTCACACATATGGGCCGTTGGTCTGTTTTTCATCCATCCGCTGACAAATGAAAAATGGACATCAGTGCATTCCAAAAATTGGATAAAAACACCATTTCTCATCCATCCAAAAAACGGATCGGATGGTCAGTTTTTCATTCATTTTTGCATTGGTTGTTAGAGGCAACCAGTTACTGTGGGGGTTGTGGAAGAGAAAGGCAGAAGAGCAGTATACACAATGAGTAAGCAGTCTGTACAGACAGGCCTTCCTCACTTGACGGCACTGACTATCACTGTCAGCTCTTAAATGCAATTGCCAGCTTTTTTCCCCCTTAGGTTTTGAAGCTTTCATTTGGGGGGGGGGGGGGCAGTATATGCAAGGAGAGGGGGAGAAGACATGTACATATAGTGAGGGGGCAGTCTGTACAGACAGGCTCCCTTACTTGCCAACGCTGACTGTCATTGTCAGCTTTTAAATCTAATTGTCTGGTTTATTTTTTCTAAGCAGTGCAGAGCCAGAGCTGTTCAAAAAAAAAAAAAAAAGATGTTCCTCAGAGATAACGAAATAACGAAGAGATACAATGTATCTCGGTTCTTAGATCAAAAGGAATGAACTACGGTTTGTAAATGAGGGAACCACTTAAAGACTAAACCTTTTTCTGACACTTGTTGATTACAAGTAAAAATCAGTATTTTGTGCTAGAAAATTACTTAGAACCCCCAAACATTTTATATATATATTACACACACACACACAAACTTCACAGCACTATAAGAGCACAGATATATCAATTGTCTGAGTCTGCGCACCTGAGGAGCTTACACTCTACTTTTTTATTGAAAAGCCCATGGCGTGTGAAACACACCCAAAAACTCAACCTGGTGCTAAAAAAATGTGCACACACATAAAGAGTGAAACACAAAAACGTGTAACGGGTGTTACACTTGTCCTTCACTCGGAAGGACCTTACCCTGATCCTCCGGGGCGTTAGGCTCCAGACGGGGACTGAGATACTTCACTTGGTCCATCTGGCCGAAACCAGATGGACCCCGTTCTCTGGAAGGTCTGCCGAAACAGACCCACCCAAGTACTAGGTGGGGCTCCTCCGAAGGGAGACACCATGAGAGCAGGCGAACTAAGCCAGAAGGCCATGTCCACCCACTCCCAAGACGTTCAGGGCAGGCCCGAGGACTTACACCCTACTAATCACACAGTGACAAAAACGTGTAACAAACCAACTAAAAAAAGACCTAAAAGTGACGCACACTGGGGTAAATAAAAAGAAAGTGGGGGAGAAGGAAGATGAGAAAGAGTGAAAAGTGACCATCGTGCAATACGATGGCCGGCCCTCCGGCAAGGAATCAAAAATTCCTCTGGTCCCAGCCAAAAGACTCGGCCCTAGAAGCAGGTGCGAAAAAAGTTTGTTGCGGTGACGTGACCATGGTGCCAATACTCGAAATGTGCCCCTCAACACTTGTGCAAGTACGGCACCCCTGGACTGCCACTCCAGGGGCACAATCACCACAGGCTTTTCTCAACCCTGATCAACAGCCCAGACTGTGCAGCACCCATCACAGGGAAACACTAGCCGCTCCCCCAGTGGGAAGGAGGAGCCAGTGTTCTCTCCCGGAAAACTGTCCGGGGCAGGCACCACAAAATCTAGGCCAGAAGGCCAGGGACCCGACCCTTCAGCTTCGACCCAATGGTTCTCCGTCCCCATCAGAAGGCTTTCACCTCCACACCAGCAGGTTTTGCATGTTTCCACCTCGCCGTGTACTGGTTTGAGAGCGTTTTGCAAGACAAGCTAAATTCTTTCATAAGTTTTGACTTGATATACAAGCGATGTCTTGATATACAAGTAGCGTCATGTCACAACTGAATGTAAAAGAAGAGAGGAGCCTCAAATGTAGCAAAATGGTACAACATTTAGCAACTCACATGCTCCCAAGCGCTTCAAGCCTCGCTTTCAGATCGCTCTACTGCAGGGTAGCCTTCTCGGGTCACAATTGCAAACTGACAGCGGTGAGAGCCGGCGGTGGGGAGGACAGTCTATGTGGACAGTTTTACCCCCTATGCCTGCATACTTTGATGTGCCTCTTTTAATCATCAACCATGCGAGTTGCTAAATGTTGTACCTTCATTAAATGTAACCATATTACTACACTTAGAGGCGCCTTTCTCTTTTATACTCTGTAGTTCCTGCTGGATTTTGCTTCTAATCCCCTTGTGGAAGCTTCCATTTGTGGATGGACATTTTATGGTTACACAACCTGGTCACATTGCTACAATCTTTTTGTATGGACTATAAACTGAAGGACATATGAATAAATGATTGTGGAACGAATCATCTGATTTTCCATTATTTCTTATGGGGAAATATGCTTTGATATACAAGTGCTTTGGATTACAAGCATATTTCCGGAAACTAATTATGCCTGCGATCCAAGGTTTTACTGTATATATATATATATATATATATATATATATATATATATATATATATATATATATATATATATTTTAAGCAGAGACCCTAGAGAATAAAATGACAGTATTTTATGTCGCACAGCATTTAAGCAGCGGTCTTTTAAACACAATTTTTGGGGAAAAAATACACTTCCATGAATTCCAAAAAAACGAAACAGTAAGTTAGCCCAATTTTTTGGTGTAATGTGAAAGATATTACCCTGCGAGAATAGTGATCTTTATTCTAAGCAAAAAAAGTTGTGATTCTCATTTTATCCAGAATGCAGCTCTAATGTAAACCAAAGATTTTACTCAAGTGGGAAGAATGGAGGAAGAACTGAAGGCATGTGTGAAAGGGGCCTTAAAAGACTAAACCTTTTTCTGAAACTTGTTGCTTACAAGTTAAAAATCTGTATTTTTTTCTAGAAATTACTTGGAACCCCCAAACATTATCTATTTTTTTTTAGCAGAGACACTAGAGAATAAAATGGTGGTTGTTGTAATATTTTCTGTCACACTGCATTTGCGCAACAGTCTTTCAAACATTGTTTTTGGAAAAAATGCACTTTTTTTATTCATTAAACACTAAACAGTAAAGCTAGCCCAATTTGTTTGTATAATGTGAAAGATGATATTCTTCTGCGAGAATCATGAGAGAATAGTGATCTTTATTCTAAGCAAAAAAAATTGTGCAGCTCTAACACCAACTTATATCTAGTGAAAGAAATATGTGTGTACTCCTTACTTCCACTTATTCTAAGGCCCCATACACACGTCCGAGCAACTCGACGTGCCAAACACATCGAGTTCCTCGTCGAGTTCTGTGTTGAAGCTGCCGAGGATCTCGGCGGGCCGACTTTCCTCATTGAACAACGAGGAAATAGAGAACATGTTCTCTATTTGGCCCGACGAGTTCCTCGTCGGCTTCCTCGCTGAAAAGTGTACACTCGACCGAGTTTCTCGGCAGAATCCAGCTCCGACCGAGTTTCTGGCTGAATTCTGCGAGAAACTTGGTCGTGTGTACGGGGCCTAATAGTTTACACTCAGAGGGAGGCGCCCTCTTGTGCATTAGGCTACTTACGACCTGTTTATTAAGGAGCAGCCACTTTCAATCTCACCGACTTTGTTTTAACCATCTTTACTCCCTGACCATCTCCTGTCCTTAGCAGTCACAGTAGCACTGAAATCATCAAATCAATCAAACCATTTTTTATTCACCTGCAATGTGCCTCTGAACTTTCTAGAAATTGTAACTAGTAATTTCCCTAGCACAGCCCCACCTTATTGCATGTCTAAGAACTCTCCTCTTTTAGAAGTGTCTAATCAATGTCTGTGCTGGCCCAGCTCTTCTGTCCCTCCCCTCACCTCCCTACATAGCATTTTATGTAGCTACCAGAGGAGGGCTGAGGACTCATACAATTGACAGCTCTGAGTCTGCTGGGGCTACTGACATCACATCCAAGACGGCTGCACTCTGCAGTCTCAAGGCTTTTGGATGTCTACACAAGGGGGTTTGTACAGGTGCATAAAATACATTAACTGTGCATGTAATGTTATAGGAATAGTTTGATTGAAATGAATGGTCTGGAAACAGGGTCTCTTTCTGAATGTAATATAAAGTTTTCCTGCTTCCCACAATCCTCCTTCAACCTGGAACAAGATGTAGGTATGTGTAAATGTATTGAGTGTTTAATGGGCCATGCATAGTTTTCTGATGTCAGATCCAACGCAGCATAAAACAATGCTTATGTATAGGGGCAATGGTTGTCACAAGGTATATCCCAGATACCAGCAGAGAACAAAGAATAGCGAAAACAGAAAAAATACCAAAATGGTCCATCAAGTCTGCTCTTTTTTTTTTTTTTTTTTTTTTTTTATTACTTAAGGAGAAAAGTAAAGCCTAAAAAAAAAAAAACCCTGCAAGACAAAAGGCATAATAAGCTAGTATGCATAGTAACTCATTATGGGCGGCCAACATCTCTCCCGGGGGTTACTTCCGGGTATCGCGGCTCCAGCACTGTGATTGGCCGGAGCCGCGATAACGTCACTCCCGCGCATGCACGCGGGAGCCGGCAGTCACGGAACAGGCTCCTTTAGGAACGGCACGATCGCTGTTGCCAACGTGCGCCTGCGCCATTGTCTTCCAAGCATCAACTACTCTTTTGGAAAAATTATAGTTTCTAATCTTTCTATCTTATGTTCCTAGGTGCCTCTATTCCCCCAAGAAGGAAATGAATGCAGCCATCATATCTAAGAACTGGTAAGATGCAATATAATAAAAGCTTGCTTTTGGGGTTAAAGTGGAGTACCACCCAAAAATGGAAATTCCACTTTAAGTGATGGTGACCCCCCAACATACCACATTTGGAATGTAATTTTTTTGGGGGGGCATCAAGCTTCCACTTCCTCCTGGGGCTCCGCAGCGCCGGAAGGAAGTTCACCCCCCCTGAAATCTTCTGGGACACGTGACAGGTCCCAGAAGATTGTACGGTAATTCACAGTGCGCTGCACGGCCCACGCATGCACACTGCATGTTTGGCTGTGAAGTCACAGCTGGGCACCCACAGTTAAAATGCCGGCGCCGCAGAGAGGAGGGAGAGAGGAGCGGGGCTTAGTACACCCGTATCGCTGTACCGTGGGACAGGCGAGTGTCCGATTATTAAAAGTCAGCAGCTACACTTTTTGTAGCTGCTAACTTTAAATAGGTGGAACTCCACTTTAATACTGTTTTAAAGCATTCCCATTATTTACCAGTCAGCACACAACAAAGTAAAGAGATGTAGCAACACAGCTTTCATGTAGCTATATTTAACATGGGACAAAAAAAGCTAAATTGCAAGATTTCCATTTCACAAGCAGGATAATCTGGAACTCCAATTGTCAAAAGTAACCCATTACAAACCCTCTTATTTCAGAAGAGCTGGTGGGGTTACTAGACAGGATGACCTTACCAGTACAGTAATCCTCATTTCTACCACAATAGGCATGCTGGGATGAGGCACAGGAAGCTGCACTAGTGCAAAGTGATGCAACCGTCTTGCTTGTGAAGTGTGAATCACATGACAGGCTTAACAGAACGGACAATATTGTAGCAGTTATAACAATTTAAATACATTTATGTAACCGTGCATTCATCTGCTTGGCTGGAGTTGCATTTTAAAGCACCCAAATTTCTTTAGGCGGTGTTGATAATGAGGTAGATTATGAGGGTCTAGTAGAATTGTCAGCCATGAAGCAGAAGTGAGAGTGACAGAGTTAATTTCTTCTTTTTCTAGGTCAGTGGTAAAATAAATCATTCCCCTTCCTAACATCTCCTCCGAGTCCGCTGCCTCTGCACACCACCAGAGACTGAGATGAACTGAGCAGCCAGAAGAAAATAATTTGCAAAATTATCATTTTTATAACATCCCATAAAATGTAATTTGTTTGAATGTTGCAAATTAAAAACTGCAATACAGAAAGTCTTCACCTCTTGTTAGGACTCCACTTCTAGTCTGCCTTCTAAATAGCACTGCGGAGGAATGAATGGAGAATTCTCCTAGACAATAATATTTGTGGACACAATCATGCTGGATTCGGAGGTCTACTGGGAGGTGGAGGTTATGGAACGTGGACAGCCACTGAAGGAATCGGCTGTAATTCTTGTAGTCATGATTGTTACCCGGCCTATGGGATTTGTTCTGCTGTATGAATATCAGCACACAAGAGAATACAGTATGTTAGATGCACCCTGCTTACAAGATATAAATAGAGGCCAGCCAATCGGACACGTTCTTTTAGTATTTGTAGGGATCAAGGGAAAAATGCCAACGGTCTGTTAGGATTTCAGGGGAAATAGAAGAACTGCTCCTCGGAGATTATGTATAAGAAATGGATCACGCTGAATGAGATGCTGTACTCACAGGAACATAGGATATGACAGAGGCACATCTGAACAAATGTAACATTATTAAACTTACCACAAAGGATTTCACCTGGCTGGAAGGGGATTATTTCATCGCTGCCAAAAAATTCAAATCTGGGGAAAAAATGTAAATAAAAGAGATTGATCAGATACTGACACTAGCATTCCATTCAGACAATACAATATACAGCTGAGGTAGCTAAACAGCTCATGGCACCTTCCTCTACACCGAGACAAAGCTTAAATAAAATAACAAACGTCATACTTACCTGCTTTGTGTAAGAGTTTTGCACAAAGCAGTCCTAATTCTCGTCCCTCGCCGGTGCTCTGGGCTCTACCCCCCTGCCAAGTGCCCCCATAGCAAGCTACTTGTTTAATTCATAAACTTGGAATAAAAAAAAAACATTTTGACAGTCCTGAAAAGCCCCAACCTCTTATGTATGAACAGTGAGAGGCTGCAGTGGACAAGTACAACTGAGCAGAGGCAGGGACACCACTGGAGTCTCTGAGAAATCTTAGCAAGCGATTAAAGGTTCATTACTTCAGCATGTGCCCAAACAATGGTGGGGTCTACAAGACCCCAAATTCCTCCTTTGCACTTCAAAACAGCCAAACGTGGCATTTATTAATGCTTTTAATACTGACATTTTAAAAAATCTGACGAGAGAGCCTGGGTAGATTGTCATCATAAGAAAGCCAACCGTTGGCTCCAAAAAAACGGCACAGCTGCAGGCTTAACCCCCCGTATAACTACTTGTAGAAGAATGACGTACAGTTACGTGATTTTGTGGCAAGTGGTTACATTTTAAACAGCATTACATTTCTTCAGCTACTTCCTGCCTAGGTAAATGCCATACATCCCAAGAGTCTTCAGGACGGAAGGAGCGCATGATGGATTCCAGGAATTAAATGCTACATGAATCATCTGCCCTTACTCAAGATGACCACAGCCAGAAACGCTAGGAGGGTGATGTCTCAGCAAAATAAAGCATGGAGACATGAATGGATGGGCTAGTTTGCTTTGAATATAAAAAAAAAAACATAAAATAGCGTTTTTTAGTAGGGCTGTGGAAATTAAAGATTAATTCCTTGATTAAGAATTAATTTTTCGATCAATACTAGTGGTGCAACAGATCGTAAATGATCCGTGATCCGAACGGATCACCATATGCGGATCTGCACATCACTGATCCGCGGAGCTTCGCTGCTGCCTCGGCCATAGGAAAAGCCGCAGCGTTGGCCTAGCTCCCGGAGCGGGGGCCTATAGCGGCGCGCTGACATCATCACCCGGCCTCAACTGCTTGTGTTCGGCCGGCTTCTCTGCTAAGACTAAGAAAGCACTAATCTTCCTATACAGTGGGGGAAGATGTCTGTGGATATTAACGTGGGGGGAGATGTCTGTGGATATTACAGTGGGGGGAGATGTCTGTGGATATTACAGTGGGGGGAGATGTCTGTGGATATTACAGTGGGGGGAGATGTCTGTGGATATTACAGTGGGGGGAGATGTCTGTGGATATTACAGTGGGGGGAGATGTCTGTGGATATTACAGTGGGGGGAGATGTCTGTGGATATTACAGTGGGGGGAGATGTCTGTGGATATTACAGTGGGGGGAGATGTCTGTGGATATTACAGTGGGGGAGATGTCTGTGGATATTACAGTGGGGGGAGATGTCTGTGGATATTACAGTGGGGGGAGATGTCTGTGGATATTACAGTGGGGGGAGATGTCTGTGGATATTACAGTGGGGGGAGATGTCTGTGGATATTACAGTGGGGGGAGATGTCTGTGGATATTAACGTGGGAGGAGATGTTTGTGGATATTACAGTGGGGGGGGAGATGTCTGTGGATATTAACGTGGGGGGAGATGTCTGTGGATATTAACGTGGGGACTATACATGGTGGTGATCAGAAAAATGATCGATTAAATCGAACACGAAAATTTTAATCAGTAACAGCCCTATTTTTTAGTTTGTGGTGCTCAGATGCAGTGTAGTTCCGCTTTAACAGTAGTAAGCTTTAAAAAACTGGAATACAATGTGGAAATGATTATATGATTTTACATTTTGACCACAGATACACTTTAAGGACATGTACATTCTTGTTTCCTTCTGGGAGTAGTTATCATCTTGGAACTTCCTAGCCTTGTAACTTTGGTCTTGGTAACAGTTAGTACCAAAGTGGACACATCACCAGCAAGCACATGAAAGTGGAAGTAGGGTGAAGCCTTCTACTGGGATGAACATTACAAAAAAGTAGGCCACGTCCATCCCTTGTATTAATGGGACTGTAAGGTTACACTGCAGTATACTATTGAGGTTCACCTTTAATATCAGGCAAACAAAATGATGCTAAATATGAGCAGAACAACCATGGTAGTAGATTGAATCTTTATTAAATCACTCAGAATCCACTAAAGAAAAGAGGAGCTGTTGGTCCCATTTTCAAAGTAGATTAGAATTTAAAATGTAAAGTCTTCCTGGTCATTAGAGGAAACGGACACATTCTTCAATGATCGAGGTTTAATAAATCAAACAATTGTGCTGCTGTAGTGAGACGTACAAAGCGTGACATAGGTATCTTCCAGACAATGTTCTTCCTTTGGATCTATTCATTCACATCTTGAGCTCCACAGATCTGCTTTAAATAAAAAGATTCTGACAGCATGTGCGCCCGAAGGAGATATAAATAACCCTTAATTCATGTTTGCTTGAATGTTACCTATTAACAAAGGCTCATTTGTCACTTCACTGCTGATCTATCATATTGCTGTCAGCAGCAGTCACTGTAAAGAAGACACTTCAGATGGCTGTGTGTACAAGGGGCAAGAAGACAACCCAGGATTGGCAAAAATCACCACGTTTTACCCACAGATTCTGTTCATCGTCTATCAGGCTGCTACACTAACTGAAAATGTCTCGCACTAATTAGCAGCTCATCGAGGGAACATTCATAAAAGGGAACCTGTCACCAGGACCTCATTTCCTCCGATTATATTTTATGTCATGATAAATTGTCACCATGGGATTTCCAGACAGACTGGGCTGGTTCGGGTTTCAGTAAACTTGCGATATTTTTACTTCTTTAGAAAATAAAATCAAGATGGACAAAACTAATTTTTTGTAGTCAGCAGATCTCTCCCCCAAAGAGTAAAAATTGGATGTAGACAGACAATGAGCCCATCTGTAGAGCAGAAGGGAGGGTGAAGGGAAATCTTTTTGCTGCTGGCCACAGTCCATCTTAGTAGTTCCCAGCCTCCTGTTCTCTCCCAATCGGCTCTCGCCAGAGGCCCGGCTGTGATGTAATGGAGTGTATTAATGTGCAGAACTCAGCATCCTGTCTACATATTGGGATTACTCTCTCATCATTCACCTCACCATCTTTTCTCATGCTCAGGAGGTCACCCCTGCTCTAATGTCCAGGAAGACAAACTGGCCAGCATGATGACCCTATCTGAATTCACATCTGCTTTTGGAAACAAGATAAAAGAATACAACTATGAATACACTGTAAATCTGCAGATTTTGTAGCTGTGTACATAAATAATAAGCAGAGTTGGCATCCGTCATGGACATTTAGGGTAGATGGAAGGATATAGGAAGGCAGAGATGGTGCACAACATTTTTTTCTTGGATCAGGAATGTTCACAATACAATGTACTGAGAGGATAGGAGGGAAGCATTATCCAGCTCAAGGCACATTACAATCCTGAGAAACCATCATGCGTATAATATTCACTAATATTCGGTCAGACGGAGCATGTCACAAATCATACACAGAGCGCAGATGAACGTCGCCAGCCCCTGCAGCGTTCTCTGCTCACAAAGCACCGACGCACAACCCCTAAACCTACCATTGTCAGCCTTCATATAGAAGTGTCTATGTTACTCACGGCAACAGATAACACGCTTTAGAGACATGAGAGAGAATCAGCGATCACCTCAGAGTAACTGACAAATTTCCCAGTATTCTTGCATCGGTTCTGGTCCTCTGCTCGCATGACATGCTGTTCCATCCTCTCTGGTCCCTCTGTGATCAGTCCCCCGATGTCACATCATTAGATCAGGAGATGTCACCTCTCTGCGGTCTATCTCCAGGGATGTCCTGGCCTGGTGGCTGTACTCAGCCTCATTTACCAGAGCTGACATTTCAGGATGAAGAGGACGAGACAGAGTATAAGCAACTCATTCTGCTTACAATCTCTTCATCACTGGAATACTGCAGCACAAATACAATTACACTCAGGCCCGCAGAATTTCATCATGTAGATGACAGTGTAATACAGCTCATTAGGCTGATTGGCTGTTCCTTACTGGTATGAGACCTGTAGAATTTTTAATGGGCCTCTATTATCGTGCACAAATGTATATACTGAATACTGGGGAGCCGACACCACTGATCTGATAACATCAAGAGAATGCAGAGACAGACACACAGACGTGGGGACTTATGTTGTTCCCAAATGCTCCGTTTTGTATCTGAATGCACGTGTTAATGGTCATCCACACCACCCATATAAACTAAACTAAAACTTGAAGACTTGGCATTACGCACGCTTCAAAAAATTAAATGCAAAAGCCCAAAATTACACAAGCCCTTATGACAGTCTTTATCAAACTTCTTAACACAAAAGGAACCCTAAATAAAATGTTGCAGTCACAGGGAAACCCTACTAATAATTACTAAATCTACAGCAAATGGTACATTAGTGTGATGGTCACTGGAAATGCGCCCTATATTAGTGATGGGAAAATCAAACTTTACAGATAGCTAAAAAGATCAGGGGTTCCTATCTAGAAGATGGAAATGGATCATTGTTCCAGGAACCCCAAGCAGCCCCTTAGGGCCACCAGAAATAGTATATGGTTGATAAAAGCCAATCATACTCTGAATACTCATCTATTTAAAGCAGAATTGTTTGAGTAGGCAAGGATTAAAGACTAAAGCTGGCTATACATGGATCGAAATTCATTTTGTTCCACGTGTGGCTAATCTACCGATCAACTTCTGTTCAACTGCCCTGTCAGGATACTGTATTTTCGCTCGATCAGCGCCACAGGCAATAGGCTGCAGTGCTGATCTGTGTATTCTGATGGCAGGGGAGTCTTCTTGCTGTTGGAATACAATGACACAGCGGGAAGGATTCATCCATATAAAATGTGTTGATGGGGAGAGTCGGGTCAGTTCTTTCCTTCAACCCTAAGAGCCCTTTCACACGGAGCGGATCCGTATTGATCCGCCCCGTGTGTGTCCGTCGGCTCAGCGGGGATAATCCGTAAATCCCTGCTGAGCTGTCGGCGGACAGGGCGGTCCCCGCACACTGTGCAGAGACCGCCCTGTCTTTCCTCCGCTCTCCCCTATGGGGAATCGGATGAATACGATCCGTTCCGCCAGACGGAAGAAAAATAGGGTTTTCTTCCGTCTGAAAAAGCGGATCTTTGCGGACGCGGATCGCCAACGTCCACAATCCCATAGGGATACATTACAAGTCCGTAAACGTTCGTCCGCCCATGTGAAAGGGCCCTAACTGAAAGAAAACAAACCAGATCCATCCATGGTCAGCTTTACTCCAAGTTCGATTTAACTTTATGGAGGAACACCATCTTTTTTTTTTTTTTATTAAATCAGCAGTTTCTGACTTTTAAGAAATAGACACTCCCCAGCCCAGAAGTCAATCGCGTTTTCACCAAGGCCAGTTCCTCACTGGTGTTCGGATCCCTGGCGTCGTCATCGTGGCTGTGCTTTATGCAGTTTCACAAGCCAGCTCCCCACTGCGCATGGCTGAAATCGCACTGCCAAGTTGATCTGGCAGTCTACTGGGATATGTGACATGTTCCAGAAGGTTGCAGACAGGGGAGGGCCAAACTTGTGTAATTCTCTCCTAGGCAAGGGGGAATTGGAGAGGTAGATTAGCGGTACTTTCACTTTTAAGTGAAGTCTGCTTTAAGGCTCCATTCACACTTGTACGACTCCAAAGTTGTGCAGACTTAAGAGTACAACTTGGGTGCAACTTTAATACGACTTTGGCTCTGACCAGTGATAATGGACAACTATTGCACACAAGTTGCGTGTATAACACTCAGGTACAATTTTTATTTGCAACTTCTGAGGGTTAATATTGAAGTCTATGGCTGCATGAAATTCAGACCAAAGTAGTGCTTGAACTACTTTGAAGTTGCTGCAACTTTAAGGCCCGGTTCACACTAGTGTGACATACGCTCCGACTTTGAGAGCACATGTCGCATGACCTGTATAATCAATGGTTCCCTATGAAAGCCATCTTAACTGGTCTGACTTGTGTTGGCTCGAATTTGGAAAAGGTTCCTGCACTACTTTGGTCTGATTTCAGCCTATTGAATATCATTGAAGTCATATCCAAGTCGGATCAGCATCTTAACTGATCCGACTTATGCTCAGAGGCAATGTTAATATTTTTGCAATCTGGGTATTAAAATCTCTCCAAAGTCAGGGAATCCCTGGTTATCAGGATCAACAGAGCTACTGGAATATTTCCCATATATTCCTGGTCCAGTGGCAATCCAAAATTTGGGATTTTCTTTCCTTTTCTGTCAGAACCAACACTTCCTGTGTTGCAGGCTGACAACGCTGATCAACTCCATCGCAATAAGCAGCATTGCCAGCTTGCCATGTGAGCTCCTGAAGTTGGCCGCTGGGCTGGTGATCAGTCAGACTAGATAGGCAATGTAACAGTTAATTTATAGTAGAACTAAAGACCAAAACAATTGTTTCCATCTTTTCACCATCTGTGTGCCATTAGATTTCTCTTTACTTTCTGTCCCTCAGCCACAATAGACGGTGAGAGTAAATCCCTCCAAATGACGAAAATCCAAGGTATTGGGTTGCTCTACACACGATGCGCAGGAACACAGGCGATCAGTTGCACTTGTAGGTTTGAACCTAGCCTTATTCAATCTCCATTTAGTGATATTTAAAGTACCGAATACAAATTACAAATGACACATATGGCTATTCTTCTATCCGCTCTGACTGGGTTTCTGGATACCTGCTCTCTAAGGTTGGCTATGTAGACAGGATGACTTAGATTATTACCTTTAGTCCCAAGCTCATTCTTCTGCACTCAACTGACATTCAGTAAACACTTATTACATCTGAGGAATGCAGAGACAGTAATTATTAAACTGATGAGGAAGAATCACAGAGCCGAATACAGCAAGCAGAATTATAGAACATGATGGTTCATAGAGACTGCTCAGACCTCTACAAAGACAAACCTCAGAAACCCATGAAACAAAACAGCCGTTACATAAACAGATTTACAATAATCTCACCCTTCATCAGATCTGTTAAATGCAAAAATTAACTCTTAGGCCAGCCATATACGGTTCGAAGCTCGACCAGCTCAGCAGAAAATCGGGCGAGATATGAACTGTTAATGGGCAGGCTGATTGTACCAAGCTGCCGGATTCTCTTGCAATTATCACTTGCAGCTCCTACACTGTCTTCTCCTGATGGGGACAGATTCCCTTGGCGGGAGAAGACAATGGCTCGGCAGGAGAGATTCCCATGCCAACACTGTGTGTGTTACTGATCTACAGCCCTGGTGCTAAATTAATATTCACTCAATTTTATGTGTGGCCCTTTGGTGCACTTGAGGCCCCCCCATACCAAGAGAGTTGACCCCCCCTGGTCTACAGTCACCAATCAGACTTGTGTCTTCTATTTATAAGCTGGTTCAGAAAACTAGCAGCTCATTTTATTTGGTGGCGCAGAGAGCGCCCCCGCCTTTCTTTTCTCCAATTGTTATAGCCGAGTTCTGTAGTCCTGATGCATCAATGTGCAAATCCTAGTCTTGACCTTCAAACTCACAACTGAGGCAAACAGCTAGGCGGAAAGCATGAACGATAAATTTCTCTATATGCATCATGACATTTAAAAATATGCTTTTTGGACTGCAGTTCTAAAAAGCTTTTATGTACATGTTAAATTGTTAAAGAGGTGCTGAGAGTACTGGGTCAGTGCAATTCTGTATTGTATTCCCAGAGTGCACTGCTTCCTGGAAAGAAACATCATAGTGTGTTTCCATATCACACTACAGAACACAACACTGAAATATTAGCATCTGGAAGAGGAAAGATATAACTTTCTATTTCAATGAGAGCTTTTTTTCAGCGGGAACGCGAGGGAACACAGTTCCGGCACCTCCAGTACTTAAAGCGGGGGTTCACCCTAAAAAAATAAAAAAATGTTCTATCCAGCATACTGCTGACATCAACAGTATGCTGGATTTTTTTTTTCTCGGTCTGTACTTACCTTTTTCCGTCGTTTTCACCCGGCTTCCGGGTTCTCGCTCCCCCGGGGAGTAGGCGTTCCTAAGCTCTGCATAGATGAGTGACGTGCGCGTCATCGCCTTCCGAAAATATTCGAGTGGGACTCGGCACTTTACGGCACCTGCGCAGTCAGCTCTACACGGTAGGCGCAGGCGCCGTATAGCGCCGTAAAGAGCCAAGACCCCGGATATTTTCGGAAGGCGATGACGCGCACGTCAATCATCTATGCAGAGCTCCACGTCGGGGAAAAGGAGCGACATGCCCACTCCCCGCAAGGACGAAGACCCGGAAGTGCGGCTGAAGACAGGTAAGTGTACACAAAAAAAAATTTGACAACGCTACAAGCCTTTATTAAGGCTAGAGATAGGTTAGGGAAAAACACATGTTTCTGGGGGGTCAATTGTTGTTGGGAGGGGCTTATTGATGACGGCTGCTGGGAGATCCATTGTTGCTGTTCAAGGTCTATTGTTGCTGGGGTGGTATTTTTTTTTTTGCAGGGCTCCATAGTTGCTGGTAGGGCTGCAACTAATGATTATTTTCATAATCGATTAGTTGGCCGATTATTGTTTTGATTAATCGAATAATCGGTTAATAACCTTAAAAAAAAAAATTACTGCGATTTGCCTTTTTTTTTGCCCAATTTGTTGTTGGGCAGATTATAAAACACAAATTGCCACAAAAATGTTTTTCTGCAGCTTCTCCATTGAAGTATATTGAACCAAAAAAACAAAAACAAAATAGCACCGTTTTGCATTAAAAAAAAAAAAGTCCTTGCCCTTTCCAAATACACAGCAGCTGAAAAAGGTGTGACCCGGCCTCAGATGTTTAGTAACACAATGGGGTTAAAAAAACGAAAATTAGTACAAAAAGAGCAAATAATCCCTACTGTAAGGGGTTAATTTTTTACTGTGGGACAGAGAAAGTAATATTTACAGTAGAGATTTGCTATTTTTGTACTATAAGGGTAAGCGTAATTGATCCGCGCCATTAGCCCGTTTGGCTCAGCGGGGATTCCTCCGTAAATCCCCGCTGAGCTGTCGGCGGACAGGGCGGTACCCGCACACAGTGCAGAGACCGCCCTGTCTCTCCTCCACTCTCTCCTATGGGGAATCGGATGAATACGGAGCGTGTGTCCGTATTCATCCGATCCGTTCCGCCAGACGGAAGAAAAATAGGGTTTTCTTCCGTCTGCAAAAGCGGATCTTTGCGGACGCGGATAGTTGCGGACGTTAGCGGATGCATCATCCGCTAACGTCTGCAATCCCATAGGGATACATTACAAGTCCGTAAACGGACTTGTAATAAACGGACCATTTGTCCGTGCGTGTGAAAGGGCCCTAAAGGGCTAATTTTTTTTATTTTTTTAACCCCATTATGTTACTGGCCGATTAATCGATTATGAAAATCGTAATCGATTAATTTCATAATCGATTAGTTGTCGATTAATCGATTAGTTGTTTCAGCCCTAGTTGCTGGGGGAAATCTGTTATTGATGGGCAGGGTCTATTGCTGCTGGCTGCAGGAGATCTATTTTACCGCTTTTCTTGTTATTAACAAATTCCATATAAAATTACTTAACACCACAAAATGATACTTGGCTCTGCATTCTCTAAAAGGGGCGTTACTGAGAGGTGGGTATGAGAGGGAATCTATAAATGGTGCTTGGAGATGGGTAGGGGTCGGAGACAATAGTTGACTCAGAAAGGGGGAATTTTTGCACCTATTCAATAAGAAAAAAAGCCCTGGGTTTGTTCTATAATCCACCGATAAAATCTATCAGTAAATGCAAATAATCAGAAGAATCAGAGAGAAGGTATTGTAGGAAAATATCACATAGAAGGACAGAGCTGTAATTTAATACAAGGACAGCAGACGGTTTGATAGACCTGCAACTACATTCTGATGGTTGCAGTAATAAAGGAAAATCTACACTATATGGACAAAAAAGTCTGTAGATACCCGATTATCATCCCTACATGACCTTGCCGGGTATCCCATTCTGCGTTCCAATTCATCTTTTAGGTCAGTGGTCTCCAAACTGAGGCCCTTTGCTTGCCTTTATCCGGCCCTTGGAGCACTATCCCTCCCACTGATACAAAACACTATTCTGCCACCTGACACCGACAATGGAGCACCATTTCTTCCACTGACACCAGTAATGGGGCACTATTCATCCGTATAATTCCAGCAGTGGGCCACTATTCCTCCCCCTAATACCAGATGTTTACTCCCACTGATGCCAGAAAAAAATTCACTCCTGCTGGCCAAAGTCCGGCCCTCCAAGAGTCTGAAGGACAATAAACCGGCCCTTTGTTTAGAATGTTTGGAGACCCCTGCTTTAGGTGATCAGTAGGGTTGAGATCAGGGCTCTGTGCAGACCACTTGAGTTCCTCCACACCAAACTAATCAAACCAGGCCTGCAATTGTAACAATAGGAAAATGATGCAGAAGAAGTCTAGTATTAAAACCCATCTGTGGACAGGCTAGTGCCATTAAAGTTTTTACACATTCTAAGTAAATGAGCTTTACAAAAATATTTGTCTACCTCAGTAACTGCTTGTACTGTGGAGGAATGAAATCTCAAAAGATCATAGGCGCCTTTCACACAGGCAGTCCAATCAGATTCACCTGTCAGTTTTTCAGGCAAATCTGAACAAAATCCCTAAGGCCCCTTTAACACGGGGCGGATCAGTAATGATCCGCCCCGTGAACCTCCGCTTGCTCAGTAGGGATCGCTCCGTTGATCCCCGCTGAGCTGGCAGATGACAGGGCGGTCCCCGCACACTGTACATGGACCGCCCTGTCTTTTCTCCACTCTCCCCTATGGGGGGATCAGATGAACACGGACCGTCTGTCCGTGTTTACCCGATCCGATCGACGGATGGAAAAGTAGGTTTTTCCTCCGTCACACATTGGTGAATCTGAGCGGGTCGGATGTCAGCGGGCATCACCGCTGACATCCGTGGCTCCATAGAGGAGCACGGAGCGCCCGTTCAGGTCCGCCTAAAAAACTGTCAGGCGGACCTGAACGGGTCGCCTGTGTGAACGAGCCCTTATTTAGGTCTATGGGCGAGTGGATGTAAACAGCTGTGCACCTTTTTAAATCTGATTACCTCAGAGTCTGCCTAGGTCCAAAAAGAAAAAGATCTGCGTCCTTTTCTGTTTTTTAAACATAAACATGACAGATCTGAGGCAACCATGTAAATGGATGCATGTCCGTTTATATTCAATGGCCCATAGACCTAACTGTAAAACTCCAGGAGGCCAAAACTGAATGGACACAGATGTCACTTTTACTGTTCAACTGATTCAGCAGGGGATCTGTTCATGTATACAGATCCCTACCAATGGGAATGGATATTGCCAATGTGTAAGGGCCCTAAACTTGGATTTAATTTGCTTTCTAACAGCTTAGAAACACTTGATGTTCAATTATAATAAAGGCCGACAGGCTAAAAAGTCACTACTGGGAGAGGACGTATGGAGAGAGTTGTGATTTTAGCGCCTCTGCTGTGCTCTTTGAGGGTGAACCCCCCCACAATACCTGCCGCTTCAGAGGTCAGGGACGGTGTGTTTTAGGCCTCATGCACACTGGATGTTTTTCAAACTCCTAGACATATGTAAACCTGATTCATAAAATTTGACCTAAGCACGTATATCTGTAGTGTTTCATTTTCTCTTTCCAAAGCACAAAGTCCCGTTTGTTTCTGCGGTTTAATGGCCAATGTCTGGGCACAGATCCACTGTAAGTTTATAGTGTGTTTTTTTGCTAAAATCTAGTTGGCTTCTGGAACAGAGATTTTTTTTCCCAATAAAAACATGTTAAATTGTGCAGAAACTCTGCAGAGATGTGTACATAAATACAAACTTCAGGTCACGGTTTTGTGATGGACTGACAGCGTCTGGAAAGACGCCTAAGGAATTTCTATAAAAAGCCTGAAAGCTGAATAGTTCTGAAGTCACAATTAAGAGGATTTAGGAATTAAGATGAGAAGTGGGCTGTACATTTTCTTGCCGATTATTAGCGAATGCTGCAGGATGGGATGCAACCTGTCAGCTAAATTATTCTAACTAGGTGACTTCCTACCAGCATAGTCTTCCATTACACCCAATCTTGCTGCACCAAATTCTTCTACAATGTAAATCAGCCATCACATGATCTGTCACTTTTAATATCGGCACACTTGCCTGTCCTGGAGTCCAGCGCCGTCCGCAGCAGAGGACGAGCGATCGCTCATCACTCTGCTGCCCCCCACCCACTTCCGGCCACAGTCTGCGGGCAGACTGCGGGCAGGACATCACCTATCGTCCCCGTCCCCCCCCCCGTTGTGCTCTGGGAACACTCAGCTCCCAGAGCACAGCGGGAGCCAATCAGCAGGCGCAGCGCAACTCGCGCATGCGCCATAGGGAATCGGGCAGTGAAGCTGGAGCGCTTCACTTCCTGGTTCCCTCACTGAGGATGGGGGGGGGGGCGCAGCAGAGTGACGAGCGATCGCTCGTCCTCTGCTGCGGACGGCGCTGGACTCCAGGACAGGCAAGTGTGCCGATATTAAAAGTCAGCAGCTGCAGTATTTGCAGCTGCTGACTTTTAATATTTTTTTTTTTTCAGCGGATATCCTCTTTATAAGAAAAGTTTTTATTTGTCTCCAGTAGGAGAAGCATAAAGACATACAACAAACAGTAAACAACAAAAAAAATAACACAATGCAGCTATACATTATAGACTATGCACAGTCAAGGATAGGGGCCTACACGGTTCAGTTGAGCACCTGACAGTTACATAGCATACTCATATCATTTCATCCTGGACAGTGGGCGGAAGCACACAGCATAGATCCATGGCGGGGCCCCAGGAGGGGCAATAGAGAGAAGGGAGGGACGAAAAGGGAGAGGCGGGGGCAGAGAGAGAGAGAGAAGGGGGAGCAGGAGGTCAGGCAGGGAAAGGAAGAGGCAGAGGGGCGGGGCGAGAAGGGATGGGAGAAAACCCAGAGGCAGACAACAGCAAGGAGTCACAATTTCAGTGGCAGGGTCATAGTTTCAATTTTTAGTCCAGGCGCCCCATATCTTCTCGAACTTCTTAGGACATTTACGGTTCATATACGTAAGCTTATATAGGGGCAGGGTGGCGTCTACAAGAGCTTTCCACTGGGAGACCGTTGGGGGCTCCGGCTGCTTCCACTTAAGCAGGATAGCCTTTCTAGCATAAAAGGAGGCATAGAATACAAACAGCCGCTTATGTGTGCTGGGTATGACATTATCGCAAATCCCAAGGAGCAGTATAATCGGGTTCAGGTCTATATGCAAATCTCCCACTGAATTGATGACATTCACCACATCCGACCAGAACTGCTGGATCACAGGACAGGCCCACACAACATGTAGGAAGGCGGATATCCTCTTTAAAGGAAAAAAAACATGGACCATGGGCTGGCAATGGGTAGATCGCAAACACGTTCGTGCTTTGCCAACCCTCTAATCCAGGGATCACTATATGGCGGACCACAATCCAGGTCACCATCGTGCTCATACCGCCACAGTCACGTCACTTAGGTTTCACCTGTGTGTATGTGTGTGATTGGGGGAGGGTGACGTGAATGGGGTAGAGGACATTGCTGGGGGGGGGGGCAGAGGACACTAGTCCTGAATTTTTCCTTATAGGCAGATGCAATTGAATAAAGCCCCAATAGCCTCACATTGCCGCCTCTCCTAATCTGAGCGCTGCTGTACAAGGCACTACAAAAAGGATAATGGTCAGCCAGTTGGGGTTCTAATGCTAGTTACTGTAGAAATACAATGAATAAATGTAATGAATACATAACTGGTTTCAAAGTGTAAGTTCAGCCACAACAGAGTTAGCAAGTTTTCACTGCTATCCAAGGCTCTGTTGCAGGACAAAGGAATTGGTTTCCCAGACCCCAGAACAATTTTTCTTTTCATATCTCGTTATTAATCTGCTCTGACAGCAGTACCATTTATAAAATGCAACCATCTGAAAGTATGGCAATTGCTGAACATGAAAAAACAAATCACAAGCTCCAGTAAATGTTTTCTACATAAAGGTCCAATTAGGATCTGAATTTAGCAGCAACAATTCAGTCAATGCAAGTGATGAAAAAGCAGAACGTTTTGTGATATTACACGTTTTCTTATGTGGGGACAACTGCTGCTCTGAAAAGCCATGTTGATTCAGCAGTGATTGTAATTGCAAGTTTATTTAATCCACTTCAGTCAGGAAAAGCACTTTAATATTGTCGTTTATACAGCGTCTGATTATGGTTCAGGGGCTTTTTATATGATTGCACGTTGTAGTAAGTGGATGAAATAGTGGAATGAGAGCAGGAGCCAGGTAATAAGCAGGACACAACCAGGAATCAGGTCAGCAGGGAGAGAGAACAGAAAACGGACCCAGTCACAATAGAGAATACCATACCGGTATACGGGTCACTAATGGCTCGTTTCCACTGAGCAGATCGGTATGCTATTTTGGGTGATTCCATTATGAAAGTGCGCCATAAAACCGAACCGTACCGCACCATTCTGGGTCCTGCTTCAGATGTGGGGCCATAGAAAATGGAACGGTTTGGTTAGGGCGAAGCTACAATACATTCCACTGATTGGTGGACACGCTAGGCATTTTTTCTAAATTCTGTATGGCCCCCGACGGTCCGACTTGCAGTGGAAATGCTCACCAGAATAGACCGGACCATTCTAAGCGTTCCAAACTGTACCGACCCAAACCGTTCCGCTCAGTGGAAACGAGGCTACAGTCACCTGTGATAAAACCAAGTGGGGGGACTGAGGGTCTGTACCATGTAGTAAAGGGGTTAGAAAATAATTGCACCATGGGACTGAGGTACTACAACAAGAATAGGAAGGGCAACAGGAGGACTAAACTATGGGGAAAATGTGGTTGCAAAGTGACTGTTCCATGAAGGAGAGGGATGAGCGAGGAACTGATCAGCCCATCCCCACATGTCAAGGTCCTAGGTGTAGTCCTGGACTCTGAACTGTCCTTTAAACCTCACGTTCAATCACTGTCCAAATCTTGCCGCCTCAACCTTCGCAACATCTCCAAAATACGCCCCTTTCTAACCAATGACGCCACAAAGCTCTTAATTCACTCCCTGGTCATCTCTCGCCTTGATTACTGCAATTCCCTTCTCATTGGCTTACCGCTGCATACTCTAACCCCCCTTCAATCCATCATGAATGCTGCGGCCAGACTTATCCACCTTACCAACCGCTCTGTCTCTGCTACTCCTCTCTGTCAATCCCTCCACTGGCTTCCGCTCACCCAAAGAATTAAATTCAAACTACTAACTACTACCTACAAAGCCATCCACAACTCTGCCCCCAGCTACATCACTGACCTAGTCTCTAAATACCAACCTAATCGTTCTCTTCGCTCTTCTCAAGACCTCCTACTCTCTAGCTCTCTCATCACCTGCTCCCATGCTCGTCTCCAGGACTTCTCCAGAGCCTCTCCAAGCCTATGGAACTCCTTACCCCAATCTATCCGCCTATCTCCTTCTCTACTAGCTTTTAGAGGATCCCTGAAAACCCTCCTCTTCAGAGAAGCCTATCCTACCCACACCTAACAACTGTATTTGCATTTGAGTCCATCTGATCATCCCCCACAGCTACTACCCTTTGTTCCACTTGACCCTCCCTTCTAGATTGTAAGCTCCAACGAGCAGGGCCCTCTGATCCCTCCTGTATTGAATTGTATTGTGACTGTACTGTCTTCCCTGATGTAAAGCGCTGCGCAAACTGTTGGCGCTATATAAATCCTGTATAATAATAATAATAATAATAATAATAGAGGAGAGGGACGACAGAGGGACTGTACCATAGAGGAGAGGTGGGAGAGAGGAACTGTACCCTAGAGGAGAGGGACGACAGAGGAACTGTACCATAGAGGAGAGGTGGGAGAGAGGAACTGTACCCTAGAGGAGAGGGACGACAGAGGAACTGTACCATAGAGGAGAGGTGGGAGAGAGGAACTGTACCCTAGAGGAGAGGGACGACAGAGGAACTGTACCATAGAGGAGAGGTGGGAGAGAGGAACTGTACCCTAGAGGAGAGGGATGACAGAGGAACTGTACCATAGAGGATAGGGATGACAGGAGGAACTGCACCAAGGAGGAAAGTGATGACAGAGGGACTGCACCAAGGAGGAAAGTGATGTCAGAGGGACTGCACCAAGGAGGAAAGTGATGACAGAGGGACTGCACCAAGGAGAAAAGTGATGACAGGAGGGACTGCACCAAGGAGGAAAGTGATGACAAAGGGACTGCACCAAGGAGGAATGTGATGACAGAGGGACTGCACCAAGGAGAAAAGTGATGACAGAGGGACTGTACCAAGGAGAAAAGTGATGACAAAGGGACTGCTCCAAGGAGGAAAGTGATGACAGAGGGACTGCACCAAGGAGAAAAGTGATGACAAAGGGACTGCTCAAAGGAGGAAAGTGATGACAGAGGGACTGCACCAAGGAGAAAAGTGATGACAGGAGGGACTGCACCAAGGAGGAAAGTGATGACAGGGGGACTGCACCAAGGAGGAAAGTGATGACAGGGGGACTGCACCAAGGAGGAACGTGATGACAGGGGGACTGCACCAAGGAGGAAAGTGATGACAGAGGGACTGCTCCAAGGAGGAAAGTGATGACAAAGGGACTGCACCAAGGAGGAAAGTGATGACAGAGGGACTGCACCAAGGAGGAAAGTGATGACAGAGGGACTGCACCAAGGAGGAGAGGAGTAATAGGGGGAGTGCGCTATAACACCAAACAAAAAGGATATACTACTGCAGTCCCTTGCCTTCTAGGCATCATGTAAGCAATCAGTGTTGTATCTACAATATAAAATATATAGGGAGACATATGTGCTGAACACTATCACGTCTGTGCCTCTCCCAGTCCATTACGCCCCTTCCCAGATGCCATATATATGAGATCTTGGTGATTGGCAGGCACCACCTGCTGGCATTTCCGCTAAGCACTGTGTGTCATCACTGCCAGTTTATACACCCTCCTACATTGCTGCCTTCAACAGACATTTGTGGAATTTTTTCACAAATCTGTCAAGACTTCTTCATCTTCTAATCCATTCACCAGCACTGCATACAATTACTCTTCTATAGTGTAACGCACCTGTGACAATCATTATGGGAGACACAGATAAAGGAATAGACCCCAATGACACTTCACATAAACACCTTTCTAGGTTGCTACAGAAAATCTCATTACGGTTTCTTCATATACACGGGCCAGTTCACGTCATAGAAACGCACTCCGGAATGCGTTCTAGATGCTTTTCTGCATGCGCAATTTAGATAAGTTCCAGTGCATATACCCCCCACCCCCCTCTTTTTTTCTTAGGGCCAGTTCACACCACATGCAGTCCAGTGCATTTTTTTTCTGAATTAAAAACGCATAGAAAGTAGCTTATATGGTTTTTAATGGCATAGTTCACACCAAATTTCGACCCCTGAAACATACCGACCGAAAACGTGCCGATAATGGAGCCGGAAAAGGGGCCGAAAAAGGGGTGTGGCCGTCCCGCTGGGTGCCGCACATGTATCATCGCCCCTATCAGTCTACCCTTCCTCCTGCTGTTTTCAGGAGTGTCATGAGATGCAGCTTCCCCAGTGCCGCTGCGTGTCAGAGAACTCAATCGCCGTGCAGTCACTGTATCAATATCCCACCTCTTAGACCATGAGGCTGCATGACAGGCACAGGCAGGCTGCTGCATCTGATGGACACAGGCACTAGTGAGGCTGCATGAAGGGCACAGGCAGGCTGCTGCATCTGACTGGTAGGCTGCATCGGACAGGCACTGGTGAAGCTGCATTTGATGGACACTGGTGAGGCTGCATTGATCTCTTGTAACATTTCTGTAGTCTCTGACCATTACTGACCCAATTCCTGCACCTTCACACCTCAGATCAGCTCCAATTGCTGCACCTTCACACCTCTGATCAGCCCCAATTGCTGAACCTTCACACCTCTGATCAGCCCCAATTGTTGCACCTTCACACCTCTGATCAGCCCCAATTGCTGCACCTTCACACCTCTGATCAGCCCCAATTGCTGCACCTCCACACCTCTGATCAGCCCCAATTGCTGCACCTTCACACCTCTGATCAGCCCCAATTGCTGCACCTTCACACCTCGGATCAGCCCCAATTCCTGCACCTTCACACCTTAGATCAGCCCCAATTCCTGCATTCTCCCACCTCAGATCAGCCACATTTCATGCACCTTCACACCCCAGATTAGCCCCAATTCATGTACCTTCACACCTCTGATCAGCCCCAATTGCTGCACCTTCACACCTCTGATCAGCCCCAATTGCTTCACCTTCACACCTCCGATCAGCCCCAATTCCTGCACCTTCACACCTCAGATCAGTCCCAATTCCAGCTTTCTCCCACCTCAGATCAGCCCCAATTCCTGCATTCTCCCACCTCAGATCAGCCACATTTCATGCACCTTCACACCTCAGATTAGCCCCATTTTATGCACCTTCACACCTCTGATCAGCCCCAATTCACCTCATCTGTTCCACCACTGTAACCCCCTAAACATCTTCCCCACCACTGTAACACCCCTACACATCTGCCCCACATCTGTACCCCCCCTGCTAATCTGCCCCACCACTGTAAGCCCCCTGCACATCTGCCCCACCACTGTAACTCCTTGCACATCTGCCCCACCACTGTAACCCCGTTTTTCTGTCCCACCACTAACCCCCCGACTCATCTGTCCCACCAATGTTCCCCCTTTCTCATCTGCCCCGCCACTGTACCTCCCTGCACATCTACTCCACTGCCTTACTCCCATGCTCTTCTGTCTCACAGATGAACCATCTTCTCATCTGTCCTAACATTGTAACCCCCTTTCTTATCTGCCCCACCACTGTAACCTTCCTGCACATCTGCTCCACCACTGTATCCTACCATTGTAACCCGCTTTCTCACCTGTTCCACCAATGTACCTCCTGTCGCATCTCTGTTCCCCCTGCTCTCCTGCCCCACCACTATAACCCCTTGCTCATCTGTCCCACCAATACACCCACTTTCACATCTGTCCCATTGCTGAGTGGTGCAAGGAAGCAGAGATGAGACACATCTACCTGTCCTGGCACACTCCTGCTGATCCACCTCTCACATCTAGCCCCTGTGCTTGTATGTGATTTATGTGATGTCACATACAAACATCTGAAATGGATGCACAATGATGAGCTCAGGTCAGGGGCATTTTCTGAAAGCTGTGGGCCTATGTGCAGGATCATAAGTTGGGCTCCTGTAGCTAAGGAAAAGTGTGGCGCGATGCACTCAACAAAAGTTGGGTGCGATTTTAATTTCGCTGAATACTGGCTGTGGCTTAAAGGGACACAGAGTGCAGGGGTTCCGTAGTAAGTGATGCAAAGGTTCAGGAATAAATTTCAACAAAGTTCCTTGAAAGTTCAACAGTAATTCCACAAACTGTCACCTGATTGGTAGTGGCATCCGAGTCATCTTCCTCCAGATGGTCAATGACATTCCTCCTCCTCCTCCAAACAGTGACCGACCACGTTTTTCTTTGAAGCAGAGTCCCGCCTAAACAAAAAAAAATTAAAAGTCATCAGCTACAAATACTGCAGCTGCTGACTTTTAAAATAAGGACACTTACCTGTCCAGGGCGCCCGCAATGTCCTCACCCAAAACCGACCCGTCACTCAGCTCCAGTTGGAGGCGCCAGCTAGTAGGGGGAATTAGGAATTTAAGCCTTACAGCTTCACAGCCTAGTTCCCTAATGCGCGAGTCGGGCTGCATGTTCTGAGTGGTCCCTGCTGTCTTCTGGGACCGTGTGTCTCCCAGAAGACAGCAGGGGGACGGAGGAGGGGACAGACATGGCGTAGATTGCCGCGGATACTGCAGCGATCTTTTGCCAGAAGTGGTAGCAAATACCTATATTAGACAGGTATCTGCTCTCACCCCCCCCCCCCCCCCCCCCCGAAAGGTGCCAAATGTGACAACGGCGGGAGGGAGGGAGGAACCGGATCAGCCAAAGTTCTATATTTGGGTGGAACGCCGCTTTAAAAGGTTAGTCCACCCAAAACTGATCTTAAAATGGGAAGAGATCTCTGTGGTTTAGGTTTGCAGTCTGTACACCCACTGTGCCCATTATGAAGACATTTTGTCTGATGTTATTAACTTTATCTGTATAATCACAGTACATAAATATCAAGTTACTGATTTCATGCACTCCGAGATATGATCTACAGGAGGACAGCCTGTCTACACAGGAGGTGAAGTCACTAGTATATTGCACATAGGGTAAAGTTAGTTATGTTTCCCAAAACACACATCACATTCTAGCAGTGGTGGCGGGTGGTATATGTATTGGGGGGGCAATGCACCCACTACACATGGCTCGCTTCATAGCATGCATGTCAATGAGATTTGAACTCCAGTACACATGGCCCACTCCCCAGTATCCAGGTTACCAAAAAGATCTGTAATCCAGTACACACCTCATTAGACAGGGTTGATATTACCAGTGAGATCTGCACTCCGGTACACACACCTTACTCCTCAGTATATATCACAGGTGGAACCTGCACTCCAGCGCACACACACCTCACTCAGCGCACACACCTCACTCAGCGCACACACCTCACTCTGCAGTACATATGTCAAAAGTGGGATCTCGAATACTGTATATACACCTTACTCCCCCATTATTCATGTCACCAGTGAGATCTGCATCGCCACTACACACGCCTCATTTCCCACTGTCCAAATACCTGTGAAATCTGCAGCCCAGAACACCTCTCATTCTCCAGTATTCATAATCAACAGTGATCTCTCCAAGCGATACAAAAGGCTGAAGGTTTTTTAGCTTCATGCATTCTACGCATGAAGCTAAAAAAAAACTTCAGTATGCAGCCCTCCTCTTAGTCCCCCTAGTAGTTATCTGATCCTGATCGCTATCCAATGATGTACATGAGAGCAGCTGCTCTTCCTCCTCATTGGTTTAGAGACCGCTATTGGCTTCTGCTGCTGTCAATCACAGCCAGTGAGAAGAGAGCAGGGGGCAGGGCTGAGCCTTGCTCTGTGTGTTCTGTGGACATAGAGCAGGGCTCAGGAGTGAGCATGCACGAGTGCCTCCCACCAGAGAAGAGGAGGATCGGGACCGATGTATGCAAAACTATCCTCGCAGTATTGACGTCTTATCCCTTGCCATTACCTGCAATACCTCATCTCTCTGTATTTATTCACAATCATGTGCCTCTCGGTTGCATGACTGCATTTTTCTGATTACACACAGTGCCTCATACCTTTCTATTGTACTCCTTATCTCATAACTCCTAGGTTATGCAGGCAGAGTTCTCTAGGGTGACATTAAAAAAGCAGTTTTACCTACCTTATTCCCTTGCTCCCCTGGCAGTCGGCACTCATCTCTATTCAAAGTACCAGGATGTGGGCGTGCCCTCGGCGGGGGCCAGATGCACAGAAAGAAGGAGTCTATCGGGCCGATGGGTAAGGTAAGTTTAAAGTCCTTTAAATGTTCCCCATGACAAAAATTACCATTTCTTTCAATTTTTACAGTTCCCCTGGAGTTCATCTTTAACAACAGCACACAACTAGCAAATGTAATCTAATGTGTAAATGATACAATGGCAGATATGGTAGAGTATATGAAAAGCACACGTCTTGGTCACATTATCAGCTGTTCACATGACATGATGTGTTCCTGTGTCACTCCTTGAAGAATCAGCACACAGTGAGCTCTGGATCTGGGAAAAGCCTAATAACTTGTGACAGGGAAGTGCCGAGTTGCTAAGATGATGAATGCAGAAGAGAAAAGCGGGGATGGCGAACATGCCTTTTGTTTCAGAAGAGATAACAATAATCGTGCCTTGGAAACAAATCAGGATTGGAGTTGCAAAAACATTGCAAGGAGACAGATGGGAGTATTTCCTCAGAAGTTGGAAGGGATCGCGGGCTGTGAATAATCCAAAGCGGAGATTCGCAAACTTTTTTTTCCGTTAAATAATGTCCTTGCATGCTTAATGCCTAACCTCACCTAATTTATGCATCATCAGTGAAAACTAAATCTAAAATAAGAGACAGCTTAAAATGATTACTCATTGCATTGCATTTTCAGACATAAAATTACACAGCCTCTCAAATTCAGACAAGAGAAGCCAGCCTCGCACATCCAGACAAGAGAGAGTCCAGCCTCGCACACCCAGACAAGAGAGTCCAGCCTCGCACACCCAGACAAGAGAGTCCAGCCTCGCACACCCAGACAAGAGAGTCCAGCCTCGCACACCCAGACAAGAGAGTCCAGCCTCGCACACCCAGACAAGAGAGTGCAGCCTCGCACACCCAGACAAGAGAGTGCAGCCTCGCACACCCAGACAAGAGAGTGCAGCCTCGCACACCCAGACAAGAGAGTGCAGCCTCGCACACCCAGACAAGAGAGTGCAGCCTCGCACATCCAGACAAGAGAGTCCAGCCTCGCACATCCAGACAAGAGAGTCCAGCCTCGCACACCCAGACAAGAGAGTCCAGCCTCGCACACCCAGACAAGAGAGTCCAGCCTCGCACACCCAGACAAGAGAGTCCAGCCTCGCACACCCAGACAAGAGAGTCCAGCCTCGCACACCCAGACAAGAGAGTCCAGCCTCGCACATCCAGACAAGAGAGTCCAGCCTCAGACATTCTTACAAAGAGGACCAGCCTGAGACAGATGGGAGTACATGGGAGGTCAGTCTCATGCATCCAGACATGGGAGGTCAGTCTCATGCATCCAGACATGGGAGGTCAGTCTCATGCATCCAGACATGGGAGGTCAGTCTCATGCATCCAGACATGGGAGGTCAGTCTCATGCATCCAGACATGGGAGGTCAGTCTCATGCATCCAGACATGGGAGGTCAGTCTCATGCATCCAGACATGGGAGGTCAGTCTCATGCATTCAGACAAGGGATGTCTGCCTCACACATCCAGACTGAGGAGGGCAACCTCTTGCAAGTCCAGACTAGGAAAGCCAGCCTCTTACAAATCCAGAGAAGAGAATTCAACCTCACACTTATAGACAAGCAAGGCCAACCTCAGCTAGCCAGACATGGGAGACCAGCCTTACACACTGAGGAACGTTTGTCTAGAGTTCTGTAAGCACATCCAGGGTTTTGTGCACAACATTTTATATGCAAAAAACACTTTATTCACCAATAAGGATCGAATAGATCCACCACAACCTTTAGAGGTATATTGAGTGAGTGAGTGAAAAACTTATATAGCGCAACACATGCTAACCGATTCGCCTCTGGACGCTTAGTATCCATTCCCGAAGTAAACTTTTTGCCCTCAGAAGAGATGGGTTTTGATCTTTCTTCTGAAGGCCAAGTGGTTCACCTCCAATGGGATGCTGGTTGGTAGAGCGTTCCACAGTCTAGGTCCTTGGACTGCGAATCTTCGTTCTCCTATCTGGCTTTGGGTATCTGGAGTAGATATTGTGTTAAGAAACTCAGCGCATGAAAAAATAAGTCAATTTACAATTTTCACAGCACACAGACTAATCATATCTGTGGTGCCCTATAATTTTGGTGTATTGAAGTGCACTGCCGATGTGTGTTGGGGTGCAATTGACAAAAAATAGCAATGCACCACAACAAACATACAGTACATTGCCATAACACATATTATGATACACATTATATTGTGCGTTGTGGAATGAACAAGCCCTAAACTCAATGCAAAAAAAAGTGCACATTGAAGTGCACAGCATTTGTGGGTTTTAACATTTAACTATTTCTACCACAATGTATTTTGTACTAGATTTTTAGATTTGAATAGATCATTTAAAGATAGTTTAGCAACCAAGAATTCCCTCTGACTGCGTCAGTTATAGCTTGATATGCAGTATATCTATGTTACCGATCCTTACCCAAACACTAAAAGCAGAACTCAGCCAAAATTAACAAAAAAATAGCCCATTAAAACAGAAAAACAACGGACCCAACCATACTTACCCAATGAGGACGGCATATGTTTCATATTTCCGTGAGGCTCCCCCTGCCTTCCCATTTCCTTTTCCCCCTATTTTGCCATCTCCTTTATATTTCCCCCCTCCAAATACAGTATCTGTTATTTGCACACCTGTTGACTTTCCATACAGACCCTGAGGTTATGCATTATTAACCTCTCATTGTTCTATGTTTTCTAGTTTGGATGTTGAATGACTGTTCCTATTCAGCAGGCCTGCGCCTCTGGCTCATGTCAACTATGCTTTGCACATGCTCTGTATTTGTTACTTTGAAAAACAATAAATACCGAAGGAAAACAACAAACCCAGCCTTTTACTGCAATATTCACCTTCAATGGAGAGATTTCCCCGATTCCTTTCCGGTTTGTCACTAGGATGTCCCCAATCTGATGGTCAGCATCATTCAGAGCACTTCCCCCAACTAGGCAATGAAATGAGAAGCAGCACAGTGATGACCTTATCTCTTTGTCAGTCTGCCTTCTTAAAGCGCTTATATACTCCGCTTGGACATTTTTACCTACAGGCAAGCCTATAATAAAAGGCTTACCTGTAGGTAAAATGAAATCTCCTAAACGGTGTATTTTCACCCTGCATGCAGCTGCTGAAGTCAGTTGTCGGTCTGGCGAAGGCCCGGCGTATCGTGCCGGAATGGAGGACTCCCGGACACTCACAGCGCCGAAGTCCCCGAAGGAACGGCGAGGCAACATGTCAGCCCCTTCAGCGCTGACTGGGTTGGGCTGCAGGAGCTTCGTTCTACGGTAAGTATCTCATAACATGCTAGTATGTGATGCATACTAGCACATTATGCCATTGTTTTGCATGGTTTTTTATTTTTTCTTAAGCGGTTTACTACCCCTTTAATGAGTGTCCTTTTAGGTGCCTTATATACTCGAGTATAAGCAGAGTTTTTCAGCACATTTTCTTGTGCCGAAAATGTCCCCCTCGGCCTATACTCGAGTCACCTTTTTGCGCCTGATCTCCCAGACTTTGGGGACCTGGTAACGGCCGTAGGTCCTCTGGACCCCAAACTTGGCACACATGTAGCCCCACTCTTCCTCTACAAGTGTGCATAGTTTCTTGTCCGGGGGACCTACGATTTTTCAAAGCCGGGCACCCCTTCTATAGACTCCCATGTTAAATGGTAATTTCTCTGGTGATTTTAAGGACCTGGTACCGGCCAGTCGTAGGTCCCCTGGACATGTAGCCCCATTTCCCCCTTTTACAAGGGTGCCAAGTTCGTTGTCTGGGAGACCTATGGCTGGGGAGCAACGATTTTTCAAAGCCGGGCACCCCTTCTATAGACTCCCATGTTAAACGTCAGTCACAGCGAGGCATGCACATGGACACAGTGAGGCAAGGTGAGGCACGGTGAGTCATGCAGATAGACACCCTAGGCTTATACTCAAGTCAATAAGTTTTCCCATTTTTTTGTGGTAAAATTAGGTGCCTCGGCTTATATTCGGATCGGCTTATACTCGAGAATATACGGCATATTTGCCTAGAGTCTGCTTTACCAGTATAATGATTTGCAGACTCAGAGCTTCAGCATGAAAACGGACAGTCCCAGAATCTACATTTCACATTTGTTCATCACTCTGAACAAAGTCTATTACCATCTAATCAATAGCACCATTCAGAAAACAGAGAGCGATGCTCAAAGCACCAGCTTAAACCCATCCGGTGGCTCTCACTGGCTGACGGGTGTCGGTGTTCTGTCAAATTAGCTAATTTGTCAGAAACTCCAACCACGTCACTTCCGGTTTCTTTAAACCATCAATAATTGGAGATTTTGACGAATTGCTGTTTGGACACAACACCAGCAACCGAATACACTCCGGTACAGGAAGATTTAGCGGTTTTGACAGCACAGCGGCTAACAAGGCCAAAGTTGTCGCCGCCTCAGAGGCCACCATTTTGTTGACTATTATCAGAGCAGAGAAATAATCTCTGCTCATAATGTCGCGCAACGGACTCTATTCGGTTGTCGGCGTTGTGTCCAAACAGCAGTTCGTCAAAGTCTCCAATTACTGATGGTTTAAAGAAACCAGAAATGAAGTAGTTGAAATTTTGACGAGATGGCCATTTTGACAGAACACCGGCATCCAGGAAGCTCATTCCGGCTTGCTGTAGGATACCCGGAGAAAAGGATAGGGCACCACAGTCCAAAACAGCCCGATCTGAGTAAAGGAGCGGCTTCAGCCCGTTTCTTTCCCGGCCACGCCTCTCTGATGCATTTCCCCCTCCCACAGGACTTAATCGTATATTGCAGACTAAAGTGATTGTAAAGTCTGTTTTTTTTTCTATAAAAATAACAAACATGTTATACTTACCTACGCTGTTGTAGTGGATTTGCACAGAACAGCCCAGATCCTCCTCTTCTCGGGTCCCTCTTCTGTGATCCTGGCCCCTCCCTCCTGTTCAGTTCCCCCACAGCAAGCTATGGGGGTACCCAAACCAAGTCCATTCAGACACAGAGTCTTGACCTGGCCCTGCCCCCTCTTTCCCCTGATTGGCTAGCAGACTTTGACAGCAGCGGCAGACAATGTCGCCGATGCTGTGTCTTAACCAATCAGGAGGGAGAATCTTGGACCACTGAGACAGTCATGGACATCACTGGACAGAGAGGGACCTGAGGTAAGTGTTGGGGGGCTGCTGCACACAGAAGGCTTTTTATCTTAATGCAAAATTATAGTAAAAGGTGCATGTGCAAAGCAACCACAAGAGCTCCCTTCTAGGGATCTATAAGAAAGTTAGGCAATTTACCGGTCCATCACCACCACAAACTGAAAGATCACCTCTAGGTGGACTGAATCTTGCATTCAGGTATACAATAGAACATGGTCTTTTTTTTTTTACACGCTTTAGGCTCTGTTCACCTCTATTAGTGTATGCTTCCATACGTTTTACATGCAATTTAATGTGTCATGTGTTTTCTGTATAAGTCAATGAAATTTTTATTTCTGATGAGACATCATGAAGTTCTGTGTCTCGTGATGAGGAAGTATGGCTCATTTTACACCACTTTTTGCAGGTGCTGCATTACCTACCGCAGTCTTAAAATGGTTGTATACCTCAAACATGAAATATGAACAAAGCATATCTCTCTTTAGGATGTACTTGTCTCAATTTAGAGCACTGTGTGTCATTTATGTCTGCTGCTTTGCTCCTCTGCTATCAGTATGAATCACTTCTGACAGCATTTCCTGACACCAAGAGCAAAATGGTGACAGGGGAGGAGTCTCCAGCTGATTGACAGTCTCAGCTCTGTTCCTGTGTGAAGGGAGATACCGTATTTATCGGGGTATAGTGCGCTCTCGCGTATAGCGCGCACCCCTAAAGTTGCCCCAAATTCCTGTGGAAAAAAAGTTTTTGTACTAACAGTTTTGGTGTCTTGCGCGGCGTCCATCAGCGGCCTCGTCGGGTCCGGCGTCCGTCTGCGGCTTCGGGTGTCCTCTTCGTCGGATCCGGCGTCCTCGCGTCCTCCTCGCTCGTTTCCCGTGCCGAGTTTGAATACTGCACCGACATATACAGAGCGCAGTACACTCGTGTATCGTCGGGCAGGCTCGGCAACTCTCGCGCTGACGTCCTGTACGTCCAGGACGTCAGCGCGAGAGGACCCGAGACTGCCCGACAGTACACGAGTGTACTGCGCTCGGTATATGCCGGCGCAGTATTCAAACTCGGCGCGGGAAAGCGGGTATCGGCGTATACCGCGCACCCACGATTTTGCACTGATTTTCAGGGCAAAAAAGTGCGCCGTATACGCAGATAAATACGGTATGTCCCTTCCCTCCAAACAGCTCTCAGAGCTTTTCTCACTAAGCTCTGCAGAGTCCACTTTTATTCTGACAGCCAGGCAAGCTTTATAAATTCTGCACTTTGAATGGATGTACAGAACAGATACCTGCAGATAAACAGGTACAACTCGTGTAGCAGGATAAGTTTTATCTCTGTGTATCACCTGAGGCCAGTTACTTCACTGGGTATATGTAAGGGCTTGCAAACACTTTAACCAAGTAAAAGAGAAAGCTGCAAAGATTCAAGATTCATCCAGTGATCACAAGTCAAGGGCAGAGAGGGCAATTTTGGGTCATGGAGAAAAATAATTGTCATATATATGGATATCTGTGAAAAGGTGATATAATAGTTACAAAAATTATGTTTTGAAAGAAGCGTCCATGTGCTCACCCACAACCCATTGGAAATGCACAATACAGGTGTTTACAAGCACTTCCATAGACTAAAATAGGTCAGAAAATGCATGACCATGCATATAAAAAAGGGAATGCCTCATTTTTATCAATGCAATACACAGATGATTGTAACAGACTTATTGGTTTCAATGTATTTTTATTACATATGCATTTTGTGTGTTCCAAAGCAAACGTAAAAATGTAAAGGTGAGAAGCTGGACTGAATGAAAACAGTGCGAGATTACAAGTTGTAATTGCCCTTTAAAGCATTTGGATTAACAAAATTGGCTTTTACAAGCTAGAAGTAGCGGAACGGACATTCCGCTATCAGATGCCAGAACATAGGCAGTTGTGGGAGCTGCACAGCAATCTCTATATCTGAAAATGGATGAGAAAATCATGAAATGTAAGAAACATTTCTTGTTCCAGCCATGCATGCAGAGTGCCACATTACATGCTATGAAAGGATAATGCAATGTGAAAGTAAGAGCGTGAAATGTAAATGAATTAATGGCCTGTAGAAGGCAGTGGAGGGAGGTGCAGCAGCGAGACAGGGAGAGAGCGCCAAACAAATGAGGCAGAAAGGAAGAAATTGCAGGCCGGATTAGAACAGATACAAGCCAAGAACACTCCGATGGGACATGATCGGAGGAACAGCCTGTAAAGCGTTACACACAATGAGACGACCTGCTGCAGAAACAGCACCTGGATTCCAAACCCAGTCAAAGTGGCTATAAAACATTTCAATCAGCTAAAGCACAATGGTAGCCCAGAACTCAGTCCCCAAATACAATATTGGTTACCCGGAACCTAGTGCCTACAACAGTACAATAGTGATAGAACTCAGCCCTTACAACACAAAGTTAGCCCAGAACTCAACACAATAATGGTATACAATAGCCCAGAACTTGGCCCCCGCAACAGCACAAAAATGATGTTCAAAAACTCTACACAAGACTATAACGGTAGCTTGGAACACTTAGGCCCCGTACACACGAGAGGATCGATCCGCTGGAATTGATCCGCGGACCGGTTTCAGCGGATAGATCCCTTGGTGTGTACGATCCAGCGGATCTGTTTCCGCGGATTTTTGTCCCCGGGGATGGATTTCCAGCGGATCAAAATTTCTTGACATGCTAAGAAATCGATCCGCTGGAATCCAGTCCAACGGATTGATCCACTGGTCTGTACAGACTCACCGGATCAATCCGTCCGAATCCATCCCCCGCATGCGTCGTAATGATTCGACGCATGCATGGAATTCCTTATATGACAGCGTCGCGCACGTCGCCGCGTCATCATCGCGGCGACGGCGTGACACGTCACCGCGGACGGAATTCCGCAGGGATTTTGATCTCATGGTTAGTACAACCATGAGATCAAAATCCGCCAGAGGATTTATCCGCGGAAACGGTCCCCCGGACCGTTTCCGCGGATAAATCCTCTCGTGTGTACTAGGCCTAACAGGACAATAATGGTGGCCCAGAACTCAGCCCCCACAGCACAATAACCATAGCTTAGCACTCAGCCCCCACAGCACAATAACCATAGCTTAGCACTCAGCCCCCACAGCACAATAACAATAGCTTAGCGCTCAGCCCCCACAGCACAAAAGCAATAGCTCAAAACCCAGTCCTATACAATAGCACAATATTGGTAGCCCAGAACCTAGCCCTAACAGCCCAATAATAGTGGCCCAGAACTCCACTTTTATATCTCAATGATAGCCCAGAATTCAGCCCTTAGAGCACAAATACCCATATTCCAGAACTCAGCCTTTCGTACAACCCCAGTTCCAAAAAAGCTGAGATGCTGTGTAAAATAAACAAACAGTATGCAATGATTTGCAAATCTCATAAACCCATATTTTATTCACAATAGAAAACGGATCAAATGTTTAACATGAGAAAATTTACCATTTTAAGAATAAAAATAAGGCAAGTTTAAAATTGATGGCAGCAATTCGTTTAAAAAAAGATGGAAGAGGGCAACACAAAGATGGCAAATTAAGTAGTACCAACAAGGATGGCACTGCATTCAAAGCAGACATGATTATGTGATGGACATAACTACATGGGCTCAGAAATAATTCCAAAAATCACTATGTGAACACAGTTCGCTGTGCCACCCAAAAATGTAGGGTAAAACTCTATCATGCACAAAGAAAAAGCCATATCTGAACATGATCCAGAAATGCCACCATCTTCTTTATATCAGACAAAGCCGATATAAAATGGTCTGTTGCAAAGTGGAAAATGTTTCTGTGGTCAGACGAATCCAAATGTGACTTTTTTTGCCAAACATGGCACCGCGTCCTTCAGACTAAAGGAGGAGAGAGACCTTCCAGCTTGTTATCAGCGCTCAGATGGTATGAGGGTGCATTAGTGTGTGTATTGGATGAGCAGGTTGCACATCTGGAAAGGCACCAACACGGCTGAAAAATATATACAGGTTTTAGAGCAGCAAATGCTCCCACCCAGAGGAATTTTCCAGGGAAGGAAATGCTAAACAGCATCTAAGACAACAGAATGGTTTCGTAGTAGAAAAGTCTGGGTGCTTAACTGGACTGCCTGCAGTCTAGACCTTTAATCAACTTAATTTTTTGTGCGATCTGCGGTTTTTATTGTGACTGCGATATTGCGGCGGACACACCTGACACGTTTGGCACTATTTTGGGACCATTGTCATTTATACGGCGATCAGTGCTATAAAAATGCACCGATTACTGAATAAATGACACTGGCAGGAAAGGGGTTAAGTCTGTCCTAGGGAGTGATTCTAACTGTAAGGGTGCAGGGCTACAAGCGACACGACAGTGATCACTGCTCCCGATCACAGGGAGCAGTAGATCACTGTCCTGTCACTAGGCAGAACAGGGAAATGCCTTGTTTACAGGCATCTCCCTGTTCTGCCGCTCCGCGACACGTTCGCGGGACACCGGCGGACATAGAGTCCGCGGGTACCGCAGGCACGGTCACGGAGCTCCGGCAGGCCCGCAGCGCGCGCTAGGTGGCAGATTCAAAGCAACGTACAGGTTGCTTTGTCTGCCCGTGCCATTCTGCCGACGTATATGTAAAATTTGATACGTTTTCTATTGTGAATAAAATCTGGGTTTATGAAAATTGCAAATAACCGCATTCTGTTTTTATGTGGATTTTACACCGCCTCACAATTTTTTTGGAATTAGGGTTAAATATCAGTAGATGGTTATCTCCTCCTAAGTGTGGATTAGTAAATGACTCTTTTCTCCCATATGTGTACATCAATAGAGGATTCTTTTCTCCTATAGGTCTATATCAATAGAGGATTCTTTTCTCCTATAGGTGTATATCAATAGATGGAGCTCCCCTCCTACAAGTGTATATCAGTAAATGACTCTCCTATGTATGTTTATCAGTAGATGTCTCTTTTCTCCTATAAGTGTATATTAGTACATGGATCTTTCCTTCTAAAGTATATATGTATATCAATAGATGGCTCTTGTTTTATCCTGTACGAGTATATCAGTAGATGGATTTTTTTTTCCTATATGTGTATATACCCTCGTTCCAAGGTAAGAATTTCATAATGAGCTAGTAGGCTCTTTTTTCTTATATATGCGAATATCAGTAGATATCTCTTTACTCCTAATCATGTATACACTTAGAAGGCTCTTATATATGTACTGTATACAAGTTTTCTCCTATATCTGTATGCAAGTGGATGGACCTTTTCTCCTCTATGTGTATATCAGTAGATGGTTATTTTCTCCTATGTGTGTATATCATTAGATGGCTCATTTCTCCCATATGTGTGGTTCTTTTCTCCTATATATGTATATCAGTAGATGGTTCTTTTCTCCTATATATGTATATCAGTAGATGGTTCTTTTCTCTTATATACGTATATCAGTAGATGGTTCATTTCTTCTATATATGTATATCAGTAGATGGTTCTTTTCTTCTATATATGTATATCAGTAGATGGTTCTTTTCTCCTATATATGTAGATCAGTAGATGGTTATTTTCTTCTATATATGTATATCAGTAGATGGTTCTTTTCTCCTATATATGTAGATCAGTAGATGGTTCTTTTCTTCTATATATGTATATCAGTAGATGGTTCTTTTCTTCTATATACGTATATCAGTAGATGGTTCTTTTCTTCTATATATGTATATCAGTAGATGGTTTTTTCTTCTATATATGTATATCAGTAGATGCCTCTTTTATCGGATATCTGTGTATGTAAAAGTCTAACTATTCTATAGGAAGGAGAATAATCTGATTATCCAGCTTCTACAGACACAGCTATATTATCATGTTAAATGTGCAAAAAATGGTTACATTCAGTGCTCCATCTGTCCCAGGTATCAAACAAACAGGAGGCATACATACCAAGGTCAGAAACACTTGATATTTTGGAATTGGGTAGAATTACAAGTTAGACGGTATCAGGTGAAATCTGCCATCATCTTTATACAGTGTATTTTTATCCCTGTGCTCTTCCTGACCCCTACACATCACAACACAGTATCACAAAGAGCCTGAAAGAGATGTCTTAAGGTATCGCTGTGTAAGAACAGATCAAAAACATTATCAACTGTGCCTAAAATATGACAGAAAAGCTGAAAATGTCACTCATCAGAAAATAAATATCTGACCTTATGTAATCAGCCAGCACTGGCTAGCGGGAGGCGAAGGCTCCATACACACTGGGCTTAAAAAAACTTCTGTTCTCTTGGGAGTAAAAAAACACTCATATAGAGCATTTTTTCTACAAAGTCTACACAAGTTTAGAAGAGTTTTACATTTTTTTCTGCCAGTAAGTTCCAATCAGACGCGAACCAAGGTTTTTTTCCCTGCCTATAAACGTTGAGCTCAAAATATGCCTGTAAAACGTCCTAATGTGCATGGACACATAAGATAACATTGAGCTGCTTCCACAGGCAGAACACAAAACTCCTGTAGAGACAAGTTTTTTAAGCCAGTGTGCATGGAGCCTAAAAGGTGATTGTTGGAAGGAATTCCACAAATCCCATAAGGATTTGAACTTCCTGTTAAAAATATGGAATGAGCTCCAGAAATGTTCTTCTTGATATCAGTAAATGATTACAGAAGAGACCAATATGACCATACTAGAAACAAAAACATCATTAATATAATTTGTAGCATACCATAGTTATGGACACAAACAGAACAGTTATTTTCTTGGCCAAGTATGATTTGTAATGGGGCATGGTCAGTGAAGCAGTGCTTGCTGAGGCTCTTCCATATACTTACACTGATCGGGCTGGGTGAGCGGCGTCTCATACTGGAGGTATACTCCAGTTTTATTTACATTTACAAGAAATTACCTAGTTCAATCTGTTATGACTTTGTGCAATTGCCTAACATTACAATGCATTTTCCTTGAGTCGATTAGGAGGACCTGTACTGTGGAAGCTATGCACAAAAAGGACTAGTCACCAGCATTGCCTGTGGTCTCCCTGAGGATGATCTTTCCCTATTACACATTCTGCACTGTCTCTGTGTGTAAGTGGCCATCTTGGTAGAGGTAGAGCTTTACTTATTAGTGTCACAGCTGCCCTGTTGAGGACTATGATCTGGGGCCTGGTGGGATTAGTCATGAAGAAGCAGCAGGAGACGTGGAGGAAACACAGATCCACAGAATAATTGAAGCAGGGAGATTTTGCACTTCTAGTCCTCAGGTACAATTTATTTTCCAGCAAGGAGAACAAGTATCACAGGACTGAGATCACCAAATTTCACTTCAAATCTGGTGAGATTAGCAGTTAGTGGCAGCAGTGATTTAGATGATCTCACACTGCAGATATACAGCTTTGAGGCTACAGAACAGAAGGGCTAGGCATGGGAATCACACCGATATCAGGAGTGCCTATGCACTGGTAGTGTACTGGTATTTTCTTTTTAGAAGGAATTCAAGCCATAAAGGTTGTTTTTTCAGGGTACTGCTTAGGCCCAAATAATATTTCTATATGTACTAAATCTTAAGATTTTGAGTTTAGGTCCACTTTAAACTCGCATTGCTCCTGGAACTGCCAATTCAAGAGGTGTGTAATCCCTCAAGTAAAGTCCTTGGCTTTCCAGTACTTTGTGAATTAGCTGTCCATCCATAAAAATGAGGCGAGATGTTCCTTATTACTGCAAACTGTAAACTACCCACCTGCTAATTTTTCGGCAAGCACGCAAAAAAGGCCCCTATTAATTTACAGAACAGTACCAGGTAAGAAACTGCAAAAAAAAAAAAAAGTCTTTTAGAAAGCTTGCCAATTTATTTTGCTGACCTGGAGAAGATTTTTTTCCATTCATTAAAAACTGTAGCGTTACTTTAATTCTGCATGTATAAATTGGGTACAATCAATCATTCACTTGAGCCGCTGCAAGTCTTGGGAAATGTGAACTGAAGGAAGTCAGCAGTGCACCAAATATCAGAGATTATTTTACTAAAAGGGAGAGAAGAGAGGAGCATTTTTTTTTTTATCCTTGTGTAGAAAAACTTCAGCAGCCTTTGCGAAAGGCCAAATTGTCTGCGCTTTTTATTTGAGAGAAACAAAGCTTCCCAGGAGCTCTGTCCTACAAACGCTTCCTAACCTAAGCGGGCAGACACTGATCACAAACCGCTCGCCTCTGGAAGGATAAAAATATCCAATTAATTAAGATCAATCCTCCGGGAATGCTGGAATAAGAACACAAAGTCAGACAGCTTTTCTCTAATAGGTTTCAGTACATTTTATCCCAGATAAACCACGTATCTATTGATCAGATATGTCTGAAATCTTGGCCTGCCAGTTAGAGCAGTACGTACCCAGATGGCACCCGCCTGACACAGACATGATCCAGGCTTGCGCTCTGACGCCAACAAAAGGCAAAGGGCGGTATGCATATATATATATCCGCCAGGAGAGTTTTTACTTACTGCAGAATGAAAAACACAAAGAGACCCCAAACACATAGGGGATATTTATTAGGCCCGGAAAAATAAAAAACAGTTTCAGTTTTGTTGCACTTTGCTCGAATCTGCTGCTATATGCTTCTTAAAATAGAAGACTACAGTCAAGTGATGGAAAATAAACTGGAAAATCATCAAGAATGATAAAAAAAAAAAAAAAACGATTACAGTACCTTTATTCTGCTGGTCACGTGATGAGGGTGGTTCGAATTCTGCCATTTTATTTGTTGGCAAATAGGTAGATTGTGCCATTACACACCTGCAGAGACTAAGAGAGGCGCCCATGCGTGGGATAGAGCGGTGAATGCTGGGACATCAGCATTCACCATATCCCGGAAGTTTTTGCTTGTGGGCTTCACAGTGCCCACAAGCAAGATGGATATATACAGGACAGATTTTTATAACTCATTCTTTACGGCCGAATCTCGATGCTTATAACTACAAAAATAAGACACGCGAGTACAATCCTAAGTGTATTAAGAGCGGTAGATGCAACTAAAAAGATGGTTTAAGATGGGGTAAACTGCTGGCAACATTGAGATTTAAAGGTTTAAAGTTTTTCTAGAAAAATAGATTTGGTTGATATATTTTCACCTTTGCTACAGTCTAGTAAATTGAGCCTGTAGATTGCCCAGACCCGCTTTATAATTCTATTCACTAATGATCATTAGCATGAAGTATTAATGTTGGTCCTACCTCTTCCTCAAGAAGACCTCTGTTGGAACAAATGCGTAGGCTACACTTGCTAATCTCCTCCTGAAAATGCTAATCACCTGGCTGCCATGCTAATTATCTGCATGAGATATTTCATCGACCTCCAACCTCAAACTCGGTGCTAAATTGTTACAGGCCACTGACTCAAAGTACTGAAGAGCAACACGATTGCCAGAAAAGTAGAATTTTTCAGAACGAGGTCAGTGTGGACGTGCTTTCCCAGTATGGCATCTTACTTGGCACAAATAAAGTTACATATGAATGGTCTAAGGTCATCAGTGGTGTACCCCAAGGTTCAGTGCTGGGACCCTTACTTTTTAATATATTTGCATGCTTTGTACATATTAGGGGGAGTACAACTGGGGGAGTCAATGGTGGAGAAGGATCTGGGTGTTCTGGTAGATCATAAGCTTAAAGCGGTTGTATAGTATTTTTTATAACTTTTACCTACAGGTAAGCCTATTATAAGGCTTTAGTGCGGCATGCGCATCAGGGATTCTTGGCTGAAAGCCCGGCAGACACCGGACCTTGCTGGAAAGAAATCTCCCGCGCCCATGCAGAAGACACACTGAGTCAAAATGTCAGCTGCCTCGGCGTGGACCAGCTGAGATACCGACGCCTCGTTCTAAGGTAAGTATTTCAGAATGAGCTAGTATATGCCTTACAGGTATACAAAAAAAAAAAAAAAAAAGAAGTACCAGCGGTACCAGGGGAACTGGAGAAAGTGCAGAGAAGGGCAACCAAACTGATAAGAGGCATGGAGGAGCTCAGCTATCAGGAACGATTAGAGCAGCGTTTCTCAAACTGTGTGCCGCGGGAGAATTGCAGGTGTGCCATGGAAAGTGGGGTGACCCAGGCTATAGGCCCGAGTGGGCCCCCAAAAAGCCCATGGTCACGTAGTGCTTGTCCAGGGTGTCAGGCCGATCCTCGCTGGACTCTACTGCGACTGCCTCACTGGTTGCTAGGATTGCCTACTGCCTGGCGTCTAGCAACTTGTGACGTCACAAGGAGAGAGTAAGGTGAGGCCCCAGCATTTAAAAACGGAGGAGGATTTAAATTCCTCCTCCACGGCTCCGTGTCTAGTGACTAAATTTTGGCTCCAGCTCCACCCACCTTCCTCCATCTTCTTCAGCGCCACGAGGCTCAGAGCCTGAGGGAAGGGAGCACGAGCACCACACTGCATGTCACAGAGGAGCCTGTCCAGTGTCCACCTGCACCTGCCTGAGCCTGAGGGGAGGCAGCCTCACCAGCCTGTGTAAAGTGCTGCTGGGGAGGGAGGAGTTAACAACGCCTGTCCCATCTCTGCCCCATGCTGCCCACTACTATGGGGGTCATGTCCAGGCTTTGGGATAGGCTGTACAATCTATAGATGTGTGAGATAAGATTTTAGGAAAGTGCGGAAGGGAATGAAATTAAATATATTTTTAGGATATGACTGTCTGCGATTTGATTTTCCGATTATCTGTATGTATATGTACTGATCCAGGTGTCAGGGGCCTTCTGTGGATGGAGAGGGGGAGGGGCCCTCCGTACACCTGGATGCCAAGGTGTGAGCATACCCCATCAGTACACACAAGTAAAAATAAATAAGTTCTTTACCACAAAAATTGTTAAAGTGGTTGTTAACCCACATTTATTTAATGCACCCATCCTCTCTGCACTATTATAATAATTGTCCCTGTGTGCTGTGTAAAAAAAAAAAAAAAAAAAAAAAACTGCTCGATTGTACCTATACGAGTGTGGTTTCAGGCGCTGAGCTGAATCCTCTTTTCTTCTCTCTCTGCTCACAGCTGCAGGGGGAGGGACCAAGCCCTCCCGCTAACATCAGCCAGGGAGGAGGGGGAGAGAGACAGCGCCGTCAATCAGCTGAGCACTGGGAGCCGCGCTCATATAGATACAATCGGGCAGTTTTTTTCACAAAATATCAGGCACAATGGGAGCATTTTATAGCCGACATGAGAGCAGCGGGGGGGGAGACACACAGGCGGCAGATAGCAGGCTGCAGCTGATAGAATCACGCAAACGGACCACGGTGTCAGGGCTCAGAAGCCATGATTATCATGGTCAGTTTGTAGAGGGGAGGGTATCGCCACGCAGGATCAGCCAGGTATTTTAAGTGATACGGGGGTCCAAATGGCCGCACATGCACTATCACTCCTGCTGTATAACATGCTTTAAGGGAACAGGATCTTTTTTTTGGGGGGGGTTAACAAATGCTTTAAATCTTTTCAGATGTGTCGCAAAATGTTTTAGATATTTTTGGAGCGCTGCAAGAAAGTTACAGGGTTAGAGGAACTGAATTTATTCTCTCTTTGGAAGAGGAGATTAGGGGGATATGATCTGCCTGCATTAATACATAAGGGGTCCAGATGGTGAACTTGGTGCTGGGTTATTCACTTTAAGGCAGTGGTCTCAAAGTACCGGCCCGCGGGCCATTTGCGGCCCGTGGATCAGTTATAAATGGCCCCCAGGCAGGGTGGAAGTGAGGGGAGCAAAAAAAAAAAAAAAAAAAAAAAAAAATTTATATATATTTTTTATCCTAACACCCTAGAGAATAAAATGGCGATCGTTGCAATACTTTCTGTTACGCCGTATTTGCGCAGCGGTCTTACAAGCGCACTTTTTTGGGAAAAAATGACACTTTTTTTAATTAAAAAATAAGACAACAGTAAAGTTATCCCCATTTTTTTTTTATATTATGAAAGATAATGTTACGCCGAGTAAATTCATACCCAACATGTCACGCTTCAAAATTGTGTCCGCTTGTGGAATGCCGACAAACTTTTTTACCCTTTAAAATCTTCATAGGCGACGTTTAAAAAAAATCTACAGGTTGCATGTTTTAAGTTACAGAGGAGCTAGAATTATTGCTCTCACTCTACCAATCGCGGCGATACCTCACATGTGTGGTTTGAACACCGTTTACATATGCGGGCGCTGCTCACGTATGTGTTCGCTTCTGCGCGCACGCTCGTCGGGACGGGGTGCGTTTTCTGGCTCCTAACTTTTTTAGCTGGCTCCTAGATTACAAGCAAATTTGTCAAACCCTGACTTACACCAGTGCTGGTGGTAATAATGCGCTCGCTGACACCAGTGCTGGTGGTAATAATGCGCTCGCTGACACCAGTGCTGGGGGTTAATAATGTGTTCGCTGACACCAGTACTGTTGTTTTTGAAGTTTGAAAGTTTGCATGCGGCCCCCCATGGCATATGAAAACTTGTCTTGTGGCCCTCAGGTAATTTGAGTTTGAGACCCCTGCTTTAAGGTCATCACAGAGGATAAGGGGACACTCTTTACGTCTTGAGGAAAAGAGATTTAATCTCCAAATACGGAAAGGCTTCTTCAGAGTAAGAGCTGTGAAAACGTGGAATAGACTCCCTAAAGTAAATTGTTTCTCTGCTGGTTGAACTGGATGGACTTGTGTCTTTTTTCAACCAGATTACCTATGTAACTTTCATAGTACTATTTTTATTGGGTTCATATTATGTGGTCAGGCAGACATGCTTGGACAAGGGAGGAGATTATTAAACAGAGGGGGACCCAGGATGCCAGACAATTGGCTGACAGCAGGAACATTCTCTTGTGACTGGTGGAATTAACACAGGGATTAAGCAGTTACAACACATCATTAGCTACATACACAACTGCCTGACCTGTACCAGATACTGGAACAGAGAAGCATAAAACATGTTTTTATTACCAAACAGCTTATCTAGAAATGTCAAGAGCGGGTCATAGATGCAGAGTATGATAGATATCATTTCAAAATAACGTACATTTTTAAATATATTGCACACATTATAAATATATATATATATATTTATATTTATATATATTACACACACACCGTATATACTCTAGTAAAGGCCGACCCGAAAATAAGCCAAGGCACCCAATTTTACCACAAAAACTGGGAAAATGTATTGACTCGAGTATAAGCCTAGGGTGTCCATCTGCATGCCTCACTGTGTCCATGCCTCACTGTGCCCATGCCTAGACTGACATTTAATATTGGAGCCTATGGAAGGGGTGCCCAGCTTTGAAAAATCGGTGCTCCCCAGCCGTAGGTCCCCCAGACAACAAACTTTTCACACTTGTAGAGGAGTGGGGCTACATGTGTACCAAGTTCCGGGTCCAGAGGACCTACAACCTGCCGGTACTGGGTCCCCAAAGTCACCAGAGAAATTACCGTTTAACATGGTAGTCTATGGAAGGGGTGCCCGGCTGTGGAAAAAAAATAAAAATAAATAAATAAATAAATAAATAAATAAAATAAATCGGTGCTCCCTGGCCATAGGTCCCTGGACAACAAAATTTGCACACTTTTAGAGGAAGAGTGGGGCTACATTTGTGGCCAGCACCGGGTCCCCAGAGTCCGGGAGATCAGGCTCAAAAAGGGGACTCGAGTATAAGCCGAGGGGGGCATTTTCAGCACAAAAAAAAAAAAAAGTGCTGAAAAACTTGGCTTATACTTGAGTATATACTGTGTATATACTCTCCAGGTGAATCATAGCTGAAATTCTTAGTGGAATTATTTTTAGCTAGCTAAAGCAGTACTACATATATACCGTATATTGTAAATCTGAATACATTTTTAGTAGGAGACCACAAACCAATCACATAAATTCTAGCATTTGAATGGTAATAAAATCATGCCAATGCAGAGGGAGCCTTTCACAAACGATACAGTTGTCATGCAGCAGCTATATGATCCAACTGGGCTGGAAAACATATACTAAAGGCTTGTACAGACTAGATAAGATAAACAGGTAACTATGATTAAGCATTGACACTCAATGCGAAACGCGTCAGCTGTTTATCCCACTGTGTGCTGATACCTGTAGTGTATTTTTTCCTGTACCCAATAAAGGGCACGTCTTTTTCAAGTTACTGGAGTGCGGCTGTCCATATCCTTGTCGTTTTTTGCTTGTACAGACTAGAGCTGCACGATTCTGGGAAAAATGAGAATCACAATTATTTTGCTTAGATTAGAACACAGGTGTCAAACACAAGGCCCACGTGCTGAATCCGGCCCTCCAGGCCATTTCATGTGGCCCCTTGCACCTCTCCTGCAGCTGCAGTAGAGCTCCAGCCCTCCTCTGGTCCTCCTCCAGACTATTACTTTCTGTTTTCAAGCAATGCATCCAGCTTCTTCTTGCCAGCAGCAGCATAAGGAAAGGGGGTGCACTGTGATGTAAGGGAGAGTGGGGGACTCAACTTCTGATGGTGGGGTGGCTCTTAACATCTAATGTAAAGGAAAGGGATGCGCTGCACATCTAATCTTACAGATACAACCGGCCTTTTTGAGGACAATCATAATGCTGATGCGGCAAATAAATTGAGTTCGACATCCCCCCGGCTTACAATAAAAAAATAACAGTTCTCTCACGATTTTCGCGGCATAACATCATACAAAAAAATTGGGCTAACTTCAATGAATTAAAATATAAAACAAACAGTAACGTGTATTTTTTCCCCCCAAAAAAATCATTTTAAAAGACCGCTGCGCAAATACAGGGCAACATAAAATATTGGAACCACCATGTTATTCTCTATGGTCTCTGCTAATTGTAATATATATATATATATATATATATATATATATATATATATATATATATATATATATATATATATATATATATATATATATATATATATATATATTTGGGGGTTCCAAAAAAGGTTTAGTCTTTAAGCGGTTAAACTTCCCTTATTTGCAAACTGAAGTTCATTCCTTTGATCTAAAGAACAGAATTACAATGTTTATAGTCATCTCAGTGGTGGAATGTTGTGAAACTTGGCAGACTACTTTTTTTTGACAGCCGTCGGCTTGAGCAGAGAACTCTGCATAGATTCGGTATAATGCTTTGTTAAGATCGTGCGGGAGAAAGAATTGCGATCTTGATTCTTAACGATTAAATTGTGGTCAGGACACTACCTGCAAGAGTTTATATGTTCGCTTTGTGTTTGCTTGGATTTCCTTCCTGAATTCCAAAAGCATGCAGGATAATTGGCTCCTCTCTGAAATTGGCCCTACTATGTGTATGTAAGATAGAGACTGTCAGATACCTGAGGGCAGGACTGAGGCGATTATACAGCGATTTAAATCACTGTATAAATTGTCAGCGCTATAAAAATGCCTGTAGAAAATTAACAAAAGGAACTGAAACAAACAGTTGTGATGTTAAAGCCTCAATGATAAAGTAATATCAAATTCAGCAATATATTTCATAAGAAAACCCTTTTATTGAGCATAACTGAATGGCAGCGTGAGCAGTGTTACTGGAGGCGACGATCTACCTAGTGCTTGTTCCAGGTGACCTCTAAGTCACATGACTGGGAGGAGCTGTGACCTTTCCCCATGTGAGTTCTGGATGTCTGCCAAGGCATCTATGTAAGCTGATATAGAGAACACAGGGTCAGTAATAATATGACTTTCTATACATTCTGTGTTGTAAAATGCAGCACAGAGAGCGATATATTTACACGATGTGTCAGTAAAAGTGGCTGGAATGGCGATTTTGCCTATTAGGCGATGGTTTGGCCTCTAAATGCAGGGCAATTCTTTTTGGCAAGTAAAAGCTCTGCCAATTAGGTCGCCTCCATTGTCTGGGCTTTGAAACCTCCAGTTTTGTGAAAAGCAAATATGCAAATTGGATTTCAAGCTGGTTTAAGCAAGCACATGATTGTCAATAGAGCATTATCCGGACGAGAAGCGTCGCACAAAGTCTGGCTGTGCAATGTAATTAATTATCAATACTATCATTGTTGGCCGTGGCCAGTTCCTTCCCATATCCTCATTGCAGAGAGAGCTGGGAGGGTCACTGGAGGTCTCGGCCACTGAATAGGACTTGACAAACTCGCTCCCAGGCTCTGCAGGAGGTCAGTGTGTGCAAAATCACAACTCGTCATCACCGAACGGAAAAATCCAGCTGAAAACACAATTTGCTTTCCCATGAATAAGCATGCCGACATGTTGTGGATATGTATATAAAAGTCTATGAAGTGTGTACTGTATGAGAAAATGACATTGTTTTGTTTGTCCAGCCTTTGTGTTCATTGTTGAAGATCTGTCCTCACTTCCTGTGTGGTCACCAATGCAGGAAGTGAGAATCCGAAGAACACTGTACCACACTTTTATGTGGTTATTGAAAAATTCCAATAAAAACCATTGGAACGACGGCAGTAAAATCGTATCCAATACTTCCCCAGGCTATCCAAAATTTAAACATTTTGATAAATGTAAATAATTTAGATTTAAGTTCCTGCAGAGATTTCACAAGTACTCATACTGCAGAATTAACGGTCGTGTGTGTTTCCCATTTGTCGCAGTATGTTCTGAAGGACAATACCAGATATCAACAGTCACTCTTCTACACTTTGTCCCTGTGTACACAGGTAATCTTTATGGCCTACAGTGAAATCTGTGATGAAGAATGTACAGCAAAGGGACTTATTACATGTCTTTGATACCATCTATTACTTCTCCTGTACAAGATATTTGTGTAGGACATCAGTCATCCTTCAAAAGGGGTGTTCCAGTCATTTTTAATGTTTATTAAAAGTCAGCAGCTACAAAAAGTGTAGCTGCTGGCTTTTAATAAACATACACTTACCTGCTCCGCGTTCCAGCGACGCGCCGGCCGGAGCTCTGCTCCTCTCCTCCCCCCCTTTCCGGCCGGCGTCTTCATTCTAAGTGTGGGCACCCGGTCGTGACAGCTTTCGGCTTCATGGCCGGGCACCCACTGCGCATGCGCGAGCGGCGCTGCACCATCCGATTGGACAGGCGATCGCCTGGGACCTGTCACGTGTCCCAGGCAATCGCCTACAGGGAGGGGCTGCCAAAAGGCGATATGACGTATCGCCTTAGCAGCCACTCGGCAGCCCCCCCCCCCCAAAAAAAAATTACATGCCAAATGTGGCATGTAAGGGGGCGAGGGGTGGATTAAGCGGAAGTTCCACTTTTAGGTGGAACTCCGCTTTAAAGGTTCTCCAGGACTCCACTTTGTCACAGTAGGGCTATTCAGCAATTTACAGCTCACAGCTCATTAACTTCCAGCTTCTAAAGTCTGTACTAAGTTCTTACCCATCTAGGTATTTGCAGCAATATACATTCATTAAAGTGTCACTAAACAATATTATTTTCTACGCATTATGGTGAAAAAGCTTTTGTGCTACAGCACCCCCCGCCCCACCCCCCTCCTTTTCTTTCCTGAACCCAATTGTTTTTAACAACAGGAACGAGCACAGTAGCTCCAGCCACTGTCTCAGGTCCTCATTTGATAAATTGGTAGCAACAGGAGCCATTGGCTTTTGCTGCCGTCAATCAAATCCAGCAACACGGGAGCGGGGCCGAATCCTGCCGTCTATATCAATGGACACAGCAGAAGGACTCAGGAGTGTGCCCACACGAGTGCCCCCATGGAATGTGGCTTTCTGTGGGGGCACTCGAGAAAAGGAGGAGCCAGGAGTGCCACGGGGGGACCCAGAGAAGGGCTACACTGTGCAAAAAACCCTTGCACAGAGGAGGGAGTTATAACATGTTTTTTTTTTTTGTTTTTTTTAAAGGAAGCTTTACAATCGCTTTAATCTATTTTTCACCAAGTCATTTCTTACTATGTATGTTTTTCTGTCTCCTTGTAACATCGTCAGTGAGCCCCCAAACCTGTCCTTTTCCCTGTCATTTCGGATTGGAACGAGCAGTGCATGTTAGTTGCGGTTATATATACTGCTCTATAAACACTAGAAATGCCAAGGTCCATGAGGTGTTTAGGGGTGCCCAGCGACCTCAAACCAGGGAACTGAATGCCCATGTTTTGGTATGGCCCAGATCTCAATCAACGGATTGTTGAGTCGCCATCCCAGAGCATCAAAGTGCAGTGAGTTAGCACCGGAATGCTTCCTCTGTAGAGCGGGCCCGTGTCCCAGGAGGAGTGATACCAAGTGCATTTTGCCTGGGACTTTCTAGCAGCCTGGAGAAAGCCGCAGGTGCACCGTGTTGCACCCCTGGTGCGGGTAAACCGCAGCCCATCAGTGTATAAACAGCCTTTATAGGGAACTCAGGACAGTAAGGGCTCATTTACATTTTCGGTTTGAGGGGCAGTAAAACCCCATAGCTCACTGTGGCCTGCAACCGGTTCTCAAATCACTTAAGTGGCCCTCACTCTTCAAAGGATTGCGCACCCCTACCACAATCCATCTTGGGAGTGAGCAAGTGAGGGAGGTTACAGTGGGACCATGCAGAAGAATGTTCTTATCCTCTAACAGAAAGTCAGATCAAAGCAAAAAAATAAAAAGTAATTTGATTTGAAGGAGGCTGAGCGCACAAGAAGGCACTTTTTTAAAAATTTAGGGCCTGTTCACATATAAACATTCATTAAAATGCATGATAATGCTTGAAAAATGGATGCCAATAGCCTCTTATTGGCGTGCATTTTTTTGTGCGTTGATGCGTATTTTAATTTGTGCGCTGATGCGAGTTAAAGTGCTATGGGTCCTTGTAAGAGACAAAATAATAAAAAGATTTTTTTTCCCTCAAAAGATTTGCATTTATTTGATGTGCATTTACATGCAATGCGTTGTATTAAAATGCATACATGTAGCATTTTAACACAATGCACTGCACATGACACCAGCATTGTGGTATGAATAGGACACACAGAAAACAATTCTATATGTCCTTGCAGTGACCTGCATTTTCCGCACACGGTGTATAATGCTGGTCACTGCAGTATGTGTGAACAGGGCATTAACAATACATACATATGTAGATTATTTCTTTTTTTTAAACCAGAGTTTAGGATAACTTTAAACGAAAAAAATAACTCTAACAACTAGTCCAAGTACCCCATGGTTCTCCTCTATAAAAGAATGAGCTGAAGGCTGTAAGCTACTGATCAGCCTGCTATATATAAAACAATTTCACTCTTATGCAGAGCAGCTTTTAGCAAAAAAAATAAAAACTGCTCATCTTTCTGTTAACAACTATCTCAGCACTCTTGTCATCCAGAGTTTCAATTGCTGACAGATGGAAGCTGCACATTGCCTGTTTCTCCATTCTCCATTCCAGAGGTGAAACAGCCTATTATGTGACCAGTACAAACTATCCTACAGCAAGCACCAAAGAGCGGCATAACAGCGCCGCACATCCACCGATCTCCTTCTATAGGTAACATCGCCACAAAGGGAAATAGCAGAATCCCACTGTCATTCCTGTAATGGGAAACTTCCCTGAGTCCGGGGCTGTGTGTTACATAAGAGATGCCTATTGTGTCCGCTTCTCATAGCAGAGATAAAGCAAGTGGAATTACACACAAATGACTGTGACCTCAATGGTGAACAAGTCTGGGGCCACTTCCGTGTCATCCAAGAAGCTCATTAATAATTTACCATCATTATCCACTGCCAGCCTCCTGAGGGAGAAGAAAGATTACAAGTCTTCAATATTACATCATAATCCAGCTATGAGTCTGCAGATCAATAACTAGACCAGACGATAAACAGTGCAGGGAAATGACCATAGAACTAGATTGATGGCTAGAAGCCATCCCACTCATCTCCCCATTATAAATTCCATGCCCTCCTGGCTCCCTTTACAGATCTTCCCTCATCTACAGTGCCTTAACAAAAGTATGCCTACCTCTTGACATTTTGTCATGTTACAACCCATAGGTGTGCGCAGCCTATTGCATTAGGGTGTGCACCGCAAAGATCAAACACATAGTACCGATCACTCACGATGAAAAAGAAGGGGCCGGTAAGTTACATATTAAGGAGAGGGAAACCAGAGGAATCTGTGCTGCACAGGGTGATTAGGGTGTGCCTGGGCACACCTGGCCTATATTACAACCAAAAATGTAAAAGTGGGTTTTATTGGCCTTATGTGATAAACACAAAGTGGCACATAATTATGAAGTGAAAGGATTAATGGTTTTCATTATTTTTTTTAATAAAATATCTGAAAAGTGTGGCGTGCATTTGTATTCAGTCCCCTTTACTCTGATACCCCCAACTAAAATTTTGTGAAACCAATTGCCTTCAGAAGTCACATATTTAGTAAATCGAGTCCCTCCTGTGTGTAATTTATTCTCAGTATAAATTCAGCTTTTTTTGTGAAGCCCTCATAGGTTTGTTAGAGAATCTTAGTGAACAAACAGCATCATGAAGGCCAAGGAACACATCAGACAGGTCAGGGATAAAGGTGTGGATAAGTTTAAAGCAGGGTTAGGTTATAAAATATATATTATATATATATATATATATATATATATATATATATATATATATATCCCAAGCTTTAAACAAATCTCACAGAGCACTGTTCAATCCATCATCCGAAAATGGAAAGAGTATGGCACAACTGCAAACCTACAAAGACATGGCCGTCCACCTAAACTGACAGGTCGGACAAGGAGAGCATTAATCAGAGAAACAGCCAAGAGGCCCATGGTAACTCTGGGGGAGCTGCAGAGATCCACATCTCAGGTGGGAGAATCTGTCCACAGGACAACTATTAGTTGTGCTCTCCACAAATCTGACCTTTATGGAAGAGTGGCAAGATGAAAGTCATTGTTAAAAGAAAGCCATAAGAAGTCCCATTTGCAGTTTGCTAGAAGCCATGTGGGGAACACAGCAAACATGTGGAAGAAGGTGCTCTGGTCAGATGAGACTAAAATGTAACTTTTTGACCTAAAAGCAAAACGTTAAGTTTGGCAAAAAAATAACACTGCACATCACCCTCAACACACAATCACCACTATAAAACATGGTGGTGGCAGCATCATGTTATGGGGATGCTTTTCTTCAGCAGGGACAGGAAGGTGGTCTGATGGGTGGAGTCAAATACAGGGCAATTTAAGAAGAAAACCTGTTAGAGTCTTCAAAAGACTTGAGACTGGGGTGGAGGTTCACCTTCCAGCAGGACAATGACCCTAAACATACAGCCAGAGCTACAATGGAATGGTTTACATCAAAGCATATTCATGTGTTAGAATGGCCCAGTCAAAGTCCAGACCCAAATCCAATTGAGAATCTGTGTCAAGACTTGAAAATTGCTCTTCAGACACTCTCCATCCAATCTGACAAGGCTTGGAGTTATTTTACAAAGAAGAATGGGCAACCATTGTACTCTCTAGGGCCCAGATTCACAAAAGAGATACGACGGCGTATCTCCTGATACGCCGTCGTATCTCTGTTTTAGGGTCTTTCTAACTATGCGACTGATTCATGGAATCAGTTACGCATAGATAGCCCTTAGATCCGACAGGTGTAATTGAATTACACTGTCGGATCTTAGGATGCAATACCTCGGCCGCCGCTGGGGGGAGTTCGCGTCGTAAACCAGCGTCGGGTATGCAAATTAGTAGTTACGGCGATCCACGATGGTTTTTCGCGTTCGCTACGTCGCTGCTAGTCTAGTTTCCCGTCGCAAAGTTAGTCGTCGTTTTAGCTGCCCTAACTTTACACAGCCCACGTATGTGCTGTATAAAGTATGGCCGTCGTTCCCGCGTTGAAATGTAAACATTTTTTGTTCTTGCGTAAGACGTCCGGGAATACGAAAGTATGCTACGCACATCGCCGTTCGAAAAATATGGAGTTACTTACCGGTAACGTCCTTTTCCAGGAGTCTTTCAGGACAGCCACCTTAGAGAGATCCCGGCTCCTCCCCTCTCAGGAAACACCGCCTTCAATCAGAGATTTAAGCCTCATCCTCCCACTGGCCCTTCAGTTTATCACGAGAACCTCCGGCCAACTGGGGAGACACAAGAACACGTCATACAACACAAACATTACAATCCTACCTGACGGTCTTATGTGATGAGTCCTCAGACGTCCAGTACCTGGGTGGGTACCGGTGCTGTCCTGAAAGACTCCTGGAAAAGGACGTTACCGGTAAGTAACTCCATATTTCCCTGGATCGTCTTTCAGGACAGCCACCTTAGAGAGGATAAGCGAGCACCTTACCTTAGGGTGGGACTACTGCTTGCAGAACTTTACGACCAAAGGCTTGGTCCTTTGCTGACAGCAGATCCAATCTGTAGTGCTTGACAAACGTGTTGAAGCTGGACCACGTTGCAGCCTTACAAATTTGCTCAGGAGAAGCACCAGCCCATTCCGCCTGTGAAGCTGCAGCCGCTCTAGTGGAATGTGCCCTGATCCCATCTGGGGGGTCTGACCCTCCTAACTCATAAGCTTGAACAATAGCCGATTTAAGCCATCTGGCTATAGTCCGTCTGGACGCCCTGGATCCTTTCTTAGATCCTGAAAATAATACAAAAAGGGACTCTGACTTTCTAAATTGTCTAGTGCATTCTAAGTATTGGAGAATGCACCTCCTAACATCTAAATTATGGAATAAACGTTCCTGTTCCCTCACAGGATTAGAACAAAAAGTGGGTAAGATGATTTCTTGGCTCCTATGAAATCTTGAAGCCACCTTTGGCAAGAAGGCCGGATCGGTTTTGAAAATAACCCTGTCCGGAAAAACTTGAAAATAAGGGGCCCTGATGGAAAGGGCTTCGAGTTCGCTGACTCGTCTTGCCGTGGTAATTGCCACTAAAAACACCGTTTTGAGGGTAATTAGTTTTAAAGAACAAGATTCTAGTGGTTCAAAAGGCTCCTTTGTAAGAGCCTGTAAAACCAAAGAGAGGTTCCAAACTGGAAGGGAAGAGGTTCTAACTGGCCTCTGTCTACTTAGACCCTTGAAGAACCTTGCTATCCAAGGGTCTAACGCTAGCTGTTTTTCTAGAAAGACGCTCAACGCAGAAACCTGTCCTTTCAATGTGCTAAGTGCTAGACCTTTGTCTGCACCTGACTGTAGGAATTCTAGCACTGCCACTGAACTATGAACGTCAAAGGAGCCTTCTGAGCACCATATGTTAAAACGTCTCCACACCTTACAGTAGATGTTTTGAGTTTCTACTTTCCTACAATTTAGGAGAGTCTTAATTAGACGCTCAGAAAAACCCCTGCCCCTCAACAATGACTCCTCAGAAGCCAGGCTGCCAGGTTCCACCTGTCTATGTGAAGGCAGCAGAATGGACCCTGAGAAAGAAGGTCGGTCTGGGCCGGAAGGATCCAAGGACGTTCTATTGCCAGGTTCCTCAGAATGGAGAACCACGGTCTCCTCGGCCAATAAGGAGCGATCAAGATGAGGATCGTATTCTCCCCTTGCAACTTCCTTAAAACTGCCGGAATCAGGACCGGAGGGGGGAAGGCATAGCACCTTGAAAATGCCCAATTCTGGGCGAGTGCGTCTATTCCTAGCGCTCCGTCCCATCTGTTTAGGGAGAAGAAAAGCCTTGTCTTGGTATTGTGTTTCGAGGCAAAGAGGTCTATGCATGGTGTTCCCCATCTCTGAACAATCATGTTGAACACCTCCTGTTTTAAGATCCAATTGCCTTCCTTCAGAGTTGTTCGGCTGAGGAAATCCGCTGTCTGGTTCTGATCTCCCTTCAGGTGTGTTGCAGACAGGGACAATATATTGAGTTCGGCCCACTTTAGGATAGCTTCTGCCAGAAGCCATAGGGAGCAACTTCTTGTACCCCCCTGCCTGTTGATGTAGGCTACTGTTGGGGAATTGTCCGAACGGATTCTTACATGTTGTCCCTGAAGTTCCCCCTGAAAGGCTCTGAGCGCTAGTTCTACTGCTCTCAGCTCCCTCCAGTTGGAGGATCTTAGAGCGTCCTCTTTCCTCCAGGTCCCCTGGACCCACTTGGGACCCAAGTATGCTCCCCAACCTGAACCGCTGGCATCTGTTGTGACTGTTCTGGTCACTGGCAGGATCCACTCGAGACCTTGGGACAGATTTGCTCCCTTTCTCCACCACCAGAGTGACCTTTTGACCTGATTTGGGATGGAGATTAAGACATCCAAGGAGGTCTGACTGTGGTCCCAAACCTTCAGAATAAATAACTGAAGAGGACGAAAGTGCAGTCCCGCCCAATGTACTGCCGGAAGTGTGGATGTTAGTAATCCCAATCCTGACATGGCCTCCCTGACTGAAACCTGACTGTTGCTTTGCAACCGCAACATGGTCTTGTCCACCTTTAGGACCTTTTCGGAGGGAAGAAAGACCCTTTGGATCGTTGAGTCCACCACATAACCCAGGAAGGTGACTCTCTGGGCTGGGACTAAACTGGACTTTTCTAGGTTCAGAAGCCATCCCAATTTCTCCAGGATGTCTCTTGCTACCTGAAGATCCTGAACCAACTGATCCGCTGAGGGTGCAAACAGGAGAAGATCGTCTAGATATGCGACTATCGAAAGGCCTTTGAGTCGCAGAAAGGCCAGAACTTCTACCATCACCTTTGTGAAGATTCGGGGAGAAGATGATAGCCCAAAGGGGAGAGCTTTGAACTGCCAATGCATTACCCGATTCCCAGTCCTTACTGCTAGCCTCAGATATTTTTGATGATCCTCGGCTATGGGAATATGCAGATATGCATCCTTTAGATCGATCGATGCCATAAAGCAGTTTGGCGGGAGTAACGCTCTGACCGAATAGATCGAATCCATTCTGAATCTCCTGTACTTGACGGAGACATTCAGAGGCTTCAGATTCAGGATGAGCCTGAATTTCCCTGATGGCTTGCGGACCACAAAGATGTGGGAGTAAAAGCCTCTGTTTGTCTCCGGACCTGGCACCTGGGCAATCACCTCCTGCTCTTTCAATTCCTGTAGAGAAGATAGAAGGGCGGAGGCTTTCTCCCCGCATATTGGTAGGTTGGTAATCAGAAACCTGAGAGGTGGGGGATTTGAGAACTCCAACCTGTAGCCCCGTCTGATGATCCCCAAAACAAATTGATTTGTGGTGATCACCTCCCACTGTGGGAGAAAGGCCCCCAACCTTCCTCCCACTGTTACCGTGTCACTGGGCCTTTTTGGGCTGTTCAGGAGGGCGAAAAATCGCCGCCCCACGCCCTTTCCCTTTAGGTCCCCAGAACTTCTTTTGTTGACCTGCTTTAGGGGTCTCAGATTTCCTCGGAAACTGAAATTTTCTTTTTGGCTGTTGCCCAAATTTTCTTTTAAGGGGAAAAGCCTTCTTTTTATCAGCCGTCCTGTCCAGGACGGCTTCCAGACCAGGCCCAAATAATAAATCTCCGGTAAGCGGTATGCCACAGAGTTTTATCTTAGACGCACTGTCCCCCTGCCATGTCTTAAGCCACAAGGCTCTCCTGGCTGAATTGGTCAGGGCTGAAGATCTGGCGGACATGCGTACTGATTCGGCCGAGGCATCTGCCAGATAGGCCACCCCCTTAAGGAGTGTGGGAAAAGAAGCAAGGATAACATCCTTTTCTGTATTAGCCTCGATATGCGCCTTGATTTGCGTGAGCCAAAACTCCATATTACGGGCCACTACCGTGGCTGCCATGGCGGGTTTAAGATTTGTCTGTGATGATTCCCAGGACTTTTTCAAAAGGGAATCCATCCTCTTATCCATGGGGTCAGAGAGTACCCCCATATCCTCGAAGGCCAGATCTGTATTTCTGGATACTTGAGAAAATGCTGCGTCTAGTTTTGGAGTTTTATTCCAAACTAAACTATCTTCATTTGCAAAGGGAAATCTCCTTTTTAGTGCATTAGAGAAAAAAGGTTTCCTCTCTGGGTCCTGCCATTCTTTTTTAATGGCATTGACCAACACATCATGGACTGGAAAAACTTTATTTTTCTGTTCCTCCAGACCTTTGTACATTTGGTCATGTAATGACAAAACTTTCTTTTCCTCCTGGATACCTAGAGTGGTGTGGATGGCATCTAAAAGTTCCTCCACATCCTCTAGAGAAAGTTTGTACCTTGAGGCTTTGGAGGACTCACCGTCCAGCGCCTCTATATCCGATTCCTCCTGGGAATCAGAAATGGCGCTACCCGCTTCTTCCTCAATTTCCTCCGCTAGACCCTACGGTTTCTCGCCACTACTAGGGAGAAAATCCGTGGGATTAGGTGAAACAACCTGCTGTGCTGGTGGGACACTGCTTTGGGGCTGGGGCAGTTGAAAGGAGGAAAAAAGAGCCTGAAAGGACTGAAAGGTACTAGAAAGCTCCTTAACTGACGCCGCTAGATCTGCCCCCTGTTCTGCTGTCTGTTCTCTTAATACATCCCCAATACAGCGCTTACAGAGCGTTTTCAACCAGGTTTCCCCTAGTGTTGATCTGCACACAGGGCACTTCCTTTTAGAGCCATGGGCTGATTTGCTTGAGGCTTTCTGAAAAGAGAAGCAAACAAGAGACAGCAGCACATTAGCTGGGGCCCACCAGTAATAACACAGGGATCACCAGGAGTGCCCCCCAGGACCAACCACCACCAGGGTCCCAGAAACTCCCATCCCTACCGACCACCAGGAAGGGAAAACACCCGTGGAGCTAATAGGGTATAGGCAGGTGAACACCACCCCAGGGTTCACTTACCTGCGGCTGGCTGGCGCTTTCTTCGGATGGAGCTGTCCTTGAGACCTCTGTCTCTGACATTGCTGCTCAGCGGAACGGTGGTCTGCTGTCTCCTCTGCTGACGCTTCAGACTGGAGAGACTGCACCAGCCAGCGTGCGTGGTCCGCTTTCCTAGGCCGCGTCCGGAACCGGAAGACGCGGCCTCGTGTGGCTGTCCCGCCCCCAACCGGAACTGACGTTCCTCCGGACCAGCGCGCTCCAAGCTGGCTGCAAAGCAGGGGGCCTGAGGAAGCCCACAGCGCCACCCTAGTCAGAGAAGGTAACGGACCTCCCAGCTTACTCTTTTCCCCAAAGAGACGCTGGGACGCACATGCGGCGCTGCAGGTGACGACACACTAGCCGGCCTGAGCGCCAAATTCAAATAATAAAAAAGGTAAACTCTTTTAGGCAGAAGAACTCAATCTTCTAAGATTTGCCCAATAAGCCTCAGCTTCCCCAGCCATCGGCTCCTGGTTCCACAGCGGTGTCTCCCCACCGGAGGAAACACCATAACTGAAGGGCCAGTGGGAGGATGAGGCTTAAATCTCTGATTGAAGGCGGTGTTTCCTGAGAGGGGAGGAGCCGGGATCTCTCTAAGGTGGCTGTCCTGAAAGACGATCCAGGGAAAATGACGTCACTTCGCGCAAAGCACGGCGGGAATTTCAAAACGGAGCATGCGCAGTAGGTCCGGCGTGGGAGCGTGCCCAATTTAAATGAATTACGCGGGCTTACGCCGGAGGCCGTCGGCGTAAGTTTTCATGCAAGTGCTTGGTGAATCAGGCACTTGCGATGAAAACTTGCGGCGGTGTAACGTATCTACGATACGTTACGCTGCCGCAGTTCTATGTGAATCTGGGCCTAGATGTGCAAAGCTGTAATTGCAACAAAAGGTGGTTCTACAAAGTATGGACTGTTTTCAGATGTTTAAACCATTTATCATTTTCATTCCACTTCACAATTATGTGCCACTTTGTGTTGGTCGATCACTTAAAATCCTAATAAAAAATATATTTACTCTTTTTGGTTGAAACATGACAAAATGTGGACATTTTCAAGGGGTATGAATACTTTTTCAAGGCACTATAACTCCTCTGACACACCCCCTCACCTCCCTACATAATCGTTTATGTAGCTGGAGGGGGAGCAAAGAGTAATAGTATCACACAGCAACCCCGATGCAAGTGCCTGGGTGGGCACGCAATGCCTAGTTCACTGGTCCTCAGCTTTAACTGACAGCTTCGTATGTTGCCAATTACATAGACTGGCCTGCCCACAGCCCTCCCACATTTTTTACATCACTGACATGAGGACATCAGTGTGTGGAAGAAGCCCGTCCGCATTCCTTCACTTTTTTTGTGACAATAATATTAGCATACCAATCAATGATCAATTCCTCAATAGCGCAATCACTGCTACTATGCAGTGGACAATCTTATATCTTCAAGTGATATAATCAAATGTAAAAATACAAAATATTCAAAATCATACAAATAAATCTATACAGCTGTCAAAATAACATTGTATAAATCAAAAATAAAGCTTCAAGCGCAGTGAAACACACACAATTACCGCATTTGCTGTATTTACCACAAATGCTTCTTTTTATCTGTAGTAAACTGATATTTAAAATTGTGCATGCAATGTTACCTATAAAGCACAAATATCACCTGAGATTTATATTTTCTGTAATTAAAGTGGAGTTCCACCGCAAAATATTTTTTTCTCCAAAAATCCCCCCAAAAAATAGATTTTTTTTTTTTAAAACATTTTTTTTATACTTACCAGAAATAGCGGTTGCTATGCGGAAGTCCGTAATCTGCCTCTTCATTGTCCGTAGTGGATCTTCTTCCTCCGTCCTAGTCGCGATGTCTTCTGGTGAATGGGGCGCGCTGCCTTCTGGGAACTGTGTGTATACCAGAGAGCAGCAGGCCCATTCACAATGAGCCGCACGACTCACACATGCGCAGTAGGAAACGGGCAGTGAAGCTGCACGGCTTCACTGCCTCTTTCCCTTACTGAGGATGGCGGCACAGGGGAGCTGCTAGGGATCGGCCTTGGGGGAGGGCTGACATCGCCGGAGAGTAGGACAGGTAAGTGTCCTTATTAATCACTTAAGGACCGCCTCCTGCACATATACGTCGGCAGAATGGCACGGCTGGGCACATGTACGTCCTGTACTAGTACCCAGCCGTGGGTCGCGGTGTGCTCCCGCGACCTGGTCCGAAGCTCTGTGACGGGACCCGATCGCCGCTGGAGACCCGCGATCGGTACCCGGAGCTGAAGAACGGGGAGAGCCGTGTGTAAACATGGCTTCCCCGTTCTTCACTGTGGCGGCTGCATCGATCGTGTCATCCCTTTTATAGGGGGACACAATCGATGACGTCACACCTACAGCCTCAACCCCCTACAGTTGTAAACACACTTCAGGGAACACATAACCCAATCATCGCCCCCTTGTGGTTAACTCCCAAACTGCAATTGTCATTTTCACAATAAACAGTGCATTTTAAATGCATTTTTTGCTGTGAAAATGACAATGGTCCCAAAAATGTGTCAAAATTGTCCGAAGTGTCCGCTAGAATGTCGCAGTAACGAAAAAAAAAAAAAAAAAAAAAAAATCATAATCATAATAATAATAATAATAAAAATGCAATAAAACTATCCCCTATTTTGTAAACGCTATAAATTCTGCGCAAACCAACCGATAAACGCTTATTGCGATTTTTTTTACCAAAAATAGGTAGAAGAATACGTATCGGCCTAAACTGAGGAAAAAAAATATGTTTTTATATATTTTTGGGGGATATTTATTATAGCAAAAAATATTGAATTTTTTTCAAAATTGTCGCTCTATTTTTGTTTATAGCGCAAAAAATAAAAACCGCAGGAGATGATCAAATACCACCAAAAGAAAGCTTTATTTGTGGGAAAAAAAGGACGCCAATTTTGTTTGGGAGCCACGTCGCACGACCGCGCAATTGTCAGTTAAAGCGACGCAGTGTCGAATCGCAAAAAGGGGCAAGGTCCTTTAGTGGCATTTTGGTCCGGGTCTTCAGTGGTTAAAAGTCAGCAGCTACAGTGTTTGTAGCTGCTGACTTTAAAAAAAAAAAAAAAAATCGCGGGTGGAACCCCCCTTTAATATTTTCAGTAAAAGAACTAAAAAAAAGTGTTCAACAAAATGCAAAAAGACCCCACAAATATCACATGTGATAAATGCGAGGGTCTCTTTAGTAATAAATATCGATTTACTATCCAAGTTTGATAATTTGTTCAATAAATGGTACCGTAACCCTATTATAGCCCTCCAATGGTAACCACATACAGTATTGATTACAGTTTTCTATATGGGGGAGATACGACTCTGCCAGTGCCACAATGAACAGCAATTTTGGTTTAGCTATTTGACATTCCAGACACTGCTTCACAGAATTAATGGATGCTCATACTACTTTATAAAATTACTTCTGACAGACAGGAAGTAATTAACCGCTCCATGTCAATGGGTCCATTCTTGTGAACAGATCCTATTTACAGAACAAAGTGAGTATAGTAGTTGCTACAGGTAATATATTCATTGTCCCCCCACCAGGGGATCAGTAAGAATGCTTGTTCTTAATATCAAACTGCATGCCACTGCCTGACAAGAAGACAATTACATTTTTTATGTGATATTGAAGAACCAGGGTGTGACTAATTAGGAGTAATTATCACCATTACTGGTGTTAAAGTTCTCACCGTCAGCAAAGTATGAGACACACCGTAGGGGTCTTCAGCACTGGGGGCTTCCCTTCATTACTAAAAACGTTATAGCCGCTTCACACTGCAGCGATGCCGGAAGCCTGTGAATTTAGTGTGGGTTCCCGCATCGCATACAACTCGCAGGCAGTTCACACTTCCATATGCAAACTGCTGGGAATGTCAATAGAAAGAGACCCCCAAATCAGTTCACATATCGCAGAGCGAGCTGCAAATTTGGACAGGAATCGGATCGCATGGGTGTGTGCTGTAGGCCAAAAAAAGGGTCCTGTGCAAGTCTGATCCGAACGCAATTCAAATTCAGCCATACTACCTGCAATTTACTGCACCTTACCAATCAGATGCAGTGGCTGCATTAGTTTCCCTTTCTTTGGCTTTTTCCCTTCTGTTTTCACCTAGTGATATGGCCAGTAACACACCTCCTTATTAGTGAGACATAACTCTGGATGAATGACCACAGGAGGCACAGCAGCAGTATCAGTTGGGGAGCTTAGTTGTCTAATGTATTAGCAGATTTAGATACACTAATAAAACTCTATTGCAAATTGTCTGAGTTTTGGCCCACTCACCTGCACCTTTCAAATTAAGCAACTGTGTCCGAGCACCCGCTGTGTCCCAATAAAAACAAAGGTCAATCTGATAAAATCCTTACACATACCGTATGAACTAGATGATGGCTAAGCTTGGCTTCTATAGCCTCTTGCAAGGACTTAAAGCGGAAGCAGCTATAAAAAGTGTAGCTGCTGACTTTTAATAAACACACACTCATCTGTACCCCGGTCCAGCTATGCCACCACCCTCTCCTCGCTTCTCTCCCTTTTCTCGGCGCTGGCATTTCAAGTGTGGGCACCCGGCTGTGACAGCTTGCGGCTTCACGGTTGGGAGTAGTGCCTCCTGAATGGCCAGGTTTTGCAGGGAGGGAGGGAGAGAAGAGAAGTCGAATAGGCGACACAAGCGGAAGTGGGAGCTGGGTACCCATCCCCCCCCCCAAAAAAAACTAGGTACCGCCCCCCCCAAAAAAAATGACATGCCAAATGTGGCATGTAGGGGGGTGAAAAGTCCTTAAAGCGGAAGTTCCATTTTGGGTGGAACCCCGCTTCAAGCTGACCACGCACTCAACGTGTACTTATGAAGTTCTATCAGTGTATGGGCTTCCCCTTGTCTACAGGGTCAGTTAACATTTACAGAAAAAATGAAAAGGTGAACACTGGATAAACGCCCCATGTCATTGGCGCATGCGCTCTGAGGGAACGGCCACCTGTGCTATTCCTTCAGATACGTGTGCTGTGAATGATGGCTCCTCCATGCATGCGTGGGAGTGACGTCATTGCGGCTCCGGCCTGTCACAACAGCGGGAGTCCGTGGACCCCAAATGAAGACCGGGTGAAGTTGGACACTGCCTCCAGCAATTACATCGCATTGCTGGAGGGCTTCGCTTTCAGGCAAGTTTCACATAATGTGCTAGTATGCAATGCATACTAGCACATTATTCCTGTACCTTGCGGGTCCTTAAAAAAAAAAAAAAGCGGTTTACAACCGCTTTAACTTCTGCTGTACATATTTATCATTTGTGGAGTTACAATAAAATTTTGACTTATTGAAAAGCATGTATGGATTTGCGGATTGTCTTCTATTCATTTACTAGCACAACTCCCTATGCTACGAATAACAATCTAGCTTTTTTTTTTTTTAAAGACGTTAGGACACGCCCCAACCCCCCCCGTGAATTACGGACGTTTTGTTTTTTGCAGTATACCTCTAATTAAGCTGTATTGTTGCCATCTATAAAAAATTTAAATTGTTAGACTAATACAAGGCCAATTTTCGAACGAATTCTTGCACTTTTACCCACAGTGCAATACAACATGTCATCGAGGAGAGAAGGAATGAAGATGACAGGAGATAGGATAAGAAAAAGGGGAGAGGACAGAGGAAAGAAAAAATGGAGGAGAGATCAAACAGCACAAAGAGAACAAAATATAAAGAAGAAATCAGGTGCAGAGAAGGAGAAGAGAAGAAAACAAGGCTGATAAGAGAACAAAAGGTACTTTTATATACCACATGAGTAAAAGGGATGGGACACACGGCTCATTACATCCAACACAGGTTTTCAGAATACATGGAGAAGCCCCCCCACTGATGCGGGGGCGGCATATAAGTCCAGTTATCCGATGCAATTTACAGTGCTGACGTCCTACAGAACAGGATCTGCTGGAGAGATACGGCCCACTGCACTGGCCAGTCTTCCTGCCAGTCTGATCGATATCTATTTAGCAACAAGAAGCAGAATGAAACATTGCTTCCTAAAAGAGGCTTTTAACAGTCAATGCAAGTAAACGAGCGGTCAACAAAACGCAGTTGCGAGGTCAGTGAAGCAAGGCTGTTGTGGAGCAATTAAATGCTCGCTAAATGAGCCTGGGGGAAAGAAAAAATGAGATGTCAGCAAATGCTGCAGCTGAATCTCCAGCCCAGGAATTGATGGATTTGTTTGTACACTGTCCTACAGAAGATTCCTTCCCTAAAAAATGAACCTGCACATAAAGCTATACAACTCAGACTCCGCCTCCTCCCTTCCCGCCAATAACAACAATGTCCACAATTAAAGGGCCAGTACAACCAAGTCTGAAGTTTTGGTTATTGGGGAATGCCGACAGGCTCAATAATCCAACATTTACTCCAGCTGAGGGATGTTCCTGCCAGGGACCATCCATACTGAGAAAGTAATATAAATCTGTAATGGCTACAGCAGGTAGGCGGAGCTGGGAACCCCAATGCAGAGATCTCAACACAAGAGCCTGAGAGATACAAAAAGTTCAACCTGTTGGCATGAAACCAAAACTCCTACAACACCTACAGGCCCATCATTCCTCCCTTTAAACAACAGCCTAGACTACACAGGAGAGTATTCATCACTCAGGAGCTTGGGATTAATTATTTTCACTTTCTTGAGGTTGGGAATATATATTAGATATCTGTATATGGCCTTTGATTAGTATTTTGTGTGGGTTCATGGCACCCTTTTTAAAGGCTTGGTTCCTGAGCCATTACCACAGGCTGGTGGGCACTTGTTTGTGTGCCCCCTGGATGGTGCGGGGTTGTCCTCAGTGTGATAGGGTATGTCTTTTTCCCCTCTCCCAATGTGTTGTTGTGATGTTAGGCTTTATGTTGTTTTCCTTTGGGGATGTTATTTATTGTCTGTATTTTTTTCCCTTCTTAGCACAAAGTAGATTACACCAGAGACTAAACAATTCTGTAAAAACAATACATATGGTCCTGATTAAGCGGGATGGTCCTCAAAACGCGCAGACCAATTTGTACCATCTATATTGTCATATAAAACAACCTGTTTGTTTTTAATAGCTGGCTGTGGTATATGTCTGAGGACAATATTATATATGAATTATGTTTAATAAATTATTGTTTGTTTTTAAGGGCATTTTATTTTGTTTTGTTTTTATCAGCCGGCACATCGAACTCAAGGCTTTCTAATTTAAGTTCTTTGAAATTTGTAAGTGTGTTTTTACTGTTTTTAATAAATCTTAATAGTTTTTACACTATTGGGGCCCTTATATGTTTTTCATACCACGCTACCTGTATATGGGTCTGAACGTCCATTGAGGGACTTGACTAGCTGTAAAAGCAGGCTTGAGACGTTTTTTGATAACAGGCTGTGCCACTTATATGCTTTCCCTGATCCTCTGTCACGGGGGATCACGGAGTTCCATTAAGCAGTGAATCTTTCCATTGGTGGTAGATCTCATAGTTACTTATTTCACCAGTTTGAAGAGCCTACATTTATGGATAGACTTTAAATGGGAGTTCCAGGCTTTTTTTATGGTTTAATAAAAGTCAGCAGCTACAAAAAGTGTAACTGCTGGCTTTTAATAAACAGACACTCACCTGCTCCACAGTCCAGCGACGCGCTGGGCTCTGCTCCACTCCTCTTACCCCCTCTCCGGTCGGCGTCTTCATTAGTGTGGGCACCCGGTCATGACAGCTTTTGGCTTCACAACCGGGCACTCACTGCGCATGTGCGAGCGGCGCCGCGCACTGTGAATGATCAGGCAATCGACTGGGAACTGTCACATGTCCCAGGCGATCGCCTACAGGGAGGGGCCGCTGTAGGCGATATGACGTATCGCCTAAGCGGTCCCTGGGTGGACAGGAAGTCCCGCTCCTCCTGAAGCCCAACCCCCCCCCCCCCCAAAAAAAAAATTACATGCCAAATCAGGCATCTAAGGGAGTGGATTAAGCGGAAGTTCCACTTTTGGGTGGAACTCCGCTTTAAACAGTTTGCACGGGTGGACCGTCATCAATTCTTCTCATATTTGGACTTCACTTTTGATTGGACACTATTTATTCACCTAATGTTTATGTTAAAGCATTTTTGGCACTATAGGAATTTGTTCACTTAATGTTCACTGGTGTTCTCAATTATTTAACCATTTATGGATTAATTTGGTTACTTTTACAAGTTTTCACACTGTAATGATAATTAGAGCTTTTTTAATATATGTATGCTCCTGGGTAGAGCGACTTTATATATTTTTTCTATTCTATGATGGAGCCATTAAAAATAATAAAAAAATAAAGTGGCACAAGGAAAAATGGAGATGTGCAAAGTGCTTCAACTTACAGGAACCAGAACTCAACTTTTATCAGTTTAGACCAAGCAGAAACATAAAATACCATTGCTGACTATATATTGGAGCATATTACAAGGATACTAGCTGCTATGGGCAAAACCTTTGTTTTTTCACAAATTATCCCCATTATACTTGGAAGGGTAGGAGCACTGCTAAAATGTAGGTGGAAAACCCATAAGGAAACCCTTCAGAGACAAGTAAGAGAAAACAGGTTTACATGAGAGGATTAATGAGCACCGAAAACCCTGTGCATTCTGCCGCAGAGATCACTTCCAGAGGCCATACTTTAAAATCCAAACCTCAGAAGTAAAATCGCACATGGACTGGAACAGCACAAACAGCCGACACAAAGCTGAAAACGGTTTAATGACTTCGCCGAGAGGAAACCTACAAAATGCTGGAGACAGCGGCTCCGCTTTATTAATATTCACTTCCTCTCGTATCAGAATAATTTGATTTGCTGGTATGTACGTTTTATGGGATTCAATCAGCGGCACGGAAAACCTTCACTAGATGTACATTGTAATGAAAAAGGTCAAAGGCACATCTATAGTCCAATTTATTGTAATAGCTCTCCCATCACCTCTCAGGTCCAGAATAAATGGACATGCTGGTTAAACTTTAAAAAGAACTGGAGTAAATGCATCACATTTACCACACTATGAATAGATTTATTATGAGTGGAGAAGGGAAATGCTCTTTATTATGAAAATTGCAAACAAGTTAATACCGCACATGTACAATTCATATAAAAGGAAAGTTGTACTGGGATCAAAAAGGTACACACAGACATTAAAAGCCTCATATATCGACATGCCCTTACTAATAAATGGAGGTACTTCCCAGCCAGCTACCATTTAGATTTAAACCTGCTCACAGCTTGATTGGTGGCTGTAACCAAATACAGTTATTAGTTAGACTACATTATTGATACATACAGTGGGGAAAATTATTATTGGATCCCCTGCAGATTTTGTAAGTTTACCCACTTTTAAAAATTAATGGTCTCTAATTTTTATCACAGGTGTGTAGCACCCTCGTAGGTAGGTGCTAGCGAAGAATATCGTTTTTGGGTCTTTCTGCTTACCAGAAAGGCGATCAGGTAAATTTAGATGCTCTCTGTCTACCAGGGAGCAGGGATCCATTGATAGGGTCTGCTCATGGTGCTGCTCATGTTGTCTGAATGTTTCACACTCGTCTAATAGGATGGGGCATATTGGACATTGGGAGGAAACCTGACAAATGAGAGCACAGGCATAGTTACAGCCCCGGCCATTGGCAGAGGAAGGTGCCTCGGTGCATGCTGGGTGACTGTACATATGCCAAGGGCACATGTGCTCGGGGTCTTCGGCTGGAGAGTGGAGTCCCTGGAGGGAAGGGGGCGACTTCCCCTCTGTAGAAGCTCTCATGCGGCCTTAGGTGTTTTGACCCGAGGGCCTTAGACTGAGAATAACTGCAACCCAGATGTCCCGTAGAGCTGACTGGAAGGAAGACACGCCAGGAAGGATCTGTTTTGGCCTACAGCGAGTACAGATCTGTTTCATGGGGCCCATCCTGTGAGGACCACCCCTTCAGCTAGAAGTCAGTGGATGGGTGTCAGTCAACGGGGGATGCTTGTAAATGTCCTGAAGAAAAATAGCTTAACCAAGTCTGCTGCCAGAACAAGCAAAGGATTTATTCTTCCCATACAAGTGCTATATGGTATAACAGAGAGGCAGTGCTACAGGTGTATTTTAAATGATGGTAACAGAATAACAACGAAAAATTAAGGGAAAAAAAACACGATACAAATGTTATAAATTGAGTTGCAGTTCAGTGAATAAGTATTTGTTCCCCTGCCAACCAACAATAATTCTGGCTCCCACAGACTGGCTACAGTATGTGCTCATGTGGTACACAAATTAGTCCTGTCAACTCATTCATATGGGCTGCCGTGGTTCACAACATGGAGTCCGGTGCATCCCTGTTCACCAATTTAGGTGATATTCGGATCCGAAAATACCGCATCCAATTCACATATATGTGAACCCAGCCTGAATCTAACTCAAGTACTTAATAAAACATATTGTTGATTCTACCCACATAAATATTAAATGGGCACAAAGTATTTTATTTAAATACACTGATCAGCCATAAATGTATGACCACCCACCTAATATTGAGTAGACCCACCTTTTGCCGCTAAAACAGCTCCGACCCGTTGCAGCGTGGACTCCAATAAACCTCTGAAGGCATGTTTTGGTGTCTGGCATCAAGCGGTCGTAGCAGATCCTTTAAGACTGAATTCACACTGGAACAGACAGCTTCTGGAGTGCTTTACCACTTCAGGAGCGGTCCGTTCCAACTGTTGAAGGGGGCGGTGTGGTTCGCAAAATCAGTGCATCCAACACAGCTCCCATTTTTTGTATGCATTTCATTTGAAGTGTACAAAAGTACACTTTATTCATGTTGCTGTAAAGCAGCACGATGCACAAAGCCAATCGGTTCTGCATGGTGCACATGCGGCAGAGCAGCATCTGGGCTTCATTGAAGTGAAAAAGGAACGCACACAATTATGTGTTTTCTGTGTGTCCTTCCAGTGATAGGCATTTTTACAATGCAGTAAAACACCTGTCACTGCACTGTGTGTGAAATTAGACTATGTCCTGTAAATTGCAAGGTAGGGCCTCCATGGATTAGACTTGTTCTTCCAGCACATCTCACAAATGCTCGATTGGATTGGGATCTGGAGAATTTGGAGGCAAAGGCAACACCTCAAGCTCATTGTTTTGTTCCTCAAACCGTTCTTGAACCATTCTTGCAGTGTGACAGGGCGCATTATCCTGCTGAAAGAGGCCACGGCCATAAGGGATTATGGTTTCCATGAAGAGGTGTATAACGTGTACACACACACACAAACACACACACACACACATACGATGTGGCCCTCAACTTAAAAATGAACACAGGAGTTTTAGGCCAGATTCACACCTATGCAGGTTTTAGTTTTGCATAAACACGCTTAAGTTCATTTAACATGGTTTTCTATGGGTCACATTCACATCTGTGCATTTTATGGAAGGGCCAGGGTACTTTCAGTTTTTTGGTTCCACAGGACAATGGTTAAAAAAAAAGTATTGAAAATGCAAAATGCACATGGTATGCAAACTGCTACCTGCATAGGTGTGAACCAAGCCTAAGTGTTTTCTCACAATGTGCAACACATCTGCAAGATATAATAGAAGTTCATGGCAAAGGAAAGCCACAGGTGCACAATGCTGCACCCGTGGTACAGGTAAACCGCAGTGCATCAGTGTGGTGGGCTCAGGACAGCAAGTGCTCATTTACATTTGCAGTTTGAGGGGTGGGTGGATTTTGTACCCCCAACCACTGGTGTAGCGTCAGTAGGCGCAATGGTGACCACACCCCACGCTCCAGGAGACCAGTGCATCCTCCCTGTCACATTCAGTTTTTTACTTCTACAAGAGCAACGGTAGGGGTGGAACGTACAGGAACTGATCCTCTCCATTTTCCTCCTGCAACTACTGAAAGACTGCTTTTTTCTCCTCTCCCTCCCACAAGCATTTAGTGGCTGCAGGAGAAAATTATTCATTATGCTATTCAAAAACATTTTTTTTCAAATCTTAACCACTTTATTTCATTGTGGCCCAAGAAGGTTTACCAAATCACTTACCGTAAGTGGCCCTCGTTCTTCAAAAAGTAGAAGTTCACGCAAAACATAACCAACTCTAAATCTACTTGCAGCCACATTCTAAAACAAATCTATCTAGCCTGTAAAGAAGAAATCACTATACTGTACTTACCTTTTCTGCAGCCGCTCCGGTCGCACGCTGAGCTGTCAGCGGTAGCTTCTCTGTATAGGCGTGTGCAGGAGAGGCAGCCCACACGGAAGCCCCATAGTAACTCTATGGATGATGTCACTTCCCAGCCATTGTGGTTCTCTCCAGTGGACATGTGCACTGCCGAAAAATTCTTTAATTTTCCATTTCATTTGTTTTTTTGCTTTTTTCAGAAATTCAAAAATTCGGAATTAACTAATTTGTCAAAATCTGTTAAAAAACAAATTCGGAACTAAACGAATTGCACATGTCTATTCTCCGTCACATACCATCCGCCGCTGGAGACCAGACCGTATCAGCTTCAGAAAAGGTATGTATAGCGATTTCTTTTTTACAGGGTTAGATAGATTTGTTTTAAAATGTAGCTGTGAGTAGATTTAGAGTTTTAGGTTTTGGGTGAACGTCTACTTTAACTGCAATCAAAGCTTTATGAAGTGCTAAATTATATATTAATCAAATTCATGCAGATATTTAAGTTATTTAAAGCGGATCTCCACTCTAAAGTGGAGTCCCGCTGATCGGCACCCTCCCCCCCTCCGGTGTCACATTTGACACCTTTCAGGGGGGAGGGGGGTGCAGATACCTGTCTACAGACAGGTATCTGCACCCACTTCCGGCCCTACGATACGGGCAAAGGACGGGTTTTTTCCTTGCCTTCCGTCCGTCCCCCGTTGTATGCTGGGAACACTCGGCTCCCAGCACACAGCGGGAGCCAATCGGCGGGCGCAGCGCGACTCGCGCATGCGCCGTAGGGAACCGGGCAGTGAAGCCGGAGCGCTTCACTTCCTGGTTCCCTCACCGTGGATGGAGGGGGGAGCAGCAGAGTGACGAGCGATCGTCTCGTCATCTGCTGCGATCACCGCTGGACTCCAGGACAGGTAAGTGTCCTTATATTAAAAGTCAGCAGCTGCAGTATTTGTAGCTGCTGGCTTTTAATATATTTTTTTAGTGGCACATCCGCTTTAAGAAACATTCATAATGCATACTGGTGACAAATATAAGTGTACATGATAAACAAAGGCAGAAATAACAGAATGTGAAAAACTAGAAGACACAGCTCAGGGTCCTGATATTTTACCAGCTGTCATAACAAATTTACTCCAATGACATCCTGGTAAGCAATTTGGCCCTAGTATGTGTTTGTATAAGAAAGTAGGGCCCTTAGATTGCAAGTTCCTTGAGTGCAGAGACTGATGTGAAATGTAAAGTGCTACATAAACATTAAATATCTGTAATAAAAAATTAAATAAAATAGACAGTCCCCTATATAGGCCTGGGAATAAACAAGGAAGCCAAGGTGAGGGAACATCTGGATGTCACTTATTGAAGGGAATCCACAGAGTTTATATTTGAATGAGGTCTGGTTAGTGTAGACATAAATCATGAGTGTTCATGTTTTATAAACCTTATTTTTATGTCCAAGTTATATTAAATAGCATATAGTAGGTACCAGAATACAACCATATTTGTCCAATACACATGCAGGCTGACTTTTTTTTAAGCTAGCCATAGATGGATCGAAAATTGAACAGTTTTGATCCATCTATGGGCAGGCTGGTTGTACTGAAGTCAAACTGTCGACTGTCAGGGTTTTTTTTTCATACAAATCACTGCTACTTGCTTTAGCCGGCAGCGGTGATCATTGTATTCTTATGCCGGGGAAACCTCCTGCTGTCAGAATACATTAGCACAGCAGGAGGAATTCCCCCATTAACACTGGCTGCGTTGATGGGGGAGTCAAGGAATTTTCTTTCCCTCAACCTGTGTTAGAAAGGAAAGAAAATTGCATTATGTATGGCCAGCCTTAGTTATTGTGCTTAAAGCGGATGTGCCACTAAAACAATATATTAAAAGCTAGCAGCTACAAATACTGCAGCTGCTGACTTTTAATATAAGGACACTTACCTGTCCTGGAGTCCAGCGGTGATCGCAGCAGAGGATGAGCCGATCGCTCGTCACCCTGCTGCTCCCCCCTCCATCCACGGTGAGGGAACCAGGAAGTGAAGCGCTGCGGCTTCACTGCCCGGTTCCCTACGGCGCATGCGCGAGTCGCGCTGCGCCCGCCGATTGGCTCACACGCTGTGTGCTGGGAGCCGAGTGTTCCCAGCACACAACGGGCGACAGACGGGATGTGACGGAATGCCCGTCTTTCGCCCGTAGCGTGTGGCCGGAAGTGGGTGCAAATACCTGTCTTTAGACAGGTGTCTGCACCCCCCTCCCCCCTGAAAGGTGTCAAATGTGACACCGGAGGGGGGGAGGGTTCCGATCAGCGGGACTCCACTTTAGGGTGGAGGACCGCTTTAACAATTCCCTTCTCCAAATGCAAGTCTATCAATTTGTTCATACCGATTGAAAACAATATCTGTGACTTATCCTGTAATTTAACCACTTAAGGACCGCCTCCTGTATATATACGTCGGCAGAATGGCACGGCTGGGCAGATGTACGTACAGGTACGTCCTGTACATGTACCCAGCCGTGGGTCGCGGGCGCACTCCCGCGACCCGCTCCGGGACCCGCGGACCCGATCGCCGCTGGGGATCCCAGCGATCGCTCCCCAGAGCTGAAGAACGGGGAGAGCTGCATGTAAACATGGCTTCCCCGTGCTTCACTGTGGCGGCAGCATCGATCGTGTCATCCCCTTTATAGGGAGACACAATCGATGATGTCACTCCTACAGCCACACCCCCCTACAGTTGTAAACACACACTAGGTGAAACATAACTCCTTCAGCGCCCCCTTGTGGTTAACTCCCAAACTGCAACTGTAATTTCCACAATAAACAATGCATTTTAAATGCATTTCTTGCTGTGAAAATGACAATGGTCCCAAAAATGTGTCAAAATTGTCTGAAGTGTCCGCCATAATGTCGCAGTCACGAAAAAAAAAAAAAAAAAATCGCCGATTAGTAGTAAAACATTTTTTTTATTTTTTTTTATAAAAATGCAATAAAACTATCCTCTATTTTGTAAATGCTATAAATTTTGCGCAAACCAACCGATAAACGCTTATTGCGATTTTTTTTACCAAAAATATGTAGAAGAATACGTATCAGCCTAAACTGAGGAAAAACACTTTTTTTTATATATTTTTAGGGGATATTCATTATAGCAAAAAATATTGAATTTTAATAAAAACCACAGAGGTGATCAAATACCACCAAAAGAAAGCTCTATTTGTGGGAAAAAAAGGACGCCAATTTTGTTTGGGAGCCACGTCGCACGACCGCGCAATTGTCAGTTAAAGCGACGCAGTGCCGAATCGCAAAAAGGGGCCTGGTTCTTTACCTGCATTTTGGTCCGGGGCTTAAGTGGTTAAAACACACAGCAGATTTAGACATAACCAATAGAGGTAGGACCAATAAACCTGTGTAAGAAAACTACTATGAAAATATAAAACGACAAACATGCGAAGAACATCAAATGTTACAATAATGAAGTGAAAAGTGTACTTACTGAAAATACAATACACGCTCTCTCCTAAGGCAGAATCATGGTGAGATCCTTTGCACGGGGGGGGTTTAGTTGATGGGGCGGATTCCTAGAGTCCAGAATCACAGGAAAGGTCTTCCCTCCAGGTGCTGTGTATTTAACCTTCTCTCCTACATGTCATTCACAGGGCTCTCCAGATGATGGAGGACGAAGTCGCTCATGCAGACTCACAGTGACGCTGAGCGGGCATCTGCAGAACAAGTATGGCTGCCTGTTCCTGGCTCTGTCCAGAGTGCTGCATCCCACATTTCATTCTCACATGCTGAAAAGAGATGGGAACAGGCTGTGAAGGAGAACGTGGAGCTTCCAGCAGCAGGGGGAGTGAACACAACAATGGATGCAGAGAGAGCAGTGAGGTCACGTTCAGCTGCATTCAGCCAAGAATGTTATTCAGCTGGAGCAGGAGATGGGGAATAGGAGCGGTGGGAGCCGAGCCCAGCAATCTCAGGCAGTTCCCACCAAAACCAGCATCCATGTGGCTCTATATAATCTCACACAATGCTCCGACTCCAGCGTGACGCATTCATCGCACAAACACACTTAGCAATTGAAAGAAAAGCATCATGGGAAGAACAATCTGGCAGCATCTTGTATCACAAAAAGAAGCTGGAAACTGTGAAGTCTTTATCAGGAGGCTTTCTGCAGTTACATCATTCATGGATGCCAATGTATTAAAGGGGCGCTCCGCATACCTTTTGATTTAACCTTTGTAATGAAGCAAGCCCCAACATACATGATATGTGCCCCCCTCCCATCCCCTTCTGGAAGAGAGACCCCTTTATGATTACATCAGGGCGCTGCTCCATATATTCTTCTTATCTATGGTACTTGTTATGCCCCCGTACACACGATCCGATTATCAGACAAATGATCGTCCGTTTTTTTTTTTTTTTGTATAACAATCTTAGATGAATTTTGAGGAGTTTACTAAAGTCCCGAAAAAAAAAAAAAAATCGGAAGTGATGTCATGTGTTGTAATGCATTTGTATTGCATTTTCGAACGACGGCTGTACTGATTAAAAGGAAATCGTACAATAAAAAAATTCCGTGCATGTCCGATAGAATAATACGTACTAATAATAATAATAATCTGTACTAACGATCTGATTATTGTACGATCATTTCGATGATCCCCGCTGAGCCAGGGGATGACAGGGCGGTCCCCGCACGCTGTGCAGGGACCGCCCTGTCTTTTCTCCGCTCTCCACTATGAGGTGGGAACGGATGAACATGGACCGTATGTCCGTGTTCATCCGATCCGCAGACGGAAGGAAAAATAGGGTTTTCTTCCGTCTGCAGAATCGGATCATTGCGGAGGTGGGTGAGATCAGGTGTCAGCGGATGTTCATGCGCTGACACCCGCAATCTCATAGGGACCAATGTATGCCCCTTTTTCATCCGCAAACGGATGGATGAAAAAGCGGACATACGGTCCGCAGGTGTGAAAGGGGCCCAAGAGTCAGGCTGGTCACCAAGAACCTGTTGTCTGGCAACCAATCAAGAAAGCCTGTCCCTCTGGTAAAGTTACAGGCATCCTACTGCTTCGCTGAACTAAAAAAAAAATTACAATAATCGCAGCCATATTACTGGTAGAAGTGCATTTGAAGGCAAACTTTTTTATATTGCATCTTACCAATTCCTAGATGCAATAGCTGCATTAGCTTGCTTTTTTTTTGTTTAATATGTTTTTATTGAAAGAGAAAGAAAGGTACATTCAAATACCACAACAAAGTAAAATACAAGAGAAATAAAGCATACAAAAAGTATACTGATAAATGCAATCAACATAATATTACAAAGAACCATAGCGGCTCATATCTATATAAAATCAGTTTTTATCAGGAAAATAAAAATAAAATAAAAATAAAAATAAATAATTAAAATTAAATTCAGAGTAAGAGAGGGAAAAAAGGAGAGAGATAAAGGAGAGAGGTATCAGGGGGAGTGGGAATTAGCTTGCTTTTATTTTTACCTGGTGATCTGATCAGCAAGTCTGTTGTTTTTCACAAGCTCTCCAGCAGAATATATCAGTTTACATGGATGAGACAAACAACTTAAAGCGGAATTCCAGCCTTTTTTGATGTTTATTAAAAATCAGCAGCTACAAAAAGCATAGCTGCTGGCTTTTAATAAACATACACTCACCTGCTGCATGCAGCTACGCTCCTCTCCGCCTGTGCCTCCATCCTAACTGTGGGCACCCGGCCGTGACAGCTTTTGGCTTCACAGCCGGGCACTCACTGCGCATGAGCGAACGGCGCTGCGCTACCCGATTGGACAGGTGATTGCCTGGGAGCTGTCACATGTCCCAGGCGCCTACAGGGAGGGGCCGCCAAAAGGTGATATGACGTATCGCCTAGGCGGTCCCTGGGCAGAAGGAGGAAGTGGGACCGCTCCCCCCCCCCCCCCCCCCCCAAAAAAAAATTCCATGCCAAATGTGGCATGTAAGGGGGCAAGAACTGTTTGCTGTGACGGATTATAACGTGTGAGCTGGATTTGTTAGTGCATCTAAATCTGCTAATACATTTAACACTTCCCTTCCGCCCAGGCTGACACTGTTGCTGCCTGCTGTGCCTCCAGTGCTCATTCCTCCAAAGTTATGTCTCACTAATACGGGAGGCGTGTTACTGGCAAGATCACCAGGTGAAAACAGAAGGGGAAAAGCCAAATAAAAAAGTAAACTAATGCAGTCACCACATCTAATCAGGGTGAATATAAATCAATGATTTAAAATGTGTATATATATATATATATATATATATATATATATATATATATATATATATATATATATATATATATATATATATATATATATATATATATATATGTATTTATTATTTTGTTTTTATTTAAGTGGATTATTATTTCTTCATTATTTAAAAGAAAAATAGATTTTTATCAAATTTATTTTAATAAAGTGTTTTTGGAGTAAATCCATATGCACTACAAACTGTATGATTAAATTGGTTCTGATATCGCTGTTTTACTAACCTGACAGTTTATTATTCTAAATAGGAAACCTTCATTTTGTTTGCAAATATTAAATATTCTAACTACCAGTTAGATTAAGTGTAAGCATTTAAAGAGCACCTGTCATTTCAGATCCATCATGGCAGTGCCTGTTAGCGGGCATCCACTCACTGGCTGCCGCCACGTCCCTCACCTTGTTGTGTCACTGCCTCATCACCAGCCGTCCCACTAAAGTGAATGGGACTGTCGGTGAGCCAACAGCGGGTCAGAAGAGGAGCCACTTGCTCTTTAAAAATTATGATTTAAATTGAGTTAATTTAAATGAAGTCTTTTTACTAGTAATTTAAATCAAATCCACCCTGCATCAAATGAATTGTAAGCTAAAATATATTACATTTTTAGAGTTGGGTTTAATCCCGCTTTAAGAGCTGAGCAATGAGAGGACAAACAGTTACACATCAAGTCATGGCGTCCATTCCATATCCCGGAAAAATGAGGAGCATCATCTGGCTGCTTACTTTGCAATAAAAGATCAATTTATTTTCTGTAATTAGTATAAATAATTCTGGATGCAGTATATATATATATATATATATATATAATAAAGAAGGCCAGGCAGGTGGTATCCTTGTACTCTCAGACTTTGTTCTACATAAAGATAGTATCCAATTCACAACTTTGTATGTCATAGAATGGGTCTCATTATCCCAGCAATCAGCACAATACATGGAACACACATATGTTTTCAGCAGCCAGCATTACAGTAAAATATTAATACAAAACGCGGCTGCCCTGCAATTCTCCGGAGAGGACCGCACACCACACGCCACCATCAGCTGCAAACTCCTTCGTAGCAACGCAGAGAAGAAAGTACAAAGACAACAACCCTAGACAGATATATATGTATCCATTTACATAGGTACACACCTGCAGGCAAACGCAGATACGTTTTTATTTATCAGCATAAGTAATAAAAAGTAAAACGGTACACAAAGCATGATACACAGAAGGTCGTTAATCCAAACACAACATTAAAGGGGTGTTCCAGCCTTTTTTTAAGTTTATTAAAAGTCAGCAGCTACGATTGGACAGGCGCTCACCTACAGGGAGGGGCTGCAATAAAGCGATTAAGCTATTCGCCTCACCAGCCCCTCGGCAGAAGGAGGAAGTGGGACAGGAAGTCCCACTCCTCCTGAATCCCCCACTCCCCCCCCCCCCCCCAAAAAAAATGACATGCCAAATGTGGCATGTAAGGGGGCGAGGAGTGGGTTAAGCGGAAGTTCCATTTTTAGGTGGAACTCCGCTTTAAACAAAATAAATCTAACAGATTCCTTCATTAATGCTAAACAGCTCCCACTGCAAATACTGCTGTCTGGCTTGGGCCAGCAGTCAGGATGCCCAAACAGTGCCTGTATCAGAATAAATGCAGGCAGTGTTTAGTCAACATTTTTCCACCTGGTTTCTTTGATACAAAAAAAGTCAGACGGAATGGTGCTCGCAAGGCCACCCACCTTTTGAATGGTTCATTAGGACCTGGCTAAAATTTGTCATGTGTATGGCCAGCTTCACCTTTAGTTTGGAAATCTAGATATTTAAGGGGTAAGAATGGAATAGCCTCGTGTTTAGTGCACACAATGTAGTCGTGCTTCAGCCACTGAATTTGAGTATATAATTTAGTATTGAACACGTCACCATTTTTCTAGATATATTGTTAAAGACGTTATTGACATGACATTTTCACCAAGTTGGTAACACCCCATGCAATCTAAATATAGAAAGACACCAAAACAAATAATTTCAGAAATAACGTTATGTGTAATAAAATGGAATGACACAGGGAAAAGGTATTGAACACGCAAACTGAAATTTATGTAATCGTTTGTACAAAATCCTTTGTAATGGTAATGACAGCTTCAAGAAGCTTCCTGCATTGCTCAGGTGTGATTCTTCCACACAAACCGTCTTCAAATCTTACATGTTCCGTGGGCCTCTTCTATGAACTCCGATCTTTAGTTCTTTCCATAGATTTTATATTGGATTCAAGTCAGGTGATTGGCTGGGCCATTCTTTGTAATCAATCGAAAGTTTCCTTGGCTTTGTGTTTGGGATCATTGTCTTGCCGAAATCAACCCTTCTTTCATCTTCATTATCCTGGTAGATGGCAGCAGATTTTTATCGAGAATGTCCTGGTACATTTTTCCATTCATCCTTCATTCAAAGATATGAAGTTTGACAGTTCCCTATGCTGAAAAACAGTCCCGCCCACACCATGATGTTCCCACCTCCAAACTTCACAGTTGGTGTGGGGGTGTTGTGTAGTACCATGTGACCTCCAAACATGGTGTGTATTATGGCATCCAATTTTGGTCTCCTCTGACCGGACTATATTCTCCCCGTATTTCACAGGCTTGTCTAAATGTTGCGCAGAAAACTTTAAACAAGCTTCAACATGCTTTTTCTTCAGCAATGGAGTCTTGCTTGGTGAGCGTGCATGCAGGCCATGGCGGCTGAGTGCATTACTTATTGTTTTCTTTTAAACTATTCTACCTGCTAATTCCAGGTCTTTCTGAAGCTCTCCACAAGTGGTCATTGGTTCTTGGACAATCCTATTGATAATTATTTTCACTCTGTCAGAAATCTTGCGAAGAGCACCTGGTTGTGGCCAGTTGTTAAAATTATGTTCTTTCCACTTCTGGATTATGGCCCCAACAGCATTTACTGGAACATTCAGAAGTTTAGAAATCCTTCTGTAACCAATGTCATCAGTTTGTTTTGCAGCAATAATGTTGCGAAGGTCTTGAGAGAGCTATTTGCTTTTACCCACCATAATCTGTTTCTTGTGTGACACCTTGGTAATGAGACACCTTTTTATAGGCCATCAGTTGAGACTGAACCAGCTGATATGCATTTGCACCGACAAGGGGCAGAATTGCATTCTAATTACTGATAGATTTCAGCTGGTATCTTAGCTTTCCATGCCTTTTTGCACCTCCCTTTCTTCATGTGTTCAATATTTTTTCCCCTGTGTTATTCCATTTTATTACACATAACTAGGGCTGTTACTGATTAAAATGTTCGTGTTCGACTAATCGATTTTTCTAAATTGACTAATTTAGATTATAACCGTAATGTCTGACCATCTCCCCCAGAAATGTCCACACATCTCCCCCAGAAATGTCCACACATCTCCCCAATAGAAAGCACACTCTCACAGGCAGCAGACGATGACGTCAGCACGCCGCCGCCAGGTGTACCAAGATGGAGCTAGGCCGAAGCCGCGACATCTCCTATCAAAGAAATTAACGATTAATCATGGAATTAATCGTTCATTTCCGCAGCCCTACATATAACAATTTCTGAAGTTATTTGTTTTGGTTTCTTTGTATGTATGGATTGTTACCGACATGTGGTGAAAATTTCATGTCAATAGCAGCTTTATAAATAGATTTAACTAGAAAAACGGTGACGTGTACAATACTTATTTTCCCCGCTGTATATACATACACAGTATAGAATATTTTTATAGAGTGACAATCATTCTTCTTTAAGATTTGGCACCTCACACACCCAGAACACAATTCTTATACACATCAGTCGGCCTTTGTTCCGTGCAGACAGAAATCTTCTGTATATACACCACAGCCCGCAGTGAGCGAGAACTGTGCTCTGAGACCATAAACATCAATTCCGACTTCTAGGTGATTCTTCAGATAACACATCATTTGAATTTCAAACTGGGAAGCATAATATAAATACTAAAAGTGGAAAGGCGGTAGTAAGCTCATCAGCGTAGGCAGAAAAGCACAAAAAGAAAATAACACTAAATACCAACCCGTGTGAATGAGTCAACACAGGAGAGCATTAGCGATGAAAGCAGAGCCTGCCACACAGCCATTACAGGGAAACGTAACAATATATTGAATGTGGCAGCCACAAACATCATCATTTCCTCACAAAGCCACCATTTATATCCAATACCCTCTCTATTATTCAGACGAGAACTTGTTAGAGCTTTGCTGCAGATGGGTCCCCTGACTTTCTGAGACGCAGTCGCCGCAGTGGGATTACTACCATTACAAAGGGCATTTCACTGATCCAAAGAAATCTACAAGACCATGACAACTATTTCCAGATACGACTTAAAGTGTTTGTTAACCAAAATACTGTATACAAATCACTGCCAGCCCCTCTATTACAAGCAGGCATAGCTAACTGTATTAGTCTTTTATAAAAAAACAAGGCATGTAAATATTAATTAGAGCGATCTTCAGGCCGGTCACGTGACTCGTTATCGCTTTACATCTCCGATATATGGCTACTGCAGGAGGTGCCAAGATCTCCCTCTGACATCAGCCGGGAGGTCGCATGGCCTCTCCTGCAGTAGTCTTGGAAACCGGTCGAGAGTCACGTGACTGGCCTAAAGATCGCGCTAAATCTGTATTTACAAGCCTCATTTTTATAAAAGACTAATACAATGTGCTATGCCTGCCTACAATAGAGGGGCTGGCAGTGACCATATATAAATGTTTATTTATACTAATAGTGGCTGGGCTGGGGGAGTGGAGACAGAGACACAGAGAGGAGGGGGTAAGGGGGAGAGAGGAGAGCAGGCTACGGATGATGGAAGGATGTACGCTGACCACGGTGGTCAGGAATCGGCAGCCCGGACTTTCGTGGTCAGAGCAGAGAGGGATACAGGAAGTGGCAGGATCAGCTAGTTTTTTTTTTTTTTTTTTACAGTTTAGAGGGGCAGATTACACAAGCACTGTGCCGTTTAATCTGTTTTAACCTCTTCCCCACCGCGCCATAGACAAAAGACGTCTACAGCGCGGTGGAGTTATTCTGGGAGGACGTCCTCCCAGAATCCTTCACTCGCGCGCCCCCCGATCGGTACAGTGTGAGAGGAGAGGGGGAGAGCGGAAGCAGCAGTAGCTGCTGTGGCTGGATCTGTGACAAATGTAGTCACAGATCCAGCCATCCTTCCCTGCCCAATACTCTGCAATAAAATCCATACTCTGCAATACCCCCATACCCCCCATACTCTGCAATAACCCCCCCCCCCCCCATACTCTGCAATACCCGCTAATATGACAGAAACAAGATATTTTTTTTTTTTTTTTTACAGAATTGTCAGTGTTTTTTCTTTTTTAGCGCAAAAAATAAAAAACCCAGAGGCGATCAAATACCACCAAAAGAAAGATCTATTTGTGGGGAAAAAAGGACAAACATTTCAGATGGGCACAATGTTGTATGACTGAGTAATTGTCATTCAAATTGTGAGAGCACCGAAAGCTGAAAATTGGTCTGGTTAAGAAGGGGGTTTAAGTGCCCAGTGGTCAAGAGGTTAAAGGGACCAGGATCTCCATTTGTTTTTTTTGGGTTAACAAACACTTTAAGGATTTGAAACGTTAACGGGCAGGTTGAATGTACCAAGTTGATCGCTCAATCAACTTGGGTACAAACAGCCTGCCGGATTCACTTGCTAATATCGCTGGTGGCTGCTAGCAATAATCACTGTCTTATTTCGGTGGGGAGCAGACTATTGCTCAGCGGGAGGGATCCCCCTGTCAGTGTTGATGGGGGAATCATGCAGTTTCTTTCCTGAAACCCGTAGTTACAAGAAAGAAATTTGCACCGTCTATGGCCTGCCTTACAGACAAACAAACTAAATTGTTTACAACGATGGGACTTTTTGTACAGTATATCAAAAGAACAAAAATAACTAAAGTACCTACCATATATACTCCAACCCAAATATAAGCCGAGGCACCCAATTTTACCACAAAAAGCCTAGGGTGTCCATCTGCATGCCTCACTGTGCCCATGACTAGACTGACTTTTAACATGGGTGCTCCCCTGCCGTAGGCCTCCCAGACAACAAACTTTGCACATTTATGGAGGAGAAATTGAGCTACCTGTGTGCCAAGTCCGGGTCCAGAAGACCTAAGACCGGCTGGTACCGGGTCCTCAGAGTCACTGGAGAAATTACAGTTTAACATTGGAGTCTATGAAAGGGGTGCCCGGCTTTGAAAAAATATATATATTGTAGCGGAGTACAATATTAAAATCCACGATCTCCGCTGGTAACCAGGGTAAATCCACAGTCAGCGCTGAAAAGTAAGGCAATGTCCCAAATCCCCCCCAGTAACCGGACGAAACACAGCTCTGGGAGTCAACTGACTTTTTATTCACAGGCTTCCATATTTATATAATTCCCCATGCAAGGGGTTTCCAAACAGCCAAACAGATTTAGCAGGGGTAATACAGTGAGGACCACATGGGGAACTTAACATTTTGGATAATTCTCCCATCAGGCATTGCTGCACGAGAGAACAGTCGGTTGATAGCTGGGGTCTGGGGTTATGTGTTGTGAGAATACCGCTCAGATCCCAGCTAAAACTACCGAACGGTGCCCGAAATACCCTTAACCATCGAGTTCGGTTTAAAACTACCAAACACCGATGGGCAACATAAAATGAAGTACTTGAATGCTAGTGGCTTACGGCTGCCCACATAAGACCCAGCAGAATACATAGCATATAATACAGACAAGTAAACAAAAAATGTAGCGCTAAAAACCAAAAACTCCAGAGTATGTGATACCATGTGAGGTGACAAGGTTCGTATGAAAGTGCATATACATAAACCACTGACATATAAATGTAAATAGCTCAAACAGTGCTTGATGCAAAAGAAAAAGTCTATATTACAAAGTAGAAACAATCAATTGAGTGATGAGTGCAGGGAAAACAGATGAGCTGCCCCTCCACATCCCATTGGTGCGAGCATCGCTGCACACATGATGGATGTGGAGGTTAGCTATAGATGCTCGCTGACTGGCCGCCTTGGCTCTATGCCACGCCCCCATTGCACCTGATTGGTGCACGCGCGGACTGCTGGTATCAGCGCTGTACCGATCGGTGACAATTTGGGGCGATCGTGTTTAATCTATGAGCACAGTGGGGTTGTTTAGCCCCAAGGACGAGCGCCCTTACAAGGAAGCAGTCAGTAGATGCTCAGTGGGAATACTTGTCAAAGTAACGTTTGTAAAAACAACATGATGGCGCAGTGTCCCCGCTCATAGAATTATGAGAGTTTCCTCATCTGGTGACACAGCAACAGCTGTGATATTTATATTTATATGTTTTAACAAAGAATGTTGCAGATGATTGCCTCTCATTGATATGATATGTATAATATGGTGGTATTTGTTGCATTTCTATGTGATTGAGGTGATGTTAGTATGTGATATATACTTGTTTAAAGAATCATTTCCTTTTATATTAGGTCTGTCACAATGCACATCTATTACATCACATCCTGTTTTAGGGCACCGCCCTGTTGGGGGAGGGTCTTATAACCATTCTGTGTATTTAAGCGAGCAATGTGGGGGTGCATCCTTATGCCCCTGTTGAAGGCTTACTTAGCCGAAACGCGTCGGTATTGCTATTGAGCACCCCACATTGCCATTCTCTGTACGTGATCACTTTTTATCCTTGTCATATTTACCCATGACTTTTTACAAATAAACCTCATTGGTTTTAATTGACCTGCACTATTGGAGTTCTTTTTCCATTTTTATATCATCCACTCCATGGTTTCCTGAGAGCTTTAGCAACATCCTGCCTTGCATCTCCTGATTGATGGTCTAAGGATTATTCAAAGCTCGTGGTATTGATCCAACACACCATTCAAGCTCTGCTGGTTCCTGCCGTCCATGTCAATTTGGAGTTCCAGTCTCGCTTATGGTCCCATTCCGGTTTGAGTGGTCCCGGTTTCCAAAGACCACTATGTCTGGCTGACTCTTTGCTGTACAGTAGTAGAGTCCAACCCATCCGGTAAGCGTATTTCATCCACTACCTACCTTGATGTGATTGTGATCCTCAGAGTGCTACAGACAACTTGTGCACCTGTTGTATCCCAATCAACGGATAGCAGCTCATCTGTTTTCCCTGCACTCATCACTCAATTGATTGTTTCTACTTTGTAATATAGACTTTTTCTTTTGCATCAAGCACTGTTTGAGCTATTTACATTTATATGTCAGTGGTTTATGTATATGCACTTTCATACGAACCTTGTCACCTCACATGGTATCACATACTCTGGAGTTTTTGGTTTTTAGCGCTACATTTTTTGTTTACTATTCTTGCTGGCTTTGTTTGTTTGTATGTAGCAGCTAGACATTTCGTTTTTGAACTAGCGCAGTTTTTTCTTTATTTTTATAATACAGACAACCCTTTGACATGTAACGTCCAGCGTTCCAGAAGTGGCTAGGTTTGCCACACATATATATATCAGTGGTCGCCGGCCGTAGATCCCCCGGACAACAAACTTTGCACACTTGTAGAGGAAGAGTGGGGGCTACATGTGTGTCATGGTTGGGGCCCAGGGGACCTACAGTCGGCCGGTACCCAAAATTACTGCAGTCCGTGCAATTCAGCTCCATGACTCACGGTGATTGCAGCGATGAGGGGAGGGAGGAGTGGAGGACTGGGTGCGCCAGGATGACACTCCTGCAATGGGTGGCACCCTGGGCAGACAAACGCCCCCCCCCTTCAGTAATCTGCTTCTTTTTTTGGGGGGGGGGTGATAATTTTTTGGCGGCCGAAATTTCGGTGCACCTCTATTCGGAACCATTTAATTTCATTTTGTCCCATGACCAACTATGTCACTTAAATGGCCCGCACTCTTCCAAAGGTTGAGCACCCCTGATCTAGACACTGTATATACACATTGTAAGGGGTTAGCTCGGTAGCGGGGTTTGTGACCCCAGACCTTCCATAAGGCTAGAGCTGCATGGGGGATTGTATTCTTTATTTGGTAAAGTTCATGGGCAACATATAGCAATGTTATCATGTGAGCAATCGCAGACATTAAGACAAGGCTCAAAATTTGACAAATTGATAGAATTTATTTCTTTAAAATGGGAAACAATGATTTATCACATGTAGTTACCTATTGCCATGACTTTATATGATTTCGAGTATAGATTTATAGATATATATTTTTTTAATTAACTGATTGGTGGAATATCATAAATGGTCACTTTTTTCTTATGCAAATCAAAAGTCGGCCATCTAGCCACATGGACCCTTGGAGTTAAGGGTCCATGTGAAAAGGGGGAAACCTATCCCAGATTTTGGAGAAAAGTGCACTTGTTATAAAACAGTAGATTATTTGGACAGAGGCTAACAAGCAGCAAGGAGGCCAGGCATCATCTGCTTCATGTATAGCCCAATCTGTTGGGTTTGCATACTTGAGGTTTGTGAGAAGCAATTCCTTAGCTCCAGTCTGCAGGCAATGATCCGAAGTGCGTGGAAGTGTTCTATTTCACAAGCAGCACGAGACTTTGCACACCGCTGATCACGCTTTCTGCACTCCTCTATTACAGTACAAGAAGCCCATAATCAGATGCCTCCTCTCCAGTCAGTGGCCTAACATTATGGCTGCTGTGACATCAAATCTCTGTCACTACACTGCAATCTGCATTAGCTGGCCCATTACTGCGGGATGTCACTATTCTAAGGTGGACCCGTGTCACAACTACATCATCCACTCCTTTATTTACTTTCACTCTCCTACACCCTTTCCCCCCTTTCACCTCTCTCTCAATAGGAAATTATACTTCTCATACTTCCTACTGGCTCCGTGCCTGAGCTCACACCTTTCCTCTGTATACATGACACGTCATGCCCAGAACACTCAGTTCTGGTGAAGGTAACAATAATAAACTTGAGGAGGAACTCTGCTCTAAACAACAATTGCACTCTTAGATAAGGGATTAAAGAGGTTGTAAAGTCACATTGTTTTTTCCCCTTTTACAAACATGGAAGGATTCCCTCAATGTAGAAGTGAGAAGGATGTAAAAATAATATTATGGTACATTATTTATACTGGGAGGGGGGTAGGGAGGGGTGTGGGGGAGAGGTGGAGGGAGGGATGGGATATGTTAATTCACTGTACGTACATAATAAATGCTTATATATATATATAGTGTGTGTGTGTGTGTGTGTGTGTGTATGTGTGTGTGTGTATGTATACATTTGCACAAGATAACCCATATTATTTGTATGTAATTATGCATTGTTAAAAGTTGGAAAATAAAGAGAAATTAAGATAAAAAAAAAAAAAAGTAGTGAGAAGGCAGTAAGGATCAGGGGATCACAGCCTTTTGTTAGCAATGAGAGAAAAGAATTATGCAACATCTGGTGCTCTCCAACACACTGCCGACCTGACTCTTGGGATTAGTGCAGCCTTACCTAGGAGAATTGGCCATTCACAAATTCTCTCCAGCCAGCCGGATACTGATGTGACCTGCTGGGACTTGTAACCCCTCAACAGCTCAAGATGTGCAGGTTGTGTACAAATTATTTATCAAAAGAAGATGAGTCCGCTGCTCCAGGTGCGTGCAATACCTTGATTGGAACCAAGTAGGAGTGCTAGCCAAAAGTTTTAATGATTAAACACAGATCAGATCTGTGAAACGCGTCTACGTGACTAACACCTGGTGTATTTTGACCTTCTGCAATAAAAAGGTACTTTTGGAATTTTTGGATGTGCAGCCATTTCTTATTTTTTACAAATTATTTATGACACGGCATTTTAAGGAGGCAAATTAATAAAGTTTTGTATTAAACCCTATGCCAACATGACTGCTGTACAATATGTATGAATGAAGTATTCCTCTATCATTCAGAACAGGGCTTGACAAATTTGCTTGAAATCTAGGAGTCAGCTAGAAAAGTTAGGAGACAGTTTTTCCAGGATGGGGACAAGACACATGGCGCAGTGTAGCCCAGGCGCCAGGCCGCCAATTCCAGTTGCGACCTGGCGCCTGGGGTTTGTCGAGCCATAAATTATATATATATATATATATATATATATATATATATATATATATATATATATATATATATATATATATATATATATATATATATATATATATTAAAAAAATGTTCTTACTGCAGATAAAATGTATTGTATGGATTTGTATAAAATAATTGGCTTTTTTACAATGCTGACACAAAAAAAAAAAAATTTAAAAAGTTCAAATATTTATGGCTAGAAAAATATAAATATAACATTTTAATTAGGGTTTTAATAGGAACACATTTTATAAAAAAATAAAATAAAATTAGATTGCTTTTACTGACATCAGATGGAAGCACATCCCATTGATCTACAGATGAATGAAAGTAGAGCAAGAGTATCTACAAGTTACTTTGTACCTTTTGGAAAGCAGATGGGCAGTGAGAAAAGGCAGGGGAAACCCCTTAGTGCCGTCAGTGAATGCTTGTCGCAGCCCCGGCAACCACAAGAGGGCGCCAGTTCCCCCAATGTAAGCATCTTGCTCCAGCAGGCCGCAAAGCCGCGGCCTAAATTACTGGCTGGCGCAGCATCTTAGTCTGCGCACCCACGGGCGAGGACCGCATGGGGACAAGACACGAAAGCCGCAGTGTAGCCCAGGCGTCAGGCCACTATTCCCAGTCGCAATTGCGAGCTGGCATCTGGGGTTTGTCAAAAGGGCACACTCATACCTGCAATGAGTGTGCCTTTTAGCTTACAAGTGATGTCCCTCCCTGCAAATGGCCAGAGTTCTGGGAGTTTACTATCCTACCGTGTTTCCCCAAAAAAAAGGATTTTTGTACTCACCGTAAAATCCATTTCTCTGAGTTCATAGACGGACACAGCATCCTTTGACCTTAGGGTTATGCTTCTTCCTACCAGGAGATTTAGGCAGAATTCTACAGCACTTAAGGTGTTAAAAACTTTCCTTCATGCCGCTCCTCCCAGGGGGCGTGGCTCCCCCAGGCATAACCCCCACTCTGCTTTAGCAGCCTCAGTTCGTAACAAGCAGTACAAACAAAGGAGGGGTGGGTGCTGTGTCCGTCTATGAACTCAGAGAAATGGATTTTACGGTGAGTACAAAAATCCTTTTTTCTCTTTCGTTCATAGACGGACACAGCATCCTTTGACCTTAGGGACGTCCCCAAGCAGTGTCAAAAAAATTCGAGGGGTGGGAAAATAACACAGCAAAAACAGGTTACACCCCAAACAAAACCGAAGTTACTCAACGGAGGAACTCCAACCTTAAACTGCCGCCTGTAACACCCTGCGGCCGAAGGAGGCATCAGAAGATGCACTCACATCCACCTTATAAAACTTTGAAAAAGTGTGGAACGACGACCAGGTCGCTGCCTTACACACCTGTAACACAGAGGCTTGGTGTCGGAAGCCCAGGAGGCCCCGATCGCCCTGGTCGAATGCGCCATGACCCGAAAGGGAGGCGCCCGCCCCTTCAGGGCGTAGGCCTGAAGCACAACCTGTCGGATCCACCTGGAAATGGTGGCCGACGAGACTGCCAGGCCCTTACTGGGACCGGACACAGACACGAACAGCGAGTCCGATTTCCGGAACGGAGCTGTCGCCGACAAGTAAACTCGAAGGGCCCGAACCACATCCAGAGAATGTAAAGAGGCCTCCTTCGGGTTCTTCGGCTGAGGACATAATGATGGAACAACAATGTCCTCGTTAATGTGAAAGGCCGAAACGACCTTCGGAAGAAAAGAGGGCTGCGGGCGCAGCACCGCCTTATCCTGATGGATGACCAAGTAGGGGGCCTTGCAATACAAGGCCGCCAGTTCAGACACTCGTCTGATAGAGGTAATAGCTACCAGAAAGACCACCTTCTGCGACAAAGTCAGCAAGGGGATCTCCCGAATGTCCTCAAAGGGGGCACGCTGAAGCGCCGAGAGGACCAAGTTCAAGTCCCAAGAAGGTAGCGGAGGGCGCACCGGGGGGGCCACATGCCGGACCCCCTGCACAAACGTGCGAACCAAAGAATTCGCTGCCAAGGGACGCTGAAAATAAACAGCCTGAGCAGAAATCTGACTCTTGATCGTGCTCAAGGCAAGAGCCTGGTCCACTCCCCGCTGTAGGAACAGCAGGATCCGGGACACCACGTAAGTACGGGGGTGCCACTTCATCTCCTCACACATAGAGATGTATGCTTTCCATGTACGATGGTAAATTTTTCGAGAAGTGGACTTCCGTGCACGCAGCATGGTAGAGATTACCGGGCCCGACAGGCCCCGGTCCTTCAGTACCTGGTTTTCAACAGCCACGCCGTTAAAGCCAGTGACCGTAAAGCAGGATGGAAGATCGGGCCCTGAGACAGGAGATCTTCCCTCAGAGGCAGACGCCAGGGGGCGTCTGTCACCAGACGTACCAGGTCCGCGTACCAAGAGCGACGCGGCCAATCCGGGGCGATCAGGATCGTTGGAATACCTTCGGCTTCCACCCTGCGCAGCAGGCGGGGTAGGAGCCTTAGAGGAGGGAAGGCGTAAATCAGGTGATATTGACCCAGGGAGCCACTAACGCGTCTGACGCGTCTGCCCACGGGTCCCTTGACCTAGCCACAAACCGTGGTACCTTCCGATTGAGACGGGACGCCAGAAGGTCCACGTCTGGAGTGCCCCATTTTTGGCACAGGATCTGAAACACCTCCGGGTGGAGAGACCACTCCCCTTGATCCAGAGTCATGCGACTTAGGGAGTCGGCTTGCCAATTCAGAACTCCCGGAATGTATACCGCCGACAGGGCCGGAACGGACCTTTCGGCCCACCGAAGTATGTGAGCGACCTCCGTCGCCGCGGCCGAGCTCCTTGTGCCGCCCTGATGATTGATGTACGCCACGGCCGTGGCGTTGTCGGACTGGATCCTGACAGGACGGCCCTGTAGCTCCAGCGACCACCTGACAAGGCACAGCTTGATTGCTCGGAGCTCCAGGATATTGATCGGCAGGCGGGACTCCTCCCGAGTCCAGCGCCCCTGGGCTGACTGGGTGCCCCAGACGCCCCCCCAGCCGAAGAGGCTGGCATCCGTCGTGACCACTGTCCAGCGGCACGGAAGAAAAGACTTCCCGGACCGAAGCACCGGAGACGTCAGCCACCATGCCAGGGAAGACTTGGCCAGATGGCTCAACCGAATCTGGTGATCCAGAGAAGATGGGACCCTGTCCCATCGTGACAGAATCTCCTTCTGTAGTACCCTGGTGTGGATTGGGCATACAGAACTGCCTCGAAGGAGGCCACCATCAGACCCAGAACCCGCATGCAGAAGCGAAGAGATGACCACTTCTGGGTCAACAACTGTCTCACTGCAGATTGCAGGGTCAGCAGGTTTTGCGATGGGAGGAACACTTTTGTCTCCCCCGAATCCAAAACCAGCCCCAGGGGTTCCAGCCTCTGGGACGGAACCAACACTGATTTTCTGAGATTCAGAAACCAGCCGAACTCCTGCAGAGTCCGACACGTGATGGACACGTCCTCCTCTAACTCTGAGCCTGAAGAAGCTCTCAGGAGAAGGTCGTCCAGGTATCCCACGATATCGATCCCTCGCTGCCGTAGCAAGGCCAGGATCGGGGCGAGCACCTTGGTGAACACCCGTGGTGCCGACGCCAGCCCGAACGGGAGGGCCACGAATTGATAGTGGTCCTCCCCGATCGCAAAGCGCAGATACCTTTGGTGGCTTGTGCAAACGGGAACATGCAGGTATGCGTCCATGATGTCTAAGGACGCCATGAAGTCCCCCTGGTGGAGGGACGCCATGATAGAACGGACCGACTCCATCCTGAATCGCTGCACCTTGACAAAGGAGTTGAGGGCCTTTAGGTCCAGGATAGGGCGAACCCCTCCCTTCTTGGGGACCACGAACAGATTGGAGTAGAACCCCCGAAACCGTTCCAGCGAGGGGACCGGCACAACCACCCCCCTGTCCAGAAGATCCTGGACAGTCCCCGGACAGGGCTAGCCGACGATCCGGAGGAAGCTGGAGGTTGGATGGAAAAAAATCTGTTTGGGGGACAAGAAAGGAACTCTATCTTGTACCCCGAGGCGACCACCTCGCAAACCCAACGGTCGGATAGAAGAGAATTCCACCGATCCACGAAGTCGTGAAGCCGTCCCCCCACCCGAGACCCGGGCGGGGGCAGACCTTCATGCGGAAGCAGGCTTGTCCGCAGGCTTGTTCGGTTTTTTGAACCAGGGGCGCTTACGCCCGGCAGCAAGGGCTTTTGCACCTTGCGGACCTTTTCCAGCCGCGCTGGCGCACGAAAAAAACCGTTTAGGGGGTAGTAAAAGTAGGACCTTGCTTGCGGCGAGGTTCCCTACCCTTCCCCGACTGAGGGAGCAAGGTGCTCTTACCTCCAGTGGCATCCTTAATGATGTCATCCAGGGATGCCCCCAAAAGCCGTCCGCCCTTAAAGGGCAAATCTACCAAGGCCTTTTTTGAGTACTGGTCAGCCGACCAGCACTTCAGCCATATAAGGCGGCGCAGAACCACTGCGTAGACAGAAGCCCTGGAAAGCAAAGGAATCTAATCCATATCCGCCTCGCAGAGAAACTTCTGACCCTGAATCAACTGTTCAGCCAGGTCCCTAGAGGACTCGGAAGCCCCCTGGACCTCCAGGTCCTGCAGCAGGAGCTTCGCCCTTTCAGTCAGCGTCTGAGCTACCAGGGCTCCGGCCAGAGCCGGCCTTACCACCGAACCCACCACCGAGAACAGGGAGCGGGCCACGGCCTCCACTCTCCTATTAGCGGGGTCCTTGAAAGCAGGAGCCCCCTCCACAGGCAACGTAGTAGCCTTACTCAGTCTGGACACAGGAGGGTCCACCGACGGAGGAGTGACCCACTTTTTTAAAAAAGTCCTCCTCCAGGGGGTAACGGTAGCAAAGCTTTTAGGAACCGTAAAAGCCTTTTGCGGTGTATCCCATTCCTTATACAACATATTGTCTAAATAAGGAACACAGGGGAATACCTTAGCGGTACGCGGTGGTTTGCGGAATCCAAAAGGACTGACACCGCTGGTGTCTCCGCCAAATCCTCTAAATGAAGAGCCTCACGCACCGCAGTAATAAGAGCTCCAACAAATTCCTTATCAGCAGACTCCGCAGCAGAGTCATCCTCGCTGTCCATGTGGGTTAAGCCCGCATCCTCTGACATGACAGAACCAGAAGCATCAGATTCTGCGTCAGAGATATCCCCAGAAACAGCCTCCGGGGGGGGGGGCGCTTTTTTACCCCCCAACCGAGCACTGGCTGCTTCAAACCTGGTGAGAAAAAAGACTCCAGGACAGCCGACACCGATTCAACAGATGTGGCAGGGGGAGGGGCGCTTAAGGGTTAATTCCGGCATTGTAAGAAATGAGGGGCCTGATTCAGGCTCCATATTGCCGTTGCCATTTCACCCCTACTGCCAAGGGCAGGAAAAAAGTCCCCCACAGGTCACCTCCCGGCCGCTAGAGCACAGTATGGGGCCCCCTGAGACTCACCACCCCCTGGTACAGCGCGGTCTGTGAAGGCAAGTGTGTGCTGAGGAGAAGCTGCAGCGCTGCGTCTGTCCCCTCAGATGATTCGCGGTCTTTTTTCCCCGCCGAAACGGCCACTAGAGGCCGAACTAGTGCTGAAAATGGCGCCGGCCACAAGAAAATGGCCGCCGAATAATACAAGCGCGGCTCCGGCAAAATGGCCGCCGTTGCGCAGTTTTAAAAAGACAGTGTACCCAAAAATGACAGTACACCAAAACAGCACACAGCACACACAAAAATGCCCAGAATGTCCACCACAGTCCCCTGCAGTGACACAGAACAGCCCCAGCCATACCCGAGTGAAAAAAAAAAAAAAAAAAAAAAAAAAAAATATGAGCCCCAGGGAAAAAACCCCCTGCACAGCCGTCACCCAAAGGGGAAAGGAGGGAGAGGAATAAGGGAGAGAGGAAAGCAGGGGAAAACCCTCAGTCGACCTCCCAAGGGAAAACATTCCAGCCAGACCACTTACCTGAGTAAGGGGCCACTACTTACCTGTCCTGCGACTACCTGGCTGGAGGTATCCCAGACAGAACCAACGTCCGCGAACGGCATGGCTGTCAGCCAGACACACTGTGACAAGGCCATAGAGACCGGTCATATGTGTGCCCTAGAACCGAAGTTCCCCGGCCGCCCCTGGAGCAATGGGGCCTGTCGTGGACGTCCCAAAGCGGAGCTGAGGGCCGGCACACGCTCGAAGGCCGAACCTGGGGGGACTACAAGGGTCGAGGACCCAGCCTGTCACCCAGTCGGCTGTTGATAGAAGAATCGCAGGATTCAAAAATAAAAATAAAATAAAAAAGCGAGGAAAAAACTCGCAAAATGCAAAAAAAAATTGCAAGAAAAAACTCCAGAGTCCAGGACTCCAGAGAGAGCCTGACTCTCCTGACGGTTAGGCAGAAACAAACTGAGGCTGCTAAAGCAGAGTGGGGGTTATGCCTGGGGGAGCCACGCCCCCTGGGAGGAGCGGCATGAAGGAAAGTTTTTAACACCTTAAGTGCTGTAGAATTCTGCCTAAATCTCCTGGTAGGAAGAAGCATAACCCTAAGGTCAAAGGATGCTGTGTCCGTCTATGAACGAAAGAGAAATAAGTCCGGGTCTTATATTAATTTTGGCAACAAATGACACAGTAGGGCTTATTTTCGGGGTAGGTCTTAACATGTAATGTGCCGTCTTCTCTCCCCCTCACTGCCTGACAGGAATCCCTAGTGTGAACCGAGTTAAAATGCTTGTAAAAATCCTACAATCCACTCTATTACAGTAGTATATAATGTACAATGTGTGCGTTTCTGTAATATAATTGTGCCAAATACCTTAGTTATAGCGCCGCTCTGCGCTTCTGTGACCCGCCGGATCTCTCTTCCCCACAATTATATTACAGAAACAGGATAATGTACAATGTGTGTGTTTCTGTAATATAATTGTGGGGAAGAGAGATCCGGAGGGTCACAGAAGCGCAGAGCGGCGCTATAACTAAGGTATTTGTCACAATTATATTACAGAAACCACACATTGTACATGATATAATACTGTAATAGAGTGGATTATAGGATGTGTAAAGTTGGTGGTTTGTTGGCTCTCGTGGTATATGCGTTTTTCCAGCGATTCACGCCAGTAAGAAACTATATTTAAGGACACGGTAGCCCATTTTTATTAAAAAGGCAAAAATAAAAGTCCAAAGAAAGGTTTCCCATGCAGGGGGGTTCTTCTCCATCAAACACAAAACAGAAAATACTAGCCCACCTGGCTCTCTGTAGCAGTACTACTGCGCTTTGTCCTGGTCACCCAGACCAGCGGACTCCTCAAAGTAGACAGCGTCTACAGCTCTGCCTCTTGCAGTCACCAACATTCTGTCTGTCTCCTACAGCCTCTCTGACTTCTGGAGACCTCCTGTCTCTTAAGCCTCTTTCACATTGAGGCGTGGAGCCGCGGTGACGGTATAGCCGCGCTATTTGTAGCGCGGCTATACCGTCGTATTTACCATGATATTCAGGCGCTAGCGATGAGGTTTTAACCCCCGCTAGCGGCCGAAAAAGGGTTAATACCGCGGTATTACCGCGCTTTCCCATTGATTTCAATTGGAAGGCGCGGTATAGGAGCGGTGGACACACCGCTCCTATACCGCGGTAAAGATACGGCTAGCAGGACTTTTGGAGCGCTCCTGCTAGCGCACCGCTTCAATGTGAAAGCCTTCGGGCTTTCACATTGAACACTACAGGGCAGTTTTTTTCATGCGGTATAGCAGTGCTATTTTTAGCGCTGTACCGCACGAAAACCGCCTCAATGTGAAAGGGGCCTTAGTGTGGAGCTGTCTCCAACTGGGAGCCATGAGGTCTTCCCACACTCTCATTAGAAGGGCTGTTGATCAAAATCTGGATACAGGGTTGGAGATTCCGTCCCACCCCAGACACTGTGGAATCTCCAAACTACAGAGCCCCATGTCAAAATACCAAAACCTGGAGAAAGCTGCAAAAGCAGTCTTCTCCAGTCCACATCTACGCTCTGTAGTCTTGCACCTGGCAAATGTGCATACCCTGTGTCCAGCAAACTGTCCATTTTACCTTCAGAGTAGCTCCTACTGACACAGATGTTTAAATCTCCTGGTAGGAAGAAGCATAACCCTAAGGTCAATGAAGGCTGTGTCCGTCTATGAACGAAAGAGAAATAACGCTAGGTCTTATTTTCGGGGAAACACGGTATGTACACAGAACAAAGAATTCCATTTTTTTTATAAAATATTTACAGAAGTACATCATATGAAGGTTCTGAAAATCCATAAGCCCTATAGAGCATTCTGGTGGGTAAGAACAGCTGGAAGAAAAGCTGGTAGAGAACTTCCAGATGACGAGGTGCTTCAGGCACCAGTGAGCCCCATTTGGCCACCGCAGCCCTGGAAATTAAGCCCATACACATCTACACAGCAGAATGCACCTGGCAAGGGAATGTGAGGGCTGCCAGTGGTATTCAAAGTATGGAGTTTCATAGAAAAACGTATAAAATAAAGGAGAGCATCACAATTGTGCACTATAAACCAGAGACCTTTGTACATCAATGCGGCACAGACTGTCAGAAATCCTTATTCTCATAGCAACGCAGAATAAAAAACACAAAGACTGTACCATTACACAGAGAGGCGAGGAGACTGGACTGTAACAGCATGTACAGTAAGTGTAGAAATAGACCAAAACAAAGGCGAGAGAGAGGAAGAGACCAAAGAAAGGCAGAGAGAGGACAGAGACAAAAGCGGGAAAGAAAGAAGAGAGAAAATAAAAGGGAAAAGAAAGTCCAGATGAAAGAAGAAGTGACGAGATTCTCTGTATTTTACCCCCACACCCCTAAAAATGTCCTAGGAGTTATTCCTTCCACCACCCTCCTACCATCCAAACCATAATAACGCCTCAATAGACACAAGGTATGCAAAATCTTCTATGCCATCAGGAGACAGCTATACAACTTAAAGGGGTTGTAAAGGATGTTTTTCATAATAAGCATCCTTTACCTGCAGACATTCCTCTTTTCGCTTCCTCATTGTTTGTTTTTGATCAGAAGTTGCTCTATTTCTTCTCTGTTCTGTTCACTTCCTGCTTGTCTGATTGTTACTCACCACCGTGACGGGAGGCTTTACTGCGGTGGTCAGTGACGTGCTCGCCCCCTCCTGGCAACTACATCTGTGAGGCAGGATGCTCTCTACATGTTAGAGACTTCAAGGAGGTGTGAATTACTGGGCGTGCTGCAATGCATACTGGGAAATGTAGTTCTTACATAAACGAGCGATGCAAACCAGGAAGTGAATGAGAGAACAGAAACTAGAATGCCGGAGGTGATATAGATGAAGGAATTTAATAGGTATTTACTCGTTTTTTAACAGAATCATTACACTATTCTGTCTGTCTACCTTGCAGACATTCATTTTAGGCAAAGATTTTTTTTCCTTTAACCACTTAAGCCCCAGACCAAAATGCAGCTAAAGGCCCAGGCCAGGTTTTGCGATTCGGCACTGCGTCGCTTTAACAGACAATTGCGCAGTCGTGCGACGTGGCTCCCAAACAAAATTGACGTCCTTTTTTTCCCACAAATAGAGCTTTCTTTTGGTGGTATTTGATCACCTCTGCGGTTTTTATTTTTTGCGCTATAAACAAAAATAGAGCGTCAATTTTGAAAAAAAAATGCAATATTTTTTACTTTTTGCTATAATAAATATCCCCCAAAAACATATATAAAAAAAAAAAAATTCCCCTCAGTTTAGGCTGATACGTATTCTTCTACCTATTTTTGGTAAAAAAAAAAAAAAAAAAAAAAAAAATCGCAATAAGTGTTTATCGATTGGTTTGCGCAAAATTTATAGCGTTTACAAAATAGGGGATGTTTTATTGCATTTTTATTTACACTTCGGACAATTTTGACACATTTTTGGGACCATTGTAATTTTCACAGCAAAAAATGCATTTAAATTGCATTGTTTACTGTGAAAATGACAGTTGCAGTTTGGGAGTTAACCACAGGGGGCACTGAAGGAGTTACGTTTCACCTAGTGTGTGTTTACAACTGTAGGGGGGTGTGGCTGTAGGTCTGACGTCATCGATTGTGTCTCCCTATAAAAGGGATCACTCGATCGATGCAGCTGCCACAGTAAAGCTGGGTGCATTCCCTCGACTGCTCGCTGTACAGATAATGGCGTTATCATACTGGGACAACTTACAGAACAGCAGCCCTAATTATCACTATAAATAAAGCCTTTCTGTCCAACAAGGACCAGTTCTAACTGTGCAGTCTGCATCAACCTCTCTGCATCTTGTCCATCCAAAACTCTCAATGATGCAACCTGACAAAATCTCAAATATAAGACGTGATGAACAATTAAAAAAATAAATAAAAATATGTCAGAGAATAGAGAAATTAACTAAACCTACAGAAACAGACTACAAACTGGTCCCATATCTGAAGATGCTACAAGACCTCAAAGACAGACAAGCCTTCAGGCCCAATGCCTGGAGATGGCATCGGAGTGGCACAGACAGACCTACAATGCCAAGGGACACGCACATTCAAACACTCATTCCAGACTTCATTTCTTGATGGGAAGAAGAAATTCCACATTCTACAGGGAGAAGGAGGAGCGAAGAGTAAAAATAATTGAACAGTATGTACCAGTATGACAAGGAAAACTGGGAACTTACAGTCTCTCACAAAAGTGAGTACACCCCTCACATTTTTGTAAATATATTCTATCTTTTCATGTGACAACACTGAAGAAATGACACTTTTCTACAATGTAAAGTAGTGAGTGTACAGCTTGGATAAGAGTGTAAATTTTCTGTCCCCTCAAAATAACTCAACACACAGCCATTAAAGCGGAGGTTCACCCAAATAACATGTATATAAGATCATATTCTTTATACTTCCACCATGTACAGTATGCCCTTTTTTATTTTATTTTGGCTCTACATACCTTATTATGGCTATTTTCCACCCAGCTTCCGGGTACCGACTCCCGCGGGAGTAGGCGTTTCTATGCAGAGGCACAATGTCACCTGGGACTTTGCCCAGATGATTGACGTCCTTGAGAAAAAGTTCCCCCCCCCCCGCCTATTGCGTAGGCGCGTCACGAGAGTCACAGAGTTTCCGAAAGTAGCCGAACTGCGAGTCATCTCTATACGGCGCCTGCGCAGTCAGCTCTACACGGCTCCTAGTCGGTGCGCAGGCGCCATGTAGAGCTGATTTGCAGTTCGGCTACTTTCGAAAACTCCGTGACTCTCGTGACGCACCTACGCAATAGGCGGGCGCGGGGGGGAACTTTTTCTCAAGGACGTCAATCATCTGGGCGAAGTCCCAGGTGACATTGCCCCTCTGCATAGAAACGCCTACTCTCGCGGGAGTCAGTACCTAGAAGCCGGGTGGAAAATAGCCATAATAAAAAGGTATGTATGTAGAGCCAAAATAAAAAGGGCATACTGTACATGGTGGAAGTATAAAGAATATGATCTTATATACATGTTATTTGGGTGAACCTCCGCTTTAATGTCTAAACCACTGGCAACAAAAGTGAATACACCCCTAAGTGAAAATGTCCAAACTGGGCCCAAAGTGTCAATATTTTGTGTGGCCACCATTATTTGCCTAGTAGTCCTCTTCCACTCCTCCATGATGACATCATGGATCTGGTGGGTGTTAGAGACCTTGCGCTCCTCCGCCTTCCGTTTGAGGATGTCCCACAGATGCTCAATAGGGTTTAGGTCTGGAGACATGCTTGGCCAGTCCATCACCTTTACCCTCAGCTTCTTTAGCAAGGCAGTGGTTGTCTTGGAGGTGTTATGTTTGAATACTGTCCTGCGGCCCAGTCTCTGAAGGGATCATGCTCTGCTTCAGTATGTCACAGTACATGTTGGCATTCATGGTTCCCTCAATGAACTGTAGCCTCCCAGTGCCGGCAGCACTCATACAGCCGCAGACCATGACACTCCCACCACCATGCTTGACTGTGGGCAAGACACGCTTGTCTTTGTACTCCTCACCTGGTTGTCGCCACACACACTTGTCACCATCTGAACCAAATAAGTTTATCTTGGTCTCCTCAGACCACAGGACATGGTCCCAGTAATCTACGTCCTTAGTTTGTTGTCACATGAAAAGATAGAATAAGATATTTACAAAAATGTGAGGGGTGTACTCACATTTTGTGAGATACTGTATATATTCCCTACCTGGTCTCAACCCCCCTCATAACTTATCTCATCCCCTATCCACCTTGTTATTATCTTGTAGCCTGAGAAGTGATAGTAAAAATAATAAGGGATAATAAAAAGGGGGAAAGGAGGGAGAGAAAAGTGTGTGCGTGTGGGGGGGGGGGGGGGGGTGTTTAGGGCAGAGAAGGTGGGGGTGTATAAGAGAGGGGTGAAAAGAGGGGGGAGAGAGAGGGGGAGATGGGCAGTGGGTTATATGGAGGTGTATACAGGTAAAAGGATGGACAGAACTATGATTGGTGGTGGGGGATTGTGCAGTATTGGCACTCTGGAAATGTCTCCTATAAACAAAATATATTTCTGACCACATGGAGAGGAGGGGGGTATTATCAGGCATACAAGGGGTATACTGAATATTATCCCAGGCATTTAGGTGTATGGGGGGGGGGGGTGACCTGAATATATTCTCAGGCATACAGGGGGGGGGGGGGTACACAGAATATATTACTAGGCACACAGGAGATATGAGGGGGGCACGGTGTATATATACAGGCAAGGGGTACACAGAATATATTCCCAGGCACACGGGGGGGGGGGGGGGGTGCATAGAATATATTTCCAGGTATACAGGGGGTATGAGGGGGGTACAAGGAATAGATTCCCAGGTATACAGGGGGTATAAGGGGGGTACAAGGAATAGATTTCCAGGTATACAGGGGGTATAAGGGGGGTACAAGGAATAGATTTCCAGGTATACAGGGGGTATGAGGGGGGTACAAGGAATAGATTTCCAGGTATACAGGGGGTATGAGGGGGGGCCACGTGCAATATATTCTTAGGTATACAGGGGGGCACACGGAATATATTCCGAAGTATGAGGGGGGGGGGGGGGCACACAGAACATATATATAGGATATAAGGATAAGAGGGCAGGGAGAGGGGTGACTGGTCTATATATATGACGGGGGGGGGGTCACATATATAGCAATGTGGGGGGGGGAGGGGTGATCATTTCCCTCCATACCTGTAATATCCAATCCGGAGGTATATAATGAAGACAATCCCGCGCACAGCACGGGGACACGATGAGGAGTATACAGTACTCTCTTACAGGGTCGGTCGCCCCCCCGTACAGGTGGGGGAGGTGTGTACTATCACATCACGTCCCCGGTCCCCCCCATCATACACAGCGATAGCACATACCTGATCCCGGGATCCGGAGCTCAGTCCTCGCCTCCCGATCGCATAACCGATCACAGCCCGGGAGAGGAGGAGGGGGCGGGGTCATGTAACCGTCACTAGGCAACGCACTGCCTGACACTGATATCACTGCCCCGTACTGTGTATACCGACACACTCCCACATCTCCTATATATTCTATATATATATATATATAATGCTATATACCCCTCCCATCTTACATACACCCCTTCTATATACTCCACCCTATATATCCTCCCATATACCCCTTCTATATACTCCACCATATATACCCCTTCTATATACCCCACCCTATTTACCCCTTCTATATACTCCACCATATATACCCCACCCTATTTACCCCTTCTATATACTCCACCCTATATATCCTCCCATATACCCCTTCTATATACTCCACCATATATACCCCTTCTATATACTCCACCCTATATACCCTCATTATATACTCCCCTTCTGTATACTCCACCCTATATATCTCCTTCTATATACTCCACCCTATATATCCCCCCATATACCCCTCCCATATGCACCACCCTTTAAATTCGCTCCTATATACCACAGATATACGCCATCCTATATACCTCTCCCATATACACCATTCTATATACAGCAATCTATATACTCCTATATAAACCATCATATATACACTATCTTGTAAATCCCTCTCATATACACAATTTTATATACCCCTCCTAAATACTATATTCTTTATACACCATCCTATATATGTACTCCCCATATATACCCCTCCCATATACACCACTCTACATACCTTTCTCATCCTATACATTATCCTATATACACCATCCTATATACCCCTACTATATATATAACACCCATATACACCATCGTATGCCTCTCCTATATACTCCATCCTATATATCCCTCCTAAATACACCATCCTATATACCCCTATAATCATATATACCAGATATACACTATCCTATATACACCATCCTATTTACCCCTCATATATACACAATGCCATGTACACCATCCTATATACCCCTCCCATTTACACCATCTTATAGACCTCTCCTGTATACTCCATCCCATATACTCCCCCTATATACACCACTCTATTGACCCCTTCCATAACATCCTATATACACCTCCTAAATACTATATCCTATAAACCCCATCCCATATACTCCCCCTAAATACATCTTCTGTATGTACCATTCTATATACAGTAACCCTTACATATACACCTCCCATGTACACCATCCTATATACCCATTGTATATAAACCATCCTATATACCCATCCTATATAAACCATCCTATATACCCATCCTATATACCCCTCCCATATACTATATCTTATATACCACTTCCCATATACTCCTCCTAAATACATCTTCTATATGTACCATTCTATATACCCCCCAATGCACCATTCTATATACAGTAAGGCCCCGTACACATGACCAGTTTCCTCGGCAGAATTCAGCTTCCGACCGAGTTTCTGGCTGAATTCTGCCGAGAAACACGGCCGTGTGTACATTTTCGGCCGAGGAAGCCGACGAGGACCTCGGCGAGGAAATAGAGAACATGTTCTCTATTTCCTCGTTGTTCTATGGGAGAACTCGGCCCGCCGAGCTCCTCGGCGGCTCCAGGACTGAACTGGCCGAGGAACTCGATGTGTTTGGCACGTCGAGTTCCTCAGCCGTGTGTACGGGGCCTAACCCTTCCATATACACCTCCCATGTACACCATTCTATATACCCATCCTATACACCCCTCCCATATACTATATCTTATATACCACTTTCCATATACTCCTCCTAAATACACAAATCTATATACCCCTCCCGGTGCTTCCTGTATAGCTCTGGCTCCTGTCGCAATTCTAGCACTAGACCTCCTCTGCAACTCTAAACTGGTAACCTGTAAAAAAAAAAAAAAAAAGCGTCTCCTATGGAGATTTTTTAAGTACCGAAGCTTGGCGCCATTCCATGAGTGTGCGCAATTTTAAAGCGTGACATGTTAGGTATCTATTATTATTTTTCACATTATACAAAAAAATTGGGCTAACTTTACTGTTTTGTTATTTTTTAATCCATGAAACCTTTTTTTTCCCCCAAAAAAAAGTGTTTAAAAAATGATTGCACAAAGATAAAAAGTTGCAATGACCGCCACTTTATTCCCTAGGGTGTCTGCTAAAAAAACATATATAATGTTTGGGGGTTCTGAGTAATTTTCTAGCAAAAAAATATGATTTTTACATGAAGGAGAGAAGTGCCAGAATAGGCCCGGTATGGAAGTGGTTAAATATAGCTGGATAAAGAAAAACTGTGCCGTCTTCATTTCAGACTGCAAAGCAACCAAATTTGATTATTTTAAAAGGGGAGGGTTTTTTTTTTTTTACTGTACCCATTGTATATAATGGGATTTACACAGCTTTTACTTTCTGATTGTCCATCAGATTTCTTGGGGTGCTAATTTGGCAGGACAGTAGAAAGTAGCTAGCACCAGTTATTTGCTGAGATGTATGTTGATTTCATAGAAGATATCATTTTTTTACTCCGACTTTTCGGAAAATGACCAAAAAAAAAATGTTCTTTTTTTTTTACACAAAGTTGCCACTTTATTTAGATATTTATCACACATGCCATGGGTATATGTGGAATTATACCCCAAAAGGCATTCTGCTACTTCTCGCAAGTATGGGGATACCAAAAGTGTGAGACTTTTTGGTAGCCTAGCTGTGTACGGGGGCCCAAAACTAATGACCACCTTCTGATTTTCAAAGGGCGTCATTTACTCATTTCACTTCCTGGCTACCTGTCACATTTTGAAACTAAAGTGCAAGGACAGTTCAGACACCCCCAAAATTACCCCACATTACCCCTCTTTGGGAAAGTAGACACATTGGGGTGTATTTGCCGAGAGATGTTGAGTACATGGAAGATTTTATTTTTTACCACAGGTTTTTTTAAAACATTTTTACACAAAGCTGTCACTTTAATAAGATTTTTCACACACACGCCATGGGTATATGTGAAAATAAAACCCCAAAACACATTCTGCTATATCTCTTGAATATGGGGATACTGCATATGTGAGGCCCCGTACACACGTCCGAGAAACTCCACAAGCAAAACATATCGTTTTGCTCGTCGAGTTCCTTGTGAAGCCGCCGAGGATCTCGGCGAGCCAAGTTTCCTCATTGACTAACGAGGAAATAGAGAACATGTTCTCTATTTGGCCCGACGAGATCCTCGACGGTTTCCTCGGCCAAAAGTGTACACACGCCCGGGTTTCTCGGCAGAATACGGCTCCGATCGAGTTTCTGGCTGAATTCTGCCGAGAAACTCGGTCATGTGTACGGGGCCTGAGACTTTTTGGCAGCCTAGCCAGGTACGAGAGCCCAAAACCAATGACCACCTTCAGGCTTTCAAAGGGTGTAATTTCCTCATTTCACTTCCTGACTATCACAGATTTGAAGGCCCTGAAATGCCAGTATAGTACAAAAATATGGGGATTTGGTTACACCATATGGCCATATAGTGCTAAGCCTACTACTGTGTCAAAGTATCCCAGTATCAGTGGGATGTACAAAACAGACACAGGACCGTGCTGTGATTGACTACAGACAATCAGCAGGTCCCAGACAAAAATTATTGTCCGGGACCTGCTGACAAACTTGTGTTGTAGGCAACGACAGCACAGTTTGGCAGGGGGGAGCAGACCCAGCGCCGCCCGGCCACAGTATATCAACAGGTGCGGGGCGGCAAGTGGTTAAAGATGATAACTCCTAGCTAACAATTATTTTGCTCTGTGTACCATAAACAATTATCATTGTTAGGTTAAATATATCTTTGTTAACATTTTCACCAAGACAATAAAAAAAATCGGTTCTACAACACAGGAATGTGTAGGAATGTAATAACAGAGCCAGCCAGTGAATGTAAATGTCACAGAAAATACCCAATAAAGGGACCTCTGAATGTACGTACCAGAGACAGTACTGAATAACAGGACCACCGAATGCATGTTCTTCAGATTATTACCAGCATGAATGAATATATGTACCATAGACAGTGCCGGGACAAGGTCATCTAGAGCCCAGGGAGAACATGCCAAACTGTGTCCCACAAAATGTATGAGCATTATGTGTCATTAAAAATTCCCCCCCAAAAAATTAACACGAATCTGCATGTTTACCACCTAAGCATAAATTCCCCTCCTCCCAGGACAAATCTGCCCCCTGTTGAAATCCCCCCTCCCAGCACAAATCTTTACCCCCCAACACAAATCCCCCCCAAGAAAAATCAGCCCTTCTAGCACAAATCTTCCACCCCTCACATTTCCCCTCCAAGTACACATATCCTCATCTCCCATCCCCCATACCAACACAAATCCCCCTAAATCACCAGTCCCAGCACTTCCACCTAAATTTCCGTTCCTAGAACAATTCTTACCCCCTGCCGCCCTCCCAAATTCCCCCACCCAACACAAAGCCCCCCCTATATCCTCACAGCCCCCCCTCCACCTCACATGATGCCACAGTGCCCGGGGAGCTTTCCCTCCTGCCCACCCCTTGTCCTGACCCTGACCATAGACAATATTTAGTAACAGGACCACTGAATCTAAGTATCACTGACAGTAAATAATAATGGGACCACTGAATGTACGTACCACAGACAATAACTAAAAGCAAGACCACTGAATATATGTACCATGGACAATGCCTAATAACAGGACCACTGAATGGGCATACCACGGGCAGTTCCTAACGACAGGATCTCCGAATGTACTGTAAGTACCACAGACAATACGGGACTTCTTAATGTATGTACCAGGGACAGTACCGAATAACAGGACCACTGAATGTACCTACCCCAGACAGTGCCTAATAACAGGGACATAATGTATGTACTATGGGCAGTACCTAATAGTGGAACCCCTGAATGTATGTACTACGCACGGTACCTTATAATAAGACCTCCAAATGTACGCACCATAACTAATATGAGAGCAACGTGCATACCATGAACAATACTGCTTTTTATATATATATATATATATATATATATATATATATATTAATTTGTTATTGTCCTTACAGGTTCTGCTGTCACAGTCTGTGTCTGAGGCTGTATGCTTTGGCTTGACCCATTCCTTACAGTCCTGGAGGACTGTAAGGCCGTGTACACACGGGCAAACATGTACGATGAAACCGGTCCACCGGACCGTTTTCACCGTACATGTCTGCCCGGGGATTTCTGTACGATGGCTGTACTAACCATCGTACAGAAATCCGCGCGTAAACAATACGCGGGGCGTGTCCGCGGTGTCGCCGCAACGATGACACGGTGTCGCCGCGACAATGACGCGGCAACGTGGGCGGGCCTGCCAGTTAAATGCTTCCACGCATGCGTCAAAGTCATTCGACGCATGCGAGGGACGGCGGGCGCTCGGACATGTACGGTAGGTCTGTACAGACGACCGAACATGTCCGAGCGGGCAGGATTCCAGCGGACTGTTTTAAAACAAGTCCAGGAATATTTGTCCGCTGGGAAAAGGCCCGCTGGGCAAATGTTTGCTGGAATCCTGCCCGCTCGGGCCTACACACGACCGAACATGTCTGCTGAAACTGGCCCGCAGACCAGTTTCAGCAGACATGTTTGGTCGTCTGTACGGGGCCTAAAACACTTGTCAAGTGACAATCCTGCATAAACACTGCATTCATTTCCAAAGCCCCAAATATGTATTTTAATGTTGAGATAAAGGATTCCATAGTGATTAGAGACCCCTGTTCTTTTTTTATTTATTTATGCATGCTGCATTTATCAGAATGCTGGTTATTTCAGTAAATATATAATTTCAGGAATTAGATTGTCACCCCCATACTGAAACCTCAAAGGTTTTCTTTAGTGTGGCATTGCACCCCTCCTAAACCCTTGTTTTTCTATCCTCTGGCTTCTTTCTAAGGTTGGGTGTGCGGCTATGTTGAAGTCACCCCCCCACAACCCCTTGTTGGGAGGGAGAGTCACTCAGAAGGATGTGATCAGATGCCACTGATGGGGGTAGTTAAATTTCACCTCCATTTTACTGTTCCCAAATGGGGGGGGGGGGGGTAAATGTGCTTGGCACTGCACTGAACACAAATGAGGTGTGGTAAATAAATACTGCCAGTGACCAACAATTGGGGTTGGGGGAGGGTTAAACAACACTGCTACTGAGTGCAGAGGGGGGGAAAGCAGTACTGCCGCTGGTAGGTACCAATGCTAGGGGTTATTATTGCAGATACTGACACCAATTTTGGGGCTTATTATTGGGGACGCTGACAACAATGCTGGGAGTTATTATTGCGGACAATCACAACAATGCGATTATTTTTTTATTTTTTTTGCAGTCACTGAAACCATTGCTGGGGGTTATTATAGCAGACACTGAAACCAACATTGGGGAGTTATTTTTGTTGCCACTGACACCCATTCTGAAGGTTAATATTGTAGTCACTGACACCAATGCTAGGGGTGATTAGTGTGGCAAGTACTCCAACACTGGGGGTTAATATTGCACTCACTAACACCAATGCTGGTTGGAGTTTTTTTTTTGCAGTCACTGGCATCAGCGCTGGGGGATGATATTATTGTCACTGACACCAATGCTGGGGTTATTATTATGGTCGCCAGGGATGGACTGGCCATTGGGACTACAGGGAGTTTCCCGGTGGGACGATGGCTCAGTGGGCCGGCTTTAGTGACAGTGGACTGCCGCTCCCCTGTCTCTCCCTTCCCGCAGCGCTTAGCTCCTCTCCCTCCCCGCAGCGCTCACCTGGGGGGAACAAAGAAGCAAGGGGAGGACCAGAGGAGCAGGGGGATGGCAGAGGAGCATGGGGGAGGGGACAGACAGCTGACTCAACAGCTATGGCCTGGGAGTTTCTCCCTTCTGCCTAATCTTGTCCCATAAGGGGGGGGCACCGAAGAAATAATGTCTAGCTTCCCCACTGGTACTGCCTATAAGAGTACCAGTACCAGCCGTTCTACTCTAATAAAGTAGAACGGCTAGTGGCTAGTGAAGGGGGAGAGGGGGCTTGGGTGGCTGGGGGAGAGGGGGCTTGGGTGGCTGGAGGAAGGGTGTGGTTGTTGTCCGGCTGCCATGGGGGAGACCTGTCAAAGTGGGCCAGTCTGGATGAAGTCCGAGGCCAAATTTCTGTCCCAGTCCAGCCCTGATGGTCGCTAACACCAATGCTGAGGGTTATTATTGTGGTCATTGACGCCAATGATGGGAATGTTTATTAAGGCCACTGACACCAATTATGAGGTTATTATTAAAGCCACTGACACCAATGCTGAGGGTTATTATTGAAGTCACTGGCACCAGTGCTTAGGTTTATTATTGCGTTCACTGACTCTAATGGTGGGGGTTATTATTGCATCCACTGACACCAATGCTGAGGGTTATTATTGCATCCACTGACACCAATGCTGGAGGCTATTATTGAGGCAGTTGAGACCAATGCTAGGGGAGGGTTATGATTGCCTTTACTGTCATATATTCTGTGATTATTATTGCAACTATTGACACCAGTGCTGGAGGAGTTTATTGCAGCCAGTACCATCAGTGATGACTATTTGATGTGCATTGCAAGACATTGCAAAAATGCAGTTGGGTGGATGGGACTTTTTTTTTTAAAGGGTTTTTTATATGTATTTTTGTAGTTGTGTTTTGTTATAACATCATTGTAATCAACAGCCATTGCATTATGTTGTGTCATTTTTTTATATGGAATGTGTTGCTTTCTATGTCATGTACTGTTCAGCTTTGGGCTGTATTCACTTTCTTTGCCTCTGTTTTTGGAAATACGTATATTCGGATCAGTTTTGAAAAAGTTGGATTCCTGAGTTCCCAGGAAACCTGCTGTGCTTCTTCCCTCACCTGTCACACAGAAGAGAATATAATGGGGTAGATTATCATCTCTGCTGCCCAGCAAGCCACAATCATGTATTATTTTCTATAAGAATAGAGCTTCATCATTTCCCCCTCTGCTGCTCAGAAGTAGCATTACATGAATAAAAAGCAGGACCACTTCTTACACATGTGTTTGCTTTATGTAATAAACTGTCACAAGTTCAACAATAAATCTATTGCATGTTTACAACACTGTCGTAGTCGGATGTCTGGGATTGCAAATACAGGGGGTCACAGACGCACATACTAGATAACCTTCGATAAATGGCAGACAGCAGAATTTATGATAGATAGGTGCCATACCTGCCGGTGAATTGGTTGATAAATCCCCCCTCTGTCTGGAGTGACAGATCTGGGCACAATACTCATGCGGCAGAGAAGAGACAAGACAGAAAACATTGCTTTCTGCATGCACCATATTCTGTGTGTCTAGTCGGAAAGGATCAGTGGAAGGAGGCAGAAAAGGTTGAAGTTGGCTGAGGGGCAGTACGAGAGTTATATAAGACGACGGCACACATTTTTCTGCTTTATAAAAACGGCCTCCTCACATACACATTGCATTGTCTTTCTCTGCTATATTCTATTCTCTAATACTCTGTTAGAGGTAAACTCCAGTTGAAGCAAAACCCTGAGATGAAAACAGGGCGAACAGCTGACCTGCTCGGAAATGCCGCTTTTTTTTTTTTTTTATTCAGTGGTAGCTGGACGGCACTGATTAGTGAAATGTAGCTTTTTTTCCATGTGCGGGATGTTTGTCAAACTGCTCCTAGGTTCAAATGTTAATTTACCGCGATTTTGCGGCTGCGATTTTGCCGCAATTTCGGCCGCGATTTAAGAGCCATCTGTGCAGGGTTTAATGTAAATCGCGGTCCGAAATCGCAAAAAGTAGTACAGGAACTACTTTTTGAAATCGCAGATGCGGAGTCGCACCGATTAGGACAGTGCCATTGCCGACAATTGCCGGCAAATGCCGCCGATTTGAGATGCGATTTGACATGTGAAATCGCATCTCAAATCGTACCAAATCGTACCCAGTGTGAACCTGGGCTGAACCCCACTAAAGTCAGTGTAAGCCAAATGCTCACTGTCAGGTCACCTGTGGCCAGGTGACAAGTGCACCCCGTTGGGGTCAGGGATGCACCACAGGGTAGTTAAACCTATGACCGACTGCTGCGATAAGAGAGGAAGTGTGAACCCAAGATCGCCCAGGGAGCGGAGTCTAAGACCCAGCGTTGTGTTCACCAGAGCCTCTAGTGGTGAGGATGGCCTTCGTCGCAGCTGGATCTAGGTCGTGACCCCTGGGATCCCCTCGGTCACGCTCCGCAGGGAGAGAGGGGAAGCAGCAAGCAGACAAGCGGTAGTGATGGGTAAGCCGAGGTCGGGGCAACAGGCAGACAGGGGTAACCGAGGGACAGGCAAAAGGTCAAGACCACAGGCAAACAGGAGAAGTCAGGGACAAGCCAAAAACAGTACACAGGAAGATAATCGTAGCACACTGCAGACAGGAACTTAAGCAAACAACACTGTTGAACAGCACTGCAGGCCTGTAGTGCAACAGTTAATATAGACTTTCTGGGATGGCCTGGGTGGGGCCATACAGGAAGGAGAGGAGATAAGAAGGTAACCAGAACAGAGTCAGGCCTCTTAATGGACAGATGGAAACAGGTAAGCTGCCAGACTATTGCATATCCATGACACTCACGACTAATAGGTAAGGGATTAATAAACAAAAGACATGGGTGTAGGCAGTTGCAGTTAGCGCTGTTGCATCCACCATATAGGGAGAGTGGAGGAAAAGAGGAAGAGCCTTTCCTCTTAGGCCTACATATGTATCATTGGGTGGGCTGCTGTCCAATTGGACACTGTGGCCTTTTTTAGGTATGGGCAGAGCTTACAAAAAGCCCTGGCTTTTCTGCAGTTGGTGCACATTCTACATGAGGTTAGGTTAGGGACAGGAACCCGCTTGACAGGGAGAGTAACCATGCGTAGGAGGTAGAGACAGCGTAGGGACTGTCGCAGCCTTTTTGGGAAACGTTTCCACTACTGTGCTTGCTGCATCTGCTTGCCCTCCTCCCCTGTGCCAGGTGCTGGCCTCGGTGTACCGCTTTCCTGCTGTGAGTTCTGTCCATGGTTGTGAGTGGTGCTGCTTAGTTCTTTGAATAGACTCTGTTGTTGTATCTGAAATGGCTAAATACATTACTCCTTCTCAACCACTGTGTGTACCATGCCTTCCCTACAGGTGCCTACCGCCTGGGTTTTCCCCTACCCCTCAGCCTACATTGGGAGCTGAGCACTGCCCTCAGAGAATTAGTTTTTTAAGACATTTTATTTAGCAGGGAACATCTATTTTTACCCCCTCCTGTCTGGTCTATTGCAATATGATGGCCGAGCAGAAGTCCTATTATCCTGGGAGGATGTCATATGATGGGCCTCGCGCTGGTGGGATCTGTTATTCGCTGTTTCCAATGACAGAACACTGTACCGACCTGCTACCGGTACCATGTGATTGCTGTACCCAATGAAAGGCTTTGATTCATGCATTTCATTGTGTACTATTGTGATGGGCTCTGTGATTGGTCACAGTGATCATATGGTACAGATTGGGCTAATCACAGCTAATTACAATAGTAAACACTAATTGAATAGTTTTCATTCAGTAAAAATGGTTGCTTATAAGTGCAAAAAAAGAAAAACGTGATCACCTCCCCAAAGTGGTATAGTGTTACTATGATAATGCCACATTGCTAAACTATATATACTACAAAAATGAAAAAAAAAAAGTAATAGAAAAAAAAAAATATTTAGAAAATGTAAAAAAAATATATATATCTATACAGTATCTCACAAAAGTGAGAATACCCCTCACATTTTTGTAAATATTTTATTATATCTTTTCATGTGACAACACTAAAGGAATGACACTTTGATACCATGTAAATTTGCTGTCCCCTCAAAATAACTCAACACACAGCCATTAATGTCTATACTGATGGCAACAAAGCAACAAAGTTGGCTGTGTGTTGAGTTATTTTGAGTGGACAGCAAATTTACACTGTTATACAAGCTGTACACTCACTACTTTACATTGAAGCAAAGTGTAATTTCTTCAGTGTTGTCACATGAAAAGATAGAATAAAATATTTACAAAAATATGAGGGGTGTACTTACTTTTTTGAGATACTGTGTGTGTGTATATATATATACTGAGCAAATTTATAAATGCAACACTTTTGTGTTTGTCCCTATTTATCATAAGCTCAACTCAAAGATCTACAACTTTTTCTATGTACAGTAAGAGTCGGTTCACACTGGGGCGACTTGGGATCCGACTTCATGTCGCCTCAAGTCGTCCCAAGTCGCGCTGTTGAGAAAAACAATGCAAGTGAATGGGAGCGGTGTTAATACACACGACTCGAGTCGCTCCGACTTCAAAAGAAGTTCCTGTACTACTTCAATCCGACTTGTAGGCGATTTGTACCCATTGATTTCAATGGAAGTCGCCTCAGAAGTCGGATCACTGTCTTAACTGAAGCTACTTTCCAGGAAGATAACATACATTTCTCAGGCAAACCTCTCCCTCCCCCTCCCTCCCCTAGAGCTGATTGTTGTTTGATTGGCCACTGGAAAGTCTCCTGTCCTGGAGACGACTTCAAGTCGTGTTGTAAATCTCCCCAGATCGCCCTGTGATTCATGCTCAAGTCCTGTCGGAGTCGCCTCTGAAAGTCGCGCTGGAAGTCGTGTCGCCCTAGTGTGAACCGACTCTAAAGGCCTATTTCTCTCACATATTGTTCACAAATCTATGTAAATCTGTGTTAGTGAGCACTTCTCCTTTGCTGAGATAATCCATCCACCTCACAGGTGTGTTATATCAAAGCGCTGATTAGACAGTATGATTATTGCACAGGTGTGCCTTAGGCTGGCCACGATAAAAGGCCAGTTTTATTGTATTGTGGGGGTCCGAAAACCAGTCAGTATCTGGTGTGACCACCATTTGCCTCATGCAGTGCAGCACATCTCCTTGGTATAGAGTTGATCAGGTTGTTGATTGTGGACTGTGGAATGTTGGTCCATTCTTCTTCAATGGCTGTGAAAAGTTGCTGGATATTGGCAGTAACTGGAACACGCTGTTGTATACGCCGATCCAGAGCATCCCATACATGCTCAATGGGTGACATGTCAGATGAGTATGCTGACCATGCAAGAACTGGGATGTTTTCAGCTTTCAGGAATTGTGTACAGATCCTTGCAACTTGGGGCCGTGCATTGTCATGCTGCGACATGAGGTGATGGTCGTGGATGAATGGCACAGCAATGGGCCTCAGGATCTCGTCACGTTACCTCCATCAATAAAATACACCTGTGTTCGTTGTCCATAGCATACGCCTGCCCATAACCCCACCGCCACCATGGGCCACTCCATCCACAATGTTGATATCAGCAAACCGCTCACCCACACAATGCCATACACGCTGTCTGACATCTGCCCTGTACCGTGAAAACCGAGATTCATCCGTGAAGAGAACATGATAAATAGGGGCAAGCACAAAGGAGTTGCAATTATAATTTTGCTCAGTATGTATATCGTAGATAGATAGATATTTTGTACACACTATCACCAGTTTGTGTCCCTGATCACCGCCACACCAGTTATATGATAATGCTGTACTGCACCCAAGCAAGATAGCTGTTCAGTGGGGAGTCCATCTGAGGAGCGCCAATGAGAGGCTGGCGGTCCAACAGGGCCTAGACAATCCACCGGGGATCAAGGTGACCGGACACTGAAAGGGTGGATGTTGGCCACCCGTCAGTCGGTAACCTAACTGCAAATTGACCTGAAGTTAATCCAGACACAAGTGTAACCGAGGAGGATTTCTCCATGATCTACGTTCTAGGAAAGGGTCTGTGGCAGAGACTTGTTTCCCTCAGAGTTCCGAGTGATACCCTGGCTGCCAGGTCGGTGTGAGAGGCCTGTCCAGGTACACTATACCCACTCCGGCTGGAGTGGCGACGAAAGCAAGTTGTGATTGGAAGCAGGATTGTTTCCGTACTGTTACGCCTGAATCTGCTATTTACTCTCCTCATACATCTTTACTCTTCACCTCAAGTTTTATGTTTACCGTGTTGGGTAAAATAAAAGCACAAGAAAAAGACACCTGCTGTGTGGACATTCTATTTTTTTCGGATCTCATCAACTACCCTAGACGGCTGAGTCACAGAGGTAACATGCCACCCAATCTATAACCAGCGGCTCCTTCGGGGGTGAGCGCTACATACAATATGTCGTGTTCATGTCTTTAGTTTTGCACTAATATGCTGTATTCAAATTTTTTACTGACAGGTCTGCTGCAGAGTAGATTTCATGTGGCATTGAGGAGGCCGCTTTGTCTTAGGCCTTGTACACACGAGCAGATATGTCCGATGAAAACGGTCCGCGGACTGTTTTCATAGGACATGTCTGCTGGGAGATTTTGGTCTGATGTGTGTACACACCATCAGACCAAAATCCCCGCGGACAGAAAACGCGGTGACGTGGCGGCGACGATGACGCGGCGAAGTGCGCGAACCTGGAAGTTCAATGCTTCCACGCATGCGTCGAATCACTTCGACGCATGCAGGGGATTTCGGTCCGAGGGTTAGGTGTACTAACCATCGGACATGTCCGACGGACAGGTTTCCACCAGGCAAGTTTCTTAGCATGCTAAGAAATTTTGTCAGCTGGAAACCTGTCCGCTAGGCCGGAAATCTGTCCGGTAGGCCCTACACACGGTCGGACATGTCCGCGGAAACTGGTCCGCGGACCAGTTTCAGCGGACATGTCTGGTCGTGTGTACGAGGCCTTACAGTGCCAGTAAAACAAAGAGAGATGATAATGGCTCACAGTCCCATATGGTAAACTGGGAGTATGCCCTCGGCATCACCACGATGCTCCCTAAACACACAGCATATATTCTGTGAGATAATTGGACATAAGGGACCAGAGACAGACAATGACTGGAACGCACACACTTCACACAAAGCACAATACTGATCAGAACATGAGGAAGGCAATCTACATGTTTACCAGATGAGTCAGGGTAGGAGGCAAATGGGGACAGCATAGAAAAGCAGAATATACCTCTCCTAAAACACATAGTTGCACCCCTGGAACCTGTTATGACCTCTTAATACAACAAAAAAGACATTCCCTTTTCTTCAGGGAAAAGATAGCAGCCCAATGAAGGTTTCCATCAATTGGAAATACTTCTTATCTACCTATACATCCTGATCCTCATCCTATTAGCCTACAATGTACCTACAGGGCTGTGTTCTGCCAGGAAAAGAGATTGTCCAGACAAGCTGATCTTCTAATAAAAGCATAGGATCGATCTAACTAAGCTTAAAACGGTCGTAAAAAAGCATTTAAAAACAAACTTGTTATAGTTACCTACTTTGCATCATGATATTGTACAGAGTGGCCCTGAACCTCCTCTTCTGGGGTCCCCCACCAGCACTCTTGGCTCTTCCTATTCTCTGTGTGCCCCCATAGGAAGCTCCATCATTGTTGCGGGACCTAAAGCAGCTGTCTCATACTCGCCAACTATCCCAGTTTAAATTCCCCTATCCCTTAAAGTTTTAGTCCCGTGATGTGTCCCGATATCTCAGTGTGAAGTTATGTTACTAATGCTGCCCAGCTCTGTCAGCAACCCACCCCTGTCAGCCCGCCCCTCTCTGTCAGCAGACCCCCTCTCTGTCAGCCCCCCCTCTCTGTCAGCAACCCATGTCAGCCCTCCTCTCTGTCAGCAACCCCCCTTCCTCTGTCAACCTGCCCCTCTCTGTAAGCCACCCCTCCCCTCTGTCGCCTACCCCCTCCTCTGTCAGCTACCCCCCCTGTTTGCTACCCCCCCTCCTATCAGCTACCCCCAAACAGCATGCAAACCCCTCCTTTCTTCCCCCGCTGTCCTGCAGCCAGGTCACACTGCACTGTCTGTCTGTGCACTCTCTCTCTCCCACCCAGCTGCTGGCGTCGATGCCACCAGAGACAGTGAATGGAGGGCCACTGGACTGATGTCCTAGCAACCAGTGATGCTTTTAAAGGAGAAAGCGTAGTATTACAGACCCCGCCCCCTAACAGGTTCACACACACATCTTTGCAGCGGCTCCTGGAAGGTAAGGTTTTTTTTTGTCTTGCTGTAATGGAGGTCTCTATTGAGGGGGCACAGGCACTGTCCGATATTTAATCTGTTATTTTCTTCTGTATTTGTGGGGTGCCTGTGGATTGCTTTGAATTTTTTTGGCTTTTTTTTTGTAAATAAAAGGTGCTTGAAAGGGTTGTAGAATGCACAGTTTGTATGGGGTTGGGTTCAGTAGAGCTGATTCAGGTTTTTGGATAGAGGTACAATTCTGCTGACACAGTCCACTGCTCTACTGACACCGTCCATTGCTCTACTGACATCGTCCACTGCCCTACCGACACCGGCCACTGCCCTACCGACACCGTCCACTGCCCTACTGACACTGTCCACTGCCCTACCGACACCGTCCACTGCCCTACTGACAGTTTTTATTTTTTGTGCTATAAACAACAAAAAAACAACAATTTAAAATATATATATTTTACTTTTTTGCTATAATAAAAAAACAAATTTCTTCATCAGTTTAGGCCAATATGTACTGTATTCTTCTACATATTTTTGGTACCAAAAAAAACCACAATTAGCATACATGATTAGTTTGACATCGTGGCCGCCGGCAATGCACAGGTCCCTTTATACTCCTGGATACATGTATATATAGAGCCATGACAGGTCCTCGTTATACTCCTTTATACATGTATAGAGCCATGGCATGTCCTCTTTATACTCCTATATACATGTATAGAGCCATGACAGGTCCTCTTTATACTCCTTTATACACGTATAGAGCAATGACAGGTCCTCTTTATACTCCTATATACATGTATAGAGCCATGCCAGGTTCTCTTTACACTCCTTTATACATGTATAGAGCCATGACATAAAATAAAATAATGAATGTGGGGGCCTTTTGGTGGGGGTGATTTATTTGGGGGGGGGGGCAGCATTTCATTCTTGGTCCCAGGCAGCACAATGTCTTGGGCCGGCACTGCAGTTCACCTTTAAAGTGTAGAGCAAGCCATACTTTTTTTTAGCACAATGCATGCCAACACACAGAAAAACCAGGCAAGCACACATTTGGCTCCTTTGTCATGCCATTTGACCCTATGCATGTCCAGGAAGTGAGGGGAAAAGTGCATGTTAAAATGCAACACAATGCACATCCTCGCTTAACGCACAGTTTGTGTTATTAAGCGGAGTTCCACCTAAAAATAGAACTTCCGCTTAACCCACTCCTCGCCCCCTTACATGCCACATTTGGCATGTCATTTTTTTGGGGGGGGAGTGGGGGCTTCAGGAGAAGGGGACTTCCTGTCCCACTTCCTCCTTCCGCCGAGGGGCTGGAAAGGCGATTAGCTTAATCGCCTTTTTACAGCCCCTCCCTGTAGGCGAGCGCCTGTCCAATCGGACGGCACCGCGCCGCTCGCGCATGCGCACTGCCGCTCGCGCATGCGCAGTGGGTGCCCGGCCCGTGAAGCCTAAAGCTGTCACTGCCGGGTGCCCACACTAAGAATGAAGACGCCGGCCGGTAAGGGGGGGGGAGGAGCGGAGCACCGGCTGGCGCGTCGCTGGAGTCTTGGAGCAGGTAAGTGTCTGTTTATTAAAAGCCAGCAGCTACACTTTTTGTAGCTGCTGACTTTTAATGAACTTAAAAAAAAGGTGGAACACCCCTTTATTAAGGATGACTTCTTCATAGTGGCGTAAAGTACTAGCAAAAATGATTTAACAAACTGGCTGCCCAGAGCAGTTTTCTAAGTAGGAATGGAATTTCCCATGAAAAGAGTGGTGATATGGCACATTATAGGTTTGTAAAGAGGCCCAATATCTGGCTTCTACATTCCCAGCAATCTGTGTGTCCCTCTTCCTGCAGGCAGCCCCCCCCCCCCCCCGCCTCCTGTGGGAACGTGCAGCTACAGATCACCCTCTTATACATGAATTATTCCGCTCTGAGCGTTGGCTTGATCTCTCTTCACTGATTGCTTTCATACTTAAGTCTGCCAGGCAGTGTTCACTTTCCTCACATGTAAAATGAGAAGGAATAATGTATAGTGGAGATCTCTCTAGTGGCTGCATATAACTGGAGAGGAGGTGACGTCACCTCACCATCTGTGAGCTCTCCATACACCTCGCTCAGGGCCCTCATCATTCTACAAGAGAAGGTGACAAGAGCCTTCCTGAATACCGCTGTCACTATTCGCCTTTCATGGGCACCCACTACTAACTATGGCCCACCCAACCATACTGAGCCAATAAGCATTATTAGGAAATAATGGAGTCCATGTATCCATGTTTTTACCCAAGATTCACACATTTTAATCTCAAATTAAAAATATGTAAATCTTGGGGGAAAACGTTGATCAATAAACTCCAATATGTGTGTAGCACTACCCCCGTAGGAGCTGCTGGTTAAAATTTGGGCCTTGCACATTACCTCAATATTCGTCGTCTAGGAGAAGAAAATCTGTAAAGAACTCCAATGTCCACACGAGATGTAAATACTTAAAGCGACACTAAAGTAAATATTTTTCTTTTCTTTAAATAACAAACATGTTATACTTACCTCCACTGTGTGGCTAGTTTTGCACACATTGGCCCCGATCCACGTTCTCTGGGGTCCCTCGGTGGCTGTCATGGCTCCCCCTCCGCAAGCGTTTTCCACCTTCATGCGAGCAAGCTCGCATGGTGGAAAGCTCTTGTGGGTGCGCTTCTGTGATACAGCGGCGGGCATAGCCGCCGACTTTATCTGTCGGCCCCGCCCCCCGGAGCGCCACGTCATTGGCTGTGATTGACAGCAGCGCCAGCCAATGGCTGCGTTGCTATCAATCCATCCAACCTAGCCAATCAATGGCCAGGCTGGGAACCGAAGAGGATGACGGGGACAAGCACGGGACTTTTGAGGGGTGAGGTAAGTAAAGCGGGGGCTGGGGGGGGGGCGGTGCTGTCGGATGTTTTTTCACCTTAATGAAAAAACTTGTAAATTTGTAGATACGCCTATTCACGAACGTACGCCCGGCCGACGCAGTACAGATACGCCGTTTACATAACGCATTAGCAGGCCTAAAGATATTCCATCAAATAGATGGAATAGTAATGTTAAGTATGGCCGCCGTTCCCGCGTCGAAATTAGAAAATTTTACGTCGTTTGCGTAAGTCATCCGTGAATAGGGATTTAAGTCGCTTACGTCCACGTCGAAATCAATAGGCCTGTGCGGCGGACTTAGCCGCAATGCACACTGGGAAATGTAGGCGCACGGCGCATGCGCAGTTCCAAAAAAACGTCAATCACGTCGGGTCAAGCCTAATTATCATAAAACACGCCCCCTCAGCCTAATTTGAATTAGGCGCCCTTACGCCCGCCCGCTTTAGGCTATGCCGCCGTAACTTAGCAGGCAAGTACATTGTGAATCATGTACTTGCCTCGCTAACTTTTGGCGGCGTAGCCTAAATGCCATAAGCTACGTCGCAGCAAGTATGCGCTCGCCATCCTGAATCTAGCTAGCAGCGTCTACAAACTAGGGTACATTTTATGGAATTTACACAGCTTTTAGTTTATGACTGCCTATCTCATTTCTTGAGGTGCTAAAAGGGCAGTACAAAATCAAATGACCTCATTTTGGAAAGTAGTCACCCCAAGGAAATTTCTGAGAGGCATGTTGAGCCAATTGAATATTTCATTTTTCACTAGGTATCTGTGTATTGATTGTTAAGACTTTGCCCGGGGGGGGGGGGGGGGGGGGCGGACCCTCCCATTCCAGCACAGTCAGATCCCATGAGGGGTGCTGGGGAGGTGAGATTATCCCCCCCTACCGTAGACGGTTCTTTTAGTATGGACCCACTGCGGGCACAATTAATGTCTCTATTTTAGACATGCTTTCTGTTATTTTCTGTACTGCTTTGGTAAATGTTCTCTGACGGTTTTACCTGTAATTCTGTCGTTATTCATATGTTGCTATTTCAATAAAAAAACTATTGAAAGAGGAGAACATAGACTTAAAGCAGAGCTCCATCCAACCCTGGTTTTGCAGGTACTTGCTTCCACTTCCGGGTAAGTTAGCAGATGTACATGCATTTCTGGCTCCTCCTCCTTCCCCTTGGTTCCTTCTGGGACACACACAGGTCCCAGAAGGTGCAGGCCATTCAGAAAGCACAGCGTGACTCGTACATGCCCAGTAGTAAACTGTCCGTGGAGCCTAAGGGCCGGTTTCCCCTACTTACAAAGGCGGCGCCTGCACTTGAAGCCAACTGACGAATCGGCTTGAGGAGCCAACATTGTGGGATCCCTGTACAGTTTTCTCATATTGACCTCTTCCCGTCCGCGCTATAGTCTAATGCTGGCTACAGCGTGGACCTACATTGCCGGGACGCCGTCAATAGACGTCCTCCCCTTTGCATGCTCCCCGCACACCCTGTGATCACTGAGTCATTGAGACTCGGATGATCACAGATCAGAGTAAGGGGCCAATCTCGGGTACATTTTTGTATGACTGCGCAAAGAGTGACAGCGCTGAAAGCAGAAAATTGGTCTGGGCAGGAGGGGGGTTTAGGTGCCCAGTAAGCAAGTGAAGCAGCTACAGTATGTGTAGCTGCTGACTTTAAATTTTTTTTTTCCCAGACTGGAGCTCATATTTAATATATGAAATTAAAGTGGAAACTTTTTATTTAAAAATAAAATCAACATAACATAATCAGATTAAACTTCTACTTCAAATACCGAGCAGCACATGGATTTGTCTCAAACATGGAGCAGTTAGCAGGAAATCAAATCTACTCAATTAACCAATGATCCAGTATGCGGGCAATCCAGAGACTGTAGAAGGGAGACATCAGAACATAATAAACAGGTAAAGGAAGATTTCACACATTCTGCCTTTTTTCATACCCCATATGAAACTCCCCATTGATCCAATCAGGCTGATGGGACGTTCTGGCTTAATATACAGTATATTCCACATAGCTGTGTGCAGCCAGACCAGACCGCACCAGATAAAACGTATTCCAAGAAGGAGAAACTGCTGACTACAGCACTGAGCCAGCCCGCAACGCATTCAACATTAACCCTACAGTGTTACCCTCCCTGCATCCCAGCCACAGACATGCAGCGTCAACCTTTCTGTATCATACTACATACATAATAATTCACTATTTGTCACATGTCAATAAACCTTCTGAATGATACCGCATTACCCCTTACTGTCACGTTTACCACATTAACTCATCTGTGTCTGATACACAGTATTAACCCTTCTGTTCCACATATTACACAAATGTATAACACATTGTAACTTTCACAGCTTCCAGGAAAACCTAATGTTTGCAGTGTGTGTGAGGCCCGGTTCACACTATTACAACATACGCTGCGACTTTGAGAGCATATGTCACATGGCATGTATAAATCAATGATTCCCTATGAGAGCCGACATGTCGGTCCAACTTTGGAAAAGGATCCTGCACTACTTTGGTCTGATTTCAGCCCATTGAATATTATTGTAGTTAGTGTTGCGCCGATACCGAGCATTTGCATGAGTACTCTGATGCTTGATCCGATACCTCCCGGCAGGAGGCCAGTACACCTGGCGACCTCAGCATAGCAGGGGAGCGGGCAGCCTCACAGATGGTCGTTGTGACGATGGGGGCAGTTACAAGTACCGATCTCCCTATAAAGATTTTCTGACAGACGCTTTTCCTCCTCTCCCTCCAGTGGCTGTCAGTTGCTTTTTTGAAAGCTATACAGGGAGATCGAAGCCTTTGACTGCCCCCACCACCGCACAGACCGTCCCCTGTTTCCTCTTCCGGCTCCCCAAGTCCTCCTCTGGCTCCTGGTGTCCTCCTCCAGTCCCCCCTCATCTGGGATCTGTTAGGATAGAGAGCGGAGGAAGGAACTGATAAATCTGTCCTTTACCAGTGCCTTTCTTTTCTGAATGAACAGTCAGTGATCACAAACTCTGTTCATTCCTAACTGAAGCATTGTAAACTGTGTTTACGATACTTCAGTTTATGAATGAACAGGAGCCTCTGTCTGTCAGTGCAGCTGAGGCTGCTGAGAAAGGGAGTGGGGAATCTGTGTCCTCAGTCCAATTCCCTGTCTCAAAAGGGAGATATCAGGGGCCTGATATCTCACCAAAGGCCCCCCCCCCCCCCCCCGCCAACATGGCTGATTAAAAAAAAAAGAAGAAGAAGAAAGAATTGAAGAATTGTAAATCTTTAAAAGTTAAATTGTAAAAATAATTAAAATTAAATAATAAAAACCGACCCCCCCCCAAAAAAGAAAGCATTGGAAAAAAAAATACTGACACAGTGCACACCTCATCAGTGTCACCTATCAGTGCCCATCAGTGCCACCTATCAGTGCTGCATATTAGTGCCACTGTCATATGACATTAAATAAAAAGTATTTGTAATTGGTATCACAGCGAGTACTTGAAAAAAAAGTCGGTATTCGCACTTAAAAAAGTGGTATCGGTGCAACCCTACTTGAAGTCGTATCCAAGTCAAATCACCATCTTAACTATCTGACTTGTGACATCCGACATGGATTGCAGCAGCTAGAAAATTCATGTCACACTGGGATTGTTTTGATCGGTCAAAGGACAAGTCAGACTTTCTCAAAGTTGGATCAAAATCATATCCTGTTCATTAAAGTCAGATCAATGTTGGACCGAAGTTGCAGGGCGAAGTCAGATCGACAGTCGTTCTACTGTCGTGTCGCACCAGTGTAAACTGGGCATGAAGGTGATTTGTTAAAAAACAATTCAACATGGAATATTCAATGTTATACCTGAAATTTTATTTTTTTGTTTGACTGCATCATGTTAAAGTAGAACTGTATTTAAACTTTTTTTTCTTTTTACTATTGGATAGAGTATGGGTGGGTTAAAAGCCCTGTAAAGTTTATTTTTGCCACCTTTGTCTCATTGGGGAGATTTCCCTTCACTTCCTGTCCCATAGCTGAAACAGGAAATGAGAGGAAATTTGTGATAATTAAGGGAATCTATTGGGGACCCCCAGGTCATCAGAACTAATGTCCCAATTTAAAGATTTCCCATCTAATACTTTTCTGGGGACAACACACAATTTGGGATTTTTTGTTTACTTTCACGTTCAACGATAATGGTAAGCAGGACAAATAGAGAGGGTGAATCTCCTTAAGGGGGACACAGACAGCAAAAATAAAAATAAACTGACAGGTGTTGTAATCCATCTCCCCTAGCTTCAGCTACATACAGTATATACCGCTTAGCCAATCCCGGTGAGCCATGTATTCAAATGAATACAGAGCCTGCTCGGATTGGAGTAAAAACCTCTGCCAATCCAAGCAGACTACATACAGTAGCCTGTTCGGATTGGCTTTGAGAGTCAGAGAGGCGTGGGCTGATGATGGTACAGCCTTTGCCAATCCAAGCAGGCTTTGTATTCATTAATAGAATACATTGCTCGCTGTGATCAACACCAACTCCAGCAAGAAGGAAGAAGAATATGGCTGAATATGGCTCCAGCACCAGCAAGAATGAAGAAGAATATGGCTCCAGAAGGAAGAAATATGAAGTGTCGGAAGCCTCGGAAGGGGGGTCGTCTTATATGGTGAGTACAGGCAAAAAAATCGTAAAAAAATGTAAAATTAGGGGGTCGTCTTATACGCCCGTTCGCCTAATACACCGGCAAATATGGTACACCCCCAGGGGCGGACTGACCATTGAGTCACTCGGGCACTGCCCGAGGGCCCCATGCCACTAGGGGGCCCCATGCCACTAGGGGGCCCCATCAGGGTTGCCAGGCTCAGTAAAACCAGGGACAGTATGTAAAAATCTGTGTTTTTTTTAGATCTGTCCCTGATATGTCCGAAACTGACATGCTTTTAATGTGAATATCCCAAGATTTTAACTGCCCTGCCTCTGCACTGCCTCCTGGCGTGGTGGCCATCTGTAAGCCAGAGGGGCCCCATAATCTTCTATTGCCCGGGGGCCCCATGAGTTGTCAGTCCGCCCCTGTACACCCCTCACATTTTTGTAAATATTTTATTATATCTTTTCATGTCACAACAACAAAGAAATTACACGTTGCGACAATGTAAAGTAGTGAGTGTGCAGCTTGTATAACAATGTAAATTTGCTGTCCCCTCAAAATAATGCAACACACAGCCATTAATGTCTAAACCGCTGGCAATAAAAGTGAGTCCACCCCTATGTGAATATGTCCAAATTGGACCCAATTAGTGATTTTCCCTCCCCGGTGTCATGTGACTCATTAGTGTTACAAGGTCTCAGGTGTGAATGGGGAGCAGTTGTGTTAAATTTGGTGTTTTCGCTCTCACTCTACTGGTCACTAGGAAATTCAACATGGCATCTCATGGCAACTCTGAGGATCTGAAAAAAATAAAATGTTACTCTACATAAAGATGCCCTAGGCTATAGGGAGATTGCCAATACCCTGAAATTGAGCTGCAGCATGGTGGCCAAGACCATACAGCAGTTTAACAGGACAGGTTCCACTCAGAACAGGCTTCCTCATGGTCGACCAAAGGAGTTGAGTGCACGTGCTCAGCGTCATATCCAGAGGTTTTCTTTGGGAAATAGATGTATGAGTGCTGCCAGCATTGCTGCAGAGGTTGAAGGTGTGTGGGGTCAGAATACCAGTGCTGAGACCATACGCCGCACACTACATTAAATCGTTCTGCATGGCTGTCTTCCCAGAAGGAAGCCTCTTCTAAGGATGAAGCACAAGAAAGCCTGCAAACAGTTTGCTGAAGACAAGCAGACTAAGGACATGGATTACTGGAACCATGTCCTATGGTCTGATGAGACCAAGATAAAATTATATGGCTCAGATGGTGTCAAACGTGTCGGCAACCAGGTGAGGAGTACAAAGACAAGTGTGTCTTGCCTACAGTCAAGCATGGTGGTGGGAGTGTCATGGTCTGGGGCAGTTCATTGAGGGAGCCATGAATGCCAACATGTACTGTGACATACTGAAACAGAGCATGATCCCCTCCCTTCAGAGACTGAGTCTCAGGGCAGTATTCCAGCATAATGACTCCAAACACACTGTCAGGAACTAGGTAGGAGTTCGGGCGCAGCACACCACTGAAGGTGAAACAGCAGGTGTGCTGCCTACAGAAGCACGGGTGCCTGGTAGCTGGAGACAAGTATGCTTTGGAGGGCCAGGAAACAGAGACCAGTGAAGCAACTGAATAGCTGAGCCAGGCCAGGGGTCATTTACAGAGAGACAGTCCGGAAACAGACTGACCTAAAGTCAGCTGAGTCTTTAGTACAAGGAGCAGGATAAGCAGAGTCCAATAGCCGGGCCAGGGTCAGATGCAGGGAGCAGGCAGAAGGAGGTCAGGTGCAAGCCAAAAGGTCAATCCAGAGGATCAGGAAGAGCAGGTCAAGACAAGCCGGGTCGGTTCACAGGAGATCAGATCAGCAGATAATACAGGGCACAGGAACACAGGAAAAGCTGTAGATAAACTTGCAATGCATGGCTTTGAGCAGTGGGTTTAAATAGGCAGTGGTGCCTGGATTACGGCAAGCATGCGCCATTGCGCATGCGCATTTGCCTGGTTATGGTGCAGCGCGTTCGCCTAGTTACGGCACCGCATGTCCCTGTGCACCGATGCGCGCCAACATGCCTTTGCTATACTATTGCGTACAGGGATGCGCCTATTTCCCTGACACACACCTCTAAGATGACCACTGCCTTGCTAAAGAAGCCGAGGGTAAAGGTGATGGACTGGCCAAGCATTTCTCCAGACCTAAACCCTATTGAGCATCTGTGGGGCATCCTCAAATGGAAGGTGGAGGAGCGCAAGGTCTCTAACATCCACCAACTCCGTGACGTGGTCATGGAGGAGTGGAAGAGGACTCCAGTGACAACCTGTGAAGCTCTGGTGAACTCCATGCCCAAGAGGGTGAAGGCAGTACTCGAAAATAATGGTGGCCACTTAGGGGTGTACTCACTTTTGTTGCCAGTGGTTTAGACATCATTGGCTGTGTGTTGAGTTATTTTGAGGGGACAGCAAATTTACACTGTCATACAAGCTGTACACTCACTACTATATATATATATATATATATATATATATATATATATATATATATATATATATATATATATATATGTAGCGCTCCTGTACTTTGCAGTACTGGCACTAGTCAAATTTAAGTATAGATCAGAGTATAATTAGGCTCTGATCTTGATTGTTAGTGGCAAATTGCGGTCTCTGTCTCAGCTTGGCTGTACTGTGAGCCCATTCTGCTGTGCTGGGGTGTTCTTCCAACCCCAGTACTGCAGGTGGCAGCAGTGGAGTCGAGGTTTGGGTGCTCTTCCCAGCAGCCAATGATGATGATTTGTCCTCGCTGTGCATGCTGAGGAGGGGTATTAATGGCACAGACGCCATTGTTCTGGGTCTTTCTTCGTCCAGTGTGGCACCACCTTAAGGGTGGCCACATCACGGCGCCCCGGCGCTATGGCCTACCTGGCCGGGGCGTGCGTGCTACGTGGTGTTCCTGGTTCCAGGACCATGTTGGCCCGGAGCATCTGAATGAGCGATGGGGATCCAGTGAATGGCTGGGTTTCCCCATTTTGAAGATCCCAAGCTGTGTGCTGTTCGGTGAGGAGTTGGTCTGAGTAGCGCCATTAAGAGGCTGGCGGTCCAATAGGGCTTGGACGAAACCACCGGGGATCACAGGTAGCCGAACACTGCGGGATTAATCACCTGTCAGTCGGTACCTGGGCGACAAGTTGAAGGAGATCCAGACGTAACTCAACCAAGGAGGCATATCTCCAAGAATTCTATCCAGAGGTGACCTGTGGCAGAGGTATCTTCTGAGGCTCATTGAGAGGGGTCTGTGGCAGAGACTTTCTCCCAAGTTCAAGTTCACCAAGGAGGGTCAGTGGCAGAGACTTTATCCTACAATTGTCCGAGTGATACTCCGGCTGCCAGGTCAGTGAGAGAGGCCTGTCCGGGTACACTAAACCCACTCAGGCGGGAGTGGTGAAGAAAAGTGTTACGTTTGGGAGCAGGACTGTTTCCTATCATTACGCCTGAATCTGCTAATCTTCCTCCTTTCAACTTTACTTTCCTCACTGCAAGTTCATTGTTTTTATCTGGCTGGGTAATAAAGAGCACAGCAAAAGAGCATCTGTCATGGACATTCCTTTACTTCTGTTTATGCACATACGCATCACTCACCCCTAGAAAATTCGGAGGAGCCACGAAGTAACACGCCGCCCAAAAATCCAGCAGCTCCACTGGGGGTAATGCTACATATATATTAGGGCTGTGGAAGTTAAAGATTAATTTCTCGATCAATCGTTAATTTTTTTGATCGGTACTCGTGGCGCAACGGATCGTAAATGATCCGTGATCCGAACGGGTCACCATATGCGAAATGGCACACCACGTGATCCGCGGAGCTCCGCTGCTGCCTCAGCCATGGGAAAGGCCACGGCTTTGGCCTAGCTCCCGGAGAGGCGGCGGCCTAGGTGAGCCAAGAGCGGCTCGCTGACATTATCACCCGGCCTCAACTGCTCGTGTTCGGGCCGGCTTCTCTGGTAAGACTAAGAAAGCACTAAGTGTGGGAGATGTGGACCATATTACAGTGGGGGAGATATCTGTGGATATTACAGTGGGGGAGATGTCTGTGGATATTACAGTGGGGGAGATGTCTGTGGATATTACAGTGGGGGAGATGTCTGTGGATATTACAGTGGTGAGATGTCTGTGGATATTACAGTGGTGGAGATGTCTGTGGATATTACAGTGGGGGAGATGTCTGTGGATATTACAGTGGGGGGAGATGTCTGTGGATATTACAGTGGGGGGAGGTCTGTGGATATTACAGTGGGGGAGATGTCTGTGGATATTACAGTGGGGGGGAGATGTCTGTGGATATTACAGTGGGGGGGAGATGTCTGTGGATATTACAGTGGGGGGAGATGTCTGTGGATATTACAGTGGGGGAGATGTCTGTGGATATTACAGTGGGGGGAGATGTCTGTGGATTTTACAGTGGGGAGATGTCTGTGAATATTACAGTGGGGGAGATATCTGTGGATATTACAGTGGGGGAGATATCTGTGGATATTACAGTGGGGGGAGATGTATGTGGATATTACAGTCGGGGGAGATGTCTGTGGATATTACAGTGGGGGGAGATGTCTGTGGATATTACAGTGGATGAGATATCTGTGGATATTACAGTGGGGGAGATGTCTGTGAATATTACAGTGGGGGAGATGTCTGTGGATATTACAGTGGGGGGAGATGTCTGTGGATATTACAGTGGGGGGGGGGAGATATATGTGGATATTACAGTGGGGTAGATATGTGTGGATATTATAGTGGGGTAGATATCTGTGGATATTACTGTGGGGGAGATGTCTGTGGATATTACAGCGGGGTATATATCTGTGGATATTACAGTGGGGGAGATATCTGTGGATATTACAGTGGGTGAGATGTCTGTGGATATCACAATGGGGTAGATATCTGTGGATATTACAGTGGGGGAGATATCTGTGGATATCACAATGGGGTAGATGTCTGTGGATATCACAGTAGAGGAGATATCTGTGGATTACAGTGGGGGAGAAGTCTGTGGATATTACAGTGGGGGAGATGTCTGTGGATACTACAGTGGGGACTATATATGGTGGTGATCCGAAAAATGTATGTGCGTTATAATTAATCGAAATTAGTCAATTAATTGATTTAAAAAAAAAAATTATTAATCAAACACGAACATTTTAATCAGTAACAGCCCTAATATATATATATATTCATTTAGCACGGAGTAGGTATTGCTTTTTTTTTTTTTTGCTGTCTCATTGTTGGGGACATTTGCCTTCACTTTCTGCCTAATAGCCAAAACAGGAAGTGAAAGGAAATTCAAAAAAAGTGAAGGATTCCCTGGGTTGTCACCAGAACTAGTGTCCCTATTGGAAGATTTCCTTTCTTTTGTGGTGACAACCCAAAATTTAGATTTTCTTTCACTCCTGGTGATAACGATGAACAACTAGAAGGAGTGAATCTCACTAATGGGGACAGACAACAATAAAAATCTGAAAGGGGTTCTATTCCTTCCTCACACTATCCAATATACTGTAACCCTTCCATGTCACACATTACATAAACCATTTTGTGTCACACTTCATTTCAACCCTTCTGTATATCACACACACATGCATGGAGCAGTGCAGACCACCGGGGCTCTGAGGAAAGGTCTACTTACACACACACCACATTGACCCTTTGAAATCACATCCTTCAGTGCCAAACACACACGCAGTGTAAGCCCTGCCACACCATTTTTTCTTTGCGGGGTCTGATAGACTAACCGTGGAAAGTGTAAAATTAAGTTTATATGTGTGTTTGGTGATTTCAGGCACACAGATATTAACAAAAGCAAGTAATATAAATAAAAATAGGACTTTACTGAATTGCCATTAACTGTTCGGTCACTGTACAGCAGTGAGAGGTTCACACACACATCTTTGATTTTGAATCCTTAGCCTAATGCTCTGAGATACTGAAACAAGTAAAATACATGCTATTAGGTTATTTTAGAAAAACAGCACCACCTAATGGTCAAATATGTTAATTACTAAGCAATGTAACTGCACTAGTAGAAATTAAAGCGGGAGTTCAACCAATTCCTTTTTTTTTTTTTTTTTTTCCCTTAGCTTCCTGCTCGTTCGGTCTAGGGGAATCGGCAATTTGTATTAAAATATGATCCGTACTTACCCGTTTTCGAGATGCATCTTCTTCCGTCGCTTCCGGGTATGGGTCTTCGGGAGCGGGCGTTCCTTCTTGATTGACAGTCTTCCAAAAGGCTTCCGACGGTCGCATCCATCGCGTCACTCGTAGCCGAAAGAAGCCGAACGTCGGGGCGGCTCTATACGGCGCCTGCGCACCGACGTTCGGCTTCTTTCGGAAAATCGTGACACGATGGATGCGACCGTCGGAAGCCTCTCGGAAGACTGTCAATCAAGAAGGAACGCCCATTCCCGCAGCCCATACCCGGAAGTGGCGGAAGAAGATGCATCTCGAAAACGGTAAGTACGGATCATATTTTAAAACAACTAACCGATTCCCCTAGACAAAACGAGCATAAAGCGAAGGGGAAAATGTGTAAGGTATGGGTGAACCTCCGCTTTAAGGCATTTTCTGACAAAAAATATGCCTGGTGTGAAAAAAGAAAATGCATTTTCCCACACCTGTGGAGCCATAAATATATTGCATTACATAAGATTCTAAAGCTTGCTGCTATAGGTTATTTGCACACCAAAGCTGAGGCCAGTGCAATCCCCGCAATAGTTGCCCAAATATTTATCAAATCACTATTTTCACAAAAAATATAGGTAAATCTTTATTAGCACACATAAACACAATATAACTCACACATTTCCGGTAAATTCCTTCTAAAGGCCTCAGTCACATGCATGCGCTCGTATACAGGACGTATTTATATAGTTATATAGTAGGTGAAGTTGAAAAAAGTCCAACCTATGTGTGTGATTACATGTCAGTATTACATTGTATATCCTTGTATGTTGTGGTCGTTCAGGTGCTTATCTAATCGTTTTTTTGAGACCACCGCCTGTGGAAGGGAATTCCACATCCTTGCCGCTCTCACAGTAAAGAACACTCTACGTAGTTTAAGGTTAAATATCTTTTATTCTAATTTGAATGAGTTGCCACGTTTCTTGTTAAACTCCCTTCCGCAAAAAAAGTTTTATCCCTATTGTGGGGTCACCAGTATGATATTTGTAAATTTAAATCGTATCCCCTCTCAAAAGTTTCCAGAGAGAATAAGTTCAGTGCTCGCAACCTTTTCTCATAACTAATATCCTCCAGACCATTTATTAGCTTTGTTGCCCTTCTTTGTACTCGTTCCATTTCCAGTAATCCTTCCTGAGGACTGGTGCCCAGAACTGGACAGCATACTCTAGGTGCGGCCGGACCAGAGTCTTGTAGAGTAGGAGAATTATTGTTTTATCTCTGGATTTGATCCCCTTTTTAAAGGGGTTGTAAAGGTTTGTTTTTTATTTTCTAAATAGGTTACTTTAAGTTAGTGCATTGTTGGTTCACTTACCTTTTCCTTCAATTTCCCTTCTAAATGTTTTTTTTCTTTGTTTTCTTTGTCTGAACTTCTCACTTCCTGTTCCTCCTCAGTAAGGTGTTCAGTAAGCTGTTCTAAATGACTTTCCACCGCTCGGATGAGGGTGGAAAGCTTACTGAGGAGAAACAGGAAGTGAGAAATTCAAACAAAGAAAAAAAAACATTTAGAAGGGAAATCGAATGAAAAAGGTAAGTGAACCAACAATGCACTAGCTTAACCACTTAAGACCCGGACCAAAATGCAGCTAAAGGACCAGGCCCCTTTTTGCAAATCGTGACTGCGTCGCTTTAACTGACAATTGCGTGGTCGTGCGACGTGGCTCCCAAACAAAATTGGGGTCCTTTTTTTCCCCACAAATAGAGCTTTCTTTTGGTGGTATTTGATCACCTCTGCGTTTTTTTTTTTTTTGCGCTATAAACAAAAATAGAGCGACAATTTTGAAAAAAATTCAATATTTTTTACTTTTTGCTATAATAAATATCCCCCAAAAATATATATATAAAAAAAAAAAATTTTCCTCAGTTTAGGCCGATACATATTCTTCTACCTATTTTTGGTAAAAAAAAACGCAATAAGCGTTTATCGGTTGGTTTGCTCAAAATTTATAGCGTTTACAAAATAGGGGATAGTTTTATTGCATTTTTATCAATTTTTTTTTTTTACTACTAATGGCGGCGATCAGCGTTTTTTTTTCATGACTGCGACATTATTGCGGACACTTCGGACAATTTTGACACATTTTTGGGACCATTGTCATTTTCACAGCAAAAAATGCATTTAAAATGCATTGTTTATTGTGAAAATGACAATTGCAGTTTAGGAGTTAAGCACAGGGGGCGCTGATGGGATTATGTGTTCCCTGAAGTGTGTTTACAACTGTAGGGGGTTGTGGCTGTAGGTGTGACATCATCGATTGTGTCCCCCTATAAAAGGGATGACACGATCGATGCAGCCGCCACAGTGAAGCACGGGGAAGCCGTGTTTACACACAGCTCTCAATGTTCTTCAGCTCCGGGAACAGCAAAAAAAAAAAAGCAATCTGAATGCCCAAAAATGTGGCATTTTAGGTGTCTTTGTGAAAGAGGCCCAACATTGACCGAAGAAAAAAGAGGATGGATCCAAAGTAAAAACATGCAACTTTTAATTGTACACAAACCTGGCACTTGCATCTTTGTAGGAATTGATGAGATGGTTGGGTAAACGTACAAATAAAGGGGCAGATCCACAAAGAGAGTACGCGGGAAATTTGAAAGTATGCTGGCGTAAGATACGCCGGCATACTTTCAAATTTCCCGCGTCGTATCTTTGTTTTGAATCCTCAAAACAAGATACGACGGCATCTGGGTTAGATCCGACAGGCGTACGTCTTCGGATCTAAGATGCAATTCGTCGGCGTCCGCTGGGTGGCGTTCCCGTTGTAATCCACGTTGAGAATGCAAATTAGCTATTTCCGACGATCCACGAACGTACGAGCGGCCGTCGCATTCTTTTACGTCGTCTCTAGTCGGCTTTTTCTGGCGTATAGTTAAAGCTGCTGTTTGGTGGCGTACTCAATGTTAAGTATGGCCGTCGTTCCCATGTATAATTTTAATTTTTTTTTTTCGTTTGCTTAAGTCGTCCGTGAATCGGGCTGGACGTAATTTACGTCCACGTCAAAACAATGACGTCATTTAGCGCAATGCACGGTGGGAAATTTAGGGACGGCGCATGCGCATGCGCAGTTCGTTTGACACGGGGACGCACTTCATTTAAATGAAACACGCCCCCCTACTCGCCGATTTGAATTAGGCGCCGTTACGCCGCGAGAGATACACTACGCCGCCGTAACTTACGGCGCAAATTCTTTCAGGATTCAAACCAACAAAAGAAAGTTACGGCGGCATAGCGTATCTCAGATACGCTGCGCCGGGGAAGATCTTTGTGGATCTGCCCCAAAATGTTTTAGAATGACGGCGTTATCAAACACATCACGGTAATGCTGATGAAAGTACATACAACTGTGTAGTTGATCCAATCACTCATGTGAACATGTTAAAGTGCATTCAATAATCAGCAATTGTATAAAGTAGGATTATGCCGTTAAAGAGTTGAGGGTAATCGAATAGGACTCAACGCCAGTAAATAGCTGTGCTCAATTCAATATGCTGTAATTACATTACATACAAATTTTATTTTACAGCAGACATCTGCTGGAGAGGAAAATTTCATCCACTCTCACAGGAGGCAGCAAAATAAAGTCACAGCAATAATAAATGATAAGAATTAGAGAATGAAACATTAATTATTTAAATCTGCAGTACATAGTAATTTATTGAAAGCAATCTCCTGCCTGCATTATAGATTATGAACAGCAGATGGTGATATAACTCTTTAATTGCAATGTACAATATCCACAACTTCCAGCTGAGTGAGCCGGGAACACAGATACAAATTATGTCTCATTAGATTGGATTTATAAAATGATTTCAGAATGGGACCTGCAGTATCACTTAATCCAGCCATGACCCAATATTATAAATGATGAATCTGCCAGCTGCTGATCAATACACTATCGGGCAATGGGAACCTTTCAAAGTAGTTGTCACCATTCTTCCTTTACAACATTTTCTCTGGTTTCTGGCGCAGGTTGTAAAGTATATAATCTAATCTGTAGAAACTGTCATGAAAAGAGTTTTCGTTGCCACATTACAGAGCAAAATGTCTACAACAATATAGGTCCCCTTTCACACATGCCGGGCCGTTCATTTCATCAGTTCAGACACTTTTTTTCAACGATAAAGACAGATGAAGGTTACATCGTATTTTTATCAGTTTATCTGTTTTTACATCCGCTAGCTAGAGTCCTTAACCACTTAGGCCCCTTTCACACCTGCGGACCGTATGTCCGCTTTTTCATCCATCCCTTTGCGGATGAAAAAGGGACATACATTGGTCCCTATGAGATCGTGGATGTCAGCGGATGAACATCCGCTGACACCCGATCTTGTCCGCCTCCGCAATTATCCGATTCTGCAGACGTCTGCGGATCGGATGAACACGGACACATGGTCCGTGTTCATCCGATTCCCCCATAGGGGAGAGCGGAGAAAAGACAGGGCGGTCCCTGCACAGTGTGCGGGGACCGCCCTGTCATCCGCCGGCTCAGCGGGGATCAACAGATCGATCCCCACTGAGCAAGCGGAGGTTTACGGGGCGGATCATTACTGATTCGCCCCGTGTCAAAGGGGCCTTAAGCTAATTTTCATGCAAAAACGGACCGTTTGTTTACATCAATTTCTTTGTTTGATTTTGTTTTTCTAACAGAAGGAAAAAATGGCTTTGATCCGTTCCAAAAAACTAACAAACAGTCCGCATGTGTAAAGGGGCCTTACTCTCATCCTCCCTGGACACACTTGCTGCTCTCTATACACTGATGCCGCGTACACACCATCAATTTATGTGATGGAAAATAACAACGTGTTAAATCATGAAATAAAATGACGTTTTTGAAACTTCATTTTCAAAAACGACGTTGCCTACACACCATCGTTTTTTCAAAATGCTCTAGCAAAGCGCGATTACGTTCAGCACTCTTTTCTATTGAAGCTAGCTTCATAACTTGCTTCTGAGCATGCGCGGGTTTAAAAACGTCGTTTTAAACGTCGTTTTGCCCACACACTATCATTTTAATTGACACAAAAAACTACGTTTTGAAAAACGACACAAAAAATTGAAGCATGCTTCAATTTTTTTTTGTTGTTTTTCACAAGACATAAAACAACGTTTTCCCCCACACACACACACATTTTACATGACTGTCCGGATTAGCACTTTTTGTTGTGGTTGTCTTTGATTCATATGTGAACCCAGCCTAAGACACACATCTCAAAATTTTAATTTTTTTTTCTTCCTCGCCTTAATAAGAATGTTGTGGTTGTACTGGCTGCCAATACCGGCAGTTATTAAAATGGTGAGGAAAGATATTGCAATGCACAGCATCTTTTTATGAATTCCTTAATAAGTGTATGACTGTACACAGCATAAAGTATGGATATAATATATTTATTTAATAATACTAATGTGTGCAAATTTATCAATCTGCTTTAAAGGAGTTCTCTGACCTAAAACTTTTAACCCCCGCTGTGCCCGGGCTGTAAAACTATACAAAATAAACTTTCACTTACCTGCCTACGATCCCCCGTTGTTCCGATATCGCCGTCCCGTTCTCCGGTCCCGGTCTCTTCCGCTTCCTGCGTGTCGGTGACTCACAGTGCGCTCAGCCTATCAGCGGCCGCAGCAATGTCCCGTCGCGGCCGCTGATAGGCTGAGCGCACTGTGAGTCACCGACCCGCAGGAAGCGGAAGAGACCGGGACCGGAGAACGGGACGGCGATATCGGAACAACGGGTGATCGTAGGCAGGTAAGTGAAAGTTTATTTTGTATAGTTTTACAGCCCGGGCACAGCGGGGGTTAAAAGTTTTAGGTCAGAGAACTCCTTTAAAAAAGCGAGAAAATTCAGCTCCTATAAAAAAAATCAACAAGTTTGCATTCATGTATATACCATATCTCAGATAGTCTTTCATGTTAACATACTCTAGTAAGCTTAAAGCGGGGGTTCACCCTAAAACCTAAAAAATTGTTTTTCTTTATCTACCATCCAAACGAGCATACTAGCGTCAGCTACAGTATGCCCTTTTTTTTTTTTTGCGCTGTACTTACGGTTTAATCCGTAACTTTCGTTTCAGACTCCGGCGGGAAATTGGGCGTTCCTATGGAGAGGGGAACATGATTGACGGCCGGCTATGGCGCGTCACACGTTTCCGAAAAAAGCCGAAATAGGACGGGGACATATACGGCGCCTGCGCAGTCAGCTCTTAGTCTGTGCGCAGGCGCCGTATAGCGCCGTGAAGAGCCGAGTCCTACTCCGACTATTTTCGGAACGTGTGACGCGCCATAGCCGGCCGTCAATCATGTTCCCCTCTTCATAGGAAAGCCTTTCCCCGCGGGAGTCTGAAACGAAAGTTACAGATTAAACCGTAAGTACAGCGAAAAAAAAAAGGCATACTGTAGCTGACGCTAGTATGCTCGTTTGGATGGTACATAGTTGTGTTTTTGGGTGAACCTCCACTTTAATTCATTTACTTACATCCTTATATATAGATTATACTTTATCTAGTATAACCTTACACATTAAGGTAATTTTGCAACCATGATGCCTTCTGATACATGTGCATCCTTGCAGATATTTTCTAGACATGATCACAAGGGGCCTAGTGGAGACTGCAGTGAGAAATACCTCCATCCAGACCATGCTGATCCTCCGGATGTTCCCCTGTTGTGGCTTTTGTTTGGTCTGTCTCCTCAGCTCCCGAGCTGGATGCACTACACGGCCGCCATCCTGACATCCAGCGTTTGGCAATTCATTTCAGCCCATTGGTAAGTATGAGGTCCCTCTTCAGACCTCTCTTGCCAATCATTTTGCCTACCCCCCATCTAATACCATACATCTATTGATTTTATCACTTGCATTGCAGATACAACATTCATGCATCTTCCCCTGAAGAAGCGAGCAGGGTCTCGCAAAACTAGTAGGGCTTTATTGATGCTTGTTTTATGCCTGCACATGCTGATTATTATTGATGTCTGCATTATGTCTACATATTTCTGTTTAAATGTATGTACATTTTATTTGTTTATTGTATATGTGTATCCACTGGCCCTGCGACTTTCAAGTTGTATTGTTGCTCATTGATGTATAACAATTGTAATAAATCTTTATAAATTTAGTTTCATTTGTGCTGTGTACATTGGCTATTATGCCGGGTAACTCACAATCATTGTTGTTGCCGCTTCGTTACAGTACATAACACTTTGGAATTGATTTTGTCTCATTGTTCGTTGTGAACATTGGCTAAACCTCTCTCACCTCATTCAAAGTCCCAGGGCTGCCCCCTTTTTTCTTTTTGTGTACTAATAGGGACGGAGGTGTTAGCGGGGTCACACCAGACCTTTATTTTCTTTTTCTTATAATAAAAAAAATCAACAATGTACCAATTTCTCATTCATGTACAAAACTATACAGCTGTGTAAATACCAAATATGTGCAAAAGCACAAATCTTAAATAAACTTGTCCTTCAACACAGAAGTCTCTATAACTACAGTGCCACAAATCATTGTTTGTGCTCAGATGTCCACCACCCCATTTTGAATGAAAAATCACCAAAAGATGTGTGACCTAATAATTATTTAAGAAGGTCCAAAAGCTCCTTATTCGGTTTTTCCAGGATCACCTCTCCGATTTTTTTTAACCCTTTCCAGAACTCCTGTTTCAAAATGGTCTTATCCTCTCCTCCAGCAGGGGGTTCTCACTGCATAAAACTACCCTTTGCTTGATTTTAATGTGTTTTGTTTTGTGTGTTAGTGTGCACTTTACTCACAGAAAGAATTCACAGACTTTTATAGAGACTGCTGTGTTGATGGACTTGCTGATGAAATGTATAATTTTTAGAGCTTATTAAGATTTTTATCTTTGTACATATTTGTTATTTTCACATTGCACAGTCTACGGTATTTGCACAGCTTATAGTTTTGTACATGAATAAGACACAGACATGTTGATTTTTTTTCATATATTTTTTATTTTCACATAAGGGTTGTACTTTAGCACATTTTTTTTTAAAGCTGAGCTCCAGTCCCTATAATAAATTTCTTTTAAATTCTCCATCGGGACTGCTAGAGATTCTATTTTAAGATTTGCATAATGTTATTAATATTTTTCTTCTCCTTTCCTATAAATCAATATCTTACATGATCTCAGAAGCAGGCAGGGGCCATTGAGGTTCTGGGCATCTGAAGCCCGCTTGTGTTTATCTCCAGGATCCGATGCAGCTGGCTACCCAGCATGCACCTCCCGATCTCATGCCTGTGCAGTAATGACACTACAGTTTCTTCATTAGGCGATCCCCATAGAGACATCCCAGGAGCCCATGGGAATGGCCTTACGAGGACATCGCCTAGGCATCCAGACTGGAAGTGCCGCATACAATTATCTAAGTAAAGTATTTAGACATAAAATATATATATATATATATATATATATATATACATATAATGATGTATGCCAATGTAGTCTCTGTAGTTCTGCATGTTCATCTTTCTTAAATAAAAAATGTCTAAAAAAAAAAAAGAAAAAAAAAGAAAGAAATGCACTGCGGATGGCCAAGTGGATGAAAGTAAATTTATAAAATTGTTGGAACTCCGCTTTAAGCAGATTGATAAATGTGTAAATATTAGTATTAATTGTTTCACTTTGTACTTCGGGAGCACTGGCATTATTTATTAACTATTTTATTTTAGTGTCACTAAGGGAACTAGTAATAACAGCAGTTCCCTGACAAATTTTATACGGCATTTATTTCCCTCCTAGCGCAGGTGACATTTTCCATTTTACAATGGTACCTTGGATTATGAGCATAATTTGTTCCAGAAGAATCCTTGTAATCCAAAGCACTCTTATATCAAAAGCGAGTTTCCTCATAGGAAATAATGGAAACTCAGATAATCCGTTCCACAGTGACTGCTATTGTATACAGTACTGCATGTGGCCAGAGGTGCGGGGGTGCCGGTGACACTCAGAGACACACGGAGAGGCTTTCCAAGTGTTTCCAAGTGTCACCGGCACCCCCCACCTCTGGTCAAATGCGGGACTGCACACTCCATTGACTTGAATCTTGCTGGTCTTGCAAGACACCTCTCGCAAACAGAGTCAGGAATTTTTAAAAATAAGAGCTCTTATTGCGAAGCGCACGTAAACCGCGTTACTTGCAATCCGACGTATTACTGTATGTTGATATAATAGCTTTGTACAGATATACCAACTCCTCTCCTGTACTGAAATGCCTTACTCTTATGCCACGTACAGACGGTCGTTTTATGTGATGAAAAAAAACGTTGTTTTTCAAACTTCATTTTCAAAAACGATGTAGCATAAACACCATAGTTTTTTCCAAAAGCTCTAGCAAAGCGCGGTTACGTACAACACGTACGACGGCACTCTGTTCCATTCAAACTCGCGTCCTTACTTGCCTCTGAGCATGCGCGGGTTTAAAAACGTAGTTTTAGCCTACACACGGTCATTTTTTTGTCGTTTTTCACAAGACATAAAACAACATTTTCCCCCACACACGGTCATTTTAATTGACGTTTTTAAAAACGTCGTTTTTTTTCATCACATAAAGTGATGGTGTGTACGCGGCATCACAATGTGCATTAGAGCCCACCTAATTTCCTGGCATCATCTATCCCCTTTCCCTTGGTGCTAGACTCCCTATGGCCAACCCCTTCCATTCATTGGATTTCAGTTATTTTAATCATGGAGGCTCAGCATCACAGTTGGTTGTTACCTAAGACAGACTGCGTGCAAATACACCCTGCCTAGTAACTCCCACTCCTCCAGACTAACATCCAGCCAACAAGGCATTTTGATATTTGCAGAACTTTTCCCATTAGACCCCAAAGCTCTTGAGAGGAGTAATGAGGCATGGTGCTGTGATGTTTTAAGGAAGCTATGTACAGCATCTGTCAGGCCCCTCCCACCCATTATAACCTTTCACTGCATAGAGAACCCCAGAGACCTAGTGATGACATCAGTAAGGTAATGGAAATCAAAAGCTTTATTTTAAAAATGTCATTAGCATGTTTATGGGGGGGAGGCAAAATATAAAACATATTAGGCCCTGTACACACGAGCGGATATTCGATGAAAACGGTCCGCCGGACCGTTTCCAGCGGACATTTCTGCTCCGGATTTTGATCTGATGGGCTGTACACACCATCAGATCAAAATCCCCGCGAAAAACATACGCGGTGACGTGGCCGCGCCGTCGCCGCGACGATGACGCGGCAACGTGCGCGACCCTGGAAGGTAAATACTTCCACGCATGCGTCGAATCACTTCGACGCATGCGAGGGATGGGGATCGGTCGGACTTATCCGGTGAGTCTGTACAGACGACCGGATAAGTCAGACGGACAGGTTTCCAGCGGATAGATTTTTATCCGCTTGAAAAACAGTCGGCTGGACAAATGTCCGCCGAAAAATGTCCGCTAGGCCGTACACACGACCGGATTTGTCTGCTGGAACTGATCTGCGGATAAATCCCAACGGACAGATCCGGTCGTGTGTACGGGGCCTTAAACTTCCGCTTTAAAAGGAGAAACAAAACCCACTGATTTAACAGTTGCATTCAAGGGACGACTTGAATGAAAACTGTCACAGTTACCAGGGCGCTTACGTCAGCGCTCAACCCAACTGTCAAGCCATCAAATGGATGGTGTCTTGAGGGGCTCACTTTGGTCTGTGAAATCATATGACTTTACAATAAACAATACAGGATCTTATTTTTTTTAAGATAAACATTTTTACACATAAAAGATCATAAACAGTTTCCATAGAGTTTTGCATAGAGTCAGCTACGCCTAAATGATTATATATCAGTAACAAAGAGCTTCTGTTTGTGGGGAGTAAATGACTGGCTGTATGACAAGGAAGAGTGCGGGCGCATTCTTTAAAGTGAGTGATTCAACAACTGACAACGTGCACTCCTCGCTAACATAAATTACTGAAGATTGCTAACTCTGATAATGTGAATGCAGAATGCGGTCATATGAACCTAATGACCCAGGAGAAGATAACTATCGGCATTTATATAGTGGTATTAGATTTATTTACTTTATCTCACAGATATCTCCACAGTACTGTAGAGAGTACATAAACATAGAAGCAATTACATCAATCCCTGCACCAAAGGAGCTAACAGTCTGATGTCTGCTGCCCAGTTACACAAACACATATAGGCCAATGTATGGTGAAAGCCACTATAATATTGGGGTTTGAGAGGTCCCTTGTAAGTAAAAGGGTCTCATATCTCTGAAGAAACATCACTCTCGTAATGGGGACCTGTCAGTGGCAGCACTCAATCTAAAGGCTCGTACACACGGTCGGACATCCAACAAAATTTCCCTTGGATTTTTGACTTAATTGATTTGTCCGATCACACCCATAGCATACACACGCTCGGACTTTTCTGCAAACTTTTCTAACACTTTCCCAACATCACGTGGTTTTACTTGCTCTTTACCGCCACCCTTTGGTTAACTTCTGCTATTGTTGGTTGAGTTTAACATTGGTTCTGAGCATGCGCATTTGTACTTTGTTCAAAAAGTCCGATGGTTTGCTGTACACACGGTCGCACTTTGCACAATCGGACTTTTCGGAACAGAAAGTTGGTCCGTTCACAGACCCAACTTTTTGTCCGATTGAAGCCAAAAAAGTTGGTCCGATGGAACGTACACACGGTCGGACAAATACGAAAAGTGCCGGATTTTGAAGTTGGTTGGGCAAAAGTCCGACCGTGTGTACGGGGCTTTAGAAGATTAATGTCTTGGTGCTCCATATAGAAAGAATACTTGTAGCAACAGGTAAAGTAGGCACTAAAAGGGCTTCCACGGATGAACAAGGAGTACGGGATAGTATCTTTATTGTACCAAGGTTTTGGCGAGTCGCAGTGTGCCTTTCTCAAGGCCTTCAGAAAACTGGGCTGGAGTCATAAATAAAAATGGGTGCAGCGCTCAATATTGTGCATAAACCACAAAACCAAATTTTAAGTATCCCTCCTAGTGATCATTCTAAACAAAAACATATGAATTGTCATTGAACAATATGCAGTGATCATATGAAAAACAAATATATGTAGCAAAAAACTTTTAAATAATTGTGAAAATAAATAAATATTAATTGCTGACAAAATATTTATGATATCCAGTGTTTAAAAAAACATTATGGCCCAGATCCACAAAGAACTTACGCCGGCGTATCTATTGATACGCCGCGTAAGTTCTACGATGCCCCGTCGTATCTTTGTTTTGTATCCACAAAACAAGATATGACTGAATGTGGGCTCGATCCGACTGACGTACGTCTTAGCACGCCGTCGGATCTTAGGTGCATATTTACGCTGGCCGCTAGGTGGCGCTTCCGTTGATTTCTGTGCAGAGTATGCAAATTAGCTAGATACGCCGATCCTCAAACGTACGTCCGCAGCATTTTTTTACGTCGTTTACGTAAGGCTTTTTTTCGGCGTAACGTAACCCCTGGGTCTATGAGGCGTACGCAATGTTAAGTATGGACGTCAGGACAGCGTCCAATTTTCTATCATTTACGTAAAACGTTCGCGAATAGGGCTTTGCGTAAATTACGTTCACGTAGAAAGCATTGACTATTTGCGACGTGATTTCGAGCATGCGCACTGGGATACCCCCACGGACGACGCATGCACCGTTAAAAAAAACGTCATTTACGTGGGGTCAAGTTGAATTAACATAAAACACGACCACATGTTAGTCATTTGAATTGCGCGCCCTTACGCCGACACATTTACACTACGCCGCTGTAACTTACGGCGCAAATTCTGGATACGGAAAGTACGCTGAAAGTTACGGCGGCATAGTGTATCTGAGATACGCTACGCCTGCCTAAAGATAGGCAGATCTTTGTGGATCTGGGCCAAGGTGTCCAACAAACCTATATATTTATACATAAAATATCCACAAAACATGACGTGGTCTCCCTGGCTCACTTACTCACAGGCCCCTGCGAAATAGAGATGCCTCTTCAGTCGATCGATCAAAGATTCCCGGATGGACACACCCTTCTCTCTTCTTTCTTCTCCGGTTTCTTCTTTCTTCTATCTCTAGTGCCTTGCCCTTGTGGATTCTCTGAATTCCCCCCCCCCCTTTTTTTTTTTAAACCTAGACCTTTTCTGTAGTGTTGGGGACTAAGGGCTCCTCTACCGGGGACATTTAGGTTTAATATATGCTGAAGGTATCTTACTTGTTATGATTTTGAGCTGCCTAGATCCTCTAGTTGTGAGTTTACTCGAACCTGAATCCTACGAAGTGACTCAGCTATCTTAACTATCTGTAAAATGTGTTGTCTGATGGAGAATTTGGGCTCCGAGGGACTTCAATATCTAAAAATTGGTCATTGATTGGCCTTCAGTATTAGTTATGTTATGTAGAGGGGCTGCAATTCAGGATCCATCCCTCAATTTGGGTCAATAATGGTTCTATATTTAGTATAGAAAGCATTTGTTGTACTGTGATATTGTCTATATGCTTGGATGCCTGCTCATATGTTACCCAGTATCATTTTCCCTCTTACTTTTGTTTGTTATGATTGAAATTATTTTTTTTTTATTTTTTTATTATTTTTTTTTTTATATATATTTTTTTTCTCTGTTTGTTTTCCCCCTTTTTTTTGTTTTACTTTCCTTTCCCCTTTTTTTTTTTTTTTTTACGACTTACTATGTGCAGAGCATGCGAGGATTGTTCGCTGCTCTCTGTGTTGACGCATATAATCTTTACTTGAAAAACAAATAAAAATCATTGAAACAGAAAATATCCACAAAACATGTAAAGGTTCATCAATCTCCTGTGTTTTTATCCACAAAGTTTGCTCTCCACCATTAAACCAGCATATTACTGTGGCACTATAAGACACCTCCTCCTCTTCCATACGTGCTCCCAAAACAGTCCCTGCCGAGTGATGCGCTCACCAGATAAAATGACCCATTAAGTTATTAAGTGGATCCATAAAAAAAAAATCACTGTTATGCTCCTCCTCCTCCTCTCCTTTGCTTCACATTGACTAAACCCTCATGCCAATTTCCCTCTTCTAGCCTTCTGCAGCTCCCCCATTCCAGGAATAAACAAACAGTAAAACCCCAAATCCTGCAATACCATATATTAAGAAAAAGTTAAAAGCAAATATACAAGTGCACGCTCACATTAATGTTCCCATATCTGGCACAAGGCCATTCACATAACTTCTGTAATAGGAACACTCAGAGCTCAAAATTTCCAGTCGTGAGCCACTAGCCAAGCCTTAAGTGTTACTTGCCACCAGTTGCCCCACACAACCCCTGTCCTGCCCCACTACTAATTCTGCCCCTAAACACGCCCTTCATAAAATATCTCTAAATCTAAATAACAACAACTTTAACAATATTAACATAAAGCATATTTTATTGATCTGACTGTGATAAATAAAATAAGGATAAAACATTATTGGCTACTATAGGCACTGTATACATAATTACTGCCTTGTTTAGTATATGTGCACTACATACAGAGTGTGGGGCTGAGAAGTGCGCTATGTACAGACTGCGGGGCTGAGAAGTTCAGGGTTGAGAATTTTGCTACGTGCAGACCGCAAGGTTGAATAGTGCGCTACGTACAGACTGCAGGGTTGAGAGGTGCGATATGCTAGGTGACTGGGTGGGATTACCACCTTTTTTTTAGGTTCGCACCAAACCCATCCCTAAGGCTTCAATCACACCTGCATGTTTTGTAACCGCATGCAAAATTGCGCATTTCTGCACGCATTTATTTGCTAAAACCACATTACGTTTGCTGCGCTATTCATTGTTAATGGCATCCCGAACACTGCAAGCTGACAGTGCCAAAATAAGCAAGCACTGTAAAATTAGTGGTGTAAAAAATAAAAAAATAAACACCCAAAACTGAATGCAGTAAAAAGCTCCATGAGCTACTATTCTGTAGGGTATCACCATTTAAATGAATGGGCTACTACAGGGGTGCCCAACCTTTTGAGGAGCGAGGGCCACTTAAGCGACTTGGTAACCGGTCACGGGCCACAATGAGAGGAGCGGACAGATGACAGGTTCGTGTCCACTCTGTATATGCAGAGTGGAAATGGACAGATGCGGCGTCACACCGATTAGGACAGTGCAATTGCTGACAATTCCGCCGATTTGAGATGCGTTTTGACATGTCAAATCGCATCTCAAATCGTACCAATGTGAACCAGGGCTCAAAGTGAATACACTAGGCGTTTGTGCCCTCCTTTTTGTCTTTATAGTGATGCAAACCTGACCTGACCTTGATCAAAAAACTGACCTAAAATGCTGAACAGCTACTTTGTCAATTAGCTGTGAAAACGGAGCTTCAACTCGCACTGCACATGTGTAAACCCAGCCTCAAGGCCTGTACACACGATACGATTTTTCGGATCATTGTATGGTGTTTTCGACAGCCGATTCCAACAAAAGCGGGATGTGCAGACTATAATATTTTTTGTTGTACATGAACTCAATGTCCGATTTTCGTTTAATTAGTATGGTTTTCACATTAAAAAAATTATAAGAGAAAGACTACGCATGCTCAGAAACGAAAAAATACATATACAACTATTCAGCACATAGAATTTTCGTATGGCGAGCAGCCTCTTCACTTTTGACATGAGACTAGCATGCATCAAAAAACAGACAAGCGGTCGGCTGAAAATCTGATTATGTGTACAAGGCTTTACTGTGGATGATCGTCGGTAACTCAAATAACGGTGACGCTGCAATCCCAGGATACAGCCCCAGGACACAGCATCATCTGCCGAGAGGTCCAAGATGTGGGACGGTCCCAGTAAATCCAGCACAGTTGACATCTATGTAATTCAGATCAGCAGAAGTGTCATATATGGGTCATGTTCACTGTTCTATAAATATTGATCAACAGGTGACAATTATCTCCACACCCACTGCTAATCCAACACTTTCTGAATTCTCAGGGACACAGGTAGAGAGTTATAATCAATTATGTGGCTATTATATGTTACATGCAGTTCTTCTTCATTATATATTGCTCTTCATTTAGAAGTGTCTTTCCGCCCCTTCGGGTAGATAGGAACGTCCCATTTTCCTCTAGATAACTTCATGTAGACTTGCATTTGATTTATTTTTAATGTGAAGTGCAGCATGATAGGTACAGAAGCTGATTTACTGGAAGAGTTACAGATCCTTACTTAGGAAGTGTGTGCAGATTCAATTACCCAATCACATGCAGATGAAATAAGTAAACAGGAATTTCCTTCTTATATGATGAAATATTTTAAGTGAATATTCACAGTTTTTTGGAAGATTTCCAACTCTCAGGCCTCGTACACACGACTGTTTTCCTCGACAGAATCCATCAAGAAACTTGGTGGCAGAGCTTTTTTGCCGAGAAAAACGGTCGTGTGTATGTTTTTCATCGAGAAAACTGTCGAGGAACTCGATGAGAAAAAAAGAGAACAAGTTCTCTTTTTCCTCGTCGGGAGTCTCAATTTCCTCGTCGTGTTCCTCGTCGGGCTGGTTTTCGACGAGAAACACGTTCGTGTGTATGCTTAGAAACCCGCGCATGCTCAGAATAAAGTATGAGACGGGAGCGCACCTTCGGTAAAAGTAGCGTTCGAAATGGAGATAGCACATTCGTCACACTGTAACAGACTGAAAAGTGCGAATCGTGTCTTACCAAACTTTTACTTAACACGCAGTAACATGAGATTAGCAAAAGCAGCCCCCAAGGGTTGTGCCAGTGGAATCGAACTTCCCCTTTATAGTGCCGTCGTACGTGTTGAACGTCACCGCGTTTGAGAACGACGAGATTTGGTCTTGACAGTGTGTACGCAAAGAAAGCTTGTTAAGATTCTCGACAAGTCTTACAAGGAACTCGCCGAGGAAAACGATGTTTCATTTACGACGAGTTCTTCGGTCGTGTGTACGAGGCCTCAAAGTATATCTGTTTCTAAGTGTTATTACCTCTCCCAGAGATCACAGCACTCCTCCTGACAATGCCTTTATCTTCTTTTCTCTCTAGAAGGACAGCGCCATCTTTGTTTCACCATCATGCATCTATTTTGTGACATGTCAGGAATTTTTGCCTTTTTTTTTATATCTAATAAAAGGTCCACGTTGACCCTTTCATTGCCACTGATTACACCAGACGCCCAGCAGTTCCTTGTAGTCCTGCAGAAATACCTAGCAGCCATTACCAAGACCTGAACTCTGAAGGCTCTCTGGGATGACACCTGTTCTTCCAACAAACTGAAGTGTAAGGCAAAGAACAAAGGAAGGCTATAAGAACACTGCTGAGAGCGAGCATTTGTATATCTGGGATTGTGACACAGGGGTCAATTCACTGATATCTTGGATTTTCATTACCATTAAGAATCTGCTAATTGTAAGGATCCAAATGTTTTCTTTACCACATTAATTCATTTAAGATTTTTGATTCATTATGTTTTGAGTAGAAGCAAATTCACAGAGATCACACAAAATGTAGCCATCTTCAAGATGTGATCATTGTGAGGTTCCTGCCAATCCCTTCCACCAGCCATAATCTACCAGCAATAGATAGGAAAGCACAGAGACCCGGTGATGGCACTGGATCTATATTTATAAAGTATGTCATTAAAATTGTAATTTACATATTAATTAGGTGGAAAAAGATGAACTAGGGAAGGCACAATATAAGCGGATTAAATGCAAACTTTAATGAGGAGATAAGCTGTCATCAAAGGTCATTTAAGGTAGTGATAAAATAATTTGTAAAACAGTTAACAGTTAAAGTTAATATCATGACTGTGATAAAATTAACTCTGACAGCCTTCTAAATGTACTTTTTAAAATACACAAAGGGGTTGATTTGCTAAAACTGGAAAGTGAAAAATCTGGTGCAGCTCTGCATAGAAACCAATCAGCTTCCAGGTTTTTTTAGTCAAAGCTTATTTGAACAAGTTGAAGTTAGAAGCTGATTGGCTATCATACACAGCTGGCCCAGATTTTGCACTTTCCAGTTTTAGTAAATTAACCCCAAAATCTTCCAATAAGGCAACGTAGTAGCCAACAACAACCAATCAGACCTAATGAGTTTTGAGCATTTTTGTTTCCTGTTGGTCTGGATTTCCCCTGTGGAATAGCTGGAGTAATTACTAAGGCAATGGCACTGGTAGAGTTGTTAGTACAAGATTAAGGCTCCATTCTGTGCGTATCGATTTTTACAAGCTTTTTTAAAGAGTATTAGAAGCGTATTACAAGTGTTTTACAGCTTCAGGCGTTTTTGTTTAGCCAATAGAAAGCACCGGGGGGAGGAGAGGAAATTCGGGGTAGGGAGATGCTATTTAAGTATTTTACAACCTTTTTTTTTTGCTCAAGTCGGACGTTTTTATTGAAGTCTATGGGGCCAAAAATGCCTGTAATCTGCCAAAAAGAAGCTCATGTACTTTTTTTGAGCTTCAGGCGGCAGAACACTCTATTGAAATGAATAGGATTTTGCTTGATGGGCGTTTTGGAGCTTCAGACCTGAGCATTTTACAAGCTGAACAGAGCCTAAAGCAGGAATTTAGGCTGGGTTAAGACTGGAGCACAAAGCTGCTCACAGCAAGGGTCTGATGCGTCTCCATTCACCGTTTCAAACAGAATATTTGGCTGAATTCAGAACTGAAATGGACCAAAAGACGCGCATGAGCCGCTTCGGAGGTGTGTAAACCGACTCCATAGAAAGCCGGTCACAATCTCCTGCTATGCGAATTGGATGCAAGGAAATTCCGCATCCAATTTGCAAATGTTTATGAGATTAACTTCATTAAGTGTATCTTAGTGGTAATAATTACTTTTAATCTATATTGATACTAACTTCCTACAATCAGGCTTCATTGTATAATATCCTGTAATGTTTCAGACACTGGGAGCTGGAGTGGAGATACTTAGGCAGCATTGCCAAGTGAGGAGCCTGGGAAAAGCCTCAAAAGCATGATGGTTGTGCATTCACTGTCCAATAAGCCAGCTCGGTCAGAGAGGTGACACAGGAAATTACAGACTCCTAACAGTGGTGTGTGGCAGGAGTCTGTGAATCACAAGACTGTCTAAACAGAATAAAAAACATTTTGGTGAATAGTTTACTTATAAATTATGTTTTATCAGTTTGGCTGACAATTCATTTCATTAATCCACAGTAAAACACATTCAGAGATGGTTTGCTGATCACAGTTGTAGATGAAGCTTTTAAATGCTTACATCGCCTTGTAGAACAGGATCCGGGCTGTGTCACAAAACTAAAACTGGTAATATATGTCTGTATAGGTTCACAATGGTTTTCACTCTGCAGAATGCTGATTGACAGCCGCTCAAGATGTTGCCTGTGGGATTATGGGTGATGGATGAGGGACAGCTCTGAAGATAAATGCGCCTTGTTGGACAGTTGGGGAAACGATGTTCAACTCATTACCTGTTGTCATTTTTTTTCCTGCCACCCAAAAATGTCCCAGCACCTGTCAGCAACAATTGACATCCCCTGCAGCCAGGTTCCCTCCCGTACAATATACTGGGCAATTGTTCTGTACTGTCACTGCTATTTTTAAGTGTCTCCACAATCCAGAGATATCACAGCGTCTGTGCATACAATGTCTCTCCCTGAGTGCCGACAAACAACCCCTATAAAAACAACCTGTTTGGAAATACAAAGTGATGAGGTGTATTACTTTAAACTTGAGACAAGTCTCTGAGCTGCTTCCCCTACTCTCTCCTATTGTTACAAATGTGTAACACCAGTAATTGTAGCTCTGGCATGAGAAGGAAACGGTCATGGAAACTGCTTTTAATGAATAAATCTTATTTACATCCATTACTTGGAAACACTTAATTGGAAAGGCAGCGTTCTAGCACTGCATAATGAATTAATCCAGCATGGCGTCTTACTAGCGGTGCTGCAGGGATTAAATAGGTTAATTCGTCTGTGTGGCAGATGGACTTATATGGGAATGTTTTTGGGATGAGCTTTGAAATCAGCAGCCAGAGAAGTCCCTTAACATTGGCTGGGGGTCTCCATAGGGTGACAATACAGGGGAAGCAGAATAATCAATAGTTTGGAGTCTAAGCGGAACGCTATTGGCTGATACTTTCTAGGATGATGTAAGCGTTGGATCTGCATATTTCCAGCATCGAATAATCACACAAAATGTGCCAACTATATCGTACTTACTCAGAACATCTGTGGAAATACTTAGAAATACAGGAAAATTGATTTGCGTCCTTAAAAGAAGCAACACAAGTGCCGTGGACACTTCACATTCTGGAGCCCCTTCCTCAACAGTGATCTCAAGAAAACACAGGTTGAACTTAGAACTCCCATGCAGGAAGAACAACTGACCAGAATTGAGCCTGGCCAGAAAAATAAGATTCAGGGGATGATAGGCTAAATCTGGTTGGTTGTTCTGAGTTTATTTATAAGCCAGACCGAAATGTGGTAACTTTAGGTGGCTACATTGTTACTGTTGATTACAAGTTTTTGTTCACTCTATGGGACATTTATATTATATTATTTTTATCCAATTTTTAAACCAATCGGATAAACAAATACCTCATTACATAAAAATGCTGACACATACAAAATGGGGCTAATTTACTAAAGGAGTATTGGTTGTTTACTTCTCTTAGTAAATAAAGTGATGCTGCATTTACTTTAAAAAGCCCAATCGTGTGTAATCAAGGCCATAACAATTCTGGATTTTTGTTAGCAGATGATTGGTTGATTGAAGTAAAACACAGCTTCATTTTATTTGCCAACTCCAGTGGAAACTTACTTGGCAAAGTGAACAAAATTTACTTTTTTAGTAAATAAACCATATTATGAGTGCAAGTGAAAAAAAAAAGACTGTAAAATCACCACATACAATATTTTTTGAACAGATAAAACAAGAAATGCCCATCATATTCATATTTAGATCTAAAATTCTGATTGCATCTGAACAAAAAACAAACACACATAAAAACCTAATATGTATTCATTGGGATAATGAGACTAAACATGAAATCCTTTACCTGGACCGTGACAGTTTACCTGTCATATTGAACAGAGACTTCATACATTTGCACACAGACCTGATACAAATCCAACAGATCGACAGATTTCAAACAAACATGTAGGAAAACTGACCAATCGTGAAACACAAAATAAAATCAAAGTAAGTCGTTGCTTAATGAGGCAATCACATATAAGGAACTAAACTCACTAATCTTTTCTTCACACCTCCATATTAGGCGTGCGGAACATCTCCAAAGGTCTAAGTTTAGAAAAAAACTGAAACTGAAGCTCTACGAAGGTCTGTGATAAGGGATAAGCTCTTATCGGTGAACATGGATAACTTGTATTAATGTCCTTACAAGTATCATTAACTATGCAGCATAATAATCTAATTAAAGAAAGGGAACAGCTAGTGCCAACAGTATGCAATCCATGAGCTTACACTTATGATCTTCATAATACTGATTACTAAACCCTTCCAGAATGTTCTTTAAAGAGCTAGTAAGTATACATGACAAAAGCACATATAAAAATGTGTTATTAACACATACATAGGAGCAGTCGTTTAAGGGAACTCCTGACCCCCTGTCCTAACCTTCCCCATCATGATCTTCTTTATCTTGACCCTCTCCATCCTAACCTCCTCCATCTTGACTCCTCCAACCTCCCCTTTTATCCTAACATTCTCCTTCCTGGCCCCATCTATCCTAGCCTCCTCCTTCTTGCCCACCTTTGCCCTGCCCTCCTCCATTTTGACCCCACCAATCTGACCCACTCTGTCCTAACCCTCTTCATTCTGACCCCCTCCGTCCTGATTGTGATCATCTTCACCCTGACCCCTCTATCCTGACTCCTCCATCCTGACCACTTCGCCCTGGCCCCTCTATCCTAACCCCTTCACTTGACCCTCTGCGTCCTAACCCTCTTCATCTTGATCTCTTTCATCTCAGTTCCCTCTGTTCTGACTCTCTTCGTCCTGACCATCTCCATTCTGACCTCCTTCATCCTGACCCCCTCTGTCCATACCCCTCTATCTTGACATCTTCCAGTCTGCTTCAGTTGATCCTGACCACCTCTACCACAGCCCCTCTATCCTGACCTCCTTTGTCCTGACCCCTCTGTTCTGACTTCTTTATCATGACCACCTCTATCCTGACCACCCCCCCCCCTCGGCCCTAACTCCCTCCATCCTGACCGACTATGAACTGCCAACTGCCCCCATGCAAACCTTCTTTCCTGACCCCCTCTACCATGACCCTTCTATCCTGACCTCTAACAAGAGGGAACAGCCGCCAAGTCCCCCACCCCCATGCTATAATCTCAACATTAGCAATACGCTACAGAGGCAGTTATTTTTTATTTATAGCAATAGATGAAATAAACCTGCTTACTAATGAGGATGGCAGATTACAAATGTATTTTGTTTCCACTTAAACATCTAATTTCCCCACTTCTCAATATGTGAGGCAATAGGATGCTGTTATATTTGGTTGCTGTTATTAAAATGACCTTTCATGCAGTCCTGCCAAACTTTGACAGGACAGCCTGTAGTAAAATCCTAATTAATTACAATACACAATTAATGCCACTCATGTATTATGCTGAGAAAAGTCAACTAAAAGCTGGACATCCTGAACCCTGAGCCACTCAACTCCAACAACTTGATATTTCTGAAACATCTTTGAAGTGAGTTATCTACACCAAACAAAATGAGGACCAAACATAATGCATAGGATGCATTAAGGTGAAAAAACACGAAGCTTTACAACCCCTTTAAAACTTTTGCTCTGAGTTCAGCCATGCCAATGTATGTTACACAAAGGCATCATTTACTTCCTATAAAATTCTTGAAGTAATAAAATGTCACACCTATTAGGAAATCTCTGTTCTTTTGGTGACACTGGGATATTAAGTCACACAAGGGCTCATTGTCGACCCGCTGCACCTTGATGACATCAGATGATTTAATGTGAGAACAATGGCTGATTCACGGTGCTGATGTGAACATCTTCCTTCTACTCCTCACACAATTACCTGAGGTGTAATATACAGGAAATTATTTTCATGGAGATAGTGGTATGAAGCTAATTATCAGAGGATTCCCCTAATCGTCTCCTTCATTAGCTGTTGAAGTAAGCAGGCCAGGTGAGAGAGGTCACACATCCTGGTCACAGAAGTGATACAAATGTAATCTGTAATGCCTGGTGTGTGGAAACAAAATCCTGTTCTACCAGACCAGTATAAAGCTATCCATGAAATCATACAGCTAAGTGATTTTAATTACAGGATAAAAAGAAAAGGCAGAGGCCTTCATTTTCTAAAGACAGTTTCAAATTAGGAAAAATGGTCACGACATAATTTCACGAAACTGAAGACCTGATTAACCACTTAACCCCCGGACCATATTGCTGCCCAAAGACCAGAGTACTTTTTGCGATTCGGGACTGCGTCGCTTTAACAGACAATTGCGCGGTCGTGCGACGTGGCTCACAAACAAAATTGGCGTCCTTTTTTTCCCACAAATAGAGCTTTCTTTTGGTGGTATTTGATCACCTCTGCGTTTTTTATTTTTTGCGCTATAAACAAAAATAGAGAGACAATTTTGAAAAAAATTAATATTTTTTACTTTTTGCTATAATAAATATCCCCCAAAAATATATAAAAAAACATTTTTTTTCCTCAGTTTAGGCCGATACGTATTCTTCTACCTATTTTTCGTTTAAAAAAATCGCAATAAGCGTTTATTGATTGGTTTGCGCAAAAGTTATAGCGTTTACAAAATAGGGGGTATTTTTATGTCATTTTTATTAATATATTTTTTTTACTAGTAATGGCGGCGATCAGCGATTTTTTTTTTGGTATTGCGACATTATGGCGGACACTTCGGACACTTTTGACACATTTTTGGGACCATTGGCATTTTTATAGCGATCAGTGCTATAAAAATGCATTGGATTACTATAAAAATGCCACTGGCAGTGAAGGGGTTAACACTAGGGGGCGGGGAAGGGGTTAAGTATGTCCCTTGTGTGTTCTTACTGTGGGGGGGGGTGGCCTCACATGGGGAAACACTGATCTTCTGTTCATACATTGTATGAACAGAAGATCAGCGTTTCCCCCGCTGACAGGACCGGGAGCTGTGTGTTTACACACACAGCTCCCGGTCCCCGCTCTGTAACGAGCGATCGCGTGTGCCCGGCGGTGATCGCGCCCGCCGGGCACACGCACGGGAGTCGGGGGCGAGCGGGAGGCGCGCGCGCCCCTAGTGGCGGCTGAGAGAGAGGACGTTATACTACGTGCTTTCGCCCAGCAGAGCCAACTTGCCGACGTAGAACGGCGGTGCGCGGTCGGCAAGTGGTTAAAGCAATGTCACCTTTACCTTCATACTAATACATTACAGTCGTTGGCAATGGATAACATGGAGTTTGGCATCTTCTATCCAAATTTCTCCTCTGAAGAAAGTTACACGGCGTCTAATCTTTTGTACACTGCTCTACCCTGAAACTGCAGATAATAATAATAGATATCTGTCTAGTATTAGATTATAATATTAATCTATACAATGATAAATCCAGCCAAAACATATCCAATTCGAATACGTTTCTACACGGCAAAATCCATCTTTTTTTTTTTTGTATGGATTTGAGGCAGCCTACATCCACAGAAGATCTTTGCTTAGTTCTCCAAGATGTTTAAAACAACCTACCTGCCAGGTTCCTTCAAAAACTGTGTGCACAGGCACTGTGTACCTAGTAGAATTGATGCTGGTTTGAAGCCAAAGGGTAGTCACACCAAATATTGATTTAATTTGGATTTCTCTTCTGTTCTTTTACTTTCCATTATGTTAATTGATAAAAAAAAAAAAAATACTTTTAACACTTCTGTTTCTAAAAGTATTCTTAATTGACAGCATTTTTCCACACCTGCCTAAAACTTTTGCACAGTACTGTATATATCTATATCATTGCTGCACGTGACATTTTGTTCTATTGTTGTATATTTGCACTAAAGAGGAGATATCCATGTATAGCGATAGAACATATTGCAAATCATGACTTCTTAATCTCTTTTCTGACGAAAGTTCATGACCTTGAATCCTGCCTAACACCCAGTCACACCGCCCTCCCATACAAGTAAATAACATTAACCAAACTTCTAGTATAGCTATGCTGTTAGTCCGGTTTGTCTAAAAACTATTAGCAAACCACTCAGCAATCCGGGCCTTTGTCATTAGTTGTGACTTGTGGGTTTCCTGTTCACTGCCTAAATCTACAATGTGGCTTTTTTTTTTTCACTCTTGTTTGTTTAGTAAAATCTTTAAGACATGGGAAGTCAAGCAAAGATTACTCTCTATGTATTGATGTTCTGTTTTTAAATACAATTCCGATGACTTCAACCAGTTACAGAAATGAAAGTTACCATATGCCTCACATAAGCGGGCACAAAACCTGGCACTAGTTATTATGACCAACATTGATTGAACACTATGAAGAGATTTACACTGCCGATTGAGGACTCTATGGTATTAAATTTCTCTGAATCTGAAAATTTGGATCTAATAATAAGAGAAAGACTTTGGCCTGGATTCACAGACATCGGCGCATATTTATGCCGCCGCAGCGTATCTCCTTTGCGCTACGCCGACGCAGCTCGGAGAGGCAAGCATGGAATTCAGGAAGCCAGTTCTCCCCAAGCTGCATCGGCGTGGCTTAGATTTCGAAGGCGTAAGCCGGCGTAGATGGAAGTGGGTGTGACCCCATGCAAATGATGGTCCGAGTGTGGAGCAGTGTTTTGAGCCCGGCGTATCATGAACGGAGCATGTGCAGTGACGAGGACGCATGACCGCACCCCTGCGCGCATGCTCACAACTACGCCGGCGCAACTTCCTGGGATACGCCGGCCCACCGGCTTACGCCGAGCGCATAAGTACATCCTGCTTGTTTCCCCCCCTGAAGCAAGGTACTTTTGTTCAGCTATGGCATCTGCAAAGGAGAAGAGGAAGAGGAATTTTTCTAGGGAGGAGAGGGCTATACTCACCTCAGCTATAGCCAAATATGACGTGTACCTCCATGGTGCCCACAGTGCCCAGACCAGCAAGGCATGGAAGAGGGAGATATATGCCAACATCTGCCTTGAGGTCAATGCCCTTGGGCATGAGGCCAGGACTCCTGATGATATACAGAAAAAGATTAATGACATGAGACGTCGGGTCCGTGATAAGCTGGCCACTATGAGGAGGCACGTCAGGGGCACGGGAGGAGGACCAGCCTCATCTCTGAGGTTGACACCGGAGGAGGAGGTTATCGCCAGCTGTCTGAGGTGGGAGCAGGTGGAGGGCATGGAGGGCTTTGACTCCAGTGACCAGGCCTTGAGGCCAGGTAAGTGTGTTTTACCCCCCCATCGGTGTGTAGCATGTGAGGGGGTGCAAGGGAACATGTGACAAGTGTGTGGGTCCACCAACATGTGAATGTTTTGTGTCATCCACAGATGTGCTGGAAGACCCATGCCATCCCCGGGGGAAAGTACCCACACCTCTCTAGATGTAGTTGAGGAGGAGCATGGAGAACTCGAGGAATGGGTCTACCTCGAGGAGGAAAACATCTTCTCTGGCCCCTCCCAAACTTCCTCCCCCATCAGGGGAACCCCCTCCCGGTCTACCCCATCCAGGGGAACCCCCTCCCGGTCTACCCTATCCAGGGGAACCCCCTCCAGGGATACCCCATCCAGGGGAACCCCCTCCAGGGCTACCCCATCCAGGGGAACCCCCTCCAGGGCTACCCCATCCGGACAGGCCCAAGCCTCTCCAGCCCCCAGCAAGGCTTTGCGGAAGACAAGGGGTGTACCCCAATCCCTCCAGGAAGGGCTGGCGAGGGAGCAGGCCCAGCAGATGTGCCAGATGGGTGCTATTGCCTGTGACCTGTGACGTGTGGCAGACAGCCTGGCCTCCTCAGCCCAGACCCAGGCTGAATGCACAGTGGCTGTGCAGTGCCTCACACAGCAGGCTGAGCAGAGCACCTCAATGTCTGACAGCCTGCAGGATGTGAGTGCCAACTGCGCTGCTCTGGTCACCTGCATTGGGGAGCTGCAGGCCACAACATCAGGCCTTGTGGCAGAGGTGAGGAGCCTGGGAGTGGCGTTACAGGTCAACACGGCTGCCATTGAGGCAGAGGGACGGCAGACCAGGCGCCACCAGCGGCAGACCACCACCCGCCAGCTGCCGATGCAGGAGCAGACGAACGCTGTGCTCACCCGCATTGCCCTTGCGTTGGAGGGCAGGCAGCCAGCATCTCCCAGGAGGGACAGACCAGGGGATGATCCTCCTCCTGATGCCCCACCCCCCCACCTGAGGGTCCCCCCAGACAACTGAGGAGCCGGAGCCGTGGCACCATGCCTGGCCCACGACAGGGCAAATGAGTGCCTTTTTTTTTTTGTTTGGCTCAGATTATGAGCTTTTTTATTTTTGTAGTGACTGCACACGGTCAGTGGTGCAGGCTACAGTGTGACTGGTGTGTGACTGTGGGTGACATGCCTGCCAGCAAGGTGTGTCACCTTGGGTCGTCGGGGAGAGGTTATCCCCACGACCGTGTGAATGTGGTATGAATGGACAGCAACACCATTGGGGCCTTGGCGTGGCGTTGCTGCTCCCAAGTCCTGCATGGTGAACTTGGGCTAAACCAATGTGAAGTGGATGTGGTGTGTGTGAGCACAGGACCCCAGATGGCAAGTCACCTTTTTTATTTTTTTTTAAAATGTTGCTGAATTATACCTCCTTTATGGGGAATAACTTTGCACCGGACGTACAACTTACGCGCACCTTGCGTAGCCTGCTTCGGGCACATGTACGTTCGTGAATCGCCGTATCTCCCTCATTTGCATATTTAAATACAAAATCAATGGGAGCGCCACATGCGTCCAGCATAAATATGCGTCCACGATACGGCTGCGTAGGCAAGTTACGTCGGTCGGAAGAAGCCTATTTTCAGGCGTATCTAGTTCTGTGGGTACGGCGCACAGATACAACGGCGCATAGTTACACTTACGCGGCGCATATCGAGATACGTCGGCGTAAGTGCTTTGTGAATCCGGCCCTTTATGTTTATTCTGTTTTTTTATTAAGCATTTGCAAGCAATACAGACTTGCAATACACATACAAGTTGTGTCTAACCAAGAACATCCAAACTTGTACAACCCAGATATGATGATCAAAATACAATGTATAATGAAAGTAAATTGTGTTAAACAACGGTTATGAGACACGTACTGTATAGCAAATGTAATACCCAAGCCTTTAGGACATCAGAAGCCAGTGGATTATATTGAAGATGATGCAATAAAAAATAATCACTTGGTACACCGAACAAGTTCAACCAGGAGTATGATATCCAAGTTAGCAGGCAACACGGTAATGCAAATTAAGTATACAAAAAATGGCAGAAGTAGTAGGAAAAAGGAAGAAAAAAAAGGGAAGCGAGAGCGAGAAAAAAATAGGGAGAAAATAAGAGAAATGTAAAAAAAAGGGGGGGGGGGCTAATAAGAAAAGGGGACATGGGGAGGTGCCTGGAAGTTATAGGGACTTCAGGCGCTAGTAGAGATAAGGGAGTCAAAGCCAGAAGAATATCTGAAATGAGACCATACCATCCACCTGAGTTTATATGAGTCAAATTTGTTCTCGTCAAGCGATCATACTTTCCATGTAATCAATCTTGTCCATTTCACAAGCCCAATCTATTATTTATGGAGCCGAAGCCTGTCGCCAAGTCCTGGCTATCACAGGATGGGCTGCTGTGATAAACTAAAGCCGGGTACACACAAGCCAAATGTTGGGACACAATGGTCGTTAAGAAAAAAGGCTGACATTTGGCCTGTGTGTATGTTGGTCTGTCCAACAGAAGCCGGCCTTTCAGCCAGCTTCTGTCAGACGAGCATGCTGGAAACTCCCGATCGGCGTTCGCAGCCAATGGCGCAGAGTGCTGATTGGAATGTTCTGGGGGGGGGGGCTACCCCCCTATCAGAACACAAAAGCTTGGCTGGGGAGATCGCTGTACTAACCTTGCACTGATAGTACAGCGGCTCTGACCGAAGCTCCCACGGGGTTGAACAAAAAAATAAACAAAAAGTGTGTACCTGGCTTAAGTTTTGTTTACTTAGCCTATAAGAGCCTGGCAACATAGACAATACAGTATATGAGGTTCATTTGGGATTTTATTACCAACCAGTTTGGCAAGCAAGTGTAAAAATTGTATCCCAGAAAGGGAGAATTTTCGAACAGGTACCCCAAATATGTGTAAGAGAATACAAAAAACAATCTAAACCCATACTTTTTTTGATAACTGCTGGGGACTACACTAATGTAAACCCATAAACAATACAAACACACACACACGCACTAAGCTATCATCTGTTTTACATTATGCTTATGTTTGTCAGTATCAACGAGTCCTGCAGAATTCACTACCAGTGGCAAGGCAGACCTGTTCACTGACAATGTCAGTGGTTTATAGCAATTAATTATGAGCCTTCTGCATGAAATATAAAAGGTAGACAAAAGAAGCAAGACAGAGGTAGCAACTATGGTGGTTCTACAAGCAACAGCTTGTAGAATGGTGATGTGTTTACATAGCACTAGCCATATGCATTTTAACAAGAAATAACAGAATAACTTATCAGATATGCTACAAATCCATCCTGGGAAAGATGCTTTTTAGCGTTTAGCGACTGTCCAGTTCTTTCTGTAAAACTTCTGGAGGGACATGACTCTTATTGGTTAGGTGAGAAAAGAGTTGTTTGGGGTCTTCTACCATCAAGCCCGTGTAGAAGCGAATGTAATGTATTAGGCCCAGGCTATCTTGGAAGAGTCATTTGAGCACCTTCTCTCATGAACAGTCTTCCAATGAGATCCATGAAGCTTGGAAATGTTGTCTCTTTGGATGCAGCAGGAACAGAGTCCGTGGCAAAACCCTGGGGGTGCGCTAAAGTGTATGCATTAATTGCTCCCCCTGGAGATTCAGTCAGAATCCACCACTGTGAAGCCAGACCATTTTACCCTCCACTTCTCTTTCTAGACAAGTATACATAATATCCCCTATTGAGTTTAAAATTCTCTCGGTGAATGTTATGTACTTCCCTTGCTTTGGCCAGCTTTGGTCTTGCAGCAGCAGGCGTAGCTCTGCTGCAAAATAACCTACACCATATACCAGTGGCGTAACTAGAACCTTCAGGGCCCCGATGCAAGAAACCATGAAGGGCCCCCCGGACAGGGCTCTTTTCTCTGAGCCCGTTGGCAGAACAGGACCCGGTTGCAAGTGGGTGGCTGCATATAAAGGAACCGATTTCTCCAGTTCCCCCTGCTTCTCCTCCTCTCCCTCCTGCAGGTATTCAGCGGCTGCAGGAGGAAAATGGAGGCATTGGTTGCTCTATGTCTGTGTTTCTCAATCTTTTTCCAGTCAGGGCACCCTTGAAGTATACCCCTAGGTCAGTGATGGTGAACCTTGGCACCCCAGATGTTTTGGAACTACATTTCCCATGATGCTCAACTACACTGCAGAGTGCATGACCATTATGGGAAATGTAGTTCCAAAACATCTGGGGTGCCAAGGTTCGCCATCACTGCCCTAGGTGAATGGGGCTATACTGCAAACCCCCCTGCAACTGTGTGCATTGCATGCAGTTGCAGCATAGCGATGATGCATTTAAGGGGTTAAAACAGGCGGTCAGTAGGCAAGATATTGCCTCTTTACCAGCTGTCAAATGCCTCTGAAAAGCGATCTGAGCATGGATCGCTTTTTGGAGGAACAGCCTTTTTTTGCTGGTACTATGAACAATCAAAAAATAAATAAACAAGTAGGTTCTGATTGTACACATATATGGGGTCAGGATTAAAAGCGCATACATAAAATGTGCATACATACATACATGTAAACACAAACAAACACATATAAAAACACACACATATATATAAATGCACATATGCATGCACATATAAACTAGTGGCGGCTAGTGCTCAAAATTTTTAGGGGGCGTAAGCAAACTGAAAAATTCTTAAAAAAACATAATTTGCAGCCACTGTGCCCTTCATTTACAGCCACCCTGCCCATCAAAAGCTGCCACTGTACCATCAAACGCCGCCACTGTTCCCATCAAATGCTGCCACTGTGCCCATCAGATGCTGCCACTGTGCCCATCAAATGCTGCCACTGTGCCCTTCAAACGCTGCCACTGTGCCATCAAACACCACCACTGTTCCCATCAAATGCTGCCACTGTGCCCATCAAACACTGCCACTGTGCCCATTTAAACGCCGCCACTGTGCATCAAATGCTGCCATTGTGTCCATTAAATGCCGCCAGTGTGCCCATCAAATGCCAGTGTGCCCATTAAATGCTGCCATGCTGCAACTGTGCCATCGAATGCCATCACTGTGAATCCTCCTGCCCGCTCGGCCAGAACTTACCCTGTCTCGTGGGGCAGCAGTTGACCGCCACAAGCAGGGTCCTTCATGCGTCTCCTGCCGTCCTCATCTCCCTTCCTCTCCTCCTGATAATCGTCCAATAGCTGCTCCTATCGTTTCAGCCAATCAGGTGACGGGTAATAGACCCGCACACCTGATTGGTGGAGAGGTGGTTCAGTGTTAGAAAAGTGAATATTAATTTGCCCTTCTAACACATCTGGGTGGACTGTGAGCTCCCAGCATGGCGCTCGCAGTTCACCTATTTTGAAGCCTATTAGAGCCTATGGCTCTAATCAGGTGCTTCAAACCCCCCCCCCCCCTCCCGCTGTAATTCAGGCACCCAGTGCCCGAAAAGGGGCCGGACATCTAAATATGGGGGTGGCAGCGGTGACCATGGATAGATTCATGCTATGCATGAATCTATCCATTAGTCATAGAGGGGGTGGCTGGAGAGAGGGGGCGGCACCCATGCACCCTTATGGACGCACCGCCACTGATAAACATATGCACATACATGCACTCACATACATACATATGCACACACACACACACATTAGGGTGACCAGACATCCCTGGTTTCTGGGGACAGCCCCCGTATTGAGAACACTGTCCCCGGACCAAGTCTGCCCCCGGTTTTGTCCCCGGATTGGATTTAAACAGGGGCTTGGGCAATTTCAAAGACAGTCAGTGCAGAATAGAAAAAAAAATCTGAATTACACACCCGCCTCTCCTACTTGCTTAGGGGGGTGTAATTTTTTTCCATTATCTGTGTTACTTTCTGATGATTATGCCTCTTCTGCCTTGGCTCAAGCCCCGGCCTGCTGCCTGCCTGCTTATCTCCTTGCCTTCCCCTGGCGGAGTGATCTTCCTCCACTCCCCATCCCGTAGTAGCTGGGGCCCAGAGAGTGAGACTTGACAGGCTGTTAGGCGGGCGGTGGCGGGAACGGGCAGAGTCGCTGATTTCCATCATTACTAGTAAAAAAAAAAATATGTTCCCGGATTTCCTTTTAAAGATCTGGTCACCTTAAAGTGGTAGTAAACTCTGTACTACCACTTTAACCTACAGGTAAGCCTATAATAAGGCTTACCTGTAGGTATAAAGAATATCTCCTAAACCTGTAAGGTTTAGGAGATATTCCCCCCGCAATGCGCTGCTGACTGCAGCGGCACATGCGCAGCGGGGATCCTCGGCTAAAGGGCCGGCAGACGCCGGACCTTGCCGGAGAGAAGTCTCCTGCGTGCATGCGCGGGAGTGACGACATCGCCGCTCCAGCCAATCACAGCGATACCTGGAAGACACGCCGAGGAAAGATGACATCTCCCTCGGCGTGGGCCAGGTTTGTTCCATACTAGCTGATTATGGCTTTTGCTTTTCAGGTTTAAAAAAAATGACAGTGGGTATACAACCACTTTACATACATATGCACACTCACATGCATACATACATGCACACACACACATACATACACACACACATACATACATACGCACATTGCACATACACACACATATAAACACACATACAGTAGATAGATAGTCATAAAAAAAACGGCAGACATTTACCTTGGCTCTTCCTGCCGGGTACTGCACTCTAGGGGGAGACAAAGAACACACACTAATTTCATGTGACGAGCTCCTTCCCTGCACAGTTCGGCTGACGATCAAGGAGCTCATTTCGGCCGCCCCTGCCGCTCAACTGCCGATCCTTCTATCGAAGAGTACAGGGGGCCCTCAAGGGCCCCCTGCGGCAAGGGGCCCGGTCGCCATTGCGATCTCAGCGGCCCCTATAATTCCGCCACTGCCATATACAAATTAGGTGTCTGGAAACCAAAGGAGGAAGGCTTTGTGAAAAAAAAGGAGGAAGGCTCTGAACGGATGTGTAATTGATTTTACCGTTGGAGTAGGTGTTTTAAAGATACCTAAACACATATTTGCTAATACCCATTATAATTTGATATTCATCTTGCTTTTGTATCCACATTTATGGATGTCAATGTTTGCAAACTCATTTTAATGTATCAATATGTAGCGTTACCGCTGCAGGAGCCACTGGTAAATTACGTTTTTCCCACCCTGCACAGCCTGGCACACAGAACTTTCCACAGCACTTTGGAGTCAAGAAACAGTCCTTGCAGTTTTGTTTTTGTATTTTATTAGGGGTATTGAACTTGGATGGGGTTTAGGGTATTATGGGATGCCCACTTAATCAAAGTAGTAGAACTTTTCATGAACACAAATATATACAGTCCGTATATACACTTCTTCTCTACCTCCAGCACAAATATTGCTTGTAGAACTACATCTTATACTGCACAAATCTGGCCTTTATGGAAGAGTGGCAAGAAGAAAGCCATTTCTTAAAGATATCCATAAAAAGTGTCGTTTAAAGTTTGCCACAAGCCACCTGGGAGACACACAAAACATGTGGAAGAAGGTGCTCTGGTCAGATGAAACCAAAATCCAACTTTTTGGCAACAATGCAAAACGTTATGTTTGGCGTAAAAGCAACACAGCTCATCACCCTGAACAAACCATCCCCACTGTCAAACATGGTGGTGGCAGCATCATGGTTTGGGCCTGCTTTTCTTCAGCAGGGACAGGGAAGATGGTTAAAATTGATGGGAAGATGGATGGAGCCAAATACAGGACCATTCTGGAAGCAAACCTGAGGGAGTCTGCAAAAGACCTGAGGCTGGAACGGAGATTTGTCTTCCAACAAGACAATGATCCAAAACATAAAGCAAAATCTACAATAAAATGGTTCACAAATAAACATATCCAGGTGTTAGAATGGCCAAGTCAAAGTCCAGACCTGAATCCAATCGAGAATCTGTGGAAAGAACTGAAATCTTCTGTTCACAAACGCTCTCCATCCAACCTCACTGAGCTCAAGCGGTTTTGCAAGGAGGAATGGGCAAAAATTTCAGTCTCTCGATGTGCAAAACTGATCGAGACATACCCCAAGCGACTTACAGCTGTAATCGCAGAAAAAGGTGGCGCTACAAAGTATTAACTTAAGGGGGCTGAATAATTTTGCACGCCCAATTTTTCAGTTTTTTATTTGTTAAAAAAGTTTGAAATATCCAATAAATTTCGTTCCACTTCATGATTGTGTCTCACTTGTTGTTGATTCTTCAAAAAAAATTACAGTTTTATATCTTTATGTTCGAAGCCTGAAATGTGGCAAAAGGTCGTAAAGTTCAAGGGGGCCGAATACTTTTGCAAGGCACTGTATCTTCTCAACCAATCTGTATTGCAAAGCAATCAGAAAGCTACTATATGTTGACACTGTGACAAGACCAGACATAGCCGCAGCAGTGGGCATACTATGCAGGAAAGTTTCAGCTCCCTGTCAGCATGACTTTAACGCAGTAAAAAGAGTGATACAGTACCTCAAAGATGAAGTTACGGTTACCAGCAACATCAAATCCAAAACTAGTCGGATAAGTGGATGCTGATTGGGCCGGGGACTGCACAGACGGCAAATCCACAAGTGGATTCATCTTCCAATATGGGATAGGAACCATAGGCTGGTCTATTTAAAAGCAAACAACTGTCTCTCTATCTTCAACTGAAGCAGAGTACATTGCAGCAGCATACGCTTGTCAAAAAAGCAATATGGATTTGTCAACATTTGGAGGACATTGGGATAAACATAGTATAGAGAAGGCTGCAACAGGGAAATTGAGCCAGAGGGTTGTCAGAGATTACTTGGTAACCTTACAGGGAACCAAACATTCTAGTGTAGATGATGCCAAGGCATGAGACATGTGTATAGCCAACAGTACAGCCAGAGATCATTCCCAAAACTAACCAGAGGAGAGTTTCATATTTTAAACAGTTTATGAGTTGCACTCACAAGTTACAGAAAAGCTCTTCAACAGTCAGAGAACCAGAACAGGACTTGCAAGTTCCAATTGTCAGTGAGGTTTCAACATTCCCAACCACCCCCATCCTATGCAATATGGAGTAAGGGATAACCCAACAAAGGAAGCCATAAACCAGCAAGAACGTGGGGGAGAACAAGAGAGCACATCAAAGGAAGGTAGCAATGAAGCAGAAGGAGAAGTGCCAGTACCGTACACCACTGAAGATGAACCGCAACTGAACATTCAACTGACCGTACCCAAATAGCTGACTGTAATACAGAAGATGAATAGAAACCAATACTAAATTGAGTAAACTGCGATCCTTCCGTTTTAAAGTGCAAACGTGCAAAGTGATTTCAACTAAACACCAACATGCTAATATGTGTGTGAAAAGGAGAGTTGTCCAATGGTTAATGGGAAAAATCAAAAAGAAAGGGCTTCCATAGTGAAGTATGTCACGATTTTATTCCAAAAACAAAAATGCGTTTTATGACAACCTGTAATAGGAAGTCTGGTGAGTAGGATGTGTGACAGGTGATGGTGGTGGAAGAAATTCCAGTCAAATATACCTATTGTCCAGCAGGGATTTAAAGATTGTGTACACTATTTGAAGAAGTTGATACATTGTCTGATACATTGTTTGAACATTCACTATTTGTACCATTGAACTTATTTTGTGTTTTGACTTTTTACACACATAGGCCCAGATTCACGTAGAGCGGCGTATGTTTAAGCGGGCGTAGCGCAGCTCATATGCGCTACGCTGACGAAACATAGAGAGGCAAGTACAGTATTCACAAAGCACTTGCTCCCTAAGTTACGTCGGCGTGGCGTAAATGGGCCGGCGTAAGCCCGCCTAATCCAAATTAGGAAGGTAGTGGGCGTGTTGTATTAAAATTAGCCGTGACCCCATGTAAATGAAGCGGCGAACGAACGACGCATGCTTAGAATCATGTCGCATATAACTCCCTAAGATACAACGGCTCAATGCGTTCGACGTGAACATAACCTACGCCCAGCCCCATTCATGTACGACTTACGTAAACGGCGTAAAATCCAACGGCAATTTCGACGTTCATACCCTAAACGACTTAGATCAGCTTTTTGGTGGTTTATCTTTACGCCGGAGGTACGCCTTACGTAAACGGCGTAGCTTACTGCGACGGGCGCAAGTACGTTCGTGAATCGGCGTATCTCGCTCATTTACATATTCGACGCGTAAATCAATGGAAGCACCCCTTGCGGCCAGCGTAAATATGCGCCCAAAATACGACAGGGTAGGAGACTTACGTCGGTCGTATGCTGCCAAAATTCAGGCGTATCTTAGTACAAGAATACGGCACATAGATACGACGGCGCATCCGTGGACTTACGTGGCGTAAGTCTTTCTGAATCCGGCTAATATTATCATATTATCATGTTGGTGTTTAGTTGAAATCACTTTGCACGTTTGCACTTAAAAACGGAAGGAGCGCGGTTTAATCAATTTGGTATTGGTTTCTATTCATTTATTTGTTCTTATACAACGTGCTGCTCCTTATCAATACTCACCTGTTACATTACTTTAATTACTCTAGCACCACACATTAGTCTTTGACAGGTTTTATTCTTTATTTTATTTATTTATTTTATTTAGGATCAAATGTATTTTATACATTGGAAGAGAGATTCCCTTTTATTAACACAAGGGCTTTTCTACTTAGTGCAACAGGTTATGCTATACAAATTCACCTACAGCCTCACAATCCAAGCTCCATTCCTGAAAAGTCTCTTGGTATCCCCTTCCCTAGTGAGCCAACTGTTCTTCCATAAATACAAAACTGTAAATCGTTTTAGTGCGTTTTCATATTTGGTTATCAAGTTAACCCACACTGTTTAAAACAGTAACCTTTTTTAACAATTTAATGCTATAAGGAACTTTTAAAAGTTCTTAATTTCTTGTGTTCATTTACCTTCTTTTCTCTCAGAGCATAATTATTTTTTGATCTGCTTTTCTGTACATTTTCTGGTATTTGCCCCTAACAATATAAGAGAGAATCACCCTTACAGGGTTTGTAGAGAAAGATTTGATAGACTGGTCATAAGTGGAACAGCTCAATGTGAACAGTAAATTGCCTGGGGCCAGCTATATATTACATATATACATTGCTATACAGCATCCTAACACACTGCTTGTGCAGGAAGCATTTGTGCATTAAAGAACAGACTCTTTTCTGTCTAAGTAAACTTGTTTTGGAAATGTTACTGTGACAACCAATACACAAACCTTCAGTCTATTTACCTTGGAATGTATATATTTTTCTTGTCATTATTTTCTTGTCTTATGAACACAATTTCATATAACATGAGCATTAGTTTCAATTGTAAAATCTGTGTAGTAAAGGTCAAATAAAGGTACAAATCTACATTGGTCATCACACAATGAGGCATTTGAAGGCTATCTTTGAGTCGTTCTCCATCACCTGCAGAGTCTACTGCAGAGTTTAGTTGTGAACATTATAAACATTCAAAGCCAATAGCCACTCTTAACGCTTACCTGTAATAAAGCACCCAAAGACAGGGCCAGTACGGGGGGGGGGGCAGAAGGGACGGATGCCTTGGGCGGGACCATTTACTGGAGGAAGAGGCAGTAGAAGTGCCGGTGTACTGGCCACGCTACATAGATAATGACAACATGTGCCGAGTGTGCCCTCCTGCACCCGGCACAAGCCTGCCCCTCACTTCCCTATCAATCTCAGCCTGACAGACGCTTCCTAGTCCCGGCTGGTGTGACTACAATGAGAGGCTGGCTGGGAGGTGGGATAGGAAAAGGAACATGGAGTGCTGCCGCCCGACGGAGCTATGACATGGGAGTGCAATCAAGGAGGAGGAACCAAGCAGGGCATCATCACACAAGTAAGCAGATTGTTATCTGCAGATGGCAGAATTAAAGGGGTTGTAAAGGTACATGTTTCTTCACCTTAATGCATTCTATGACTTGGTATCACGTTTATTTTAATATTAGCAAGCGCCATTACACCCCTCTATTTTAACTTGTTATCAGTGTGTAAGCACTAATTAGTTGTGGCTGCTACTTAGTATATCTATCTGTTTTAATAATTAGTTTAGTTCTCAGTGCCCTGGTTAGGTCGGTTTGCGCATTGGTTCCTCTCATTTACACTGGCTACCACTGCTGTCAGTCAAATCATGTGGGGAGGGAGCCAGAAGCGAAGTAGCCACAATCGCTGGTGGGGGATAACAGAAGAGGAGATCAGACCACTCTGTGCAATACCATTGCAGAGAGCAGGTAAGTATAACATAAAAAAAAAGTATAAGTATAACATGTTTATTATTTTAAGAAAAAAAATCAGCCTTTACAACCACTTTAAGGTCCACCATCAGTAGATTTAAAATATGGTTAAGTAGACCTTAAAGGTGACGTATGGACTTGGAAAAAATACAAATATTCATACTCACCTTGATGCTGCAGCATCTGTGTGATGCTGCGGCTGTCCCATGTCGGCTCTAAGACTGAGAACTGAGTGATCACATGACCGCTAATCGCTGAGTTCTCTGTTATCTCGGAGAGCAGTGACTTTCAGTCACCGCTTTCTGCTCTGCCCCTCAAACACTCACTGGAGCACCAGGATTGAGAGGAGGCGAGTGCAGCTGGGTAGATTCTGGCAATATGGTCAGGATCCTTCCGGAGCCTTGAACGGCTCTGCTACGTCAGCTTTACGGTGGGCTATAGTCCGTTACTAGCTGACTGGGTCATGGGAAAACAAAAGTAAGTGCACTCCGGGGACCCACAAGAGAAGTATGGCCACAAAAGCATTTTTTTTAAGCACCAGGCCCCAGATTTACTTTAGCCATTTTTTAATCACTTTGCCCTATGTGTAGGCATCTACACAACTGTACATATTCACAAGCAACATGTAAATGCTTGGACCTGGCTGTTACTAATATTATTAATAGTCACATTTGGTTCATGGGACTCCCTGCTAGTAATGAAAGCCATTGGACAGCTATTACCTGTAAAAGTATGGCTGATAGGGGCTGAGCCGGTACAGGGGAGGGGGGTGTAAGGGGCGGATGGCCTGGGCGGTACAATTTATTGGGGGTGGGGGGTGCAGTAAAATGTCCTTCCCGGTCCGCGGCCCACTACCCGGGCCGTAGCGTCTCTGCAGCTGAGCCGTGGCGGGCGGCATTAGATTTTAAGGCAGGCGGGTGAGAGAGCCCGGTAGATCAGAGAGGCAGGTGGTCAGGTGATGCTAGGTGGATGGCCCATCTAGCATCACCGCTCTTCCGCCCTCACAGCATGCGGAATGTCGGAGGTGCAGAGGGGAGCAGAGAGATGACATCATCTCTCACCGCCCGCACTACATCTCCGCTCTCCTTCCGTTACTCAATAACGACCACTGAACCAGTGCCACCAATGCAGTGACAATCCACATCTGGTGGCACTGGCATGGGACTTGGCAAGTGGCATTCCTCATCTGGTGGCACAGGCAGGTGACATGGCAAGTGGCATTCCTCATCTGGTGGCACTGGCGGGTGACATGGAAGAGGCATTCCTCATCTGGTGGCAGGCAGTATGGCAAGTGACATTCCTCATCTGGTGACGTGGCAAGTGGCATTCCTCATCTGGTGGCACTGGCAGGTGACGTGGCAAGTGGCATTCCTCATCTGGTGGCAGGCAGCGTGGTAAGTGGCAATTCCTCATCTAGTGGTAGGCAGCGTGGCATTCCTCATCTGGTGGCAGGCAGCGTTGCATTCCTTATCTGGTGGCAGGCAGCCTGGCAAGTGGCATTCCTCATCTGGTGGCACAGGCAGGTGACGTGGCAAGTGGCATTCCTTATCTGGTGGCACTGGCAGGTGACATGGCAAGTGGCATTCCTCACCTGGTGGCAGGCAGCGTGGCAAATGGCATGTCACTTCGGGTGGCAGGGTGGCAAGTGACATTCCTCATCTGGTGGCACAGGCAGGTGGCATTCCTCATCTGGTGGCACAGGCAGGTGACCTGGCAAGTGGCATTCCTCTTCTGGTGGCACTGGCAGGTGACATGGCAAGTGGCATTCCTCATCTGGTGGCAGGCAGAGTGGCAAGTGGCATTCCTTATCTGGTGGCAGGCAGCATGGCAAGTGACATTCCTCATCTGGTGGCAGGCAGCGTGGCATTCCTCATCTGGTGGCAGGCAGCGTGGCAAGTGGCATTCCACATCTGGTGGCAGGCACTGTGGCAAGTGGCATTCCTCATCTGGTGGCAGGCAGCGTGTCAAGTGACATTCCTCATCTGGTGGCAGGCGATGTGGAAAGTGACAAGTTGCATCTGGTGGCAGTTGACATGGCAGGCAACATGGCAAGTGACACACTCAGGGCTCCCACCGATTCTGCATTATGGTGAGTTGAACTATTTCATTTTACATTAAAATGTAATACAGGGGGGCGTGACCGGAAGTTGCCCTGCATGGACGCCTGAGCTCTTAGCTCCTCCATAGCCCACAGCACCGCCGCCTTCTCAGGGGATATCACCCGCTCGCCCATGGGTGGAACCTGGAGGACCCGCTCCTCTAAAGTATGGGGATCGTCCCAGCCACCTCCCAGCTCCTCTGCGACCCTCCATGGGTACTTTTCACCGCCTCCCACGTCACGCGGCGAGGCGTCCAAGATGGCGCCAGCCTCCTCCACCTCCTCCATGCGGTCTCCGCTCCAGCCGGGCTCCCAGCTGCCGACCCACCCCCACAGCCCACCGGAATCAACATGGGAACCGACAGGACCGCATCCCGCGGGAACAGGAGCGGTGAGTCCGCCCCAGTCACCACAGGCAGCGCCGCGGCATGACCCCCGGCAGGCCTCACTGCAGCCTCATACACTCAGTGCTCTGGGGCCTTCCCTAGACTCCTGCGCATGGCCTCGGATCCAGGCCTGTCAGCAGAGGGCCCTGACTCACCTGCCATCTCGGAGGACTTTCCCCCCTGCCTGAGCACACCTGGGCCCCGGGAACCTCACAGGCAGAGCACCTCTGTGGATTTATGCCCCAGCATGTGCACCACCTTGCTCCTGCCCCCCCAGCCACAGAGACAGTCTCATCCCACAGACCCCGGGCCTGAGGTGTGGAGGGCAGACCATACCATCTCCTGTGCCCAGGCAGTCAGCTCTCCTGCCATGGGCCGAATGGATGGACAGACAGCCCCTCCCCCCCGCGCCACGGCCCCCAGAGTGGCCAAACCCACGGGACCCCCATCTGCAGCCCTGGACACCAGACCGACCCGCAGCCCCCCTAGGTCCACAGATGGCAGCCGTGAGTCGGTAGAAGCACGGGTTGTCGCCTCTTGCCACAGGGAAGAACGATCAAGCGCCTGAACAGCCACTATGATCATTCTTATAGTCTAGGGAATCGCTGGCTGAAAAAGACAATATCTGTATGATGCCTGTAGCTGCACCTATCATTCAGATATACCCACACAAAGTCAAGGACGTCATATGACGGTCGGCGGGTGGGAAGTGGTAATTAAAATATTAAAGGTTTTGTTTACCTTTTCACAAAAAATTCAAACGCACAACACCCTCCCTACCCCTCCAGTCCCACTCTGTATGTAGCTTATGTGATCCCCATCTTATGCCACCTTTTCCAGCTAATAGAACGGTCCAGTACTTTAACAAAAAGTGCTGGACAGTGCTGGAGGCTGTGTACCAATATCATGTGATCAACGGAAACCCCTTATTGGTCAGTGCTGGCCAGGTGCCCACACTGACCAATGAAAATCCTTTAAGGCTCTTTTCTTTGGGGGTGGCATCCCGAAACACAGCAGAAAATTTGATTCTTCAGCAAGGTAGTGTGGCTAGTGTTGACCAATGAGCAGTTACCATTGCTCGCATTATGGTGTTGAACAGCTTTTAGCGCTGTGTGGTGATATTTTAAAGTGCCAGTCCATTATACCAGAAGAGACCCTAGGGGTGGAGAGGGTGTTGGGAGTAATTGTTTTGGAAATAGAAAAACGAACCCTTTAAACAATATTAACAAAAATGGTTCTGGCTAAGGGCTCATTCTTAGTTCAGCTGCTTTACATCTTTTTTCTGGTACATGGTAAGCATTCAGTAAATTGTCATAAGATGTCTGATATGCATTCCAAATGCTGAAAGGATTCTAGGAATAAAAATAGTCCTCTATCATCACACTCTGTGGAAAGAGAAGTGAACTGCATAGTACATGCTTGTAAACTGTGTAGTAACTGCATGCATTTAAATGTCTGTAGTTGGATTGGTTTGCAAGCAGTTATGATGACCAAGGAACATTGCAGGAGGCATCTCAGTGACCCTCTGAAAACAAACTGCTTCTTCTTAAATGCTTAAGTGACCTGCTTAATTCCTTCACTATAGTAACCTATACCAATAGTAGTTGGCAAACTGTTGTGTCATGTGCTCACTGACTACAAAAACTGTCCCTGGGTACCCAGCTTGTCTGAAAACGTTTCTTTTACACTTTGCATGGCTCATTAGCAAATGTTACATTTGAATATGACTGAACAGAAAATAGCAGATTCTGTATTTTTTATCACACTGCACCTGTACCTATATATTTTGTTTCTTCTTCATGACTTAAAGTAACTGACTAGCAGGATATGGGGGCGTCAATAGAGGGAAATCTTCCAACCCTTTAAGGCCAGGTGTCTCCACACTGAGGCTATTTGGAGCTGTCTGTGTGTTGGAATTACACGTAAATCACAAACTGGTGGATTTACACTATTTGCATCAGCTGATACGATGTATTCTCACTGGCAGATCAGGATTCTGCCCGACTGACAAATTTGCTGCCAAGTCCACATTGCCCAGTGAGGCCAAATTACAGAAGCAGCTCAGCCTAAGGTCAGCGTGAGCCGACACCTGTATGACAGAGGCTGTTTTCAGAGTTTAACCTGGTATGAATATCTACTTACATCCGTAACATGCCTTTGACACCAGAACACGCTGTGAAATCTTCCTGCCTTCAGTAAACAGATTCCCAAAAGCCATTTCTGTTGAAAATCTTCACGGTGCACATGAGTAAGGAGATGCAAAAGGGAAAGAACTGTATTTATTTACATTAGGTTGTAAAAGGTTGTGATTGTTCAGTTTGGAAAGATGCACAAATATTTACTCCATTTTCAGACATTAAAGCGGAGTTCCACCCAAAAGTGGAACTTCCGCTTTAAGTACTCCTCACCCCCTGACATGCCACAATTGGCATGTCATTTTTTTTGGTGGGAAGTGGGTACCTGGTTTTGAGAGGGACTTCCTGTCCCACTTCCTCCTTCCATGTTCTGGCCACCTAGGTGACTCTGTCTCTCTCCCTAGGCGACCCCTCTCTCCATCCATGCAATCTTCTGGGACATGTCACAGGTCCCAGAAGATTTCCTGGCCCCTGACAGAGCGCAGAGTGACTCGCGCATGCACAGTGCGCACCCGGCTATAAAGCCACAAGCTGTCACAGCCGGGCGCCCACGGTTATAATGCCGCCGCCGCAGAGAGGTGGGGAAAGGAGCGAGGCATCGGGCGGCCGCATCGCTGGACCGTGGCACAGGTGAGAGTTTTTTGTAGCTGCTGACTTTTAATAAACTTAACAACCAGTGGAACTCCTCTTTAAGGATTGGGCTTATGCAAGAATCTGAATGTTCACTCTTAAATTATTATAATTGTTCAGGCTTGCTTTCAACCGATATATACAATGTTTAGCTTTATTGCCCTCTTTATGACTGACGCATTTGAAAGTCAAGATCAGAAGCCACCTGAAAAAAAAACTGCCTTGTCATTGGTCTGATCTTACACACTTCAAGATCCTGAGTGTGCATAAGAGTATCAAATAACAAACCACTGAAATAACATGAATGTAAATAACTACACAGCGTTAATACTTTTATGCTTGACATATAAAACTCTGAGGCCCCATACACACGATAGAATCCATCCGCAGATAAATCCCAGCAAATGGGTTTCTGCGGATAGATCCTATGGTGTGTACACGCCAGCGGATCTGTTTCCGCGGAGAAATCTCCTCTGGGATGGATTCCAGCAGATCGGATATTTGCTGACATGCACAACAAATCCATCTGCTGGAATCCATTCCAACGGATGGATCCGCTCGTCTGTACAGACTTACCGGATCCATCCGTCCAAAGGGATTCCCCGCACGCGTCGTAATGATTTGACGCATGCGTGGAATTCCTTATATGACAGCGTCGCGCCCGTCGCCGCGTCATAATAGCGGCGACGGCGCGACACGTCATCGCCAGAGGATTTCAGCGCGGATTTCAATGCGATGGTGTGTACACGCCATCGCATAGAAATCTTCTGAAATCCTCGAGAGGATTTATCCGCGGATACGGTCCGCTGGACCGTATCTGCGGATAAATCCTCTCGTGTGTATGGGGCCTGACTCTTGACTAAGATGGCACATACTGTATATACAACAATATGGCACATACTGTCTATCCCCATTGAGAACGTCTGTTAATGACGAAACGTCGTGTGGGAAGGCGCACACTGACGTCACCACGTTCCATCTGAAGGAGGAAGGGCTCCTATTGCCGGCCGGCATACATACACGCTTTTAATCATGAGATGTTTGTAAGTACATGTCTTATGCATTTTTATTAAATATTTCGTACGGTATCACGCTATGGTACGTTTTTATTTATATACCGAGGATATGTTCAATCATCGATGTGGTGCAATTTGAGATCTGCTCCCTGGATCCCTCCCCAGTTTGATGCTAATCTGATGTGGAGCCCATTGAATAGAATCTGTCTACATGCCTAATGTTTGGGTGTTTTTGGTAAGCGGCTTTCAGTTTGGTGGTGGTGTGTTCACACTGAAGTTTTGCTGACACATGGTGGTGCTGCTACGAACCTTTTATTGGACTGAATGTGTTTTTATTCATATTATTTATTATCATTGCTTTTTACCAGCCTGATATCTGGTTTCCTACTTGGCGCAGTTTACTTTTATCTTGGACTTTATATGCTTATCACATTTCTTCTGCTGCCTTGACGCATATATATTTAGAACGTTTTTTGACAAGCGCAGTTTTTTCTCCCTATATATACAACACATGTGTGTGTATTATAAGGTATGATCTAACTGCATTACTGATTTAAAACATAAATTGTAAATTTTGATACTGACTTTCCATAGGATTAAATACTGTTTTCCTTCTACTGTAGGAAGTAGTAAAACACCTCTGACGCAAGTGGAAAACGGTTGCATGTAACACAAGCAAAAAAGAGTAAGTGCCCTACTTACAAACCTTCAAACTTTTAAAGTCAATCATGGAAGTAGCTCATGTGTCTGCCGGACATTGTCACATGCGAGCACACTCTGCTGCAAAAGTTTATGCTGCTGTGTACTGTACAGTACTATAGTGTACAGTAGTACAGCGTGGATTTAAAGCCCAAGATGTTCAGAAGAAAGCGTAAAAAGAGTGGTGATATAGCACGGACTGCTAAGAAGCGCCAAGCAATAACAATGGTACCAAAATTTTTTATAATTCAGAGATTGGAGTGAGGAGAAAAGATAGTAGACGTCATTCGTTCTTATAATATGAATCGTATCGATCATGGAACATGTGAAGTTGCTGTGCAAATGATGTTGACAATAATATAAAAAAAGTGCAGAAAAGTAAAGGAGGAAAAGGAGAAACTTCTGTGTATGCAGAATCAATATCAGTGTCAAGTCCAGCTCTGCCTAATATTGATTCAAGAAAAGCTAAAAGCCTGTATGAAGAAAAAACATAGTAAAGAATAAGAAGGTACATCTTTTAATGTCAGCCATGACCTTCACAACGTAAAAGTAAATGGTGAGGCAGTGAGTGCAGATATCATAGCTGCCCAGGAATTTCCTGCAACACTTTAAGAAATTATTGTGGAAGGCGCTTATTTACCTGAACAGGTTTTTAATGTAGATGAGACAGGACTGTATTGGAAAAATATATATTTTTTTCTCTTTTCTTTTCTTCCTCTTCTCTTCCTTCCCGGTCCGTCGGTATACAAGGAAGGAGGAGGAGAAGAGGTGGAGTTAGGGGTCTTGAGGAGGGGATAAGGGGGGAGGGAATGAAGGGAATAAAATAGGGAAGGAAGTGTGATGGAGATAAAGGAGGGAATTAGTCTAATATATAGAGAATATATGGACAATCAGGGTGGAGATGAAATACTTGGGCAAGTTTGAAATTTAGCTAAAAGTTGTAATAGTATTTTGGTTACCACATCTCTCCTTGGGGGAATGGTTTGAAATTGTTTGTGATATAATATATTATAATTTCCCTTGGTGCTAAACTATGAATAGCAAATAGTGTTAAAGAGAAAGATGTAATGTAATATCCATATATATGTTGTCTTATTGGATTTTGCATATTCCTTTTCTTGTTTCCTGTATTGCTTTCTTGCTTATAAAAATAAATAAAAATATAGAATTAAAAAAAAAAAGGAAAAAGATGCCAGACAGAAGTTTCATCAGTAAGAAGGAAAAGTTGATGGCAGGCTATAAAGCAGCAAAAGACAGGCTTATGCCGCGTACACATGGTTGGAATTTCCAACAAGAAAAGTTCGATGTGAGCTTTTGGTCAGAAATTCCGACCATTGGACGCCCCATTGGACTTTTTCTGTCGGAATTTCCGACAGCAAAAATTTGAGAGCTGGCTCTCAAATTTTCCGACGGGAAAAGTTCTTGTCGGAAATTACAATCGTTTGTATGCTATTCCGACGTGCAAACAAAAACACGCATGCTCGGAATCAATTCGACACATGCTCAGAATCATTGAACTTAATTTTTCTCTTCTCGTTGTAGTAATGTACGTCTCTGCTTTTTTTGACGGTGGGAATTTTGTGTAACCGTGTGAATGAGCACAAGTTTGAGACAAAATTCTGTTGTTAAAAAATCCACATTTTCTTGTTGGAATTTCCGATCGTGTGTACGCGGAATTACTCTGTTGTTTAATGGCAATTCTTCCCGTGATATGAAACTAAAGCCTCTCTTAGTTTACAATGCAGAGACCCCAAGAGCCCTTAAAAACACAGCCAATGGTTCTCCTCCTATTGTGTGGAAGAGTAACTCCAAAGCCTGGGTTACACAGGCCATGTTCTAGGACTGTTTTTTCCACCACTTTATCCCAGAGATAGAGAAATATTGCTGGGAGAAAGATGTCCCATTCATCCTTCTTTTTCTGCTTGACAATGCTCCGGGCCACCCCCTATTCATGGACAACTTTCATCCCAACATATTGCAAAATATTGCATCTGCCACGGAATACTACGGCACTTATCCAACCTATGGACCAGGGAGTTATTGCAACGCTCAAGAAATAATATTTACGTCACACTGTTTGTCAGGCAGTAAAGGTGATTAACAAATTGACAAAGTGATTGACAAATCAGAAACATTTTTGGAAGGACTATAATATCTAAAAGGCCATAAAAAACATTGACTTTGCTTAGCATGAGGTTGGAGCCATCACTATGAATGGGGTTTGGAAGAACCTTCGCCCACATATTGTTCTCGATGTTTGTGGATTTGAAAAGGTGGGTGTGGAGTCCAAAGAGGTCTTCAACAAGAAGCTGGAGCTAGATCTGCAAGAGGACACCTTTAGTGAACACCTTGCTGTGCAACACGAGGAGTTCACTGATGAAGACCTGATGGAATCAAGAGGAAAAAATAACTGAAGAACCAAAGAGATTCACAACACAGGAAATGGCAAGGGGATTTTCGTTATTTGAGGAGGCACTGTTGAGGCACAGGACCCAAATGTAAAAATGGTACACAAAAGGTTGCAGCAGCCGTTCAGAATGCCATCCAGTGCTACCATATCATCTATGATGAGAAAAAAAGAGCTACTACCCAGACATCACTGGGTAAATTTTTTAAAGAGGGTAGATAGAATTGAATCTAGCAAGGAACCAGAACCTGTGCCATCAACATCAGTCGTGTGTAAAACAGCAGCTTGCACTTCATCTACTATTGCTGAAGAGCCTTCCGTTCCATCAACATCAGGCATGAGTGAAATTGCAACTTGCCCTCTATCTCCAATTGCTGACGATTGTTCAGCTCCACCATCTCCCACCTATCCCAACTCTAATGAGTAACTCTTCATCCAGGGGCGGATCCAGAGTCTAGTTTCGGGAGGGGCACTGTCGGAAAATAACTGTATCATACAGTCCTAACCTTGTTTAAAACAGTGACACTGTTTTAAAGTGTTGCATGCATCCCAATTCCTGAATCCCATTTATTCCTACTGAGACACACAGCCGCTTTATCCCAATATGACATGCTGGTGCAGGTCCCTGAATGCACCCTGCATGCATTCTGGGACCCACACGCATGACATATTGGGATATAGCGGCTGTGTGTCTCAGTAGGAATAAATGGGATGCATATAACACTTTAAGCATCCCCAATCAGTAAAAGACAGCAGAAACGTGTCAGCAGTCAGGTTTTATTTTATTTTGCTGTGACTTGTAGTGCTGTCCTTCTTTTAATAAAGGCTACAATTTGTTCAGAGTGCGGCTGTCCAGAGACACTCTTTGTTCCTGCTTTGATAATGATAGGTAATTGTAATATGGCACATGGAGGGGGTTAATATACTCACTGATGTATTACTGACCAGTGATAATGAATTAACCCCTTTGTGCTGCATTAGTGGCAATGTTTAAAAAGGGGTAGCATAAAACTGTCATTAATGCAGCACAAAGGGGTTAATTACCACTGGTCAATAGTACATAGGTGAGTACATTAACCCCTCCAGGCTCCATGTGCTATATTACAATAGCATTGTAAATTATTTAACCCCCCCCCTCGCCCAAAGCATTACCCTTTGCAATGTCAATTTCCCCATTGCCCCCCCCCCGGATCCGCCCCTGTCTTAATCCCTGTTCACTCCATGCCAGCCCCTGTATGCCATCTGTTGTGCTGTACATTTCAAGATAATATAAAAAATGTATTATTTACCGTATTTTTTGTTTGTTTGAAAACCTCACTTTGTTGGACCTACGAACAAAGTGGATTCACGAACACGCTCCTGGAACGGAACATGTTCGTAAGTAGGGGACTTACTGTACATTCACTAAGTTCTGGGGAAAGTCCCTTGCAAAGTGCAACTTCCTTTGCAAAGTAAAGATTTAGGGCCAGATCCACAGAAGAATTACGCCGGTGTATCTATTGATACGCCGCGTAATTTCAAAGTTTCTGCGTCATATCTTTGTTTTGTATCTACAAAACAAGATACGACTGCATCTGGGCTCGATTCGACAGGCGTACATCTTAGTACGCCGTCGGAACTTAGGTGCATTTTCCGGCGGCCGCTAGGTGGCGTTTCCGTTGAATTTCGTGTCGAGTATGCAAATTAGCTAGATACGGCGATCCACGAACGTACGTCCGGCCGGCGCATTTTTTTACGTTGTTTGTGTTCGGCTTTTTCCAGCGTATAGTTACCCCTGCTATATGAGGCGTACTCAATGTTAAGTATGGCCGTCGTTCCCACGTCCAATTTTCAATTTTTTACGTAGTTTGCGTAAGTTGTTGGCGAATAGGGATTTGCGTAGAATGACGTCACCGTCGTAAGCATTGGCTTGTTTCGGTTTAATTTCGAGCATGCGCACTGGGATACCCCCACGGACGGCGCATGCGCAGTTGAAAAAAAACGTCATTTACGTCGGGTCAAGACGTATTTACATAAAACACGCCCCATCACATACATTTGAATTGCACGCCCTTACGCCGCCTAAGTTACGCTACGCCACCGTAACTTACGGCGGAAATCCTTTCAGGATACCAAAAAAAAAATGTAAGTTACGGGGGCGTAGCGTATCATAGATACACGGAGGAATGCGCCAATCTACCTGGATCTGCCCCTTAATCACCACATAGTACACCTTTATTAATAAAGCCTTTTAGTATACATTTGTTTAAAAAAATTCCCCCAAACTGCATGCTGACACAATTTTTAAAGTGTATGTAAAACCAAAATCTTTTTTGTTAACTTTTAGGAAGAGTAGGGAATGGGTAAAACTTTTGTCAACAAATTAAGGATTGAGTCAGCACACCAAACAATTAGTCATTTCTAAAATAGATATATTATAATTGCAAATAGAAAAAGGTACTAGATACATATAAACATATTATAATGTCTAGAATGCCATTCCCAAAAATGCTTCACTAATCTAGACATGATAAGCTAACTATAGCAAAATATGCATAAGCATATTCAAAGAAGCAGTGGGAGGCCATCCAGCACAGCGAATACACCAAGGGACAAGGTGGAACTTGATTTGATAAAGGCGACTGCTTCACTGAAACATTGTTCATCTGTTCCACCTCCATCTATTACTAGGTCTTTACTCTCCACTTGTTGGCTCCTCTATATTGACAGGGTACTGTATTTTCTGTGCTGGATGTCCTCCCAGTGCTTCTTTGACTATGCTTAAAGGGTCACTAAAGGAAAACATTTTTTTTGCTGAAATGACTGTTTACAGGGTATAGAGACATAAAAGTTAACTGATTCCTTTTAAAAATGATTAAAAATAGATTAAATTCAATCATATAATGTGCCTGCAGTTTCACTTTCGTTTTTAAACTGGTTTCATGTTTCTGTGAAATAAAGAGACCCACAGAACAAAAACAAACAAATCCAGGGCAGTGTTTTGTTTTTAAAATGAATCTGATTGGTTCTGAGGAGTTTTAGACACACAGCTTAGACCACAGTGAAAAGCTGCCATGAGATTTTTCATAAGAAGCCAGACAACCAGGAAGTGTGGAGATCACAGCAGAATTACAGCAACTTCAAAGCAAAAACGAACAATGAGGACATGAAACCAGTACTTCAGTAAGGAAAAGGAAGCTATTTAGCTAAAAAAAATATTTCCTTTAGTGATCCTTTAAAGTGGGAGTTCACCCGAAAAACAATTTTTAACATTAGATTGAGGCTCATTTTGTGAAGGGGAATCGGGTGTTTTTTTTTAAATCGAAGCAGTACTTACCGTTTTAGAGAGCGATCTTCTCCGCCACTTCCAGGTATGGGCTGCGTGACTGGGCGTTACTATTTGATTGACAGTCTTCCGACGGTCGCACACATCGCGTCACGAGTAGCCGAAAGAAGCCGAACGTCGGTGCGGCTCTATACGGCGCCTGCGCACCGACGTTCAGCTACTTTCGAAAAATCGTGCCGCGATGTATGCGACCGTCGGAAGCCTGTCAATCAAATAGGAACGCCCAGTCCCGAAGACCATACCCGGAAGCGGCGGAGAAGATCTATCTCTAAAACGGTAAGTACTGCTTTGTTTTTTAAAAAAACACCCGATTCCCCTTCACAAAATGAGCCTCAATCTAATGTTAAAAATTAAGTTTTTGGGTGAACCTCCACTTTAAGTACTTGTTGCAGTGGTTAGTTTCTTATGTCTAGCTTAGTGGAGAAATTTCAAGATGATATTCTGGACAGCATTATACATATACTATATGCATCTACTACCTTTTGTTATTTGCAATTATAATATATCTATTTTTTAAATCTCATTCTCTGACTGCTGACTTATTCTCTTATTTGTTGATTGTTATATTGAGACTTTCTGAGGTAGTCTAATCTTAGGCCTTGTGCACACTGCAGCTGTTTTACAGACATTTGATGTTTTTTTTCCCCTGCCCCTAAATGTCCCTCTATGTTAGCCTATCTGTCTATGCACATATAAGCGTTTACAAGTGTTTAAAGGCAGGGGTGTTTAGGAGCAGATATCTGAACGCACTAAAAATCACATTTAGGAGAGGAGCATTTGGGCAGAAAAACGCCTTATGTGCCCAAAATTATGTTTAACCACTTAAGACCCGGACCATTATGCAGGTAAAGGACCTGGCCAGTTTTTGCGATTTGGCACTGCGTCGCTTTAACTGACAATTGCGCGGTCGTGCGATGTGGCTCCCAAACAAAATTGGCGTCCTTTTTTCCCCACAAATAGAGCTTTCTTTTAGTGGTATTTGATCACCTCTGCGGTTTTATTTTTTGCGCTATAAACAAAAATAGAGCGACAATTTAAAAAAAAAAACAATGGGCCAGATTCACAAAAGAGATACAACGGCGTATCTCCTGATACGCCGTCGTATCTCTGTGATCCGCCTGTCCTAACTATGCGACTGGTTCATAGAATCAGTTACGCATAGATAGCCCTAAGATCCGACAGGTGTAATTGACTTACACTGTCGATCTTAGGATGCAATTCAATGCCGGCCGCTAGGTGGCGAGGCCATTGCGGTCGGCGTAGAATATGCAAATGACTAGTTACGGCGATCCATGAACGTCCGTGTTACCCGTTGCTCTAACTTTACGTTGTTTCCGTCGAGATATGCGTCGTAAAATTAGGGCTGAGCCCTAGGTGTTCTAAGCAATGTTAAGTATGGCCGTCGTTCCCACGCCATTTACGTTAACGTCTAAACAAATGACGTCCGTGCGACGCCATTTAGCGCAATGCACGTCGGGTAATTTTCCTGACGGAGCATGTGAAGTACGTTCGGCGCGGGAACGCGCCTAATTTAAATGGTGCCCGCCCCATTTGAATTAGGCGGGCTTGCGCCGAGCGGATTTACGTTACACCGCCGCAAGTTTACAGGTAAGAGCTTTGTGAATCAGGCACTTACGCTGTAAACCTGCGGCGGTGTAACGTAAATGGGATACGTTACGCTGCCGTGGAGCAACGTAAATGTATCTGAATCTGGCACAATATTTTTTACTTTTTGCTATAATAAATATCCCCCAAAAAAGATATAAAAAAACATTTTTTTTCTCAGTTTAGGCCGATACGTATTCTTCCACATATTTTTGGTAAACAAATCGCAATAAGCGTTTAACGTTTGGTTTGCGCAAAATTTATAGCGTTTACAAAATAGGGGATAGTTTTATGGCATTTTTATTAATATTTTTTTTTTTTACTACTAATGGCGGCGATCAGCAATTTTTTTCGTGACTGCGACATTATGGCGGACACATCGGACAATTTTGACACATTTTTTAGACCATGGTTAAAAAATCGCAATACGCATTTAACGTATGGTTTGCACCAAATGTATAGCGTTTACAAAATAGGGGATCGTTTTATGGCATTTTTATTAATATTTCATACATCGGACAATTTTGACACATTTTTGGGACCAAAAAATGCTATAAAAATGCATTGTTTACTGTGAAAATGACAATTGCAGTTTAGGAGTAAACCACTAGGGGGCGCTGTAGGGGTTATGTGTGACCTCATATGTGTTTCTAACTGTAGGGGGGCGGAGCTGGATGTGTGACATCACTGATCGCCTTTCCCTATATCAGGGAACAGACGATCAGTGACATTGCCACTGTGAAGAACGGGGAAGGTGTGTTTACACACACTTCTCCCCGTTCTTCAGCTCCTGTGACCGATCGCAGGACACCGGCGGCGATCAGGTCCGCGGGTCCCACGGCCGCAGTCATGGAGCTTCGGACCGGGTCACGGGCGTGGGCGTGCGACCCATGCCTGGGCACTTAAAGGGGACGTACAGGTATGTGCCTGTGCCCAGCCGTGTCATTCTGCCGACGTAAATGTGCAGGAGGTTAAGTGGTTAAGCGTTTTTCTGCCCAAATGCTTCTCACCTGAATGCAATTTTGGTGGGTTCAAATTAATTTTTTTAAAGATATATTTATTGAACTTTCTTCAAAAAAGAACACACATGTAGCGCTGGTCTCCCAACGAGTCGGGCGCTATTGTAAATTTAGCGGTGTCTGAGCCAATAGTTGGGCTCAGACTCTGTCAATTCTATTTAAATTAGCCTCTGTTCTGGCTATCGTTGTGTTCTGTAGAAGTTCTCCCTTGTTGCCTGTAGGTGGCGTTATCACTTCTGGCCCATGTTGGAACTCGAGCAGACCATAGTGTGTTAGATGACCCCTCTCGGCAGCAGCCCAGTGGGAGTGGTGCCCCGCTGTGCATGCTGGGAGGGGGTACTTAAGGGGCAGACACAGTTTTTCAGGGTTCTTCGCCTCGTGGCCCTCCTGGCGCCAGGTGAGTGTGTGTGATTCCAGTCTCGGGACCATGTTGGTCTGAGGCTGTGTTCCTGTCGAGTAGGCCCAGCTATGCTGGCTGGGGCCTATGGTTCTACAGGGGATCCCAAGCTGTCCGTCCAAGTGGAGGAAGCTGCTTAGCGAAGGAAACCAGGGGAGGACCTGCCCTGGAGGAGACAAGCAAGGTAAGCTGATGTCTCGGGATAGGCCTGCTAACCCCGTCAAGGAAAAGGGATTCGCTATGCAAATTGTCTTACAGCTCGCCAAATTGGCTTAAAGGCTCTTTGGCTGTAAGGCAGGAAGTTCGGGACTTTGAATCCTGTGGCAGAGGATTTTTGACTATCCATCCTGCGTTCTCATACGGTCTGTGGCAGAGCCTGTTTCTATGCTGTCCATGCATAATTTCGGCTGCTAGGCCATGTGAGAGGGGTCTATCCGGGTGAGCAATACCCACTCAGGAGTGAGTGGTGAATACTGGAACTTTGAATACTTTTTGTGCATTCTGTGCTGCGTACCTGAACCTTCCACTTCTCTCTATACACTCTACTTCCTTCACAAGTTTTATGCAGCGAAAATAAAGCCTACAGTTGAAGGTTTTACATCTTGTGTGGAAAATTTTCTACAGACTTATTTCCCTAGACAACGAACTTAGAGTTAACGTGCAAAACCCAACATCTAAACCAGCAGCTCCTACGGGGGTAGTGCTACATAAAAATATAAACACATAAGCATACCGACTCACATGTCTCGTGTTATTATCAAAAGAAGGACACATAAAAAGCAAAGGTTACATACTCCATAACAAGGTGTATAGTAATCATAACCATAAGATCAATTTTAGAGCTGTGGAGGTCAAGTAGGGGGGCTAGAAATCCACCTACCCCAGATTTTTTGGAACACATTCGTTTTTTTTCCGAAGCTCAAAGGTAAGTGTATACAGAGGTAGGGAATCTACCCTTTAGGGTGGAGCTCCACGTTAAGGACTTGTTCACACCACAATTCCAGTGTTCCGGGTGTGTTTCTTCATGCACATTCACATGCAAATATGGTATTAACAATATATCATTTCTATTTTAGTGAATAAAAAAGTACTAAAAAGTCTTGATGTTACTTTGGGCCCCTAAACACAGGGGCGTGTCAGTGACTTCCACTTCAGTACTGCAGAAGGATGTGACTGCAGCTGGTGTTACACCATATCCCAATAACTGATGGAAATTTTATTACAGAAAAAACAACAGAAAATGGATTTACAAGGCTTACTGGCAGCATATCACCTATGCCTAAGGTATGGCAGAGCTCTGATAGTACATTTCCTTGTATATGATTTATTGTATAAACAATGATACTATATCATCATGTTCCATTTAGTTCATTATGAAAATACAAGCTAACACATGACAAGCCTACTCACCCATACCTCTCTGCCCTCCTGCTGTCATTAATACGGGTGTTTCCTTTCGCTGTGTTTTTCTTTCTCCTGGCTGTTATCTTTTTGGATGTAGTAAGTGTTAGATCATCCAATCAGATAAGCAAATATTAATCATTGGCTACAAATATACATCTGACCATGGGACCCTGGCTGTGTGAAGGAGAAAAAGTTCAGTAGGTACGGTATGTGTTTCAACGTTGTAAGACCTGATGTTGGGATTTTAGTGTGTGCCTGCTGCTAGAAGAATTCCTGCTAAAATGTTTGTCCTCTTATTGATTCCTACTATAGTTTTGAAGTATCCTAAAACCCCCTCTCCTGTTTCATGTTATTCAGCAAGACGAGAAAAATAGAGAACCTGCTCTCTATTTTCTCGTCGTGATTATCTGCAGTGTTTTCCTGCTGAGAAACACGAGCGTGTGTATACTTAACTGTCTCCATGGAAACCCGCGCATGCTCGAAATGACTTTGACGCATGCGCGGTAGTTTCCAAGACATAGGTAGGGTGAAGCAAGATGGCGGCGACAGCATTGAATGTGACGAGCGCATGCTCGTCATAGTCGATGACGTCACCGTGTTAGTGCTACATTTGGCATATCATTTTTTTTGGGAGGGGGGGTCCCACTTTTGCTTGCGTGACTCAAGCAGAAGTTCTTCTCTCCCCTTCCCTCCTAGCAATCTGGAATGCATTGCACACCTGGCTGTGAAGCCGCAAGCTGTAACAGCCGGGTGCTCACACTTGTGATGCCGGCGCCAGGGAGAGGCGAGGGAGGGAGCCGAGGGTTCGGGCGGCCACATCGTAGGACAGGTGAGCGTATGTTTCTTAAAAGTCAGCAGCTACACTTTTTTTTTATAATGTCAAAGCGATACATTGTTTTGCGTGGAAATTTGGCATTTTATATTGTAGGCCTGTAACTCTAATGCCGCGTACACACGATCAGTTAAACCGATGAGAATGGTCTGATGGACTGTTTTCATCGGTCAAAACCGATCGTGTGTGGGCCCCATCGGTTATTTATCCATAGGTTAAAAAAAAGCAATCTTGTTTTAAATTTAACCGATGGATTTCTAACCGATAGGAAAAAAATGATCGTTAGTAGGCACAACCATCGGTTAAAAATCCACGCATGCTCAGAATCAAGTCGACGCATGCTTGAAAGCATTGAACTTCATTTTTTTCAGCACGTCGTTGTGTTTTACGTCACTGCGTTCTGACACGATCGGTTTTTTAACCGATGGTGTGTAGGCGTGACGGACCATCAGTCAGCTTCATTGGTTAACCGATGAAAACGGTCCATTGGTCTGTTCTCATCGGATGGACCGATCGTGTGTACGCGGCATTAGGAATAACTCACCTAAATCTGTCTAAACAAAGTAGACATCCCGGGCATTCTAAAGTTTGAAACACAAAATCATAAACTATAATATAAAAAAATAATAATATAATGATAATAAACTTTATTCAATAATGTGATCAAATCAAAAACACTGAAATTTGCTCAGTCGCAGAATAGTCGCTGTTGTCACTTTCAGTGTCTGATGACAAATTTCCCAACGATTCACCATCACTCAATTCTGCAAGTGATTCGGATTCACTTTTGCCGTTTTCTAGCTGGTCTAAAACCGCTTTTGACGTAAAGGGACGCTTTTTTGGATGCCATGGACATTCTCAAGTTTCCAGGTAGAAAGAACACTATATATAATATAACAGTGCAGGCAGGGCACTGGACAAAACTGATGTGAAATGATTTGATACAGTAATGTAATCTACAGATTACAGTGTTTTGTGTGTTTTGTCCATTTTTGAATTTGCCGATGGGCTCCGCCCCCACGCTCACAGGGAACGGAACCCAGAATAGTAATACATTGGGTGGAGGATACAGCGGGAGGACATTGCAGGATCCTGGGGACGAGGTAAGTAACCTGTACCAGGATACTGCGATGCAATCCCGAGTGTGGCTCGGGGTTACCGCATTTGGTAATGAAAATTAACCCAGAGCCACTATCGGGAATACCGCTAGGGAAGTTAATATCTGTAGTGTGGGCCCAGGTGCATTTTAACACAGACCTTAACAAGTTTTTGTTCTATTCAGAACTACGTTTCCCTACATGCAAGTCTATAGAAATGCAAAGAAAGTGAAATGCAGGTCAACTACAACTGCAATGAATTCTGAATGATCTCAGAATTGTCTCAAACTGGTGCTAAATACAAGCCGCATTTGCCCATCAAAGCTCATCAACACAGGTCCTTAATGATTAAAGCCCATCCAACTGTTTGTACAGGCTGCTGCAGGGATATCCAAATACAAATCAATAGGATGATTGGGCAACAATTACTGAATTAAGGAACCAATATAGCAATTACTCAAATCAATCAAATCAAATCAACCTTGATCACAGATATATTTCATAAAGGTATATAAACAATACATTGTTATGACAAATTACAATGCCGATTTCATCAGGACTGTTTGCCTGGAACCTATGTTCCGAGGCAAGATAAAGTCATTTCATTTTACTTATTGGTCGGGCAGGTGATACAATGTGAAACTCAACCTGCCTGGTTTCTTTCCACTACCTACATTTTTTTTTTTGGTGCCAAATGATATCTTTACCTCTATTTGGTAACAATGCATTGACTAGAAGGACAGGTGTATACTCATATGAGCAAATTAGCTCATCAATTTCCATTTTATTTTCATTTTATGCAGTGTCAGAAATATCATTATTTTTCCCAAAAATGTGTCACTGACAATCTAACATTTCTGGTGAAATTTAGTCACAATATACAACATATGGTATTGTTTACTATGCTAGGGCTTATTTCTATATCCAGCCATTCACAGGAAAGACCTGAATGTAGGGGGCGTACAACTAAGACTAGCAATAAATATTGGTCAGATTACTGCTACGCTGCCACCCCTATATCGTATAAAGTGTACCTAGCCACTGCTATCACCCAAATGTGCTCCCACACATAAACTATAATTTATCAAAATATGGTGATGCTCTTTCGGCTTATCAATAAACCATAAATAAAATAAAATGTGGTTGTGTATTATTATAAACATGTATGTATATGTGTTATCAATTGTACAATCCACCCACTAGTTAAATATCAACATAAAATGAATGTTACCATTGTGTATAAATGCTATACATTATGCTTACACGTGGCAAAAACAATCCAGTGTCAACAATACACATTAAATAGTTATAGTGCAATATACAGGTACATCTCCAAAAATTTAAATATCATTAAGAAGTTAATTTATTTCAGTAATTCAATTGAAAAAGTGAAACTCATATAATAGAGTGATATACTTCAAGCATTTTTTATTTTATTTTGTATTTTGATGATTATGGCTTACAGCTAGTGAAAACCCAAAATGAATTATCTCAGAAAATTTGAATGTTACATAAAACCAATTAAAAAAAAATAGAATTTTTAATACGGAAATGTTGGCTTACTGAAAAGTATGTCCATGTACAGTATGTCCATAGCTCCCCAAGTCATCACTGACTGTGGAAATTTCAATCTTGACCTCATGCAACTTGGATTACGTGCCTCTCCACTCTTCCTCCAGACTGACTCCAAAACAAATTTGGCTAACTTTACCGTTTGGTTTTATTTAATTCACTGAAGTGTATTTTTTCCAAATATTTGCATTTGAAAGACTGCTGCTCAAATACAGTGTGACATAAAATATTGCAACGACCGTCATTTTATTCTCTAGGGTCTCTGCTAATATATATATTGTGACAGGAAGTCAGGTAAATCTGTGGGTGTTGTCACAGACGGGAGATACATTTCTGCCTTGTTTAGACAATATACCAATTATTATCAGGTGTCGGCTGCAGAAGCAGCCAGAAAGATTTAAGGGCGTTAAAAAACTTCAGCTGTTCAGAATGAGGCAATTAAGGCCTCTATAAGTAATCTAGAGGATTACTACTGATTGCTGCATCCTGGGGCTTTTTGAGTGAAGGAGAGCAGTGAACAGAAATACTTCTGAAGAGGTGAGGTGCTATTGATTTTTCTGTGTGATAAAAATCAAAAATACTATTTGTTTGTCTGCTGTATGACCAGCAGTGTCTGCTCAGCAGTAGGCTGTGCCAGACTCCATAGATAGGTTCCTGTGTGGTGAAGGTAGACGCTCCAAGTGGCCAGGGTTTATTTTAGGTTTGATTTTGTTTATGCTGTTTGGATGCTTGCACTTGTTTCCAGCAAGATGGAAGAATAAACCAAATTCTTTGTTTCCAACCATCTTCGGCTGTTTCTCTGTATTGTTCAGTGTGTAGTGAACCCATCCAGGGGGTCACACACACCCGCTACCGAGCTAACCCCTTACAATATATATATATATATATATATATATATATATATATATATATATATATACACACACACATTATTTGGTGGTTCTAAGTTATTTTCTAGCAAAAAATACTGATCTTTAACTTGTAAACAACAAGTGTCAGAAAAAGGCCTGGTGGTTAAACTCATCCAATATATGTTTTCCTTTATCACAGCTTCTAATTGGTCCATGAAGACCAGATTCTGGGGTAATTATACACATTGGACAATTGGAATCAAAAGCCTCTGGACAACCTTAGGAAAGGAGTGAAAGATAAAATGCATACATTTTGAGCCCGTTTGCATTTTTAATGGGCCAGAAACATAAACATCCTTTGAGAAGAATGTGGCCATATTAGTCAACTTGCTCCTCCAAGCTTTACAAAAAGTAGACTTTAAAAAAGAAGAATGTAATTTGGGCCTTGTTCACACCTGTGTGTTTTATGTGCATTTTAGGTATTAAAATCCTGATTTATGAAATCACACGTTATAGAGAGTTTAATGGTAACACGCCTGAAACGCACCACTCAGATGTGAACCGACCCTAAAGAATGGTCCGTGTTCCCCTTGTCAATTCAGTTAGCTTCTCAGTTTTCTCTTGCTAGGACAGGTTAGAACAGGAAAGGACAAATATGATTGGTTGTCTGGACAGAATCATGGACAGCATAATGACAGAGATCACCCTACACTATAATAATAGACACAACATTTTGATATGTTAACGAAGTGTTAAACAAACGGATAGGTCTCAGTTCCCAAGAGATCACAGATCACTAAAACACACAGCTGCTGTTTCCTGCCTGTGATTTTTATCATTTGCCTCTCTGGACAGATTTTAGATTTCCTCCAATCTGATTACATTTTCACCTGAAAACAATAGCGCAGTAGAGGAAACACATCACTAAAGTGGCCAAATAATGCTCACAATATCAGTCACCTCAGGGTGCATTCTGATATAACAGGTATCAGTTGTATAGAATCCCTTGTTAATAACTGTCAGTTACATGAACTGTAATGTGCAATTTGAAGGCTCATCTCCAGAAAAGTCATTACATCTATACTTTGCTCTAAGTATAAGAGCTATCGCCCCACTTCTCTATTGACATCGTACCAACAGCCAGTGTGTGAACTTAAGCTACAGACCCTCACATGAGAACAAATCCAAAGAAAAGACCTTACTTCATGACCCTCTTTAAGACAGCAAGCAGGAAGCTGCACAAAAAGAATATGATTCCAGCAATTAAAGAACACTTTGTATAAATTATGACATTACTAATACCTGGGTGGTGCAGGGTCATTTTAAGGGATTAAGCTTAATAAAACTGCCATAATTACATGTCTATTTCTTGGAGATGGGAAATGACATTGAACTGTCAGGAGAAGTCAATCAAGCTGCAAAACACATTTCCCAAATTACTATAATTAAATAAGTGCTTATCACTCCCAAAGTGGAGTCATCTTTTTTATTTCTAAGATGGGACTGTTTGAAGAGTGAGCCAAAAGATTTACAATAGCTCATTCATGTAAGAAATTTGATGAATAAATTGTAAAATTTCCAAACGGAATACAAATTAAAAGTCAAGAGATGAACTTTCAAAAAAGTTCATAATTTTTTTTTGTTACTGATGACGGAGTCTGTGGAATGGTCTTATCTCTTGGACGGACAAACTAAAATGACTGGCCACTCCCACAGATCCTTTCTGTCTCCCTCTATGTAACAAACAGTCATGGCTAAAGAGAACGCAAGTCTCCGACCAGCTGTGCCTGGCATACACTTATACATAACTATTTTTATTTTCTGCACTGATTGTAGGGCTGCCATTGATCTAGTAGCTGAAGAAGTGTGCTGGCTCAAGTTGCATACCTTCTAGATTACTTAAAGCCTCACTTAATTAAAAAGCAAGATATTGTTTTAGAATGAGAAGCTGCTGAAATCACTAAATATAATCAATTAAAGAGCAACATTAACCTCCAAAAAAATATTTGCTAGCATGCCCTGTTTTTTGGGATAGGGGACATTTTATGGCTCTTCTGCGAAAAATGCTTTCCTCTTTTACCTAACATTTTTTTTCTATAGCACAGTGAGGTTTAGTGTATATTCCCAGCATCCATCGGATGCCAAAGCCTAGTTCTGGGATGGTGCATCTCCATTGAGCATGTGTGGGGGTAGGTAGCAAACATCATCACAGTTCTGTCCTACTGATAAATAGAAAACTGTTAACAGATGGAAAAACTTCTAAAAAGATAACCCAGGTGTCCGTGGAGTGTCTAGAGAGTGTGCAGAGTCATGGTCATGGTGGACAGGACACACCAAGAGACATGTATGCCATATTGTATAGGCATTCTGTGCACTTTTTCTATAGTGCTGCCCCTTACCCTGCTTTAGTTCTGCTTTAACATATTTTTCTACTATCATGGCAAAGAAGCTAAAATACAGTCCAGTAATCAACATAACCTGCTTGTTTTACTGCTTCAGTTTTGTAGAAAATCTCCAGTAGAAGCAAAGCAGGAAAGTATTCATTGTATCATGGGAGCTGAGGAATGTTTACACGGGGGATACGTAATTAAATGTTTATACATGCACCCGGCAGTTCATGGAATACAAATGACAAACTTTTTTTTTACCAACAGAAAGGACTGTAAGGCCTCATACACACGGCCGAGGAACTCGACGTGCCAAACACATCGAGTTCCTCGGCCAGTTCAGCACTGAAGCCGCCGAGGAGCTCGGCGGGGCGAGAGCTCCCATAGAACAATGAGGAAATAGAGAACATGTTCTCTATTTCCTCGCCGAGCTCCTCGTCGGCTTCCTCGGCCGAAAGTGTACACACGGCCGGGTTTCTCGGCAGAATTCAGCCAGAAACTCGGTCGGAAGCTGAATTCTGCCGAGGAAACTGGTCGTGTGTACGGGGCCTAATATAATGGGATTGCTAGTTTGACACACACGCTCAAAGAAAGACTAGCATATCAACGTCAACCTATCTGTACATTTTGCACACAATTTCTCATAGATTTATTCAGTGAAGTATCATGAAACAATTATGAGCAAGCTGCATTGGTTGCCAGTCATGGGCAGACAACAATGGCCAGAAAACTAGGGGATTTGGATCAAGAATAGGCTGCAGTGCAGCCAAGGAAGTTGGACAGTGTAGGAGCTGCCCAGGAAGGGTGCAAAGTGAGGAACCCAATGGAAAGCACACAGGGCACCATGGGACAATGCCACTTATAATGACATCACATCTCCTCTGACCTTGCAGGAAGAGAACAACGGCAACAACAACAAGCTCACATATCTACAGCAAGATAGTTTACTCAGACCCCCATATGACAAGCAAAGAGGTGCATTTTAGGGTGGGTGGCCTAGTACATTAGAGCTATACCAGAAAGAAAAACTAAAATTTAGGACAGGTGGATAGCATCAGCCATATGCATTTCATAGGTTCATTCTTAGTTTTGGAGTTTATATTTAAACACTTCACATCTGGAATTAGTGTCAGTGAAGTTTCCCATCACTCGGTTCTATTCCCAATTAGTAGAGTTAAGTGCAGGAACAACCTGCAAACCTTGGCAGTAACGGAGGGGGTCAGTTTATTTACATCCTCATACACGTGTTACCCTCAGAGGTTCAGAGGTTAACACACTACGAAGACCCCACAGATAGAGAAGGACTGTGGGTTGTATCCAGATGGTGAGTGTTTAATGCAAACAAAAATGTAATTTTCCTCTACTCCCAAAGCACAAACAGCTTGGATGACAGATATAATTTGTGCTATGAAACCAACAACACAAAAATATTACTAATGAGAGGTGCCAAGAGCACAGAAAACAAGCTCAATGGGATGTAATTAGCCCCAGCAGCAGCAGCTACAGACTCCGCATGATCCTCTCTGAAGCAAGGAATTCTCATGGACTTCCACAGTCCAGGAATGGATGAATTATTGCCGCTGCATATACATAACTGGGCACATATCCAAATTTTTACTAGGCCAATTTCAGTGTTATAATGCTAATTCATTAGTTATGTGTTTTCTTGACGTTAAAAAGGAATGGCATTTTGTCTTTTTTCCGTTATTATAAAGGGTTTCCCAAACTTTAGTCAATCAGCTGTTGTACAGCCCGTGTCCCACATGCACAATTCATGTTCTGATTCCTCCTCTGCGTTTTAAAATTTATTTATATGTGATTCCTTAGTGAAGGATAACACTATTAATTAGAAAATACAGTGTAATAAGAGTATTACAGATACAGCATAAGGTGATTATTTATTCTAATGCTGCGTACACACGACCGTTTTTAATGTCATAAAAAAAACAACGTTTTTCTCGACGTGATTCTTGTCAAGCCTGCCTTGCATACACACGATTGTGAAAAAAAAATGCTCAAGCAAAGCGCGGTGACGTACAACATGTACAACGGCACTATAGAGGGGAAGTTCCATTCGAATGGCGCAACCCTTTGGGCTGATTATGCAAATTTCCCTTCTCATAACTTGATTCTGAGCATGCACGTTTTTTCTCCATCGTTAAAGCCTACACACGACCGTTTTTCACGACGAGAAAAACGACGACGTGAAAAACGACGAGAAAAAATAAAGCAGGTTCTAAATTTTTAATGGCCATTTTCTCATTGAGAAAAATGCTCTGGAGCCTACACACGATCGTTTTTAATGACCAATTTAAAAAAATTGCATTTTTCTCATCATGAAAAACGGTCGGCTTAAATGCACCCAGATACTCTCACACACACTACTGAGTGAATTTACCAGAGTTTTCAAACTAAGGGAGTCTGTTTGATGAGATAAGTAAATAAAGTAAAGTCGTGTTCACTTTGAATATATATATATATATATATATATATATATATATATATATATATATATATATATATATATATATATATGCACCTGTTTGGAAAAGGATGGATTATTTTCCTAGTTTTTTTTAATGATTGTATAGCTAAAATATATAACTTTCAGTATGTTGGAAAATTCCTGCTGTGCATTTCTGTTGCTTTAATTGCTGGTTGATTACATTATCTGAACATCTAGTGCAGACACTTAAGCCCTGTACACATGGGCTGAATGCTGGGGAAGAGAAGAAAAAGAGCGGAGGGCGCACCGACCTCGTGTGATACTGATAAAAAAATATTTATTTGAATAATAAAATCAATGGTTATACTCACACATTAGGAGTTAAAAACAGGCTTTAAAAATGAATACAGCAGGTCTCCAGCATCGTCAGTGGAACATGAGTGATCGTTTGGACCAATCAGTGGAAGTAAAAGCTGACGCGTTTCGGGGGCGTACCCCTTTCCTCAGAGCTGACGTGGTCTGCAGTGCTCCCTTGCCGTGGTGATTGTGGGACTAAATATACATACACACTCACAAATGCACATAGCCACACACCCACAAGTGGGCAGGTATACCTAAGATGATAGGTTGCTGTCTAGGTGTGCTCCTCCCAGATAGGGGGGAGGGGGGGGGGCTATTTTATCAGGGGCCACACCTATATATCTTCTGAACCCCAGTCTCTTATAAGAGGGTGGTCTCAGAACAGTAATGTAGTGTATGTTGTTTTTATTATTTATTTATATTGAGACTGTCATTATACATGTGCACTGACTTTGGCTAAACTGTTTGTTTAGTTAGTTGTTTTTCAGTTAGTTATATGCCAAACATGTAGAGGAGTGCTCTTATGAAAAGTCTCCAAATGAAGAGTAAATGTGGGCTTACCTGACTGCCCCTTTGCACTTGTCCCCATTCGATCAGTGTTACAGCTCCATGTGAGTCAGTTGGAACGCACGCCAGCCAATTAGGACAGCCGTGCGTTCCAGCGATTTGTGCGCATGCGCGCGCCGTGCTGTTCGCGGCGCGCGCGCGCCGCGCGCGCCCCGCGTTCGCGACGCAGCGCACGCCGCGCAGACTGTCAGTGGATGTATTCCCTATGTGCAGACTGGAGACAACATGCTCCAAACTCTGCAACGTAGGGGCTGTGACGTCACTGCGACTCTATGGTGGCAGAATGTTAGATAGTGGACCTCAATGTCCGCCCTCTAGTGGTGGAGGGTGCAAAAAACCGTAGTGCTCCATACTAATGGGATCCTAAGGGGACATTATCTTCATGACCACCCTCTAGTGGTTGGAGGGGGGAAAAACAATGTTAGACACACATTAGTTTTCCAGATGAGTGCTTTTGGTCAAACCCCAGGAGCTTGAAAGGGGCTGCGTGCATAGGAAAGTATACAGTTGAAGCACTGTATAAGTAGTGATGTACCTGTCCGTGCCCATGCACAGACACCCACATATCACAAGGTGGTTGACATAGGGGGGACTGCAGACCATCAGGATTTCTACACATTGATAAGATGCAACATTTTTTATCAGTATCACACGAGGTCGGTGCGCCCTCCGCTCTTTTTCTTCTCTTTTATAGTTTTATGAATACCCACGATTCTGAGGAGGGCTGCAAGACTCTAGATGATAACTTTTAATCGAACTGCACCACTGCATAGCATTTCCTTTTGAAATATCAGAGCGCAGGAGACTTGTTCTTGTATATGTACTGAATGCTGGGGGACATTGACCAGTTCAATAAAAACAATAAAAACATTTGGACCATGTGTATGGCAGCCGGTTTGACACAAGCAGGCCGAGCATGCTGGAAAACCAGCAGCCGACCAGCTCCCACTCAGCCCTCTCAGCCAATGGCTGAGAGCGCTGATCAAAGTGTTCTGGCGGGGGGACCGTCTCCCGTCAGAACACAACAGCTCAGTGGGGCAGATCAACGTCAGATTGGTAGTACAGCAGCTCCGACCGGAGCTGACAAGTTATTTTTTTTCCATTCAACTCACTGGGTTGAACGGAAAAAAATTCATAGTGTGTAACAGGCTTTAAAGGGGTTGTAAAGGTAAAACATTTTTTCCCTAAATAGCTTCATTTAGTGCAGTCCTCCTTCACTTACCTAATCCTTCGATTTTGCTTTTAAATGTCCTTATTTCTTATGAGAAATCCTCACTTTTGTCTGTAACTACACACAGTAATGCAAGGCTTTCTCCCTGGTGTGGGGAAGCCTCTTGAGGGGGGAGGAGGTGAGCAGGAGTGTCAGGACGCCCACTAACACACAGCTCCTTTCTCTATCTGCAAAGTAGAGAGCATCCTGACCCTCCTGCTCGCCCCCTCAAGAGGCTTTTTCCACACTAGGGAGAAAGCTTTGCATTACTGTGTGTAGTTACAAACAGAAGAACAGGAAGTGAGGATTTCTAAGAAGAAATAAGGACATTTAAAAGCAAAATGGAAGGATGAGGTAAGCGAAGGAGGACTGCACTAAGGTAAAGGAAGCTATTTAGGGAAAACATTTTTTACCTATACAACCCCATTAAGTTGTTACTAAATCACGCAGGTGTGGTGGGACCTGATGTCCAGTTAGAACAGCCATTTTCATCCAGAGTTGTGTGGAACCCTAGGGTTCCTCCGAGCAATGAACAATTTACACCTCTCAGATGAGCTACTACTTACATCAAAGGTCTTTTCATGTATCTTTAGGAGGTGACTCTTCCCACAGACCACCAATGTAATGTACAAAGGCCTTCACTGACCACTGATATAAAGGGGGACTTCTCCACTGACCATCAATACAAGAGGTCACTTTTCTGCTGAACTTGCACTACAATTTTTCCTGTTGGCATTTCTTTTTTGGCTATTATTATAATTTATATAATTTCATTAGTATTACTGGTAATAATATTAAAATATAGAGAAGACTTGAGTGTTGAGTAAGCTAAATACAGTGCATTCTTTATTCTTTTAAATATTTTATTATCATATATACAACTTACTGTTAATGCTAATGTCTCCTGAGCTGTACATATAATAATTACTATCAGTGGTTCCTAAGACCTGAAAGTGGTTTTAAGGGTTCCTTCATGTTAAAAAGGTCAAAAAGGGTTAGAGTCTTGTGATGCTGCTACATTATGCAGAGAAATGATTGGACAAGTATTTTACTGACCTTTATGGAACCTCTTCCAGATTAGTTTCTTACAGACGAGCAGCTGAGCAGCCGAGGTGACTTTCACAGCAGTGGGCACCAGGACTGCATCTACATAGGGAAATTCCACCATGTTATTTGAAGTCATTCCCAACATATTTGGGGAGAGATAGAAGTTATTTCAGCCTAAAAAAATGATCTATGACAACCCAAAGGCTTACATCTTTAATAATTTAAGTTAGCCAGTAAAGGCTTAAACATTAATATTTTTACATTATTTGATGGCTAACAAGATACAACACTGTACCACCTTTTTTAGGGAAAATAACAGCTAAGAAAAAAGAGAATCAACATTGAGGTTATGGTGTTGATATACTAAAAAATATGGTTATCAGGACAAATAGCAACATTGAATCTCACGAGCAGGGCAGCAATTACAATTTGACAGAAGTTTTAGACCCTTTCCATTACATACAAAACAAAAATAAAATGCTTTAAATACACTCTAGTTTATTTAAAAAAAAAAATTAAAGATAGATCTGATTGTTGCTGTTGGTGACAATTAAAATGTTGCATTCTTTCTCTTATTTTCAGTTTTTTTTATTAGGTTCTGTGACAGCAGACACATTACAATTTGATCCTAAAAGCTCACTTGTTCATATGATAACTGAACTGTGATGTGTGAGGTGTGCTAATGTAATATTTGTTAGACTCCTCATCAGACTATATAAGTTTGGAATGATTCTCCTTTGATTGATTCTTTAATCTCCATTCATTTTTCAAAATGCAATCAGAGAAAAAGACAAGGATATCTGTATTAGTGCTGCAAGGAAAGAATAAAAAAAAAACACAAATGAAAATTACAATTGACTTTAGAAACTACTGACAATAATAAAAAAATAAAATTCTTAAATCTAAAATAAATTTTACAACACGGTGGCGCATGATCATAAGGATCTTATTGTATAAATGGTGAGGTCAGGCAGATGTTATTACTAACTAGGATTTCACTTATGTTTATATCATGTTCACATCCAGGTAAAAATAAAATAAAATAAAATAAATAAAATAAAGCTGTCTGCTGTGACATTTTGTGGGTGTTATACAAGAAAAAACAAATAACTTGGCACAAATATCAGAATCAGAATCTGGACAATGTAACTAAATTAGTAATATACAAGAACAAAAAAGAATTAAACAATATATATTTATCCAGCACATATATAGGATGTACATATAATAATAAACACTCTATTATCATGGAACAGTCCTCCAAATATTAACTGGCTGACGATGAATGGAGAAAGGCATTGTGCACTGGTGCAATCTGACCTGTCTTTACAACAAATTCACGCACACACAGCAGTAAGCCAAGTAAGATAATTAATACATGTTTTATGGAAAAAGTCAGGAAAACATATAAAAATATATATATTTAAAAGATCTCCAAAATACAGCAGCAGCATATTATAATATGATTAAATTATTAGAATAAATATTGTTTCCACATAATTGTAATTCTGAGAGAGAAAAAGAAAGAGAGGAATAAAGACAGAGAAGAAGAAAGGAAGAATAAGAGAGAGAGAGAGAGAGAGAAAGAAAGAGAAAATCTTACTTTACCTTGTGTGTCATTTCAGTTTTACACATTCATTCTTTCTCCTGTAATAGTTATATTTTTATATTGTATAGTTATGTGACAAGAATTAATGGTTTGTCATCCAATAATCCCTGATATTCCTTTACAGTTAATAAAATAAAAATAGCCTTTGTTACCATATGTATTTAGCACAATTGGTTATACGTTTACTGCTTATTATATTAACCTATAAGAAAGCTTACTATTTCACAAATCTCTTTAGACTGAACAAAAATAAAATTTAGTAGAGTAGGAGAATAAATAGAAAAAGAAAAAAAAAAAAAAAAAAAAAAAAGAAAATTCACAGTGAAAATTAACTGTGCAAAGCAAACAATCAACCTCATTTAGGATGATTTTCTAAAGAAGTGGAGAATCTTCACAGTAAATAGTGGGAACGTTCAACTATCCAATCATATGTAGATGAAATAAGCAAACAGGAATTAGCTTTTCACAACATGGATAATTGAAGTGAATATTCACACCATTTATTTCTTTAGCAAATCAGCCTGATTGTGTGTCAAGAAGATTGCTGACCATCAGAAATTCTTTTCCCTCCAGGTTGTTCATGGCTAAAATACGAAAAGGTCAAGGTACAAGGTCAAACTCTTAAGATTTACACAACTTTCACACAAGATCCACACAATTCTAGATAAATGTGAAGATCCTGGAAGGAAATCGTTTGAATCTTGGGGGAAAAAAAAAACATTGATAAACTGACCTAGCAGTCTTCATGTGAAAGTCTACAGAATCAAAACATTTCTGAGAGCATCTTATTCAGCAAAGATTTAATATTCCTAAACACAGTAAATTGCTCTAAATAAAGTTTTAGTTACAAAAGTGAAAATTACTTAAACGTTTCGGAACCAACAAAAATAAAAGTAAAACATTTTTTTTTTGTTTTGCTATTAGAGAGAGTAATCAGAAGTTTCAGTGACTCTAAGGCCCCATACACACGAGAGGATTTATCCGCGGATACGGTCCAGCGGACCGTATCCGCGGATAAATCCTCTCGAGGATTTCAGCAGATTTCTATGCGATGGCGTGTACACACCATCGCATTGAAATCCGCGCCGAAATCCTCTGGCGATGACGTGTCGCGCCGTCGCCGCGATTATGACGCGGCGACGGGCGCGACGCTGTCATATAAGGAATTCCACGCATGCGTCAAATCATTACGACGCGTGCGGGGAATCCCTTTGGACGGATGGATCCGGTGAGTCTGTACAGACGAGCGGATCCATCCGTGGGATCCGATTCCAGCAGATAGATATTCTGTGCATGTCGACAAATATTTATCTGCTGGAATTCGGAAATATCCGCGGATAAATATCCGCCGGAGTGTACACACCATAGAATCTATCCGCTGAAACCCATTCGATGGGATTTATCTGCGGATAGATTCTATCGTGTGTATGGGGCCTAACAGAAAGTTGAACAAATTTGAAAATGTAGGCTGCTGCCAAAAATAAATAAATAAGCAAAATGGCTGCATCCAGAATGAATTTAACATTGCAATATCAGGCTGGATGCTGACAGATGGTGTAAACATGTTAATAGTGAATTGGTGCCTTACTTGCTTCATGTCCTTGGTGACAGAATCCCTTTACAACATTAATAGAAATAATATAAGATAAATGAGCCAACAGAATAGTTTACCCCCTTCCCCTCTATTACCACCAATCTCTGCATCTAGTAAACCCATCAGCTATACTGCGACTGCTGAATGTACTTTGCCCCTCAGCTGACCTTTTCTTTTAATGGAACGGATTAAATTCTGTCTTGTACTGTGCCAGCCATTGATTAGTTCAGAAAGTTTGAATTTTAAGGCTGGCCATACATGGATTAAAACAAACTGAATGGATTCCCCCATCCACACAAGCAAGGTAGATAGAGGAATCCTTTCCAGTGTGCTATTTTATTCTGACAGCAGGACACCTCTGCTCTCAGAATACACTGATCAGTGTTGCAGCCAATCAAACAAACATTCTCCATTAAGTCAGTTCATGAGATGTCAGTAATTAGATGGACTTCTCACAAATGGGAATGCCCATAAATGGATCAAAATATGGCTAAACCCTGCGGAATCTGTAAAAATAAAATCTTCAATCCATCTATGCCTAGCTTAATGAGGATGTCCAGCCCAGGAAAAATTCAAAGTCAGCAGCTACAAATACTGCAGCTGCTGACTTTTAATATATGGACACTTACCTGTCCAGGGAGCCCGCAATGTTGACACCCCAGACGATCTTTGGATGCAGCCCCCATCATTCCTGCTAGGGGAACTCTACTGCCATTGCGCGTAGTGCGCTGCACTTTATTAATTGATTCGGCGTCAGAGGAAGGAGGAGGGAGTCGAACTTCCAAAAGACCAGGCCGCAGCCCCATCTCCTGGAAGTGGGGAACGGTACCTGTCAAAAACAGGTACCCGTGTGCCCCTTCCCCCTTTCAGGTCCTTCCAGATGTCCCTTCTCAGGCTTCACAAAGTCCTGAAAATAGTCCTGAAACTCACATAATTTAAACACAAGGTAACAAAATAGAGCAATAAAGTGAAATAGTTAATAGTCTGTTGTCACTATCAGTGCTGGTCTGCATTAGACAGTATTGCACATCGCATTCACTAAGGCAAATGTGTGCCATAGATCCAGTTCCTGAAAGTAAGGCCTCGTACACACGACCGAGGAACTCGTCGTAAATGAAACATCGTTTTCCTCGACAGGCTTGTGGAGAAACTTGACAAGCTTTCTTTGCGTACACACTGTCAAGACCAAATCTTGTCGTTCTCAAACATGGTGACGTACAACACATACAACGGCAGGGGAAGTTCGATTCCACTGGCACAACCCTTGGGGCTGCTTTTGCTAATCTCATGTTACTGCGTGTTAAGTAAAAGTTTGGTAAGAGACAATTTGCACTTTTCAGACTGTTACAGCGTGACAAATGTGGTATCTCCATTACAAACGCTACTTTTACCAAAGGTGCGCTCCCGTCTCATACTTTATTCTGAGCATGCGCGGGTTTCTTAGCATACACACGAACGTGTTTCTCGTTGAAAACCAGCCCGACGAGGAACACGACGAGGAAATTGAGACTCTCGTCAAGGAAAAAGAGAACTTGATCTCTTTTTTTCTCGTTGAGTTCCTCTATAGTTTCCTCGATGAAAAACATACACACAACCGTTTTCCTCGGCAAAAAATCTCTGCCACCAAGTTTCTTGATGGATTCTGTCGAGGAAGAGGTCGTGTGTACGAGGCCTGAAACCTGTTACATTTCTGTTCAGCACGTTCTTACACGCTGTA